>NC_134573.1:71971309-73171309 GCF_050947875.1 Dermacentor variabilis | reverse complement strand
ACGCTCAAAGGCACTACGTGAGAAGCGTTGATGCTCTTTCTTAATTTTTCTAGTGCGAGCTCTTCACGTAAAGCAATAGCCTTCTTCTTCACCTTAGCTAACGACACATTCACAGGGACAAAGTTTATGTGATAGCCTTATTTTCCTTCTGTAGGAGCAGAGCTTTTGGCATCACAACGAAGCCGCCCTCTTTGTCCTTAACGAATAGGGCAAGATCCTTGCTCTTCAAATAGTTAACAGTGAATCTGACAGATAATTTTGGAGCAAAAGGCGCACCTCTGTGTTGAAGACTCTACGCCTTCAGCTATACATCACTCGTGTTCATCTGAACTGGCTGCCGCCGCTACGTTTCTGACTATAGACAGCATTTGTACCGGTTCTTTTTTAGGCTTGATACAAAAGTTAGGATCCCGGCTTAGCGCTGCTACAACCGTTTCAGGCAAGTCACACTCACCGATGCCGGTAACTTGCTTTGGTGCAGCTTGCTGTCGCATTCGCGCTTTCTTCAACGCACACAGAAAAAAACCAAACAATTTTGAAGCTTTTCGTATCTCTAATGAAAACGATTACTGCGTCAGTGCTCCTTCTGTTGTGCTCGGGAAAAAGGTACTTGATTATCTCAGGGCAAACGTGTGTGTCGAATCAGCTAGGTAGGGCGGGAGGTGAGCAAGATTGTACTTGAGTAATGTGGAAAAATGTGTGTGCATAAAGCCCTGTTTTAAGTGAACAAAATTTAGTTGAAGTCCGTCGCTCGTGTTGTCCTTCTCTTCTTGTCTGTCTTCAATTGTGCGCTGGAACGATGTTTCACAATGACGATGACAGACTGGTGCAGGAAGTGAGGTTGTCGGTGATGTCCTTGAGAGTGTTGGTGGAGATGTAGCAGCTACGCCATGGTCGAATTCGGGCGAAAGGCGTGTTCTCCCTGGTTCGCATGAGTAGGAAGATGACGCGATTGTGGCCGACGAGGTGTGCCGTCACCCCTAAATTTACTTGGTAAAGAGGAGAACAAACTCGAGGCTGCTGCGATTGGACCGGCAGAGATAGAGAACGCGTACTATGCTCATTCATCGAGATTCGCGAGATCCGTGGCTCGATCATGGCTGGTGGTAATGCCCTATGAAGATAACGTCACGTTGATATTTAAGCTTCAGCGTTACGGCGAAAGGGTCCCCTCCAGATAGACTTGTAAAGACATTCTATTGAAGTAGGAAAGGAGGGGCGCAATACTAATCGCAAAGTACTTCAAAGAGCATGAATTATGTCAGGAATTGTAATAGGTTGACTCCTTTTCATTTAACAAGCTGGAACCCGAGGTTGCTATAAAGTTATTTGTAAGTCGGCCGCCACATCACATCTGGAGTCTCTCTATATTAAGCGATAACGTCCCCTAGCATAATGGGAGGCTTCGGAAGCTCATCAATCGGGCCGTAAAATACCCTTTTTGTTATATAAATTTACGTGGACTATATAAGGACCAAATTGAAATTAGTATGTTGAAAAGCACTGCTTGTGTAGACACTGCCTCAATGAACGTCTGAAGTTCTGCACTCTGGCAAGCTGAAGACTTCTCTGTAACTAATCAAACATCAGCGGACGACACAACAGCATTGTCTCAGTCTTGTATGTATATGGCATGTTGCCGAAAGAAATTTATTTCCTTAGAATTTAGATAAGTCTCTGGAAAACAAAGAGCCTCATTATTATTTTTTTATTTATAAATACTGCAATCTTAAACAAGATCTTAGCAGCGTGGTACACGAGTAGGTTCACGAAACAATATAAATACAAAAATGGGGAATTGCACTGAAAAATTCTTCAAACAAGCGCTTCACACAAGCGCTTCACACAAGTAGTATATTAAGATCCTTGTTATGGCATCAGTATTGTGATGAAATTCCTCAATATTCTAATACATTATCTCTGTCGGCAAAGGAATAATAAAAGAAAGCCTCATATGCGTCAGGCAAACATTCTTATGTTCAGAGATATTGGGCCAGACTCTTGCTCATGTGTTTTTTTTTTGGCGGGTTCAAGAGACATACACCCTTCACTTAGCACCAAAGGTTCCAATCTTGTGCAGGCTTGAAACCCGACAATCTAGACTGTTTTCCAACGTTCAAGCCCTGCAATGGCGAGGAGAAGTCTGCTAGGTCGATAACCCAGTAGTCGCTTTTTGTTGCTAAGTGGGTGTTGTGTTTTGACCTACTACAACCACATGCGCAGGCGCCACATGCGATGGCTCGCCTGACACGCTGTAATGGCGAAAAATTAACTGTGAAACGCCAAACGCCGTTGCCGTATTTGCTGAACTGATACATTTTCTCTAACTTTCAGTGCGACAAGTTCTATACCTTTTTCCAGCTAAGGCAAAAGCACGAATATGCTGCAAGGTCACCATCACAGTTGTCACAGTGGGTTGCTCTAGTACAATTACCTAAGGAATGGTCTCTGTCTATCAAATTTGCACAGGCGAGCTGGCCTCAGCTGCTTTGCGAGCTATGATCATATCTGTTACACTTGAGACGCCGTCGCGTGCTTCGAATGCGCGATGTCACACGTGCTTTGGTATGGCCTCTCTCAATGCACTCTGGTTGTTCACTGCAGGGCAGAAGTCATGATCAGATACTTGCTGGTTGTTTTATTGTTGTCTCTGCTTATCTTAATTCTTCGCACATCAATGACACTGTGGTCTTTTTTAGCCGTCCAATATTTCTGTTTCCGCGAGCTGTAGAAGCACTAGTTTGGAAATTACACCTCGTACGGTCTTAATGCGACGATCGGGAGTCACTGTTACCGGGTTATTGCCAAGTGCTGCACGTATTGACAGCTCTTCCCGTTGCAGCCGGTCCCTACTCTCTAGAATAAGATCACCGCTTGCCATTTGGCTAGTGTGTTGCCTTATCTACTCGTATTGGTCAAAGATTTAGCGCGAGAATTCGGGACATAACTACGCTTCCCTGGCCTTTCACTGAAGATGACGTGGTAGGGAGGACACCATTCATTATGTTGACTGAAAAATGTCAAGCTGTCTTCAGTGCATACACACTTTCAGGTGGCGCAATCAGGTAGCCATGAAAATGAATTCCTGGGCATGTTCGGTTGCAGTTAATTCGGCAACGGTGGCTGCGGCCTAGGGCGGAGCCAACAAGAGAACTCCACAATTTTTACCAGAGCAATGACTTGCACAGGCAAGCCTTACATAGATGCTATTACTAAAATGCACCGTACAGATTTTTGGATATACCGCACTACGATAATCCAAGGCGCCTGAGAAAGAGAGGAAAATTGGGAAGAGAAAAGACGATAACATAGCAAAGGAAAGTTGATAGTAAAATAAAAGACCGAGACAAGGGATAGGAAAAGGCAACGGGCTGCCGGATAGGTTAGCCTGGGGGCGATGTCTAAACTGCCCCAAAAGAGCGTCCGACACGCCCTTTTTGGCCGAAGGTATGTGCGTTTGCAGCTTGCGGAACGGGTCTTCAATGGTACCAACACAGCGTCGGCTAAACCTCCAGATGCACTTTTCTACGGAAACGGCTAAGACACGCACGGCTACACGCAGCTTGGTCCGACCCCCTGTACTGGTGTCTATGGTGTCGCAACACAGCAAATTCTTCCTGAGGCGAGCTCCCCTGCGAGTCTGGTATATATTTGCAGAAATGCATACGTTGCACGGTTATTCCATGCATGTCAATGCTTTATTTGATTTAGTGCGTCATGCTTTAAAAGAAACTGGATGGAAAATATGAGATCCTACAAATACAGGTGTTTGCGCGCAAAGTGAATTTTGAACGCGAAATTGTCTTAGAAAACCATTAAAATTGCCGTCTACATTCCAGATCCTACACCGAGGGAAGGAAGGCTATATTACACAGACTACAACAACTGCGCCGTCCTTGACATGGAGATCATAGGACATCGTAAGCAGTCACGTTGTTTCACATGAGCCCACTATGCGTAAATGGCATTAGTACAAACTGAATTTCAATGTCACACGCCATGCATTTTCATGGTTGAGATGTCTGCATAGAACAGAGCAGCCACCTTAGGTTTTGCAATTGCTTCTTTTTAACAAGACAACGGTCAGAAACGAGGATTATGACGGGGACAATAGCAAGGACCTTGATCACGACTTGGTAAATTTATTACAGAACCACCAATTATAGGCGCCATGCGTAAAATTGAGGCACGCATGAAACAGTCAGACTTTTCGGATGTACTCCCACCATTGTTTTCTGTAACGTTTAGGAGATCCTAAGAGTGCAAGATTCCTTCAGACTCAACACGAGAACTGTACGCCTCCTCCATTTTTGTAAACGCTGCAGCAAATAATAAGCTATTGAAAATGGAATTGGTGCGAAAAAAGTGTAAATAAACAAATAAATAAATAAATACATAAATAAACACATAGATAAATAAATGAATAATGTTATTGTCATCAATCACATCATAAAAATGCGTAATACAAATATTGCCTGATAATCGTAATTGGGCAGTTATAGAAGTGACCTCATTATCATGTAAATGTTCTTATTTTCCTTGAAACACGTTCGTAGCTGAGGTGTTTAAATTTACGCACGATGGGGATTTTCTAAAATCAGACGACAGAATGAACTTGTTACTCCCTCTGAAACTTCGCTTTTTTATTCTCAAGCGTATTTTTTTTCTTTACCGTGTTTTGAGCGGGAGATTGTGAGCCCTTGCTTTTTGTGAATATCCATGCGGAGCTGAAGACCGTGTGCGTGAACTAGCGCCACGCTCCATCGCGGCCATTATCTTGTTACCATGCGGTATGACGATGGTGTTCTTGTTTTCTGGGCGACTCAAAGTTGACCTAATCGGCAGAAATTCACGGTATTGAAAGGCAGGCTTACAAACACAGACGCCACTAGAACAGAAATGACAACAGCAGCACTGTTTGTGTTAATGGAGATGTTCTTACTCTAGCAGCACAAACTCCCAGATATTCTCGTAGCGGAAAGTGCATCGCTACACAAAGTAATTCTTCACAGCAGAGCCCAGTGTCACTGCACAATACAAGCGTTACTCCATACTTCCTGATGACCACTTGAAAATTTAACAGCCGCAGCAATGAAAAGAAAGAAGTGACTGATGACAAACAAGTAATTACTGCTAAGGCCTAAGGAAAACGTTGAGAAGTATAACAGCAGTAAATATTATTGCGCGAGAGGATGACAAATAAATAAAAGAGAGTGTGTGTGTGAGTGTTCAGAGGTAGAGGGGCTATTTTCTGCAGCTCACGGGGGAGCACGACTGTGGGCCTCATATGAACAATAGGAAAGGAACTAGTATGCAATGTTTTCTTCCTACGTTCGTGGCTAGCTTTGTAACACACCTAGGTGATTAATTCACAGAGGCTCACTTTTGCGCAGAGAGTGCCACTTGCGCCTGGCTGTGTCGCCATATCAAAAGAAATTACCTTCAATACAGCCAGAGTGAAGTTATGCTTCAGGAATTCTTCTGGAATATTGCTCGATTTTATATTCCGGTGTAACACTATTCTGAGAAGAATTGCCCTCCGCTTTTGTATACCAAGCCTGCATCGCGTAGTTTCGTCTACAACAGTTCAAAGTGCTGCAATTAGCGCACCTTCGCGAAAACTACGCCCATATTCTGCATGTAAATTTGTGGTGCTAACGGACTCAAAGTCATCGTCACGAAGCTTACACCTTGGCCTATCTCGAGGGAAATTTGCAAGGCCATCTCTGATGCTGATTAATGTTCTAATTAGCAAGAAATTTAGCCTAAAATTTGAATGAATGCCACCCCAAGTAGTAATTCAAGAAAATAAGAAAGCTGATGCTCTCGCACATCCCTGCACCGACATGTGTCCCAAAAGTAAGAGCACCAAACATTTTTTAGAACCCTAAGGGTGCAATCCGCATTCGCATGAGTGCGATCCACCAAACTCCACACCAAACCTGTGCGACCCAGGGACTTACTCACGCAGAAGCAACGCTGTGGTACTGCATCAGAACCGATGCCGCGTTTATTTAAGACTGGACGATGCGCTTCCCTATTCTGTGCCTTCGGTGGTAATATCGGAAATATCGAACATTTATTTAGTTTTTGTTTGACACATGGGGACACACGCCTGATCTCAACTCACAGGAGGCTCAGGCGGAACAATTGCCAGCTCTGGATGCCAGGCTTACCACACCTGCTTAAACACCAGCACCAGTAGCACCACTACCAAGAATCGCTAATAAAGATATTCTCCCAAATTTTCCTGAATCCGATTACAACGAAAATGTGCAGAAGAACGTGGCAACGTACAAGTAAAGTAAACAGAAGACTTCCTTAGAAATAAATAGGTGTAAAGCTCAAAAATCAAGGCAACAAAAGCTGCCACGGAAGCGCGTGAGAAAGAAACATCATCCACGTGTTCGCCACCAGGCACAACTGGACAAAAAGCTTAAGAGCTCCATTCCTTGTAAAGAATGCCGAACACAAGTTTTCGTATAAGCAATCTTTTGAGAAAATGGACATAAAAGTTCAGAATTTACAATATGTTTGCAATACTTGAGTTGAAAATCAGTTAAAAATTTCATGTTTTTTTTGCATTCTGTTCCCTGACCCGATTTGTCTTTTACAGAATGTGCGCTCTGGGTAAAAAGAGAAGCTGTTCACTCATTGCCACAAAAGTGCATCGACTACTTTGAGGACACTTGCGGAGTGGTGGTTCCTGAACAACGTAGAAAACTTTGCGGCGACAGCGATGTCATGATTATGCCGTAGTTTCGATGACAAGTTGTGGCGCACAAACCCATGCTACACCACAAGCGGCTGTTTACTGCAGAGTCCTGGGGCAAACAATAAATATTTTCGGCGTCCTGAAGCAACTGCAGATGTTGGTCCTGAGGCACAATGGTTCCAGTGTTTACAGGGCGTGAGCTGAGGGCTTCATTAGCAAGGAGGCGCTAGAAGATCACTTTACGGTTCGCACAGAGGGCTTTGGCAGACCAGTCACACTAACCAAACAGTGCTGAGAAACTTATCGTTACTGTAACATTAACGTAATGGAAGCGACGAATATGCAAATGTAACGATGGCAAGCAACACAGCACGGGCGCCCATAGTGTGTTTATTCCGTCTGTCCGAGATTTCAGCGCTGTTTTCTAGCATCTGTGCATACCAACGAGCTCACCTTCAGACCCTTTCAAGTGTGAATATGAGCGCAGAAGAATGGAATGTTGGGGAATGCTGGGGTGTACGGCTTTGAGCTAGACCAAGGCTATATTTTTCTATTAACTCAATGCATAAAGATCTTACTTGTGCAGTTGCCTCAGTACATATAGCGTTATATGGCTGAGCACGAGATAGCGGGTTTGATTTGAAGCCTTGGGGGTTCCATTTTTATCGTGATAAAATTCAAAAACGGTCCTGTACTTACATTTGCCTTCGCGGTACGTACAGGTCCAGGTGATTATTATTTATTAGGAGCCCACCAGTACGGTATTTTTTATGAACAATATCTAAGCACGGATATCGAACAATCGAGATACCTCAGAGCAAATTAAGCGATCACGTTGACACACCAACATGTGTGTGACAAAATATTACGAAGCTTACAATGTATTCCGATTTATACCTTGTATCAACTGGTCATAAATCCAAGCATGCTATGACGACAATAGAGACTGCAATCGCGATGCCTAGAAAATTTGCTCAGTGCTACAAAAACCCAACATGTTAATAATTTTTATCGACGCCACTACCTCCTTTGACACTTTCTGAAAACTTCCCACTTTTTTTGGCTATTTATCCACGTTTTCGTGTAGCAGTAAAAAAAGTACAATCGCACAGCAAACAAACATGGCGGAAACACAGGATAATCTGCAGGTTCGACAAAGCCCAAAAGGAGATGCTTGCTTTTCTCGGTAGAATGATAAAGGTGATTTTTCCTCTTTAGATCAGGTGAGGGTCTATGGTAAAGGCCCACAGGGAAGGAACATTTACATACCTGTACTTCTCACTGCACATGTTTTATGTAGTGTTTGGCTCTGAAATTTTTTTGTCGGCTAATGAACTGTATCTTCAAAATGTCTCACAGACCTATCTACATGATAGATGCTACGGCTTGTTGAAACTGATGGCGGAAACAGTTTGACTTGAGCATAGTTTCCGCTACGTGAGTATATCTGTTGAATTTTTTGTACCTGAACGTCCAATCTAGAACACACAGGATATATGGGATCAGAATTTTAGTGGTGATTATTTCGCTAGTCTTGGCCGCATTTTTCACACCACTTTCGAGTACACTTATGCCCCAGTTTCTGCCACATAGCAATAAAACTGCAATGCAGCTTGTAAAGGCAGCACGTGCAGCCACTCTGACTTTGCTCAAGGCTTTTCTCAGCTCCCGAAGCTACCCGCATGCATTGCCTTCGAAAAGAGGAGTTAACATGCCCGTCGGTCACTTGCGCTCGTAAAATAGACAAGCAGCTGCTGGTAGGACGTTTAGGGTCCCATGGCCGTTTGCATCCTGCATAATATATCACGCACGTGGCTTAGTCTTCGCTATGCTGCTACAACAAACTAAACGCATTCTTGTTGCAGAAAGATAAAATAATGATCCCATGAAAAGGTTATATGGTGAGGTCTTCTTTCCTCTTGCTACATTTGAAAGTATGACGTTAAGAGTTACATTGTGCGGGTCATCTAACGAAAGGAAAAGAAAAAAATGGGGAAAATAGTAAGATATATTCAGCTTATGTCGATGTCCATGGTATAAAAACAAAACGCTCAGCCAAATCAAGAGAAAGACACGCTCACGGACAGGAATACGACGAGCAAACATAATCTGCGCCCACATCGAGGCACTAACCTGTGAGCGACAGCGCACCAAGTTATACGTGAACCTGGTCGACGCACTGCGATGAGGACAGCTTGCGCAGCCAAGATGCAAAAGCTACTCCTAGTCGTCCTGGCTTGGCTATATTGTTCGGCGGTGGCGCTGGCAAAATTAGGTCCCCCGGGTGGTCCACAGAAGTTGAAGTTCTGCACTGCAGATACATTGAAGGTACGTGTGGTTCACCTGTACAACACCGAAGAGTCTCATTTGAAGTCAGATTAATTTGCTGAAGTTACCACGGCCATTTTTTAGCAGAAAATTCTTTTTAAACGGAGATAAATGAACATGCGCATTTAATGAATATTTCCGTGTTTCACAGGAGGGTATGGTGATTTAATACTTGTTTACTGATAATAGCTGTTTGTGAGACGTATAAGCTGCATAGTATCCCTTTGGAACATTAGAGCATCGTTACGAACGGTGGCAAAATGTCTATTGTCTTCACTTCTCATGGAGAACAAAGGTATTTTCTCACTGATTCTGTGTCCACTCACGTTGGAATACCTAAATAATGAGCGTTCGTGACAGTAAACCGACCGCAATAGTATACGTTTATATTTCGGGGACGCTCAGTATGGCCTAGCGTAAACACCATACTCTCACGTGGCATCATAAGCCCCTAAAGATCTTGCGTACGGAGCAAATGTCGTGGACACAAACATGTGGAGTTTCAATGCTTATTTAGGCGTAGCAATTATTTTCTACAAACAGCAGCGTTGGCGCAACATATGTGCGCGATCCTCATGTATCTGTAGCGAAAGCTACAGATAAATCGTTCAGCGTTCTTAGCATGTGCATCGATTGCTTGTCCCGTACGGGGCACTTTTCAAGAAACACATTGTTATCCTGCTCTACCTATTTCAGAGTGACCGCAGTTAGGGCGCAAAGTACACAGTACACTTTAAGAAGGCATTTTCAATATTTCGGTACGAAAATATGCGTCATGTTAGGATAAATAGATTCCCCTAATAACATACGGAACGGAGCACTCAAAGTAGCCAAAGTGCTTGAAACTCTTCTCACAAAACACCTATCAACTTGAAAAGAGACGTTATCATATATTTTTTAGTTTTACGATTGAGAAGATGACTTTAGAAAACATTTTACTTTTTCAGAGTTTCGAATAGTAATTGCAAATGACACAGCTAACGATTGGTAGCTTAGGGCTTGTTTCAACATCAGCGATTTGGTAATTCCTCCTTCAAATTCAGCACATACTTGAAAACTAACAACTTGTATTGTTCACATACTACACTCCAAGGGCAGCGACGTTTAGTTTTTTCATTGAAATTGACCAAAAAAGGCTGCTCAATCGTGGTTGGCATCGAAGAAAGACTAGGTCCCCTGAGGCGCTTTACTGTATTGTTTAGTTGCTGAGACTGCAGTACGTTTGGGATGGGCCCACATTTCTAGACTGAACATTATCAGGAATGGGCCGAAATTTCTCGTTGGGTGAAACCAGACTTTCGGTTTCGCTTTTATGCGTGAGCAGTGTGAAAGAGCACTTCTGTGTTTAAGTTTAGCCTTTTGCTTTTATAACGCATTATTACCAGTACGTGCATGCTCTACGCTAACTTCGTTGTCTTTTTTGTTCCAAGCTTCATACTGAGACCTTCTTTTGGTTATGCTACGTGCAGTAGGAGGCCTCAACTTCCTTAATTTACTAAAGAATGTGGCCAGAAACCAAGAACACACGAATCCGAAATCGACCTGAAGTCGCCCTTGAAGACGTTGTCTTCAGAAGCACACATTTAGGTGAAGGCGGTATGCTACACTGCGGCAACAACCATACTGAGCCTGCACTCAAAAGGACAATCCTGATGAGGCTCGAATGCTTATCGCTCAATTAACCAAAAGCATACCAAAGAAAAAAAAAGCTACGGTAACTTCCCGAAACAGTTTCTTAAAAGTATGACAGGTAAATGAAGGCGTAAATTTAACCCTTGTTGAACTTTATGACGAACAGTTCCCCTAAACTGCGTTAATGTTTCTATTGCAGGTGTTCCAGAGTTTTCCAAGCGTTGTTTCAATCGCGGGCTCATCTGACAACGATTTGTTTGAATGCATGGAAGCGCAGCGAACACACCTGAACATCTCCGCAAAAACGGCGACCTATGTGTGGTTATTGCAGGCACCCGAGTCCTCTCATGGGTATTAATAATTTATTTTTCAAACGCATTTTATGCACTAAACGCGGTCGCGCTAATTCATCAGTCTCTCACTACTGTTAACTGATATAGTCGTCTAAAAAGTTTGCGAAGCAATTTATTTTTATCGGCTCAAAGAATGACCATTGAGCGGTTCATGTTGATCACTTTCGCTGTCGGCAGCAATTTCAAATGGGGCCCGCATTGCGCTTATAGTGTATGAAGAACGGAAATGGTGTAACTGGCGCTAAATGAGCAGGCTGATAACTTGCTCATAAAATATATATTACCATTTCTGCTAGTTCATGTTGCCGTTGTACAAGTATAGGTAAATACTCCGTCTCTGCCGCGACTGCTTAATATGAAATGAAGAAAGTAGACCAGCCAAAAGCAAATCAGCTTCACTCGTCGTAAAGACTCAGTGGATCTGGCGTTGTGCTGCTAAGTACGTACATTGCACGTTGGATGCAAGTTAAAGAACACAAGGCGGTCAGTGTAAGCTGCAGACCACAACTATGACGTGCCTCATGATCAAATGGTGGCCTTGGCACGTAAAAACTCTAGATTTTATTTTAATTTTCGAAATTAACATGCATCGCATTGGAAACAGGACATATGTGGGTTTACTTAACAGTTTCTTACGCTTGCAATAAAAAATAAAAACTGGAGCTGCTTCGCACATGTGGCGCGAAGACTGGGCAAACAGCGAAGGTTGGCTCCTTCGGGAAACGCTTCCCATAGGATGTGTACGGCAATATCCCGCTTTTCGCTGTCACGCTCAAAGGTCAGCGTACGCAGGTTCGAATCAAACCACAGCCTACCACAAACTCGGCAACTGTGGCCAAACCCACTGCTTAGAACCTCATGGGCAAACTGTCTGTCGGCCCTTTCCATAGATTTTCGAAGGCCCGGATCGTTTTGTCGACGCGTGTGGTTGCACACACGCCTTCGCTCGGTAACGCGAGCTCGTAACTCCGGACCTTTTGCAACTCCCTGACGTTTCGCCGCCGCTTCACCGACCCGATATTAGGGATTGGATCAAAGTCCTCGCATCCGTCCTCGAGTTGCGGCACGTCGACTTTCGCGCCGCGCTTCCCCTTCCTCGGCAGTGAGGCTCTTCTTCTGTCGCCCCATCTCGCTCTTCGTCGGAGACCAGGCTATTCTGTCGGCGTGCCGGCGGAGCGGAGCCGCTTTTATACCGGCGTGGTGAGGTCACGGCTTAGAGGCGCATTTGCGCATGCGCGGCCTCCGTGTATGCGCAGATAAATGTGAGGTCACGGCTTAGAGGCGCATTTGCGCATGCGCGGCCTCCGTGTATGCGCAGATAAATGACTCACTGATAAACGACATATAACATAAATGACTCATAAATAACAAAATTGCTCCGTGATTTGATGACTGAGTCAATGACACAACATAAATAACATAAATGACACAGTCATCGCTGGAAGCCTAAAAAAGAACCGCCAGACAAATGCATAATTGCGGTTGATGGGAAACCTACGTGATTGTCACCTGCTTACTTAATTGACTCAGTTTTACGGCTATGAATTAGTGACAGTGAGCGACTGGATAATGCGCAGCCTCGTATCTGCAGTCGCCGAAGAGATATTCAAATCAAGCCAGCTTGTTTGCCGGTAGATGGATGGATGAATAACTTTCTTGAGGTCCATCAGTGCGTGCGATTAGCGCGCAGCGGGCAGAAATAAAAAATAACGCTAGCATACTAGCATGTCAATGAAGACCCATAAACTTGGACATGCCGTTAAGTAGAACGAAAATTGTATCAGGGAATCTCTCACCAGCTTCCACCATCATTTTCTCTAGGTGCGTTTGTTTATTCCTTAGTGCGCCAATTCAGTGAAAGCTTCCCGCTTTAACTAAGTGCGACAGCATCTCCCGTCATACAATAGAAATGACCGCGTTTATATTTCAGTAGTCTGCATTCAGGAAAAGAAAATTGCCTGCATATACGCGTATGTTGGGGTATTCTTACGGCGCACGCTACACAGGTGAAGGAAATATCACGGTGACAAAATTTAACATAGTCCGTACTGTTTTGCAGGACTGTAAAGTTATGTGCTTGTTTTAGTTCCAGTTATAACTGCGTTCGTGCTTTAGCACTATTAGATTTGATTTGTCGACACTGGCAGAATTTTTAAAATCTGTGAATCTGGCTAAGGTACATATATATATATATATATATATATATATATGCGTGTGTGTGTGTGTGTGTGTGTCAAAGTGTCCTGATGGTGCTCGTTCTAATTTCGAAACTTTCGTTTGCCATAGGATAAACGTTTCTTTACCTCAGAAAGTTGGAGATGAGCCTGGAACGATAGCATTTCGACTCCCTTTTGGTAAGAACATTCTGTAATTATTGTTGGAGAGAAGAAGGTTATGTAGGCGTTCGGTTATTAACTCTATGGCTAATCTTAAGTTCTGCAAATAAGAAGTGAGACAACCGTCCTGAAGAAAATATGAAAAAACTTCGACCTGTGGGCCTTATCTGACACTATAACTCACAATAAATTCTGCGGCACTCTAAGAAACATTTTCAAATGGAGATATAGGGCTGGATGTTCGGTTTAATCAAGCTGATAGAAGTGACGTCTTGGCTGCTGAAGCTCTAGGCTACATAATTTGCACTATGCGAAATTGAGAGACTGCACAAAGTTCCGGCTAGTGGACTTCTTCTGAACTGACTGTATCAACACCGTCGATCGAGAGCGCGACCCATGCTCCGACTTTACGAACAACTGAGAAAGTACGCACACCGATACGGTGCCTGCAAGCTCTGAACAGGCCCACAACACGTCTAAGTACATGAGCGCCGCGCAAGGGAAACAAGGCCACTGAAAGAACCTGACAAACAAAGCGTTGGCGACAAATAGGATCACGAACAAGCGACTCTTCGGCGGGCTTCGACGACAGACGAGTTTTCGCGCCTTCTCCGAGATATGCAGTATTCTCGGCCCACATGCGCAGAGGGCGGTCAGGGTTTGATTTTACTGCGTCCGAAGCCATTGCAGCGTTTTTGGCAATCAATGCGCGGGTAAGTTCGTGGCAAGCGCCAACCAGCTGTCGCTCGTCGACGTTCCCGCGAGCACACAAGACATGCGCCTCGCTTACCTCACACAACTGCCGACAACAGCATCCCGACCGGCGTAATGTGTGAGAGGCACTGTACACGATGAAGACGTGGAACGTGTCGCAGCAGCAACAGGCGGGACTCCTAAAGTTGCGTGTTGGGTTCTCGTGGACGGAAGCACGCAGAACACGTCTGGGTCTCGCCACTGTGATTAGGTGGAGACCGTCGAACACTTGTTGCTGCAGTGCAGCGCTTTCGTGGCCTCATGGCAGTAACTTTCGAGTTGCTAACGCCCATATGAGCGGCCAACGGACAGAAGCGAGGTATTTCTTAGGCAAGTGGCATGTCTTTTGACCGGAAGGCAGGTCATTAAACACTGTTTGGCTTCCTCGAGCATTTGTACCTTACTACCCGGCAGCGCTACGTCAGCTGACCTTATCAGAGTGCAAAACGGGTGTTATATACTCTTGAAGTCCCACTTCACAAGTAAATTACGGATAAACATTTACCTAGTCTCTCTGTTGTATATGTGCAAGTAGTTTCCTTCTTTTGATCTATCCTTTCCGCGATCCTCCGTCTCTCTCTCTGTCCTTTTACTTGCCGTTGACTGTAGCAATGAAATCTCGACAGCCGCAGTACGGTCAACAATTACATTACTCCCTCTCTTTTTATTTATTTATTTATTTATTTTACCAAACACACACGTTTCGATTCATCTAAGTGGCCATCTTGGATTTTTGCTCGCCGTTACCATATAGTAGATAAATGTTGACGAACCCTAGTGCCGGAAATTATTGCGCAGTCCTCTATTACGGCGTGCTTCGTGTAAAGATACTGGTTTTAGTGCGTAAAACCTCAGCAATACAATTGAATGTGTGAACAGAAGAGAACGAAATCGGCATCTTATTTAGTGTGCACATGTCACAATACTTAAAATCAAAGATAATTGTGATCAAGCGCTACCTTTTTTGTTCTAAAGAAAAGCGTCAAGCCAAGTACATACGCATTAGTGAGTTTTGTTGCTAAAAGATCGTACGAGGCGTAGTGTCATGCTTGAGCTTATATGATGTTATTTTGTTTGGAAAAAAGCAAACGAACTGCTAAAAATTCTCTGCGGATCCATGCATTCTCACAAATGAATGAGCATTAAATTGTTATTGTGGCGGCTTGTTGATTCCACACCACAAGAAACCATAGCCCAGAAACACACAGACGGACAAGAAAAGAGACGACGGACACGCGGCAACTACCAACAGCAGCTATATCTTCAGCTGTGATCACTTTCAGTACAAGCAAAGTGCACTTGAACTAAACGTTTGTAGTTAGTGCACATCTTTTGTCTGCTTGGATTTTTATTTTTTGATGTTGTTCGAATGCGACGCCATGCGCTACGAGTCGTCATGGTGCGCTGTAAGGAAGTTCGAAGTTTCTGAATCAGATGAGCATACTAGAACATGCACCTGTTTTATCGCATTAAACTTGCATTCATCGCAGCCAACTCTTTCAGATGCCAGAGTGAGGGAGGGCAGACTTTACTACACAGACTACGACACCTGTGCCATTCTTGACATGGAAATTCTTGGACACGGTAAGCATACATGCTCCCCACCATGGCTACGTGCGCTGTGGAGTCTACCATGTGCGGTGGCCGTGCCGCTTCAGACTGGCTTTTGACCGCCCCTCTTAATCCTGAGCAAATCGCGGTTTTATCTTCTCTGGTGGAATGGTTATTCCACTGGTGACATACTAGTTCCCACCGAAAGCGCACAAGCATTAGCGTTGATATATAACAAGAAACATTTTCCCGCCTGGCAACGCATGATATTGCTACCCTATGCTGCTCTACTGCATGTTACAATACGTGGCCGCACATATGTTTTCGTCATCTGCGTTCTCGGAACATCGTGTAGCTCTTACTACAATAGTAGAGGGGAATTTGAATTGAAACAGTTTCAGCGCATATAATCTGCTGCTGGCGTTTATACTATGCCACTTCGAGCAAGCGCATGCTCTTAAGTTTACTTATCGCTCATTAGGCTAGTTCTCAAGCTCAACTATTTCGAATTCGATTCTATTGCCTACCTGCAAATTTTCGGCACTAGCATGGGTACGCCATTCGCTCCCACGTATGCGAACATTTTCATGGGACAGACCTGTAGAAATCCTACCCTTTAAAACGCCACACCTATCTTCGTTTCATTGACGTCATATATATAATGTGTGAGCACGGCACAAGCGCCTTAACCGACCTAATAAGCCATTTCAATTGCTTTCACCCGAGTGTTAAATTTACTGTTCACCACTCTCCCAGTTAGATCAGCCTCCTGGACACTACGGTCTACATAGAAAGCGGAAAACTGAGAACAACACTTTGCCGGAAGCCTAGAGATAGCCAGCAATATTTAGACTACAACAGCCATCACCCGCGACATTGCAAGCAAGAACTTTTTTGTCGGACAAGCGAAACGAATAAGAAGAATCTGCCGCGACGACCACGATTATGTCCACCACCTAAATGACCTTAAAACAACGCTATCAGAAATGAACTATCCCCAAGTTGCTCTCGATAGAGCTTATGATGTCGCGTTAAGGTTGGAGAGATAGTCAGAATTGGCGAAGAAACAGCCAACACTAGAATCTGACATACCGCCGGCATTTATAACAAAATATTCTAATGTACTCCCAAACATAAACAACATACTACGAAAATACCACCCAATATTATCAAGTAATGAGCGTCTGAGAAAAGCGTTCCCGGATGTACGTAGGGTTACTTATCGCCGAAACAGGAACTTCAAAGACATGTTAGTGCACACAAAAGTACATTTCCTTTCTATTTTAGCGACTGTATGAACACGGCCTGGTGCTAAAGCTACAGAATGAATTTGCAGAATTGAAGCCCCGTATTTTCTCGGCATCGCATCTGACCCCAGGGCATAAAGCCACCGCAATCACAGGTGCCGGAAATCGAGGACTTCTCTGCAACCTCCTTCCAAAAGTTGCACGAGTTTCTGGGGCTCATAAAATTTCCCAGGCTCTTCATACCATCATGTGCGCAGGTTTTGCAGCCGTTTACCGAGCTACTGGGTCTTCACTCCAAAAAAACCACTATCTTCCACTGGTCCTCGGAGCCCGAACACTCCTTCCAGGAAGCCAAAACGCGATTGGTGATGCAGTATTCGTGATTCATCCATTGCCGGCGCCAACTCTCATTATGGTGGACACGTCGACTACCGCAGTGGGTGCAGTAGCGCAGCAGCACGACGCCACAGAATGCACGCCGCTGAGCTGCTTCTCACAGAAACTCGCTACAGCGCCTTCGGGAGGGAGATGTTGGCCATCTAATGAGCTGTCAAGTACTGCTCTTCTTTTTCCTGAAGTCTATAGCATTTACATTCCGCTCGATCACAAGCGGTTAACACTCGTTTTTAAGAACAACCGTTCTTCGTATTTAAAACGTGAGCTGCGGCAACTTTACTTTCACTACGAATTTTCTTTTGACATTCGCTATGTCTCTGGGATCGAAAATCAGGCAACTGATGCACTGCGATGGTTTGGTGCTGTGCCCACTCGCTGTGTTGATTTCCAAGCTGTAGCTTCTGACAAACAAAAGGACCGACAGCTGCGCCAACTGCGGGAAAAAGGTTCGTCGCTTCAGCTTGCGGAAGTGCCGCATCTCTACACAAGAACATTGGTCACGTGCGACACATCGCAGGCAGCTCCTCGCCCGTTGGTGCACCATCAATTTCGGCAGCCAATGTTCGATTCACTGCATCAGCTAAACTATCCCGGCATCTTAGTAACGCAGAGGCTTCCCAGAGACCGCTTCGTCTGGCCAGCGATCAACAAAGCGGTCAACAAAGTTGGGCAAGAAGCTGCCGAACTTGTCAAGGCGTTAAAGTGACCCGGTACAGTATTATTATAAAGTTTAAAGTTTTATTATACGCAAATGAATCCATGCTCTCCGGCAGGAGCGAGTAGCCAGTGTCTGAGCAATCGGCGGCACCTATCTTTTATTCCTGACAAAACGGAGCAGCCTGTGGCTATTCAGAAGAACATTCAGTTTTGTTCGGCATATTATTGCATCTTTAACGCGTACACGTCACTTTGACGCTGTGCGTTTTTGCGGTTTTGTGATGTCGCCTGGCAGACAGGGGAAGCGGGTGCAGACCGAAAACTTTTGACCAACAGCCGAGGGCTGATGGCGAAAAGGCTTCGAATCAGAAATAATAATTTTCTTTTATTCGGTCAAATCATGCATAATGAGTGTGTACACGTCATATCAGATGGGAGCTATCGCGGTTGTCATGACGTCGCGTGAAAGGCAGGTGAAGTGGGAGTGGTCCAAAAAAGCTTTTGACCAACCAGCAAGGGCTAATTGCAGAAATGGAATAGAAAGGTTTGGAATAGTTCTACGTTATGGCGCCCCAAAGCTCGTTTTCTTTCTGACCTGGCGAGACTGCTCGGCCCGCGCCTTACCACACCACGTCTTACCACCCACGGAGCAACGGCGTCGAGAGTCTCAACCGACAAATGAAGCTGTCATTGTCCGCCACTCTCGACAGACCGCCCTGGGTGGGCAAGCTACCCTGGTACTACTGGGGCTGCAAACTCCAATGAAAGATGAATTGGGAGTTAACGCCGCCGAGATGCTCTACGGATCAGCAATCCGCCTTTCAGGACAGTTTTTCGGCACCCAGGAAGGCTCTCTGCCCGCAGCCGCGCCACACTTAGCGATGCTACATTTCTCGCTCGACCACCTTCAACCTACACACACACGTATCGCCCAGCACCGGCAGCCTGTATTTAGTTTCCCGATAGTGGACGCAGCCACGCATGTCTTTCTGCGGCGCGACTCTATCAAGCAACCATTGACTCCTTCCTATGAGCGCTCTTTCCTGTGGTTTCGCGTTCAGAGAAAACTTTGAAGATTGACGTACGCGGCAAAGAAGAGACAGTGTATCAGTGTAAAACTAGCCTATGTTTTGACATCAACGCTTCATCACTTTCGCCGTTCACACGAAAACCTCCGGCACCTGAGAGGGGTAGCCCTTGTAGCGACCGTCCGTGAATATACATTCTCCCAGGTTGTGCGAAATCTAGTTACCTCGCCTGGCCTCTACATAGGGGTCATTGCCTCCTGAGCTTTCTTGGAAGTGAAGTGGCCGCCTGACCGGGGCGCCACCACCGCCAATCGGGAAACCTGCTTTTAGTGAAAAATGAACCCATTCTACTCTCCGTTCATCTGTATAAAATCTGGAAAAGTGTATAATAGCTGTGTGTTACCAGTACTCACCTACGGGGCAGAAACCTGGAGGCTTACGGAAAGGGTTGTACTTAAATTGAGGACGGCGCAACGAGCTATGGAAAGAAGAATGATGGGTGTAACGTTAAGGGATAGGAAAAGAGCAGATTGGGTGAGGGAACAAACGCGAGTTAAGGACATCTTAGTTGAAATAAAGAAAAAGAAATGGGCGTGGGCAGGACATGTAATGAGGAGGAATGATAACCGATGGTCATTAAGGGTTAGGGACTGGATTCCAAGGGAAGGGAAGCGTAGCAGGGGGCGGCAGAAAGCTAGGTGGGCGGATGAGATTAAGAAGTTTGCGGGGACGACATGGCCACAAGTAGTACATGACTGGGGTAGTTGGAGAAGTATGGGGGAGGCCTTTGCCCTGCAGTGGGCGTAACCAGTCTGATGATGATGATGATGATGATGACTCTCAGTTCTCAACGTGTCAAAACGCACATTACTTGCCTCCGTTAAACCGAGCTCCTAACAAACAAAAGTAGTCGCAGTAGCTTCCAAAATGCAAAGCATCAGTTGCGAGAGCAAATTAGTGGACAGTAAGCTATACGAAGTAAGGATAGTAGTTTGATCGGACTGTAAACTTGTAAACATAGGCATACTAACTAAATTAACAAGCGTGGTGTCACGCGCACAAAAGCTAACACGAACAGATCTTACTCGATAACCGCGGAAACAAGGTTGGAGTGAGGAAAGGCTGGTTTGGAGTGAGGAAATGCCGCTGCTGCTACGACAGCAGCAGGGAGCGAATTGACTTACGTGCTGCGTGTCGCATCAAAACGCACTAGACCGCGAAAATCCAGCGCGCGCCGGACTCTGTTCCCGGTGCACATGGCTTTCGACATACACTGGCCCGACCGGCCGCCACGCCCACCCGGGCATTTCAGATTAGAAGGCCCCTCGCTCTGAACCGTCTTCCTTGATCTTTGCGCGCGACGGATGACGGCGCACTTCCTCCCCGCTTTCCTTGCTTACGTGCGCGCTATTGACCCACGATTGCCGGCTCACCCTCGCACGCTTTCAATCACACACAGAGCACACGGCGCGCGACAACAATTTTATCGTCCTTGGACTTTTTACTGGACCTCGGGGCGACCGCAGGGATGCGTTTGGAGTGCCCATACATTAAACTTGAATTTATTTGCAGCAAACCCCCACAAAGGCAATGATTCGGGTGATCAGGAAAAAGATTTTAGGACAGCTTGGGGAGTCCTGACCCCCACAACACTCAACAGCAAATGGGCAATTGGTGAAGAGTGCAATTGCAGGTGCTAGAAATTAGGACACCTGCTTAAATATAGGGAAAAAAAAACTACTTCGAATCAGACATGTGTTCGTAACAGATCCACGAACAATACAATACCACTGAATACCTAAAAAAAGTTCAACGCACACAAAACAGAATCATATCAATGGTTAATAGGAATTCACTGCCAGTACACTCATATTTATGTTATTCTCATTGTACATGATATTCACTGCTGTGGGCTATAAGAACTGCAGCATTTGTTTACCATAATTTGTGCGATATTTTAAAGCTTTCTCGTCTTCGTGTATTAGATGGGGTTACGTTTTCTACTAGCTTGGCTAACTTAATTAATATGTCATTATTTGCTATTGAGAGTTCGTACTGTCGACACACTTTAGAAATGCGTGCTGAAAGAACCGGAATAAGATTATGCTGCTGAAAAAGGCCCGCTGTGTGGGCAAGGATAGGAACTTTGGTTATTAGGCGGAGTATTCTTCATTGTAAACGTGTAATCCTATTCAGGTTTTCGCTTGTTGTAGTTCCCCGGACGACAAGCCCATATTTCATTTGGGGGAGTAGGTGGGCATTGTATAGCTACATGTTGACTGATATAAGAAAATGAATAGAGTGGCGACCCGCTAGGCCCACGATTCTCTACAATTTACCAACAATGTAGCTAACCTGGTCATCTCAAGTCATGTGTTCGCCAAAGAATACTCCCAGCGTATTTACAGCTGAGACACCATATATCTCATTATCATTGAGTTTAATTGCAGACAGCTTAACAAATTTGTTTCGTGGACGGAAGAGAATGGCTTTGGCTTTATTCACGTAATTATTTAGGTAATTATCACTTGCCCAGTCTTTTATTTTAGTTAGTGCATCATTAGGTTGTTATACTCAGCCAGTAGCTGATTTGCCGGCAGTAAACAAACTGGTGCCGTCCGGGTATATTGTATATTGACCAGCCGTAGTTACATTAGGTAATTCATTTACGTAAAGTGTTCAAATAAAGGGTACCAAGATGCTAGCCTGAGGAACGCCCAATGTTATCTTCTATTTTTCAAGACTTTCACCCGCAGTGTTTAGATATTGTTACTTATTTTGCAAGTAAGAATAAATTACAGAATTTGTTTCTCCCCGTATACCATAATATTCGAGTTCTTTTTTTAATGGAACACAATGATTAATAAGGTCAAATACCTTCGTGAAGTCCAAAAACAGCCTAAGTACCGTGTGCTGGGATTTAGAATTTTCCTATATGTACTCCCTTTCTTCTAGAATAGCAAGCTCAGTTGATGGTTCTTTACGAACGTTCTTTACCTTGTTGTACCTGGTTCATGAGACTGTGGCGGTCAACAAAATCTGTCGGACGTTTTAAAATACCCTTTTCTACAACTTTACAGATTGATATTTAGAAAGAGACAATCATATCATATAAAAAAGTATCAATATTGGCCTGTAGTTACCTATGTCATTCTTACCTGTTTTTATTACATTGCTGGCACCTTTGCAATTTGCATGTTCCTTGGAAAAATTTCTGTAAGCAAACATACGCTCAATATGTGCGTGAGAGGAGGTGCAAGTATATCAATGGCGTGTTTTACAGATTTTATTTGGAATCCTGATGGACCACTCGCATTACTATTGCTTAACTCCAGAAATTAAGCCGTCACGCTGCTTTATCAAATAGGTTTGAGAAAAACAGTGATATCAGTACAAGAGTTGATGTACCTCAAGCCTGCATCATTGCTTGGACCTAGACTAAAAGAAAGAAAAAATAATGAATCTATCTGATAGTGAGTGACCAGTTAACAGAACACCTTCCTCTACGGATTTATGTCATTGGCTCGTGCGAATTAGCAAGCATCGCCTTTAGTGTCGACCAGATATTTCCAGAACGTCTGTCTGACTAATGAAACGTTTTGAAGAGGTAGTAATGCTTTTCCGAGCGATGTTTCTTTTTTACACAATTTCTGTATTCTTTATGTCTTACAATCCCGAGATTTTCTGATTATAAATGATCTAAATTGTTGATCTCGTTTCTTCATATCGTTAAGCAATCATTTGTCATCGACGCATTACACCTTTTTGAACGCGCCAAGGTTTTCAATGAAAACGAAGCGGAATTTGCTTCAAAAAGAAATTTTGATGTAACTATCACAAGCAGTGTTGGCGTTACTTTTCTCGAATACAGCGTTTCAACTTGTTCTGTACATGCGATCCCTAAATGGGTCTGAGTCATTTGTGTTAATAACTCTGTAAGAAAAAGTTGGTTGTGTTTTTAGGGCAGTGTAAAGTAAGGATAACAGAGATAAATATGGGCAGATGGTCAAAGAAACTCTTAGCAGTAGCACCTAGTTTCATTTGAGGGCAAGTAAAGTTTATGATGAAGAGATCCGAAAGGGTCCCTGTTGTTGTTGTGAGTCTCGTGGATGTGTATCTAACATTTTTGCTGAAGTGTACATTTAAAAATTGATTCGAAATAAACAGTCGTAATATTTTCGTTCAGCTAATTGATATTGAACTATCGACCTATGTTGAGGTGATAATAATTTCTGTTCCCGCAGTCTGAAAATGCGTCTACAAATGAGAAAAAAAACCAAACATTCTCTTTGAGTTGGCCGATAACACACACAAAACTTAGTGTTTGGAAAGATTGGATGCGCTTAGTAGACGATCACAAGGCAGAAGACAAAACAAGTCTGCTTGCCTGTGATAATACAGAGGGCATCCAATCTTTCCAAATACAATGAACCAACCTGCCCAACAACGCATTCTACAAAACTTAGTGGCCCCGTCTTGATTGTTTCAACCTCGTAATTAGGAGAAATAAAAGTAAAATCAGAAAGCAGCTTAGAACTCATTGCAGTCGACACAAGCATTGAAATACTCCAAGGGCGCCTTTCAGAAAGGTAGAGATAGTAGCTTTTGTACATCACAGCTCGGTGAACATCCTCCACCAATACAAAACACGTTTCAGAGAATATCACGACATCAAAGCGTACTTTAGTTTTACTAAAGAAACAGTCAAGTTCATCACTTTTGTTACGACCTGATCGTAAATTCAGACGAATGCGATTACGGCATTGTAAATTATCTTCGTTAATTGAACTTTCTAACTGCACTATATCTACTGGTTGGGCGAGGAGCGATTCCATAATGTAGGGTTAAAATATGAAAAGAACTTGTAGTGCAATTGCATTACGCGCTTCAGCTCTTGCACAGCCTTTCAAGGTCTGCTACGCTTCTCGGACGTATTGCGCGGGCACCCTCCCTTTTCCTCACAAAAAAAAATTTTCATTCGCATGCCATGCGAACTGGTAAGCGCTGTGCGCTATCCACTTCCCGGCAAAGCGCACGAAGTCTCGGTAATTTAGGGCCATGTTTTCAGCAATCGAAGCATGCAGGTGAGATGCTTTCAGCCCTTTGCCTTTACGCAAGAACGCATCACGTGTTGGCAGTCGCGTGAATCGCAGAATTCTTCGTGGATCCTTTTCATGCTTTCCTAGAAGACAATGAACACGTCATTGCATGTCAGGACCGGCACGTTCAAAGCCTTGGCCCCGTCATTCAATTTGTTTAACAAGCACTGATTTTCTGTGACTGGTACGCCACGCACTTGTACGTTTAATCTCCTCCTTCGTCATTCAAGGTCGTGTACTGCAGCCTTAAGAACTTTATCGTCACATGTGTCACAATTTCGCTCGAGATCACGCTTTCTCAGGCTACTGATTTCTTTTTCTTGTTTTCCCTGTCGGTCAAGAATTTTATCATCCTTCTTCGACATTAGTCGATGGAAGATTTAACTTGCTCTTACTTTGTCGGCAAGCTCACAAGCTGATCTAGTTTACGAGTTATCTCCGCTAAGCAGGTGCAAATATCGGAAGTGCTTACGCTGTCACCAGTGTCTGTTTTTGCCGTCCTGCACTCTATGCATCGCCATGTCCTGCGACCTTTCTCGCCTTTCCCCTTGAACGTAGTACCTGGACACCATGAGTCCTCCCCGAGCTGGTAAGCGTGCTTGCATTCCATGCAGGTCATGGCATGCCCACCCTCTGGAATAGTCTAGCCACAAGCTTTGCTCCAGTCGGAGGTTGCCACCAGAGGTGCTATTAGTAGCACAGTATGGTTCAGCAAATAATAGCACCCAGGAAGTTGCAGAGCGTAAGTGAAGCAAAGAAAGCAGAAATCTGTAGCATGGTGCCGGCGGGAGTGGGGAGCACCCGCGAGCGTTTAGAAAAAGTTTATCAGCATCAAAAGAAGAAAAAAAGCTGCAAATAAGATGGACGTCCCTTCACCACCGCCGCTGCCACTCGTGTTACTGATATAGCAAAACATAAAAGAGTGGCGGCTCACTGAGCCAACAATTCTAGAGAATTAACCGACAATACACTTGAATTGGTTATCCCAAGTCATGTGTCTGCGAAAGAGCACTCCCAGCGTATTTAGAGATGGCACCAGATCCGTCTCACTAGCATTTAACTTAATCGCGTTATACTTACCAACGTAAAATCTTCGCCTGCGCAAAGCGCGCAACAGGTGCTCCACACTTAGAGTCCAGTACTTGCAGCTCTTGGTTGGAATCCTGGCTCTCCAGAAGCCGTCATTTAGTGACAATGTCAGGAACGCATCTATATTTCAGTGGAACGCACGAGGACTCAAGTCACGCATGTCGGACTTTCGACAGTTTGTGTTCTCGAATAAGTTTCCAATCATCCTCATCTGCGAGCCCCTATCAGATAACAAGAGACCGTCCGGGTATGAGCGTTTCGTGTCCGCCACCCACGCAGAATGCAACAAGATCATCGTATTCATAAGACGTGACTTACGGATGTCCATTATCCAGTGCCACCTGACCAAGAGAACTAGTACGTATGCCTGACAGTAAAGAAAGGCAAGCTCAATTCACAGTAGTTGGAGCCTACATGTCGCCCTCTAGTCGGCTGGACTGCGAGCGGTTACGGCGAATCACGACAGCGACTCCGCTGCCTTTAGCGATGACTGGCAATATTATTGCCCACCACCATATCTCGGAAAGTTCTAACAAAAACTCGAGAGGGAGAAGATTAGTGTAATTAGCCTCCGCACAAGAACTGCGCATGTTATATGATGGAAGCCCCACCTTTCTGCGTGGAACTGCCTACCGTAGCCGCCTGGACTTCGCCTTTGTTTCACGCTCATTCACTGGAGAGGTCAGGTGGTCTCAGGATATTGAAACGCGGGGACCTGACCACCTACACCCTTATCTTAGGATTGGAGGGCTGACGAGCTGCAAGTTAGCTGACGTCACACAATGTAGCGACTGGCTAATGTTCAAATCAATTGTCGAAGACAGCTTTAGTGATGACTTGTCCTCTAGCCTAGAGGTCATCATAAAGGGTGCCCTAGACGCTGGCACACATTCGCTTCTGAGAACGTATACATGCACTGAATACGACATTGAGCTGGAGAAACTTCGCGCAATTTATCGCCGTGCAGAGCGAAGGTGCAGGTGCATGACGTCTGTCAATGACTTGAGGTTGGCCAAAAGAACTCAAAAGAAAATTCAGCGTCGCATGGACAAACTTCCATCGCAAAAATGGATGTCATTCGGCGAGTCTTTGGATCCACGAAAACCTTTGTCTCACATATGGAGGACTGTTTCTGGTCTCCGTGGAACCCCTCAGCAGTGCCACCCTTTTAAGTCCTTGGCCCTTCACCAAAAATGCAGAAAGATTGATGTCGCTGAATCTTTCTGCAGCAGGAATGCTGGCGAAACTAGTTCCGCTGGAGCATCGACGCTCCACCACTCACCGATTTCATGCGACCCCTGCGTGGACAGTCCATGGGTGAACTCGGAGCTGCATTGGCCTTGTTCAAGCGTTCATCTTCACCAAGAGCCGATGGTATACCCTACCGTGTCATATGCAATCTTGACGAATAGGCTCGGAAAGTGCTCCTACTCTTGTTCAACAGCTCCTGGCAGATAGGTACGGTTCCCCAGGAATGGAAGACAAGTCGCCTAATTCCACTGGTCAAGCCTGGCAAGTCGCCTGTAGACATTGCATCACACCGATCAATTTCGCTTGCCAGTTGCATCGTAAAACTCATGGAGAGGATGATTCTAGCACGGCTAGAATGGTACATCGAACATTACCAAGTATATCCAGATGCAGTGACCGGTTTCAGGCGAGGCCTTCTTCCATTGGAAACGTTATCGACTTGGTGACGTACGTCGAGCACTGGAAGTCCTGCAAAAGATTATCTGCTGCCTTGTTTCTGGATGTTAAAGGGGCGTCCGATAAGGTTTCAACGCGTTAAATAAATCCGATAAATTTTGAACGCGTTGGAGGCAGTAGGACTTGGCGGCAAGGTCTATTTCTGGATAAGTAGCTATCTACATAAGAGATCCTTTTTCGTACTTACCGAGGATGGCCCGACCTCCCGGCATTACAGTAACCGTGGGGTGCCTCAGGGCGGAGTACTGAGCCCAACGCTCGTCAGCCTAACACTCATTGTACTCGTCGACATCTTGCCAAGCACCGTTAGGCACTCCATCTGTGCCGACGACATTTGCATTTCGACTTTGGCTGTGACGCGACTGCAGATTCGCGCGTGGCTTTAGAAGGCAGCCACCTTAATATCATCCTACATTTGAGAACAAGGACTTCATATATCACATGAAAAGTGTGCAATGGTGGCGTTTACCAGGAAACCAATGTCTCGATACGTGATATCCGTCGACGGACTGCTGATCTCCTACAGCACGAGCCACGGTTGCCAAGCTGCAAGAAGCTGAAGCGTACAGCTATACCGTACGTGCACCAGCTAACGCACCGGCTGAGAAAACTTGGAGAGAAGTGCGGCGTGGACGTGACGTTCACTGACCCCGAAAAGCTGGTGCGCATGTGCAAAGCCGTAAACGAAAAGAAAAAACCGGTCTGCGCCATAAAACACGAATGCAAGTTTCTACCCTGCTCTGTTCGGGTCGTATATCGCATACCTCTCTCCTGCGGTAGATGCTACGTGGGGCAGTCTGGCCGCTGCCTAAATGAATGGCTACGAGAGCACCGAACGCTGGTAGATTCTTTGGCGGGGGGCGACCATTTGGCCAAGCATTGTAAGCGGTGCGGGTGCGTGCCTGCGTTTGATGCCACGTGTGTGCTTGACAGGGGAGGCACAAGGTGGGGGCGCGAGATTTGTGAGGCATATCACATTGACAGGGAAGGTGATAACTGTGTCAGCACGACATCACTTGCCTTGTCCAAAAAATGTACTTACAAAATTGTTTTTCACATTTTGGTTAGATTGTGCTTGTTCTGTTTTAAGCCTGTGTGCGCATGCACCACCGAAATGTATATATGTACCTTCTCTCGCAGTAAAACCTCAGTTGATGTTTAGCGCTCGTCCTGTCGACCTCTCTGTCTGTGTCCCTGTTATATGCGCTAGTCTTTTGATTAACAATGACACACCAACTAGCCCAGCTTTCTACGTTGCACGAGTCAACGAATTTGGGGGTTGGTAACTGACAGAAATCTCTCCTGAACCCGTGATGTGAGCTATGTGACAAAACACCTGTCAGAAATTTGCCATATGTTCAAGTTCCTAGCAGGAAAGACCTGGGGAGTGCCGATACAATCTATGTAGCAATGGTACAGGGCCCTGCTTATTGGATTCCTGCGGTACAGCCTACCGGTCAAGTCTAACACCTGCAGAACTAACCTGAATATAATCCAAAGCGTCCAAGCCCAAGCCCTCAAGATGTGCCTTCGTCTACTGCGGAGTGCGTCAACGACTGAAGGTATCGCAGTCGCTCAAGATTCCACACATAGAACGTACATTAGCATTGAAACAATGCGTGTGCACCTAAGAAATTTCGCCGGGACCCCTACCCACCACCTCGCAAATCTTCAAGTACATAGGCCCTGCACGACATTCAGTGCAAATGTCTTCGCGCACCGTGCCTCCCTCAGGTCAGGTCACACACCTGCGGCGAGACCTTCCATTCCTCTATGGTGTGTGCACCGTACTCAAGTAAACCTTGGTATCTCAGGACTTGAGAAAAAGTCAGACTTGCCGTCATCAGCACTCAACCAACTAAATTTACTTCTTTGTACGAGAAATACAGCGACTGCACACAGGTCTATACTGATGGATCAACTGCATCAACTAGTTCCGGTGGCCCTGTCGTTATACCAAAAATGAGAATGACCCAGCGGTTCAAGACTTCCCATGTCACTACGTCTACAGCTGCAGAGCTCGCGGCTGTCCGCGACGCGCTTCATGTAATAAATGCTGAAAGTCCTTGAAAAGGGGCAGTTTTCTGCGTTCCAAGGCCGGCCTTGCAATGTGTGCAGTAGTTTCTCCGACATGGAACTCACGATCAACTCACGTGCGAAATTGCAGAACTTGTGCATAAATTAAGATAAAAAGGTCATATCTCTTTTCAGTGGATACCAGACCATTGCGGTATCATAGGAAATGATGAGGCAGACAAGGCAGCTTGGCCGTCAAACCAAGA
The DNA here is from genome assembly GCF_050947875.1 of Dermacentor variabilis. Taxonomy (NCBI): domain Eukaryota; kingdom Metazoa; phylum Arthropoda; class Arachnida; order Ixodida; family Ixodidae; genus Dermacentor; species Dermacentor variabilis. Next base: position 73,142,136 of record NC_134573.1, on the reverse strand, counting down.
AGACCGCTGCTTCCCCATTCCTCTTTCAAGGACCGGCGCCGCGAGACAACTTCGCATTCTAGCACGCACGATCTCCTTAGCCGAGTGGCATACCGTATATCCAAGGCGCATAAGACAGCACAGACTAAACTCGTCACTTCAACTCAGACCTCCCGCCGGTCTGCACCGACGCGAAGCGTCTCTTCTGTGTCGGTTGTGGCTTGGAGTTGCCTTCACGAATTCCTACTCAGCACTAAGTGGAATGGCTGATAGTACTGCGTTTGATGTTTCCGGATGCGAGGAGAACATTGATCACTTATTGTGCAATTGTCCCCAATTTGAAGCACAAAGACAATCTTTGCCCAGCGCATTGAGGAAATTCGATGATCGCCCTCTGAGTGAACAGACAGTACTAGAGCACCGTCCCCGCCGATCATCGGCTCAGAAGGCAGTGAAGGCACTTTTGTGCTTTCTCAGAATGTCTGGTTTGCGCGAGCGGCTTTAACTCAAGTACTGCCCGTACACGTACCTACATCTTCTCGTTCTCTTCTCTCTCTTCCCTTTCTTCCTTCTCCCCGCGTAGAGTAGCCAACCGGACTCTTGACTAGTTAACATCCCCGCTTTCCTATATTCCTCTCTGTCTCTCTCTATCTAGCTCAATCGGAGGGAGCTTCACAAATCCTTGCTGGACGGAAGGAGCTGGCTTTGGTTTTAACAAAATGCTAGGCGATATAGGAAGAGAGAGGAACGTCGCTTTGTGTGTTTTACTCGCGGACAACTTTTTGTGGCTATGACGAGGAAGCTACGGGCGCGTAGCTTCTGCACATGTGTTACCGTGCCAAGTAGTCCACCAGCATTTGACAGTGCTTTTTTGTTGCTCGGAACAGATCCTCAATCGGCGCGGATTCACCGTTCGACAGTTTCGCGTTTGCCTAAACGCGAAAGAGAAAAGCCACAAAATAAGATAGCTTTTCCATTAAGTGGTATATTTTCTCTTATATACCTGTTCCTATCAATGTTTTTATTTTTTCGTTTCTCCAGCTTAAACTAACGTGAATCGAAACACGCGACCTTTTTCAGAAGCCCTCCCACTTGTGCGCGCTCTGCCTGCGTAGCTTTCCCTTCATAGGCACTTGTCCGCGAGTATAGTGTTCATACGGCAGCTGCCTATATTATAGTTGATATTATGAGGTAACAAGGAAGTTAGGCAGGCTGTGAAATGCGGGGACGAGGCTGCTGATAGTCTATTAGAGCAACAGAAGCGGTGGCATCGAAAGTAAAATCTGTCTAGGACAAAAAAAAACCAGATGGTGTATGGAGATCGATGAAAGAAGTATTTGGGCGTTCCCCTCATCACCCAATTTGATTTGTTACAGAATGTGCCCTCTGGGTGCGAAGAGATGCGCTGGACTCGGTGCCACAAAAGTGCATCGACCACTTCGAGGACACCTGCGGTGTAGTGGTTCCGGATCATCCCAGGGAACTTTGCGCCCTCGACAATGTTGTCAACGTCTGGTCATAGAGCCGGCAAACATTACTAGATTGCTTCTAGGTGCCCCCCCCCCCCCCAGAGAAGAAAACAAGGCATCCTCCAAGGTTAATCGTCTGCCGACTTGGTCACGATGTCATTAAAAGTACTTGACGTTAGAAGCCTGACAAACGTTGCCTCCTCTCATCAGCCACACAGATGTTCCTGAAGAAGCAGTACTTCAGAAAGCAGCTTCTGCCAGCTGCTGTTTACTGGTATGCTTAATTTGAAAACCATAACATTATCGTCTATTCTGCAGTCGCCTGGAAGGGTGACCGCAGAAACCTGCAAACTTGAGAAACCTGAAAAGAAACCTCAGAATTTGCGCTGCCGAATGGGAAATTGAACAGAAAATGATAAGTGCAAAATATGGAACGAAACGGCGGCTGCCTCAATTTAGAGCTTGTGCTGACGCATATATTTTCAGTACGAACTCTTTTAATTCTGTTGCGATGATTAACGTTCGGAATCTACATGGCCAGTAATGACTAACGTTACAATGGAGAGTTTTACAATAATTTTGACGAAATGTATTTATTTGGCCAGCCCCTACATTATCGTACACTTGCATTCTTTTATTTCACCACGTTTAACCTGCAGCCAGCATGGCCAGGAATAAACAGTAGAATACCAGAATTAGCGAGACAAGGAGGCAGGCCGGAAATGAACACGGCATATTCCGTAATGCGTAATAAACTTAGGTATCTATTTCTTACCGTAGCAGGACTGGTCTCCAGAAATTCAAGACGCAGTCCATGCCGGAATAGAATTAGGTAGCCTGAACGAAGCGAGCAAACTCGGAGACGTAGGATTGAAGATCACTGAGGGAAGCACTCGTCTTGCACTAAGTAAATCTGGTGGTGGCGACGACGACTTACACTCAAAATTAAATATATAAATGAGTGCCCCTATTTTTATGCCGTGCGAAAACGGCAGAAAATGTAATTTTTAGACATCAGACATGGAAAAGGTGGTTTTGTAAAATAAGTCTCGTGCAGGCATAAAGCAAGCTTGGGATTCCTCAGAGACCGAAACCGAAAACTAAATTCTTTAGGCAATGCTTGCCACAGAGAGAACACAGGATTACGTAGGTGAAACTACATAAACGATAAACTGATTATAAGCATAAGTGGTTCACAGAAAAAAGCACTTGTGTCGATGTAACTTAAAGCGAAAGAGCTATAACGTAAAGCTATTCAAAATTTTTCTATTCTAATCCTGCAATCGGTCCTCCATGATTGGCCAAAACATTTGCGGCCGACCCCCACTTCGGCTGTCCCTCATGCAGCGTCACGGAAACCTCGAAATCAACTCTGATATAATGTGTGAGCACTGATTATTCATTATTAGGCCGACCAAAAGAAAACTAATTACTTCTGATTCGACGCCCTTTTCGCCATAATACTCTGCTATTAATCAAACGTTTTCGGGCTGCGCCAATTTCGCCTCTCTGCCACGTGACGTCAGAACACCGCGACAACTTACCACGTCAAAGTGATGTGTACACGTTGAGGACGCATTATTATCCCGACAAAAAAACTGAATTTTTTGTGAATAGCTGGAGACTGCCCCGTCACGAAAGGAGTAGGAGGTGGCTACCCGCAGATTGCACTGCCACTAGCTACTCGGAGCGGCAGGCGCTCATCGATTTATTTTTGCATAATAAGCATTCTTCCGTGATAGTATATATAGCGTTAGGAAGGCGTTGCGGCACGTATACGGCATCACTTTGCCAACTTTGTTTTATAAACGAGGAGCGCGTTTGATCGGGCTTTTCAAACAAAGCTGCGGTTTACTGCCCGATGCTTGCGTCAGTGGTCGCGTAAATTTGACATCAGGAGATTAGAATACAAAGAGATTGAAATAGTTTTACGTTACGGGGCCCCCGTTCAACACTTTTCGATTTCATTTCTGCAATCATCCCTCCACGATTGGTAATATTTTGCGGGCAATCCCCAATGCTCTTGTATATCCCGCGACGTCACAAAAATTGCGAAAGCTCTTCATCTGATAAGACGCATGCACACTGATTAGGCATGATTAGACCAAAGAAAATAAAAGTTGTTATTTCCGATTCTACACCTTTTTCACCACGAGCCCTGTGGTCAAGAGTTTTTGGCCACGCCAACTTCACCTGTCTGTCACGCCACGTCACAAAGCCAGGAAACATCACCGCTTCAAAGTGACGTGTACGCATTGATGATATATTATGGCGCACAAAACAATGTTTTTTATTAGCAGGAGACTGCTCCGTTCCGAAATGAATACAAAATGGCTCCCCGCCGACCGCTCTTTCGCTAGCTACTCGGAGCTGCCTGGAATTTATTTGTGCGTAATAAAGATTTCCATGGCAGTACAAGGTTGTCGAGCCCGTTCATCACATACATGACTTTGCTCTCCAAAATTTTCTTCGCGGAGGATTCGTTTTAGCTGCATTTTCGCACTTCCGTGGCAAGTGACCGTGCTATTTCACGAAGCACCTAAAGCTAAGCAAGAAGGGCGCGAATAGGAAACGCCGTCACCACCCTTCTGAATAGGATATCTGCTTTCACTGTGTTAGCCCGGGTGTAGCGAAGCCCTCTCCTCTTCTGCATGCGCGTCGCTCTGCTAATCCTATTAAATAACAAAAACCTGGTAAGTAAGTCAACGCTAAACGCCCTGAAAGCAGAGTGACCTCCTGTAAATGACGATAGCGTTGCATAGGTGCTCTCGAACAATACTGCGAGCCACCACCCATTGGTTGCGTCAGTGGTTACGCAAATTTTACATCAAAAAGTTGGAACAGAAACACAATGCAATATTATTACGCTACGGGGCCCTAAATTTTAGAAGTATGGAAGCAAGTTTGAGTAGCTTTCTCACGCTTCTTGAGGCAAATATTTCTAGGTTAGACCCAGCACAGTGTTATGGTGAGTCAGTTCTGCGGAATTCCGGATAGTCAAGGAGTGCTCATGCCAGGAAGCCATTGTAACAGCCAACTCGAGTGCAGCACTAAGCTATTAAGAAAACGATTAAGGGTTTCGCGTAAAGAAATCATAGCAGTTAAAGAACACTTCGTCCCGGACCAAGGGATAGAAACCGGGATCAATACCTGTCTAACAAAGGGGGGGGGGGGGGGGTGTTCGGTATAGCATCTGATCTAACCAAAAGGCTAGAAGATCGCAGAGTGAGTGAGAGTTGTTGGAGAACTCGCAGCCTAGGGATACTGAATATTATTCCAACTGATCCATCATGTTCAGTGTTCGTTTGCTTCTATTTATTGATTAGTTAATCCGCGCTCAGCTATCGACTAGCCTCCTGGCTAGCTGAAGTGGTAGAGCAACTACCATGGAACAGCATTAAGCACAGTTTCGTTCACTGGACCAAAAGGAATCTTTTTCATTGGAAAGTTTTACTTCAGCGTAACTGTATTGGGTTCCTCTTCAGCTCAGTGATACACTCAGGTCGATGACAATATTTTGTTCCTCAAGCTACTCCTTATATAAAGTAGCACGCAATCTAATCGACCGAAAGATAGACAAGGTACATAAATAGTGCTGTGGTGCAGTGGAGCTCGGCCTACTGTTTCATAGTCGCCGATTTCGAACCCGACCGTGATGTCATATTGCATGTCGTGACGGCGGGGGGGGGGGTGGCATTCTAACTGATTGTAGTGCCTTTCTCGGGATGCGACGCAGTGGCATCCCGAGCTCTTGTATTAAATTTTTCGACGTGCAACGTGTCTCGGAGCGATTTTAATTATCAATTCATGCGGCAAAATGATATTACTTGCGGGTGCCCTATATGAGAACTAACGATTGAGTGATATACCCTGTAAAGCAAGAGAAGATTGTGGTAGGCTTGTGCTTTACACACAGGTGTTCATTAGAGAATGCGAAAGTCGAAAGCTCTGCTTTATATATATATATATATATATATATATACCTGATTTTCAGCGTTGATTTCAGATTCGGATTGCAGAATCCGTCGAAATTACTGAGCAGGTAATTCCGCCCCGTTTTCCTGCAAAATAATAATAAAAATAATACATAAGTAACAGAAGCAGTGATGCCTCAGACATCTGACATTGGCGGGTTGTCATAGAGCATTAAGTCGGATATCGTAGATCCGGCTAGGTTTGGCAAGTTAATAAGGCCCTATCGCAAAATATACGTCCCCTTACAGCAATTATTTATCAAGATAAAACGACTGATGTTTTGTGTACGTTCGCCAGTCTTTTGTCCGTTATTCAGGTCTAACATCTACATATAAGGCCGAATTATCAAAGAAATATCTTCACCTAAATATACGCAATAAGTCAAGATCTAGAAATGTATGCCTTGTTATCAGCATTGAAACAATGAAATGTAGCGCAGGCTACATTTTACTAAAATTCGTCGATTCACCGTATGGCACTACAGGTGAGTAGACGTTTAGGAGCATCGTATGAAGGTTGTGGACCATGATGACGTTTCGTCCATGTCTTGACGCAACGTAACTTTTTCTTGCTCAACGTGCATCTCGATTCGGCGACTTCTTCACTCCAAATGTCTTTTTTGTAAGGTGGGTCGCCGACGCAACGATTCTCGATGAACTCATCCAGGCATTTTAGGACACCGAGTCCTGTCCATATATGCACAGCATGTATTCTGAAAGAGACAGCGTTAAGCGATGTCAGTGTGTAGAATTTTCGTTCAATATAGTGAATACAATTCTGCACAAAACGCTCGATTCGATATCAGGCAAGAATTTCTGCCACCGTTGCACTAGAGCGTTTCGGTTGCTGCTATCAGAAGGTAGCCATAACAGCCATATTACGTGCCCATTTTTCGGCGATAGCTGTTTCAGAGGCCGATAGCGATATTTGGGTGCTGTTCGATGACTGAGGAAAAATGACAGACGTAAAGAAAGGCAAAGAATACAGAGATTTTCATATTAAAGATCCAGTGTACAATCAACAGTAAGGAATTGACCATCCTTTAGGAACTAGTGCAAGTTAGTTTTTCATTTTCAAGCTTATCACAATTCATAAACGAAGATCAAGAAGGCATTTCCCGAAACAAACTACGCGCCTTTTTACGATGTGAAGCCTGAGGACAATTTCTAGAATTAAAGCATGAAGTGTACGAGACAAAGCAGACAGAAGTGATACTAAAGTTAGTTTTCCCCAAGTTTTCAGGTACAAATGACACCGAGCTTCAGAGAAAGATGCAAATTTGAACTGATTAAGAGCAGGCACATAGGGAACAAGACAGCTATTGTTCGACCCCCTAATGTGTTTCTAAGTGCTGTCTCAAAAGGCCTCTACGAAAGGGAGATGCAAAGAAAGAAACAATAAATACGGCAACACCCTGACGGTGGAAACTGAAAGAGAGATTTATATGCTTTGGCGCCTGCTAGTATGCGGCTGAACATAAGCGGAACATGAAAGATGCATCGCCGTGTCATGTGCTTCTCTGGGGCAAACACCCGCCGAACCCCTCTGAACTTGTTCTTAATGACCACAAGCTTTTTACTTGCATATGCAATAATTCTTACCATTCTCATATCCCCAATAAAAGACAAATAAACCTCAGAGTTATAGAGAGAGAGAGAGAGAAATTTATTTACAGAAAGGCAGAGAGGTCGGCCTGAGCGATAACTTGCTCTGGCCTGCTACTCTACTCTGGGGAAAAGGGACGGGAAGGGAAAGGGCTGATGAATGATGATGGTATAAGGAAGAGATGCGTATATACAAATTCACAGAGTTGTGGTATCTCTAAAGGCGTGCGTCCAGCCCAGTGGCTTGGAGAAAAGCTACAGCGGCTCTTGTTACCAGGGCTGCGCTGGTTGCATTAGGCCAAGGACCTAAAAGAAACTCGTCCGATAGCGGTCTCTCATGGATGTTTGCTATGGAAGAGACAAGTTGCTGTCGTTCTTGCGCGTACGCGGGACACACGCAAAATATATGTTCAAGTGTTTCTGGCACCTCACAGCAACTCTACGTTGGAACACTGGGCCCAACCAGATCGACGACACAAGCGATTACACAAATGGGACCAAGAAATGAGATTTCGTATGCCTCACAAGTTCAATAGAAACCACACGAGCATGGTGCACCGGATTCGCCTTGGTGTCGCATTCACCAACCGTTATAGAAATATGATAGGTGTCAGAGTTATATGATTCAGAATATGTTATGGTTAAGACGGAGAATCGTATTTCTATACATGTGTAAACTGTTAACTACTCAGGCTGCCTGTTTAGAAAAAAAACCCCGTCTATTAGCGCTGTTGTTTGCACGAAGCAACTGGAACCTTGCATCTAAGCACACTGAATTTTTGCAACACAGCAGCTGTTGAACTCACAGAAAGATATAGGGCCACTGAGCAACGACAAGCGGGAACCCTAGATAAGATTCTAATCCTGCGTAATGCAGCCATGTACTGCAGAATACAATAATGGATTTTAAATCCAAACATCACAACTTAGATGTCGTGCTTCAAAATGCACAATAGTAAATCCGTTCGCCCAGTTCTACATTCTCTTGTAATAAACGCGGCAGCCGTTCTTACCCGCTTACTAAAATGTCTTAAGTTTCTCCAGCTGAAAATCTTACCGAAAAGATAGAAGCTAGTCATCTAGTGTCTAAAGAACAACAGGAGAGCTAAGTAAGTATCGAAATTCCTACATTACGATGTGCAAAACATTCCTTCCACCTTTGCAGCCTTCCGTAATGTCACGCCATAGTTACGTTAAATACTCCATCAATGAAACACACTCCCAAACTGGAATATGCTTGTAACTTTGGCTGCCTATACCGAGTGTACAAGTATAGCCGCATCTAAAGAAATAGGGGATATGCGGAATTCTGAGAGTAGACGCTTACGCACCAATAGTTTCCGCATTCACGGTGTCAATGAAGCGAGCCTTCTTTGAAAACAGCGAGGACGCCGTGAATATTGACACGTGTACGTCTTTATTTTTTTCAACTGACCTTTTTCCCCGTCTAAATAGTGTTATCGCTAACCGCAGGATGCGCCCGCATGCAGGGGAAGTTTCTCGAATGTTATCGATGGTTCTATGTGCAGTCTATTGTCACCGAACCTTGCATAATCTGATGCTATGCGCGACGCGAAATCTGTAGTATTTTCTAGAAGACACGCGGGCTCCAGCGAATACTATGGAACATTCAATGACTAATGTATAAAAGCTGACGCGCGTGACTGGCTGATCAGATTTCCGGCGATCCCCGACTGCTCGCCGCTTTCTTTGTCGTTTCATTGTCACGTACTTTAGTGGGTACAAGTTCGCCGACTAAAAGTTAGTTTTGGCCTACACAGTTTTCATACTGTGCTCTTGACCTTCACTACAGCGCGATATCTGATGGAGGCGCTTGTGCGTTCATGAACCGAACGCCCCCAGCAAAGCCGCGATCCAAGCCTGAAACCCCAGGACAGCACCAACGTCGCCCCGGATCCTCGAGCTAGCCTCAGGCTTCAAAATTTGCTCCCCAGCACGGACTTTCTTCCGAGAAGACCCGGAATTGCAAGACCGGGACAGCAGCCATGATGACAGGCCCAGCTCCACCTATACGGATCGTGTTTAGTTGGAGCTGTCCGGTGAACCACCGACCTTCCGAGGATCGTCATTTGAAGACCCGGGAAGCTGGCTCGAAACGAATTAAGGAGTCGCTGCATTCAATAATTGGAACTACGAAGACAGCTGAGCCATGTTTACTTCTGCTTGCAAGACACCGCCAGGATATGGTTTGCGAACCGTGAGTCCGCCATGAGAACGTAAGACTTCTTCCGCGGCATCTTCGACGCCTTCACGAGTATAGCCCGCAAAGAGAGCGCTGATGCGATACTGGAATCCCGTGTGCAGTTCCCAAACGACAGCATTGCAATCTGCGCAAAGCAATAGCCCGCCTGTTCCGCCACGCCGATCCGGGCATGTCTGAGGAAAGAAAAGATCGCGTCCTTATGCGTGCTGTGGAACAAGAGCTTTTCTTCGGACTGATGAGCAATCTGCCGAAGACCGCAGCTGAGATATGACAGAGACATTGACGTTTTGCGGAAACACTGGTAATGGACACCAGGCAGTATAATCGCCAACGGCTCACTCCGCAGTCGCCATCCAAGCAATGGCGTCCGACGACTTGAAAAAGACCATCAGGGCCATTGTGCGCGAAGAACTGCGCAAGATTTGCCTTCACAACCTCAGGTGGCCTCGGTCACTAACATGGTCCAGGAAGTACTGCAGCGACCACTTGGATTTCCACAGGTGCAGCCCCAAACGCCACAACGCCAGCCAGAAGCGATGACATACGCCACCGTCGTCAATCGCCGCCGCTGCCAGCACACCCTGCGCAGCGTTCCAAGGTAGCCCAAAGTTTGCCGCCTTCCACACCAACGTGCACTCTGCTATCACTGCGTAGAAGCGAGACACATCTACCGCCGGTGCCCATACCGCGAAATCTGGCTACGGGCCTTCAACCACCAATGCTTCGCGCCCTCAACAAGGTGAACACCCTTGCGATATCGCCGACTACTTCCTCGCAGCCACTCAGTGGATCTCTCGACGACCGTCCCGTTCACCGTCACCAGGGCGCTACCTGTCGCCACAGTGCTGAACCATACCCTCGCCCAGTTCGGGGCCAGTCCGTCAGCCCATATCCGGAAAATTAAAGCAGCAACCGATGGAGGTACGCTGTTCGCCGAACTGTCGAAGATCCTCTGCACAGCAATAATTACAGGTCATGACTGGACTTACTCTTCGGCGCATGTTGTCCCACAACAATGCTGGTTAGACGTAATTCTCCACGTGGACTTCCTGAACGAACACGCCGCAATCATCGACCTGATTGTCCACAGACCAAGCGATACCGACGGAGAGACCTTCCAGTCAGTGTGCCTTGGGTGTATTTGAGGGCTGAGTCAGCATCGCATCTCGCTTCAGCATTGTCATTTCCGGCAGCAGCGAAACATCAGCAGACGTAACAGGCGTTATCGAGGGCAACCAATATCTACTGCTCTACCGTGAAATTTTCGTCGCAAGAGAGATCGCTCGACTGCAGGGAGGGAAAGCGAAAGCGATACTGTCAAACTTCAGCCATAAGTGCAAGCATATTAACATGGGCACGAGGATCGCACACATCGAGGAAATTGCGTGAACCAGAAATACGTTCGTCTTCTCAGATTCCGTCGCATCTACCCCTACGACCATAGTTTACGAACCAGACTGCGACATAAATGCAAGTCTCGCTCTGAGTAATCAGCAAAAGCTCAGAAGTCTCTAACAATGCGTAGCCTAGTTTTTGACGTCATCAAGGATGTGACAAACCCCAGTTGCAAAAAATGGCATAATAACCGAAGAGCGCGCTCGGCCATTCTGCCAGAGCCCTTACCGAGTTTCGACGCGAGAACGCGAAGTCGATGGAACGCTGCGCGACGACATCATCCAACCGCGAAAAGTCCGTGCGCGTCTTTTTGTAGTCGTGGTGAAAAAAAAACGGGCGCAACCCTACGTTTCTGCATCGGTTATCGTCGACTGAACGAGATCACGAAGAACGTATATTTCCTCCTACGGATAGCCGGCGCATTGGATCAGCTCTGCAACGCTAAAAACCTCTCGTCGATGGATCTCAAGGCTGGCTATTGTCAAATAGAAATCGACGAAAGGAATCGCGCAACAAGCACCTTTATCACGCCAAACGGCCTATATAACTTCAATGTCACGCTATTCGGTCATGTCATTCGCTCAGCCCCTGCAACGTTCGAGCGTGTGACAGGGTGTTAGCTGGATTGAAGTGGCAGACCTGTGTTATTCACTTCGATAACGTCGGCGTCCTTGGCGGAAATTCCGACCATCACCTTAGGTTACTTGCACCAATACTAGAGGCCATCAAGCCATCAGGGCTCACTCCAAAGCCGGAAAAGTGCCGCATAGCTTACTAAAAACTTCTGTTCTCGGGCCACGTCATTACCAAATCTTGAGTCCGACCCTACCCGCAAAAAACACCTGGCATTGCAAAGTTCCAGCTGGCCATCAACAAGAAGGCATTGCGTAGATTCCTCGGCATGTGTGCCAACTATAGGTGCTCTGTGAAGAAATGTTCAAGAATCGCTGAGCCCCTGATACATTTAACTAAACAGCACGACGAGTTAAAGAGCGAAACGCCGCAGGCCGATGCATTTCGAAAACTCAAACGACGCGTGCAGTCACCACCGGTACTTGCGCACTTTGATGAGGACGCCGATACTGAAATGCACGCTGACGCCAGTCGCCTTGGCCTCAGTGCCGTCCTACTGCAGAGCAAAGGCGGACTTGAACAGATTATACCTTGCGCTAGCCGGTCACTGACAAAGCAGAAGGCAATTATTCTGCCACCGAAAAGGAATGCTTCGCCATCATATGGGCTACAGGGACATTCCACCATTACCTATGTGGTAGGCCGTTCAAAGTCACCAGCGACCATCAGGCGTTGTTTTTGCTAAAAATTTAAAGCACTCTCCATGCTACATGGCAGCTGGAATCGAGACTGCAAGAACATGAAATCAATATAATCTACAAGTCCGGGCGAGAGCATCAGATGCCGACTGCCGGCCTTACGCCCCTGTTAACCCACCACCAGAAATAAAGTTTATCACCACCACCACCCCCCCATAACGAAGACCAGAACGCCTTTTTAGGTACACTAAGTGCAGACGACTTTCCTGGTGTACAACGTTTCACCAGCGCGCACAAATTACCCTCCCGTCGTGCCCGCAGCACTCTGGTTAGAAGTCCTGCATGTCCTGCACGATGATAATGCAGCCGGGCACCTCGGGTTTTCCCTTACGCTCGCAAAAATACAAGATTACTTTTGGCCGCGGCTGACTGCCGAAATCGTCCGTTACGTCAAGACATCACGAGAATGCCAGCAACGCGACACTACCGACCAGGCCGGTAGGATTATCACAGCCGATCTAGCCTCCTTTGCGACCGTTTCAGCAGATCAGGATGGATTTGTTGGGACCCTGTACGACGTCAACATCTGGAAACAATTGAATTGTCGTTGCCACCGACTATCTTAACCGCTACGCCGAAACGAAAGCCCTGCCAGAAGGTAGTGCAGCGAAAGTAACTAAACTTTTCATCAAGAGCATCCTTGATCTAATGAATATCAAGTCCTCACTAATGAGCATCAAGTCCTCATTAGTGGCAGAGGATCGGGTTTACCAGCTGAGCTTACTCAAGCCATCCTAAAGTATAGCCAGACAAGTCATCGGTAGACCACTGCCTGACACCCGCAGGCGAATGGCCTAACGGAACGACTGAGCAAGATGCTCTCCGACAAGTTAGCGATGTACGTCGACGTCAAACACAAGACGTGGGACGCCGGGCATCCGTATGTCACATTTGCTTAGAACACGACAATGCAGGAAACAACACAGATCACGCCGTTAAAGCTGCTTTATGGAAGGAACCCGATGACCACTCTCAATGCCATGCCGCCACATGTCACCGTTGAAGAAAATGTAGGCATCACCACCTCTCTCCTGCCCGCCGAAACTCCGACAAGGACTCAGCGAGAAGTTATACTGACGCTATTTGGGACCCTACAAGATCATGCGACGTATTGGCGCACTGGACTATGAGGTCGGGCCAGAGGGCATTTCGCCAAGGCACCGCGCATGATCTCAAGTGGTTCGCGTGGTGCATCTTAAGCCCTTTTATGCCCGCTGACGAAAGTTATTCTGTTTTTTGGTCACTACAGGACATTTTGTTCGCTTTTGCGTTCGTTTACAGCCTGGGGACGATGCATGTTGAGAGGGGGGGGGGGTATTGACATGTGCACTTCTTTATCTTTCATCGGCTGACCGCGTTTCACCGTGGTACAAATGTTGTGGCTCAGCGCAAGACGTGCCTGCATGTACAGGAAATTACTGGAACGTTATCGATTGTTCTGTCCGCTGTCAGTAGCCAGCGTCCCTTTCCTAATCTGAATAAATGTGTGTTGCTACCTGTATTATGCAGTACTTTCTTTAAGACACGCGGACACACCTTCGATGACTTATGCACAAAAGGGGACGCGCCTCACCCGCCTATCAGATTCCGTCGACTGCCTTCGCCGCTATCATTGTGCTTTAAGCGTAACTTGCATTTATGGGCCAAAGTCCGCCCGATAAGAGTCAGTTTATTTTGTGAAATTTTTGCTGCTGCGTTCTTTACGGTCACTACCACGTGACAGTATACTATGAATGAATGACTGAGAAGGTTGCCATCGATTAAACACGATGTTCGTAATACGAGAGCCGAATAACAAAGCTGGAAAAAGAGCGGTATATCAAGTGTGTTAAGCCGCGCAACACACATGTCGTCTTCTTGAAAAACTGCGAGACTCACTCTAAAAATCTGAAAATACATGAACCCTAAGCATAAACGTAAAGCATTCGCACCTGTCAGCCGATCAAAAACTAAAAAGAAATGCTAGGAGACCCTAATCTTTGACGTAGGTGTCTCTTACTGGTACTCGCACCTCGCGTTGGTGTTCTATAGGTGAATAGAGCGAAACTCTTTCCCCTGGCACGACATGCGGACAAGGAGCCAGATATGGCGAGGAGGAAGTGCAACGTGCGCCACTTGGCGCGGCGTAGCCGCCTAGTAAGTGACGGACGAAACGCGCCTTACGTGCCCTCTTTGGTGCTGATAGCAGAGCACGTAACAGGCGAGCGAGGAGGTGCGCGCTGGGAGGGGGGAAGCGAGAGAGGAGATGGTTATGTCTCATCCGGTTTTTTAGACAGATGTTCTGCCTGGTGCATGTTTTCCAATAATTCTCCAGTTAAATATCATGGCACCTTCTTTCGTGCGACGTCACTAGTAGCACCATAGCTTCCAATTTCTACTTCTCGGTTTCCCGGGATTTCGACGAAGTCGGGCTCACGGGCCGGGTCTCTAAATTCTACGATTCTATGCTTTGGTGTGAAGCAACCAGGGATTTCTAATAATTCTACTTATGCACCACACTTCAATAACTCAACTTGCAACTAAACCTACGTTCTTATATCATGCGTAAAATGAAACCCATGCATTTTGTAGGGTATTATTATTTTTTATTTTTTCTAATTTTTATTGAATTTCGTCAGCGGTCCTAGCAGGAGGTGAACCGGAAGTGCTAGGCATAAACGAGAATGTCACTCGATGCTCGTGCCTCTAAAAATGGGCTTATAGTCATGACAGATACACGCTGAAATAAATGTGCACCCTTTGGGGCTCATCTTGTCCCACAACAATGATGGTCATGTGTCCTGGCAGCATTTACTTTCTTTAACGCTACGGGCCCGGTACTTCCGAGTCACGAACGGCTCGGACGTTATCAGCGCGATATATCATTATCAACAGGAAAGTAGCTAGTGCCGAATTTTCAAGAAAGGAAACGATAGCGAGGCAGATGACGATTGTTGTTGGGGTACAAATATGCACCCCAAAGAGCGCAAACGTTTGAAGACTGTCAGCGAGGACGTAGTAAACTTCCGAAGTTTGTGCAAGAGCTGTATCTACAATCTGGTTTGATCGAATAGTTCTGCGGGAAACGAGCAAGGTGGAGAGAAGCAATCAAAAAAGAGAAAATGAGACATGCACCCAATCGTAGCAATTGCTACAAAGGGGACCCATCCGGGTTCCTCGAAGGAAAAGCCTTTTTCTCTCCCCTGCGCGGCACTTCTTTTTTGTCATTTTCATAGAATACTGCACACTCATGATCCAAGCTGGGTGGTCGATACAACACAAAAAATACAAAGGAAACAACAACGAAAAAATCAATAATAATACAGGCTCAGAAAGGTTACTTCACAGTTTAATCGCTTGCTTTGCTAAGCCAGTTCATTCACGAATGGTTATCAGGAAATAAGGAAAGTTAAATAGGTATGTGCAAGCAAAATAAGCGGTTAGGGCGTTTTCATTCTGGTTTCGGGTGCGCCTGCTAGTTAAGGGTGACAAATATGTTGATGCATCTGGCACTAGATTATTTTCCAAGAGTTAGGAAAGGAATTTTAATCTACATTTTTCCCTCGTACCTGTAATAGGGGAAGACTATTTGCTTGCATTAATCTGTAAGTGAGTCTAGTGCGGACAATTTATTAAAAATAAACCTTACGGCCTTTCTCTGAATACCTCCAAGGCAATCAATGTTGCGATTAGTATGCGCATAATGGGGGCCTTCATATTCCCATCTTAGCCGCACAAGGGCAGTATAGCAGAGCAGCTTAGCATTTGTGGGATGAGCTTTAAGTTTATGTTTGCAGACACAAAGCTTGTGCAAGACAGATGAACAAACATTATCGAGATGAAGATTCGAAGACAGGTTTGAAGTGAATGTTACACCGAGATATTTATAGCAATTTCTTGCAATCGTAAAGACCCTAATGTATAAGTATATGGCAGCAGATTATTTTGGCGAGTTACTGGAAGGCAGACCCATTTGTCCGTGTTAAGAGACCAGAGGAAGACCAATGTGGGTTT
This sequence comes from Dermacentor variabilis, assembly GCF_050947875.1. Taxonomy (NCBI): domain Eukaryota; kingdom Metazoa; phylum Arthropoda; class Arachnida; order Ixodida; family Ixodidae; genus Dermacentor; species Dermacentor variabilis. Next base: position 73,126,166 of record NC_134573.1, on the reverse strand, counting down.
CCTTTGCAGCAAATTCTACGATTGCGTGGATGTGTCATTTTTCCTTTAAAAACTACGTTCTGGTTATTACTGCAGGAACTTAAGGTATGTAGTATTTTCCCGTATCCGTCTAGTATGTAGGCTGTTATTTATCAAAGTTGATCGCGCATTGTGATTGTAATGCACAAGATTTTTGGAAGTGCACAACGCTGATGTATGCTTTCTTGTACCCTTCTTTCTTATGCCATGTGACTGTAAGTCACACGGTATAATTTTTGTCGTATTATTTTCAGTCAATGCAACTGAAATATTGTCTGGAATTCAGGCACAAATGGGAACACTTTCGATTAAACGCGAACTCGCTAGCAATGTGGAGCATCAATCTGCACTTTATTTTTTATACATATCCAGAATTTGAATTATTGCCAAAATATATGATTAACGCCAACGTGTCCTTAGCCTGTTGCAAAATAAATGGTTTTTTAATGGCCTAGTTAATGGCAAGGTCAGAAAGATGAAGAGTACTCATTCTGAAAGCGAGACCAAAGGGAACGGCAGTATCGCGTGCCACTCGGTGCGAGTCCGCATTTGATAAGGCTTTAGATGCAAAAAGTCATTACTCACCTAAGCGCCCGTCAAGTGGATTTTGAAATATCCAATGCTTAATCCCCTGCTGACTTGTATCCGGCTGCAAGTAGTTAAAATACTGCTCGAGTCGCAAGCCTATATGAAAGGAAACGCGCCAATAACAAACATTGACCTCTTTCTTTTTCTTTCAAAATATGGCGTCACATTCGCTGCATTGTTTTTTTTCCCTGAAGTGTCCCTTCTTCACGCTGGTAGAACCAAGCCACTTAAATCGCTGATGAACCAATATATTGTATACAAGTGGCCTTTTTTTGCAGCTTCCCAGTCAGTTTCACATTTACCTTGGAGTATGTTCCATCTCGCTGGTCGGCGCCGCTGGAATGCCGGTTACGACCGCAACGTTGGGGCGCTCGACTACTTGGGCTTAACATTTCCTTAACGTAACGTGATGTCCGCGCGCGCGCGGCTTTGACGACCGACCACAAGATGGCCCAGAATGTGCTTTAACCCCGAGATTGAACTTTTTACTTGACAGCTCCCCAGGCTGACATTAACTCAAGCCCCACATTGTGAATGGAAATAGCGGGTGGGTCGCTTTCTCGAGCCCAGCTCGGTGGGAACTTGAAAAGAGAAAATAGCTGAAAACAGTGTGTCCAACTATGATTTGACAGTGAGATTCGTCCCATGAAATGTGTGCTTCATGGTCTCTCTTGGCGCGTCGTGAAATTTGCAGTTAGAGTAAAGGAAAAGCGTGACGTACTTACGAGTATTCGTATGGTCACTTGCAAGCTTGGTTTTCCTTCCGTTAAAACATAACACCTGACATTTACAAGGATTTTGCTCTGAACCACTGCAATAGGGCTTCAATAACTCTACTGATAGGATCGCTTAATGAGCCCTCAGCAATGGGTGACGCGTCTGAGGTGTCACAAACCGCCCCACTAGCACCTCTTCTACAACGCCATTGTGTGATATATGATTGGGCGGAGCTAAGCTAGATCATGCTCGTTCGCAGAAACGAAGGCATGTTACGAAACCGACCTTAACCACAGTAGCATTACGGTGTAGCATAGCTGACACAGCCTTGTCATGCGAGCAAGTTCTGTATAGCCGGGACGGTTGCTACGAATATCATGAAATTTGCCATGTCGACACATGGCTCATCAAGTCCACTCGGTTATCGCACACGGCCACTAACAATTTATTTTATTGCGGCAGCAATTATATGGACACTGCAAGCGCGTTTCTGCCGTCGCCGTCGTCGTGAAGTTTTCTATGCTGTATGTGCGAGTGAAAGCACACGAGGAAAGCCAACGACAGCACCTCATTGTGGCGCGCGCGAACGAAGAAAGAGCAAAAGCGTCGTGTTCCGTCACGCGAAATGCAGTGGGCAAATAGGAGGAAGGTGTGGGGGCGGGAGGGGGGCGTTGTGCTCTAGCAGCAACTCGCATTTCGTGACGGGGCGCGAAGCGAACTGACGATCATGGCTCAGTCTTGCGCCTCATGAGCAGGTGCGCAGGTACATAGCGTGGGAGTGAGGTGGTGTGCCATCGACTCCGCCAACAAGTGCGTACTTGAGACTGCCGCGCGCGTTGGCACGCGCCATTTCTTAAAGGGAATCTGCAGACGGCTCATACATTTCGAGCGCGCTGTGCTGTCACCACTCTGGAGGGGAAAAGATAGACCGCACGAATCTCAGTTCGCCCGCTGCTGCTAACGCACTTGCTCACACCACCGTTTTGACAGCGACTGCCCACTCTCATTTAGTATGATGTGTTGACGTTTTTCATGTTTGCTTAGCACCATGCATGCGTGTTATTTCAATTAGCAAACGAACGTTTCCAAGTGCATATGGATGATAGAGCTACTATCCTTACTTCGTATAGTTGTGCACTAATTTGCTATAGCGATCGATGATTCGGCTTTCAGACGAAACTGACCTTTTAATGCGCTAGAATTTGGTCTCTTCTTCCCCCTTTCAATAATGTTTACCACAACCATCACGCCTGTTCTAGGGGATATGTATGTATGTATGTATGTATGTATGTATGTATGTATGTATGTATGTATGTATGTATGTATGTATGTATGTGTGTGTGTATGTATGTATGTATGTATGTATGTATGTATGTATGTATGTATGTATGTATGTATGTATGTATGTATGTATGTATATATGTATGTATGTATTACTTATCTATCGATAATTCTATGTATATATCCCTGTTTGTATGTTTACATCTAAGCGTTTTGCGCCTGCCTGAGTCACTGCGCATAGAGGTAGCGAACAGAGGTAGCGTGGCTGCTTTGGGAACTATACAGGTCAGTATAGAACCCTTGTGCTGTTAATACTATATCATCGAAATTGCTGATGATATTACCTTGCTTATCTGTCATTGCATAAATATTGGCTTGTCCTATGCCAAGATTCCTTCTGACTGTTTTCATACTTCACCCATTCTTTACGGCTTCATCAGTCTTCCTTACGTTATGATTTCAATTATCCCTTAATTTCTCCTTGTTGATCACTTATGACAGTTTTGGGAGTTCTATCTGATGCATTTCGGATGCTTTCATTCTTTCTCCTTTTTTAAAAGGTTCTTCGTTACTTAGGTTACTGCTTGCCTTGGTGCCTTGCCTCCTAATTCAATGAATGCTTCTGAAGCCAGTCTAGTTAGGGTTTAGTTCATGACCTCTAAGTCATATTCATCCCGTTATCCCAAGGCTGAATACTTCTTGGCAAACACCGGCCTCAATTCGGCTGTTTTTACCATTACTGTGTCTAGGTTGGTCTGTTCCTTCCTGACTTATTCTGGTCTTTCTCGCTTCATATTGAGGTAAATCCTAGAGCTCACCAACCTATGATAACTGCATTTTATAATACCTAATACTTATAGATCCTGAATTGTACTGGTATTGGCAGAAAGTTTGAAACCTATTTCATTATTTCATCATTAGTGCTTTGCCAGGTCCATTTTCTGTTGATAAGCTTCCGAAAGAAGGTATTCATATTCGGAGCTTATTCCTTTCCGCGAATTCTACCAGCATCTTTCCTCTAGTGTTCCAAGAATCGATGCTGCAGTTGCCAACTACCTGTTCACCAGCCTGCTTATTGTCCATTTTTGCATTGAATCGCCTATGACTAGTGTATATTGAGTTTGCACTTTTGTCTTTGCTAATTCAACATCCTTATAAAAATGTTCTATTTCGTCATCATCGTGAGCAGAGGTCGGAGCGTACTATTGTATTACCTTTGCTCTATACCTTCTATTTAGCATTATTACGACTACTGCTGCCTCCCCAATTATGCTGTAGAATTCCTCAATGTTGCCCGCTATGACGTTACAGATTAGGAATCCTGCCTCCATTGCTTCTTATCTGGGGGTCCTCCATAGCAGAGTGAATGTCCGTTTTTCAGCACTGCGTTAGCTACCCCAGTCTCTTAAACCTTACTGAGGCCTATAATATCCAACATAATGCTTGACGTTTCTTCAAAGAGTCTTTTCAAGCTAGCTTCACTCGAACCAGTTCGTGTGCTCAATGTTGCCAAGTTGAGTTTCAGTGGCGGCGTGACTTGGTCCAGAGGTTCTTAGAACCCTCTCCTGCATTGCAGGTCTCGCTGCCACCTTTGTCAGATACTTCGAAGCTGCTGGCGGCTGAAGGCCAGGAGTTTATTGACGGATTCATGAGGGAGGTAGTGGCGGAATGCTGCAGTAGGAAGGGCAATTCTTGTTCTGGTGCAGTATTCGGCCCCTACAACGGTTCCTCAATACATCAAATCGACTTATTAGCAGGCTGTGCCACAAGTACGTCGGATATGTGCCGCTTTCATTGAGCACCTTTCAAAACCAAAGCTTTAGTGAGCTGCGCCATGAACGCATTTGTTATGCTCCACTCTTCAAACCTCTCGCCCACATGAGACACTCAGTATGTGCCAGTGTGTGCGCTGCAAGCTAAAGAGCAATTCTCAGCGGTCGTAGGCACCGGCACGCCACGCTTTTTGTCTCGGAGGTCACGTGTGGATTTCTTAACAATGCCACTAGATGGCGCAGCGATTCCAGCAAGGAGCACCTGACAGGAGCGTGGTTGCCAAATCGCTCGTTTTTCAGCTTTCGTTGGCAATGGCGCATGGCGCAAGGGCGCTCCGAGTGTTTTTAGGGAAACTCAAAGAGTAGCCCACTTAAGTACAGGCCGGCTTTCGAAAGAAGCGGGCAGTACAAGGGCAAATACCCAGAATGCGGGACCGGCCAATAAAGCGGGCAACCCATATTGTCCCAACTCGCAACTATACCTTTGAGAAGGTCGTCGCGTGTTGGGGAGAATTATAGTTTCCATGCAATGTTGCATAGATCCATCGGGGCTTCTGCCACGAATCAAGTCTGCGTGTTGATTATGATGCTGTTGATTTTTGTACAATGGTACGTGCCCACAACAGTCGATTGGCCAAGACAAGGGTGGAACATATCGTGCCACTCTTTGCGATTAGACGGTGTCGATGGTGGTCATAATTTCCATACATTTCCGCACATTCACAACGGGGAACTGCCAAGAAGCGGACAGTGATACACCCGATAAATAGGAAAAATGAATAAACTGAAGCCATTGCAAGAGTTGTTACATTACAGAGCAAAGGTGCGCGTGAGCGAAAGCGCTCGCCAGATTTCCACACGCCAAAGAGGCAGGCATGAAAGGGTTCAATCAATGTATTTCAGTAACCGCTATGTATTAATTTCTAATGGAATTTAACAGTCGTCTAATAAAGTACCTGTCCGGAGCCAGGTATTCTTAGCACCCTCTGCAGCGTCACAGATCTGACCGCCGCCGTGGTCAGATGCTTCGCGGCTGCTGGGGACTGAGGGCCGGGGTTTGATTGTTGTATTCATATAGGAGGTTGTGGCCAAGTACTGCACCAGGGTGGCCAATCCTGCTCTGGTGAGAGAGTGCGTTACAGGTTCTGGTCACCGGGATCAGGCCACACTCCTGGCTTGTTTGTGCAATTTTCTCAACACACGGTTTTTCTTTGTATTTTCCGGTGGAGAATTGCGCGGCAGGGTGATTTGAACCTCGGTCTTCTTGCACGGGAGATGGATACTCTACCGTCCCCGCAGGAGTTAAATAAAAAAATTAAATTATGGGGTTTTACTTGACAAAACCACTGTCTGATTATGAGGCACGCCGTAGTGGAGGACTCCGGAAATTTCGACCACCTGAGGTTCTTTAACGTGCACCTATTTCTAAGTACACGGGTGTTTTCGCATTTCGCCCCCATCGAAATGCGGCCGCCGTGGCCGGGATCCGATCCCGCGACCTCGTGCTCAGCAGTCTAACACCATAGCCACTGAGCAACCACGGCGGGTCCCGCACGAGTTCTACGCCTTATTTAACCTACAGTGGTGCTCTATTTGATCAGTCAAGGTGGACCAATCTGAGCTCGATTATACCGCACTGATGGCACTCGGCTAGAGAACCTGGTATTTATGACCAGCACATGTGTGGCCATACATAATTGAGGACATATAATTTTTTATGAGGGTTCCCGTACAGCGATAAAATAAAGAAAAAGACATTACAAAAAAGGCGGAGAAAAAAAAGGAACATAACAGGCAATTTGAACTCGTCACTCTTGGATGTTGCCCGGAAAGATAGCTCAGTCGGTTGGTTCGTGAAGCCCCAGGTTACTTTCAAGAGCCATAGCTCCTGCTCCGAGCCTCATACTTACGTGGAAAGGGACTGATGTTGTCCGCCATCCGAGTGTTTGGAAGCCATACTTTCTTGGAAAAATGGCAGCCCGAGGAGAAGAGCGAACTCGAGCGGCGTTAGAGACTAGGAAAACTGCCTTAAAATATTTAGACTTGAGGGAAAGCTTCGTTAACAAACAATAACACGGCAATCAGCACTCGAATACGACGAGAGAAATTATTGAGACGCGGAAAATTCCCTTGAAATAAATATGGCTTGCGAGACAAATGCTTGTAGGTATTGAACCTCTTAAAAGATGAGGGGGGAAATATGCGCTCACCGAGAGGGCATCGTCCGCACGAGACAACCACCAGGCACCTTACTGAGATGTGGAGGGCTCTGAGGCCGGAACAAAGCCTCCCTTCTCCGCCGGCCAAGAGTGGAAAACGCGCTTTCCGATCGCTCAAGGTTGCACGGACATAGTATAACTCTAGCGTCCAGGAACAGCTTAAACAGGTGCGAGGGCGGCACGCATAGCGTGGGAAGCTAGCCACCAGAATAACTATCTCAAGGACTGCTGCTGACGAGGGCGAAATACCTTCGTGTAACTATAATAATAACCCTAACAGAACTACTTTCGAAGGAAAAAGAAGGAAACGGCCAAGAAGGCTATACTACGAGAGCTATGACTGATAATTTTCTATATATATATGTATTCATCTCATCTATGGGATCGCATGCGCGCGCTGTTGCTTTGTCTCTGCGTGTAGTAGTTAAGAGAGCCAGTTTAAGGGCGGAGAAGAAGGAAGGAAAGGAAAGCAAAATTGCAGCACCGTGGTTTTAAAGCGCACCCGTGGTAGAGAAACGGAAGGCGATATAAGCGTGCATGGTTATGATACGCACACGACAAACTGCCTTAAAATATTTAGACTTGACGGAAAGCTTCGTTAACAAACGATAGCACAGCAATCAGCACTCGAATATAAGTATAACCCTAATAATAATTGTAAATATTCATCTCATTTATGGGATCTAATGCGCGCGTTGTTGCTTTGTCTCTGCGTGTAGTAGTTAAGAGAGCCAGTTTAAAGGCGGAGAAGCAGGAAGGAAAGGAAAGTCTCTGAAGCAAAATTGCAGCGCATGTGGTTTTAAAGCGCACCCGTGGTAGAGAAACGGAAGGCAATATAAGCGTGCGTGGCTATGATACGCACACGACAAACTGCCTTAAAATATTTAGACTTGAGGGAAAGCTTCGTTAACAAACGATAGCACAGCAATCAGCACTCGAATATAATTATAACCCTAATAATAATTCTAAATATTCATCTCATCTATGGGATCTAATGCACGCGTTGTTGCTTTGTCTCTGCGTGTAGTAGTTTAGAGAGCCAATTTAAGGGCGGAGAAGAAGGAAGGAAAGGAAAGTCTCTGAAGCAAAATTGCAGCGCCGTTGTTTTAAAGCGCAACCGTGGTAGAGAAGCGGAAGGCGATATAAGCGTGCGTGGCTATGATACGCACACGACAAACTGCCTTAAAATATTTAGACTTGAGGGAAAGCTTCGTTAACAAACAATAATACGGCAGTCAGCACTCGAATACGACGAGAGAAATTATTGAGACGTGGAAAATTCCCTTGAAATAAATATGGTTTGCGAGACAAATGCTTGTAAGTATTGAACCACTTAAAAGATGAGGGGGGAAATATGCGCTCACCGAGAGGGCATCGTCCGCACGAGACCATCACCAGGCACCCTACTGAGACGTGGAGGGCTCTGCCGCCCGAACAAAGCCTCCCCTCTCCGCCGGCTAAGAGGGGAAAACGCACTTTCCGATCGCTCAAGGTTGTGCGGACATAGTATAACTATAACTCTATAACTCTAGCACGGGCCGCCATTGGAATCTGAACCTGGCAACGTTTAACGTTAGAACGTTATGTAGTGAGGCGTGTCTAGCAGTGTTATTGGAGGAATTAGAGGGTAGTAAATGGGATATAATAGGGCTCAGTGAGGTTACGAGGACAAAAGAAGCATATACAGTTCTAAAAAGCGGGCACGTACTGTGCTACTGGGGCTTAGCGGAGAGACGAGAACTAGGAGTCGGATTCCTGATTAATAAGGAAATAGCTGGTAACATACAGGAATTCTGTAGCATTAACGAGAGGGTGGAATGTCTTGTTGTGAAACTTAATAAGAGGTACAAATTGAAGGTGGTACAAGTCTATGCCCCTACATGCAGTCACGATGACCAGGAAGTCGAAAGCTTTTATAAAGACGTGGAATCGGCGATGGGTAAAGTCAAAACAAAATACACTATACTGATGGGCGACTTCAATGCCAGGGTAGGCAAGAAGCAGGCTGAAGACAAGTCAGTGGGGGAATATTGCATAGGCTCTAGGAATAACAGAGGAGAGTTATTAGTAGAGTTTGCAGAACAGAATAATATGCGGATATTGAATACCTTTTTCCGCAAGCGGGTTAGCCGAAAGTGGACGTGGAGGAGCCCGAATAGTGAGACTAGAAATGAAATCGACTTTATACTCTACGCCAACCCTGGCATCATACAAGATGTAGACGTGTTCGGCAAGGTACGCTGCAGTAGCCATAGGATAGTAAGAACTCGAATTAGCCTAGACTTGAGGAGGGAGCGGAAGAAACTGGTACACAAGAAGCCAATCAATGAGTTAGCGGTAAGATGGAAACTAGAGGAATTCCGGATCAAGCTACAGAACAGGTATTCGGCTTTAACCCAGGAAGAGGACCTTAGTGTTGAAGCAATGAACGACAATCTCATGGGCATCATTTATGAGTGCGCAATAGAAGTCGGTGGTAACGCCGTTAGACAGGAAACCAGTAAGCTATCGCAGGAGACGAAAGATCTGATCAAGAAACGCCAATGAATGAAAGCCTCTAACCCTACAGCTAGAATAGAACTGGCAGAACTTTCTAAGTTAATCAACAAGCGTAAGAAAGCGGACATCAGGAACTATAATATGGATAGAATTGAACAGGCTCTCAGGAACGGAGGAAGCCTAAAAACAGTGAAAGGAAACTAGGAATAGGCAAGAATCAGATGTGTGCGTTAAGAGACAAAGCCAGCAATATCGTTACTAATATGGATGAGATAGTTCAAGTGGCTGAGGAGTTCTATAGAGATTTATACAGTACCAGTGGCACCCACGACGATAGTGGAAGAGAGAATAGCCTAGAGGAATTCGAAATCCCACAGGTAACGCCAGAAGAAGTAAAGAAAGCCTTAGGAGCTATGCAAAGGGGGAATGCAGCGGGGGAGGATCAGGTAACAGCAGATTTGTTGAAGGATGGTGGTCAGATTGTTCTAGAGAAACTGGCCACCCTGTATACGCAATGCCTCATAACCTCGAGCTTACCGGAATCTTGGAAGAACGCTAACATAATCCTCATCCATAAGAAAGGGGACGCCAAAGACTTGAAAAATTATAGACCGATCAGCTTACTGACCGTTGCCTACAAAGTATTTACTAAGGTAATCGCAAATTGAATTAGGAACACCTTAGACTTCTGTCAACCGAAGGACCAGGCAGGATTCTGTAAAGGTTACTCAACAATAGACCATATTCACACTATCAATCAAGTGATAGAGAAATGTGCAGAATATAACCAACCCTTATATATAGCTTTCATTGATTACGAGGAAGCGTTTGATTCAGTCGAAACCTCAGCAGTCATGGAGGCTTTACGGAATCAGGGTGTAGATGAGCCATATGTAAAAATACTGGAAGATATCTATAGCGGCTCCACAGCTACCGTAGTCCTCCACAAAGAAAGCAACAAAATCCCAATAAAGAAAGGCGTCAGACAGGGAGATACGATCTCTCCAATGCTATTCACAGCATGTTTATAGGAGGTATTCAGGGACCTGGAGTGGGAAGAATTGGGGATAAACTTGATGGAGAATACCTCAGCAACTTGCGATTCGCTGATGATATTGCCTTGATTAGTAACTCAGGAGACCAATTCCAATGCAAGCTCACTGACCTGGAGAGGCAAAGCAGAAGGGTGGGTCTGAAAATTAATCTGCAGAAAACTAAAGTAATGTTTAACAGTCTCGGAAGAGAACAGCAGTTTACGATAGGTAGCGAGGCACTGGAAATGGTAAGCGAATACATCTACTAAGGGTAGGTAGTGACCACGGATCCGGATCATGAGACAGAAATAACCAGAGGAATAAGAATGGGCTAGGGTGCGTTTGGCAGGCATTCTCAAATCGTGAACAGCAGGTTGCCACTATCCCTCAGAAGGAAAGTGTATAGCAGCTGTGTGTTTCCAGTACTAACATATGGGGCAGAAACCTGGAGGCTTACGAAAAGGGTTCTGCTGAAATTGAGGACGACGCAACGAGCTATGGAACGAAGAATGATGGGTGTAACGTTAAGGGATAAGAAAAGAGCAGATTGGGTGAGGCAACAAACGCGGGTAAATGACATCTTAGTTGAAATCAAGAAAAAGAAATGGGCATGGGCCGGACATGTAATGAGGAGTGAAGATAACCGATAGTCATTAAGGGTTACGGACTAGATTTCAAGGGAAGGGAAGCGTAGCAGGGGGCGGCAGAAAGTTATAGTGGGCGGATGGCATTAAGACGTTTGCAGGGACAACATGAACACAATTAGTACATGACCGGGGTAGTTGGAGAAGTATGGGAGAGGCCTTTGCCCTGCAGTGGGCGTAACTAGGCTGATGATGATGATGTATAAAGTACCGCAGCAGAATAGGCGAGAACATATAAAAGGCACCGTTCGGAGTAGCTACAAATTGCGTCATGCGAAAGACGTTATTATATTCGGACAGGCAGGATTTAAGATGGCTGGAATGTTGTATCGTGGTGCAATGTACATCAATAGGTTGATGTCAATGACGAGTGAGCAAAAAAAATAAATACGCGTCTGGCTATAGCCAACGAAAGAGGTATACCGTGAGTTACGCAGCTCCCATTCCGAGGAGTTTTCATTGAGCGCGTTCAGACTCAAAAGTTTTTAGGCGTTATCTTTCACGAAACATTGAGTTGGTCCAACAATCACACAGACCATCTTCGCACCCACCATATTGCGGTCCATTGGCATAGTTGGCAAATTCCGATGATTACTGCCCCTTCGAGTGACAAAGCAGCTTTACTAAACTTTAGTTTACTCGCGCATACATTACTGCCTATTAATATGCGGTACCACAACAAAACAAATAGAGTATTCACAGGCTGCAAAAAAGAATCTTGCGTAAAATGTTCCGCGCTGAACGCCTTCTGCTCCTCTTTTCCATAAGCACAGCATAATAAAATTTGAAAATATATTTTTATAAAAAGCTAGTGACAGTTATCGATGATCAAATTAAATCGAACAGAGATATATTTGCGGGTACTTACTCCCGGAAGACAAACTCATATAATCTCAGGAAAAACCACCTTTTTTACAGTGAAAGGATTGGGACCAATTACGGCAAGCAAAAAAACTAACACACCTTATTCATTCGTTTTGAAACTCTAACAGGATGGCCATGAGCCTAGTGAATGAAAGCCGATAAGAAGCAATTTTCAAAAAAAGATAATATATACGCGCTTATCTACTCACGCTTCGAACATGACATTTTTTTTCTGTCTTCTGTGTAAGACTTGCTTGTCTTGTATACTTTTTTCAGAAATATGTTGTGCCGTAAAATTCAGACGTGAAAATGTCCTTTCGATAAGCTCTTGATATCTAGTATGTTCTAGCCCACTTGTGAAAAACCACGTCTTAGTTTTTTTTTTCGCTGCATTTATGTATTACATGGAGCGATATGCTGAGTTTTGTGCAACCTCGTGGTGGGGATTGGCGCATTGTCAGGCATTCAGTTGCCGTTTCGCCATCCCTTCTCGCTGTAGCACTGGATAAGATATGCATACTTTTGTGCAACCTCGTGGTGGGGATTGGCGCATTGTCAGGCATTCAGTTGCCGTTTCGCCATCCCTTCCCGCTGTAGCGCTGGATAAGATATACATACTTGAATTGACGATGAAATAAATCGCTTCACTTGATTTCACTATGTGGGGGCAACGCCGAAAAACGTGGGGTTGCCACAAAAGACTGGTGCCAGAATAAAAAGAGCTAAGATAGGCTTACATTAAGGGCAGCGTTGCGCCACTTTCAGGTGTGCATGAAATTATTTCGGTAAGGACGGCCAAAGTAATAAAAATGCTTCATAGAAAAACAAGTAATGTTAAACGTTTGGATTCAAAGGGGAAAAATTGCATCACTTTGATTCACTACGCAACTTACAGTTCGAGCGTAACCTACGGTGAACGTAAGTAGTACATAACCTAACCGACAGGAATATATCACATGCAAGTCGAAATACTGTGTTTTGGGGCAGTGGATCTCTTCGCACTGTTGCATATTAAGTAGTTAAGATGCTCAATATGTCATCACAAGTGCACGGCCTGACGCACCTGAGATGAGTTTATTACATTTACCTTAATTCCATAAAACGGCACTTTCGCAGCTGCTACGTTAGACATTTCAATGCGCAGCCATTCAAAGACTCATTACAGTAGAACTATTGAGGCAGCAAAACATTATGATTTTCGGAGGCTTTATTGAGAATTGAAGATTCGTGCTAAATTGTGCAAAGCAGCGGAAGTTTTAGCAGACTTGTGCTTCATACACCGGAAGAATGCAGTCGTCGGATAAACATAAGTGCTTTCATGTGATTTCAATATTTATTACACATTTGCATTTATGCCTCCACTGAAACTGTTGAAGGTGAAATCGAAGCTTTGTTGATGTCAGCCTGTTGGCAATAAGCTCGGTTTTTTGCTTCCTGCAAGCAGTAAAGCGAGAAGGATGGGCATCAGATTTCGTTTACATACACATTTGGTGTTAGCGGATCAAGTGACCTGTCATCGATCTAACAACGTTTGACTTCTGAAAGGGGCTTACTAAAACATACATGCTTACAATCTGGCATGTGTGGCAGAAAAATGGAACGTTGTTTGTGTACAGCGATAAATGTTCTGTCCATTTGATCAAACAATTCCGCAAATAAGGGCAAATCAAAAAAGAAAGCAAAGCCTTTCAGTTCACAAAAGCAGTAAGTAAGGGACTGCTAGAAATGTATAGCTTATGAGCATTAAACCCTGGAAATCTGACAGACATAGCCACCGTTGTACGTCCGCCTAGTAGGTTCAAGGCATTAGTTACGATTGTGTCTAACAGATGGGCTGATGAATGGTGGCAATTGTGCAGCCTGTGTAATGGACATAATATTTACCTCGCCTCTTGCTCTTTATATTCTATATTTGTCCGTATGAGCGTGCATGGCCGAAATCGGTAGGACTCCCTGTTCATAGCAAGCATTTAAGCTGCTTTTGCGCACCTGCCCATGACATCCACTTGCCATGTGCACACAGGTAACACACCATTCTTCACCAAACCAGACGTTATACTTTTATCTGGAGTACTCGAGCTGTGAGGATCAAGCTGCTGCATGGGAAGCAAGACTGCGGCCAATCCATCTTAACCTATCATGGCATAGCATAGAAAAGCTAGACCATGGTTGCTAGGATCAGACGGAGTCAGGTCAATAAATGACTTTGTAAAGACGTCCCAGAATTCTCAATATCGATAACTTAATGAAATATTTATAAAACGCATTGGCTTATTGAACCGATTGGTTGCTGTTCAGACATTTGAGCATTTTTCCTATTCGAAGAAAAAGAAAATAAAGAGAATACATTTATCTTTCTTGTCTACACAAGCAAATATAGAAGTGGAACAAAGTCTCGATACGTTTTAACTCGGCCCCCACGATAGAAAGAAGTTTTGTTCTTGCTGCTAAAGCGCTGGCCTTTCGACTCTGCGAAGTATTCCGGGAGACTGAAGAAATTGCGTCTTTCTAGGTAATGTTCGATTAGGAATTATAATAGACTTTCCTCGATACCTGTAATATTCTGAAAAAACATTGATAACTCTTCTTGATATTAACATTGTTGTTTATTATTAATAAAGAACATGATTTTATATTTCAAGACTATCTTAAAAGTATTCAGTATTAGATACCTTGATAGCGTTATTTCACTCGTGTCGCGTTAGATCTTCAAATCTGGTATTCTTGAATCCTTTGGTAAAACAATTACTTCAACTGAGCGTAGTGACATATTAGGCACAGAACTGCATGCTTTGTTAACTTGTGACTGTTGAGCGTAGCATAGTCAGGAATATTTCTTCTGAGTATCTGCCTGCATCGTGGCAGACCGGAAACTCCATGCGAATCCATGAAAACAAGGTGTGCTTTGGCAACTAGTCTCACTGCTAAACGTACATCACCATTCGGCGACTTCGTCACCACTGCAAAGGTCATCTTTGTAAAGTGGGGCGCCAACGCCACAATTCTTCATGAACTCATCCATGCATTTCTGGGGCACCGAATCTTTCACTGTTTCTTTCGTCCATAGGAGGCATTCTGAAAGAGAAAGTAGTTCGTGACGTCAGCATTTACAATTTCCGTTAGGGATCCTCACGAATATTAGGTGAAAAACACTTAATCTGATATCAGCTATACTTTTTGCGAACAAAAATACTAGTGCTTTTAGGTTGTCGCTTTGAGATGGAAGATTTCAGAAACTGCTAGTCATAATGCATGCCCATCTTGCAGCGGTAGCTGTTTTGGTGGCACGTAGCGATACATTCAGACGTATTCATCATCTTAGCATAGAGGATTTCCCAGAAATAACAAATATATAATGAGACAAGAGAATCATCATAACTAGCAGAAATTCAAACTTAGATTTTCATGTCAAAGATTCAATGTCCAAGCAGATATGTCATGTGCAAGAGTTTCCTTTGGACGTCACGACGGAACTAAGTTAGCTCCATTTGGCTATCAGTATAGTGAGAAGGATTAACCAAATAAGCAGAAGTCCTTTATGGAAACAAGCTTTTTGCCTTCTCCCTAGGTTTTGTTTAAAGACAGTTGCCATAAAATGAAGCACAAAATGTACGGAGCAACAATATTTCGAGGTCAGACAAATCTTGTATTAGGGAACATGATAAATCTTGGCTGACGGCAATGTGTACGCCCCCTCCTGGTGAATCTTCAGGGTCTTTCCGGAAAACTTGAAAGTTTGGTAGATCAGTCACTATTTCGTTGTCTGTTATACCACTGTTCAGCCAAGTCTCAATATAAGAAGGTTGCTGCTTGATGACGAAACAAAGCTAGAAATAAGTTCACGCTTAGGAATAAAACTACGAATGTTAGTGTATATAACGCAGAGCGAGAGGCAAGCTAAAGAAGTGTCCTTGGCAAGCTTTCCAGACGGTTCACGATAAGATGATTGCTAATGTGATTGTGAGGGGCGAGTTACTACTTCCTTGACTGTTTGCGTAGTTTCATCGAACACGCAGGGCTTTGGACCAATATGTAATGTCTTAAAATTCAGAGCAAACTTTGTTATATTTTCTTTAGCGAACGCGACTAGGTGCTTTCACGCATTTCGTATGTTGAGGGAAATGTCCTTGCCGACGCTAAAGTTAGTTTCCTTAAACTTATGACTATTCGATAATTTGGCACATTACGATGATTGGACGAGTGTGGTTAGAATTGTAACGCCGAAAGTGATGGGCGCGTTCCATGTTCTCAGCGTTAATCGTTATACTCATCCGTGTACTTAGCTTTAGGTGCACGTTAAAGACCCCACGTGGTCGAAATTTCTGGAGTTCTCCACTACGGCGTGCCGCACAATGAGAAAGTGGTTTTGGCACGTTAAACCCCATAATTTGTTGTTATACTCAAGTTCTGACAGCAATGGTTCATGATTTTTTCCTCAGTGCCTGTAAAATTTTCGGATGGGTTATTATCGGAAATGCCATAGAATATGAGATTATTGCGGCGCGAGCAATTTTCTGCATCCTCCATTTGCGCATATAGAATGTCTAAATGTCGAGCCATCCCAGCACTCTCAGATTTCATTGTTTAGAAATTGGTTTGAAGATCCGAAAAAGCTTGGAAAGGGGCCTCGATTTCGGTCATTCGCTCAGTCAAGCCGGCTATGGCAACTTCAGTGGAATTGATCTGAGTTTCGAGGTCTTGGATTTCGGAAATGACCTTGGTTTGAACGACGGATATATTTTTTTAGTTCAGCGAGCACATCCTCAATAGTGTTGGGGCCTTGCATAGATTCAACATCACCTGCCAAGAGCAGCCAAGGCACGCAAAACATTGCCGCAATCAGCTACAAGAAAAACGCAGTACTGCGGGCTCGGCAGCTGCACTAAGAAATAGTTGCTAGTTTTTTTTTTTTGCAAACAGAATACTTGTTGCCAAACTGCATGACGAATACCAGAGAATTAGTGACTTGTGCGGAAGCACAGCCACCAAGCCCACATAGCGGCGAAGGTGGTTGTCGCACTTTTATATCGGCAGGTGATTACTGTGGTGATGCGGCTTTCCATTGAGCATCCAGAAATAAAAAACCGTGTAGTGGCGCTGTCGGAGAGGAGGAAGCGTTGATGTCGGGCGGAAGCAGGAATACGATGCCGTTATCACTGCAAGTGGGTGCTGTAGTCAACACAGTGGCGGGGGAAAGGGCGAGGAGAGCAGCGAAGAGCTTGTTGGCAGGGACGGCAAACCAACACCAGAGGATTAGTGACTTGTGCGGGAGCACAACCACCGAGCCCCATTTCACTGACAATTTCCCAATTTTCGTTTCCATTCATAACACTAGTAGTGCCATTCGTCCTACTCTCAAAATTTTAACTAATATTGACTGCAATATGCTGCGCAACAACATTCTATGAACTTGTTATGATGTTCTATATGATGACAATGTAGAGACAGACTTTTGTCGTCTCATTTCATCGCTCAAAAATGCAATAAGTATTACCAATAGAAAAATAAGCCCTCTTTCGTACGAATAATTGGTTCGCCCTTGGATGGCGTAACTGATCTTGAACATATAAAAAAATAGAGTACAGGTATCAAAAAATGGAGGCGAAGTAAGGAAAGCAAGTGCTTCTTGTTACATTTCAAACAACAGCGTAACCAATCAGTTTCAGTGATCAAAGCAGAAAAAGAAAACTCAACCGCGGAATATTCAACGAACTGCAGGTGATACAAAAAGGATGTGGAGTAGTGTGAATAAAGTTATTGGTTTATGGAAGGAACCCGACGACCACTCTCGACGGTATGTTTCCATGCTTCACGCATGAAGAAAATGTCGACATCGCCGCCTCCCTCCAGCTCTCCCGCCTGCGCATCAAGAACCAGCACAGGACCGACATCTGGCAATACAATCATCGACGACACTACGTGGAATACCAGCCCGGCGACCTTGCTTGCGTTTGGACCCCGATACGCCGACGAGGACTCAGCGAGACGCTATATCAACGCTGTTTAGGAGCTTACATGATCATCTGACGTGTTGGCGCGCTGGACTACGAGGTCAGGCAAGACGGCATTTCGCAGTCGCAGAGGCGTAGCGCACATTCTCAAGTGTGTTTCGTGGTGCGTCTTAAGCCCTTTCGTGACGGCTCACGAAATTGGTTATCTAATGCTATTTTTACTACGTGAGTTTTTATGTTCGCTTTTGTGTTTGTTTTTAGTATAGGGCCGACGCATCTTTAACAGGGGGTATCGACACGTGCACCCCTCTATCTTTTATCGGCTGACCGCGTTTCGCCGTCTTGCAAATGTTATCGCTTAGACGCGCTTGCATGTATCGGAAGTTACTAGAATGTTATCGATGGTTCTGCCCGCTGTCTGTTGCCACCGAACCTTGTTTTATCTAAATGAATGTATGTGCGACGCGAATTGCGCAGTACTTCCAGACACATGGTCACACCTTCGATCACTCATGTATAAAAAGCGACGCGCTTCACCCGCTGATCAGATTGTGACATCAGCGATTGTGTTCGCCGCTATCGTTGCGTTTTAAGTGTAACTTGGTCTTCTGCAAGCGCGCAACAGGTGCGCGCAACAGGTAGGGCACGTTAGAACATCTGGGCTGCAGGCGTCTTCTGAATGGGACTCAGAGCACCGCGGGTACACAACGTTGTTCGCGCAGACACCCTGTACGTGGCCAATCTTGCAACACTTGAAACACTGTAGGGGCTTCGGTACGAATGGTCGTACTGGATGGCGGATATGTCCTACTTTGACGTGAGAAGGAAGGCTGTCTCTTTCAGACAAAATCATCACACAGTTCGTGTTTCCCAGTCTGAAAATCCTCGTAATGAAAGTGCCTTCTGTCGTTGGCCTGATCAGTATTGGCAAGTCGTCATTCGCTATGGCAACGCGGACGTCCTAAATGATGCCCGCAGTACCATCGCCACCTGTATGGATCATTGATCTAACCTTTACGTCGTCGATCTCAGTTATATTACGTAGGCCTTGTAGGATGCTGTGATGTGAGACATCAACTGCCTGGAAATTTATCCGCGAGTTTATTCGCACGTCTTTAATCTCATTTTGGTGCGATTCTCTCGAGTAACGAAAAGAGGACTTGCCTGTGAGGAGCCGAAAATTGGTCGCCAAGTCCTCGGGCATAAAGGGCATAGTGTGCGGCCAGCGCAGCGGTGCACTCTTCACGGTCGAAGCACTTGACGGCAAAGATGCCTGCAGTAGTCTTCTTTTCGCTGATCTACTCATCATGACCTGAAAGTCATCGTCTGACGAGTCCTAGCTTTCCGAACATAACATAACTCAGTGGCATCGCTGTCTGTATCGCTTGACGCAGTTCCACGTTTCCTGGACGCCATCCGACCTGACAACTGCGCATCAGAAAAGTCTTCGGAGATCTCTTCATGCATTGCCGCATGGAGGGAGGGGGAATCCAGGGTAACAAAGCGAAAAAGCGGAAACAAATGCACAAGTGTTCTATCAAATAATCACTCCGTCAAGAAAGAAACAAAATCCCAATAAAAAAGGGCGTCAGGCAGACAGATACGATCTTTCTAATGCTATTCGCAACGTGTTTACAGGAGGTATGCAGAGACCTGGATTAGGAAGACTTGGGGATAAGAGTTAATGGCGATTACCTTAGTAACTTACGATTCGCTGATGATATTGCCTTGCTTAGTAACTCAGGGAACCAATTCCAATGCATGATCACTGACCTAGACAGGCACCGCAGAAGGGTGGGTATAAAAAATAATCTGCAGAAAATTTATTTTTAACAGCCCCGGAAGAGAACAGCAGTTAACTATAGGTAACGAGGCACTGGATGTGGTAAGGGAATACATCTACTTAGGGTAGGTGGACACCGCGGATCCGGATCATGAGACTGAAATAATCAGAAGAATAAGAATGGGCTGGGGTGTGTTTGGCAAGCACTCTAAGATCATGAACAGCAGGTTGTCATTATCCATCAAGAGAAAAGTGTACAACAGCTGTGTCCTACCAGTACTCACGTACGGGGCAGAATCCTGGAGGCTTACAAAAACTTGAGGGCGACGCAGCGCGCCGGAAGAAGAATGAGGGGTGCAACTTTAAGGGGATAAGAAGAGAGGAGATTGGGTGAGGGAACAAACGTGCGTTAGTGACAGCTTTGTTCAAATGAAGAAAAAGAAATGGGCATGCGCAGGGCATGTAACAAGGAGGGAAGATAACTGATGGTTATTAAAAACAAGAAAGGGGCTGACAGATGGAATAGCACACTGTGGTATAAAGTTTGTAAACAGGGATGAAGTGCCTCAGACAGGCTGGCCAACGTTTCGATAGGAGGACCTATCTTCGTCAAAGGCGGCCTCGTCATCCTCGGCGTGTTAGTTTTAAAGGGTTAGTGCAGTGACGTCACGTGCGGGTGTTGTCGCTGGCGGCTGGTTTTAAAGAGAGGGATTACAAGAGGAAACAAGCGGTGTCGTCCGACGTCTGTGAGCTTCATTCTCAAGACGAGGGGACAAGAGCGTGAGAGTGGGCACGCGGGGAGAAAAGAAAAGAAATAGAAAAAGAAAAAAAAAGGAAAAAAAATGGGGAGGGGGGAAACCAAGGCGGCACCAAGACAGACAAAAAAGGGGGGAGTGAAAGAAAAAGAAAGAGAAAAGTGAAATCTTTAAGAAATACGGGGGCTTGGGAGCGTGTTGGGGATGCGAAAGGTTAGGAGGTATTCAGGGGGAGTCGTTGGCGGCATGTTTTTGAGGCATTAAAACGGTCGGTCAAGCGGTCAGCGCGCGAGTAACACAAAAGACAAAAAAAAAAAAAAAAGGAGAGAAAGGAGGAAAACCCAGACACACACACAAAAAAATAAAAAAAAAACATGAGTTGAAAGTGACTTGAGTAGCATAGCAGTAATACGTCGAGTAACTTTGAAATAGTTAAGGTGGCGACGAGGAGTCTGCGGTGCAATGTATGGGGTGACTGAAAGGCAGCGGCATCGCCTTTCAAGGGGCACTGCCCCACGCGCTTAACGTAGGTGTCGTTACGGCGGCATCCAGAGATGGCGATACTCTGTGTTGAGGCGCCGAAAAAGGCATATTGACTTCGGAATGTGTTGTCGAGGGGATTTCAAAAAAAAAAAAAGATTAAAGAAAAAAGGGGGGGAGGGAAGGGAGAGGGGGAGGGGGGCTGAAACCGGTATAACAAACAGGAGGGTGACGCGCGCAGAAGGGGGCAAGTGTACATGGAAGAAGGGGATCGTACAGTTGGTATAGACGTAAAAACCTGAAAGAGTACATTAAATTGAGTAGTAGGCAGGAAAAAATTTTTTCGGAATGGAAGAGTAGGTGAGGTTAAGAATTAAAATTGGCTGGTGGCCTAATGTGTTTTGTGTATTGGTTGATGATATGAGAGTTTCAGATTTAAGTTACAGCTTTTAAAGATTCTAAGTTGCCGCGTGCCAAATTAATTCCTGTCGGGTGTAGGCAATTAAACTTGTGTAACTTACACAAGTTTAATTGCCTACACCCGACAGGAATTAATTTGGCACGCGGCAACTTAGAATCTTTAAAAGCTGTAACTTAAATCTGAAACTCTCATATCATCAACCAATACACAAAACACATTAGGCCACCAGCCAATTTTAATTCTTAACCTCACCTACTCTTCCATTCCGAAAAAATTTTTTCCTGCCTACTACTCAATTTAATGTACTCTTTCAGGTTTTTACGTCTATACCAACTGTACGATCCCCTTCTTCCATGTACACTTGCCCCCTTCTGCGCGCGTCACCCTCCTGTTTGTTATACCGGTTTCAGCCCCCCTCCCCCTCTCCCTTCCCTCCCCCCCTTTTTTCTTTAATCTTTTTTTTTTTTTGAAATCCCCTCGACAACACATTCCGAAGTCAATATGCCTTTTTCGGCGCCTCAACACAGAGTATCGCCATCTCTGGATGCCGCCGTAACGACACCTACGTTAAGCGCGTGGGGCAGTGCCCCTTGAAAGGCGATGCCGCTGCCTTTCAGTCACCCCATACATTGCACCGCAGACTCCTCGTCGCCACCTTAACTATTTCAAAGTTACTCGACGTATTACTGCTATGCTACTCAAGTCACTTTCAACTCATGTTTTTTTTTTATTTTTTTGTGTGTGTGTCTGGGTTTTCCTCCTTTCTCTCCTTTTTTTTTTTGTCTTTTGTGTTACTCGCGCGCTGACCGCTTGACCGACCGTTTTAATGCCTCAAAAACATGCCGCCAACGACTCCCCCTGAATACCTCCTAACCTTTCGCATCCCCAACACGCTCCCAAGCCCCCGTATTTCTTAAAGATTTCACTTTTCTCTTTCTTTTTCTTTCACTCCCCCCTTTTTTGTCTGTCTTGGTGCCGCCTTGGTTTCCCCCCTCCCCATTTTTTTCCCTTTTTTTTTCTTTTTCTATTTCTTTTCTTTTCTCCCCGCGTGCCCACTCTCACGCTCTTGTCCCCTCGTCTTGAGAATGAAGCTCACAGACGTCGGACGACACCGCTTGTTTCCTCTTGTAATCCCTCTCTTTAAAACCAGCCGCCAGCGACAACACCCGCACGTGACGTCACTGCACTAACCCTTTAAAACTAACACGCCGAGGATGACGAGGCCGCCTTTGACGAAGATAGGTCCTCCTATCGAAACGTTGGCCAGCCTGTCTGAGGCACTTCATCCCTGTTTACAAACTTTATACCACAGTGATGGTTATTAAGGGATACAGAGTGCATTCCAAGTAAAGGGAAGCGTAGCAGAGGGCGGCAGAAAGTTAGGTGGACGAAAGAGATTAAGAAGTTTGCAGGGACAACATGGCCACAGTTAGCACATGACCGGGGTAGTGGAGAAGTATTGTAGAGGCCGTTGCCCTGCAGTGGGCGTAGCCAGGCTGATGATGATTATGATGATGATGATGATATTCCGCGCTTGGTGGAGAGCGCTATCCGAAGAAACTCCTTTACGCTTACTTGGAGCTCTCAGTGTGCCATAAATTCTGTGCATGGCTTCAGTTTTCCTTTTCGTTGCAAACTTCGGTCACTTGGTATGTGCCATTAGGTGTATCCCGCTCTGTAGTGAACCTCTTGAACACTAACCAGGTGTCATGGCATTTCACTGAAGAGCACACAGAACACAGAGCACACAGGCGTGCCTCTGTGGCGTGTCACAGAGCACACTTGCTCTGTGGCACGCCATGGGACTGTGCCACACGAATTTAACGAAAAAGATCTCATAAATTTTTCGGGTGCTGTGCCTAATAAAATGCACATTAAAGCATTGTCGTAATCATCACCACCAATCTATTTTACGTCTGCTGCAAGACGAAGGCCTCTCCCTGCGATTCCCTGCCTCCGCTGTCTTGCGCAAACTAATTCCAACTTGCGCTTCGGAATTTCCTAATTTCATCACACCACCTAATTTTCTGCCATGCTTAACTGTGTTTCCCTTCTCTTGGTACCCATTCTGTAACCCTAATGATCCAACGGTTATCTAACCGACGCCTTGCATGGCCTACCCAGCTTCATTTTTTTCGCTTAGTGTCAATTAGAATATAGGCTGTCCCTGTTTGCTCTTTTATCCACACCGCTCTCTTGTTGTGTTTTAACGTTACGCCTAACATTCTGCGTTTCATCGCTCTTCGCACGGCCCTTAACTTGTTCGCGAGCCTCTTTGTCAACCTACAAGTTTCTTCCGCATACGTTACCACTAACAGAATGCATTGATTGTATAACTTCATAATTAACGATAGTAGTAAGCTTCCAGTGATGGTCTGGCGATGTCTGCCGTATGCACACAAAACCCATTTTTTATTCTTCTGTAAATTTGCTTCTCAGGGGGATCAGGGTCCCGTATAAGTAATTGACCTACATAAATGTACGCCTTCACAGACTTTAAAGGATGATTGGTCATCCTGAACTCTTGTTTCGTTACCAGGCTATTGAGCATTATCTTTATGTTATGCCATAATGATATTCAGCCCCTCTCTTATACCTTCTATGTTCATGTCCTCAATCATGTGTTACTATTTGTCCCCAGTACTCCTAAACCGGACAGTGGCTGGTATTTCTACGGAATGAAGTGCCTTTTCATAATCTGTAAAAGCCATATACAGAGCTTGATTGTAGTCAGCAGATTTCTAGACTATCTGATTGATCACATGGATGTGATCCATTGTAGAGTATCGCTTCCTGAAGCCTGCCTGTTTTCTTGGTTGATTGAAGTGTT
This sequence comes from Dermacentor variabilis, assembly GCF_050947875.1. Taxonomy (NCBI): domain Eukaryota; kingdom Metazoa; phylum Arthropoda; class Arachnida; order Ixodida; family Ixodidae; genus Dermacentor; species Dermacentor variabilis. Next base: position 73,102,310 of record NC_134573.1, on the reverse strand, counting down.
GCCCTTATTTTATTGGAAGATATGTTCGTGAATACTATATACAGTACTGGAAGTAAGGTAGAGGGCCTATTATTTTTCAATTCTTTACCGTCTCCCTTTATGTGGATTAATATGTTTTTGGCATCTTTCCAGTTGTCTGGAACGGTTGAAGTCGTGAGACACTTCGTATAAATGGCGACAAGCTTTCGAAGCATATCTCCTGGACTATTGTTTATATTGACTTTCACTCCATCTTCCCCTGCCACTTTTCCTCGATTCTTGTCTTGCAAGTCCCTTCGAACTCCATTGCTAGCTATAGAAGGCACCTGCGTATCCCGCTCCCTACTTCTTCGAATGGAGATAGCGTGGCTGCTTTGGGCATTTTACAGGTCAGTATAGTAATCATCTGGTGTTTTTCCTATATCATCGAATTTGCTGATGATATTACCTTGCTTATCTTTCATTGCACAAATCTTGGCTTGTCCTACTCCAAGGTTCCTTCTCTCTGTTTTCATAGTGCACTCATTCTTTACTGCTTCCGGAGTTTTCCTTACGTTATTGTTACGAATATCCCTTACTTTTTCCTTGTTGATCAGTTATGACAGATTTGCGAATTCTATCTGATGTCTTGACGATGCTTTCATTCTTTGTGCTTTCTTTAAGAGGTTATTCGTTACTGAGGAGAGCTTACTTTCTGGTGGCTTTGGTGCCTTACATCCTACTTCAACTACTGTTTCAGAAGCCAGTCTAGTTAGGGTTTTGTTCATTACCTCAAAGTCATAGTCATCCCTTTGTACCAAGGCTGAATATTTTTTTGCAAACAACAGCCTCAATTCGTCTGCTTTTACCGTTACTGCACCTAGGTTGGTCTGTTTTTTCCTGACTTATTGTACCCTTTCTCCCTGCATATTGGAGTAAATCCGAGAGTTCACTAACTTGAAATAACTGCGCTTTATAATACCTAATACTTGTACATCAATAATTATACTGGCAGCGGCGGAAAGTGCGAAACCTATTTCATTTCTCGTTTCTTGATTAGGGCTTTTCCAGGTACACTTACTGTTTCTACGCTTCCTGAAGAAGGTATTCATTATTCGGAGCTTATTCCTATCCACGAATTCTACCAGCATCTTTCCTCTAGTGTTCCAAGAATCGATGCCGGAGTCGCCAACTTCTTGTTCACGAGCCTGATTTTTGTCCACGTTTGCATTGAATCGCATATGGCTAGTGTATATTCAGTTTGGACTTTTCTCATTGCTAATTCAACATCTTTATAAAACTGTTCTATTTCTTCATCATCGTGAGCAGAGCTCCGAGCGCACCATTGTACTACCTTTATTCTATACCTCCAGTTTAGCATTATTGCGACTACTGCTGCCTTCGTAATTATGCTCTAAAATTCCTCAATGTTGCTTGCTATGTCGTTATGGATTAAGAATCCTATCTCGTATGGCATCTTATCCAGGGGTCCTCCATAGCTGATTACGTGTACGTTTTTCAGCACTGTATATGCTTCCCCTGTAGTTCAAACCTGACTGAGGTCTATATTATCCAACACAGTGCCTGATATTTCCTCAACGAGTGCTGCTAAGCGAGCTTCACTCGAGGGTGTTCGTGTGTTGAGCGTTGCGAGGTTGAGTTTTAGTGGCGGCGGGTCTGGGTCCAGAGATTCTTCGTGCCCTCTCCTGCATTGCAGGTCTGACCGCCACCCTCGTCAGATGCTCCAAAGCTTCTGGAGACTGTAGGCCAGGGGTTTATTGAAAAAGTCATGAGGGAGGTAGTTGCCGAATACTACAGCAAGGAGGGCAAATGCTGTTCTGGTGCAGTATTCAGCCACTACAAGGCGTCCTCAAATACATCAACTTGACTTATTACCAGGATGCGCCACAAATCCATCGGATATGTGCCCTTTTCACTGAACGCCTTTCACGCCAAAGCTTTAGCGACCTGCGCCATGAACACAGTGGTTATGCTCCCCTCTCCAAACCTCTCGACCTCTTCAGTCACTCAGTGTCACTGAGCACGCGGGAAATTAACAACAACTCTCAGAGTTCGTAAGCACCGGCATGCCACGCTTCTCGTCTCGGAGGTCACGTGTGAATTTCTCGACACTTCCATAAGACGGCGCCGCGATTCCACTCGTTTTTCAGCTTTCGCATCCAACGGCGCGTGGTAGGCCACGCGCATGCTCCGAGTGTTCTTAGGGAAACTCGAAGAGTATCCCGCTTAAGTACATGCTGGATTTGGAAAGAAGCGGCGGACAGTATAATGGCAAATAGCCAGAATGCGGGACCGGCCAAAAATAGGGCAGCACATATTGTGCCAATACTTAACTATATATTTGGTAAGATCGTCGCGGGTTGGGGTGTATTATAATTTCCATGCAGTGGTGCATAGATCCACCTGGGCTTCTGCCAAGAATCGAGTTTGCGTATTGATTATGGCGCGGTTGATTTTCGCCCAATACTACATGCCAACAATGTGTGATTGGCCAAGACGAGGGTGGAACGTATCGTGCCACCACAAACTAGGTCTTTACGATTAAAGGGTGTTGATGATGGTCACCATTTCTGTACTTTGGCGCACACTCAGAACGAGGAACTGCCAAGAAGCTAAAAGTTATATAAGCAACACATATGAAAAAAATGAAGAAATTGAAGCCAGTGCAAGACTTGTCACATTGCGCAGCAAGGGTGCGCGAGAGCAAAAGCACTCGCCAGTTTCTCACATGCCAAAGAGGCAGGCATGAAAGGGTTAAATCAGTACATTTCAGCAACGAATATGTATTGTAATTTAACACCCGTCTAGCAGAAATACCACAGCAGAATTCGCGAGAGTACATAGGAGGCACGGTTCGGCGTAGGTACAAATTGGGTTAAGTGAGAGATGTTGCCATATCAGATACGCAGGATATAAGATGGCTGGAAAGTTGCTTCGTGTTGCAGTGGACATCACTAGGTTGATGTCAATGACAACTGACTCTCGGAAAGAAATAGATACGTGTCTGGTTACGGCCAACGAAAGGTGAGTATTACGTGAGTTTTGTGGGGCAGAACTGAAAAACCTGCGGTTGCCACAAAAGATTGGTGCCAGAATTAAAAGAGCTGAGATAGGCTTACACTAAATACGGTGTTGTGTTACTTTCAGGTCTACATAAAATTATTTCGGTAAGGATTGCCAAAGTCATAAAAATGATTTATAGTTAAACAATGTGGTATGAAGTTTCTAAACAGGAATAAGGTGGCTCCGAAAGATTGGCCAACGTTTCGATCGGAGGACCTATCTTCGTCAAAGGCGGCCTCGTCATCCTCGGCATATTAGTTTTAAAGGCTTAGTGCAGTGACGTCACGTTCAGTTTTTGTCGGTGGCGGTTAGTTACAAAGGAAGAGCCTTCAGGGTAATGAGCGCTGTCGCTTGACGTCTGTGAGCGTCGCTCCCAAGACGAGGGGACAAGAGCGGGAGAGTGGGAAGATGGCAAGAAAAGAAAAGAAAGAAAAGGAGACAAAAAACCAGGTGGCACACCAGGAGAAAAAAAGGAAGAAAAAGAAAATAAAGAAAAGATGGGGCCATGGGAGGGCACTGGGGAGGCGAGAGGTTAGGGAGCATTCCGGGGTGTCGTTGGCGGCATGTTTTTTGTGGCATTAGGAGAGCCGGTCTGGTGGTCAGTGCGCGAGTAGCACAAAACACCCAAAAAAAAAACATGAGTTGAAAGAGTGACTTGAGCAGTATAGCAGCAATGCCTCGAGTAATTTTGAAGTAGTTAAAATGGCGAAAAGGAGTCTGAGTGCAATGTAACTGCAATGCAGCGCAATGGTCTTTCAAGGGACGTTGGCCAACACGCGGACAGCCACCACACGTCGACAACAGGAACCTCGATTTTAGAGCACCAGACATGACGGAAACTTCCGCAAAATTAAACCATTCCAATGTTGCAGACATTTCAAAGACATTAAGTAAGAAAGAAATAGGCGTACTCAGCAAGGGCCTAAACAACACAATAAATGAATTGGAGCTTCACAAGGACCTCTCAGAAATTTCCAGACGAATGCGTATCAGACACTTTTTCGCAGACACCCCAGACACCGGGACGAAAGCACTTAGAGCCCAATCCAATTGGACTCTCAAACAAGAACAAGCCATAAAACGTTACATACACCTTTAAACTGTGAGGGAAGAAATTATAAGCCAATCCAAGATATCTGACGCACCTAAAAACATGAGTGCGTCGGAGAGTCATATCATTTGAAATCTTAGTTGCCGGAATGACATTGTTATTAAGGAAGCAGAAAAGGGTGGAAGTATAGCAATTTGGCCGGTAGAAAAATACACGCACGAGACTTACAGACAACTAAACAACCCAGAACATTGCCATAAGCTAGATAGCTATCCGACATTATCCTACACAGTGACAATTACAAACAGGCTGCAATCCCTTTTGGCTGAATAATAGATGACACCGTCAGAATACAAATTTCTTAGACCAAGCAATAAAACTGCCGGGCGTTTTTACCTCCTCCCAAAAATCTATAAAATTCCATCCACTCAACTATACACCGCTATTATCCCAGGTGCCCGATGGTATCAAACAACATCACCCCGACAGAGAGCATCTTCACATTTCTTAACCTTGGTGACTTGCCAAAAGCACTTCCTTCATTTGTACAAGTTGCGCCCCACCTGCTGAGTACTATAGAGGACATTAATACTAAAGGCACACTACCCCACAATGTACTTCTCGGAACACTACACGTCGCGACCCTGTACACCAACATTCCAATCCCTGATGGTTTATCTTCGCTAAAACAAACGCTGTCTAAACAGAACGCACAAAAATCTATGAAGTCAACTTGCCTCTCCTTGGATTAGTCCTAACACATAACTACTTCAAATTTGAGGAGAGTTGCTACCTACAGATACACGGTACAAGAATGGGTACGCCTTTTGCACCAACCTACGCGACATATTGTCGCGATTCTAGAAATAGATTTGCTATCGCGCTGCGCTGACAAGCCTCACACATACCTACGATACATAGACGACATATTCATAATATGGGGACATGGTCAAGACAGTCTAGATAAATATGTAGCATTTCTAAACTCTTTTCATCCAACAATAAAATTCACATCAGAATCCTCAACTGAGCGCATAGACCTTCTGGACACAACAATATACATTGACAATGGGGCACTAAAGACAACGCTGTATAGGAAACCTTTTGACAAATAACAGTACCTAGAATATACGAGCACCCATCCCAGGCATTGCAAAAAGGCATCTTTAACAGCCAGGCGACACGACTACGTCGCATTTACATTCAAAACCAAGGCTACATAGAGAGCCTCGATCACCTTAAAGGAACCCTATCAAAAAGGAACCACCGATACAGTGACCTTCAAAAAGTGTACACAGCTGCAACCAAACTTGATCTAGCCGAGGTCCTCAAGCCCCGCCCGAGGATCACAGTAACAACAACACCTCTTCTTACTACTAAATTCTCAAATGCACTCCCAAACGTGAATAACATCCTTGGTAAATACTACCCAATTCTCTCCGGCAACCAGAAACAAGATTTTTCCCGACCCGCCCAGAGTAGCCTACCGACGCTACACTAATTTTAAAGATATTCTTGTTTGTGCTAAACTAAGGACAAAGATGAAGTTGGGAACCTGTCCCTGTGGCCGCCCTAGGTGCTCTACGTGCAAACATATTCAATGTACTAATACAGTAAACAGTACAGCGTCGAATTACGCACACAAGGTAACTTCGGCTTTCACATGCACATCAAGCAACGTAGTCTACTGTCTAGAATGTGCCGCTTGTAGCATACCATACATAGGTGAGGCTGGACAACAAATTCATACAAAACTCAACGGTCAGCGCACGGGCGCAAAAAAGAATTTTCCTAAAAGAGTAGCCAGCCACTTTAATGAACATGGTCATATATTTGACAAAGCAAGGCTCTATATACTACAAAAAAATTTCCGTTCACCTCGCGAAAGGAAATTTACAGAATCATACTTCATACAGAAGTTTAATTGCCTACACGCAACGAATTAATTTGGCACCTGACAACCTAGAATCTTTAAAAGCAGTAACTTAAATTTTAAATTCTCATATCATCAACCAAGACACAAAACACATTATGCCACCAGCTAACCTTAATTCTTAACCTCACCTATTCCCCCATTTGGAACATTTTTTGCTGCATACTACTCAATTTAATATACTCTTTCATATTTTTACGTTTATATCAACTGTACGTCCCCCTTTTCCCTTATACACCAGCCCCCGGCCACTTCTGCGCACGTCACCTTCCTAATTGTTATTCCGGTATCGGTTCCCGCCTCTCCTTTATCCTTTTTTGTCGGTTTTTATTATATGTTTTTTGAAACACCCTCACCAATATATTCCGAAGCCCCAGACGTCAGTATACCTTATCCGGCGTGTCAGCCACGCAAGGTATCGCCATTTCTCTATGCCGCCGTAACGGAGCCTACGTTGACCTACTGGGGCTAACGTCCCTTGAAAGACCATGCCACTGCCTTCCACTTACACTACACCCAGATTCTTTGTCGCCAGTTTAACTCCTTCAAAATTACTCGACGCATTGCTGCTATGCTGCTCAAGTCACTCTTTCAACTAATGTTTTTTCTTGGGTCTTTTGTGCTACTCGCACACTGACCGCCTGACCGGCTCTTCTAATGCCACAGAAAACATGCCGCCAACGACACCCGTGAATGTTCCCTAACCTCTGGCCTCCCCAACGCCCTCCCATGAACCCTTCATTTATTTCGTTTCTTGTTCTTCCTTTTCTTCCTCTTTTTGTCCCCTCCCCCGGTTTTTCTCTCTTTTTATTTCTTTTCTTTTCTCCCCACCTTCCCACTCCCCCGCTCTTGTCCCCTCGTCTAGGGAACGACGCACACAGAAGCCAGGCGACAGCGCTCATTAAATCTCATGTCTCTCCCTTTATAACCAACGGCCACCGACAAAATCTGCATGTGAGGTCACTGCACTAACCCTTTAAAACTAACATGCCGAGGATAACGAGGCCGCCTTTGACGATGATAGGTCCTCCTATCGAAACGTTGGCCATCCTTCCTGAGGCACCTTATCCCTGTTTACAAACTTTATAATACAGTGTGCTAGTCTATCTGTAAGCTCCCTTCTTGATAGCTAATCAAGTGATTTTAAACGTTTGGATACAAATGGAAAAATCAGCATCACTTTGCTTCACTACACAACTTGCAGTTCGAGCCTGACTTACGGTTAACGTAAGTAGTATATAACCTAACCGGCAGAAAAATATGGCAAGCAGCTTGAAATAATCTGTTGCGATGGAGTGGATCTCTTCGTACTGTTGCATATTAAGTAGTTAAGATGCTCAATAAGTCATCACAAGTGCACAAGCCTGACGCACCTGAGATGAGTTTATTACATTCACCTTAATTCCACGCAACGGCCCTTTCGCAGCTGCTACGTTATATATTTCAATGCGCAGCCATTCAAAGACTCTTTACAATAGAACTATTGAGGCAGCAAAAAGTTAAGATTCTTCGGAGGCCTTAGTGAGAATTCAAGATTAGTGCTAAATTGTGCGAAGCGATGGAAGCTCTTAGCAGACTTGCGCTTCATACACCGGGAGAATGTATGTGCAGGTAAATCTGAAGTTTTTTCGAGTGATTTTCATCATTTATTACACATTTGCATTTACGCCTCCGTTGAAAGTGTTGAAGGTGAAATCAAAAAGTAGTACATCTCAACGTGGTGGCAATGAGCTCGGTTCTTTTCTTCCTGCAAAAAGAAAAGCGAGAAGGGTTGACATCAGATTTCGCTGAAATACACTTATGGCATTAGTGGATTAAGTGATTTGTCATCGATCTGACAATTTTTCGCCTGTTAAAGGGGCTTATTAAGATATACATGATTACAATGTGGCACGCCTGGAGGAAAAATGGAATATTGTTTGTGCACTCCCGTAGATGTTCTGTCCATTTGATCTAACAATTTCGCAAATAAGGGCAAATCAAAAAACAAAACGAAATGTTTGAGTTCACAAAAGCAGTAAGCACGGGACTGCTAGACAGTTATTTCTTATCACCATTAGAACCTGGAAATCTGACAGGCAGTGCCACCGTAGTACCTCCACCTAACCGATTCAAGGCATCAGTTACGACTGATAAATGGTGGCGACTGTGCCGCCTGTGTAATGGACATATAATTTAACTGGCCTCTTGCTCTTTATATCGTACCTTTATCCGTATGAGCGTGTATGGCCGAAATTATTAAGACTCCCTGTTCATAGCAAGCATTTAAGCTACTCTTGCGCGCCTGCTCACGGCATCTATTGTCATGTGCACGCAGGTAACACACCATTGTTCACCAACCGAAACGATACGTTTATATCCAATACTGAAGCTGTGAGCATCAGGAGCGGCTGTATGCGAAGAAAGACTGCGGACAATCCATCTTAACCTGTCATGACAGAGCACAGAAAAGCTAGACCATGCTTGTTAGGTTCAGAGGGAGTCAGGTTAATAAATTACTGCGTAAAGACGTGCCATAATTCATAATATCGATAACTGAATCAAATATTACTCCAACGAATGGGCTGATAGAATCAAATGGTCGTTATTCGCAAATATGAGTATTTTTCCCATTCGACGAATAAGAAAATTACCTTTAGAATGCACTTATTTCTTTTTTGCACAACCAAATATAAAAGTGAAACAAAGGTTGGATACGTTTTACCTCGGCACCCATAATTGAAAAACGTTGTGTTCTAGCTTCTAAATCGCCCGCCTTTTAACTTTGTGCAGTATTCCGAGAGACTGCAGAAACTGCATCTTTCATGCGAATGTTCAATTTGAAATTTTAATAGACGTTGCTTGATAGCTGTAACATTCTGAGAAAACTTTGCTAACTCTTGCTGATATAAACATTGTTGTTTATTATGAATAAAAGATATCGTTTCATATTTGAAGACTATTTCAAAGGTATTGAATATTTGATAACTTGTTGCCGTTCTTTTACTGGTATCGAGTTCGATCTTGAAATCTGCCATTCTCGAATCCTTTCATAAACCACGTCCTTTCACTGTGCGCAGTGAACCATATAGCACAGAACTGCATGCTTTGTTAACGTGTGATTGTTGAACGTAACATAGTCAGGAATATTTCTTCTGAGTATCTGCCTGCATCGCTGCAGATCGGAAACTCCATGCCAATCCATGGAAACAAAGTGTCCTTTGGCAGCAAGTCTCGCTGCTAAACGTACATCACCATTCGGCGACTTCGTCACCACTGCAAAGGTCATCCTTGTAAAGTGGGGCGCCGACGCCACAATTCTTCATGAACTCATCCATGCATTTCTGGGGCACCGAATCTTTCACTGTTTCTTTCGTCCACAGGATGCATTCTGAAAGAGGAAGCAGTTCGTGACGTCAACATTTGCATTTTCGTTTAGTGAATGTCAGGAAGATTAGGTGAAAACCACTCATTCTGATATCAGCCATACCTTCTGGGAACAAAAATATTAGTGCTTTAAGGTTGCTACTTCGAGAAGGCAGATTTCGCAAATTGATAGTCATAATACCTGCCCACCTGGCAGCGGTAGCTGTATTGGCGGCACATAGCGATGCTTTCAGTGGCATTCATCAACATAGCTTAGAGGATCTCCAAGAAATAACAAATATATATTGAGACGAAAGAATAATCATAACTAGCAGAAAATCAAACTTAGATTTTTATCTCAAAGATTAAGTGGCCAAGCAAATTTATCATGTGCAACAACATCCTTTGAACGTCCCGCCGGAACCAAAGTTAGCTCCGTTTGGCTCTCAGTCTAGTGAGAAGGAATAAACAAATAGGCAGAAATCCTCTCTCAAAATAAGTTTGTGCCTTCTCCGTAGGTTTGCCATAATTGCCATAAAATAAAGTAAACATGCACGGCGCAAGGGAGACGGAGGCCGCACTAAAGTTGGTGTTTCGCACAATGTCTACTTAATTTTGGTGAGGCAGAACTTCAAAGAAAGATAGATTCTTTTAGAGATCAATAGTGGCCAAACAAGCTACAATATTTGCATTTTTCGGCACCTCTGAATGTGAGTTTAACTGCTCTTCAAGGCTATTGCGAAAAATGCAAATTAGTAAGGAAAAAAATAATTATGAGGACGAGGAAGCCGTGAGAAACGGCACCGAGAGGGAAATTCATATTTTCAGGCGGCAGTTACGGCAGAGAAGTAGACAGGTGCTTAATTTCGAGTGATGAAACCTTTTATCGCCAGAACTTGTGCTCAGGAAAGCAAGTAACACTGAAGCGCAACGACTGCATCGAGCAGAGTCAATAACCTTCAAAATTTGATGTGGGGCAAAATGCCGTAGGCATTTTGTACGCGACAAAGAGTACAAAAATAGTACGCCCCTATTCGCAGTATGTCCACATTCTCATTCCAGAATATTCTTTTCTCTATATACTCGGAGACATCATTCCAGAAAATTTCAATACAGGCACGTGCGTCTTGGGCCGTACGAAATTTTTTGACATATTTGGACCTTGGTTTCAGAGTTCTCTGGCCTTGCTACGATATTGGCAGAAAATACATTTAAAGCTGTAGTAAAGGAATAATTCTGCATGAATGTAACACTTCCGGTTCCTAATCATCACTAGCACCTCTTTTCTCTTGCGCGTGTACTTTGGCCAGGAACCAGATCACCCTAATACCAATATCAAAAATGGTGAGGCGGCGAAACGATGTTAGCTGCATGAACATACGCAACCTACGCGCGTACGCTCTCCCCCGTAAAAATGTACTTCGCCCTCGTAAATAGCATCTTCCCAAATCTGTCAACAGAAAACGACAGCGAAAAGAATTACACGTATTACAGAAACTGGCAAAACTGGGAAGAAAGAAAATTTCACGGGTAGTTAGTGTGCCTACAACGGCTTCCGAGAAGACAGGTCTGTCTTTCATAGCCGGACAACACGGTGTCCATCGCGAAGTTGCAGGCGCCGAACAACACCCACTTTTCCAGAGGTCATTCGCAGTGTTAAAGATAGTCTTCACTGGATTGGTCTGGTGGTCTTCTATATTTCAATAACCAGCCTCGTGATCCACAGACGAAAAATACTTCGCAATGCTGACCCATATCCGAGCGTCACCTATCCGAAATAGTGAGTATACGCGTGTGTGCTTTTTTGGTGACATTGTTCCGGCGATGTTAATCGACGGAGAATTGCAGAGGTCTATCCTTCTTCACTAAAACTACAGAAAATGTTCCCTAGCACCTCGAGAGGTTGATAACTTTATCGTGCAGCATATAATGAATTCGTTGTTTGTGGCTACTTTTTCTTATATCGGTATTAGGTGCGGGCTCTTACGAAGTGGACGAATGCATTTCTTCGTTATTCCGTGATGCTTAGCAACTTCTGTTTGTAGAACCTTCCGTGACACCAAAACGAGGTAATTTTACATTTACATGAGACTGAAATCAGTACAGTTTACACATAAGAAGCCTGAAATTTATGTCGAAAGTTAACTTTTGTAGAAGGGAGCTTTAGCTCACAGAGGGGACCAGGATACAGACCGCAAAACGAATACACACACATCGCGCTAGTATTGAAGCAAACGTAATTGACGATGTGCGCTTATGAGTTGTTCATATTCAGACTGGTGAGTTGAGCGGGGAAGGGGGACACGTACACGAGAAAAACAAACGCGCTACATGTTTGCATTCTTACCGGCTGCAATTCACTCGTTTAAAGATAAAACAACCAGGAAGCCCACATTGCCACTCTTATTGTCTTAAGAACTTGGGCCCTTGTTATTGAGACAGTAGAATGCTATAGGACAAAGGCAGTGCTGGCTTCCACGGTGTCCTCTCTCTATGCAAACGTAACGCCCCTTATAAGGGTTGGTATTTATCGCTGGAGTTGCTCAGCGTCACCCTGTGTTTTGCTGCAAGGAATTGAACAATAATCCCCTTGCGTCGCCAGTTTGACGTTCTTGTAGCATATGCCGGTCCCGCGACGACACCTGCTTCTGAGCGCGTTTCAGTGCCCAAGGAAATGATGCGGCTGGAGGGAGATGGGATGCTTGGATTTAATTTCCAGTATATATATATATATATATATATATATATATATATATATATATATATATATATACGCTGCCATAACTTTGTCCACGAAGAGCGCTACTGACTTGGATCTTCTGTCAATGAGTGCGGCGTGCTACCTTAGGAAGTCCGTGCCTAGGTTTACACCCCACTAGCATTGAGAGAGGCTTGCGAGCCTCACTTGGAGTGTCTTGTTTTGAACCGTCATTCTCGTTTCTCTTGCACTGCAATTAGGTGATGGCGGGGAATCGCAGCTTCATCGCGATGTCCGGCTGTTGTTACGTGGCGTCGTCTTTTCTTGGATTTGACGCTTGGGATAGATCACAGCATGCCGCTGATATGTCATCGAGATTGTTCTTGCAACATCTTCATCGGTGACGAAAGGTCTTTGTCATTTCTGCGAACATCAACTAACCCGCCACCAGATAATGCACTCAGTTTTTCGGATAAGGGGTAGTAGACTTGGAATGACTATTGTGCAGTTCCTAAAACTACAAGAACCTTGAAATAAACACAGAAAGATTCATAGAAATGGGCAGGGAATGCGTGGCATCTAACTTTAGCTTTTAACTTTAGCTCTCTAACTTTTTACTTAACCGTTAATGCATATCAACTCTTTCAACTTTCGTTATGGTTGGCATTCCGTCGATACGTGAAGGGCTGGTGATGGTGAAGGCGAAGGTCATGGGCAGTTCCACAGAGCTGCCGTGAGGTAATGGAAGATAAGACCTGGTCATTCGCCTACTTCTGGACGCGGCGCCTCGACAGCGTAGCCTCGTAGTCTCCCCTCGAGGTATAGGTATTCACTGTATGCGTGACCCACATTCTGCTGTGACAGCAAAGCGGTCGGTGACTTCGGGTGCTCCACGCTTCTGTCGTCCTCGGGGCTTCGCGCGTGTTGACTGAAGAACGTGTTGGCTGCGGACGTTGCCACGATGGGGCGGCGTTACGGGCAACTAACGAGGGCGAAGATGGTCAACGGGACGGCTACTGACAGTGACGTATCGTGTTGCTTCCGGCGAAGCGGTAGTTCAGGATCCTCAGGTGGACGAGATCTGCAATTGAAAGCACTTGAGGCTGCAAGGAGAGGCGCCTCTTTTGGACGTCTTTTCGCACAGTGGTCTCGATGGTCTCTCGAAGCTCGTTTAGCATGGCGGAAGAATTGGACTTCTGTATTGTGTGGTGCACACACAATACAATATTGTATGTGCACAGCGCCCGTTGTGTGGTCGCGGCTTCTAATAAAATTTTTTCGAGGGTCTTCAGTTGATTGTGAATAATTCCAGGGGCAAACTTCACATTGCCTTTCATGAGTTAACTTCCTTCGTTTTGGACATATCAGGTTGTGCGCGGCGAAATATGCCACTCGTTACTCAAAACGGGATTCCGGTGTTTTCACTCTGCAGTTGCACCCAGCGTTCCAGTGGAGCTTGGGCTCTTTTTGACGTAGTAGTTCTGTGAAAACCCGAAAGGTGGAGAGAAGTAAATAATAAAGGAAAAATCAGGCCCCGACCAGGACAAGTTTTTCTTCAACTGTGAGGCTTTTCTTTCGAGGAACCCGTATGGGTTTCCTTTGTAGCTATTGCTATGATAGGGTGAGTTTCTGATTTTCCCTTTATTAATTGGGCCCTTTTTGTGCTCTATGCTGCAACAAGGTCCCTTATCTTCATCATAACTATTACCTCTCTTTGAACACCTTACTGTTTACTTAACAGCGCCGTCTTATTTCGTATCGTCTTGTGCTTCTCCTGATCTTGCATATAAACGCTGCGCATTTACCGAAGTTGTTCACCTAGCAATGACGAAAACCACTTGTGAAAATGCTGGTGTAGCTTGAGCCTACTGAAAAAAAAAAGCCATAGGCCTGATATAGACCTTTTCATCGGCCGTACAGGAAAGGGGGTGCGGTGAGCCTTCACTCCTCTCTGGATAGGGCGAGCCTACTTGACACAGCCTGTATGTCTTGCCGTAACGTGCTGCGGAACGATTTCAACATTTTTAGCTCGTCCCTCTTGCTCTATATGTGATGTCAGTTCGTAAGAGGTCATCGAAAAACCACTGTGTAGCCTTTCGGTGCAGTGGTAACTTCAGTCTCCTGAATCTTCTACTGGCTTAATGAACATGCGGCACGTATCATGAGCCGTGGTCTCTGCATGTGTTGTGAACCGTTTTCACTGTATATGTTTTTACTCGTCGAAACGCTGCGGCATCTGTGAATTTGAAAACCTTCTCACTTGGTGTAAGAACTGAAAGGCAACAGTGCCAGTGAACGGGCAACCTAATGAAGTCCCGAAACATCCAGGCGCCAATCGCTATAAAAATATTTTCCTCAGCCACCGGCATTGTTCTCAATCATTTCGGACCGAGCTTACCTGAAATTACTCTGGTATGACTAGGTCTGCCTCCTGTGCGAGCAGGATGTCCCTGCTCAACAATGCGATCACTGCGGTTTAGGAATTAGCTTGACACACATAAGCTCTGTTCTTCGGCATTGCCATTTAGCTCTCGAAACAGTAACCTCAAAAGGGTGTCACTTAAAACAACTTAACAGCTGATTATAACTGCGCAAGTTTCGTGTAACTGGTTAGTGCGTCGTAGAGGACGGGACGAACAAGACCAAACAATGTAAAATCGACTTTCATCCTCTACTTGAATAAAGGATCTAACTCCGCAATAAAACGTGCATGGTCATTCCAATTGCTTGTGGCATGGGTTATATAAGAAGAAATATTCATAACCGAGGAGCTACGACCGCTTTGGGCACTCACACAGTCCCCAACGGCCCATTCCATCACTCGAGAAGCGTGACTCACACTCTACAGTTAAATGTTATTACTAAACATAACTATTCAATTCCTTTGCGGTAATCCGTTCTAACAAACGAAGTTGTTGCGCACTGTATGAACAGATAAGACTTTGAAGGCTTGTAAAAGTAAGCACGAAGCTTGCTCCACTGGACAATGGTGCCAACGCTCTTGGGATCGTCATATGTTTCATAGCTAATCACTGCTGAAAAACCGCAGCGTATAATTACAATGCTGCAGTGAAGTCACATTCGGGAAATGAATGTTCAGAAATAAACTAATTTCTAATCTCTGATGATGAATCTCTAATCTCTGATAATGAATAACTAATCTCTGACGCTGATTGCAGGCTCAAACACGTACGCACACATCACGCTGTGTGCAACGTTCGCTTCAACTCCAGCAGAAACTCAGCGCAATCCAACCTAAATATGTGGTATAAAGTAATTAATTGTTAAAAAAGCGTATCGTTGTGATCATGTTAAATATTCCAACGGAGATTTTGATTTCTTGCTGAAGTCATCAATGCTTCATCTACAAATTTGGATAGGACAGTGAACTATGGGCTGTCCAGAAGGCCCAGGATGCGCTCAAAAAGCACAAACCTCATGGTTCACCACAAACGGGCCGAACTGGGTTAGTGCAGAGCTGGGCATAACCCCGAGTCGACTCTTGGCCAACGTGACAACTGGTTAAACCTTCGGTCGCCAGCATTTTAATAAAGCTATTCCTATCCGGGGTAGGATTTAAAATTGTGCAGACACCACAGAATTCTTTTTAAAACTTGGTGCAGGAAAAAATACCCTTAATACTAGACGTGGCGATAATATCGGACATGTCAATTATGATAATGGGATTTGATATGATTTATATGGGATCCGTATCAAAATATTGTATATTGTGCGTATGGTATTTATCTATGGGGAAAGTTTTCTTCGTACATCTACTGTTCACCATATAAGTTCTCCAAATTCTTGTGAATCCTTTCTTTTGTTTGCATTTGCGAGTCATTCTACTTCATTAACTAAATTCAAAGCACTCTGCCAAAAAATTTACTGTTTTTTCCAGTGTACTCACGACGTCCATTGTAAGGAATGTCGAGGACAGCACAGTTGTCGTAGTCGGTGTAGTAAAACTTCGCCTCCTCTGAGGATGCATCGTCTGTATAAATGAAGATGCGAATTGCGGTATAATTCAGCGAAATACAAACACCTATTATATTCAGCGCTCCATAGCAGCCGATAAAATCTGTCCGCTTAAGCAGTTACAAAGTTCACACAACTCCAGCAAAAAAAATAATGGGTATAATTAGGAGACAGTTTGTCCAGTAATATGTAGGTTGCGCTTGTGAACATATGTTTAGGTATGCAAAAAGAAAAGCAAGCTTGCTAAACTCAATAGACCGTCTATAAAACTGCGCTCTCTGCTTTAGTAGCGCTGATAGTTCCGCATGTCGTTTCCCATTTGCATTATCATTTGTTAGTGAAAAGACTCGATGGAAACAAGGAAGGATGGCTAGATGTGTGAAGTAAAAATAGTGTAATCAATACAAAAATCAATTAAAATGAAATGCACAGAAATTAAGCAGTGCTTACTAGAAAGTTCCTCTTTCAAAAATTGGAAAGGTCAAATTATTTGCATGTCATTTCTCGTTAGGCAATTATTATTCATGCTCTTTTAGTCATTGATGTGATATAATTACTAACAATGAATAAGTCATGGGCTTTTGCGAGGCCACACCATGATCTTATGTTGAGGTACGCGAATTCCCACAATATACTGACTACCTCGGGATCATTAACGTCCCGCTGAACCTTAATATAATTGTTTCTGCGTTTTACTTCCATCGAGAAGCGGCCGCCACGGCCGGCGTCGTACATGCGACCTCAGCCTCAACAACACAAGGCTAAAGCCACTATGCTACCGCTGCACAAAGCTTTGCTATTTTATAATTTTTTCCTGTCTTTGTTAAGAAGCCGAAAAGCAACCGGGCGTCTTCTTTGGAAAAACGCGCTAACTATAGAAGGTAAAGAAGAAGATGAAATGAGACAGTGAATAAATGTAGATGGTAATACAGTTTCATCAAGAATCCTAATCTGTATTACCATCGGCATTAAATGGTTGCCTCATATCATCTTCTTCTTCATCTTTTATAGTTAGCGCGTTTTTCCAAAGACGCCCGGTTAGTTTTGGCATTTCAACACAGTCAGTAATGTATTATAAGATAACGATGCATCGTGCAGTGTATACTCCCTACACACACACTGCCAGACAGATTCCCGCCGTCTAAATTAGCCCGGGAGAGTATAAAGGTAGAGCCCGCACCTAGGCACATCCACCTGATATATAACGAAGGTCGTAGAAGGGCACGGGCTAGAACCATGGTCGCTATAACGTAAAACTATTCCAAACTTTTCTATTCCAATTCTGCAATCAGCCCATCGCGATTGGTCACAAACTTTTTTGCACCGCGCCCACTTCACCTGTCTGTCACGCGACGCCACAAAAACCGCGGTAGCTTCCCAACTGATATGACGTGTACACACCGATTATGCATAATTTGACCGAACAAAACCAAATCTGATTCGACGCCTTTTTGCCATTAGCCATCGGCTATTGGTCAAAAGTTTTCGGGCTGCACCCGCTTCAATTGCCTCTCACGCGACGTCAGAAAACCGCAAAAGCATACCGCGTCAAAGTGACGCGTACGCATCAAAGATGCATTAATATGCCGAACAAAACTGAATTTTTTTCTGAATAGCCGCAGACTGACTTGTTTCGACAGGAATAAAAGATGGCTGCCGCCGATCGCTCCGGCACTGGCTACTCGCCCCTGCCGGATAGCATGGGTTTAATTGCGTGTAATAAAACATTTTGCGTGGCCATGTCACATTTTCGAGAACATTCTGCACGTTTACCACCTCATTCTGCCAACTTTTCCTTCCATAGGATGTGTTTTAGCGATAGGTTTAAGCTTCCGTTGCATGCCGCCGCGATTGTCGACGAGCCACCAAAGCTAAGTAAGAAAAAGCAGACCAATCGCAGACGCCGGCACCACCCTCTTCATCCGGTTACCAATATTTAGTGCAGTGGCTTGCCCCATTGAATCCCTCTCCACTTGAGCATGCTTCTCGCCTCTTGTGAGCCAATTAGATAAGAGAAGCCCCTGAGTGCAGGCAATGTTATTCGTTTTTGAAACAAACAAAAGTGACCTCCTATGAACGAGGGGAGCATTTGATTGGTTTGTTCAGACAACCCTGCGGGTGAACGCCCGATGCGCGCCTCAGCGTTTACGCAAGTATGACGTCAGGAGATTGGAATAAAAACATATTGGAATACTTTTACGTTATACAGCCCCATCTTTCAGCCAACCGATTCTTACGGGGCAGATACATTCTTCGTTGACGCGGGCAAAGCAGTTGTCAGTGCTGCGTTAATCTAAACTAAACACCCTAGCCAGGCGGAGTAAACCGCGATAGCCTTGGTTCTTCAAGCCGCCAAAAGGCCCAGCGACCATTTTCTCCGACTCGCGCACGGCCAGGCTTTCCTGTCCGCTCTAGTTTCCAAACATGCAGCCGGTATGGTCAACGGATCCTTTCGTAGTACTACGGGCGAAGAAATGGGAGGTCATACTATAGCGTGGTTCTCGGCCTACGTGAACGATATAGCTAACCAAGCGGAATACAACGCTAACGAGCGGGCCAACTGCTTGGCACGTGAATTCAGGAACCGCGCCCGAGCTAACGATCGCGCTCTCCCACAGGATTGCCCTTTCATAGATCTTCTTACCACCTGTCACGAAATGGCATCGCATTACAGGCAAATCAGGAGGAAATTCTCTGCCCCCAGCCCGAAACTGAACTTGGCTCAGGCCGTTACATTCAGGCTCTGACAGACGAGATCGTACCTCAACCCCAGAATGCTTAGTAGGATAGACTTCAGTTTCTCTCAGTTGTGCCCCAAATGCGGTTACGCATGCTGCTCCCCCGACCGCATGCTCCGGCTGTGCCCGTACAACGCGGGCTCCGAACCTCAATACAAGCCCAAGTGGGAGGCCTTGCTGAAGACATCGGAATTCACGCACCTACTACAGGCCGTCCAGAAGGCCCGCGACGTCACAGAGAGTGACCACCTCCGGGTCCCGTCATGGGCGGAGCAACCCACTTGATTGCGGAGCTTCCGGCACCCCCCAATCCAGTTCCTCAGGACACTTCAATAATGTTCTCGTCATTGCCATTATTATGGTAATATAGTAACGTGTCAGTTCCAACAGGGTGTTACTTTAACTTGGCCTTAACAATAGAGGTGGATGAATCTATATTCTTCTTTATCTGTTCGTGTCATATAATATATATTCCTATTCCATTGATATTTAAAGGTCCTACTATTGTGAAATCAGGTGAAATTTAGGTGAAGTGAATTTATAAGACATCTACGTAATGCGAAACATACTTCGTTCTGAAGAGGATGGTTGTTATTATACATTTAACTGCACTACAGCGAACGGTTAATGCTTTGGCCACGTTTTCCTAACTGATGCCGAATGGGGAGCAAAATTTTGTTTGCTGTAATAACCAGTGACACAGGTTGTTCTCAAATACGTTCATTGAAGAACGGCACATACCGAGCCACCACTAGGGCACATACCTTGTGGCACTCAAACCTTAGCCCAAGTTGCACATAGCCAGTAGCACATGCCGAAATTGGCCTCAAGGGCGTTCATTGAAAAGCCGCACTAGACGCAGTGGCGCGTACCTATGCTGCATACACATAAGAACGGCTCACATTACCCACTCACCTCAAGAACTCGGCCTCAAAATGTTTGCTTCTAAAGCGCTACGCTCAGTGGCACAAAATCGCAATTGATATCACGGAGTTTCATTGAATACCGGTGTGCGCTCTTAAGACAGCACTACCTTCGCGGTCGGAACACATGTTGAAATTGGACACACCCACGGCACCATCTAGTTAGCGCTCGTGATGGCATACCCTCCTGAGGCATCCACTATTTTGGTGCAACATAATAGCGGAATTTTTTTTTTATTCTCATCATGTGGCAGTTTCCTGCCTAAGGCCCTAAAGACACAGATAGAGGGGCGTGGAATAGAGCAATGAACACGACAATAACGAAACTATCTTTGTGCTTATGACAATGCAGCAGAAGACGAAGGAGAAAAATGTGGAGACAAGCTATCAGAAATTATAGGAAGGAAACTTGATTTATTGATTGCTATCCAGTGCGAAATATATACCAAAGTCAGGATAATTGGCCGTCCGCGATTGGGTTAGGTCAGGACTCAGGACATTTAACCAAATATAGGCTAATTCCAGCGAATATGTGTATATTGCAATATGTGCCGTAATGTAATTAGCTACGAATGAAATTGTTGAGATTTCTTGCTAGTAACTCGATTATGTATTTTGATTTCCCGTACATGACCGCCTTTTCGAGCAGACCAGCTCAAAGGCAGGAATTGTGGTATCTGCGACCGGGAATTTTCAGAATTTCTGCGGAGCTCCGAGAATTCAGTGGGGATTAGGATACTCTCTAATGCAAAATTTGAGCGCAGCTCTATAAGTGTTTTCGTTTCGTAATATACTAAAGCAAATAATTTCAGGTTTCCAGGCAAATGGTAAGAGGCACAGATATGTTGCTAGGGGTGGGCAGCGCAACCCCGGCGAAGGACAGTGAAAGTACACGATAGGAGCGCTTCGAGGAACATGTTCTGTTACCAGTTCGCCAAGCTTGCTGTGTTAGGACACAGATGGAATGCTCTTCGCAGGAAAAGTATGCAGCCACTGGGTTCTTACCTTGGCCCACTGAGAAGCGGAATGTGTCAGGGCTGCTTCCTTCAAATACATAGAAGGCAACCGTTCGTCTGCAAACGAAAATTGTAAGGAGAAATAAATCTGCACTCATAATGTGGAACGAAATATTATTGAACACAAGAAAAGATGAAAATGTTTTGTTTTACCAGTAGAATGTTTGCTTCAATGTGGCGTTAATATACTCCACGTCACATACTCCTAATAGCTCCTCCAATCCTCGTTATTTCAAACTGCCGCGTTTTCGCGCACAATATTTTAATGACATAGCACAGAACATGAAAGAGAGCATATACCTTCTAACGAACTCACGCGATCGGAAGGTATCTTCTAGGAATGCACGAATTCTCGGATGCAACACTATAGGTATCGAAAACGTAACTATTGCATGCATGTGGGTAAGTAAATTTTTTTTCACGAAGGTTGGTAGCAAGCCGGTTGGTGACAAGTTGTAGGCAAGCCTCACTGTTGAACATCATCGTGGACGCCCACACTGCACAGGACGCCATTAAAATACTCCGGAAAACGCTTGTATTATTGATAATGTGGTTATTTCAAATTGTAATATAATAGAAGGCTTCCTGTGGAAGCACAAAGACGGACATACACATATATATCTGCACGCGGCATTGTGCTTAGACGCTTCGCTCAAGAAAGCATTACTTCGCGCAGAAATAGGCTTGTTATAAACATGTTTGTATAGAGAGATAGATAAACTCACTTCGGTGTCCCACCATGCCCTCCGAAGAACCAAATATATTCCCCCTTCTTTTCTTCCGGATTTAGCCACGCCCTCTTTGCCGTGAGGCATTCGTATATCCTGTCATTGTTCTGGTCAGAGACTGCGACAGCGAAGGGGAAGTTTTCGAAGATCTGCGTATGAAAGCATAACACGTAAATTTATTAGTAATATTCTAGAAAGCCATCATGGAGCATTTTTTTTTGCGATGAGATAATATATAAGCAGGCTACACAAAGTCGCGACGAAGTACACGCAAGGTGAGTTTTCTTCGTTTCTCGCACTGGCATGTTTAATTCCTCCATGTCTATAACACCTTGGTATGTAATGAGCTAGAACTGTAAGGGACACTGACGGGCTCTTATTTTGTCCTATTTGCAACCAGGTAAAGAAAACAAACCAATCATGACGAGGTTGGGATTGAAGGTTTTCCAACAACAGCAGCTCGCTAAGATTGGTTTGGACCTGGAGTATGGTCGCAGACGCGCTGCCATTCTCTTTTCCCGACATGTAAATGCAGTCACTGATAATTTTGCCAAATTCGTATCTTTCCACTTCTGCAAGAGAGCCGACAAGCCCAGTTGAACGGATTCCCTGTATAATACACGTAGAAGCGTTTCAGACACTACCTGAGGACCTGAAGTGCATACTATTATGATCAGTAATTATCCTGTCTGATATTTGGGCAAGCAATAGTGAATGTGCTTTTTCAATCCTTAATAATTCAGCGCCCTTGTTACCTCAGATATTGACGAACATGCTCACACACCTAAGCTATTGCAACTAAGGGCCGCTAAGAACTAATATTACAAAAGAATATAAAGAAATGGCAACGTTGACCAAAGTATATAGAGCGAAATGGGGGTTCTGCAGCACACCATGCGACCATTGGTTGCAGCAGCAATTACCTTGAAGCTGTCCGGAACATCACTGGTTTCTTGGGCTGCGGGAAGAGACAGCTGCAGAGAAATCGCGAGAACAACCAGAAGGCAAACGTGCTTCATGTTGTTTTAGCAAGGAGCATCCGAATGAAGGTAACCTCCAACAGAGCGTCGCTTATATTCTCCCCGTTCTGACCTGAAGTTATGCAGAGGTGGAGGGTGATTGACACTCTGTGTACGAAATTCCAGTTGTGATTGACATGCGCTTAATTATAGAGTCCTTGAATAAAAAAACTTATTTGTCTCGTTATCACCGAATCGAATATACATGTATAATAATGTAAGCCGTAAAAAAAGTGTTAGTATGAGATCCAATCGGTTACACAGATTCGTTTGTAACCTACTTTGAATTAGATGCGGCAAACAAAACCAATATCCTTGAATGCTGAAGCAGTATAAGAAAATACTCTATATGTATGCACATAACCAATGTTATTGTAACAGACAACAATGCCTCGTGTGATGGAAAATTCTAACGGTTCCTATCAGAACGCTTTGCATGTTGTTAAAGTCAATCATTCTGCTTAACTACATGGAGGCTTAGGATGCTATACTATTGCTTCACTACTCAAAGAGTTGCTATTGAATGAGGAATAGAGGTTATCTTGAGTGATCTAGTCAGCCCTGGCCCTCAAAATATTTGCATAAAACAGCTCAAATATTGCGTTGTCGACTTCTCCGAGAATACCATGCGCTTAACGGCTGAGTACTCAAATGAAGAAAGGAGTCCATTGCAGCAGTTACGAGATAGTGATCAACCAATGACCCACATTGCTGTAAGATAAGCAAATGGATGTGACATGTAAAAGTACGCTTCTTTGTGACTAGATGTAGATAACCTCACATAAGAAAGATTTAAAGCCAGGAATTTCACTAGAGGCCAAATGAACCGCTTGATGGGAGGGACATGTCCCGTGATGTAAACCAGTACTATTAGCAAGAAATTCAGAAACAGAAAAAGTACCACTTGCAACACAGGAACGTAAAGGCAAGCGTCTCTTCCTCAATATAAATTTTGCTTTATTATACTGGAGGGCAATGGTGCAAAAATTGCGTGTACAAGGTGTCTTTGCCAAATTTGGAAACGCTTTCTTTCTCGTCTTCGCGATTTTCAATTATTTCTTGAAATAACTAAGGTCGCCTTTAAGTATACGCTCTGTGTGGCACATGTGGGAGTAAAACCATTTCTCTAAGAAGCCGGCGTGAAGAAACGGTATGCATTAAAGCCTTTTGCTTCCTGAAAGCTTTCGATTTCTTGCATGACTGTCCCCCGACCACCAGGCCTCAGATATAAAATAGAAAAGACTGTGTTGCTGAAAGAGACAAGTTTTATTTTTCCATTTGGCAACTTTTTGTGGCGAGTAAACATAATGACAGCTACGACAGTAGGAGGAGCAAAAAGTACCGACGATTACGTTACTTCCTAATGCGAAATTTGAGCGCAGCAAATAAGCTGTTTCCCCTTTTCGATAGATTGAGGCAAAGAAATCGAGCAACACATGTATGCGCTATCACAGAATGTATTTTTTATATTTCCCGTACTCCTGGATCATCTCGACGGCGGCGACGGTAAGCTTCTGCTCCGGCGGCACGCACCTCTGCATTCTGACGGCGACGGCGCTGGGCCTCTGCTCTGGCAGCTCGTTTAGCAGCAGCAGCAGCAGCAGCAGACGGAGGACTTCCATCGGTCGTCTCGCTCATGGCTCAGAAAGAACTGGCAGATAATTTCGCAGTGGCGAACGGCAGCGGCAATTTCGGCTCGGGCGGTGCACATATACAGATCCGCCGCCACCGATCTGGCTCTCTGATTGCCACCGCACAGGGCGAACCGCAGCGGCAATTTCGGCTCGGGCGGTGCACATATACAGATCCGCCGCCACCGATCTGGCTCTCTGATTGCCACCGCACAGGGGTTGCATTGTAGGAGGAGCGAAGAAAGGAATTAAGTTCGAGCCGGCGCTTTCACAACCGGAGACTCGCAGGAAGAGGGGGGAGGGGGGCGGCGTGTACACCCAGCGGCAAACGATGGGGGCAGAAGCGCGCGCAGCAAGCGGACAACACGATAAAGGGAGGAGGGAAGAGATAGCAGCGACTGACTGATGCCGCTGACGCCGATACAGTGGGGGGGGGACCCTTTCCTCCTCTTTTTGCATGGCGGCGACGGTGTTCTATGCAGTCACGTTATCTTGACTCTCTAGCGGCGTCAGCGGCATCCAGCGGTATCAGTCGGTCGCTGCTAGCGCTGGGGGGATGAAAGGGGGGCGGAGCTGGTTACGAGGCTGACGACGACGCGAAACCCAGGAACGGACGCCAAAGAGCTGCGCTCTAAAAAGGCCATGAATACATTTAACGACTTGCATTTTCAGCCTTCATGCAGATATCTCGGTTCGTAAAAGGGATGTCAGAATTATTACGAAGTTTTCTGCTTTCAATCCGAATGTTATTTAAGGCCGCCTTCGTGTACAATAAATTTTCTACGCGCCTTAAAGTTGAGGGTGTTACCAATTGAAAAACCGCACCGTTATGGGTGCAAGAAGTCATTCTTTAGCATTGCTCTATGTAGAGCCTATGGGTACTCTAGCTTGTATAACATATTGGAGGCCAGCAGAGACGGACAGAAGGAATCGACCACACTTCTTGATCATGCGCTTAGTAACGTCACTGAAGGGATTCAGGTTGCCGTTTACACGGAACCAATCTCTGACCATTTTCCAATTTTCGTTTGCATTGATAACACTAGTAGCGTCATTCATCCTACTTTTAAAATTGTAACTAAAATCGACTACAATATGCTGCACAACAACATTCTACTAAGATATTACGATGCTGTGTATGATGACAATGTTGAGGCAGAATTTTGTAATCTAATTTCATCGCTCAAAAGTGCAATAAGTATTAGCCATACAAAAATATGTCTTCGCTCGTACGAAGAATCTGTGTGCCCTTGGATGACGACACAAATCTCGAACATATTAAAAAATAAACACAAGTGGTATAAAAAATGGAGACTCAATAAATAAAGCGAATTCTTCTTCTTCCAGTTCAAATACCGTGTACCAATCAGTTTCAGTGATCTAATCAGAAAAAAAAATTACACCCGTAAAATTCAACAGCGGGCGATATAAAAAGAAATGTGGAGTAGTGTGAATGAAGTTATTGGTAGAGTTGGGAAATAAATTGTGCTTCGAAAAAATATGAATGAAGATACTGTGGAGAGTTTTAACAACTACTGTAGTAGTGGAGGACCATCCTATGCAGCACTGCATCCAGATACGGAGACTATTCCTTGTTTACGCCTCTCAGTTGTCAATACGTTTGTATTGTATGATGATGGAATTAGTGAGTTACACGGCCTTGTTTCAAGTCTTCCAGTTATAAATCTCCCGGACTACACGCAATTACGATGCCGCTCATCTAGAAAAATTTGAATGTATTGGGACCAATTCGTAGATTCTTCATTATATCCGACTAAGTTACAAACAGGCAAACTAGTTCTGATATTTAAAGACTCAATTAGTTCAGACCCTTCTAATTACCGGCCTATCTCGATGCTAAGTGCAATATAATTTTTCAGAAAATATTTCCTACATATATCGAAGTTATTTTGAAAGCCATAAGGTGTCACGTCCCGAACAACATGGATATAGAGAAAAACATTCCACATCCGCGGCAGTTTTATCACTTTCCCAGATAATTAACCATGGATTGGAGATGAATAAGCCAATAGCTAGAATTCTCGCAGCCCTAATAAAGGCATTCGATATCGTAGATCATCCAATACTGATGAGTAAATGAAAGACGTATGGTGTTCGTGGTAGGACTTCGAGCTATTTTCAAGGTACAGCGGGGCACGTGAACAAACAGTTATAATGGGTGAGTTCATGTCCTTGAAAAAGATATTACTAAGAGTAGTTCCGCAAGGATTGGTATTAGGGCCTTTATGTTTTTTTGATTATGCGTAAATCACCTACCATTCCACTAATCCTATGCACGAATTATTATGTATGCCGATGGTACATACATTGTATTAACAGCCGATAATCTTACAGAATTGGAGGCAAATCTAGCGCTGAACTCGACAGAATTGCAAGATATGTTTTGGATATCGAGCTTACCGTCAATACCAGAAAAACGATGTATTTGGTGTTACATTCACCACAAAAAAGAAGTTTGTACCGCCAAAGTAGATCTATTGATTAATAACTGCCTTGTGGAACAAAACAGTTCATATTGATACCTTGGAGTATTCTATAAGAATATGGCACTGGTACAAACACGGAGCTGTCTTGAAATCAAGATATTGTGCATTGTGTAATGCCTTAATTCAGTCACCTATTATACTGTTTTGAAACTTGGGGATGCAATTATAAAGCGTATATTGATCCCATCAGAATATTACAGAAGCGTACAGTTATAATAATGACGCACTCCATAGACCACTTCGAGCAAGCCTTTGTTTTCTTACGTCGGAATTTTGCCGTGTTTGAACAGCTACACGGCTTACGGATGGCAGAAATTGTATATAACGTCGTAATGTTTAGCCATCCCTTTCCACCTGCTCGGTTTCACGCATCAGCCCGCCTCAGCAGAAATGTCACGTTACGTATGGTATTCTTCCTCATAGTAGCAATTATCATGGCGAAAGGGTTCTAGCATTTGCAAGTGTAAAAACATGGAACAGTATGCCACAAGAAATAAAACATTCTCAAAACTTTTGAGCGGAACTTAAATAATATTATCTGCAGTTACTTTCCTTTACATTATTTTCTTTTTATCGATTCAGACATCAGAGATTACAAACTTACATATTCTGTTTCCTTTCACTGCAACGTCCCATATGTCATTTGTATGTAACTCAACATGATGCTCTACTTTCTTGTACCAGTTTGAATCCAGACTTCTTTTTTATGCGTCTTACTCACTTTGTTTTCTTTTAGACTACATGACACAACATTCAATGTTTTTTTTTCGCACGTGGAAGCAACTTTACTCTGACACTGAAGCTTTTGTATGCCTTGTTTGTAAAAAAAAAACATTTCTGCCATTTCTGTTATTTCATTTGCTGTTGCAATTCAGTTTAGTTGGGTGCACACCAACTATTTTCCTCATTTTCACTCATTGTCATATTCCTACTTTTTTATTGTTGCCTGTATTACACAGCTTTGTCGGGCTTATGAATGGCCTTTGGCTATTGAACCAGAAAGTCTTTCGTAGTTTAGGAATGCTAAGATGAGCAAAATGCAGTCAGTCATATTAATCAAATCAAGCAGTACCCGTGGTAGCAAAGTACATTGCCATTCAACTGAAGGTTATAATTTACGGTTTGTCAGCAGTGCTATTGATTTCCTCTTCCCATGCACGCACAGCGTCAGTCACTCGTCCTGCAAACTGTAAAACATGCAAGCATTGTGGATGTACCACATTTATTTTATGAACATCACATAATTCATGTGGCATGTGGCTCCTGGCCTAGTGATATTTCATTGAGATGTTTTGGCTTTTGAGGACAGCTATTTTAGTGAAAGGTTCATTTTATTGTACTGCAGTGTTTCATTTTCATTCCAGGTACTCATGTAAAAAGATGTCAGAGGTTTTTCAGAATTCATCTGACTATTCTATCTTGGCGCGATGCCTCTTAGATTTTGCGTGTGCTGCAGTGCATGCTCCATGCAGCTCTACTACACGATGGTTGAAAGCAATTCATAAAGCTATGAATGGAGCTGACTATCACACGGCGCAAAGTTGCCGACACTGAGCCCACGCGAAAAAGAAGGCAGCGTAGGTTTATGTTCCTTACGGACTTTCGCGGTCCTTTCCTTCGAGAGTGATATGGTCTGGACATGAGTGGACACACCGATTACAGTGCAACTTGAGGTGCCCCTTTTTGCGGAGCGTCGGCGTCCACCTTTAGCGTTTTCGTAACCGAGCGAGCGAGCACAGCGAAGGATGAAAGAGCGAATGCGGAGTGCGAGTGAACGACTGCGATAGCGGAGAGGGCGCGACGAGCAAAGCGGAGGAGGCGGGCATGGCAAAACAGTGAGAAGAAAGCCATAGCGCCGCGCAAGAAGGGCTTTTCGGTAGCGATGGCTACGACATGGTACCAGAGAAGCGCGCGTCGTGTGTTCACCATACACGTCACCGATGCTATATATGGAAATAAAGCGCCGCATGAGCTGACGTCTGTCTGCGGCGGCTGCTATGATTCGCACCCACGCGTCACTGACGAGCTACGTCTCCGTTTGCAACGTGCCACAGGAGACAGATTGCCCGCCCCAGCCAAAATACCGCGAAATGAAGACACGTATAATGCTGCGCTCAAAGTTCGCATTACGAAGTAGAGTAATCGTAGGTAAATTTTAACGCGATTAGCATTATTTGTGTGCGTCACGCACTTTTCGGGGGCTGATCAAGTCTGTGCATCTATAAATGTCCGGAACCGTTTTCCCGCCAACACGGGTCAGGGTTAGCCGATGGTTGAAAGGATGGCTCATTGGAGTGCTGCGTTGAGCTAAAACGCTCGAAAAAGAAATGAAACAATCTGATCAAATGACCTGATCAAATGCCGGCTCATGTCATGTGGGAAGTCAATAAAATTTAGGCATACAGCAGTTTCACCTAGTTTTTCTGCGAGAAATAGTAGCCTGCGTGTTCTTCACATTGCCATTACCTTGACATTTGGTGAATGTACGGGGTGCGCCAGCTAACTTTAGCCATAGTTCAAATATATGTGTATGCCAAACAGCTGGACAGAACCAATATAATGTTCTTTGCCATGGCTTGGAGATACTGGGATTATTTCTTTTTCACTGCGCCTCATTAGATATTCAGTCTCAATTATTAAAGTTCTCAAATTTTAAAATTAGATGAAAAGTGTCAATGAGAAAATTGTAGAGCGACATGAAAAGCTCTCGATACAGCTTTCTGTTGCTCTATTCGTGCTGCATAAAAGTGTTTTTCCGAGCATGAAAGAAGACCGCGAATACACGCAAAGTGCCTTAGCGGCCAGTCCCCAGTGCGCATGTCGAGGGAGTTTAGAGCGTCGCTGGCGATGTCTTCACAAGAAAACAAGTGAATATTAGGGAAGAAAATTTTGAAAGGCACTTATTGTATACGATAAACAACGTGTGAAGGGGTGCAGATGAGCCATGGATATAGCCACATTAGCTCGTTATATTTACTGTATTTGTGCGATTTTAATGACTGCAGATAGGAATGTAACGCTGAAATAACGATTACTTTAGAGCTCAATTTCATTCGTAAGGCTGTAAACAAAAACTGTTCTCATGCAATAGCCTTGCCGATGACTTTGTAACCCAGAATTCATTATCTTCATTTGAGAAATGTTTACAATAATTCTTTTTTTGCGTGTGCCTTTTTTCTTGTGTTTGGGGTTTTCAGGCGTGCGTTTAGGGTTTGTTAGGCGTGCAGTGTTATCTGGTCTTGTTCTGCCTTTTTCGTGTTATTTGGGGTTTGCTGTTTTGTCTCTAAATCATTTGTGTTATTGATCAATTTTCTGCTTTTCACAATTAAGAAATCCTTATATAGATTCACTATTATATACGTAGCGTCTTTATTTTAACGTGTTTGTGCATTTTGTCTAAACACTTTCTTATGCATCACATCTGCTATGATATCTCTTCGAGATCGCAGTCTCCATAAATAAGTAAATAAAAAAATTTAAAGACGTGTAAATGTTAGCGTGTCAGTCGTCGCACGTGCGGCCCGCGCTATTTCCCTCTCCCTTTCTTCCTTCGACACTCACAAGAAATTGCTACTTCTAGATTCAGAGGGGATGGAGCTGACGTCGACATGCAGGTATGGTGTTTTTCTTGCTGCACTCTTTTCTTTAATTTCGGGAAGGGAAGGAGTTAATAGAAAATGAAAATATCCTGCGTAAAAAGGAGGGGAGAAAGGCTGGCCCGAAGTTTCCTGTCGGGGGCTATGCCGCCACCAGGAAACGTAGTCGACGCCTGTTGTCTCGTTTTACATAGCTGTTTTGCGTATGGACGTCGCTACCAATTGGAGCTTTGCTCACGTGTATTGCAAGACGTTAGATTAGACCCGTAGAATATTTTGTAACCGTCTCTTCTTTCGTTCAAAAAAGCCGGCACAAGGAATCGCACGATGGTTGTCGATGGTAATGTGTTTAGCACTGAATCAATACAGCGAATCAACGTGTTGCCGCTTTCGAAACGTGTTATGTATGAGACATGCACTGTAGCGGGACTCTTCCTTCGCACTTGCCTAAGCACAAGCGGTACCACATAGCGGTGCCGCCGCGAAGTCTGCGAGTGCAGACTTCGTTTGGCCTCCGAAATGCGTGGCGAGCGGGTGAGCGCGA
The DNA here is from genome assembly GCF_050947875.1 of Dermacentor variabilis. Classification (NCBI taxonomy): domain Eukaryota; kingdom Metazoa; phylum Arthropoda; class Arachnida; order Ixodida; family Ixodidae; genus Dermacentor; species Dermacentor variabilis. Next base: position 73,071,564 of record NC_134573.1, on the reverse strand, counting down.
ACTTTGAGAAACATCTAATGCGGGCAACGGGGATCCTCCCTCGCTCTTCTTTCTGCACACTCAGCGTCATATAGAAGCGCTGTCTATAAGTCCTAGCATGGCCTCCGAGACGAGGAGCGGGGGCGCCGCTGCCTATGAACGCACAGAATTGTTCATTTTTTGTTACGCTTAGTCCTTCGTATGCGCTTAACGATTGAAAATTTTAAATCGCAAGCCACTGTTCCTTACAAATTGCTTGTATTGAATGGTTGTGTCGGCGCAGTACTATAAACTTCTTTCTTGACTGCTTAGAATTGCACCACGCGGAGTCTGGAAATACATTATCTGCGACTCACCGTTATCCATGAAAAGTGTACACTTACTGTATTCTCATGTTACTAACCTATTGGGTAAGTACTTGAAGTGCATATACCGGGTGTTCCAAATTAAGCTTTATGGGTTTCTTGAAATTAGGCACTGAGAGGCACGCGAAGACCACCTGTGCAAATAAGTTATGCGGCCAGGGGAACACAAAGTGAGCTTATAATTATCGCTTTCAACATCCCAATTAAATAAAACTTATTAACTTTATGCTGACTGCAGTAAGTGGGTACGTTTATATTTAAAAGTTAGAGGCAGTCGCGTTCTACACAGTATCAGTTAGAATAATTCTTATAGCGTGTCTGAGCTCCGAGATATCCGACTCACACTTTTAATTGTATTTCGCGTAATTACGCATGGAAAAGAGTTAGGATCGGCGCAAAGATCCTCCCTGATGTGACGCGCTGTTGCGTGGGGCGTTTAGTCTGACAACAGGGCGGAAGCACGAGCAAAGATAACCGTTCCCGTCCCCCTTTCGGCTGGCTAAATCAAGATATGACAACGTGGTGTACCGTATAGTTATTGGTCTTCATTTCAATAAAACTTACAATACTTGGAAATCAGCATTCACTTTATTTACGTAACTCTGGGAAATACCTAGCCCTGCCCGTCAAGACACTGTTACTCACACGCCCTGCCCTCCGGCTACTCTGCTCGCGCCATTATCTCGGCATGGCAGCTGACGCCATCGTTAAAGGCTGTGCGGTCGCGTGTGACGACAGCGGTTCTGGGTTCTTCGATTTTTCATTTCGCCAGCTGAGAGGGGAATGGGGACAGTTATCAGCTTTGTCAATGCCTCCACCACGTTGTCAGACTAAACGCCGCACGGATTAGCCGCGTCACATCAGGGAGGAATTTTGCACCGATCCTAACTCTCTTGCATGCGTACTCTTGCGAACGACAGTGAAAATTTGGAATCGGATATCTCGTAGCATAGACACGCTAGAATTCTTCCTTAGAACTGAGGTTGAACGGGGAGAATAAAACAAGGACACGAGGAAACAAATACCACAAACAAGCGCTACCACAGACAACAGTGCTTGTCTGTGGTATTTGTTTCCTCATGTCATTGTTTTATTCGGGCTGTTCAACCTCAGTTCGAAATATGAACCAACTAGCCCTCATCGAGATCTTACTAAAGAATTATTCCAACTGACACTGTGTATAAAAGCGACTTCCTCTAAGTTTTAAACACAAACATACCCACTTACTGCAGTCAACAAAAAGTTGATTATTCAATTTTAGGTAATTGGGCTGCTGACAGCGATAACTATCATCTCACTTTGTGTACCGTGGCCACATAACTTATTTGAACAGGTGGTCGTCGCGTGCCTCCCAGTGCTCAACATCGGCAAGCCGACAGGTTGGTGATGGTCTGACAGAGTAAGAGAATTCGTGCTACTGGAAAGAATAGAAGTACAGGGCAGCACACAGCGGGTGGTGTATTGAAATCAATAAATTTCATAGAGACATACGGACCCAATAACTGACGTAAAACAGGTGTCAAGTGAGATAGAAGGGAAAGTCCTCCATCATGCAGGGGCCACAAAGTGAAATAATAAACGCTGAGATATCAAACGCTTCTATTACTTCTTGACCGTCGCCTTGTATCTATTAGGATCGATGCCATCTTATTCAGGGATAACCAGATTACACAACTAGGTTGCCTGATGAATGTTCTCTCTGGGTGCTTAGACCTGTATTCGCTCCCGCAAATGTGCACCAGTAAGTTCGAGGACACTTGCGGCGTAACATTTCTTGACCATCCTGTGAAACTTTGTGAATACCGAAATCATGTCTGTCAGTGAGTCGGGAAACGTGCAAGGGATTGTTTCTACCCCAACCAGACCAGACTACAAGTAATTCTACATGTTCAGCTCAGTGCATCGCTATGTAAATAGCACTAAATGAAACAGTACTTTAAGGACGTTCATTTCTGTGATTCACTGCGCACACCTTCTCAACACGCTATATCTCAGTGACCTCCTTTGCCTGGTGATAGCTTTCCAATATCCTTAAAAAATACATGAAACTTCTGTATCACTGCAGTACAATGTTAAACGCTCAAACGTCAAACGGTGATAGTAAAAGAAACAAACAGCTGCAGGCTACCAAATAGGGAAGTGAAAGTAAAATGCTGGGTGCAAATTATGAGGCACGCAAGTCGCCATATGATTACATAGCTGGTATTCTAGCATTGAGTTTAGAACAAACGAAAGTAAGAGTAATTTTCGGGGATGTTATCGAATGAGAGTAATGGTACTATACTTGCCGACAAATTTGTGTGGCTATGACGGGAAAGCTGTGGAGGCAAAGCAAGCACAAGTGAGAGCGATGCTGAAATGAATCCCATGTTTTCATCTACCTTAGTTCATGGTGGGCAAGATAAAACATAAGCTCTTTATTAGCAGCAGTTAAATGGGACAAAACACACTACTTAATTTTATTTTACTTTTTGCGGGTTTTACCTTCCGCGTCTGGGCGAGCGCGAAACCATCTCAAGTGAAACCTTCGTCGATTCAGTTTATGTTCCGAGCAACGGAAAGCACTTGCGGCTGCTGGCAGACTACTTGGCGCGGTAACACTTGTGCAGAAGCTCTGCTCTCGTAGCTTTCCCTTCATAGCCACAGAATGTTGTCCGTGAGTATAAAAGCAAGAGGCGAGGGGGGGGGGGGGGTCAGGCTAACGTGCTTCTCGTATTCTACTACAGCCATGGCTGCCGACACTGCGCCTGAGCTTGGCTGCACGCCCCCTTTCTTGAGGGCAATGAGCGGCAGGCGCTAAGCTTAGGCTACGCGAGATAATGGATTCATGGGCACTGTATCTTAACGCGCCTAGTTTGCGTTGGACCAATAGGTGCCACGAAATGCTGTTAGTTTGCGGCTGCTCTCTTGACGACAGCGTCCTGCTAGAGAGTGTCCGTGGTCATTGAGTTAGATGTGTTGATGTCTGCCTCCGCGAGCGTCACACCATGCTTGTTATTTAGTTAGGAAGCGAGCGTTACCACCTGAGTCATTCCACGCAAAATCAACCATCGTTTTTTTCGACCATCACACATATAGCTGCAAAAATTTCCACATGTTTGCTGGAGTTCAAAAGTCATCCTCCGCGTTTATTTTTTCTTGCCAAAAGTTTTGTAGAATTTTGACGAGAATTTGTTTTTCCTGCCAAGCTGAGCTAGACGGCAGCAATAAACATTTTTTCTCAAAGACACATTGTATGATGCACTCCTTCAAATTGCGCTTGTGGCAACCCAAAGATGCGATGTGACTGCAAAAATTGCGAATTTTATAAATATTTGAATACTTCGATTGCTTCTTGCAATAGTAAAAGAGTGTAAAATTGGAAAGCTTGAGTTTTTCCACGGGACGTAGAAAAACCTGGAAGTCACATATAAATTGTAGATTGGTAGCGCAGTCAACACAGTAGAGCTGAAAAATATTTAAAGTATCGAAGGTCTAGCAGTTCGCATCGGAAAAATTGTAAAGTTCTCTTCTTTTGCAAAAAGCTCCATATTTAAGGTAAGAAAAGGTGCCTTGGTGGTCGGTCTAAAAATATATGCATGACATCATTAGATAGCCCTACGCGTCTACTATGCATGTGGGAAAAAATAAGAAGGTAAGGGGCGCTTGCGGCATTGGTAGCATTCACATTCACTGATATGGCGAAGAACAGAGCGGTAAAAATCAGGCATGAGAAAACGGCGCGAACATAATCCCACGTGCCATGGAAAACGAAGTGAGCGGGTACAGTTGCCCAGTGTTCACTTGGGCAATCACGGAGGATGTTACCTACAACTCGGGGCCGTACGTATTCACCACAGTCTTAAATAGCACATTCCGGGTGCCATGATGGAGGCATAGCGACACCGCCTAGGATGCCAAAGAAATGAGGAAGAATTATTATACAGGGCTATAAAAGTTGTAGCTGGAAAACAGGCTGCACTGAAGAGCGCTTATGGCATTGGTAGCATTCACATTCGCTGGTGTGGCGAAGTAAGGAAGGGCAGATATCAGGGATGAAAAAACGGCGCCAACGCAGTCCCACCTGCGAAAGAGAACTAAGTAAGCTGCAACTGATACAACTGATACTGGGTGGATGGCGAGATAGCACAAGCAGAAGTTGTCCGCCCCTTCAGCAACTTGGGTCACTGAGCAGGTGCCACAGGCTGGACGGCGCAAAAAGCAACATTCATCAGCGTCCGTGGGCACCGGTGCACAGCGTCTCCAAAAATATGCGCAGCAGAGGAGCCGGATTGCCACAAATCACATTTTTTCAGCGTTTACACGCACAGACGCGCCATACATATTCAATGCTATGTCCAGGCTACGCCATGGCGGTATTAGATGGCATCGAACGTTCAGAGATGTGGGAAAGATTTGTTTCGCCGTACAAGCGTCATAATAACTCCTATCGATGTTGGCAATACATTGTGTCGCTATATTCATTTAAAGCTAGTGCATTACCACCAACATTGTTCAGCCGCATTTTCTGTAAAAGGTATTCTAAGAAAGAAAAAAACAAATCACAAGGTGGCAGTGCTTCCAACTGGCCCCCTGATCCCTACTCGTACTCCTTAGGGCTGGGTAGCTTAGTTGTAACCCAGGCCTCACCGTTTACAGCAATGAGGCCAACATGGGTCGCACACACGCCACCGGTAGCGTTCGCGAGTCTCACTCTGCCTTCCGCCACCTGTCGAACCGAGACCAATTGCAGTAAGCGTTCAGTTGTTGGCTGTGGGGGAGGTAGTAGGGCATCGGCAGGACTATATAGTCAACAATTCTACCTTGAGCACAGAAATCGGCCTAATGAGGGCATATCATTTAGCAGGCGTTGTTATGAAAGAGAATGAGAGAACCCGTAGACAAGTTCACGCTTATCTGCCGCCTGATATAACGGTCTTCGTGCAGATGCTTGCGCACAGGTGTTGCGTCTCAGGCAATTAATATGGCACTGACTGGATTATATAGTCAGTAATTCTACCTCGACATGAGAAGTCGGCATAAGTACGGCATATCATTTAGCACGCGTTGCGATGACAAAGATATAGTGAACAGGTTGGAAGTGCACGCTTTTCTGCCGGCTGCTATAACGGGCCCAGTGGGGATACGTGTGCACAGAGAATCGATTTTAGTCTAGCGGACGGGCTGTACTGGCCGGATCAGCGACGTGACTGGCGAATTTTGTGACCAGTGTCCAGCTCAAGGAAGGATAGTCTAATCGCACTCCGGCATGCTAGCCAAGCAGTAAAAGAACTTCAGTATATTCTGCTGTCGTAACGTTACGATTTAAAACAAACGTAAGAAATAGTATCGTTCTTTCCCAGTCACTGTGATACGTAAAGGGTAGATAGACCACATAAAATTTAGCGCTCAGTTCAGGTGCGTGGTCAGGCCACTTGTGTGTGGATGACAGGTTGTGCTTAGCCAATGTTCAGTGGGGTAAGCATGGTGAATGTAACCTACCAAACGTAGCAGGATCCTTTTACCTCTGCGGGTGAGGAGCTCGTCTAGGGTGTTATGATGGAGAATAACGTCGCAGAGCAGTCATTCCACGCAAAATCAACCAGCCTTTTTTTGACCATCACAGATATAGCTTGAAAAATTTCCACACGTTTGTTGTAGTTCTAAACTCATCCCCCGCGTTTATTTTTTCTTGCCAAAGATTTTGTCGAATTTTACTACAATAAGTTTTTCCTACCAAGCTGAGCTAGATGGCATCAATAAACATTTTTTCTCAAAGACACGTTGTATGATCCACTCCTTCAAATTGCGTTTATGGCAACCCAAAGATGCGATGTGACTGCGAAAATTGCCACCTTTATAAATATTTGAATACTTCGATTGGTTCTTGCACAAGCAATCGCATGTAAAATTGCTAAGTTTGAGTTTTTTTCTCGGAACGTAGAAAAACCCGGAAGTGACATATAAAATGTAATCTGGTAGCGCAGTCAACACAGTACAGCTGAAACATATTTAAAATATCGAAGGTTTAGCAGTTCGCATAGAAAAAAAAATTGTAAAATTACATTTTTTGCGAAAATCTCCATACTCAAGGTAAAAAAAGGTGCCTTGGTGGTTGGCCTAAACATATATGCATTACATCATTAGATAGCCCTACGTGTGTACTATGCATGTGGGAAGTTATAAAGAGGTACTCCTTTTTTAAAGGCAGGAAATGGTTTTTTTTGTTTTTGTGTACGCACCGGCCTTTTTCCGACGCGAGTCAAGCTGGGTAGAGCACTGATTCTGGTGCTCCGCAGCCCAGGCTTGCGCGCCTGTTATCTAGACAACAAAGCTAGCATCGTCTGCAACGCAGGCGAAATGAAAACGGTGTGATCATCAGCATTTCTTTGCGAACAGACGCAAGTTTCAGTGCAATGCGGCTTGTGCTTGGTGTGTGGCAGGTAAACCATTCTCCGATCGCACATGGAACTTAACGACCGCTTAATTTCCCCAGAGAGTCCTGCACATTTGAAAGGTATATTTCATACATTCTTAAATTGAAATATTTACACATAAGTATGAACTAAACGCAGAAAGAGCGCTCGCATCGTTCACGCAAAGCACTACAAACAAAATCGTGCCCTGAAATCGAAGAATTTGTTTTCTATTCTCAGATGAACACGTTCTTTCCCTGCTTACTGGGACCCAAAGACTGTCATAAGACGACAAAAGTGAAAAACACCTTCCTGATTAGAACTGACAGCATAGATGAACGTGAACTTAATCTTGTGGTATTGCTTGGAAAAGCGACAAGGACAGTTAAGAAACAATATGCGCACACCATTATTACACCTATATTGAGAAGTTCACCACACTATGTGAGTCATAGATTTGCTCGGACCCTTTCTGCGACCATGGGTCAAACCGTAGGGGAACTTGGGTCATATCTCTGGGCCTCGATACAGCAGTGCCTCTCTTGGGAATGGTTCCTGGGGAAAGACTCCGTCCACAATGTAAAGTCAGGTGTTTCCAAATGCGGGCGCAGTCAGTCGCAGCCAATAAGAGCTTGGCAGATTTCGAAACAATATGCGAGTCTACATTTTAAAGGTATTAATCCACCTCAGCGGAATGTGCTGCATCACGAAATTGGACTGGAAGGACCTTGAGCAGAAAACGGAAGCGCCATGAGGAAGAAGCGGCTGTGGTTGGTGGCACCTTGCCCAATGATGATAGTAAGAATGCTCAAGTTCAAGGCGTAGCCTGTGATATGGCGCCAACCACCGCATTTGCGTTACACTAGAAAAAGCTTCTTGGAGGTGGGAGAGGTCGATTCGTACGAGAAAGCAAACGGTCGAAAAAAATTTTTCTTCTGGCATTGGCGCCTCGTTCATGGTCCCAAAACAAGGTTGGGTTGCTGAGTACTTTGGTGCATCGGAAAATCAAGTTGGCATTGCCATAAAAGGTAGGCAACCGTGAGGAATATTGGGCTCTCTCACATCAAAGTTAAGTAGACCATTAGACAACACAACAACAGGAAGCATAATATTGTTCTATGAGGATGAACATACATCCGTCTGTCTTCCAGCCAAGAAAGACGTCGTCCGAGGCAAGCAAAAAAGATTGCTGCTAATGAATCCTAAGGAAGCGCCCAAGCAATGGAAGAAAGTAACACAGAGCTGAAGTGCGGCTTTTCCAAGTTCGCCTACCTGATGCCACGCCACTGTTTACTTGCCGGTGCTCCGGGAATGCACTCCATTTGCGTTTGCACTATTCACCCAAATGTAAAATTGACGCTAGAGCCCTTAGGGTATTTTACAAACAATCGATTCGCTCATTCAGATGACTGTGTGTGACATAACGAATGAGAGCTGTATGACGGGTACATGCAGCAATTTGCCAGGAGATTCGTCGCTAAAATCGCTGATACTGAGCTCTCCTGCACTGAACCGGGATTTGGGAGCAAGTATTTTGGTCCGTCAGAGGGGTAGTGGGGTTCCGCGCCGATTGGAAACAATCTTGTTCACCCATAATGACTTCGTAGACCGACTCCTTGAGATCATAAGCGACTTAAAATCACATCACTTTGTCAGCAAGCTCCAAGCTCGGGACCTACGTAATTTTAAGGCCGCTCTCACTCCTGCAGAAGCCCCCATAGTTATAATGCATTTCACTGAAAAATATAGCTTTCTCATTCATAACGCCCCACAGTCTGGGAGACTCTCAGTACTGGAACAACTCTCAAGCAATAGTACACCGGATTATGGTCTACTCTCGCTCGACGGACTCTTGTGATGAAGCACATGTGTAATCGAACGTAGTGATATCCGACTGCATCGACCATACGACTGCCGTGGTTTCGACATTTCAGCAGGTGCTGATATATCAACACAAAGTAGACATGCTGCAGGTAGGAAATGTGCACTACTTTTCAGATGGGGCTATTTCCCAATATAAGAGCAGAAATAATTTTGCAAACCTGTGCTACCACAACAAAGATTTTACTTTGGATGCTACATGGCATTTTTTTTGGTACATCACACGGAAAAAGTGCCTCTGATGGGGCGGGTGGCCCCCTGAAACAGTTCGCTGCCAAGACAAGCCTACAAACGCCTTTCTCAAGGCAGATTTTGACACCGTTTGAGCTGCACGACAGGGCACGTCAAAGCCTTTTACATAGAAAGCCAATTTGAGTGCCGGAGAGAGCCATATCTAAGCTGGAGGTAAAACTGTCGTCCAGGTTTGCGAAGGCTAAGCGCCTTAGTTTGACCAGGTCTTTAAATTATTTTCAGCCGACGTCACTTTTTGAAATAAAAGTTGCATTCACGCCTTCGTCGAAGACAAGAAGTGTTAAAGCTATTCGACAGCCGGCACCTGTTTGGCTATAAAAAGTGATACTGGCTAGGTTCAGGCTCATTTATTCAAACATGATTGATATTCAAATTTCTTAACCATGGAACAAAAAGTCAGGGATGCGGCGTTGGAAATCGCTTGTCTTGGTCAGCATACAATGAAAACGCGTAAGCTGCTTGCTGAATAGTTTGTTGGGCTCACTTTGTTGCCAACATGTGTTTGAAGGATTGCTACGCTTCATATATGTACGCTGTTTACGTGATCCACGTACTGAAAATAAAAAAAAACATTTCTTGCGTTTAAAAAATAATACCTTGTCATAACTTCTCACATGCATAGTAGACACGTAGGGCTATCAATGATGTAATGCATATATTTTTAGGCGTTCCAATAAGGCACCTTTTTTTTACCTTGGATATGGAGATTTTCGCAAAAAATTGAACTTTACAATTTTTTCCTCTGCCGAACTGCTAAACCTTCGATACTTTAAATATTTTTCAGCTGTACTATGTTGACTGGGCTACCAGTATATATCTTGAATGCCACTTCCAGGTTTTTCTAGGTTCCGAGAAAAAAACTCAAATTTTGCAATTTCACAAGCTTTCGCTAGTGCCAGAACCGATGGAAGCATTCAAATATTTAGAAAATTGGCAATTCTTGCAGTCACATCCCATCCTTGGCTTGCCATAAACGCAATTAGAAGGAGTTCATCATACAATGTGTCTTTTGAGAAAAACTGTTTATTGATGCCGTCCAGTTCAGCTTGGCAGGACAAACAAATTGCCGTCAAAATTCTAGAAAATCTTTTGCAACGAAAAATAAACGTGGAGGAAGAGTTATGAATTCCAACACAAATGTGAAAATTTTTGCAGCTATATATGTAATGGTCGAAAATACGCTGGGTGATTTGGCGTGTAATGTCCCAGCTGATTATGCGAGCGATAGGGCTAATATACTTATGAATTCGTACAGCAGTCTCGTAATTTGTAATCGCAATCAATGCTTCGCCTTTCCGGCCGAACTGCGACTTCTTTGCATTTCTCCACGTTGTAGTTCGGCCGACAAGGCCTTGAATCGAACGCCTAGCCTCGTGATCAGCAGTACAACGGCATAGCCACTGAGCCACCGTGGCAGGTCGATGTGTGGTGAAATAGTGCACGTAATCACTAATGGAATTTAGGAGTTACAAACCATCGCACTATGGGTGACAATAGATGGCAGACACGGTGCGGGACGGCTTCAAATTGGGTGATGTGCAGGATGTTAACATGATTAGAAACGCAGGACTGGAGATCAGCAGAAAGTTGTTTCGGTTTGCAGTGGGCCTAAGTAGGCAGATAACAATGACGACATACTATCAGCTGAAAAAGAATTAAAGAAAATAGAAAAATAAATAGTTATTCGGGAACTTTTCCCTACGTTCTGTGCAATTCCTCTAATGTTATGAGCAAGGAAGAGGAAATCAAAAAGAAGAACGTACACTTTCAAACAGGCAGTGTGTCAGATACTACCCGAAATATATTAGTTATCAGCAGCGGAACCTGGAAATTTCGTGTTGACTGTTCCACCGCTGCATGTTCATCTAATTCACTCAAGGCATCCGTTAGAATTTTGCCTAATAGACGAAGTGGTAACTGGTGTCGGCTCTCGAGCCTGTGTAATGCACGTAAAATGCTCCAAGCCGCTTGCTAGTTCTATCCTATATGTTGCCGAATAATCTTGTACAGCCTAAATTCGTTATACGTTCTGTTCATTTAAGCTGCTACTGCGCATCTGTGCATGACATTCACTTCGCACGTGCACGTAGGTAACACATAATTTTTCGACAACTAAACCAGAGATATGCTAATTCATGTAATGCTCCAGTTGCGAGAATCAGGAGCTCATACATGCGCAGTAAGATTGGAAACCACTGATCCATCTTAATCTGTCAACGGTTGATATGCGCGAAGTTTTTAGAAAAATTGTTGACATTGTGCTTAACGAGGTTATGAACATTAAAGTTTGCTATGGATGAAGTAGACCATCTTACATTTGAATACTATTTTAAAGATATTCAATAATAAATTTCATTTGTTGTTGGCGTTTTTTCCCTCGTATTCGGCTAAATGTACAAATCTGCTAATATCGCGTCCTTCTATAAAGCGCTTCCCTCCGCTAAGGGCCGTGAACTATTAGGCACAGAATTCCATGCTCTGTTGCCTTGTGATTGTTCAGCATAATGTAGCTCGGAACATTTCTTCCAAGTATCTGAGTGCATCGCGGCAGATCGAAATGTTAACGCCAATCCATGTTTCCATAGTATCTTCTCTCCACTAGTCTCGCCGCTCAAACTACATCACCATTCGGCGACTTCATCACCACTGCACATGTCGTCTTTGTGCAGTGGGGCGCTAACGCCACAATTCTTCATGAACTGATTCACGCATTTTTGGGGCACCGCCTCTTTGCCTGTTTCTTTAGTCCAGAGGATGCAATCTCAAAGATCACACAGTTCGTTACGCGTGTGTATACAAATTCACGTTATGATCGTCAAGAACTTCAGGCAGAAAAAGAAATGGAATTCAGGGGCTTAATTTCTTTCATGATGACCACATTAAACGAACATACAGAGAATCCAAGGAAGCCTCAGGGAAATTACCTGTAGTTTAAATTGGAATATAGAAAATAATGTGTTAAGAGGGAAATGGAAGCGGATAAACCATAATGTGTCATTACTGGGAGGCGAACCCACAACCTCCGCCTTACAGGTCCATTGCACTACGAATCAGGCAGCATTCGAGGGTTTATTAGCCACGTGCCTGCTTTCGTAAGATCATTTGTTACGGGATGCAATTGGGCAAAGAAGGATGTTCCGCATCCGCCCCCCTTGGCTCTCATGGGCGTTGGCTAATACCTCCAGTGCTATAGAGCTGGTAAACATAGATAACCAATACCCAAGAATTGATAGCCGTTGCAGTAGCACAATTGGAAGTGCAACACATGTGTAATTCGGAGGTTATGGGTTCTGCTCCCATCGGCAACAAGTTACTTTTCCGTCCATTTTCTTTTCCTATTCTTCATTATTTTCTACACTCCAATTTATACCACAGGTAATTTCCCCGACGTTTTCCTTGGCTTCATAGTCTGTTGGCTTTATGTGGTAAAGAACATTAGGTTAAATGCACTCACTGATATATCAGCCAAGGTTTGTGGGAACAAAGATATTAGAGGTTTTACGTTGCTGTTATAGGAAGATAGATTTAAATAACTTCTAGTCATAATATGTCCACATCTTGCAGCGGTAGCTGATTTGGAGGCAAATCGCGATACTTTCAACGCCATTCATCCAATTGGCATAGAGGGTCTCTAACAAACAAAAAAAAATTAATGACACAGAGTCTTCATTACTGGCAGAAATTTCAACGTCTCATTTTGATGGTAAAGTTTCAGTGTATAAAAAACTATGTATTTTGCAACAGCGTCCTTTGCATGTTATTTCGCAACTAAAGTTAGTTTCTTTTTACTTCTCCGGCTAGTCAGATGGAATAAACAAATTCTAAGAACACCTTCCCCAAAAAGGCAATTTGCCATTTCCCGCGGTGAAGTCGAAAGAGAACTTCTCGAAAGTTAAGTAGAAAATGCACGAGTCAAAGTACACGGTGGCATTACTAGAGCTGATGTTTTGCACTATCTCTCTTTACGTTAAGCGATGTAGAGGTTCGCAGGAACATGGACCCTTGACGTGATCAAGAGTGGCCAAACAAGCCGCGAGACATTCATTGCTCGACACCCCTTCATATGTGTTCAACTGCTATTCAAGGTATTTGCGAAAAAGGCAAGTTATTCAAATAAAAATAAATAATTGCCGAAGAGAACGAAGCTATGATGGGTGGCACAGAGAAGTAAGTTCATATTTTCACGCTGCAGTTGCGGCATAAGGCCAGACAAGTGCTGCACTGCGAGTAACAGAACTGTTTATTGCGAGAAATTTTGCTCAGGAAAGCATGTGACGCTTAAACAGCACGATAGTTTGGAGCGGAGTGGTTGGTCCTCGAAATGTGATGCAGGGGGCAAATGCCACTGGCTCTTTTTACGCGATTAAGCCTACAATTCAACGTAACGGTTTGTGATCGCGCACATCTCCGAGCATACGCCATCAATCAGGTTTGAACATATTCTAACTGAAGGAGTTTCCTTTCGGTTTAGAATAGACGACATTATTCTAGAGGGTTCGATACAGGCAGGTCTTTGCAAAACACTCCGGCCTTGCTTCGATAATGGCTGAAAATTGCTTTACCGCTATAGTACGCGAGAAGTGAAGCATGGGAGGGACGCTTATGATTGCTAATCGGCACTGGTGGCCGCCTACGTTAGCAGAAGCGCTTATTTTATCTTTATTGCGAAACCAGAGTGCTCTATTACGATCATTCGAATAAACCATTAGCAACACTGGCGAGGCAGTGAAATCAATATTCACCCTACAAACATGGGTGAAAATTACAACTGGCGCGTGTTCTCCCCCCGCCATACACCATGTAATCCCCCCTCGCAAATAGCATCGTCCCTAAGCTGCAAACAGAAAGCGACAACGAAACGAATTACACGTAAGAAAGTAACTATGACACACAAGAAGAAATAAAGTTTCGTATCGTGAAAGCATGCCTATAGCGGCTTCCGACACGACAGGGGTGCTTTTATAGCCGGCCCAGCACCAATCGCATCAAGAGTTGGAAAGTTGCGGGCGCCGAGCAACACCCGCTTAGCAAGAGCTAAAACTCTTAGAGGCAGTTTCGATTGATAAAGCTATCCTTCTCTCGATCTGTCTCGTGGAATTCTTTTTCAATAGCCAGTCTTGTGATCAACCGAAGAAAAATACTTAGCCTTACCGACCAACATCAGAGCGCCACCTATCAGTGGTAGTGAGTACACGTCCTTTTTTTTTTGAGACATTGGTCAGTCGATGCTAATCTAGGCAGAAACGCAGAGGTCTTTCCTACTTCACCAAAACTACAAAAGAAGCCCCCGGGCTCTTCGACGGCTTAGTAATTTTGGCGCATTTCATTTTGTTGAATCGTTGCTGCGACAACTCTTCCATGTATTGGTACTAGGTGCGGCCTCTTACGAAATAATCCAGCGCATTACTCGGTCAGTATGCGATGCTTAGCAACTGGTGTTTGTCAAATCTTTGATGACGACAAAAAGCATTCATTTTACTGCTACATGGAACTTTAGAACTGTTCCAGTTTACTCATGCCAAGGCTCGAATCCACGTGGAAAGTTAACTAGTTAACTAGCTAGTGAGCTTTGGCGCGAAGAGGGAACCAGGATACGAAATGCCCCAAACCAATACATACACGTACGCTTGAAGTGAGGTAAATGCTAGTGGCATTCTGTGGTTTCTCAATGTTCCATCTTCAAACGAGCGAGGTTTTGCGAGTGCACGGAACACGAATAAGCCCAAACAGTCAACATGTGCGTACGCTTTCGTGCTACAATTTGGTGGTTTTAATACGACCCAAGTAGCCCGCGTTGATACTCTTATTGACTCAAGAACTAGGGCCATTGTGATTGAGGAGGTGGAATCCTAGAAGACAAATGCTTTACAGGCTTCCACTGTGTCTTCTATGTAGGCTATCGTGATGCCCATTTTGAGGTGTTTCTATGTTGCGCTTGATTTATTCAGCATAACCTTAACTTATAGCGTGTGGAAGCAAGCAATTCCACCTGCGAGGTAAATTTGACGTTCTTGTGGCAGATACATGTTGATCCCTCGACGACCCCTTCTGCGTCTGCGGGCGTTATAGTTCCGAAGGAAATGATGACGCTGGAAGGAGATGGGTTGCTTACTTAGTTTTCCAGTGCACTCAAGGCAGGTTAACTGATTATCCTACTCGTGCGATGGTATAGCTTAGTCCATGGAGAGCGCTATTTATTTCCATTTAATATCAGTGACTTCGCCATGCTGGCTTACGAAGTCCGTGCTGATGATCACGCCCCATCAGAGATGCTACAAGAATACGTAGCTCGCCGGGAGTGTTTGGTCTTGAAACGTGGTTCTTCAAGTTTGGCTTTTAAGGGCCAATTTTCACAATACATCATTCTCAATGCACTGGAGCAAAATTCAGCGTATGCACGCCTGACTATAGGCTTCTGACGCAATGAGCCCAGCAGACAACTTTGAAGAAACATAGATCACGATCCCAAGGTTTCTAAAAAGATTACAGTCTTTATGAGCAGATTCCCGACAGTTATTAGGTGACCTTCCGCTGTCCACATTTTCGGGAATTACAATGCATTCTGCACTTTTCTTACCTTGGCCGCGAACGATCTACTCAAGACAGTGTATTTGGCTCCTGTGCCGTTTGCAACAGCGACTATGTTGCCATTGAGAAGCACGTCGCTGTAGGTGTTCTGTTTTCTTGTATTGCAGATCGGTCATGACGACGAATCGCAGCTTCGTCGCGTTCTCCCGCTCTCCGTCACGTTCTGCAGCTTCTCCCTTATGTGGGCCCTTTCATCGCGCGAGTAGAAAAGGGCGAGCGATGAGCCTTTCCTTCTCTCTAGATAGTAAAAGCCCACGTGACCCTGCTTGCATGTCTCTGCCCCCCGCGCAGACTCTGCCCCCCGCGCAGATCGCTCTCAATATACGGCTACACGCGGTCGCGCTGCCGCCACTTGCATAACTGCAGCAGGAGTAGAGCGCCGCCCACCCTCCCTTCCCTCCCCCAGGCGGCTCGCAACATTGGGCACCTCACACGCCACTGAAGACGGCACGCTTCCTCTCTCCTTCCGTCCTTTTGATGCTGGCGAGATTGAGCCGCGACCATCGCTTCGCTTCGCACATTTTCAACCCAGGCCGCGTGGCCACGCCTTTGGACTTCATACGGAACGTCTCGGCGACCCCGACGGCACGAATTCGCTGGTAGTGTCTGTTTGCTATTTATATATATATATATATATATATATATATATATATATATATATATATATATATATAATTGAAGGACACATACAATAAATGCATCTTTTGATTACGGCCTGATTTATTCTTATTCTTTTTTGAGGTACTGAAGTGCGCAATTACGACCGCATGGTGGACGGCAATTCCACAACAACAACAACTTCAGGGTGCATTACGTAAATACGAAAAGTATATGAAACTGAGCGTTGTCAGAGTAGTCTTAGCTGCTAATCTTCATATAATACGTTTGGGATAGTTGCGATAAAACGAGGGTGACAGCCACTTTCTGCAACCATACTCCTCCGTAGACCGCCATAGATTGAAACCAGATGGGAATTTTATAACAGTAAGGACTTCACTGTGAACTACTTATGACAAGTAAATTAAACTCGGGGTAGATATAGAGCCGTGTTAGTCGTCAATTTTAGTGCGATTTTTTCCCAAGACACCTACGTTAGATTGGGAGTTACAGAGCATTCATGAAAACTTGGAGATGAATATTTTTTTTCCTGTCGAGGCGACGCGTAGACGGACGGACACCCTCCACCACCGCGGGGCAGCTATGTACAGCTTCACTCGAAAAAGTCGCAGTTTCACCTGAAAGGCGATGCATCGATTGCGATCAAATTATCCGACAGCCATAAGAAGTAAGGATAGTATATTTATCGGCTGCATCAAGCGCAAACATTCGCTTGGTAAGTAATAACAAGCATGGTGTCAGTGCCCACTAAAAACACATCACACTTGACGACCTCGGACAGCTGCTATAAAACGCCGACAACGCGGCAGTAGCATCGAGCGAAATGATCGTCGTGGTGTCTATAGCATCGGCGCAAAATTAGTGCGAAGGACACACAGCTCTCACAAAGGTACGAGCCGCCGGCGCACCTAGACTCTGCACCCCGCGCAGATCGCTCTCAATATACGGCTACACGCGGTCGCGCAGCAGCCACTTGCATAACTGCAGCAGGAGTAGAGCACCGCCCACCCTCCCTCCCCTCCCCCAGGCGGCTCGCAACATTGGGCACCTCACACGCCACTGAAGACGGCGCGCTTCCTCTGTACTTCCGTCCTTTTGATGCTGGCGAGATTGAGCCGCGACCATCGCCTCGCTTCGCACATTTTCAACCCAGGGCGCGTGGCCACGGTGTTATCGCCTTTGGACTTCATACGGAACGTCTCGGCGACCCAGACGGCACGAAATCGCTTGTAGTGTCTGTTTGCTTGATATCGCAATAATACTTTATAGTGATTGGCTCAAAGATGTTACGGGGTTCTAAGGGTTGACTGTGCACGAGCTCTATTGTGTTTAAATTCTTGCCCCTAGTGAGAACATTTTCCAATTCATGCTGGAAATTCTCAGCTGCCAGTGCCTTTCTTTGAGTTGAAACCGATACACTCAAAACTGTGCGAAACATATGCGCGACGGGAAGACATGCAAGCAGGGTCACGTGGGCTTTTACTATCTAGAGAGAAGGAAAGGCTCATCGCTCGCCCTTTTCTACTCGCGCGATGAAAGGGCCCACATAAGGGAGAAGCTGCAGAACGTGACGGAGAGCGGGAGAACGCGACGAAGCTGCGATTCGTCGTCATGACCGATCTGCAATACAAGAAAACAGAACACCTACAGCGACGTGCTTCTCAATGGCAACATAGTCGCTGTTGCAAACGGCACAGGAGCCAAACACACTGTCTTGAGTAGATCGTTCGCCGCCAAGGTAAGAAAAGTGCAGAATGCATTGTAATTCCCGAAAATGTGGACAGCGGAAGGTCACCTAATAACTGTCGGGAATCTGCTCATAAAGACTAATCTTTTTAGAAACCTTGGGATCGTGATCTTATGTTTCTTCACAGTTGTCTGCTGGGCTCATTGCGTCAGAAGCCTATAGTCAGGCGTGCATACGCTGAATTTTGCTCCAGTGCATTGAGAATGATGTATTGTGAAAATTGGCCCTTAAAAGTCAAACTTGAAGAACCACCTTTCAAGACCAAACACTCCCGGCGAGCTACGTATTCTTGTAGCATCTCTGATGGGGCGTGATCATCAGCACGGACTTCGTAAGCAAGCATGGCGAAGTCACTGATATTAAACGGAAATAAATAGCGCTCTCTATGGACTAAGCGATACCATCGCACGAGTAGGATATTCAGTTAACCTGCCTTGAGTGCACTGGAAAACTAAGTAAGCAACCCATCTCCTTCCAGCGTCATCATTTCCTTCGGAACTATAACGCCCGCAGACGCAGAAGGGGTGGTCGAGGGATCAACATGTATCTGCCACAAGAACGTCAAATTTACCTCGCCGGTGGAATTGCTTTGTTCCACACGCTATAAGTTAAGGTTATGCTGAAGAAATCAAGCGCAACATAGAAACACCTCAAAATGGGCATCACGATAGCCTACATAGAAGACACAGTGGAAGCCTGTAACGCATTTGTCTTCTAGGATTCCACCTCCTCAATCACAATGGCCCTAGTTCTTGAGTCAATAAGAGTATCAACGCGGGCTACTTGGGTCGTATTAAAACCACCAAATTGTAGCACGAAAGCGTACGCACATGTTGACTGTTTGGGCTTATTCGTGTTCCGTGCACTCGGAAAACCTCGCTCGTTTGAAGATGGAACATTGAGAAACAACAGAATGCCACTAGCATTTACCTCACTTGAAGCGTACGTGTATGTATTGGTTTGGGGCATTTCGTATCCTGGTTCCCTCTTCGCGCTAAAGCTCACTAGCTAGTTAACTAGTTAACTTTCCACGTGGATTCGAGCCTTGGCATGTGTAAAGTGGAACAGTTCTAAAGTTCCATGTAGCAGTAAAATGAATGCTTTTTGTCGTCATCAAAGATTTGACAAACACCAGTTGCTAAGCATCGCATACTGACCGAGTAATGCGCTCGATTATTTCGTAAGAGGCCGCACCTAGTACCAATACATGGAAGAGTTGTCGCAGCAACGATTCAACAAAATGAAATGCGCCAAAATTACTAAGCCGTCGAAGAGCCCGGGGGCTTCTTTTGTAGTTTTGGTGAAGTAGGAAAGACCTCTGCGTTTCTGCCTAGATTAGCATCGACTGACCAATGTCTCAAAAAAAAAGGACGTGTACTCACTACCACTGATAGGTGACGCTCTGATGTTGGTCGGTAAGGCTAAGTATTTTTCTTCGGTTGATCACAAGACTGGCTATTGAAAAAGAATTCCACGAGACTGATCGAGAGAAGGATAGCTTTATCAATCGAAACTGCTTCTAAGAGTTTTAGCTCTTGCTAAGCGGGTGTTGCTCGGCGCCCGCAACTTTCCAACTCTTGATGCGATTGGTGCTGGGCCGGCTATAAAAGGCGCCCCTGTATTGTCGGAAGCCGCTCTAGGCATGCTTTCACGATACGAAACTTTATTTCTTCTTGTGTGTCATAGTTACTTTCTTACGTGTAATTCGTTTCGTTGTCGCTTTCTGTTTGCAGCTTAGGGACGATGCTATTTGCGAGGGGGGATTACATGGTGTATGGCGGGGGGAGAACACGCGCCAGTTGTAATTTTCACCCATGTTTGTAGTGTGAATATTGATTTCACTGCCTCGCCAGTGTTGCTAATGGTTTATTCGAATGTTCGTAATAGAGCACTCTGGTTTCGCTATAAAGATAAAATAAGCGCTTCTGCTAACGTAGGCGGCCACCAGTGCCGATTAGCAATCATAAGCGTCCCTCCCATGCTTCACTTCTCGCGTACTATAGCGGTAAAGCAATTTTCAGCCATTATCGAACCAAGGCTGGAGTGTTTTGCAAAGACCTGCCTGTATCGAACCCTCTAGAATAATGTCGTCTATTCTAAACCGAAAGGAAACTCCTTATGTTAGAATATGTTCAAACCTGAATGATGGCTTATGCTCGGAGATGTGCGCGATCACAAACTGTTAAGTTGAATTGTAGGCTTAATCGCGTAAAAAGAGCCAGTGGCATTTGCCCCCTGCATCACATTTCGAGGACCAACCACTCCGCTCCAAACTATCGTGCTGTTTAAGCGTCACATGCTTTCCTGAGCAAAATTTCTCGCAATAAACAGTTCTGTTACTCGCAGTGCAGCACTTGTCTGGCCTTCTGCCGCAACTGCAGCGCGAAAATATGAACTTACTTCTCTGTGCCACCCATCATAGCTTCGTTCTCCTCAGCAATAATTTATTTTTATTTGACTAACTTGCCTTTTTCGCAAATACCTTGAGTAGCAGTTGAACACATATGAAGGGGTGTCGAGCAATGAATGTCTCGCGGCTTGTTTGGCCACTCTTGATCACTTCAAGGGTCCATGTTCCTGCGAACCTCTACATCGTTTAACGTAAAGAGAGATAGTGCGAAACATCAGCTCTAGTAATGCCACCGTGTACTTTGACTCGTGCATTTTCTACTTAACTTTCGAGAAGTTCTCTTTCGACTTCACCGCGGGAAATGGCAAATTGCCTTTTTGGGGAAGGTGTTCTTAGAATTTGTTTATTCCATCTGACTAGCCGGAGAACTAAAAAGAAAATAACTTTAGTTGCGAAATAACATGCAAAGGACGCTGTTGCAAAATACATAGTTTTTTATACACTGAAACTTTACCATAAAAATCAGACGTTGAAATTTCTGCCGGTAATGAAGACTCTGTGTCATTAATTGGTTTTGTTTCTTAGAGACCCTCTATGCCAATTGCATGAATGGCGTTGAAAGTATCGCGATTTGCCTCCAAATCAGCTACCGCTGCAAGATGCGCACATATTATGACTAGAAGTTGTTTAAATCTGTCTTCCTATAACAGCAACGTAAAACCTCTAATATCTTTGTTCCCAGAAACCTTGGCTGATGTATCAGTGAGTGCATTTAACCTAATGTTCTTTACCACATAAAGGAAACAGACTATGAAGCCAAAGAAAACGTCGGGGAAATTACCTGTGGTATAAATTGCAGTGTAGAAAATAATGAAGAATACGAAAAGAAAATGGACGGAAAGGTAACTTGTTGCCGATGGGAGCAGAACCCATAACCTCCGAATTACACATGTGTTGCACTTCCAGTTGTGCTACTGCAACGGCTATCAATTCTTGGGTATTGGGTATCTATGTTTACTAGCTCTATAGCACTGGAGGTATTAGCCAACGCGCATCAGAGCCAAGGGGGGCGGATGCGGAACATCCTTCTTTGCCCAATTGCATCCCGTAACAAATGATCTTACGAAAGCAGGCACGTGGCTAATAAACCCTCGAATGCTGCCTGATTCGTAGTGCAATGGACCTGTAAGGCGGAGGTTGTGGGTTCGCCTCCCAGTAATGACACATTATGGTTTATCCGCTTCCATTTCCCTCTTAACACATTATTTTCTATATCCCAATTTAAACTACAGGTAATTTCCCTGAGGCTTCCTTGGATTCTCTGTATGTTCGTTTTATGTGGTCATGATGAACGAAATTGAGCCCCTGAATTCCATTTCTTTTTCTGCCTGCAGTTCTTGACGATCATAACGTGAATTTGTATACACACGCGTAACGAACTGTGTGATCTTTGAGATTGCATCCTCTGGACTAAAGAAACAGGCAAAGAGGCGGTGCCCCAAAAATGCGTGAATCAGTTCATGAAGAATTGTGGCGTTAGCGCCCCACTGCACAAAGACGACATGTGCAGTGGTGATGAAGTCGCCGAATGGTGATGTAGTTTGAGCGGCGAGACTAGTGGAGAGAGGATACTATGGAAACACGGATTGGCGTTAACATTTCCATCTGCCGCGATGCACTCAGATACTTGGAAGAAATGTTCCGAGCTATATTATGCTGAAAAATCACAAGAAAACCGAGCATGGGATTCTGTGCCTAATAGTTCACGGCCCTTAGCGGAGGGAAGCGCTTTATAGAAGGACGCGATATTAGCAGATTTGTACATTTAGCCGAATACGAGTGAAAAAACGCCAACAACAAATGAAATTTATTATTGAATATCTTTAAAATAGTATTCAAATGTAAGATGGTCTACTTCATCCATAGTAAACTTTAATGTTCATAACCTCGTTAAGCACAATGTCAACAATTTTTCTAAAAACTTCGCGCATATCAACCGTTGACAGATTAAGATGGATCAGTGGTTTCCAATCTTACTGCGCATGTATGAGCTCCTGATTCTCGCAACTGGAGCATCACATGAATTAGCATATCTCTGGTTTAGTTGTCGAAAAATATGTGTTACCTACGTGCACGTGCGAAGTGAATGTCATGCACAGGTGCGCAGTAGCAGCTTAAATGAACAGAACGTATAACGAATTTAGGCTGTACAAGATTATTCGGCAACATATAGGATAGAACTAGCAAGCGGCTTGGAGCATTTTACGTGCATTACACAGGCTCGAGAGCCGACACCAGTTACCACTTCGTCTATTAGGCAAAATTCTAACGGATGCCTTGAGTGAATTAGATGAACATGCAGCGGTGGAACAGTCAACACGAAATTTCCAGGTTCCGCTGCTGATAACTAATATATTTCGGGCAGTATCTGACACACTGCCTGTTTGAAAGTGTACGTTCTTCTTTTTGATTTCCTCTTCCTTGCTCATAGCATTAGAGGAATTGCACAGAACGTAGGGAAAAGTTCCCGAATAACTATTTATTTTTCTATTTTATTTAATTCTTTTTCAGCTGATAGTATGTCGCCATTGTTATCTGCCTACTTAGGCCCACTGCAAAACGAAACAACTTTCTGCTGATCTCCAGTCCTGCGTTTCTAATCATGTTAACATCCTGCACATCACCCAATTTGAAGCCGTCCCGCACCGTGTCTGCCATCTATTGTCACCCATAGTGCGATGGTTTGTAACTCCTAAATTCCATTAGTGATTACGTGCACTATTGCACCACACATCGACCTGCCACGGTGGCTATTAATCTTACTATTTAATTTAAATTTAAAATTAATTTAAAATTACTATTTAATTTTTCTTTCACACCTAATGTATTGCAAACGCCTATTGTTTATTACGCCCTCGCTAAGATATCAAACGTCTCCAGATCAATGGCAGGTCACATGTTGGACTACAATCAAGCATGTAAGCAATAGAAATCTTGTCTCAACCCTTCTCACTCGACATATTGCAGGAAGAAGAGAACTTAGCTTGCGGCTGTAGGATTTGTCGGACGATCCCACTACTGGCATACAGTTGTATGGGTTTGAGGACGATCCCACCCCTGTTACGAGTGGTAGGATTTGTCGGACGATCTCGCCGCTGCCACCATATGTAAGGGTTGAAGGTCGTAGAGAGGAACTTGGGAGGAACTAGGTGAACAGGGTTTATTTACAATATTTACATATTAAACAAGATATACATTTACACAGTCTAGCGTGACTCCCAAATGGAGCCCGCAAGACAAAGCATACAGCATACGAGCACACAGCTCATGAGTACGATCACAGAACACTCTGGCGAGCACTAGCACACTTAACAGCCGACAATCAGCCGCATATAAACACTCCGTGCTCCCCAGATCCCTAGGTGAGAGAAATGGCTGTCCAATCGGCCTGTCCATAGTCTTTGGGGCGTAGTCGACCCGACTTGGAGGAGGAGGGTTCACGCACTTGGAGGAGGAGGGCTCACGACTTGGAGGAGGAGGGCTAATGCAATTTAGATTCTTGGACCCCGAGTTGAGTGCGTCCCCGTAGCCAGGTGGTCACGCCTGACCCCAGCCGGCGCCTCTAAATTCCAGAGCTGCCTTTCTCCTGTAGTCGTCACTAGCGTCACTAGACTGTGACGAATCCTGGGGCCCACGCACCGCAAAGCACCCTTTTGGGGGGAAGCTCTTCTTGCTGCCGAGAGAGACCATGAAGACCCGGCAAATAAACCAACAATACGTTGGGCGCCAAACATGGCCCGCCCTGCTGCCGTCACTGATTCTCCGAACGAGGCGCCTGGTGGATTGACGCTGCCGTAGTCCACAGTTCTCTGAAGCAAGTTCATGGTTGGTTAGCTTTGTCCTCGCCGGTTCTCTGAAGGGCGACCCCACCGCGGGTCGATCGAAGCACGTGCAGCGGGCTGAAATTGCTTTGCAGAGCAGTACCCCTGCAGGCCGTCCCTAACAGCTCCTCCATGGCCCGGAAATCTCGCCTGGCCAGTGCTGGCAACCGCTGTGTAGGAAAAGAATGGTTGGCGAGCAAGAAGATGGCCTTGCTCTCGCAACCCCTGCGCACTTGGAATGCCTTGAACCTTCTCACAACAACTGGCACAGAAGAGTCGATCCCGGCAACACAATACCACTCAACGTGCAAACGCCCGGAATCAGCTGTTAAACCACCAGGCTTCCTATCAAAATTTCCATGCAAGCCGCTAAACTGGGAGCCCCAAATTTTGCCCCAAAATTTTGTGCCGCCAGAACGAGCGTTCACGGTCCCCTTGAGTTCAACCAAACCTGACCGTCGCGCTGCATAAGAGTAAAGGTTTACGCAGAATTAAACCGAAGACTCTCAAGTACCAATACCCAAACCTAACTTAAGCAGCCTAATTTCGCGAACAGCCTGTTCGTACCCTATCGCAGTGGCCTTATTTATCGCAAGTATTGGTGCCACTGAACAATCTCGTGAACTCCACAGGTACGTAATCACAATCGCGCTAGCTTTGTGGTCCCTATTCCGAACACGTGCTTGCGTCGCACGCAAACGTTCCAACACGCTTATTCACATGTCTTTCTCTAGTCCATACAGGACACGTAACTTAAACGAACTACACTTGCGTAACTCACGCACACCGCAGAACCATTAAAATGCGTTTCCTATCAACTAGTTCTACGCACGCTTACTAGAGAAGTCATAATACGGCCGCCCTCAACACACACGAGCAACCCAGTCATAAACCTTCTGCTTCCTTCCGTCCGCACAGGACACACGCTAATGAAACTACGAACGCTTCTCAGTGCAAATAATGCACTAGCTGAAAATCTACGCGCTTAACCTTATAAAATTCAAAAACACTTATAAAAATAGAACGTCAATTAATACACACGCGCGTTGCCATAAGCCTCTCACCGATAACCTTGACACTCAAGTTACTCACACACACAAAAAAAAGAAAGCCTATCTACTCATTAATTAACACCTTGCGAGACTAAACTTTAACTTAAATCGCATCTTTCAAATCTCGAAGCTTCTCAAACAAAACCTAAAACTTATACCTTACATATTCAAACAAATTCTAGTCCCAAATCGCGAAAATTTCAAGATACTCAAAAATAAACAAAACAACACATTTTACTTCTATGGAAGCTCTCCTGGCCTCCCGTTTCAAATGTTTTCGACTGACTCGTACTTTTGAGCCGTACTCGAGCTGGTCGCGGTTCCGAAGCTATTCTGGCTACCCAAGAACCACAAAAAAGGGCTGAAACACTATCAGATCCTTCAACACGTTACAGTTTCTGGCCAATTTGCTTCCTGGCGCCACGCTTTCCTCACTAACTCGACTGACTGCGTCGCGACTCTCTACGCCCTCGTCTCGTCTTGCCACCTTGCGCTCCTTCACACTACATGCTACATTCCGAAAAGAACGACGCAAGGTCGAGGAATATAACTGCCCCGTGCCCTTTCTCCGCATCCGTGCAGAACATGCTTCTCGGTCTCTTTTTGACCGGTGGCTCGAACGTGTTTGATGCGTCAACATCCTCAATGACGCCCGCACCTTTCCTTTCCTCACGCCCTGGCTTTTTGCATCTTTCGCCGGCTTTGGCTGCGCTACATTAGCCACCACATTCCGATATTTACGGTGCTTCTTTCTACAGCGCTTTCTCTTTGAACTCGCTTTCATGCCGTTCTCTCGCGCCTCGTGCTGGCCGGTACACATCTCTTCGGCCCGGATTGGTCTCCTACCCGCACAGTCCGAATGATCCTTAATTAATAATCCCTCTCTTGGCTACCTAGACTGGCGGAGAGCTGCACCGATCCCTGAACAATGCAGTTGTTTTCCCTTGAGCTACGCAGCTCGCAATCCTGCAAATTGGCCTCAACTGCATCGTCCAGCTGGCACTTCTCTTCGGCACGCAGATCTGACTCGACATGGGTGCTCGCGTCTGTCTGGTCAACAGTACTCTGTACCTCGCTAACGTTACAAGCGACGCACACGCGCGGTAACTGTGCCAATTCATTCGCAGCTGGCCTAGCTGTCTCTACGGTGCTCTGTTGGCACCGCACCTCGTCGCTCTCATTATGGCCTTTAACGGCCTCTGTTGTAACTAAGGCATTGCTAGCTGCTAGCACTCCAGGTTCACTTATGAACGTGCTGCTGATCTCGCAGGTGCTACTCCTTCTCTCGGCTTTCGACCAGAATCTGCTGTCCACTTCCTCCGACTTTCGCTGCGCGCAGCCTATAGATTTCTTAAGCCGCTGTGGACTTCGTATGTTTAACTGCTGCAAATCTTGTATCTGGTTGTTCACTGCTGCAATTTCTTTTTCCATCTCTTGTCGTTTTTGCTCACGCTCTTGGAATTTTCGCTCGCGCTCTTGACGTTCTTGCCTAATTGATTCCTGTTCCTGTCTTTTGTTTAGAATTCGTTTACCTAGTTTTTCGTTGAGTTTCAAATCATTGCCACTTTGCAAAATGGTCTTACGAATTTCTGCTTCCGCCAAGTCCTTCTCTACGCCTACCTCGAGCTCTTCACACAACCACAATAGGTCAGATCCTGTCAAACACATTAGAACCATGGTCGCTACTTTAAGCTTTGGCTCTGCTGTCACACAATACTTGCTGCGATACTCACGCGAATCAGAATACAACTAAATAGATCCCCAGAGAATCAAATCAACAAACACAGTGAAATTGAAGCCTGGTAAATCTTACAGCCAAAACCAAGCGCTTTCATTTTCATTTCACGTATTGAACCCTGAGGGCCAAAGGCATTAACGAGGGCAGTGGTTACAAAACCGAAATACATAAACAAATACAATGCATATTACAGAACAAGTATTATCATCCGCCTCTTATACAATGTTAGCTAGTGCAGAACAAAAATGCTGGTTATCAATTATGTCGACGATATCTGCGGGAAGGCTGTTACATTCGCGTGATGTGCGAAGCAAGAAAGACTGAAATGCAGTTTTAGTGTTACATGTTTCAATGCCAACTTTGTGCCGATGGTCAATGCCATTTGACACGTATCTGGGAGACGAAATGAGGGAATTGTCTGCCGGCGGGATGCTAAAAGAGGCAAAGAAAGATTAGCGTTCATGCTTGTTACACTTGAAATACGGTTAAAGTTGGACAGGATAGAACGAGCAGCGTTATACCCACTGAAGCAACACCATATCACCAGTCCTTCTCCGCCGTATCCAGTCAGTTGCAAGAGGTGGTCAATCCCAAGTCACTTCCAACTTGATCAGGATACCGGTCGGTCACTATGTGCCAAAGTCCGTCAGCTGCCATTGCTGTCTCCGAGTCGTAGGCCGATCTACGAGCCGTAGGCCGATCTCACCGCTGCCATCCAGATGTAGGAGTTGGCGGTCGTAGCTGTAGGGAGGACCTTGACCCTTTGTCGGGACTTAGGCGAGCAGGATTTATTTACAGTATTTACATTTCAAACCAGAGATACATTTACACAGTCTAGCGTGATTCTCAAATTGAGCCCACAAGACGAAGCATACAGAAAACGAGCGGACAGCTCTCGAGTACGATCACAGACCACACTGGCGAGCACGAGCACACTTACCAGCCCACAATCAGGGAAACGGCAGTCCAATCGGACTGTCTATAGTCGTTGGGGCGTAGTCGACCCGACTTGGAGGAGGACGGCTCACGCACTTTGGATTCTCAGAACCCGAATTGAGCGCGTCCCCGTAGCCAGGTGGTCACGCCTGACCCCAGCCGGCGCCTCTAAATTCCAGAGCTGCCTTTCTCCTGTAGTCTGCACTAGTGTCACCAGACTGTGACGAATCCTGGGGCCCACGCACCGTAAAGCACCCTTTTGGGGGGAAGCTCTTCTTGCTGCCGAGAGAGACCATGAAGACCCGGCAAACCAACCAACAATACGTTGGGCGTCAAACGTGGCCCGCCCTGCTGCCGTCACCGATTCTCTGAACGAGGCGCCTTGTGGATTGACGCTGCCGTAGTCCACAGTTCTCTGAAGTAAGTTCATGGTTGTTTAGCACTGCCCTCGCTGGTTCTCTGAAGGGCGCCCCCACCGCGGGTCGATCGAAGCACGTGCAGCGGGCTGAAATTGCTTTGCAGAGCAGTACCCCTGCAGGCCGATCCTAACACGGCCATCAGGCTGAGAAGCACAAATCTTTGATTTCACCTTCAATACGTTCAACGGAGGCATAAATGAAATATGTAATAAATGCTGAAAAACACTCAA
This sequence comes from Dermacentor variabilis, assembly GCF_050947875.1. NCBI lineage: Eukaryota > Metazoa > Arthropoda > Arachnida > Ixodida > Ixodidae > Dermacentor > Dermacentor variabilis. The sequence goes on along the minus strand of NC_134573.1, from coordinate 73,043,133 downwards.
GAACATTTGCGTTCTTCCGACGCATGCATTCTCCCCCTGAGTGAAGCGCAATTACAGTGCGAACTTCCTTTGCTTTTACTGAGTTTTGCACATAATCGTCAATTCTCAAAGAAGGCCTGCGATAACCGCAACATTTTGCTTCCTCGATTGTTCTATTAGAATGAACGTGCGAATGGCTGCGCATCGAAATCTCTAAAGCAAACCCCACACAAGCGCCACGTTGTGGAATTTTTGTAAAGCTAGTGCAATGATCTTGGATGCGTCACCACGTGCAGTTTCGATGACCTAATCAGCATCTAAGCTGCCTACTATGTCACGGTATTCAGAGATCCATTTGATTGCAACACAGTATCTCCCCCTGCATGTCGCATTTTTCTGTCGATTAGGTTATGTACTACTTTAACTACTCTTAAGCTTTGCCCTAGATGCAAGTAATGCAGTAAAACAGAGTAATAATGCTTTTCACATGTGACTGTAAATATTTAAAATCAAATGCTTTACTACAATAAATTTTTAGGACCGCGGTAACCACGATCAAAAAATGTATTTTTGCTTGAAAGGCCACTGCGACCACACTTACTACTCATCACCACTTGATAGCGTTATACAGTAACTTAAGATCTTTTATTGTGTTCAAATAAATCTATGCTAGCCAGCTGCTCCGAGTATAAAGTTCCACAGTGATCGGTGGGCAGTCATCTCTTATACATTTTGGAACAGGGCAATTTCCGGCTGTTCAGAAGATTTTTCAGTTTGTTTCGACATACTAATCCGTCTTTAACGCCTGCACGTCACTTTGACGCGGCAAGTTTTCGCGGTTTTGTGACGTCGCGTGACACACAGGTGGACAAGCCGCAGCCCTGAAAATGTTTAACCAATAAGAATTGGTCAAACAACGCCTTCTTCTCTAATGACTAAAAAGCGTCAAATGAGAAATTATTATTTTCTTCCGTTCGGTCCAATCATGCTTAATCAGTGCACAAATATTATATCAGATCGGGCGTTTTCGTAGTTTTCGTGACGCCGATTGACAGACTGCCACAGTGGGTGGTGGGTCGAACATTTTTGTTTACGAATCGTGGAGTTCTAATTGCAGATTTGTAATAGAAAAGTTTGGAATAGCTTTGCGTTATAGCCAACCTGGCCTACGAAACGCAAGTTATATTCACTTTTCATTACCTGTAACCAGCTGCGTATTCTTTTTCAGCAGATAGTATGTCGTCATTGTTATCTGCCTACTTAGGCCCACTGCAAAACGAAACAACTTTCTGCTGATCTCCAGTCCTGCGTATCTAATCATGTTAACATCCTTCACATCACCAAATTTGAAGCCGTCGCGCACCGTGTCTGCCATCTATTGTCACCCATATTGCGATGGTTTGTAACTCCTAAATTCCATTAGTGATTACGTGCACTATTGCACCACACATCGACCTGCCACGGTGGCTCAGTGGCTATGCCGTTGTACTGCTGACCACGAGACAAGGCGTTCGATTCAAGGCCATGTCGGCCGAACTACGACGTGGAGAAATGCAAAGAAGTCGCAGTTTGGCCGGAAAGGCGAAGCATTGATTGCGATTACAAGTTACGAGACCGCTGTACGAATCCATAAGTATATTAGCCCTATCGGTCACGTAATCAGCTGGGACATTACACGCCAAATCACCCAGCGTATTTTCGACCATCACAGATATAGCAGCAAAAATTTCCACATTTGTGTTGGAATTCATAACTCTTCCTCCACGTTTATTTTTCCTTTTCAAAATTTTTCTAGAATTTTGACGACAATTTGTTTGTCCTGCCAAGCTGAGCTGGACGGCATCAAGAAACATTTTTTTCTCAGAAGACACATTGTATGATGAACTCCTTCACATTGCGTTTATGGCAAGCCAAAGATGGGATCTGACTGCAAGAACTGCCAATTTTCTAAATATTTGAATGCTTCCATCGGTTCTGGCACTAGAAAAAGCTTGTGAAATTGCAAAATTTGAGTTTTTTTCTCGGAACCTAGAAAAACCTGGAAGTGGCATTCAAGATATATACTGGTAGCCCAGTCAACATAGTACAGCTGAAAAATATTTAAAGTACCGAAGGTTTAGCAGTTCGGCAGGGAAAAAAATTGTAAAGTTCAATTTTTTGCGAAAATTTCCATATCCAAGGTAAAAAAAGAAGGTGCCTTAATGGACGGCCTTAAAATATATGCATTACATCATTGATAGCCCTACGTGTCCACTATGCATGTGAGAAATTATAACAAGGTATTATTTTTTAACGCAAGAAATGTTTTTTTTTTATTGTGAGTACGTGGATCACGTAAACAGCGTACATGTATGAAGCGTAGCAATCCTTGAAACGCATATTGGCAACAAAGTGAGCCCAACAAACTATTCAGCAAGCAGCTTACGCTTTTTTATTGTGTGCAGACCAAGACAAGCGATTTCCAACGCCGCATCCCTGACTTTTTGTTCCATGGTTAAGAAATTTGAATGTCAATCATGTTTGAGTACATGAGCCTGAACTTAGCCAGTATCACTTTTTATAGCCGAGCAGGTGCCGGCTTTCGAACAGCTTTAACACTTCTTGTCTTCGAAGAAGGCGTGAATGCAACTTTTATTTCAAAAAGTGACGTCGGCTGAAAATAATTTAAAGACCTGGTCGAACTAAGGCGCATAGCCTTCGCAAACCTGGACGACAGTTTTACCTCCCGCTTAGATATGGCTCTCTCCGGCACTCAAATTGGCTTCCTATGTAAAAGGTTTTGACGTGCTCTGTCGTGCAGCTCAAACGGCACCAAAATCTGCCTTGAGAAAGGCGTTTGTAGGCTTGTCTTGGCAGCCAACTGTTTCAGGGGGCCACCCGCCCCATCACAGGCACTTTTTCCGTGTGATGTACCGAAAAAAATGCCATGTAGCATCCAAAGTAATATCTTCGTTGTAGTAGCACAGGTTTGCAAAATTATTTCTAGCCTTTTACTGGGAAATAGCCCCATCTGAAAAGTAGTGCACATTTCCTACCTGCAGCATGTCTACTTTGTGTTGATATATCAGCACCTGCTGAAATGTCGACACCACGGCAGTCGTATGGTCGATGCAGTCGGATATCACTACGTTCGATTACACATGTGCTTCATCACAAGAGTCCTTCGAGCGAGAGTAGACCATAATCTGGTGTACTATTGCTTGAGAGTTGTCCCAGTACTGAGAGTCTCCCAGACTGTGGGGCGTTATGAATGAGAAAGCTATAGTTTTCAGAGAAATCCATTATAACTATGGGGGCTTCTGCAGGAGTGAGAGCGGTCTTAAAATTACGTAGGTCCCGAGCTTGGAGCTTGCTGACAAAGTGATGTGATATTAAGTCGCTTATCATCTCAAGGAGTCGGTCTACGAAGTCATTATGGGTGAACAAGATTGTTTCCAATCGGCGCAGAACCCCACTACCCCTCTGACGGACCAAAATACTTGCTCCCAAATCCCGGTTCAGTGCAGGCGAGCTCAGTACCAGCGATTTTAACGACGAATCTCCTGGGAAATTGCTTCATGTACCCGTCATACAGCTCTCATTCGTTATCTCACACACAGTCATCTGAATGAGCGAATCGATTGTTTGTTAAATACCCTAAGGGCTCTAGAATGAATTTTATATTTGGGTGAATAGTTCAAACGCAAACGGTGTGCATTCCCGGAGCACCGGTAAGTAAACAGTGGTGTGGCATCAGGTAGGCGAACTTAGAAAAGCCGCACTTCAGCTCTGTGTTACTTTCTTTCATTGCTCGGGCGCTTCCGTAGGATTCATTAGCAGCAATCTTTTTTACTTGCCTCGGACGACGTCTTTCTTGCCTGGAAGACAGCCGGATGTATGTTCATCCTCATAAAACTTTATTTTGTTTCCTGTTGTTGTGTTGTCTAATGGTCTACTTAACTTCGATGTGGGAGAGCCCAAAATTCCTCACGGTTGCCTACCTTTTATGGCAATGCGAGCTTGATTTTCCGATGCACCAAAGTACTCAGCAACTTTGTTTTGGGACCATGAACGAGGCGCCAATGCCAGAAGAAAAATTTTTTTCGACCGTTTGCTTTCTCGAAGGAATTGACCTCTCCCGCCTCCAAGAAGCTTTTTCTAGTCTAACGAAAATGCGGTGGTTGGCGCCACATCACAGGCTACGCCTTGCAATTGAGCATTCTTACTATCATCATTGGGCAAGGTGCCACCTACCACCTGACTTTACAGCGTGGAGACACCTGACTTTACATTGTGGACGGAGTCTTTCACCAGGAACCATTCCCAAGAGAGGCACTGCTGTAGCGAGGCCCAGAGATATGACCCAAGTTCCCCTATGGTTTGACCTATGGTCGCAGAAAAGGTCCGAGCACATCTATGACTCACATAGTGTGGTGAACTTCTCAACATAGGTGTAATAATGGTGTGCGCATATGATTTGTTAACTATCCTTGTCGCTTTACCAAGCAATACCACAACATTAAGTTCACGTTCATCTATGCTGTCAGTTGATGTAGATGTACAGTAGATGTACGAAGAAAACCTTTCCCATAGATGAATACCATACGCACAATATACAATATTTTGATACAGATCCCATATAAATCATATCTACTCCCATTAACATAATTGACAGGTGCGATATTATCACCACATCTAGTATTAAGGGTATTTTTTCCTGCACCAAGTTCTAAAAAAATTCTCTAGCGTATGCACAATTTTAAATCCTACCCCGGGTAGGAATCGCTTTATTAAAATGCTGCCGACCGAAGGTTTAACGTGCCGTCACGTTGGCCAAGAGTCGACTCGGGGTTATGCCCAGCTCTGCACTAAACCAGTTCGGCCCGTTTGTGGTGAACCATGAGGTTTGTGCTTGTTGAGCGCATCCTGGGCCTTCTGGACAGCCCATAGTTCACTGTCCTATCCAAATTTGTAGATGAAGCATTGATTACTTCTGCAAGAAATCAAAATCTCTGTTGGAACATTTAACGTGATTCCACCGATACACCTTTTTTAAAAAATTCATTACTTTATACCACATATTTAAGTCGGATTGGGCTGAGATTCTGCTGGAGTTGAAGCGGACGTTGCACACAGCGTGATGTGTGCGTACGTGTTTGAGCCGGCAATCAGCCTCCGAGATTAGTTATTCATCGTCAGAGATTAGAGATTCTTCATCAGAGATTACAGATTAGTTTATTTCTGAAAATTCATTTCCCGAATGTGACTTCACTGCAGCATTATTATTGTAATTATACGCTGCGGTTTTTCAGCAGTGATTAGCTATGAAACATATGACGATCCTAAGAGCGTTGGCACCATTGCCCAGTGGAGCAAGCTTTGCTGCTTACTTTTACAAGCCTTCAAAGTCTTATCTGTTCATACATTGCGCGAAAACTTTGTTTCTTAGAACGGATTGCCGCGAATGAATTGAATAGTTATGTTTAGTAATAACAGTTAACTGTAGAATGTGAGTCACGCTTCTCGAGTGATGGAGTGGGCCGTTGCGGACTGTACGAGTGTCCAAAGCGGTCGTAGCTCCTCGGTTATGGATATTTCTTCTTATATAGTCCATGCTTTACTTGCTCTACTTAAAAAGCATATTGATGCTTTTTTTAAGTAGAGGATGAAAGTCGATTTTACTTTGTTCGGTCTTGTTCGTCCCGTCCTCTACGACGCACTCAACAGTTACAGGGAACTTGCGCAGTTATAATCAGCTGTTAAGTTAATTTAAGTGACACCCTTTTGAGATTACTGTTTCGAAAGCTAAATGGCAATGCCGAAGAACTGAGCTTATGTGTGTCAAGCTAATTCCTAAACCGCAGTGATCGCATTGTTGAGCAGGGACATCCTGCTCGCACAGGAGGCAGACCTAGTCATACCACAGTAATTTCAGGTAAACTCGGTCCGAAATGATTGAGAACGATGCCGGTGGCTGAGGAAAATATTTTTATAGCGATTGGCGCCTGGATGTTTCGGGGCTTCATTAGGTTGCCCGTAAAATGGTACTATTGCCTTTCAGTTCTTACAACAAGTGAGAAGGTTTTCAAATTGACAGATGCCGCTGCGTTTCGTCGAGTCAAAACATATACAGTGAAAACGGTTCACAACACATGCAGAGACCACGGCTCATGATACGTGCCGCATGTTCGTTCAGCCAGGAGAAGATTCAGGAGATTGAAGTTACCACTGCACCGAAAGGCTACACAGTGGTTTTTTGATGACCTCTTATGAACTGACATCACATATACAGCAAGAAGGACGAGCTAGACAATGTTGAAATCGTTCCGCAGCACGTTACGGCAAGACATGCAGGCTGTGTCAAGTAGGTTCGCCCTATCCAGAGAGGAGTGAAGGCTCACCGCACCCCCTTTCCTGTACGGCCGATGAAAAGGTCTATATCAGGCCTATGGTTTTTTTCTTCAGTAGGCTCAAGCTACACCAGCATTTTCACAACAGGTCTTCGTCTTTGCTAGGTGAACAACTTCGGTAAATCCGCAGCGTTTATATGCAAGGTCAGGAGAACGAGATCAAGGAGAAGCACAAGACGATATGAAAGTAAACGGCGCCGTTAAGAAAACAGTAAGGTGTTCAAAGAGAGGTAATGGTTATGATAAAGATGAGGGACCTTCTTGTAGCATATTCCCAGACATATTAACGAGTGTCGTCAGCACAAAAAGGGCCCAATTAATAAAGGGAAAATCAGAAATTCACCCGATCATTGCTATAGCTCTATTTGAAGAAAAATTCGTCCTGGTCCGGGTCTGATTGTTTCTTTATTAATTACTTCCCTCCACCTTTCGGGTTTCCGCAGAACTACTACGTCACAAAGGTCCCAAGCTCCGCTGGAACGCTGGGCGCTGCGGCAGAGTGAAAACACCGCAATCTCGCTTGGAGTAACCAGTGGCATATTTCACCGTACACGACCCGATATGTCAAAAAAGAAGGAAGTTAACTCATGAAACGCAATGTGAAGTTCGCGCCTGGAATAATTCGCAATCAACTCAAGACCCTCGAAAAATTTTTATTAGAAGCCGCGACCACATAACGGGCGCTGCACATGCCTACCACACAATACAGAAGTCCAATTCTCACACCATGCTGCGCGAGCTTCGAGACACCATCGAGACCACTGTGCAAAAGGAATTCCAAAAGAGGCGCCTCTCCTTGCAGCTTCAAGTGGTTTCAATTGCAGATATCATCCACCTAAGGATCCTGAACCACCGTTTAGCCGGAAACAACACGATACGTCACTGTCAGTAGCCGTCCCGTTAAGAGGAAGCTTTAGCTCGAGTGCTCCTATCTAAATACATGTAAAAGGAGAATTCGTTTTTCTCGGCAACCACTGCACCAAATTTGACGAGGTTTGTTGCATTTAAAAGAAAAACTTAACATCTAGTGACTGTTGGTTTCGAATTTTTGAGTTAGATTGTCAATTTTTTGTTAAAAATTGGCAAAAATCGAAAATTTTCAAAAAACGAAACTATCAAGTTTATAACTCTGTAACTTAACTACTAAAAATTATAATACAATTCTATGAATTGCACCTAATAGTACATCTAAAGCGGACAAAATTGATATGTTACACATGAATATAAAAAAATTTAATAATAGAGAAATACAACTTTTGCAAAACCGTTGTAACCAACGTAACAAATTCACGTAAGATGTAAAATGACATATTGAATTTGTCCGCTTTGAATGATCTAATGGATGCCGTTTACATAACCGCGATATCGGTTCTTGATGCAGAGCTATGAATTTATAAACTTCGTTCTTCTATTTTTTTCGAACGGTCAAATATTTGAAAATCGTTTTAAGAAAATTGAAGCCCTAAATCGAAATTCCGCTTCCAACAGTCACTAGAATTTAACTTTCTCTTTCAAATGCAACAAATTTCATCAAAATCGGTCCAGGGGTTATCTCATAAAAACGTTTTTGCGTTTTACATGTATTTGAATAGGCCGCGTCGGAGTTGGGCCCGAGCTAAAGCTTCCTCTTAACCATCTTCGCCCTCGTTAGTTGCCCGTAACGCCGCCACATCGTGGCAACGTCCGCAGCCAACACGTTCTTCAGTCAACACGCGCGAAACCCCGAGGACGACAGAAGTGTGGAGCACCCGAAGCCACCGACCGCTCTGCTGTCACAGCGGAAAGCGGGTCATGCATGCAGTCAATACCTATACCTCGAGAGGAGACTACGAGGCTTCGCTATCGAGGCGCCGCGTCCAGAAGTAGGCGAATGACCAGGTGATATCTTCGATTACCTCACAGCAGCTCTGTGGAACTGTCCATGACCTTCGCCTTCACCATCACGTATCGACGGTATGCCAAACATGCCGAAAGTTGAAAGAGTTGATATGTATTAGCGGTTAAGTTAAAAGTTAGAGAGCTAAAGTTAAAAGCTAAAGTTAGATCCCACCCATTCCCTGCCCATTTTTATGAATCTTTCGGTGTTTATTTCATGGTTGTTGTAGTTTTGGGAACTGCACATTAGGCATTCCAAGTCTACTACCCCTTATCCGAAAAACTGAGTGCATTATCTGGTGGAGGGGTAGTTGATGTTCGCAGAAATGACAAAGAGCTTTCGTCGCCGATGAAGATGTGGCAAGAACATTCTCGATGACATATGAGCGGCATGCTGTCATCTATCCCAAGCGTCAAAGCCAAGAAAAGACGACGTCACGTAACAGCAGCTGGAAAACGCGATGAAGCTGCGATTCACCGCCATCACCTAACTGCAGTGCTAGAGAAACGAGAATGGCGGTTCAAAACAAGACACTCCAAGTCAGGCTCGCAAGCCTCTCTCAATGCTCGTGGGGTGTAAACCTAGGCACGGACTTCCTAAGGTAGCATGCCGCACTCATTGACAGACGATCAAAGCCAGTAGCGCTCTTCATGGACAAAGTTATGCCATCGTATATATATATATATATATATATATATATATATATATATATATATATACATATACAGCCATCGAAGCAGGCTGACCACCATTAACGGCTGTAGGAGGGAAAGAATCATCCACACGTGTGGTTGGTGCTGGCAATGAAGAGGGGCAACGCGCAACTATAGAGATAGGTTGAGTGTCGGCGAGGGTTGCCTCAGTCATCCCTTTGGGCAGCATCACGGGACCTGGGGTCGTGTTGCAAGCAGCAGAAGGGCGCGGCCACATTAAAACCGGACGAGACAGGTGGCAATGAGAATTCCACGAGAAGTACAGCGGGAAGAAGAGGCGACTAGGGCATCTCAGTCGGCAAACTGACTGGATGTTACGGCTACAATGTCTTCGTGACCAGGACGCAGGACGTAGTCTGAAGCGATGGCCAAGTTCACGCATGAAAGTGAAGAGTCCGTAACAGGTGCAAGCTCTGTATCCGTGATGTGGACAACTTCCTCTCTACATGAAATGACGGCTTGAAGCAGAATGTAGGAAGTCCCAACCAAGTATAAGGTCATGGATAGACGTTGGAAGGATGATAAACTCAATGAGAACACGAGCAGTACACTGTCCGTAGGGTTGAATGAATGCATTATTAGCGCCACACAAAACAGGTCCAAGATAAGGTGTTTTTACTTTACGGAGCCGGGAACACAGATCACTCCGAAGAACAGAAACGGCGGCACCGGTATCGATGAGAGCTGACGCGGGAACACCTTCGACAGTCACAGAAAGCATGTTGGCCGGGCGAACAGGAGGAATTCTTGAAGACTGATAAGAAGCAGTTTCCCCTCCAAAAACTGCAACAGTTAGTTTTCCGAGTGCTGGTCGACAAGATGGGAAGGGGGGCGAAGCGGTGATTTAGAGCGCCGTTAAGGCTATGGAGAACGATGTCTGGCCGAACGGGAACTATGAGGCAGATTGGTAGCAGCTGGAGGAGACGGAGAACTCTGTTGAGGGAACGAGTACGATCCGGGATAGTAGGCCTCTGATCGGCGAGTGCGGTCTCTCTCGTGCTCAACATAGCCTCGTCTTTCATCCTGCTGGCGATGGCTTCAGAAGCGAGATATATGGCCGCGTATACCACAGTTAAACCGGACGAGGTGGACGCCACTGAGGGTACGATGGCGCGGCAAGTGTTCTGGTTCCCATCGAAGCCAAATGGTCATAGGAAACGCCAGTAGGCACGGAGGTCACGGTAGGGGTGGGTAGTGAAGCAACATCCGCGTAGGTAGGTGTGGGGCGCGCTACCGGAGCAAGATGCGTCGTGGGTGTAGTCATCGCTGTCAACTCTTGCTTTACGACATCGCGCAAGTCGAACGTGGGGATTGGGGCGCAGGTAGCAGGTGGACGCCTTAGGTCTTGTAGTTGAAGCTCTTCGCGGATGATGTTGCGGATAAGAGCACGTAGATCTGGAGAATGGGGAACCTGAGGATCGCTGCTGTCATGTGGAAAACGAATAGACTGCAGCTCGTCGAGGCGTTGACACGTTGAAGTGATGTTTTGGACAGAAGCCGGATTTTGCACGATTAAGGCGTTGAACGCGACAGACCCGATGCCTTTTAAGATTTGGCGAACGCGTTCGGCTTCCGTCATGCTAGGGTTCGCACGGCGGCACAGAGCCAAGACATCCTCTATGTATGAGGTGTAAGACTCTTGTGGAAGTTGGCGGCGCGTTCCCAGCTTGTGTTTGGCGACTTCTGCACAGCCAGAGGAGAAAGAGAAGATTTGACGCAGCTTGGAGGTAAACCAATCCGCGATGTCGGATTCATGGTTAAAATACCACGTCTTTGCGACACCGGTCAAGTAAAAGGCGACGTGCCTCAATTTCTGGGTGTCGTTCGACCTATTGCAAGAACTCATGCGATCGTAGTGGTAGATCCAATCGTCGACGTCATCACCGCGGAGTCCCGCAAAGACAGGGGGATCGCGCTGAGGGCTCGTCACAGTCCAAGAGGGCGCCGCAAGCGGGGTCGTCTGTGTGGTAGGGTTAGAGGCGCCGGAAGGGCCGGGGTTGGAAGTGTCCATTGTTGTAGGGGTAGCTGGGCGCAGGCGGCGACCGGAACGGAGCTCCAGGGAGGACGGGAATGCGAGAGGACGTCGGGGTCGTGACGTACCTCCACTACTTTATAATACCGAGACCGATCAAGTTGCCCAGCGCTGTTTATACCAAAAAAAGGCAGCGCCTCAGCTCACGTGCGAAGAAGTCGAAGGAAAAGGAAGATGAGAATGGCTATGTACAAATGAAAACGACGAAGTACGTTAATAGTGCTTAAAATATATATATATATATATATATATATATATATATATATATATATATATATATATATATATATATATATATATAATATATATTGGTGTACTGGAAATCCTAGCATCCCATCTCACTCCAGCCGCATCATTTTCTTGGGCACTGAAACGCGCGCAGAAGCAGGTGTCGTCGCGGGACCGGCATATGCTACAAGAACGTCAAACTGGCGACGAAAGTGGATTATTGTTCGATTCCTTGCAGCAAAAGACAGGGTGACGCTTAACAACTCCAGCGATAAATACCAACCCTTAAAAGGGGCCTTACTTTTGCATAGAGAAAGGACACCGTGGAAGCCAGCACTGCCTTTGTCCTATAGCATTCTACTGTCTCAATAACAATGGCCCAAGTTCTCAAGACAATAAGAGTGGCAATGTGGGCTTCCTGGTTGTTTATTTTTAGACGAGTGAATTGCAGTGGGTGAGAATGCAAATACGTAGCGTGTTTATTTTTCTCGTGTCCGTGTCCCCCTTCTCCGCTCAACTCGCCAGTCTCAAGGTGAGCAACTCACAAGCGCACATCGTCAATCACATTTGCTCTAATTCTAGCGCAACGTGTGTGAATTCGTTTGTGTGGTCTGTATCCTGGTCCCCTCTTTGAGCTAAAGCTCCCCTCAACAAAAGTTAACATTCGACATAAATTTCAGGCTTCTTATGTGTAAACTGTAATGATTTCAGTCTCATGTAAATGTAAAATTACTTCTTTTTGGTATCACGGAAGGTTCGACAAACAGCAATTGCTAAGCATCGCGGAATAACGAAGAAATGCGTTCGTCCACTTCGTAAGAGGCCGCACCTAATACCGATATAACAAAAAGTAGCCACAAACAACGAATTCATTAAGTGCTGCACGATAAAGTTATCAACCTCTCGAGGAGCTAGGGAACATTTTCTGTAGATTTCGTGAAGAAGGATAGACCTCTGCTACTCTCCGTCGATTAACATCACCGGAACAATGTCACCAAAGAAGCACAAACGCGTATACTCACTATTTCGGATAGGTGACGCTCGGATATGGGTCAAGCAATGCGAAGTATTTTTCATCTGTGGATCACGAGAGTGGATATTGAAATATAGAAGACCACCAGACCAATCCAGTGAAGACTATCTTTATCCCTCCGAATGACTTCTTGCCAAGTGGGTGTTGTTCAGCGCCTGCAACTTCGTGATGAACACCGTGTTGTCCGGCTAGGAAAGACAGACCTGTCTTCTCGGAAGCCGTTGTAGGCACGCTAACTACCCGTTAAATTGTCTTTCTTCCCAGATTGGCAGTTTCTGTAAAATGTGTAATTCCTTTCGCTGTCGTTTTCAGTTGACTGATTTAGGACGATGCTGTTTGCGAGGGCGAAGTACGCTTTTACGGAGGGGGGCGTGTGCACGTAGGTGGCGTATGTTTATGCTGCTAACATCGTGTGACTGCCTAACCATTTTTGATATTGGTATTAGGGTAATCTGGTTCCTGTCCAAAGTACACGCACAAGAGAAAAGAGGCGCTAGTGATGATTAGGAACCGGAAGCATTACATTCATGCAGAATTATTCCTTTACTACAGCTTTAAATGTATTTTCTGCCAATATCGTAGCAAGGCCAGAGCGCTCTGAAACCAAGGTCCAAATATGCCAAATAATTTCGTACGGCCCAAGACGCACGTGCCTGTATTGAAATTTTCTGGAATGATGTCTCCGAGTCTATAGAGAGAAGAATATCCTGGAATGAGAATGTGGACACACTGCGAATAGGGGCGTACTATTTTTGTACTCTTAGTCGCGCACTAAAAGCCTACGGCATTTCGCCCCACAACGAATATTGAAGCTTTTTGACTCTGCTCGAAGCGGTCGTTGCGCTTCAGTGTTACTTGCTTTCTTGAGCGCAAGTTCTGGCGATAAAAGGTTTCAACACTCCAAATTTAGCACCTGTCTACTTCTCTGCCGTAACTGCCGCCTGAAAATATGAATTTCCCTCTCGGTGCCGTTTCCCACGGTTCCTCGTCCTCATAATTATTTTTTTCTTTACTAATTTGCATTCTTCGCAATAGCCTTGAAGAGTAGTTAAACTCACCAAAAAATGCAAATATTGTAGCTTGTTTGGCCACTATTTATCTCTAAAAGAATCTATCTTTCTTTGAAGCTCTGCCTCACCAAAATTAAATAGGCATTGTGCGAAACACCAACTATAGTACGGCCTCCGTCTCCCTTGCGCCGTGCATGTTTACATTATTTTATGGCAATTATGGCAAACCTAAGGAGAAGGCACAAACTTATTTTGAGAGACGATTTCTGCCTATTTGTTTATTCCTTCTCACTAGACTGAGAGCCAAACGGAGCTAACTTTGGTTCCGGCGTGACGCTCAAAGGATGCTGTTGCACATGATAAATTTGCTTGGCCACTTAATCTTTGACATGAAAATCTAAGTTTGATTTTCTGCTAGTTATGATGATTCTATCGTCTCAATATATATTTGTTATTTCTTGGAGATCCTCTAAGCTATGCGGATGAATGCCACTGAAAGCATCGCTATGTGGCGCCAATACAGCTACCGCTGCCAGGTGGGCAGGTATTATGGCTATCAATTTGCGAAATCTGCCTTCTCGGAGTAGCAACATTAAAGCACTAATATTTTTGTTCCCAGAAAGTATGGCTGATATCAGAATGAGTGGTTTTCACCTAATTTTCTTGACATTCACTAAACGAAAATGCAAATGTTGACGTCACGAACTGCTTCCTCTTTCAGAATGCATCCTGTGGACGAAAGAAACAGTTAAAGATTCGGTGCCCCAGAAATGCATGGATGAGTTGATGAAGAATTGTGGTGTCGGCGCCCCACTTTACAAGGATGACCTTTGCAGTGGTGATGAAGTCGCCGAATGGTGATGTACGTTTAGCAGCGAGACTAGTTGCCAAAGGACACACTGTTTCCATGGATTGGCATGGAGTTTCCGATCTGCAGCGATGCAGGCAGATACTCAGAAGAAATATTCCTGACTATGTTACGTTCAACAATTACACGTTAACAAAGCATGCAGTTTTGTGCTATATGGTTCACTACGGTCAGTGAAAGCAAGTGCTTTATGAAAGGATTCGAGAATGGCAGATTTGAAGATCGAACTCGATACAAATAAAATAACGGCAACAAGTTATCAAATATTCAATACTTTTAAAATAGTCTTCAAATATGAAACGATATTTTTTATTCATAATAAACAATAATCTTCATATTAGCAAGAGTTATCAAAGTTTTCTCAGAGTATTACAGGTATCAAGCAACATCTATTAAAATTTCAAATCGAACATTCGCAAGAAAGACGCAGTTTCTGCAGTCTCTCGGAATACTGCAAAGAGTCTAAAGGCGCGCGATTTAGAAGCATGAACACAACTTTTTTCTATTATGGGTGCCGATTTAAAACGTATCCAACCTTTGTTTCACTTTTATATTTGGTTGTGCACAAGAAAAAGTGCATTCTTAAAGTTAATTTTCTTCTTCGTCGAATGGGAAAAATACTCATATTTGCGAATAACGACCATTTGATTCTATCAGCCCATTCGTTGGAGTAATATTTGATTCAGTTATCGATATTCTGAATTATGGCACGTCTTTACGCAGTAATTTATTAACCTGACTCCCTCTGAACCTAACAAGCATGGTCTAGCTTTTCTGTGCTCTGTCATGACAGGTTAAGATGGATTGTCCGCAGTCTTTCTTCACATATAGCCGCTCCTGATGCTCACAGCTTCAGTATTCCATATAAAGGTATCGTTTGGGTTGATGAAGAATGGTGTGTTACCTGCGTGCACATGGCAAAAGGTGTCGTGAGCAGGTGCGCAAAAGTAGCTTAAATGCTTGCTTTGAACAGGGAGTCTTAATAATTTCGGCCATACACGCTCATACGGATAAACATACGATATAAGGCGCAAGAGGCCAGTTAAATAATATGTCCATTACACAGCCGGCACAGTCGCCACCATTTATCAGTCGTAACTGATGCCTTGAATCGGTTAGGTGGAGGTACTACGGTGACACTGCCTGTCAGATTTTCAGGTTCTAATGCTGATAAGAAATAACTGTCCAGCAGTCCCGTGGTTACTGCTTTTGTGATCTGAAACATTTCGTTTTGTTTTTTGATTTGCCCTTATTTGCGAAATTGTTAGATCAAATGGACAGAACATCTATGGAAGTGCATAAACAATATTCCATTTTTCAGCCAGGCGTACCACATTGTAATCAGGCATTGTTTAGTAAGCCCCTTTAACAGGGGAAAAATTGTCAGATCGATGACAAATCCCCTAATCCGCTAATACAATAAGTGTATTTAAGCGAAATCTGATGTCAACCCTTCTCGCTTTCCTTTTTGCAGGAAGAAAAGAACCGAGCTTATTGCCACCACGTTGAGATGTACTACTTTTCGATTTCACCTTCAACACTTTCAACGGAGGCGTAAATGCAAATGTGTAATAAATGATGAAAATCACTCGAAAAACTTCAGCTTTTCCTACACATGCATTCTCCCGGTGTATGAAGCGCAAGTCTGCTAAGAGCTTCCATCGCTTCGCACAATTTAGCACTAATCTTTAATTCTCACTAAGGCCTCCGAAGAATCGTAACTTTTTGATGCCTTAATAGTTCTATTGTAAGGAGTCCTTGAATGGCTGCGCATTGAAGCCTATAACGTAGCAGCTGCGAAGGGGCCGTTACCTGGAATTAAGGTGAATGTAATAAACTCATCTCAGGTGCGTCAGGCTGTGCACTTGTGATGAGTTATTGAGCATCTTAACTACTTAATATGCACCAGTAAGAAGAGATCCACTCCATCGCAACACAGTATTTCAAGCTGCTTGCCATATCTTTCTGTCGGTTAGGTTATACACTACTTACGTTAACCGTAAGTCACACTCGAACTGCAAGTTGTGTAGTGAAGCAAAGTGATGCTGATTTTGCCATTTGTATCCAAACGTTTAAAATCACTTGATTAGCTATAAAGAAGGGGACCTAAAGATGGAATAGCACACTATCTTATAAAGTTCGTGAATAGGGATAAGGTGCCTCAGGAAGGATGGCCAACGTTTCCATAGGAGGACCTATCATCGCCAAAGGCGGCCTAGTCATCCTCGGCATGTTAGTTTTAGAGGGTTAGTGCAGTGACCTCACATGGAGATTTTGTCGGTGGCCGTTGGTTATAAAGGGAGAGGCTGGAGATTTAATGAGCGCTGTCGCCTGGCTTCTGTGAGCGTCGTTCCCAAGGCGAGGGGACAAGAGCGGGGGAGTGGGAAGGTGGGGAGAAAAGAAAAGAAATAAAAAAGAGATAAAAACCGGGGGGGGACAAAAGAGGATGAAAAGGAAGAACAAGAAACGAAATAAATGAAGGGTGTCATGGGGGGACTTCGGGAGGCCGGAGGTTAGGGAGCATTCACGGGTGTTGTTGGCGGCATGTTTTCTGTGGCATTAGAAAAGCCGGTCAGGCGGTCAGTGCGCGAGTAGCACAAAAGACCCAACAAAAAAACATTAGTTGAAAGAGTGACTTGAGCAGCATAGCAGCAATGCGTCGAGTAATATTGAAGGAGTTAAACTGGCGACAAAGAATCTGGGTGCTATGTAAGTGGAAGGCAGTGGCATGGTCTTTCTAGGGACGTTAGCACGAGTAGGTCAACGTAGGCGTCGTTACGGCGGCATAAATAAATGACAGTACCTTGTGTGGCTGAGACGCCGGAAAAAGTATACTGACGTCTGGGTCTTCGGAATATTTTGGCGAGGGCGTTTCAAAAAAAGATATAATAAAAAACCAACAAAAAAGGAGAAAGGAGAGGCGGGAACCTATACCGGAATAACAAATAGGAAGGTGACGTGTGCAGAAGTGGGCGGGGGCAGGTGTATAAGAGAAAAGGGGGACGTACAGTTGATATAAACGTAAAAATGTGAAAGAGTACATTAAATTGAGTAGTATGCAGCAAGAAATGTTCCAAATGGAGGAATAGATGAGGTTAAGAATTAAGGTTAGCTGGTGGCATGATGTGTTTTGTGTCTTGGTTGATGATATGAGAATTTAAGATTGAAGTTACTGCTTTTAAAGATTCTAGGTTGTCAGGTGCCAAATTAATTCCCGTTGGGTGTAGGCAATTAAACTTCTGTATGAAGTATGATTCCGTAAATTTCTTTTCGCGAGGTGAACGGAATTTTTTTTGTAGTATATAGAGCCTTGCTTTGTCAAATATATGACCATGTTCATTAAAGTGGCTGGCTACTCTTCTAGGAAAATTCTGTTTTGCGTCCGCGCGGGGACCGTTGAGTTTTGTATGAATTTGTTGTCCAGCCTCACCTATGTATTGTATGCTACAAGCGGCACATTCTAGACAGTAGACTACGTTGCTTGATGTGCATGTGAAAGCCGAAGTTACCTTGTGTGCGTAATTCGACGCTGTACTGTTTACTGCAATAGTACATTGAATATGTTTGCACGTAAGCACCTAGGGCGGCCACAGGGACAGGTCCCCAACTTCATTTTTGTCCTTAGTTTGCCACAAACAAGAATATGTTTAAAATTAGTGTGGCATCGGTAGGCTACTCTGGGCGGGTCGGAAAAAATCTTGTTTCTGGTTGCTGGAGAGAATTGGGTAGTATTTACCGAGGATGTTATTCACGTTTGGGAGTGCATTTGAGAATTTTGTAGTAAGAAGAGGTGTTGTTCCTGTGATCCTCGGGCGGGGCTTGAGGACCTCGGCTAGATCAAGTTTGGTTGCCGCTGTCTACACTTTTTGATGGTCACTGTATCCGTGGTTCCTTTTTGATAGGGTTCCTTTAAGGTGATCGAGGCTATCTATGTAGCCTTGAGTTTCAATGCAAATGCGACGTAGTCGTGCGGCCTGGCTTTTAAAGATGCCTTGTTTGCAATGTATGGGATGGTGGCTCGTATATACTAGGTACTGTTATTTGTCGAAAGGTTTCCTATACAGCGTTTTCTTTAGCGACCCATTGTCAATGTATATTGTTGTGTCCAGAAGGTCTATGCGCTCAGTTGAGGATTCTGATGTGAATTTTATTGTTGGCTGAAAAGAGTTCAGAAATGCTACATATTTATCTAGACTGTCTTGACCATGTCCCCATATTATGAATATGTCGTCTATGTATCGTAGGTATGCATGGGGCTTGTCAGCGCAGCGGGATAGGAAATCTGTTTCTAGAATCGCGATAATATGTCGCGTAGGTTGGTGAAAAAGGCGTACCCCTTCTTGTACCATGTATCTGTATGTAGCAACTCTCGTGAAATTTGAAGTAGTTATGTGTTAGGACTAATCCAAGGAGAAACAAGTTGACTTCATAGATTTTTGTGCATTGTGTTTAGAGAGCGTTTGTTTTATCGAAGATAAACCATCAGGGATTGGAATGGTGGTGTACAGGGTCACGACGTGTAGTGTTGCGAGAAGTATGTTGTGGGGTAGTGTGCCTTTAGTATTAATGTCCTCTGTAATACTCAATAGGTGGGGCGTATGTTGTACAAATGAAGGAAGCGCTTTTGGCAAGTCACCAAGGTTAAGGAATGTGAAGATGCTCCCTGTCGGGGTGATGTTGTTTGATACCATCGGGCGACCTGGGATGATAGAGTTGTATAGTTGAGTGGATGGAATTTTATAAATTTTTGGGAGGAGGTAAAAACGCCCGGCAGTTTTATTGCTTGGTCTAAGAAATTTGTATTCAGACGGTGTCATCTATTAATCAGCCAAAAGTGATTGCAGCCTGTTTGTAATTGTCACTATGTAGGATAATGTCGGATAGCTATCTAGCTTATGGCAATGTTCTGGGTTGTTTAGTTGTCTGTAAGTCTCGTGCGTGTATTTTTCTACCGGCCAAATAGCTATACTTCCACCCTTATCTGCTTCCTTAATAACAATGTCATTCCGGCAACTAAGATTTCAAATGATATGACTCTCCGACGCGCTCATGTTTTTAAGTGCGTCAGATATCTTGGATTGGCTTATAATTTCTTCCTTGACAGTTTAAAGGTATATGTAACGTTTTATGGCTTGTTCTGGTTTGAGAGTCCAATTGGATTGGGCTCTAAGTGCTTTCGTCCTGGTGTCTGGGGTGTCAGCGAAAAAGTGTCTGATACGCATTCGTCTGGAAATTTCTGAGAGGTCCTTGTGAAGCTCCAATTCATTTATTGTGTTGTTTAGGCCCTTGCTGAGTACGCCTATTTCTTTCTTACTTAATGTCTTTGAAATGTCTACAACATTGGAATGGTTTAATTTTGCGGAAGTTTCCGTCATGTCTGGTACTCTAAAATCGAGGTTCCTGTTGTCGGCGTGTGGTGGCTGTCCGTGTGTTGGCCAACGTCCCTTGAAAGACCATAGCGCTGAATTCCTGTTACATTGCACCCAGACTCCTTGTCGCCATTTTAACTACTTCAAAAAAACTCGACGCAATGCTGCTATACTGCTCAAGTCACTCTTTCAACTCATGTTTTTTTTGGGTGTTTTGTGCTACGCGCGCACTGACCACCAGACCGGCTCTCCTAATGCCACAAAAAACATGCCGCCAATGACACCCCGGAATGCTCCCTAACCTCTCGCCTCCCCAACGCCCTCCCATGACCCCATCGTTTCTTTATTTTCTTTTTCGTCCTTTTTTTCCTCCTGGTGTCCCACCTGGTTTTTTTTGTCTCCTTTTCTTTCTTTTCTTTTCTTCCCACTCTCCCGCTCTTGTCCCCTCGTCTTGGGAACGACGCTCACAGACGTCAAGCGACAGCGCTCACTACCTCTGAAGTCTCTTCCTTTATAACTAACATCCACCGACAAAAACTGCACTTGACGTCCCTGCACTAGCCCTTTAAATCTAATATGCCGAGGATGACGAGGCCGCCTTTGACCAAGATAGGTCCTCCGATCGAAACGTTGACCAATCTTTCGGAGGCACCTTATTCCGGTTTAGAAACTTCATACCAGATTGTTTAACTATAAATAATTTTTATGACTTTGGCAATCCTTACCGAAATAATTTTATGTAGACCTGAAAGTAACACAACACCGTATTTAGTGTAAGCCTATCTCAGCTCTTTTAATTCTGGCACCAATCTTTTGTGGCAACCGCACGTCTTTCAGTTCTGCCCCACAAAACTTCTGTTTCGTGCTTCTGTTTTTCTTTTCAATTACGAGCCAACTCGCCCATGAAAATGTTCTCAAGGAAGACGAGAAACTCAAATGTGCCAGAAATGGCAAAATTCACAAGGGAAAATAAAATTACTGGTTTAAGACTTGAAACAACGTGGCCTTTTCTGCAGAGCGAGTGAATGTCAATCGGCTGGAATGTTTGGGTGAAATCGACATCTTTGAATGGTCATTAAGCCAGCATGCGACAATAGACGCTCGGAAAATACAGATTGGCTGGAGTCGACATGAACTCCGTTGCTATGTCAAATACATGCTCCAAACCGGCACGAATGCTGTGCCACGTCTTTAGTGGCCTGGGAGGGGCAGAACGATGGACGACTGGGTTGCTATATTATGCCTTGAATGACGAGGGTGTTTCAGGCTAATCGTTATAGACAAATTACTGCTTAAAGAAGTGAAATATGTTAGAAAGGAAAGAGGTTGGCTGGAGTGAGTTTCGAACCTGCGACCGCACGCTAAGCAGCCGAGTGTCGTTACCCTACAAAGCAGGCCTGTTCACTTAGTTTTATGACATCGTGCTACTCGACCGAAATTCCCATTGCCGAGCCCGGTGAGGCTTGAGCGGTGAAGTCAAAATCACCGCGGCTTACTCTGGAGCCTCCCGATTAAATTCTGTGGCAGTCGGGCAAGGTAGCATGACCTCACATATCGAAGAGTGCCAACCTTGTGATACCTAACAGGGGTCCGCCAAACAAATTGACGCGCTCGCTTGCCCGCGAGGCGTTTATAACTCGAAGGCCCGTACATTGGCGCGGTAGTACACATTTTTGCTATGATATTCACAACTTCTAAGAAGTGCTTAGGTGTCCTCGGATATTTTTCGTCGATGAATCAGAAGACTAGCTGTCGAAAAATAGAAGCCGACAGGCTCGATCGAGAGAAACCTACATTTAACACTGCGAAAGGCCTCTATGAGCTCTTGAAGAACGGGTGTTGCTCGGCGCCTGTATCTTTACAACTCGTGACAGGCACTGTGATGGCCGGCTAGAAAAGGCCGACCTGTCTTGTCGCAAGCAGTTCTGGGCGCGATAATACCCTTTGAAATTTTATTTGTTCTTCGGTTTGTCGGTTTCCTTATTAAGTGCAATTTTTTTACATGTTGTTTTGTATATGGAGCTACCGGAGGATGCTATTTGCGAGGGGGAGAAAATTTGAGGGGGCCGTAGACGCTTAAGTTGCTTATGATTGTGCAGTGTACGTTTTTCACTACCTCACCGTTGATGCTAATGGCACCTTCGCGTGGTCGTATTAGAGAACTTTGGTTGCTGTTCAAAGTACACGCAAAATACCAAATCAGCGCTTCTGTTACCACAGGCGCGCCCCAGTGAAGGTTCGGAAGCAGAACCATCAGTTCCATGCCTGGTTATTCCGGTACTATAGCCTTAAACACTCTTAGGCCTTTATCATAGTAAGGCGAGAGTTGTCTAAATCCACAACCTGAATATGTCACAAATAAATGTTCGTCGCAATACGCACGTACTTGTATCGAACCAATCTAGAATAACGTCGCCAATTCTATAGCGAGAAGAACCTTCTTTAATTAGAATGTGCACTTAGCGTGAACATTGGAGTGTACTCTGGAATGCAAGTGAGCACCAGTGGTGACGCTCGAATGTACGCTTAGTCGCGTATAAACAGCCGACGGCATTATGTCTGCATACCAGATCTCAAAAGCCAACGACTGTGCCAGAAGGTATCGTGTTTCAGTGCAACTTGTTTGCCTGAGCAGAAGTTCACGTAATAGTCTCGTGTGTGGTAATCGAGCACCTGTCTGGTTCTGTACCATAACAACAGCGTGAAAGTATAAATGTATCTCTCAGTTTCCTCGTTCATGGTTTCGTGATCTTCATTAGCAATTTTCGTCACAGCGAAAGTATTAGCCTCTAGCTGGTCGAGTTATTTCTGTGAGGTGCTGTCCTAAAACACAACGGCTGAAAATTGGGTTTGTGTCTGAGTTTCTTCGTTGCAGATTTATCTGTTGTCGTATATTCGAATAACAAGCCCGGGCTATTATGTCTGCAGTTTGTGTTTAAATCGTTCTTTAGGCATTTTCTGACGCAATTTATTTTTAAGCTTTATTATACTATAATAAGTATTTTAAGCTTGCCGGACGGCCAAGACGAATGAAGACGAATGCTGCATTTCCGTACACGGGCATGCAGGCGCGACGTACGTTGCCTGTGGAAGTGCTGCATGTCTAACGGGGTCTTGCGTCTATATCAGCTTTGCTGTACATGCATTCTCACAGGGTGCAATGAGGCGGGATCTGTTTTGCCTGTACCAAAATGCCTTCTTCGCAAGTACCTTAGAGAAGAACAACTCACGACATTGAGAAGGGTCTAGACAACGCAAGGCTCATTGCTTGTTTGGCCTCTGGCCCCCTAATTGCTTCAAGAAACCATCTTCTTGGGAATATCTGCCTCGATTACAGTCAAAATAGACAGTGGGAGACGTCAACTGTACTACTGCCTCCATCCATTTTGCCTTGTTCATTAAGCACTTTATTTACTAACATTTGGTTTAGGACTTGACTTCCTGAAAAGACAAACGGCTAGCTTAAATGGACACTAAAGTGAAAAATGATTTCTTCGGCATCAGTAAATTACCGTTCTACAAAACCAAAAAACACCGCTCTTACAACGATAAGACGTTTGGTAAGCCAGAAAAAGCGCGAGAACGAAATACGGATGGTGACGCCTACTTAAGTTCTCGCACCTGGGGGCTGTGACGTCTTGGATTTTGATCGCATTTTCTAGGGCCTTTATATAGCGCCTATATAAAGAACTATATATAGCGGTTGAGATTGACTACATTGTGTTCTAAAGGAACCAAATAATAAACCTGGCAAGTTTCGGGAACCTTTGCTCAGCCAACTCGGCCCAAATGCGACAACATACTTTGGAATCCCTGACGTCACGCTGACGTACTGGCGCTGGGGTTTTGGCGCGAAATTCAAATACTGATACTTGGTCCTTCATTTTCTCGTCTAATAATCCAACTATTTTTTTAAATGACTGCCTGCAGGGTTCTCAAACAATGCTTCATTAGTCTAAACTGATTTATTGTTTCGCTTTAGTGTCCGTTTAAGGAAAGACGTACTTGCGATTCGTTTTGTTCTAGACTCTCACTAGCCTGAGAGTCGATATCGATATAATTTTACTTTCAAAATAACGTGCAAAGGACATGATTGCTTGGACACTGGATGTTTGGCCTGAAAACACGGCGTTCAGCTTGTGCTACTTATCAGGACTCTGACAACTCATCATACTTCTGTAAATTTTTATTTTGAACCAAAATTCTAAATGGATAAATCGCACTGAAATCACCGCGATGTACCGCCAGAATAACTACAGCTAAAGAGTAGGTGCATAGTATATCTAGAAGCTTTTGAAATGCACCTTCTCATAGCAGCAACCAAAGCAGCAGTACGATGGGCCTAAACTTTGGCTGATATTTGAGTGAGTTTCTCTCACCTAATGTTCTTGACACTCGTCAGTTGAAATTGTAAAGCCAGACGTCACTAACTGGTTTTTCTTTCAGAATTCACCCTGTGGACGAAAGAAACAACCAAAGATGCGGTTTCCCAAAAATGCGTGGATTAGTTCATGAAGAAATGTGGGGTTGGAAACCCTCTTTACAAAGATGACCTTTGCAGTGGTCTCGAATTTGTCGAATGGTGATGTACGTAGATCAGCGAGACTAGTTGCGAGAGGATACTTTGTGTACGTGGATGGGCATTGATTTTCCGATCCGCCGCGATGCACTGAGACACAAACAAGAAAGATTTCTCGTTACGTTGGTGCGAGAATATGTGGGTGCGCTATGTGTAGTGAGAATAGGCGATATGGAGATCTACTGGACTGCGAATGAAATAATGCCGACAAAGTATCAAATTTTTTATACGTGTAAAATTGTTATCAAATATGAAACAGTTTCCTTGATCCTTAATAAAAATTAATGTTCATATACTGGTTACTTACAACGTTAACAAGTTCTTGCACGTAACCTTGCAAGTATTAAGAATTACCCATTGATACTTCAAATAGAATATTCGCAAGAAAGACGCAGTTTGTTCGAGTACACGGAATTATTCACAGGGTTTAAATGCCGTTGATTTACAAGAAAAATACGGCTGTATTGTATTATGGCCGCGGAGATTAATTTTATCACAATTTTCCTCCCATTTTGTTGTTGCGGTGCTCACAAAAGAAATAAAACCATATGTAAATAATAGAAAATTTTCATATTAGTGAATGCCAGCCATTTCATTGAATAAATTTACTAAATAAGGAATTATTTCATTTTTTCATTCATATTATCGAATACTCACACATCTCTAAGAAATATTTTATTATTCCGACTCCCTCTCAGTTCCTAACAAGGGTAGTTCAGCTTTTCTGTGCTCTGTCACGACAGGTTAAGACGGATCGGTCGCAGTCTTTCTGCGCATGTGCGAGCTCCTGATCCTCGCAACTCGAGTATGACATTTAAAGGTGTATGCCGGGGTTAGTTGGCGAAGAAAAGTGTATTAATTGCGTGCAAGTGGCCAGTGCATGTCGTGCGCAGATGCCCAAGAATGGCTCAAATGCGAAGAAGAGAAATTTTAAGCAAACGCGCTTGTTCCTGTCTATATATAGAGGATAGAAAGAACAAGAGGCAGCAGCTCCATTTTACGTCCGTTGCATTGGCTTCAGAGCCGACGCCACTAATCACTTGATTGGTTAGGCACAATTGTAACTGTCACGTTGAATCGATTACGTGGACGTGCAGTCGTGGCACATTCTATGTCAGATTTTCAGGTTACAGAGCTCATAACCAAATATTTTAACGTTCACTGACTTACTGGCTGTGTGAACCCAAAGACTGTTGTTCTTGGTTTGCCCTGATTTGCGCATGTTAATAGAGAAAAGTGTGGAACATCGGCAGATGTGCACTAATTAAGATTTTCTTTTTCTTTCAGTCATACCATGTAGTAACCAGTCATTGGTTTGTTAAGTCACTCTTAAGATGCCAAACATTACCACGTCGATGACAGATCACTATAGCCAGGAACTTTGTAGCCAAGCATGCATGCAAATAAAATCTTATTGTAGTGCTATCAAGCACACGTAATGTGACGTTATCAAGTCCGCGTGCTGATGTATAGCATAAGCAAGACGGATAACACCTTTCGCACTCTTGCTTATCATGTCCAATCATGTGACCGTTTTCTGTTTCATTATAAAGCCAGTAACACCATGCAATGAACGTTCATTCTTTGGTCTGCCACTACCCGCCGGCTACGTTCCGTTATTGCACAGATGTCAACCCTTCCTTGTTTACTTTTTTCCAGAAATAACTGAGCGTATTACCACCAGGCTGAATAGTACAAATCTTTGATTGCACCTTCAGCACTTTCAGCGGGGAATGAAGATGTTTGTGTAATAAATGCTGGAGAACACTCAAAAACAGTTGCGCTTTCCCGACGGACGCATTCCCCGGTTGTGAAGCACAAATTTGCTAGGAACTTCAGGTATGTTACTGAGTTGCGTACAAAATTCTCTTTCCCAAGTGGGGCCCCCTACAACGATAACCTTTTGCAGCCTGAACTGTCCATTAGAATGAGTCTTTGAAGGGCTGCGCATTGAAATATTGAACACAGCAGCTGACAAAAGGCCCATTTTGGGAATTTTGCTAAAAGTAGTAGAAGTACCACAAATGCGTCACTATGTGCAGTTTTCATGACCGAGTCACCATAGTAGCTGCATAATCTTCGAGAGCAAGAAGAGCTACACTGCACCAGCTCGCCGTATGAAATCTGCATGACACATTTTTTTTTCTTTCCATGAGGCTACATACTACTTGTAACAAGTTTCGCTCTAGGAACAAGAAATGAATTGAATAGAGGGGTACTGCTCTGTTCACTTGATTACAAGCTTTTAAAAGCAACTGTTTTGCTATGAAACGCTCTTATTACTGTGGCCACCATTACCAAATGAGCTTCAGCTCGCCTGAAAGGAGCACAGCCCCACGCTTAGTTTAGGCTATACGTTGAAATTATAGAACAGGCTGCATATAGACTACCGTGTTTACCACGCATAGCGATGGACGCAATGAATCCTTCGCAAACTGTGGGCGAGAACCTTGTGGCCACCAACTGATAGCCGTCATCTCTGGTTGTTGACTGCAACGGTAAGTCATTTGACTACATTGTTTGCCACTTCATAAACGTTAGCGAGCAAAACATGGGTTTCAGCGCTAGCCCGGTTTTCCAAATAAATCTAAAATACTTCGAATATGCACAATAGCTAGTGTGCATATCGTTGGTGTGAATTAGAACATTTTCATGGTATAATGATTAGCTGCGTCAGTTTTCCCTCGTGTATGTTATTTAGCACTCACGCCGCCCATCCGTCACACTGCACACATTATGAGCAATGACAATACGTGCATCAAACGCACCCTTTCATGCAGGCTATACTATAACCGACATTGTTAAAATTTTGTGATTCAATTCGCTGGTTCGTTAAATTGAGGTGACTCAGCATGTCTTTACAGGTGGTGCCCTATGGAGCTTGTATGGCAGCGAGTGAATGCCGCTGCTTTCGCAGTTCACTGTTCATAAAAATTTAGTCGTATTGAGCGTCAAATAAGAGATATAGAGTGTTAAGAATATTAAATGAATTTTTCATATACGCTGCTCACTTAAACGACTAAAACAAGGGCGCTACAATAGACTTCATGCAAACATTTGAAGAATACAGTTTGGCCCCGCCTACGCCAACATCCAGTACACTGCGAAGTTCTTCACTAGTAAGCTAACACACTATAACATAGATTCACGCTCTAGGGAAAAGAGAAGCGTAGGCTTTTGTGTAGACAAACAAATGGGATCGATCAACACTCTAATGATGTGACCAATTTCATGATATCCAAACCTGCCATCCCAACTATACAGAAAGTGCTCGCATGAAAATGTTGTAACTGGTATTTTACTGCGGGATGCTTCTGTGATTAAAGCTGGACTGGCACGATACCTTGACTTTTGTAGAGTAGTACGAGCAGCTCAGTTTTGCCCAATCACGCTGCACTCAAATACACATTAGACGTGCTGCTAGCAGCGCGACATGTAGCAGCTCAGCCACAATGTCGGGGATAATTCGGCCATCCGAGGAGCAGTACTATAATTTAGCTTCAGGATGGTCACTGTTTTCAATTTTGTAGGTGGCCCAGGAGAGAAGCCTCGAGTATTCTATACGTTATGCTTGAAGGAATGCAAAACTCTGGTTCGAAGCTACAGTAATTATGCTGACGAGACGTTATCTCTGTCCTTTGCTTTGGGTAACTTTCACCGGTAGGGCTGCTTAGTGGCTATGGTGTTAAGCTGCAGATGATGGGGTTGCGTGATTTATCCCGTCCTTGGCGGTCGCATACAGATTTGGGAGAAATGCGAAAACCCCAGTCTACTTAGATTTAGGTGCATGATAAAGAACCCCTGATGTTCCACATTATTCCGGAGTCCTCCGCTACGACGTGCCTCATAATGAAACAGTGGTTCTAGCCCCAAAACTTCGAATTTTATTTCTAATCAATTTTGAAGGCAACTTTCATGCCATCTCAAAGGTATGCATAAAACTGTTTTCTGCAGTCATGAGTTTCACGCCAACTCAACGACGAAAACTAAGCTAGACCTATGCTGGCAGCCTATGATTCTCAATCTAATTAAAATATTGCTAGGGGATTCTTTGGTTTGATTTATGTAAACGTTATGAAAAATACAAAGCTCTGCTCAATTCTTCTTGCGAGCAAAAATTATTGTTTACTGTGACGTTACGCCTCGTTCTTGAGGCCAGGGCAACTTCTGGAAAGACTGTGGAAGCATCAGGACCCTCAGTACATTCAATTGGTCTGATGTCGTCAATTTGAATAGACGAGCTGCTTGAAGTTTGCACGCAATTCTGAGATTCACTCATAATATTTCACATAATTTAAAGTGTACAATGTAAGACTAATGGGACAAACTGAAGTAGATAGCACAATTTCTACTAGTCAGATATATATTCCCCATGTGAGGTGCAGCACATTTTCATCAGACATGTCATCTGAAAAGTCAAATCACATGCTCGCGACCTTCAACGTAATGTCGAATTAATAAAACCTTGACAGCAGCATTGTCGGTTTTTCAGGTGAATTTCTTTTTCATAAATTAGAACAAGTTCCAGGAGAGTGCGTGGAGTATCAAGATACCTACCATTTTTTTTAGTTGACAAGAAAATGTTTGTCATTCTCAGCCGCCACAACGCGTGCTGCTTTATTCTCTACCATTGCAGTAAAGATTCACGAACATCTCAAGCGGATGTTCGCTTAACCCGTGTCTTTTCTTCTTAAGCATAATTTACAAGCGTGACAGTCATGTAATATTTGGGCATGTAGCACAAGCTGTATTCGACACAGAAAAAGAAGATGTTCGTCAAGCGATAGCGGAAATCTACCCGACTCTTGGCTAATCTCCGTGAGTGGGTATGTGCAAAAGACATTAAGTTCATCATCATCATCAACCTAGGCTGGAGCAGAATGCCGTCAATTAAGTCGTGTCCCAAGAAACCCTCTTTTCACAGAGAATAACCTGTAACCGAATGGTGGGTGTGCTGGGTACACGACACCGACGTACTACATAGTCGCACACGCTTGAATTTCGCCGGAACCGCCATCTTTCCGTTCTATTGCCGACAACTTTCATCATGCTCGGGAACGGAAGATCAGACCTAGCACCAACTGCAACCTGGCAGAGTCCAACGCCAACTGCACCCACACCATTACACGGAACCACGCTTCTTCCCGGGAAAAGCAGGAGAAAATGTGGACGCGTAGCTTACGCACTACAATCGGGTGAGCGGATATAACCACTGGAACTCGGTCACGAAGCTTAAAAAGCCGTCTTATTTTTGAGAGAAACCGCACTGATGTGGTTGCAGGGTTACGAAGAGTCGTGGGCAACGTGGGAGCTCTGTTGAGGAAATAGGAAAATGTTTAGATTACTCTGACGCCAAAATCAAAAGTGTGCAAAGAGCACTCGCACGAAGAGCTCAAACGACGGGAGAGATATGCACTACCTATAAAGATTAAATACTCAACTTGTGCAAGATCATAAGCCCGCAGATGGCTGATTAAGACCGAGTCGGACTTATTCTTAAGGACATCGCAAAAGACGTGCACAATTTCCTTATAGGTACAGAAGACCTCACCTCCGTCTTAGATGTCTTGTTCACGGCCGTAGATTTGAGGCGTTAAAGACACTTCGTACCTCCCCGGAATATGAACGACTGGCAAACGTGAAAACTGTCACCAGCGTCGATACGAGTCCATCCATCGACCGTGCCTCTACTATCCGTGAAATAGTACGCGAAGTACGGCGGCGACACAATGAATTAGTTCGCTACACAGTTCTGCCGCTGGCTTCATAACGAGTGTGCCACTCAGGGCCCACAGCACCATGCGCTACTTTTCCACCATCTGATTGTGTCACGGACATCAATGTGGCGGGAACTACGTGGCCACAGCCAGAGGCGTTTCCCTTAGAACAGCGATATGGGCAACACTTTCACCCGAGCCGTGGTGCAAAGATGCGGACGGCCGCTGTTCAGTGTACTGAGGCGCTCTATACACTTCGACGACCTATGCTGGCTGAGCGCCTTGAGCGGCATTTGGTCTAGCGTTCTCTTCCCCTGTGCTACAAGTGTTGTATCGAGGGCCACATTGCTAGGTACGGCAACGTGGTGCTACGACGGCGCCAGCAGATGAGGCACTACCCATCAGCAATATTCAGCCAGCAACGATTTACCCGCGCGTACACGTATTCAAGCGGCATGTCAAGTGATACCTCGGGAACAATATGAAATCGTTCCCCTGTCTCCAGTCGGAGTTTTACACAGCCGGCTGCCCTTCAAGTAAGGCGGTCACCGTCTCGATGGCGCCGCGACCCCTCGCATTCGCCGGAAAACTAGTCAGTGCAGCCGTTGGAGGAGAGGTCGCCGGACAGTCTTTGATTTTGCACAGAAATACCTGAATCAATTTTCATGTTGAAAGATGAGGTGTTTGCAGGTGTAGACGGAGTTTTAACAATGATCTTAGTGGACACACGATCGGCCGTTTCTGTAATGAGTCTCGTGTTCAAATGCCTGCTTTGACGAAAAGTGCTGTTTTCGTGAGATCGTGCCGATATCGTTCGTGCAGTGAGTGAAAAGCTATTTTACCCTGTAGGTGTGCCCGGTGTGGAAGTTAGCTTGGGTAGTGAAAAATTTAACAAAATTCACAGTTTGACCTCATGCTACGCATGAGGCAATTCTCGATCTCGATTTTATGAAACTGTGTCGTGCCAATGCCGATTGCCGAATGAGAGGAATTACTTCAGATTCTAGCCTTTACTTGTGGAACACCCACCTTTTTACGAAAGTTCCCTTTGTGTGTCCCCAGATACCGTCATACCGCCGTTGTCTGCCAAATGTGTCCCTGTCGCCTGTTCCCCTGCAAACGACAGAACATTTGACGCGACCGCTCTTTCACCTTAGTTGCATTAGGAACAATAGTCTAGTGCCCTGTTGTAAGCTGTCAGTTATTGACGGGCTTCCTGTGTTATGAGCGATAAATTGCGTGCACATGAAGCGTTGCGCCTCGCCATCCATAATGAAGCCCCCGATGCCCTGGATGAGTGGCATTCGGATGTTTTCGCCACAGATGCTCCCATGAAGGCTATGATAAACAAATCCTTAAGTACTACTCTATGTGAGGAAGTGCCAAATACTTCACGAAGATACTTCGCAGTGTTGGACTTTTGCCAACGGAAGGCTCCGCCATCCTTTCCCTATTCATGTGTACAGTATCGCATAAGACACGGGAGCTCACCAGCCTCTGCGAGAGAAGCCATTCCTGGTGCCATCTACGGAGCGCAAGGTGATCAATAACCAAATTCATGACATGCTAAAAGAAACGTTATCCAAGAGTCGAGTAGATCCAAGAGCAGCACCAGTTGTTCTAGTTAAAAGAGAAAGAAGGCACATGACGATTTTGCGTTCACTACTGCGGCCTCAACGCCGTAACCAAGATAGAATTATGTTTCGTATGCCCTTTGCCAGAGATTGATGATGCTATAGGTTACCTTTCTTCGGCCTCATAGTTTTCTACTGTAGACTTGGGCTCTGTTACTGCCCGTTCCCAAACAGAGAAGGAAAAAAACGGCATTCGTTGTGCCAGACGAACTTATTCAAATTATTTTGATGCCATTGGGGCGCTGTAACGTGCCTGCAACTTCGGAGTGCTTCAAGGACATTTTTCGCTGTTTAAAGTGATAAGTCTGCATGTGTTATTTTGATGACACACGTTTTGGGAACACAATGCCCACCTCAATTTTTTGCTGGAGTCTCTAGGCAAAGAACGCTTTGCACTAAATTTCAAGAAATGTCATTTTGGGGAACGCCAAACACTCATTCAAGTCCACGTAGTGGACAAAGCGCATATAAGACCTGATCAAGCGAAAACGGTTGTGGTTAAAGCCTTTAAGCAACTTCGCTGAGCGAAAGAGCCACGAAGCTTGCTGAGCCTTCGTTCATACTTCCGGCGCTTTTTTACCACGTTTGCTCACATAGCCAATCTGCTGACATGTCTGCTTGGGAAAGGCGTCCAAGTTTACTGGACCCCAGAATGTGTGTCTGCTTTTTGTGGACTAAAGTTCTGTTTGACATTACATCCACTCCTCAAAGACTTCGATGCTTTGGCTTCCACAGAACTGCACACGGATGCTTGCGGTATTGGTGTCGGTGCTTTTCTTATACAACGCTTGGACACCAAGGAACACATCGCAGTGTACGCGCGTCGCTCTCTAAGCAAAACGGAGCGCAACTACACCGCTGCAAAACAGCAATTTATCGGGATGATTTTCGCTGTACAGCGCTTTCGGTCGTATCTGTAGGGACGCCCCATCACCATCGTCACAGACCACCATTCCATGTGCTGGCTCGTCAATATGCGCGATCCATCTGGTTCGCTTGCACGTTAGACACTCCGTCTACAGGAGAACGACGTCACCATTTAGTTCAAAAGCGGTCGACGGCACGCCGACGTAGGCTACCTTTCGCGGCTACCAATTCGCTCGATGAACTGCGACGCGGACTGCGGCCACTACATCGCATCCTAGGAGCCAGTATTTCCTAATATACAAACCTCTAAGACTGACCATCAAAACGAGACACTTTAAAGCCACTGCTCGCTGTACAAAAAAATCTGGAGGACGCTTAAGCTTCGCACTCAAAAGTGGAACGCGATAGCGTTCAAAGGCCATTACTTCTTTCCATGCCTCTAAGAGTGACCATCAAAACGAGACACTTTAAAGCCACTGCTCACTGTACAAAAAAAAATCTGGAGGACGCTTAAGCTTCGCACTAAAAAGTGGAACGCGGTAGCTTTCAAAGGCCATTACTTCTTTTCATGCCTCTAAGATTGACCATCAAAACGAGACACTTTAAAGCCACTGCTCACTGTACAAAAAAAATCTGGAGGACGCTTAAGCTTTGCACTAAAAAGTGGAACGCGATAGCGTTCAAAGGCCATTGCTTCTTTTCATGCTTCCCGGCAACTGCAGCTTTTGTAACCGTGACGTTCATTGGGAGACGCTGGCTCCGAACCCTATGCACGAAGGCAAGCTTTCTGTTAGAAACATGGCCTCTTGCCTGGGTCAATCTACTATAATTGTGTCGCACTTTTTAATATTTCAGTCTGAGAAGAGCTAACAGACGACATGCGCTGTCGGTTCTTTTTCATTATATTTGTTTGTGGGCTGCCGTTCTCAAAATTACGAGGAATACCTTTGCAAATAATGAAAAACAAGGTATGAGCAACTTTGGGTGTTATATATGTGTTTGTGTATGCGTGGTTCGAAATTTGCTTCGAAATTCTTTTGCCCGGGCAACGTCCAACGCGGGAAGCGGCACGCCGGGTTTTGTGTGATACGGGTTCCTTAAAGCTATAGCGTTAACATCGCGGTACCGCCGGAAAGGCGTAGCACCGATTTCTATAGGAAATTAGTAGATAGCTATACGAAGTAATGATAGTAGTTTTATCGG
This sequence comes from Dermacentor variabilis, assembly GCF_050947875.1. Classification (NCBI taxonomy): domain Eukaryota; kingdom Metazoa; phylum Arthropoda; class Arachnida; order Ixodida; family Ixodidae; genus Dermacentor; species Dermacentor variabilis. The sequence continues at coordinate 73,009,636 of NC_134573.1, read as the reverse complement.
CCGTATAAGTTTGTAAACATTCGCTTGATAACCAAATAATTAATGATAGAATGCATAAGCGTGACAGACAAACAGAGGTAGCGCTGTCCTTGTGTGTCTGCCTTTTTCTACGTTGTTGTTCAGTGGCGCTTACACATTCTATCATGGATTTTAAATTCATGATAGAAGCAGCTTGTCAACTTGTTTGAACTAAATTTACCAGCATAGTGTCACGCGCGCACGGGAAACATGAACACATCACGCTCTACGAGCGCGGTAACTCTCTGTGAAAATTCGGGAGTGAGGAATCGCGGCAGCAGCAAGCGAATTGCCCTTCATGCATGTCTCGCTTAAGCGGGAAGGAAACGCCGAAATCACAGCGCATACGAAACTACCGGCACTACGCGCAATGTCCAAACATCGCAGATCGCTGTGAAGATTAGGCCAGCGCAGACACGCCCTTTAGCCAAGTCGCCGATCGCTTTCGAGACACACCATTGCCAACAATGCCTCCCTACGGCGTCCGCCAAAGCGTCCACTACGGCGTCCGCGATTCGCGTGGCCAACGTCGTAGTAGACGACGTGGACCACCCTGCAGAGAGTAGAGGGTGAGGAGAACGAGGCACCGTAGCAGCCGTCGGGGAAGAACGCCCTTCCTCCCTTGCCTCAACGCCCTGCCTCGCACGCCACAGGAGAGGGCACGCATAAGGGCCGCGTTCCTCGCTCGCGTAGACTATATTGAACAGCGTTCATTGGCTCACACTCACATGCATACGGAAGCTCACGGCGACAATGACGCCGACGGCGGAAATCTGCCTAGAGTGGCCATACAATGGCTATCGCAATAAAACAAGTAAAGTCAGTCAGTCAGTCAAGAACTTCAGTGAGGTCCTGAGGAGTTTTAAGCCGTTAGAGATCCCATGCGGGGAGCTCCTCGGGCCGAAACCGTAGGCGACGCCCAAGTCGGGACGGAAACGTGGTGACGCTCCGCCAGTTCTTGGGCCCTCTGGACGGCCTTGAGCTGGAGTTTGAGGTCCGGGCTTTTGAGGGCAGCTTCCCATTCGGGCTCACTAGAGAGAGGGCCCTTTGGTAACGCGGTACATTGCCATAGCATGTGCGAGAGTGAGCAATAGAGTTCTTGGCAGTCTGGGCAATTTGCCGGGATGTCTGAGTTATAGTGACTCAGTAGGCCTCGTGAAGGATACGAGTCCGTTTGTAGCATTCGAAACGCGGCCGCCTGCGCGCGTTCGAGTTTGGAGTGCGGGAGCGGATATTTCATTCTGGCTTTTCGATAGTATGAGGTGATTTCGTGATAAGTGAGTAGCGGGTCATTAAACTGAATGTCCAGCCCCTCTGAAGCCGTAGGACCGTCGCGGCGGGCAAGTTCTCGCGCACGGTCGTGGGCCGTTTCATTGAGGTTTGGTTTCCGCGGGTGAATGTCTTTCCCCATGTGAGCGGGGAACCAGGAGAGGCGTCGTTTGCTCTCCTTTGAGCTCGCTAGTAGTATGTGCGCCACTTCTTTACATACGTTGCCGCTTTCGTAGGCCCGAATTGCGGCACGCGAGTCCGTGAGGACATGAGTAAATGTGGGGTTTGCCATGGCGATGGCTACGGCTATCTGTTCTGCTTTAGCGCTGGTGGTCGTTTTAACCGATGCGGATGATCGTAAGGTTCCGTTACCGTCCACGACTGCTATCGCGAAAGTGGATGTGTTGCCGTACTGGGCCGCATCCACAAATGCGGTGGCGTCACGATCCGCCTCGGTGCGATCGAGAATCGCGCGGGCGCGGGCCCGGCGCCTGCCCACGTTGTGTTGTGGGTGGACGTTTCTAGGAAATGGTGAGACCTTGTAGTTGTCTCTAATTTCGCTCGGTAGGGTAATCGCATGCTCGAAATAGGGAGATGGGGAGATATTAGCTTCGTTTAGGATTAGTCTACCGGCTTTGGATGAGGATAGGCGTAGTATTTGCGCCATAGTCTGAGCCTCGATCACTTCGTCGATGTTGTTGTGCATGCCTAGCTGGTCAACTTTTGATGTACTTGCTCTTTGTGGAATGCCCAAGACCTGTTTGATGCTCTTGCGAATGAGTGTGTTTAGTTTCGTCTTTTCTATTTTCGTCCAGTTGTGGGCAGAGGCGACGTAATTAATGTGGCTCATAAGGAATGCGTGGTATACGCGCAAAAGGTTATCCTCGCAGAGACCCTTTCTGCGCCCCGAGACTCTGTGGATGAGTCTGATCATGTTTTCGGTTTTGGCGGTTAAATGTTTGATAGTGTGTCCGTGGCATCCGGTGGCTTCGATTAGAAGCCCAAGAATGCGTATGTGGTCGACTCGCGGAATCTGTTGTCCGTCTCTTGTGTGTAGTGCTATCGGAAGTTCGTCTAGAGGTGTTAGGTAGCGGACTCCTTGGCAAGACTTGCGAAATAGTAAGAGTTCCGATTTCTTGGAGGATAGTTTCATGCCTGTGTCTAGTAGGTAGTCTTCTGTGGCATCTAGGGCAGACTGTAATGCCTGCTCCATGTCTGCCAAGGAGCCTCCCGGGCTCCAAATGGTGATGTCATCTGCGTATAAAGCGCAGTTTACGTTCGGGATGTCTCGTAGTTTGTCTGCGAGTCCCTTCATCACTATATTAAATAGTAATGGAGAGATGACTGAGCCTTGAGGTGTTCCGACGGAGCCCAGCGTGTAAGGGTCCGACTTTAGTTCTAAGACTCGCAGTCGGGCTTCTCTGTCTTTCAGGAAGGAGCGTACGTACTCCTGAAATCTCTGGCCGAGGCCGAGTCCTGCAACAGACTCCAGTACGAAGCGATGCGAGACGGTATCGAATGCTTTCGTGAGATCGAGGGCGAGGATGCCTCGAACGTCTCTTGTTTTAACGTCGAAGATCTGTCTCTTTAGGAGTAACATAACATCCTGAGTGGATAGGTGGGGTCAAAACCCTACCATGTTGCATGGGAGGAGTTCGTGTTCCTCAATGTAGCGTGACACTCGGTTGTGAATGACGTGCTCCGCCACTTTACCCACGCATGAAGTAAGAGAGATGGGTCGTAAGTTGTCCACGTTAAGGGGTTTGCCGGGTTTGGGAATGAGGACCACCGTGGCAGTGCGCCATTGCGTTGGTACCTCTCCTGTTTCCCACACGTGGTTGATATCTTTCGTGAGCAATGTAATGGATTGGTCGTCTAAGTTACGTAACATGCGGTTGGTTACCCCGTCCGGTCCTGAGGCCGACCTGCTGTTTAGGTTGTGTAGCGCCTCTCGGACTTCTGCTTCCGTGAAGGCAGCGTCTAGCTCGGGAGTGGATTCGCACTTTATGCTCGGGTAATCATTGGGGTGAGCGTCGCCTAATGGAAGGTATCGTTTGGCAATTTCTTCCACGAAAGACTCCTCCGTTCCCCCTTTCTCTTTATGTGAGTGTAAAAGTCGGTCTAGCGCGTGGCTTTGATTATCCTTCGTTTGGCTGTCGGCTAACATGCGTTTCAGGAGGTTCCACTTACCTCCGGTCCGCATGCGGCCGTCGACCGCCGAACAGAGTTCGTGCCATTGGAGTCGTGTGAGTTCCGTACAGTATTGGTCGATGTCTTGGTTGAGGTTCGCGATGCGTTTGCGCAGTCGTCTGTTTAGACGTTGCTTTCTCCATCGCGTAAGTATCGAGGCCTTGGCCTCGAGTAAGTGAGCGAGGTGAGGGTCAACCCTTGGGACCCCCAGTTCCGTTTGTATGGTTTTCGTGGCTCTAGTTACGTCGCCCTTTATCGCAGAGAGGAGTTCCGCGAAGGAGTCGTACGTGTTCGTGTCTTCCTTCCGTAACCTACGGAAGGTGTCCCAGTCTGTGAGGGTGAAAGATCGGGGTGGGGTGGTCGTGTTTGGTATTTCTGTGCGTATGACGAAGTGATCGCTGCCCAGGTTCTCTTGTGTATTCGTCCATATATAGTTGTCTACAGTGCGGAGTAACGTGAGGTCCGGCGTAGTGTCGCGTCGCGTCGACGTACCCAATCTGGTGGGAAACCTGTGGTCCGTCACCAGGGTGAGGGACGGTCGTCTATTGCGCGCGAGAGGTTGTTGCCGCTCGGCTTGATTATGGGGTAACCCCACGACGGGTGGGGAGCGTTGAAATCACCTGCGATAATGAGCGGTGAGTTTCGTGCCAATGATGTGACTTTAGTAAGGATCGCGTAGAAGGATTGTTTGTAGTGCGTGGGGGAGCTGTAGACGTTTAGTACAAAAATGCTTTGTTTTAAGAGTCGGTTAGGTACAAGCTCGATTAGGATCGCCTCGATGCGACTGTTTTCCGGTAGGACGTTATGAACGATGTGCGCGAATTTTCTATTAACGAGCGTGGCGATGCCTCTCCTGGCGTCCCCTCCTCTTTGGGAGATGGGGCTGTACCCTGCGAGCGTGAGGGTTTCGCATAGAGTTTCTTGTAATAGTGTTACGTGCGGCTTTTTGGGTTGAATTTTGAGGTACTGTTGCAGCGAGGATTTGCGTTTCGCGTAGCTAGCGCAATTCCACTGCCAAATTTCTAAGGTATCCCGTGTCGTGTTAGCCATGATGGTTTTGCGGGGGATTTATTGGTGGTGAAGGGTGCGTCGTCTTGTCCATCTGTTGTGGCTGACTAGCTTTGTTTTTAATTTTTATGGCGACTTTGTTTTCGACCACCTCTACACGGTTTGCTAGGGTACGAATACTTTCTAGGTTCTCTCGCGTGAGGCGCAGAATTTCGCTTAGGGTGTCTTGCGGTGCGTGACTCTCTTCTTCCGTCTCAGGGAGCGGAGGGGGTTTGCGTTTGGCTGTGCTTACTTTATAGTTTGTCTCTTGGGGTGCTGCTTGTTTGGGAGCTTTAAGGCTTTGAATCTGCTGTTTCGCGTCATTAATCTGCTCTGTAAGCACTTGTATGGTGGCTCGGAGACCAGCTAGTTCCTGTCGTAGTGCTGTTACTATCTCGCTCTCATGCTCGGGCAATGAAGACCGCGTTACCTGTCTGGTAGATGAGGCGTCCCGTTGCTGCTGCTGGTGCTGTTTCCCTCGTACTCGGTCGGCCCACGTCAGTTCTGTGTGGCCGGATTTAGGGCACCCCCTGGAGCCCTAAAAAAGAAAATAGTTTTTGCACACGTGATGTACATCTATACAAGAGTGATTCCAGTACAGTTTCACAATATCTGAAGGTTGTCCCGAAGATCCTGCGCGCTTCCATCTTGCTGGCTGTGCATAATCCAACCTGCAGTTATGTGGGAGCGGCGAAAACGATTTGCCGACTTGAAGAAAGATTTTACCCGCTTAATGTACGTGAGACGACGCGGCAGTACGTGTGTAGCTGTTAAGAATGTCAACGTCGCAAGCGTATCACAAGTATTTATCGTGGTAATTTACAGCCGCTGCCACCCCTAGGGACTCCTATTATTAATTTCCGCTAGAACACAAGAGCTCCACTTCTGTAAATATGAAAATCTAAAACAGGAGTGCTCGTTTTACATCCAAGTAGCGATCGATTGGCACTCGCTGTTTTATGTAAAGACACCTACTCCATGTCCGGTTTTCTCGTGAGTTTTTTCTTTACAATGAGCATTTTCTTTTCTACTACGTAATACGTAGTCTCGAATATCAGCTTTACGCGAAGCCCTGTCCCATGTCAGGCCTCGCATTATAAACTGGAGCGAATTAATACTTATCAATAGCTCTTGGAGCTGCATCATTGTATGCGCACATCTCAAGCACATATCCAGCTCAAAGGAAAGAAGTATTGAGCCTGTAAGGGATCCAAAAGACGGCGTTTTATTTTCTGGCAAGTGCCATATGTATGCAACATTGCAAGACATCATAGCCAACTCCATCGATAGCTCTTGAATGATATTACACGTTCATGTAGTAAAGTTCCGTGGAGCATATGCTGGAGTTCACATAAAACGGAGTGTTGCCTGCCAGGCTGCAATAATCGGAAAGATTACCGCAAATCCCCTACGTTCCACAGGTGAATGCCCAAAATGTGTATGAAACTTCCTAGTTTCAATAAGACTACCCTTTCTGTTTAAGATCTGTGATGATATTGGGTGAATATTCGTCAAAAGCCCCGGCATCTGGCACCGCATGACACATGCTGAACCTTAAATAAATGTCATACTTTCAAAGTACTTGCAAATTTGAAGATATTGAAGGAGCAGAAGTCCCACAAATATTTACCATTTATTAAACAGGTAAGTGTGTTGATGTTGCGGCTGCAATCGTTGAGCCTGATGGCGCTAGTACAGTCTGTTCTTCCACCACGTGGCTCTATGAGTGCCGTCCATTACAGGGCTGCCCCCCTAGTGATGGAGGCACTGATGTTGAGCGGTTTATGTTGTGGAGATGGCACTGCCACACTCTAGATGAGTTCCCACCAATGGCTCGATAGAAATTGTCTCTTCGCGGAATTGGGGCCTTTGGTACAAGGGAGGGTGACACCCTAAATAAACTGCATCCTTATATCATTACACCCCACAGCTTTAGACAGGGTGCGTATCATCTGGACACCTGGACACGCCTCCATTCATGGTAATGAACGCGCTAATACGGTAGCCCGAGAGCTCGCTAACCGAGCCCCATTGGAAGAGCTGTCCAACCCAGACGACTCGCGGACAAAACCACTGAACTACACCGAAACTCTACAGCATTGCAGAGATAGCAGGAGACATTTCCCTCCACCACATAATTCCCTTGACGTCGAAGATGCCGTCGCGCCACGACAGCTTCAAACTAATTCATTTCCCGGCCTCTTTTATGTTCACTTCTTCCATCCCATGCAATATCCCTCCTACTGCCCCTACTGTGGAGCAAAGACCACAGTATATCATTGCACATAGGAGTGAGAATACCCTCCGCATTACTTCCCTATTCCTTCACCCTTATTTATCTCCTGCAAGAGTGCGCTGACCAGATTAGACATGCAAGAGCCGCCAGGGCTGATCCGGTGGGCACGCGGAGTGGCGCAAGCCAATGGGCCCTGAATTAAGGGCTCCACCCTACGAAGAATTCACCCCGTCTCATTATAAATAAATGTTTTCTCTCTCGCTTTGGGTCCGCTGAGGAGAAGTGTGGAAAATTTGTTATCACGCTTAAGCACTTTGAAGGGACCGTCGTAAGGAGCTTATAAAGGAGCGCGAGTAGCGATAAGGATAAATACGTGACTGCTATGAAGTAAAAATGGGCTCATGTAAACATTTCTGCGGTTGTTACGAAGCGGTGATGGCATAACAGTGGCAATTGTAATGCGCAGGCGGTCGGAGTATGATTGTAGGCCTGCAGATGACGGTTCCGAGCCGAATAACTCACCGGGTACGCGAAGTGTGGTGCCGAAAATGAGTTCGGCTAAGGAACATTGAGCATCTGCTTTCAAGCTGTGCGAAGGCCTAGTAGGACCAAAGGCACGCGCTCTATCCATGGACTTATAGAGTCATAGGCACGGACTGATGCTTTTAGTTGACGATGAAGGCATTCTACCATATAATTGGAACTTACGTGATAAGCTGTCGTTATTATGCGGACTACACCCAGAAGGCGGGAGAGAGCTTCAAAGAGGGACAAGTCAAATTGTCTTCCTCTGTCTGTCGTGATGGTGTGTGGTATGCTGTAACGAGAAATCCAGGTATTTAAGATGTCCTGGTCTACGGACTCTGCAGTAATGTGAGAAAGTGGCATTGCTTCAGACTAGCGTTTGAAGCGGTCGATAGAAGTCAGTCTGTAGCGTTGGTTCGGGGACTGTGGTAGAGGGCCAGATAACGCGGCGGAAACGAACGTATGATGGAGAATAATGACCAGATGAGCTCGTAGTGTGCCGACTGACCTTGGCACGCTGGCATTGTACGCCTACCTGAGTCAAGCAACGGACGATAGCGGTCATACCGGGCGACAGGTAGCGGAAAATGACCAGACGTTGCGTCGCACGTACTCTAGGGTGTGATAAAGAGTGTAGTGCGTCAAAAACTTGCTGCCGAAATTGTTGTGGAACGTGAGGCCGACAATCATCCGTAGACATGCCGCATGTCAATGTGACGTTGCAGTCGGGCAGTAACATATCTCCGAAGTGCAGAGAATCGTTAGCAGTGCGCAGTGTTTGAAGTCCATGGTCTGTGCGCTGAACGGTAGCGAGGCGGATAAAGTCAATGCCGGAACAATTTACTTGGCTTGTATTTATATTAATCTGTGATAGAGCAGCAGCAACGGGCTTATTTTCACTACTGACATGCCGAATATCAGTAGTGAATTCGGAGATATATGCAAGCTGGCGAATTTCGCGAGGAGCGTGCGATGAACTGTTGAAGATAACAGTATAAATTAGCGGTATGTGGTCAGCGAAAATAAAGGACTGACGTCCTTAGAGATTGCGACGAAAGTGGCGAACTGCGAGGTAGAGTCCTAGCAATTAGCGACCGAAACTGCTGTAGCGGGTTTCTCGCGGTGTCAGCTTACTTGAAAATAAATATGTCCTGCCCAGCAGCTGTTGAAACACGGCGCCAACAGCTATGTCTGAGGCGTCTACCATAGCATACATTGGAGCGCCTGGTTGTGGCTGTTCCAGTAGACTAGTGGTAGCAAGGGCTTTCATGGCAAAGATAAAAGCGTATTCAGCAGCATTAGTCCATGATATAGGCGTGCTAGCTCGTGGTGTGCCAGAGAGTAAAATGTGTAGAGTCTGTAAAATTGGGGCACAACGAGGAATGAAGCAGCGATAGTAACTGATGAACCCAGAAATTCCCCTAATTGCTTGGTGTAAGACAGACGTGGGAAATCTTTAATGTCTTGGACACGGGATGGGATAGGTTGGATGTCATGCTCGTCTACCCGACGGCCCGAAAAATTTAGAGGAGGAATGCCAAACCCACTCTTAGAGATGTTTACAACCGGGCCATATTGACGGAGGCGTTCAAACACCTTACGAAGGTCAGATTCGTGTTCCACAGCAGGGCGACCGAATAAAAGAGTGTTATCTAAACAAACGAAGCAACAAGACAGGCCACGGAGTGCTTGATCGACGAACCGTTGAAATGTTTGAGCGGCATTAAGGAGGCCGAATGGCATGGGCACGTATTCAAGCATGCCAAAAGGGGCAATGATTGCGGTTTTAGGAATGTCGGAAGGCTCGGCAGGAATCTGAGTGTAGGCTTTGACTAGATCCACCTTGCTGAATATGCAGCAACCATGAAGCGATGCGGCGAAGTCCTGGATGTCAGGTATAGGTTACTTATCGCCAATCGTCACTTCGGTGAAGAAGCAGTAAGCGCCACTCGGTAGCCACGGACCCGTCTTCTTGGGCACCATGTGTAAAGCAGATGGCTAGCGGAAGGACGAACGAAACCCAACTCGAGAATGTGTTCGAATTCTTGCTTAGCAATTTTCACACGGTCTGGTGCTAAGCGCCGAGCTGTCGGGTGTATACTAGTGGTCATTTAGTCACAATTTGGCGCGTCACGTTTTGCATTATTGCACGACCTGCCAAGGCCGGTTCGAACAGCTCAGGGAATTCCGCCAGAATGGCGGACCACGGTTTCGGTACCTAAATGTGTGCTTGTACGAGACGCAAAAGTGGTGCAGACGTGGTGATACCTTGTACGGAGAGGTTTGTTGAGGAGTCAAGAAGGCGGCAGTTGCGAAGGTTGACGAGAAGGGTAAGCTTCCTGAGAAAATCAGCGCCGATGAGCGCCCCGCGGACGTCAGCGATGGTGAATAGCCATCGTAAAGGGCGTCGCAGGCCAAGGTCAACAGTGGCAGATTTCAGGCCGTACGTTTTAATGTTGGAACCATTGACGGCCGCGAGAAAAGATGTGTCATGGTGATGCCTTCTGCGGTCTTGAAAAGTCGGGGGAATGACACAATCTTCCGCACCAATGTCTACACGATAGCGAACTTTAGTGACACGGTCGGTAACGTAGAAGAGACGGCTTGATGTAGAGCTAGTAGCATTAGCCATCATCTGTGACTGGCCAGACCGTTTCCCGGAAAGTTGCAAAGCGGACGGCACTGCCGTGCGCGAGAGCCATATCTGGCGTGATACACGCCAATAAAGGAAGACGCTGGGCGCGACACGTTTTGGTCATGAGAGCGATGCCTCTGCTGATGGTTAATCGCCACAAAGCGTAAGGCAGCCAACCGGTTAGTTAGCTCCTCTAATTGCGCAGCCAGGTACGTACTTGAACTGTGGGGTTCATCAAATTAATGCAGTAACTGGGGTTGTGTTCCAACGGATACATTACAATGGCTAGCAGTGGATATCACAGAATAGAAAGAATCTATAATCTGGTCTGCCATCGTCGCTAAAGCCTCGACAGACGTCGTAGTAGGTGAGGCACATAAAATTAGGCGTACCTGGTTCTGTAAACATTGGCAGGAGAGCTCTCGAAGGATTTTCGAGTCTGCTGATGATGGACTGAGTCCCAGGAGTGGTGTCATGCGGTGAAGCAGCTCAGTTGGTGTTTTTGTCACTAAGGTCCTCCGATGAGAGGAGCTGTTGAATCCGTCGGGACCGGAGTCCGTGGTGCGCTGTAGTAACTCCTGCTTAAGGGTATCGTACTGATCAGCAAAATGTCGCGGACCAAAAGCTGCAGTGGTCAGGTTACGCGCACTCACGACGTTGTCGTATATGGCCACCTGAGATGCGACTCTGTGACGGTGAAACTTCACCCTCGATGTGGGCGAACAGTCCGATGGCCACAAATCGGGAAGTTGCAGTGCGGTGACGCAAGACGTTGCGTTTTCTTCCAGACATCTTTGTTCGGCAGCCGGTTCCATGGCGTCGAGAAGAAACTTGGTAGACTTGTACAGTTGTGATGTGGTATCACGTCCATCGTCACCAACTTGCAGGAAGAAAAGGCTCACAAAAAATTGCATTTAATAAACAGATGACTGTGTTCATGGTATGACTGCTATCGTCGAGCCTATATGCCTGATAGCGCAAGTCCAGTTTCTTTTTCTGCCACCGCGGGGCTATATGAGTACTGTCTACTCCAATATAAAAGGCAATTAACAGCACAAATTACTGGATCGCCTTTAGAACATAGGCTGAAGAAACCGACTGTGCTCCCCTCAGGCCTAGACTATTGCCTTCAGTAGAGTGGCAAAGTAAGCACACTGAAAATGTCGAACATTACGGAGAATCTGCCATTTTCTGAGACATCCATTCTTTTGATACCGTGACATACTGTTTACTAATAAAAAAATGCTTTTTTACAATATCAGTCCTGAAGTAATATGGGTAGAAGATTACTTACGTTTACGTCAGCAGTTTGTGGTGGTGAATGGTACTCAGTCAAAGAAGGTGCAAGTTGTGTCCGGTGTTCCGCAAGGCTCTTTGTTGGGGCCGCTATTGTTCTTGCTGTACGTGAACGACATTAGTGACGGATTAGTGTCTCAAATACGGTTATTTGCGGACGACTGCGTCTTCTATAGAGTAGTCACCTGTGACCGTGATGCTGATATGTTTCAGGAAGACTTGAACAAAATCTCATAATGGTGCGGCAAATGAAATATGAATTTGAATTTGTCTAAAACTTTTCATATGAAATGTACAAGAAAGAAAAACCTTGATATGCAACCATATGTTATTAGGAATGTAATGTTGGAACAGGTATTCGAATTTAAATATTTAGGTGTTTATTTTACTCCCGCTTTGAATTTGCGCCGTCAAGTCGATTATGTCGCTGCTAAAGCATGCGAAATCCTGGGATTTCTTCGCAGAAATGCAAACACTTTTCCACAGTCATGTCAGGAGATTTTGTACAAGAGTTATGTGAGGTCAATTCTGGAATACGCGTGTACGGTTTGGTACCCGCATACTCGTAGAGATAAAGATAAGCTGGGGCGGGTGCAGAACATTGCCGTTCGTTTCGTATCTGGCATACGCGGGGCTCAATACAGTGCATCGCGTACGAATAATAATAATAATATTTGGGGTTTTACGTGCCAAAACCACTTTCTGATTATGAGGCACGCCGTAGTGGACGACTCCGGAAATTTTGACCACCTGGGGTTCTTTAACGTGCACCTAAATCTAAGCACACGGGTGTTTTCGCATTTCGCCCCCATCGAAATGCGGCCGCCGTGGCCGGGATTCGATCCCGCGACCTCGTGCTCAGCAGCCCAACACCATAGCCACTGAGCAACCACGGCGGGTTCGCGTACGAAGGAAGCACTCAACTGGGAATTGCTAGACACGCGCCGTAAGAAGTTGAGGCTGAAGTTTTTCCATGCTATTTATTATTCAGCTGTTCGGGTTGATCGCGAAAAGTTTGTGCAAGAGCCTTTTTATAGATCCAATCGTGTTGACCATGATTTCAAGGTCCGTGAATTTGCGACAAAAACTGAAATATTTAGAATGTCTTTCTTTCCTAAAACCATTAGGGAATTGAATAGACTGCCGAGTGATGTTGTGAGGGCTGGATCAAATGATGCTTTCTTTTTGATCATGTAGATCGTAGATGCGCATTGCTAAGGGCTTTGGCTTTTTTCTCGTTGTTCCTCTTTTATTATCACTTTTAAAACTGTACAGGAGCAGTGGTGTCGTCTGTATTTCTTCTTGTACCCCCCCCCCCCCTCTGTAATGCCTTGGCGCTGGGGGTTCCTTATTAAATAAATAAATAAATAAATAAATAAATAAATAAATAAATAAATAAATAAATAAATAAATAAATAAATAAATAAATAAATTAATTAATTAATTAATTAATTAATTAATCAATTCTGGAAATTTCGTCACAGGAAAGTTGTTCAGAACCAGATGCAACGAGTTTGGTTGATGAATATACCTAGCTGGCAGAAACATCATGAAATATTTTCAAACGATCACATGCCCTGGCAATACCGACGTTAATTAATAGGGATACATCAAGCACCCGCTTCAGGTGAGGTTATTTGCTAGAACTACTGTTGAGGCATAATCCGCTTTGCCAAGTTATTTAGGAGTGGATCGGAAGGGCTCTCATTCAGTTGCATTCCGTGCACAATAAGATAGCTTGGACCCTTAAGGGTGCTGCATTGTCTGATGGTCAACATCTTTTGCATTCAGCCTGTTAAGAATTTGTCGTACTTGACAGCCAACTCTGACAATACGGGTATGAGGGACGACGTAGTTGAACATTATGTAGTAATTAAGACCTCGTCGCGACAACGGAAATATCTGTCACGGGTGTATTATTGTTAAAATCGCTGAAGGCATTCAACCATTGTTGTATCCTCGGTCGCACCATTCATCGTGTCTCATCAAAAATGTCGCCAAAAATGAAAACCTGAGTGGCCCATATTATTCAATGTTACCCATTTAAGGCTGCTTAGGGGGTGTTCCCACTTAAGTTATTCCGCTAGGTGCCGTTTTGTCCACCCGCCTTCCTAAAGAAATTGATAATTGTCATGTGTGGCGAAAATAAATTGTACTGTGCGCCGGCCTCAGCTTCTTCAAAAACAAACGCCATACTCTAGAAGGCGGAAAATAAAGTACCTGCTTATTTAACAAACCTATGATGCAGCGCTGCTAGTAATACAAAAAACCCTGTGACCCGCCGAGGTTGCTCACTGGCTATGGTGTTCGGCTGCTGAGCACGAGGTCGCGGGATCCAATCCCGGCCACGGCGGCCGCATTTAGATGGGGGCGAAATCCGAAAATACCCGTGTACTTAGATTTCATCATCATCATCATCATCATCATCATCATCATCATCATCATCATCATCATCATCATCATCATCATCAGCAGCAGCAGCAGCAGCAGCAGCAGCCTAGTTACGCCCACTGCAGGGCAAAGGCCTCTCCCATACTTCTCCAACTACCCCGGTCATGTACTAATTGTGGCCATGTTGTCCCTGCAAACGTCTTAATGTCATCCGCCCACCTAACTTTCTGCCGCCCCCTGCTACGCTTCCCTTCCCTTGGAATCCAGTCCGTAACCCTTAATGACCATCGATTATCTTCCCTCCTCATTACATGTCCGGCCCATGCCCATTTCTTTATCTTTATTTCAACGAAGATGTCATTTACCCGCGTTTGTTGCCTTACCCAATCTGCTCTTTTCTTATCCCTTAACGTTACACCCATCATTCTTCTTTCCATAGCTCGTTGCGTCGTCCTCAATTTCAGCAGAACCTCCAGGTTTCTCCAGGTTAAGCCTCCAGGTTTCTGCCCCATATGTGAGTACTGGTAACACACAGCTGTTATACACTTTCCTTTTCAGGGATAGTGGCAACCTGCTGTTCATGATTTGAGAATGCCTGCCAAACGCACCCCAGCCCATTCTTATTCTTCTGGTTATTTCAGTCTCATGATCCGGATCCGTGGTCACTACCTGCCCTGAGTAGTTGTATTCCCTTACCACTTCCAGTGCCTCGCTACCTATCGTAAACTGCTGTTCTACTTAGATTTAGGTGCACGTTAAAGCATTAGGTGCATGTTTGACCAGGTGTTCAAACTTTCCGTAGTCCCCCACTATGGCGTGCCTCATAATCAGAAAGTGGTTTTGGCGCGTAAAACCCCATAATTTTTTAAAAGCCTTGTGATATAAAAATGTAATAAAATGGATGTCGGGAAGGCCACGTAGCCCTTTGCATTTCTGAACGCAACACCCAGTTTTTTATTGTATTTTGCACATACATGTCGCTGATATAAATCCGTTTGTTCGAAGGTGTTCATTTAGCCTCTAATTAACTTCTTGGCTAGAAAAGTTTTTAGACGTGATGTTATCTCTTTCTATTCGCGTGATGCGATATCTACTTCATGTCATATGCACTTATATTTACAACAATATTTGTGTGGCGGAAAATCCCTATCTCGTAACGCCTGGACTAGGCTCTTTCTATATCTAAGCATTCAACCGCGAAATGCATGTCATTCTGGTGGACAGAATAAGATGCCGATGCGTACACCACGATATGTGAGCTGCCCTATATAAATAAGTTGTGTGGCAGTGATGTATATCGCTCATATTTCACTTTTTCACAAATATAACCAACTCTTTAGGCAGTGGAGCAGTATTTTTGTTTTTGATTTTGATACTGCAACAATATTTCAAAGAATATATAACAAAGGATTGTTTTTAATTACATACAATGTGTTCTGACAGCTGCATGTAGAGTCATGATCATGATACGACCCAGTTACGCCCATCACAATGACATCTACAAGTCATATATGTCTGAAAAGTATTGCCTTGTATTGCATCATTATTTAAGGATTTTCCATATCTCTTTTAAAGTACTTCGCAATCAGATCAGTAGGACGAAGTGATGCAGCATTGAAATTTCGTATGGCGTATTTAATTAATGTATACTGGATTCTCTGATAACACGACAAATGAGTTTTCTTTTATCCAAGGACCGCTTTACACGAACAATGACATCTGAAATTTTGTACAAAAAGAGACAATATGTTTCGGTGTCTGCTATCTTCCGTGCCACAACGCGGAGAATATAAGGGACACTCAGTTCGACGTTACTTTCAGCAGGCCCAACTTTGGTAAAACAGCATGCAGCGCTTTTGCTTTCTGGTTCTTCACGTCATTGCTTTGCAGCTGTTGCTTGCAGCAGCTCAGGAAACCAGTGATGTTCCAGACACCTTCAAGGTAACTATTGACGCTAGTACCGGTCGCACAGAGTAGGGCAGAACCTTGACATTACTTTGTAAGGATTTATTTCTAGCCTTGTTGGTTTCACATATTTTCTACTGCTTAGCGCAGAACCTTGAGACGAGACGGTCGGATTCAAGCGCGACAATTTTGCTGTAGCAGACCTAATGTGAGAAGTACGTAGCGAGGAATCAAAAATGTATTCCGTTTTAACTGGCTGTTTACGCTTTCGGCGAGAGAGAAAAAAAAGTTTAATTCCACCACCTTCATTGCTAGTCCTCGATATCTCTTTGAGCCTTTTTATCAATAGTAAGAGATTTACATTATTATGAACAAGAAGAGCCAATTTCGCTGTTTCATGGCAAAATCAAGAGTAAGACAAACACTCGTTACGACGCTCCGTACATTAATCTTCTTCCACCGATGGTATAATGAACGCTCTCACTTCTATCGCACGAAGAACCTACTCTACTGTGCCTGGCAGCTTTCTTGTATAAGCAGAAAACTTCTGAAATAAGCAATATTGGCAACAGCTGCAGAAGTATTGATTCGTGGGGCGAAAAGAACTGGCACGCACCTGAGACCATGCTTCCGGCCGACAATCGATTTTAGCATGCTCCTTTTGGTGGAGGACCTGCATGCTCGCCATAATGGGTTTTGTTTGCTTGATGTGGTTCCTCCTCGCGAAGAATAGAGCACATTGGCTTCCCTTACATTATTTACGCATTGAATACCAATGTATTACAGGCATGGATAACTTAAGTCTGTCATGGCGCGAAACTAAGAAAGCTCTCCTGTTATATGGTCTCGATCTTCTGTAACAAGCATATTTAATCAGCTGCCATAAAAAACTTGTTTCATGATGATTTTCTAGACTAATCAATCACGAACACGTATGATGGTCTTGTACGCAGATCTTCGAAAACTTCCCATTCGCTGTCGCAGTCTCTGACCAGGACAACGACACCATATACGAATGCCTGACGGCTAAGAGAATGTGGCTGACACCAGAAGAAAAGAAGGGAGAATGCCTTTGGCTTTTTGGTGGCCATGGTGGCAAATCGAAGTGAGTTTAGCAATCTTCTTGTACAACATGTATACGACAAGTTCATTTATGGGCGAAGTGATGTCTACTTGACCGAAGTTGTGCGAGCACACTCACAAGCAAAAATACATCTGCGCATGCTTAATCCATGTGCTTCCCGAGCATCCCGTATACCTTGCTACATTTTGCTATAAACACATACATAATGTAGATATTTTCCGGATAATGTTAAAGTCATAATGTCACCAACTTGTGTGAAATAAATATATTTATTGTGTATGAAATAGTCACTTTTTCATGTTGATCTCTATGATGTTACATCCAAGAATTCGTGCATTTCTAAAATGTACCCATTGATTGCGCTGTTTCATTGGAAGGTATTTCTTCTGAGTCATGTTTTCCGCCATGCCATTACAACAATGTGAGCACAAAAGCAGCGTTCGATTTAACGAAGTTTGGAGGTGGTGTTACCGAAATCTGACGTGCAGTGTATTGAAGCCACATCGAAGCAAATATTATACTTTTAAAAGAAAATATTTTCGATTTATCTTGTCGTCGGGAATGTCCAGCTCCAATATGTGGATGTTAATTTATTTCTCCTTCTAATTTTCGTATGCAGACGGACAACTGCGTTCTACGTATTCGAAGGAAGCAGCCCTGACACATTTAGATTCACAGTGGACTCAGGTAAGAGCGCAGTGGCTGCATAAATATTTTTAGCATGATAAGCGTTTTTATCAAACTAGACCCACTTTCCGCTATCTATCTATCTATCTATCTATCTATCTATCTATCTATCTATCTATCTATCTATCTATCTATCTATCTATCTATCTATCTATCTATCTATCTATCTATCTATCTATCTATCTGTCTGTCTGTCTGTCTGTCTGTCTGTCTGTCTGTCTGTCTGTCTGTCTGTCTGTCTGTCTGTCTGTCTGTCTGTCTGTCTGTCTGTCTGTCTGTCTGTCTGTCTGTCTGTCTATCTATCTATCTATCTATCTATCTATCTATCTATCTATCTATCTATCTATCTATCTAACCTTTCTCCGGTAACCTAGCTTCTCTCGGTATCCCTAGGTGGAAATTGTAGCGCGTCTGACTGCTGTGCTGAGGTAACAGAATTTGAAACCGTCCGTTGGGTCAACTTGGGCCACTTTGTGGGTACCACAGTGTACCTATTTTCTGTTCTTCAGGGAACCTATTTGACGGCGACTTGGTTCATTGCGAATGTGGTACTGGGTGTATACCGCTGTTCAATGTATCTCTCTACGCTGACTTGAAGTACTGGGTATGTGGCGCTCGATTTGTGCTGCTGTTCAATGCGCCTCTCCGACACCGACATCTGGCAGTGTGCAGTTGGAACAGTGCAACGATAGAGGAGCTCGGCTTCATTTCTGTCAGTCGTCTGCGCGGTGGGTACTTTCGGCCAGCCGAATGTTCCATTGCAAAAAAAGTTTGCAATTGCACCTATGGAGGGTGAAGCCCATCCATCTATGCCCATAGCCGCTTTTGCGGAGGTGAGCCATCCTTTGACTTACACTGCTATTCCCACCTTCGTAGCTCACAGCAGTTGAGCTTCCGCATTTTCCTTTTCGGCGGTTGCCGTTTCTAGTTCTCAGACTTCCGGCATTTTCGGTTCCTTAATTTTTCCATGGTACACGCTCGCTCATTACTGCTGTAGTAACGTCTCTTCCGGCTGAAACCAGAAGCTGCGACTACGTAAGTTCCGCCTGATGCCAGAACCTGACGCGTGAGTGAGGAAGGAGTGTGCAGATAGAGGGTAGGTTCGCGGCGCTTATTCTAGTGCTGGAAACGTATATGGAAGCGCATTAGTGCCGGAAACACTGGAACATACATCACACGTGTTTCCCATGGACAGTAGCCCAACGCTTTAGGAAGCTGCGCCACTTTGCACCAGCCGCTAACTGAGGTCACTGGGTACTTGAACTCAGCGTGCGGCCACGGAGGGAACAATTCTCACCGTTCGAACGCAGCGGCGCGCGGTGTTCTAAACCACGTCACGATATGACGCAGCCTGTCAAGAAGAGCCGGAGAGGAGGCAGCTGCTGCATGGTGCGTCTCTTAGCGCTTGTACTAGCACGCAGGCCACGCGTTGGCTTTCAGGTGGCGACAATAGATGGCACAGAACCGAGTCGCAATGCAGTGCTCATCTCATACATAGAGGATTTGGCTTTGGGAATACGTTTTTCGCTATATTAACGCGATTGTCGTAAGTGCCCCGTGTCCCATAAAATCCAGTGGCCGCGTCTTACGTCCAGCGTCGACTGTAGTTTCGGAAAAAATAATTTCGGACCCCTCATAGCCAACCGCGCAGGCCCTCCATGTAGTACAAGGAAGTTACTGAACTAATTGAATTTCTGAAGCTGAAATACATAGGAAAATTGTAAAGTACAACTTACACACAACCTACAGACACGATAGCATTAGTCTGCAAGTTGAAATACGAGAAAACTTATTTCTATTACACGGAAACTGAAAAGACAGAGCCCCTTTCCACCGTTTCTATCATACATAGAGCGGCCATGGCCTCCAAGGTTTGCGCGCATCGGCATGCGTAAATCTCCAAGCCATAAAGTGGCGTTCGCGGTTCCTTGCAACACCTCCAGATGGCTCTCGCCTCCGCCACATCGCGGCCCACGCAAGAGGCCGCGTTTCAGCCTGTGCATAAAGTTTGCCGCCAGCGTTTTGCCGTGAACATTACGGTTGCATAAGCTGGATTTTCCGGGAAGTGTGAGAAGCCGTCAGGGATGTTTGAATACTATCACCTTCCAGTCTGAAAGGTGAACCATAGGCTCGTACAAATTTTTTGTTCAATGTTAAGTACGTTGCCTTCGACAGCCATCCTGTGATGGATTGCGCCAAAGGGTTTCTTTAGGATCATAGGTAGAGCAGCTTAGCAACATAGAGCAGCTTGAAAGAAGAAATAGAGAGAAGCATAGAGAAGAAATAGTCGAATGCTCAATGATTTTGATATTGCAGTTATTGTCTTTGTCTTAGGTCATCTGCAGCAGACACTTTTTAATAATACCCAAAATAATACCCAAAAGAATCACCCCGTTTAGCACGGGCCTTGGCGAGACCTTCTTCTTCGTAGAGGCTTCATTGACATTGATACCACTGTCTGGGCTTCGTTCCGCAACGCATATATGTCACCGGTCCTATTACCTACAAATAAGCTTGTGTACGCATAACTTGCTCAACTATATTCAGAAGAGGATGTATCCTGAACAAACGCCCACGAAACGGGCGCATGAAATGGCGATATGTGCGAGTAGGTTTGGTTGTTTTTCCGTGACGCCGCCTATAGTTGCAAAAAATTTAGCAGACAGGACCTGTATTGAAGTGAATGTCTTTCAAGTGGGTTACAATCCACATATTTAGGAGTGTGCATAAAGCAATAGTGACTGACCAGAGAGCCTCTCCCATAAAGATAAGCATTCCATGTAATAATGCAAACAATGATTAACATGTTCTGCCCACTATTCTATAACGGTGACCTGGAGAACATCTGACTATTTTTGTAGACATATCCTGAAGATAGTGTAGTGTAAGAACATTCTCGAATTCCGAAGGTAGTAAAGTTGAAAACTTGGCGAATTCTTAAGATTGTTAACCGTCCCGAATGCAGAGCGATGGTCTCCAGATTTTATTAAATGTCCACAGTCCTGACTTGCCCCTGTCAGGGCCGGTCTATTATCTTGTCTTTCAATATTTTCTTACTGGATAACAATTAATCAATCAGGTTTGGTTCCTTTAATACCTGCTGGGTTGCCAGCATATTATTCTCCTTAGCCTTCGGTATCACTGTCATAAAGAAACAGATGGTTTCGGTAATGTGGTGGTTTTCGTTGTATTCACTGTATTTCTAGGTACTTGTAGCCTCTTAGGCAGTAAAAAATACTTTAATGTCCTGCTTGAAATATCACAGCATAGTAATCTTTTGCTCTACTTTGTTGTACCTATGCACTGGCAGTCTCAGAAACTCACAGGCTGAGTCGCCGTCAGCCCTAATTCCACCTGTTTTCCCGACTTCGTCTATTTGACAACTAACTGTAGGCGCGAAATACCCGTAGTTGGGTATGTTCACTCGACGGTTTACATTGCACATGCACCCGAGTAGGCACCGGTCTTCAATGAAACTACTTGATGCCAATTTCGGTTTGTACCAGTGAGTATGTGTCACTCTTCAATAAACATTTTTGAGGCCAACTTTTTGAGATGACTGTGTAATGGGGGCCGCTGCTGTGTGTACGCGCCAAAGGTACGCGGCACTGCATCTGTGCTGCTTTTCAATGAATGCCCCTAATGCCCGTTTGGGTATGTGCCGCGGGCTGTGTGCCACTTGGGCTATGGAGTGTGTGCCAGAAGGTATGCGCCCTAGTCATCACTGCGCATGTGCTATTTTTGTCCGTCCACTTGGAAGTGAGATGTTCGGGACTAGGCCTTCCACTATGTCAGTGTAAATCGACTGCTCCATTGTAAAAGTTAGACACCAAACGCCCGTTCATGTGAACCGATTCCTGCTCTCCTTCACTTCTCTTTTCTTTTCCCCATTGTTCCCATGTTACGGATCTTGTGCTTCCACTTCATTACAACGCATTTAAAACGTGCTTTAATCGCGAAGGCAGCAACGTCTAAGGAGTGCGCGCTGGTATTTAGTGAAACTCTTTCATGCTAAGTTCGGTTCGTGGCCCTCGGTATGCACAACTGGGTGTGTGCTGCTCGTCAATCAACGTTTTAGAGGCCGACTTTAATGACCGGATAATGTGGGGCGTTCCTGTGTCTATGCGCTACAGCCACGGGGTACTGCGTATGTGCGGCTTTTCAATGAATGCCCCAACACCAATTTGGGTGCCTGCCACTTGGGCTACACGGTGCCTGCTACAAGGTATTTGCCGTAGTTGTCACTGGGTGAGCGCCGCTCTTCAATGTACCTATTTGACACTAACATGGGTCACTGCGTATCACAACAAACAAAATCTTGCTCTCCACTCAGCATGAGTTTGCAACACGTCACAAAAGTAATAAGCGATTGTTGTAGAGCAGTTATACCTTTACTAACAACCATTGTCTTACAAGGGAAATATGGTTCGCATTAGCTAGATGTCAATTGTTTTCTTAAACTGTTTTCACCTTTATGCATGACTGAGCAGCAGAACGTCTAAATATTAAAATGTCAATATATAGTAAGGAAGCGAACAGATGAAAAAAGAATATAAAAATGAAGGTGGATGACCAGAGAGGCTGCGGAACATCACAAAGGGCGAGACAACTGTACGCGTATTTGTTTTCTACATTTAATACTGGTGGTCAAAATAGCTTTGTGCTTACTGTCATATACATTGTTTGGTTCGATTACAACCTTAGGAAGAATCGTCGCCAAAATTAAATCTATACACGACCGTTGTTGAATAGTTGAGCCACTTAGATTGGTGTGTCACTTCAAACGAAAGTCTTCTAGCACAAACTCAGTGAACTATTTATTGTCTGGTTTTGAAATGGCTGCATTCAGGTATCCAACAATGATCACAGGGCTAGTGTAATGACTGCTAACCATTGCAAAGTGTGTGAACGTGAGCTTCTCTAAATCACACTTTAGTATGTCTGGAGTCCAACGAAGTGTGGATATCACGATTTCGTATTTAGTTTGTACGACACAGACATGCCCACAGTCGGTGACATTGTCCTCTTGCGAGTCGAGGTTGTATAGTTGTACATACATTTTGTCCTCTCCGTATACCGTCATACCTCCTACTCGTGAGTACATGCGCTGTTCACAAACAATTCCAGTGTGCCCATCGACTTCAAACAATCATCGGGATCAAATTATGTCATCTATTATTATTATTATTATTATTATTATTATTATTATTATTATTATTATTATTATTATTATTGTTATTAGGGGTGGAGTGCTTGAAGCCCGCTTCACCTACGCTGTGAGTCGGGCCGGTATTTCAATACCTCCGGGATCGGCCCACTTTTCTGCCCACCACCGGCACGACAAATCCAGTGGGCAGTAGAGGTATACAGCATAAGATACAACTGTCTTGGGAAGGCCAAGTTGGAGTAACGCTAAGATGGCGCTGACACGTTGTAATAACGTTTACATTTTATCATTATCTCATTTCGTCTTCTTCACCGTCTATGGTTATCGGGCTTTTCCAAAGGGGTATGCTCGGCATTTGGCTTCTCAACGTTGAGAATGAGATATTAAAACATAGGGAAGATACCTGCCGTGGTAGCATGGTGGCTATGACGTTGTGCAGTCGAGCTTGAGGTCCCCAGTTTCATTCCGGCCACGGCGGCCCCTTTTCGATGCAAGTGAAACGCAGAAACGCTCATGTCCATAGGGTTAGGCTAGATACTTCCAAGTAGTCCAAGCAATCTGGCAATCGGTGTCCCTCAAAATGAGATGGTGCTCTAGGCTCGCAAAACCCTCAGAATTAATTTTTTAGGTAGTAGGTGTAGTACATAAGTTGCTAAAAGTGCATGGATAATGATTCCACCATGAAAATATTTAAGGGGCACTTAGTTATCCCTACGTGGATAAATGGGAAAGCATCGCGGCTACGTCAGCTGAAGTACAGCGACATCCTGTGGCATCACTGACGGGGTCACGTGACTCAAGCAGCCATGTCAGCGGAAGCGCCGCGATGTGACCAATGGTGTTCGTCACAATGCGCACACAACGAATGGCCATGGGCTTGATTTACACCATAGGTCGAAGGTTCGGCTGCCACCAAAGGTCGTGGCTTCCAGTGACTTAAATAACCATAACTTAATGAGTGTACCTTAATTAACCTTGCCATAATTAACACCGCAGGCTGAGGGTACGTGTGTCTTAATTACCTAAAAGTTATTTATTTATTTATTTATTTATTTATTTATTTATTTATTTTCAGTACTGCTGCTTTCCTTGAAGAGCGCGGCAGTTGGACAGTACAATAATTCATCTGTACAGTGCAAGAAATACAAAGTATTGTTTATACAAAAAACTGCATAAGCAATGCAAGTTATACATACTATACAAATAATACCATGCTAAGATAAAACGAAATAGTAAAAGAAAGAAAGAAAGGAAAAAGGAAGCAAGAGGCTTTGCGAGAAACGGCTAAGGCGAATAGCGATAGCACAGGTGTCACTAGGGGCAAGTAATAAAACACAAGTAACTAAAATGAAACTTCCAACGTTTCATAATCGTTATGGCAAACGAATAGGCTGCTGTAAATTAGCAGGTTTATTAAAATTTCCTAACGAATAAAGCAACCTGTGCCGGTTTCCCTGCATGCATACTTCCTCTTGTCCACTAATAGCTTTTCGATTTGTGAGATAAATTTAGATAATTATTCAATTTTGGTGATAGAGCATCAAGTTGGTTCCATTCTGCTATCGCAAGCGGGAAGAAAGAATACTTAAACGTGTCATTGTTACATACGTATTCTGTCAATGTGTGCGCATGCTTATTACGTGTAGGTTGAGCCTGTGAAAATGAAATGTTATCGTAGGTATCCATTCAATAATTATATTGTAGTACTTGAAACAAGAATTACAAGCGAGCGTGTTTCGCTCTTGTAAATAGCGTTCGCAAACCGGACGTGGTTAAATGTATTGTTGGCGAGCCTGTGCGAAGATATTTGTTATGGATGAACCTCACAGCTTTCCTTTGTATTGATTCGAGTTTGTTTATGTTATTCAGGTATGCGGAAACCAGACCGTCTTAGCGTATTCGAGAATACGCCTTACAAATGATGTGTAGGCTAGCATATTCGTAGACTTGGCTGCGAGTGCCAGGCCTCTTTTCAAGCAAAATGGTTCGCGCAGCACCTTGAGATTATTATACTGATATTTCCGTGCCAGTATTCCGATGAAGAAGAGGACAACTCTAGTAGGCATGAGCGTTTTCGTCAAAGCGCAGTGAAGAAGAAGTTGCAGTTGCGCTCGGTATTAAAAAGGAGACCCGCCGCTGTGCCTCCTGAGTAGCGCTCTACGACCCCTGTTTTTGGCGTTGCGACAATGGTGGAGGTGCAGGAGCCTGCAACCTATTCCTCCTACGGAGTCGCCGGTCATTCCTGTTGCCGAAGTCATGCGCCAGGAGTTGCGACAAGCCTTCTCCTCACCAGCCCCATGTCCAGCAACACATCCACCGACCTATGCCGACATGGTCCAACGTCCTCCCCCTTTACCTCTGGTAGCACCACTTCAGCCACGACCCGTTCCCGTGCCATGGAGGCAACGGGAGTCTGTGAGACGACCTCCACTTCACCGTGCCGACTTGTGGCGCGCGGCGAAGCGTAGACCAGTCTGCTCCCACTGCGGCGAACATGGCCACATTGCCCGCTACTGCCCCCACCAAGACGTTGCAGTCGGCTCCTTTTCGCCTGCCACTTCCCTGCACTTTGATGACCATCACGCCCCGCGCAATAATTAGCTGTCGACCAGCCAGGCAGCTTCACCACGTCGTCGCTGGCAGTCCCCGTCACCTGTGCCTTACACTTCCCCAAACCACCAGAGTTTCACTACTAACATCGGCAAGGGTGGTTGCTCCCCTATTCCGCGCCGGAAAAACTAACGGCAGCGACCTCCAGGCTGAAGGTTGCCCTGCGTCAAGCCGCCAAAAATACCCACCACGCTCCCCACGAAGACGACATGACGATGACGACTACTCACACCGAAGAAGACGACATGACGACGACGAATACTCACGCTGACGTCGATGCCTGTGTCGATCTCAGCATTCTGGTGGATGGACATCATGTCACCGCACTTGCTGACAGTGGCGCAGACTTATCGATTATGCGGCAAGAGCTGGCCGACCGAATTAGGAAAGTGAGGATGCCGTGGACAGGGCCCCACATCAGAATTGCCGGGGGTAAACTAATGACACCAACAGGAACATGCACTACCCGAATCCACATCGGTAATTGCAGCTTCGTTGCCACTTTCGTTATTCTCTCAGACTGCTGCAAAGATCTCATCTTGGGGATGGATTTTCTGCGAGACCACGGCGCAGTAATCAACATTCCGGAACGTGTGGTGTCACTTTCTGCCAGCCCATACAGCGACACGATGAATGACCGGCAGCATGAGCGCTTGCGAAATGTCGACTTAGTCACCATTCAGCAGCGATCCCGTCGACTTGTATTTTTATCATGCAAGAAGCAATACCACGGGGATGTGATCGCGGAGCAAACCGTTGCACTATTGCTCACGCAAGGCGTTTACATTGCTACAGGCATACTCGACATGACTCATGGGCATGCGGAAGTTCTTCTCAGGTAGTTCAGCAACGAACGCGTTCACATCGAGAAGGATGCCGTAATTGCGTACTGCGACGACATTAGCCAAGTTACAGATTGTTTCGCTCTACAAGGAACGACCGTCCCGCCCTGACACCTCTGTCTCTCGACGTAAGCTCCACTGTGTCGCCTTCCAAATTGGCGCGCCCATTCGAGCTGATACATCAGTTCGATTATTGCTTTTCGACTATGTCAAACGTCACACCAACACCACTGACTAAGTACCGTATCATCACGGATGATACTACGCGGCCGACTAGACAAAATCCCTACCTTGTAGCTCCAAAGGAACGCTTCAAAAGCAAGTAGAGAAGATGCTTGATGATGATGTGATACAGCCTTAGAAAAGTCCCTGGGCGTCACCCATGGTCTTATTCAAAAAGAAAGACGGCAGTTTGCGATTCTGCATGAATTACCGCAAATTAAACCACGTTTCGAAGACTTCTATGCGCTGCCACGCATTGACAATTCGCTGGACAAGTGGCGGCATACACCATTTTTCATCAATCGACCTACTAAACGGGTATTGGCAGGTCGAGGTTGATGTGAGAGATCGTGAGAAAACTACCTTCGTGACCCCCGACGGTCTTTCCTTTCAGTTTGTGCTCAGCGCCAGCCACTTTTCAGCGTTTAATCGACACCGCACTATCAGGCTTGAAGTGGCAAACATGCGTGGTCTATATAGACGATGTCATAGTGTTCTAGCTACATTTGAGGAGTACCTAAGCCGGTTTGTCACTGTTCTCCAAGCCATACGCTCGGCTGGTCTGACGTTAAGGCCCGAGAAATGTCATTTTGGTTTCAGTGAGCTGTGCTTCCTCTGCCACGTCGTCAGCCACGAGAGTGTACGACCTGATCCAGCCAAAATAGACGCTGTGGAAAATTTCCCCCCACCATCCGACAAAGTGAGGCGCTTCTTGAGGCTGTACGCCTATTACAGACGCTTTGTTGCGAATTTTTCATGTATTGCTGTGCCGTTAACACGCTTGACCCAAGACGATGTTTCCTTTCTATGGGGGGAAAATGAGCAAGTAGCATTTAGTGAACTACACCAAAGCCTGCAAACGCCTCCTGCTCTTGCGCACTTGGACCAAGATGCCCCTACAGCACTTTACACGGATGCAAGCAATGTTCGTCTAGGTGCCGTACTGCTGCAGTGGCAAGACGGCTCCGAAAAGGTTCTCGCCTACGCTAGCGGAATTCTCTCTCGTACGGAGGAAAACTATTCAACTACTGAGAAGGAATGCCTCGCCGTGGTGTGGGCGGTTATCATATTTCGCATGTATTTGTACGACCGTTCATTCAATGCTGTCAGCGATCACCATTCTCTTTGTTGGTTGACTAACTTGAAAGACCCATCTGGCAGTCTGGCGCCCTGTAGTCTTAGGCTTCAGGAGTTCGACATGACGATCATTTACACATCAGGAAAGAGGCACACCGACGCCAATTGCTTTTCGCGGTCACCCGCCGAGTCCGCAGGTAACGATTAGGTGGACGCGGACGCTGCATTTTTGCGCGCCGTCGACACCGTCATTATTTCACAGGAGCAGTGCTACGATCCTGAGCTGCTCCCACTCATTAATTTCTTTGAAGACCGAAGTAAACAAGTGCCAGGGGACTGCCGTCGTTTTGTTTCCGGAACAATCTTCTATATAAGAAGAACATTTCTGCCAGAGGCAGCACGTACCTGCTTGTCGTACCGGCATCACTGCGAAAAGAATTACTAAAAGCATGCCACAATGAAACCACCGCAGGTCATGAAGGCTACACGAGAACATTATCCCGACTCCGATGAAAGTACTAATGGCCGAAGCTACCCGCCGATGTAAAACGTCACGTACAAACATGTGCAAGTGTCAAAGACGCAAAGCGCCTCCCGGCAAGCCCGCAGGTCTCTTACATCTGGTCGAGGTACCAGGCCAGTCATTCGCCCAAATTGGAACGGATATCCCGGGCCCATTTTCAACTTCTACAGCTGGCAACAGATGGATCATTGTTGCCACCGATCACGTGACGCGCTACGCGCAGACGAAAGCTACACAGCGGGGCACAGCAGCCAAATCACGTCATTTTTTTTTATTGAAACCATCGTCCTTAGGTACGGTGCCCAAAAAGTAGTCATCACAGACAGAGGAACTCCTTTCACTGCCGAACTTCTTGACTCGTTTCTCGGACTGAGTGTTACAAGCCACCGGAAGACAACCACTTATCATCCCCAGACGCACAGACTAGCCGAGCGTCTTAGTAAGACCCTCGCAAACATGCCATACATGTTTGTCGACATAGAACATAAGAACAGGGATCAGATCCTGCCTTACATAACATTCGCCTACAATACTGCCCGACAGGAAAGTACTGGAATGACACAATTCAGTTTGGTCCCCGGTCGCGAAGCCAGAAAGCTGGATGCCATGCTGCCGCCCGACTTTGACGACCCACCTACCGACGTTGACAAATTAACTCAGCGTACCAAAGAAGCCAGACAGCTTGCCCGCCTACGTATCTCCATTCAGCAAGACCAAGATTCAAAACGGCGCGATCTTCAACAGAGGCCCGTTTACTACACTCCAGGCGACAAAGAATGGGTCTGGATACCCACACGCCGTCGTGGACTCTCTGAAAAACTCCTAAGACGGCACTTTGGGCCGTACAGAGTGATCCGCCGCCTGAGCGACGTAGATTACGAGGTCGTTCCCGACAGTGACAATAGCTCCAGTCGCGGCAAGCACTTACCCGAAGTGGTGCATGTGGTACGGATGAAGCCGTACCTGTCGACCTAACTTTTGCTTTTCTTTTTGTTCTCGTTTTGTTCTGTGTGAACCTGTTCCGTTATACTCTGTCCTATTGTCCCGTTGTCCGGATTAAATTGCGCATCGGGACAATGTTTCCTTCGGAGGGACGCAAACGGCGCGCCAGTAATCCGATGAAGAAGAGTACAACGCGAGTAGGCATGAGTGTTTCTGTCAAGGCGCTGTGAAGAAGAAGTCGCAGTGGCGCTCGGTATCAAAGAGGCTACCCACCGCTGTGTCTCCCGAGTAGTGCTCTACCACCCCTGTTTTGGACGTTGCGACAATATGTTTGTCGCATTGAGCTCCGACGTTAATGTAACGCCTAGATATTTCTTTTCTTCAGCTTTGTTAAGCGGAGTGCTCTTAATTGCGCATATAAAGATTGAGGATACCATATTTCTGGTTACAGGCACGATCGTGGACTTTTGTATATTTATTTGCATCTGCCATTTAGAGCACAAATTATCTATGTCAGCTATAGATAATCATTTCAGTTATTATGATCATTGTAATGATTAATTTCTCTCTATAGGGCGCAGTCGTCCGCAAATAGTTTTATATTGCAATTGATGTTTGTGGTGATATCGTAAATATAGAGTAAGGAAAGCAATGTCCAAGAACAGACCCTTAAGGGACTCTGCATGTTACTGCAACCGTGTTAGAAAGCATTTTTTCGTAAACCACAAATTGCGAGCGGTTACTTAAGAAACCTTTTATCGAAGGAGAATGTTCTCTTATACCTAAAACAATTTCAAGTTTGGGTATTAATTTGCTGTCTATACACAGTCGAGAGCCGTAGATAAATCGAACAGAATCAAGTTAGCTTGACCGCGGTTATTAACTGTAACAGCAAGATCGTGGACCACTTCTCTTAGTTGAGTTACTGTCAATAGACCACTGTGAAAACCGTGTTGGTTGGGAGAGAAAAAATGCATGCGCTCTAGGAATACTGTCATGTGCTTCAAGAATATGTGATCGAGAAGTTTACATGATGTGCTAGTCAGTGAAATTGGTCTAAAATTTCTTGGTAATATTGTGTCACCTCACTTGTGAATCGGGATTTTCCAATCATGGGGTACTTGTGAAGTGGTAAGTGATTTCCGGAAAACTATGCCAAGATGTTTACTACAGCACTCTGCATATCTTTTGAAGAAACTATTAGGTATATCGCCGGGGCCCCTACCTTGATACAGTTGATAATTACCTACCTTTTTGATTGACTGTAGCATAATTATTTCCGCCCTAAATAATGTCAAAGCACATGGGTTCGACTCCCGCCAAAAATCGAGGGTTTAACCCCCATTAATGGTTGTGGGTTCGAATCTCAGCAAACTTCGAAGGTTCGATGACTTTTTTGACCATCGAGAACTATGCCGGATTCAAGCCTCATCCGCTCTATATTCATCTCGCATTAAAAATAACATGTTAAAGAGTAAAACCTTCCAATTTTCGAAAGAAAGTGTTGCCACTAAAAACAACTTTCTGTCTATCGGTATTTGGTTGAATTTGATTTTTGCATTTCTTACGTATTCTTATTTCATATACAGAGCCATTCTTCCTTCTTCTCGGCATTTTTCGCACCGGCCATTATTAATTCAAATGGGGCATGACATCCGGAACTAACACCACGGCTGAAAGAGACACCGCCATTTTCGGACAGCCGATTACGTTTAACACACTTTAGATTTTTTATGCAACCTCTACATATGTTCACAGGCGTAATTTCTATTTTACTAGAGCAACTAGCTCCGAATTATACCAATTGATATGTCTACTGGAAATATTAAATGAACTTTTTGTTTGCATCAAGGAACAGATTACATGGAGTGCTATAAAGTGCGGTGTGCAGTGAGTGTTCGTATTCCATTAACATACTTCAGCACTAAGCTTGTTTTTTTCTCCAGTCGACGCACCGTCGGACCAGGCGACGTTTTACTACACCGACTACGATAACTGCGCTATCCTCGACATTCCGTACAACGGACGCCGTGAGTATACCGAAAAAAAAATGTAGATTTTTTTTGGCGCACTGCAGTCAATTTTTTTTCTGGAGTAGACTGACTCGTAAGTTAAAACAAAAGAAATTCGTAAGTTAAACAAAAGTTCAACAGATGTGGTGAACGGCGTATGAACAAAGAAAACATTTGTTTTCAAAATGTAGCATATGCCCTATATACAATATTTGCATTTGGGACGTGATACAAATCGCCTATGAAACTTGTCTACTCAAAATATCATAAGAGACATATCCGATGGGATCCTCACACCTAGTAACCAGGGTGTTCTTTTCTTGAAGCAAGTTTTGAAATATGTAACAGTCCATGAGATGGCTAATACTTCAACGAGAAATTGAAATGCATGTGTGAATAATTAATTATAATCACGCTAATTGAATTTTAATTTATTTCTTTAGACGACCTATTAGGTCGCCATGGCGAAAGTTTCTGCTGACTTTCGACAGAGCGTGATGTTCGCGCGCGTGTTTCGTCCTGCAATAACACTTGGAGATTAGTTGGGTATTTCTGAAAATTTGTTTCCCAAATGCAACTGTTATGCAACATTCCCACTGTACTTGCACGCTGTGGTTAACGAGCAATGAGTAGTTATGAAACACAAGACGATTCCTACGGCGTGGGCACCACTCTGCGGTGGAATCAGTTGTGCTGTTGACAAGCGTTCAAATTGTTATGTACACATACATTGTGCGACTACCTCATTTGCTGGACAAAGCTTCCTCGCACGAATGAAATAGTTTTGGTTAGTAATAGTAACAGTTCGTACAGTGTGAATGACACTTGACGAGTGATGGAGCGACCGTCTGCGGAGTGGGCCAGCGTTCGAAGCAGTGCTAGAGCCATGCGACGTTTTTTTTTCGTTTGAAGCAGTGCTAGAGCTATGTGACCTTTTTTTAATAACTTATTTTTCCTTTAGCAACATGCCTTCTTCCAAATGTCATGGGGAGCAGCATTTAAACACATATTGAAAGAGATCGAACGATGCATGTCCTGGTGCTTGTTTGGCTCCTCTTGATCACTTCAATATTCCGTCTTCTTCTGAAGCCTTGGCTCGATTATAGTGAAAGGACATATTAAGGAAGACCAACTCGAGTGCTACCTCCGTCTTCTTTGCCTCGTACATTCTTACTTCATTTTCAAGCATTTGCCTTTAGACTTCACTTCGTGAAGTCTAAAGGCACCACTGAAAAGGCACTTCGTGAAAAGCAAACGACTGGTCTAGGAAAAAGTGTTCTCGCCATTTTTTTTATTCGTTCGCACTAGCCTCAGATTCGAAAATGAATTACCTTGAGTTCCGACATAACATGCAAAGGACAAAATTGTTTGGACACCGGATCTTTGACACGAATATCTGGTGTTTGAATCTGTGCTATCGATGACGAGGGCGCGCTCTCATCATTTTTTTCTTAATTTGTTTAGTCGCTCTGTGCTAGTTGGATGGGTGGCGCTGAAAACATGGCGATGTGCCTCCAAAAGAGCTACCGCTGCAAAGGAGGCAAATAATATGTCTTAAACGTTTTCAAATATACTTTCTCGAAGCAGTCACTAAAAACCGGTAGTACCAATGTTCCCTGAAACTTTGGCCTATATCTAAGTGAGTGTATTTCACATAATGTTCTTGACGTTTTTGAAGTGGAATTGTAGACTTACACGTAACGAACTGCTTTCGCTTTCAGAGTGCATCCTGTGGACGAAAGAAACAGCCAAAGATGCGGTGCCCCCGAAATGCGTGGAGGAGTTTATGAAATATTGTGGCGTCGGCGCCCCACTTTACAAAGACGACCTTTGCAGTGGTGACGAAGTCGCCGAATGGTGATCTACGTTAAGCACCAAGCAGAGTTGCGAGAGCACAGTTTTAGTACGTACATTCGCATTGAGTTTCCGATCCGCAGCGAAGCAGTCACATTTACGTTATAGTCACAGTTTTACGTTATGGCGCCCCTGGTGTCATTTGCAAGGAAATTGTACTCATAAAAAGTGTCGTCGCGAAGGCAGAACGATATCGCGCGGCACGTGAATTCTCCAAGAGTGTGCGAGGTGCGTCATTCGACGTAGAAAATGAGTGGTCGCAGCTGTAGATCCTACCCCTGCTGTTCTGGAAGGTTCAAATACTGCCAGAGCAGTAAGGAAATCCCATTCGTCTTCGAGACTGGTGCTGCTAGTGCAGACGGGAGTGTGAAAGAGAGAATGAGCGTCCCTATGTTCTTGGCCCGATTTCTGCGAAACTGTAAAAGCATGCTGTTCAAAACAGCAGGTTGGACGACTTGCTAGGTTAACATTTTTGCGTATATGCGAAGCGCTGCGTCACTGTATAAAAAAGAAACGTAATTTTTGAATAACGTAATTAATTGGCACCACAGCATATCTGGTACGCACCACGTAAGCTATGCGTTTAATGTAATTTACCGAGCAATAAGCTTTCAATTGTCAATCATGGCTCGTGTCGTCCCTTCCTTCTCCCTCATCTGTGCCACACTGCGCGTATAGGTAAAAATCAAACTTCTGTAACCAAAGACTCCATCGACCTAGACGTTCAGAGGGATTGTTCATATTCGCCAGCCAACAGAGATAATGCGGATCGCTTACCAGACGGAAAGGCCGGCTGTACACCTAAGGTGAAAACATTGTGATGGCCCAAACGACGGCCAAAAACTCCCGTTCAGTGGCAGAGTAATTTCTCTCCGCCGATGATAAAGTGCGACTGCCGTGCGCAATAAACAGTTCGATACCTAACTGCAGAAGAGCTGCACGAATGCCAATGTTGCTCACATCCGGGCGCAGTTCTGTATCGGCATCCACCTCAATGTGGTCCACTATCGAAGGAGTCTGGAGGCCGGTCTTGAGCTCACGAAAAGCGTCTTGCTGTTCTTGTCACGTGAGAAAGGCGAAGCCGTCGTTCTTAAGCCAAATCAGCGATCCAGCGAGGTGCTGATCATTTTCACTAAAGTGACGGTAGTCGGTAAAACCTCCAGAAAGCGCCCGACTTCGTGCTTGTCTGCAGATGTCGAGCAATAGGCAACAGCCGTAGTTTTCTCTGGGTCGCATTGAATTCCAGCGTTACTTGACTACGTGGCCATGACTTGACTACGTGGTTGACTACGTGGACTACGCCTGCGCTCAGCCGCACCATAAGCAGCCGTGGTGCTAGCAGAAGATGAGAAACGCGGTAACCTGACCCCTCCTCCCTCACTTTCTCTACTAGTGTGCAACGCCTCCCCCCTGCCTTCTTGTGCACTCGAATCCTGCCCTATACACCCCTACACCCGCGATAAGCCACCATCCTCTTGGGCTCACCTGCGCACGATTTCCACTGCAGCTACAACAAACGGCGCGCTGCCGCGATCTTATAGCACTTGCACTTTATACGGAACATCGCCGCGACGCCGACGCCTTTGGTGGAAATTACCCTGACATGGCCAGGCATTTGTTATAGGACTAAAACACCTATATACATTGATTTAGCAGCACGTCCAAAATAATTTCATCAAAATGAACCTGGTGCCCTCAACTACAACATGTCTCATTACCATCATTGAAGTTTGTGGGCAGCAATCCCTATGGTTACTTTCAATATTTTTCGTCCTGAACAACCCATTGGAATAACGGGTCCCTAATAATATGAGCACCTTTCCTTTCAGACACGCTGGAAGAATTCCTCCAACTGATACTCTGCAGAAACTCAACTGCCTCTAACTTTTCAATACAAACATACCCACTTCTACAGTCATTAAAAAGTGAATCATTCAGTTTTATTTAGTTAGACTGCTGACCGCGGCAATTATGATGTCACTTTGTGCCTTCCTGGCAACCTATTTGCACAGGAGCTCTTCGCTTGCCTCGCAGTGGCTAATTTTAGGAAAACCATAAAATTGAATTATGAACACCCTGGTATTCTTGATGCAGGGCTGGTTGCGCTGTCCTAATTTCTCAGACTGCTGTGTTGTATATTGTCGCAAGAGAAGAAGGCGAGAGAAGTCCACTGGTAGCGAATCGCACCTTCACTGAAGCATCAAGAACTACCTACGCCGCTCACGCTATCTTCTCCAACCAGGCTTAAAATAGGCGCCAGATATGAATGTGATAATTCCGAATTAAACATGTGAAACACTCGTGCCAATATTCTCTCCCCTGATTATGCATCATCGTCCCGATGCTAACACTCAATTCACTGCGTTTACACAAAATACAAGTGGTAAACGATTACTGGATTGAAAGAAGCACATAGGTCGCGTTAACAGGCGAATATTGAAGGGATAAGTATTCGTCAGTAATAGGGCTTCATCAAAGCTACGTTCATGATTTCTTGGAGAGGTTTACATCAGGAGCGCCGTGGAAAGTCTGCTGGTATCACCCTGTGGTTAACATTGTTTGGATTGATGTAGCGGCTTAGGAGTATTCCGGAGCGGCCGCGTTGACGCATGGTGCTTCACACCAAGATGTGATCGCCAGGGATGCACCTAGCATCTCTCTGGCGAAGGTTGTAATGGTAGGTATGATACCATCGCTTACACGAACTGCGCAGTCGTGCAAGCCGATGAGCTTTTTCTTCGAGTTCGGCGAAGTTGTCGGCATCCACGGAAGCAGTTATGCATGTGTCTGTTAATAGCACTACGTCAAATTTTGTGTTAACTTGAACTCCGTACACTAAGCGAAAATGGCTGAATCCTATCGTTTCTTCAAGCGCAGTTAGTGTGAATTTTATGTATACCAGCACATCATCCCAGTTCTCGGGCTTGTCGGCAACGTACATAGAGAACATGCGAGGAATTCACTCTTTTAAACACTCGGTTAGGTCATTGGATTACAGATGGTGCGCAGTAACTGTTCTATGCGCAGTGCCATTTAATTGGATGACAATGAATTCGTGCAGAAGCTGCGCTTTAGAGGCTGTGCCACGATCCGTAATGGCTACGGCTGGCGCACCAGGGCAGACCCTGTTCTTCGTTATGAACAAAGAACATGGCAATTTCATGGAATGTGGCTCACTGCACTGCCTTGGTTTAGCCGTACCAGGTAGGATACATCGGCACACAATAAATCGGTTGGCAGCAGAAGAAGTCGGAACTGGGCTCAGTAAGTCAATACCAATGTGCTCATGGAGAACTTGTGCGGGATTCAGAGAATTGAGAAAACTGACTTTTCGTATAGGCGGAAACTTGCGGCCTTGACAGTCAGTCTAGAGCTAATAAAGGTTTTCACAAACTCACTCACACTCTCATCGGTCATCTTGGTTAACGGTTTCACACACTGATATTGACGCTTGCTGCAACTGGACGCCAT
Source organism: Dermacentor variabilis (assembly GCF_050947875.1). Lineage (NCBI taxonomy): Eukaryota > Metazoa > Arthropoda > Arachnida > Ixodida > Ixodidae > Dermacentor > Dermacentor variabilis. The sequence goes on along the minus strand of NC_134573.1, from coordinate 72,973,633 downwards.
GACATAGGCACAGCTGCGGCCGCCATGTTCCCGAGTTTAACTATAAATGAAGGGGGGGGGGGGGGTCGCGAACATGAGTTTGGCCGAGAGGCATAATTCCACCACCGAAATAAAATACGCACAACGCACTGTCGTCAGTGATAAACGATAAATAAGGGAGTTAACCGAGGGGCCCAATTTTTCTTAGGTGTATCATAAGAAGGCAACAAACACTGGCACCAAGGACAATGCAAGAGATATTACTTGGGCTTAATAAATGAAATAAACAAACGATAAATTCATAGAAATGAAAGTGGGTGAAAAAAACCAAAGGGGAGGAACGATCCCACACCTTTCCAATTTCTCGTGCGATACTCTAACAATTGAGCTACCGCGGCGGCGTTTCCTCATCCACTTTCTTGGATATTTGTTTTCTTTTAAAACCCTTTGAGTGTTAGCCAGCGCAACCACTCGCAGACCCTGGTTGCGAATGTGGAACATTTTTTCTGCCGCAGGCGTCACAAGAACATGACGCTCTTCACCTGGTGAGCAACGGGATCGTTCCCTACCTGCGGTAAGTTGCTTTTTCATCCACTTTCATTTCCATTAATTTAGTTTCGTTATTTCATTTATTAAACACAATTATTTCCCCTATATTGCCCTTGGTGTCAGTGTTTGTTGGCTTCCTATGATACGTCGTGATTGACGTATACTGAGTACCACCACCAAAGACAAAGAGTCCACTGTCACTGGCTTGTGCATACATATTCCCGGGCTGAGATGGCCGCACAACATGGTTTCATTGCCTGCATTGAGATGAAGTAGCACACAACACATAATTATCGGCACGTAACTGCAGCTTCTTGAAAGGCGTCGAGGCGCCGTGACAGATGACGTTGCTGAGGAGTGCCTAGTGTTCTCCGACGACAGCGTGTCGCAGCTGTCTTTTCAGATGGCTGCTCTGTCATCCGTCATGTATCGGAGCCGCAGTCTAGCAAACACGGTGACTGCTAAGGACCACTCAGTCGGATGGCATTTCTTCGTCACAAGCACTGCGCGCTAAACAGTCGGAGAACCTTCCTCCGCTCAGTCACATTTCATAACTGCACACAAGAGCGCTTACCTACCAAAATGCGATTGCTCCGGCGGCCTGACGATATCCACCGGCGATTGCTGGGGGCTCAAGCAGAAGCAATCGGCAAGCACCTTCGAGTGCACAACACTAAAATACTGCGTACATGTGCACAGAGGCACTTTCACTGGGCAAAAAGATTTTTGCAATGCATCGCGGAAGCTTGGCACACAGAAAAACTGGTACATTTTCCTGTGCTTTGACACTACAGGCCCTAGAATACCATACCATCACTCTGCAGTGACAGCCGTTGCTCCCGCGTCTATGGCTAGAGGGTCGCTTTTAGTTGGTAATGCAGCGGCGTCCATAGCCTCAGTGAAGCTCACGCGGAGAACAGGCTTGCCGCGGCGCTGCGCTGCCATTCTGCTAATGGACAGGGAACGGCCAGATCATTGTTGTCAGTGACTTTATCTGCAATTGCACTGCGGCGGCCCTGGCGACCGCGCCCAGTACGAACGCTGTCGTGCGTGCGACCCTCTAGAATGTCAGAGCTTGCAAGCTTTTGCCTCACTGTCGCCACTCGTGGCAAAAAGGGCAAAAGGTAATAATGCGCTAGATATATGCTTGGCATCAGGAATTCACAGCAATCAAGACAACAAAAAGCATCAGAAAGTCTAAGAAACAAAATTCTTGCTATTTCTTGTTCTATTTTAACGCATACCACTGAGGAAAAGTGTACGTACTAGAATGCGCCGCATGCGCCCTAATCCCACTCGAAGGAGGATAGAATGATAATGCACGGAAGGGAGCCGGCACGTCCTTGGCGGGGCCGAGAAAGCGGTGGCAATCCTCTCACCGCTAGTATGCACATACGCAGCCGGACAGTCGTAGTATTGCTTTTTTGCGATAATACGTTGATAACAATAAGTGGCGCTGGCGCGTTTCGTTTCGATGCCTTCTGGCTTGAAACTCGGAAGCAGTGCGCTCCGCAGGGTGCGCTCATATTGTCAGACGCGTTTTTTTCTCGACTTTTTTCCTATTTGACGTGCCTGCTGTTCTCGCGCATTCTACGTTATCTCCGTTCACCTACTGCCATCGAGCAACGCGGATAAAACTCGTGCAAACGAGAAACTCCACGCATCGTGCATAGGCTCGTTGCACTGCGTTGCTTTCCGATTGCGCCAACTCGTTTTCTCTATTGTACAATCTCTGTCAAGCTGTGCAATATATATATATATATATATATATATATATATATATATATATATATATATATATATATATATATATATATATATATATATATAACGCCTCCAGAGGAAAGGTGAGAGCAATCCACTGGCAGCTGCCGGTGCCTTCACTGAAGCTACAACAACAACCACCTTCGTTCACGCTATCTTCTAAATGGGGCGCGACCTGGTTATAGCGATTATGGCCTAGACATGTAAACATTTGTAGCAACATTCTCTCCCCTCAAATTACATTCTTCCGATGGCAAAATACAATTGAGTTCATTCACAAAAGATATAGGTGTGAAACAAATTAAGGCATTCAACGAAACAGATAAGTTTCGTCAACTCGCGACTATTCAACAGATCGTGTGTGATAGGGCTTCATGCAAACGACTGCACGATTTTGGGTACAGGCTTACGGTAGGGACGCCGTGAAGAGTCTGCTGGGATCACTCTCTGGTTCACATCGTTTATGCGTTGCAAGACTACGTGTCGACCAAAGTAGCGGCTTATGAGTAGTCTGGAGGGGCCGCATTGGCGTGTAGGGCTTCACACCTAGACGTGATCGCCAGGGCTGTACACGAACTCTCCGTGTAAGGTTGTAACAGTGGACATCATAGGTTAGTTTACAGTGAATACGCAGTTGTTCAAAGTGTTAAATTTCTTCCCGTTCGGTGATGGAATCTGCATCCATGAAAGCAGTTGGCATGTCTTAGATATTATCGTCGTGTCCAACATTGTGGCAACTTCGCCTCAGTATAGTAAGCGAGAACGGCTGAAAATTGTAGTGCTGTTGGCGCAGCACTGTAAGTGAATGTTATTTATCGCAGCATATCAACCCAGTTCTTGTGGTCGTGGGCAGCGTACATGGTTAGGTCATTGGTTTGCTGATTGTACGCAGCAGCTTTTTGGTGCGTAGGGCCGCTTAGTTTAATAAATTTGTACACAAGCGGTGCTTTAAAGGCTGTGCCGCAATTCGTGATGGCTGCGACTGGCACGGCAGAGCAGAGAGCGATATTATGAACGAAGAATAGCGCGACTTAGGAGACGGTAGTTCACTGAACTGCCTTTATTTTACAGTACCAAGTACCTGCTCATAGAGAACCTTTGTGCAACTCAAAGGCCTCAGAAGATGGGTTGGTCGAATAGCCGGAATCTTGCTGCATTGAAAGTCACGCCACGTCTTCACCTAGTGCTTCACTGTCTTCTGTAGCTTAGATGAACAGTACTTCTAGCGAGTGATAGCCACCATGCATGTAAAGCCCAATTGGCCAGAGGTAGGTACGTCGTAACAAGCACGCAGGATGTCCTCGTGGAGCCCTGAGCGGATGAGAGGAAGTTATTGTTATTTGCATGGAAATTCCACCTGTAAAGAGCGTCGTCACATAAGTAGAACGTTATTGCGTGACGCGCGAATTCTCGAGGAGTTCGCGAGGTGAGCCACTCGACGTTGTTGTGACTTCGGGGTGGAGGACGAAAGACCGTCTGGTTCCGTGGACGAAGAAGAAACGAAAAGTTTTATACAATATTTACAGATCGTGGATGATAGCGTACGGGTAGCAGTAGGAGCGCTTCAGACCAACTGGGCGGCTGCAAGCGACTTTCTCTCTTCACAATGGGCCGGTGCGCCCTTAAATCCCTTCGGCAACCCCTCGTCGGCAGGAACCGGGCGGGGCAGGGTGATGACCTCGCCCCCGTCGAATTATTCATTCGTCGCCGTGATGACTGGGCGCCGCGGAGATGGCTTGGCGCTTCTTGAAATCGCCTTCCTTGTGAAATTGTTGATTCGTCGTGGAGAAGGGGGTGCTTTCATCGCCTCGTGGTAGCCACGTGGTGCAGGTGGCAAGGCAGCTCCCAGCGCCTCGTGGTCGCCTCCTGGTCGCCACGTGGTGCTCGTACTACGGCACAACAACGTAGACGATAAGCGGCCGCAGCTGTAGATCCTCTCCGTGCTCATTTAGAAGGTTCAAATACTACCAGAACAGTAAGCAAATCCCATCCATCTTCGAAATTGAAGCTGCCAGTGCCGACGGGAGCGTAAAAGAGAGAATCCGTGTCGCTATGTTCTTGGCCCGATTTGTTCAATACTGCAAAATCATACTATTCAAAACAGCACGTTGGGCGATTTGTTGGGTTAAAATTTTGGCGTATATGCGCAGTGCTGCATCACGGTATAGTTAGTCCTCATCATTAGGCCGAGCCGCCGCCGACGGCACCGGGCTCCGGAGCTGTGACTTGTGGTTGTGGGCCTCTGTGAGACTGAAGAGAATGGAGTACTCCGTTGAGGGAGAGGCTATACCGGCCGAAAAGTTCGAAGCTGGAGAATGGGCCTGGGTTTTGCGGGCCCAAGATCGATTCAAGAAATCTGTATACGGGAGCCACCCCGGGAGTAGGCCTAACGAGAAGCAGACAGGCAGCGACGGGCGCCAAACGCACGGAGCAGAACAAGTCAAGCGCGGGAAAGCGCCGGTGTGGAAGAAACGGGAACGGTTTCTGAAGATGCCAGCCAAGGACTTCAAGGTTGTGTGCCGACCCAAGAATTGGGACATGAGTATGGTGTCGTCGAGGGAACTCGGATATGCCTTGAGAGCGGCAGCGGAGCTGTCGAATGCGACTGCGGCGGAGAAAGACCTGGTACGGGTCAGCGAGAGAAACAACACGATGACGGTGAGCACGCCGTGTATGCATCGCTGTGGGGCATATGCGAATGTAGACACTCAAGCTCAGCGGTCATGACCTTGAGATTTCGGCGTACGTGGCGGCGCCGGAGAACTCTGTGCGCGGAGTAACTTACAACGCGTACAACGGATGCCCACTGGCAGAAGTTCGGGCAGGATTCTTGAAGAGGAATGACGGCATAGAAATTTTGGATGCCAGACCTTCGGGAAAGTCGAGGGCGATTCAGATCATGTTCGGGGGGAAGCATTTCCCCCGGCAAGTGATTTACTGGCACTGTTTGAACGCTGTAATTCCGTATAGAGAGCTAGTCGAGACCTCCTACAACTGCAAATGAGTGGGACATTGGGTGGACGTTTGTTATGGTCCGAAGACTAATCTGTGTCACCGTTGCGGAAAGGACCCTCCTGCGCCACCGGAAGGAAAGTCACTGACCTGCACGCCGGAACTGCAAGTTTCGTCTAGCCCGTAAGCTGCCGACGGGCCTGCAGCAGAGCAGCGAGGATAAGGGCCAAACTGGCAAGGAGCGACGCTCGAGGCCGAGGAAGCGGTCATCCGCTGGTGCGAGAGGCGATAACAAGAGCAGGGACCGCTCCAATTCCTTCCCACCACTGCTCGAACCCGAGCGTGGCAAAGGAGAACAGGGTTCCAGTCATGGAAGAAGTCCCAGTGCCACGAGAAAAAATGTGAGCTGGCCCAACGCGGCCTCCCAGAGTGAGACTGCTCGAGAGAAAGAGCTACAAAGGCAGGTGCAGCAGCAAGCTGATACGATTAAAAAGATGGAAGTCAGGATGGCAGAGATGTAATGCGTGCTTAAAAGCGACAAAGGACGAAGGGTGCAGACGCCGGTGGTCCAGGCCCCACTGAAAGTGCCGCCGGCGACCGCTTCTCGCGAGAGCGAGAGCACAGCTATGGAGGTGGAGAATCGGGGGACGGTTAAGAGGCCGCCGTCGGCGAATGAGGGAGCTAATGCAAAAAGAGTGGCAGAAACTTCGACGGCGGACACGCCGCAGCCAGTCGGTAAAGTCATTATTCTTAGGGGGGAAATGTCTGCCCTTGCGGACAGAATAGGAAAACTGGAGGAAAGACAGGGTGGGTTGGAAACTCGGGTCGACAGGATCGAAGCCAGACTAGACAAGATTGAGGAGCGTCTTGACGCCTTCACTAATGACATGCGGGCTTTCCAAACACAGGTTATGGGCATGTTTGAACAGCTCAATGCTACGCTACAGGCCAGATTGCCTCCCGTCATCAGCCAAGCGCCGATGTTAGTGAACCTAGTGCCCAATCATGGGCCGCTCGCCAGAAAAGTGAGGTTTTGCAGTGGAACTGCAGAGGCTTCCGTCGCAAGCGGGGGAACCTGCTGTTGCAGATACAAAATCTGAACAGTAAGCCGGACATTATTGCTTTACAAGAGGCTAGTGGCTGGGTGAAATTACCGGGATTTAAGGCATTTACACCGCCAGAGAGAGATCGGAGGGGGGGGGAGGGGGCGTATCAAGCGTCTTCACGGCCGTGCTAGTCCATCGCAACACCATAGCGATTCAGCATACCATAGATAGCAGCAGAGAGGACTACGTCCTGCTAGAGGTTCTGCCCGAAAGAAAGGACGATAAGAGTCTCTTTGTTCTTAATGTATATTGTTCTCCGAAAGATAATGGGGTGGGCTTGCCAAACCTCTTGATAAAGACGCAACGGCTAGCGGCTAGGGCTCAACTCATCGTGGTTGGAGATTTCAACGCGCCTCATCTGGAGTGGAGCCACATCCGAGCCACTCCTAAGGGAAATAGGCTTTGGCGGGTAGCTCAGGGCCTGCAATGCACAATCTTGAACAACTCGCTAGATCATACGAGGATAGGCAACAGCGTGAGCATAGACACCTCTCCGGACCTCACATTTGTGAAAGGTATTAGGGATACAAAGTAGCTAAACACGGGATAGCCACTGGGCAGTGATCACTATATCCTTTCCACGGTATTTAGTGCTGCTAAGCACAAAGACAGGGCAAAAGGAACTAGAGAGACGAATTGGGCCAGATTTCGGAAAGTCAGGAAAGACACAGTGAGCGGGGAAATCGAGAACTTGGAAGCCTAGGTTGAGGTGCTCAAGCAGGACCTGAAGGGTACCACAGAAGAGGATCCGATGGTGGAGGAGGATTTTACGGCGGACTCTAGACTGTTACGCATGTAGGAAGCGCATGCGAATCTTCTTCGGAGGTGGAAGAAACAATACCATAATGGGGTCCTCCGCAGGAATGTGGCCAAGCTAGAAAGAGAAATTGAAACCTACACGTTGGACTTGCAGTGCAAACAATGGGGGCAGATTTGTGACAGGATGAATGGGCAATTTGGATGCAAAAAAAAAACATGGCAGTTGTTTAGGCACCTTTTAGATCCGGCGGCAACCAAATCGGCGCAGAAGGGTGAAATGGCTAGGTTAGTTCATCCGTGCTAGAGCACGACTGGGAAGTTCATTCAAAAACTCCGAAGTCCTTACATAAACGGTGAGGCGGGCGGTTGCTTGCCGGATTACTCGGGAGAGGAAAACCTCGAATTAGATGCGGACTTTACGGTGGCGGAAGTGGAGTTTGCAATGGGGCAGTTTCGTACTATGACGGCAGGGGTCCGGACGACGTTACTAATAAAATGCTGAGGAACCCGGATTTCCAGTCAGTGGACTTGATGAACACGGACTTGATGAACGGAGCTGACGGACTTGATGAACAAATATTGGGCGGCCGGGAAGATCCCGGTAGAGTGGATGCCATGCTAGGATTAAATTTATTCCTAAACCAGGGAAGAAGTTCTGTATTGAGAATCTTCGTCCCATCTCGCTGACGTCCTGCTTGGCCAAATTGATGAAGCATGTGGTCCTCAACAGGCTTCAGGGTTATGTGGAGGACAAGGAGTTCATACCTAAAACGATGACTGGCCAAAAGGCTAATTCATCAGCGCAGGATGTCATGATACAGCTCAAAAAGGACGTGCTTGATCCTGGGTAAGGCATGGGCACCAAGGCTATCTTGGGGCTCGACCTCACAAAGGCCTTTGACAATGTCACCCATGAGGCAATATTAAGGAACCTATCGGACATAGGACCGGGGGGTGGAACCTTCCGATACATCAGATCACTTCTGGAGGATGGGACTGCGGAGATCGTAGTCGGAGAATTTCCCCCTTCTCGTTGTCCCCCTGCTGCCCCTTCCCGTTGGGCAGCAGGGGGACACCACAAGGGTCGGTTTTATCGCCGTTCTTGTTTAATCTCGCCTTGATCAAGATACCGAGAGGCTGGCAAGGATATCGGGACTTAAACATACATTTTATGCGGGTGACATTACTCTACGGGTAACAAGGGGAATCGAAGCACAATTGGAGGAAACTCTACCACAGGCAGTGTATATTGTGGAGGAGCTAGCGGGGGAGGCAGGACGCTCGTGCTCTCAGCCCAAGTCCGAGCTTTTTGTGCTGAGGGAGAAACCAAGAGGGATACATGCGCGGCACTGTGCCGCCACTATCGCTGAAGGTGAAAGTGGGGGGTGCACCGGTCGCTGAGGTCCAAACTATCAGGATCCTGGGTCTGTATCTGCAGACTAACAGGAAGAATAGGGAGGCCTTGGAAAGGCTAAAAAATACGGTCAATGCTACCGTGAGACTAATCAGGAGAATCGCCAATCGTAAGCGAGAGGTCAAGGAAAAGGACTTGTGTAAGCTAGTACAGGCGTTTGTGCCCAGTAGAATAGTGTATGCGACACCTTATTGAAGATGGACGCGACGGAGAAAGGCAAGGTGGAGGCTATGATTAGGCAGGCGTATACGGCGGCACTTGGGCTGCCTAACAATACGTCTACCGAAAGGCTACTGGAATTAGGGGTGTACAACATCCTGGAAGAACTACGGGAGGCACACTTGGTGATGCAACTCAGTAGGCTTTCGAAAACGAGAGTAGGGAGGGATATATTGGAGAGGATCGGCATTGGAGTTGATCTTCCCGCCGGGGACATTAAAATTTAGGTGAAGCAAGAAATACACAAGGGCTTGTACATAAAAGCTTTGCCGAAAAATATGCATCCGATGCATCACGATAACCACAGGAAGGCAAGAGCCAGAGCTTTACATGCTAAGTACGGGAAGTACAACGGGGCAGTCTACGTAGATGTCGCCGAGTATAAGAACAAGGACGCATTTGCAGGGGACGCTTAGTCACCTCTGGATCAGTCAAAACCCGATCAGAAAGTGCAGAGAAGGCGGCGATAGCGATAGCTATAGGTAATACTAAAGCTGATAAGAATTTCAGCGACTCTAAAACAGCCATCAGAAATTTGGCGAGGGGCAGAATCTATGTCACAGCGGCAGGGTTGGTAAATCGGGCCAGGGGGCGAGTGACTGCGGAGGTGGAAATTGTGTGGGTATCGGCACACTCTGGGAAGCCCGGGAACGAGGCGGCTTACATGAATGCTCGAGGTTTAGTAAGCCGAGCACGTGAGCCGGACGTTCCGGGGATGTCCACGAGAGATGGGCTGGTGTCCTTTCACGACATTACTAACCATTACAAACTTCAGCGTAGAATTTACCCGCCCCCTGACAAGGAAGTGGGGAAGGCGCAGGAGTGCGTCTGGCGTATATTGCATACTAGTTCTTTCTATAACCCCTACATGTTAAACAAAATCTACCCGGACGTTCCGCCGGAATTCAAATGGTGCCAGGAACTGGCCACCCATGACCACATATTATGGAGCTGTAGCATAGCGCCGCCACCGGCGGATATTATGCGCGATCCTTCTCTCCAGCAGTGGGAGGCCGTGTTGGCCAGCTATGACCCGGTCGTCCAGACCAGGGCCGTGGAGTGGGCCACCTAGGTCGCCGTCAGTCATGAGCTGATGGCCATATAGCACGGAATCGTCCGCACATGCGTTCTGACGAAAATAATGTTTTTCTATCCATCCATCTTGGCACCACAGCATATCTGGTGCGCACCACGTGAGCTATGCCCTTTAAGGTAACTTATCGAGCAATAAAGTTTCAAGTCAGCGTTCCTGTCGTCGATTCCTTCTCCGTCATCTGTACCGCACTGCACATATACGTAAAAATCAAACCTCTGTAACCGAAGACTCCATCGACCTTAACGTCCACAGCGATTGTTCATAATCTCCAGCCAATAGAGACAATGCGGATCGCTTACCACGCGGAAAGGCCGGCTGTACAGTTAAGGTAAATATATTGTGATGGCCCAAACGACGGCCAAACACTCCCATTCGGTGGCAGAGTAATTTCTCTCCGCCGATGATAAAGTGCCACTGGCGTGCGCAATAAACTGTTCGATACCTTGTAACTGCAGAAGAACTGCACGAATGCCAACGTTTCTCGCATCCGGGTGTAGTGGTGTATCGGCATCCACGTCGAAGTGGTCCACTATCGGAGGAGTCTGGAGGCGGGTCTAGAGCTCGCGAAAAGCGTCTTGCTCTTCTTGTCCCCAAACAAAGGAGAGGTCGTCCTTCTTAAGCCGAATCAGTGATTCAGCGAGATGCTGGAAATTTCCACCGAAGAGACGGTAGTCGGCGAAACCCACAGAAAGCGTTGGATTTCGCTCTTGTCTGTAGCTGTCGAGAAATAGGCAACAGCCGTAGTTTTTTTCTGGGTCGTATCGAATTCCAGCGTTGCTGACTACTTGGCCATGGAATTTGAGTTCGTCGAAAACGAAGCAGCATTTTTCAGGTGTAAGGCAGAGACCAGCAGTACGAATGGCACAAAGGACGGTTTTCAGTCGCTTGATGACTTCTTGAAAGGTCGTAGAGAAGACTACGACGCCATCAGAACACACAAGGCAAGCTTGCCACTACGGGCCAATTATTTAATATTGATGGAAGCAGAACACAGGCCGAATTGGAAGTTCTGAAACTCATAACATCAGTGCGGTGTAATACAGGCAGCCTTCCCACTGTCGAGCTCACCTCCATTTCGAAAAATTTTCCTGCCTACTACTCAATTCAATATACTCTTTCATGTTTTTACGTTTATATCAACTGTACGACACCCTTTTCCCATGCACACCTGCCCCCGCCCGCTTCTGCGCACGTCACTCTCCTATTTGTCATTTCGGTTTCCGTTCCCCCTCTGTTTTCTTTTTCTTTTGTCTGTTTTTATTATACATTTTTTGAAAATCCTTCACCAACACATTTCAAAATCCCAGACGTCACTATACGTTTTTCGGCGCCTTAGCCACACAAGGTATCACCATATCTGTATACCGCCATAACGGCGCCTAAGTTGAGCTACTAGGGCTAACGTCCCATGAAAAACCATGCCGCTGCCTTCCAGTTACCCCATACATTGCACCCCAGACTCCTTGTCGACATCTTGACTACCTCAATATTACTTGACCCATTGCTGCTATGGTAACAAATTCAACTTTTGGTGGATTTGGTAGCATTGCGTTTCGGGGGTCTATTGTTTTACTCGCGCACTGACCGCCTGACCGGCTCTTCTAAAGCCTGTTAGATGCGGGGCCTTTTCCTAAGCCTCCTTCGATTTCACCAGACCACTTCGAATCGCCGCCACACCTAATTAAGAAGCGCAAAAGCACATCTACCACGTGCCCGAGACGCAGCACGTTCAAACAAGTTGACGTCCACCACCTCGTGCGCCGCATGGGGAGCTATTGTCCCACTGCTTGACTCTTCCTGAAAGTGAAACGGGAGGCTGCCACGATTCCAGGTAACCTGGGTCCCGAGCAAAGCTGCTTTGCAGTTCTGAAAGGCCGCTCGAAGACAAACCGTCTCCCGCCATCCGCTTATTATGATGGCGCTTGCAAGCCGCGAGGCAACGACGGCCGTAATGCATTGTGAAGACCTGGGAGCAATCTCCCCGTCCGCCTTTGTGACGACAGTTGCAGACCAGAAACGCAATACCGCAGAAAAGTAATCCCTCGGACAATTGGAGCCCAAGAAGCGACCCTCTGAGCCGAATGTGACGCACACTCGCACGGGCGCCTACCATTGGCCGAAAATGACGACACCTGAGCGGGCTCGCGGATTGGCCGAACGGGACTTGACTTCGAGACACCGAAGGGGTTAAAAGCCATAGACCGGGAGCAGCAGGGAAGCATTCCTTCATTCATCTCTTTCGGGCTTCTTGCCACGGGCCGCAGCGTCCGAGTTGCTGCCGGCCAGTAATGACTTTATCATTGCAAATTTCTTTGTATCTTTACTGTAAAAAATGTAAATAAACCTGCAGTTTTCATCTCAAAGTCCGTCTCAACCTCGGCCAACTCCCGCACTCAACGGCAAGGTCCAATATCTGGGGGACAGCAATTTGGATTGTCCTCCAGATCCAACAAGCCACAAAAACATGCCGCCAACGACACCCCTGAATGCTCCCTAACCTCTCGCTTCCCCAACGCCCTCCCATGCCCTCTTCCCTTTTTTCTTCTTTTCCTTCTTTTTTTCTCTCGTTCTCTCTCTTTTCCCTCTTGGTGCCCCCCCCCCCCTGTTTTTTCTTTCCTTTTGATTATTTTCTTTTCTCACCACCATCCCCCTCTCCCGCTCTTGTCCCCTCATCTTGGGAACCACGCTCACAGACGTCAGGCGGCAGCGCTCATTATCTAAATCTCTCCCTTATAAATAACCAACCGTCACCGCAACAACCGCACGTGACGTCACTGCACTGAGACTTAAAATTACCATGCCGAGGATGAGGAGGCCGCCTTTGACGGAGATAGATATTCCTATCAGAACGTTGGCCAGCCTTTATGAGGCATGTTATCCCTGTTTACAAACTTTATACCACAGTGTGCTATTCCATCTGTCAGCCCCTTTCATGATCTTAAACGTCATTTTTGTAAGGGGATTGACTTTGCCGTCAATCACGCAGAACCGTAGGCTGCCGTTTTTTTCACCAACACAACAGGTGATGCCTTTGGATAACGGGATCATTCTATAAAGTGGTGTTCGATCACTTGCGTAATGTGGCGTCGAATGGCACCTCACTTCTCTTTCCGGAAAACTCGGAAGGCATGTTGGTACACGGGTCTCACAAGTCGGCTCAGTGATGATTCAGGGTTTAGCGAGGGGAGTCTGTTTTGCCCTTTGTTCGCGAAGTGGAAGAACATCAATCTTTGAACGAGTGCACAAGGCTGCGGAGACTAGCCTTCTGCGCAAACGTCAGGTTTGGACTCAAACCGATGGCACTGGATGCCTTCGCGCCATGGGCACTGCTATTGACACTTCTGTCAAAGATGCACAGGATCGTTATTTATGTGGTTGCTCGAAGTAGGTGATGTAGCACTTCGGTGAACCAAACGCCCTAACTATTCACTGAAGCTCGAAACCGTGATAACACTTTGCCTATTGTACAGTTCGAGATATCCTCTCCCGGAGCATAGTTGTCGCCTGAGCTGGACGGAAAGATTCGCTTGGGCGATTCCGGGGAATTTTTGATCGGACTCGTGCTCGACGACAACGTGCATGCTACTCCATCATGGTTGTGTAAGTGTGCTATCAACAACACGAAAGGATCTTTGTTCTGACGCTTATAAATCCGGTGGTAGTTTGTGTCGGTTAGAGAGCTTGCATAGCGGGTCCAGCAGAATCATGAAGGGTAGATATCCCGGAAGAAAATCCATCCGCACGATTATTCCTCTTGAACAATGAGGGAGTAGGACAAAAAAGCCAATAAAGGTACAGCGGTAATTCAAATCGTCATAAAATTGTGGCAATCTCCTCAAAGAACTTGTTGTTTGCATGATTTTTTCCACCCTTTCTTGGCCAATCTTTCGTTTTGTGTAGTGCAATAGAATGAATTTTAATTGCCACTATATTTAAGGCGCGAAACCGCTTGGTCGCCATTCACCATAGCGCTAGCTGAATAAACGTATTATTGTCTTACGTACTATTTTATTAAACATATACTTAAGCTTAGCTGGTTGAAGAATTTTATATCTTCTATATATCTTTTATATATTTCACACGCTGCTACATTGAACAATGTCGCCTGCATTCCTGAAGTTGATAAAACACTCGCCGGTTACGTATTTGTGGACCAGAAATAATTGTGCAGCTAAGAATTAAGAGTTAGTGTAATGCATAAGACCTGATATTAGGGGCTTGGCGAATGATGCCGAAATTATCCTATTAGGTGACATGAATGTCCACATACAGGATTTAGATGGCAATACCAACAGCAACGGAAACTCAATGCTAGACCTTTGTGAGCAACATAACCTCGTTATCGTGAATTAGTGTGAAGCGCAGATCACGTGGGAAGTGGGAAACCGGCAATCAACTATTTATTACTCTTTGATGACAGCAGAAATTCATGAACGGTTGAGAGAAATGGTCATTGATGAGGAAGGGTGTAGCAGCATAGGGAGTAACCATAAACGTGTCATTTTGAGAATGGGATAGGTCGTTGGGAAAGAGAGCAAGGAGTGCAAAATGGCCAGTCCAAATTTGAACTCTGAACAAACAAGGAATATACTCACTAGAGTCGAGGAAAAACCTTGCAAATGGCCAAGTAAAGAGTGGGAATATAGTAAGATTCTAAGCATAATAACGACAAAAATACAGAAAGAGAATGAACGTGTTCGTAGGAATGGAAAACGGAAACCGATAACCTGGTGGAACAGGGAGATACGAGAAGCGATCGCCGAACGACAGAACGCATCCCTAGAGCACAGGCAGGCAAAGAAGGCGCACTTGCCGCAGGATGAAGTAGCCAGTAAAAGGGAAATATACCGGGAGAGAAAGTCTTTCGTTCAAATACTGGTGCATGCAAAGATAAGAGGTGAAAGTGAACGTTGGTTGTCAGAAATACGTGAGAAGAAGAAGGCCCCACTTAGGGTATTTTGGAACCACATAAAATTATTATGCAGGCAGTCAACAACAATAGAACAACATATCTTAGACGGAGATGGAAGCAAATTGGAAGAGAAATAGGCAATAAATTACATCCCAAAAATAACGGCCGAATCTTGCCAAGGCAATGACGAGGTTGTATTTGAAAAAAAAGAGCATGAAAGAGAACCAGATGGAAAAGGAGTTGGTGCTCACAAAGTTTAAGTGTAAGAAAGCCGAAGAGAAAATTCCTAAGCGCAAAGCCACAGGGCTAGAGGAGGTTTCCGTTATGGGACCTCGTTCCCATTAATTAACGGACTAGGACCAAAAAGTAAGGAAGCTCTGGTGAAAACAGTCGAAAAGACTTTTCAACATAGACAGATAACATACAGTTGGCGACAAAGTAGAATGAATTTTTTTATAAAGGTAAGGAGGAGAAAGATAGAATCCCGTATGGACCATTGACCATTATATCGGTAATATACAGCCTAGCAATGCAGGCAATCAAATTAAACCTGCAAGCATGGGCAGAGAGTAACGGCATTTTGGGAGAACCTCAGAATGGATTCAGAATAGGTAGGCGTTTGGATGATAACTTATTTGTCCTTACTCAGTGTGTTAAAATATAAAGAGTAGAAAGCACACGGTTATATGTGGCCTTTCTAGACATCACAGGGGCCTATGACAATGTAGACCGCAACATTTTGTGGGATATTCTTCAAGGGGAAGGCTTAGCTGACGACTGTCTGCAGCTTTCGAGAGAGATTTACCTAGAAAATACTGTCACATGGTAGTGATGGTGAAGAAAGCAGCCAAACTGGCAAACACGAAACTGGCGTTTTATTGGACGAACTTGTGCCCCCAAAAACCGGCTAAACACAAAGAACGGCGACAGCGGCGAGCACATTCTGCGATGGACGAAAATCTCATCAGCGGGTCAAGCGCGTTGGCTTTTATAAATCAGTCACTGAATGTTCCAGAGTAATCGCTGAGACCCACGTGCCTTCCAGAAAGTTCTACATTATTCGCGTCGCGCACAGATGCAATCAGTTATACAAGGTTCGGTCACGGAGAGCGGATGGAAGCATCGATAAGATTCCAGAAACTTTCGATATAAGCAGGCGTGTCCTCCGCTGTGCGATAAAATTTGTTACGCGGTGAAACGTGCCGACCGATAAAGACAAACAAGTACACGTGTCAATACCCCCGTCTTACAAAGCATCGACTCGATGCTGCACACGAGAGTAATAAGTACACCCGTAGCAAAGAGAACAACAACATGAGGAAGTTCGTCAGTGTCCGTAAAATGATTTAAGACGCACCACGTGGACCACTTCAGATCGTGGGCGGCACCGCTGTTAATGCGAAATGCCGTCTGGCACGACCTCATAGTCCAGTGCGCCAATACATCGAATGACCTTGTAGGGTCCGAAATATTTCGCAATAGTTTCTCACTCAGTCCTCGTCCGCGTATCGGGGTCCGAACCCCAACACGGTCGCCGGGCTGGTACTCGACGAAGCTTCGTCGGAGGTTGTAGTGTTGGCTGTCGGTACGCTGCACGTCCTTGATACATAGGCGGGCGAGCTGTCGGGCTTCTTCAGGGTGCTGGACATACGTAGCGACGTCAAGATTCTCTTCGAAAGTGACGTGCGGCAGCATGGCGTCGAGCGTCGTCGTCGGGTTCCTGTCGTAAATCAGCTTAAACGGCGTGATGTACGTTGTTACTTGCACCGTAGTGTTGTAAGCGAATGTTGCGTACGGCAGAACGGCATCTCTGGTCTTGTGTTCGACGTTGACGTGCATTGCTAGTATGTCGGCGAGGGTCTTATAAGGCGCTCCGTAAGACTATTCGTCTGTGGGTGGTAGGCAGTTGTCCTCCTGTGCCTTGTCCGGCTGTACTGCAGAATGGCTTGGACTTCTGGGGCGCCATGTCGCAGCAGGAACTTCTCAACAAAGAATTTCGCCATTCAGGCTGTGCTACCTTTCTGCAGTGCTTTAGTTTCAGCGAAGCGGATGAGGTAGTCCGTCGCCACGACGATCCACTAATTTCCGGTTGTTCACGTCCGAAAGGATCCCAACAAGTCCATACCGATCTGCTGAAATGGTCGGCATGGAGGCTCGGCTGGCTGCAGTAATCCCGCTGGCGTTGTCAGAGGTGTCTTGCGACGCTGACAGTCTCGGCATGATGTTACATAAGGGGCAACGTCGGCGGTCAAGCGCGGTCAATACCTTTCCTGTATCCTCGATAGTGTCCGGGAGAATCCGAGGTGTCCAGCAGTCGGATTGTCATGTAGGGCGTGCAATACTTCTGGACACAGCCCTGGGGGAACAACAAGAAGGTAGTTGGCGCGGACTGGTGATAAGTTCTTCTTTACGATTACGTTGTTTTGAAGTGAGAACGAAGACAATCCTCACCTAAATGCCCTAGGGACAACATTGGTCTGCCCTTCCAAATACTGCACGATGTTTTTCAGCTCCGGGTCCGCTCGTTGCTATTCAGTGAAGTCTTCTGCGCTAAATATGCCAAGGAAGGCGTCGTCATTCATCATGCGGCGGCGAGTCAATGGGGGCGCGTGATAGGCGATCGCCATCAGAGTGTTTTCGTCCGGTCTTGTACGTTACATTGATATCATATTCTTGCAGTCTTAGGCTCCACCGCGCCAACCGTCCTGAAGGTTCCTTTAAATTCGATAGCCAACGCAAGGGGTGATGGTCGCTGACGACATTGAATGGCCTGCCATATAGGTGAGGGCGAAATTTCGCTGTAGCCCAAACGATGGCGAGGGATTCCTTTTCCGTTGTAGAATAATTGCCTTGCGCTTTTGACAACGACCAGTTAGCGTAAGCTATCACGCGTTCAAGTCCGTATTTTCTCTGTACTAGGACGGCACCGAGGCCTATGCTACTGGCGTCAATGTAGATTTCGGTATCCGCGTCCTCGTCGTAGTGCGCAAGTACTTGGGGCGACTGCATACGTCGTTTGAGTTCTTCAAATGCGTCGGCCTGCGGCGTTTCCCACTTGAACTCGACATCACATTCTGTTAGATGCGCGAAAAATCCTTGACAAAGCGCCTTTTGTAGGCACACATGCCAAGGAATCGACGCACTGCCTTCTTGTCGATGGGCTTTGGAAACTTTGCGATGGCAGCAGTCTTCTGCGCGTTGGGGCGGACTCCAGGCTTGCTGCAGTCGTGGCCTATGAACAAAAGCTGATCGTAAGCGAAGACGCACTTCTCTTTCTTCAGAGTGAGCCCTGATGAGTTGATGGTCTCTAGTACTGTCGCAAGCCGCCTAAGGTGATCACCGAAATTTCCGGCGAAGACGACGATTTCATCCAAGTAAACAAGATCCGTCTGCCACTTCAATCCTGCTAACATCGTGTACATGACGCGCTGGAATGTTGCAGGCGCCGAGCACAGTCCGAATGGCATGACCTTGAACGCGTATAGTCCGTCCGGCATAATGAAGGCGGTGCTTTTGCCGTCTCTCTCGCCGACTTCTATTTGCCAGTAGCCAGACTTGAGATCCATCGACGAGAAGTATTTTGCGTTGTAGAGCCAATCTAATGCGTCGTCTATCCGTGGAAGGGGGTATACATCCTTCGTAATCTTGTTATGTCGACAATAATCTACGGAGAAACGCAGGGTTCCGTCCTTTTTCTTCAACAAAACTATAGGAGATGCCCAAGGGCTTTTCGACGGCTGGAGGATGTCGTCGCGCAGCGTTTCGTCGACTTGTTCTCTTATAGCTTCTCGTTCTCGCGTCCAAACTCGGTAAGGGCTCTGGCGCAGTGGTCGAGCACACTATTCGGTGATTATGCGATGCTTTGCGACTGGTGTTTGTCGAACCCTCAATGACGTTGAATCGCGGCGTTTGCATCGTCGGAGCAGACTTCTGAGCTGTTGCTTCTTAATCATGGGAGACTTGGATTTATGTCGAAGTCTTGTTCGGGGACTATGATCGTCGTGGTAGATGCGGCAGAATCCGAAAGGACAAAGGCATTACTGGTTTCCAGAATTTCCTCGATGTACATGATCGTAGTGCCCTTGTAGATGTGTTTGAACTCCTGGCTGAAGTTTTTCAGCTACACTTTAATTTTTCTTCCGTGCAGTCGAGCGATCCCTCTTGAGACGCAAATATCACGGTCTAGCAATAGGCTTTGGTCACCCTCGATGACGCCTTCTACGTCGGCAGGCGTTTTGGTGCCTACGGAAATGACAATGCTGGAGCTGGGCGGGATGCTGACTTGACTTTCAAGCACGCTTAAGGCGTGGTGACAACGAAAGCTCTCCGGTGGTATCGCCCGATCTTCCGACAGCGTTATCGACTTCGACTTCAGGTCAATGATTGCGCCGTGTTGGTTCAGGAAGTCCATGCCGACATTGACATCTCGTGAACACTGTTGGAATATAACGAAGGTGGTAGGGTAAGTCTGGTCACGAGCAGTAATTCTTGCCGTGCAGATTCCAGTCGGCGTGATGACGTGTCCTACTGCGGTCCGAATTTGAGGGCCTTCCCATGCAGTCCTAACTTTCTTCAACTGGGGGGCAATGGGTCCACTCATGACGGAGTAATCAGCTCCTGTGTCTACTAAGGCGGTGACTGCATGGCCGTCGAGAAGTACTTCGAGGTAGGTGGTTCTTTGTCTTGCTTTACAATTAGGTCTTGGCGTCGGATCACGGGTACGTGGCATTGGCCTGTGGCTGGTACGTGGCGCCGTCAGGTCGCCTTTCGTCGGCGTATTCTTTGCTTCCAGATTTGTCAGGACGGCGGCGTGTTGTTATAACTATGAGGTAGTTTCTTCGGCGTCTTCGTCGGCAGCGGAGGATCTTCGTCAGTTTGACGAACAGCAACCGCACCTCCAGCGGTTGCTATTTCAGTGTTCCGCATATGGGCTCACAGAGCGGCCCCTGGCTGGGCCAGTGTATGGTATCGGCCTGGTGACGGCGAATGGGGCGGTCGTCGAGGATTCCACTGAGTGATGGCGATGTAGTCTTCGATATCGCGAGGTCGTTGGCCAGTTTGTGGTCGCGGCGCGTTAACGGCGAAACTTCGCAGTCCCATTTCCCGGTATGGGCATCGGTGGTACACATGGCCGGCTTCTCCGCAGTGATAACAGAGCGGTCGGTGGTCGGGTGCTCGCCAAGTGTCTGTCTTCCTCGCGTAGGTGCGCTGGGCGACAGGTGGGCGCGTTGGTGGTGTCGGCGACGGATGTCGGAATTGCGTCGTTGCCGGGCCATGGCGCGGTTGCGTAGGGGGACCTTGACGGCATGCGACGGCGACGAATGTCATCGCTTCTGGCTGGTGCTGCCGTAATTGTGGTTGCACCTCAGAAACTGCATGCGATGGCAGTGTCTCTTCTTTCACGATGTGAGCCATCGAGGCCACTTGAGACTGCGAGGAAGGCAAGACCTTGCGCAGTTCTTCGTGCGCAATGGCCCTGATGGTCTCGCACAGATCGTCCGTGGCCAGTGAATCCCTGCGTAGTTGGTAGAGTTCGAGTGGCGGTTCAATTGCCGGTTTCGCATTTCAAGTGTCTTCTCGATGCTGTTGGCCTCGCGAAGGAACTCTTCTACGGTCTGCGGTGGGCATCGTATAGTTGCGCCGAAAAGTTCTTCCTTCACACCACGCATGAGTAGGCGGACTTTCTTCTCCTCGGGCATATCCGGGTCGGCATGGCGGAACAGACGGCTCATTTCTTCCGCAAAGATGGCAACGTTCTCGTTAGTTAGCTGCACTCGGGCGTCCAATATAGCTTCGGCCCTCTCCTTGCGCACGACTCTGGTAAAGGTGCGAAGGAAGGCCCTACGAAACAGGTCCCATTTCGTCATGGTCGACTCCCGGTTCTCAAACCACGTTCTGGCGGCGTCTTCTAAGGAGAAATATCCATGCCGCAGCTTGTCGTTGGAGTCCCAGTTGTTGAAAGTCGTGATTCGTTCATTGGTCTCCAACCAGGAATCCGGGCTTCAGTAGCCGCTCCATGGAAGGTCGGTGCGTCCCGAGGTTGTTGCAGGGTAAAGGGGGACGCTGGGGCAGCCATTGGGGTTGTCTTGGCCACGACCGTCTGTGTTGTCTCAGGAAGAAGTGCGTGCTCTGGGGGCAGTCCTTGAAGTCTGCGGCTACCACGTTGGTCTTGGGCAATGTTGGTTTTGTCCTCGGGCTTCGGGCTCGGATCGCGTCTTTGCGGGGGCGTTCGGTACATGAACGCACAAGCGTCTCCACCAGGTGCCACGCGGCAGTGACGGTGAAGAGAGCAGCCAAACTGGGAAAGACGAAACTAGCATTTTATTCGGCGAACTTGTGCCCTCAAAAACAGGCTGTACTCAAAGAACGGCGAAAATGGCGAACACAGTCGGCGCATGGTCGAAAACATGATCAGCGGGTCAAGCGCGTCGGCTTTTATACATCAGTAGTCGAATGTTCCAGAGTAATCGCTGGGACCCGCGTGCCTTCCACCAAGTGCTACATTATTATTCTACACGTGCAATCAGATTACACAAGGTTCTTTCGCAGACAGCGGATGGAAGCATCGATAACAGTCCAGAAATTTCCGATTCATGCAGGTGCGTCCTACGCTTTGGGATAACATCTGTTAGGCGGTGAAACGTGTCACCCGATAAAGACAAACAAGTACACATCTCATTACTTAGAAATACCAGGAAGGGATCAGGAGCGAGGAGAAAGTTGATATCAGCAAGGGACTGAGGCACGGATGCCCTTTATCCCCACTGCTGCTTATGATGTAAATGGTCAGGATGGAGAGGGCACTAGAAGAAAATAATATCGGGTTTCATCTCTCATACAAAGAGGCCGGTACAGTAGCATAGCAACAGCTTCGAGGTTTCCTTTATGTGCATGGAATTGTGCTGCTAGCTAACAAGCAAATGATTTGCAACCTCTGGCTAGTGTCTGCGGACAGGATGGCAAGAATTTAGATACGACATTTAGTGTTAGAAATTCAGGTGTTATGGTATTTATTGAAAATAGTAAACAGACACTGGCAACAGAGCGCCAGGAAATAGCTCGGGTAAGAGAATATAGATACATTCGTAAATGAATAAACGAAGGCAATCGATATATGGAAACACAGGAAAAAAGAATAACAGTAAAGGGGAAGATAAATGTAGCCATCGTGAAGTACAGAGCGCTATGGCAAAACAGTAGGTACGAGGTGCCCAGGGGTATTTGAAATAATGGAATGGTTCTGGGACTTACGTTTGGAAATGTGGTTGTTTGATTGAAATCAGGGGTACAATCAGGACTGGATGGGAACCAAAGGTCAATGGGTCGCCTCGCATTGGGCGCTCACGGGAAGACTACAAACGAAACTGTGAAGGGTATATGGGCTGGACTAGTCTTGAAGTGACTGAAGCTCACAGTAAAATTTATTATGAAGAACGACCGAGGAATATGGAAGAAAGTAAATGGGCTGGGAGAGTGTTGAGGTATCTGTACAGGAAAAACATTCATTCACTGTGGAAGAAAAGAACTAGGAAGCTTACAAGCAAGCATGTGTTCTGTACCTTCGGTAACACAGCAACAAAGAACGTCAAGCGGAAAGTCAGAGAGGCTGAAATAATCTCATGTGTGGCGGCAATGGAAAAGAAACCTGCCATGAGTAACTGCTTCAGAGGAAAGAACGAAATCAGGAAAGACACAATTTATGATATCTCAAAGGGAACCTCATTACTTTTCGAAGCGAGATTCGAATGCCTTACAACGCGCACCTATAAAGCGAGATGTAAAAAGGAAGACGAGATATGTGCTTGCCGCAGTAAAGCTAGGGAAACGATGGATCATGTTTTATTAGAACGTGAAGACATCTGCCCAGCGCTCGATTTAGGCACCACTGGCCTCCTTGAAGCCCTTGGGTTCAGTGAGGGCAGGGGAAGAGTACACATGCCCGCAATAAAGATTAGTAAGAGGCGATTGGAAGATTGGTGGAAGAAAAGTATGAAAATTACGAAATATGGAGAAGTACAAAGGCACAGTTCGCAATAGGGGGTCAGAAAATGTGGGTGTGGCCGTTCGTAGTGGTTTCTGTTTTTTTTCTTTTTTTTTTCTTTTTTAGCTTGGGTATCTACTTATGTCAATGCCCCATAAGTACATGAAAATCTGAATTTGCAATAAGGTCAACTTTTCAGCTGAATATTTGTGCAGACATCAACTGCACACTCACGAAGAATCAGTGCGGGTGGGGCCGTATGATACAAAGTTGGCGCATGCGCGTCTATAAAATTACGGGATTAATTGAAAATCTAGTGACAATCTGCAGGTTTTTGAGACATTCAATGTACATTATGGAAATTTCGAGCCACGGAAGTCCCTAGAAATGTCATGCACCAAATTTGCTTGACGCATGTACCTTGACGCATGTACACAAATATCGTGGAATTTTTCAGTACCGAGACATGTCCTGCGAAACAGAAATATAATTATAAGTCATAAGTTATACATCTAATAATTAATGTGATTTGCTAGAGCTACATTTAAGGCGTATTCGCTCTTTCCATGTACGATTACTAGTTGATCACCCGCCGTGGTTGCTTAGTGGCTGTGGTGTTGGGCTGCGAAGCACGAGGTCGCGGGATCGAATTCCGGCCACGACGGCCGCTTTTCGGTTGGGGCGAAAGGCGAAAACAACCGTGTACTTAGATTTAGGTGCATGTTTAGGAATCCCAGGTGGTCGAAATTTCCGGAGTGCCCCACTACGACGTGTCTCATAATCAGAAAGTGGTTTTGGCACGTAATTACTAGTTGATCGGAATTGCTCGTCGTCAGTTGTATTCCGCACGCAGTAAAAAAGTGTGGACCCTTAATTGTGCTGGATATTCCGATAGTTGACAGCTTTACCCTTCAGGCTATTAGCAATTTATTGTACCTAACATAGAGCTTAAATAACTGCGGTGGTGAGAGCAGACGTAGTTGAATATATTGAAGCAATTCTGACCATATCGCACAAGTCGAAATATCGGACACGAATGTCCCAAAGCGATAGTTGGAAAAGTTAGTCATGCGGGTTTTGCATCCTCTGTCGCTGTTATCATCATGTTTTCTTGCCGCATAATGTAGCCAAGAAGGAAAACTTTATTGGTACGCATGGATAATTCGTTCATACCAATTGAAGGCGCAAACGGGGGTGAGGAGGTGCGGGGCGCTAGCGATATTAGGAATCAGCAGCCTTCAGGAAGCAAGCTTTTCCGGTGCCTGCAACTTTGACAACCCGTCTTTTTCGACAACTAGCTAATTCCAATGTATGCAGAAAAGCGCGTGTACTATGATCCAACCTGAGGTTTCTTCAGGAAAAGGCCGCACACGAGAAGGGGAAAATTCAAATATTTGCTTATTTCGAAACTATATCATGACCCCTAAGCTATATCAATATCACAGGGCTCTCGCCTAAAAATAAAATAAAACACGTTCCAGGCAAGCTACATGTGTCCTTACATCCCTGTGCTGTAACAGC
This sequence comes from Dermacentor variabilis, assembly GCF_050947875.1. Taxonomy (NCBI): domain Eukaryota; kingdom Metazoa; phylum Arthropoda; class Arachnida; order Ixodida; family Ixodidae; genus Dermacentor; species Dermacentor variabilis. The sequence goes on along the minus strand of NC_134573.1, from coordinate 72,949,381 downwards.
TGTTTTATTTTGTGAATTTTAGGTACTACGATCCGTTTCTCCCTTTACAAATGTCGCTCACACAAGCCGTTCGTTTAAAGCGTTCGTTTAGCCTCTCAGTAAATTCTTAATGGAAAATTCTTCTTGAGGTGAAGTTATCTTCGTGTAATTGCTTAATTTTATGTCCCCTTAGTTTTGCAGCAATATGCGCGTCGCCGAAAACCCTTATCACAGAGCGGTTCTAATAGGCAATGTTGTATATATGCGCCCTCAACCTTGACGTGACTGTTATTCTGGGGGAAGCAGTAGGGGTCTGATGCCGACACGGAGATAAGTGACCCGTCTAGTATGCGAAGGTTGTGGGATCGTTCCCTGCCTGCGGCAAGTTGTCTTTTCATCCACTTTTATTGCCATTAATTGATTGTTTCTTTATTTAATTTATTAGGCACAAGTAATTTCAGCTATGGTGTGCTTGGTGTGAGTGTTTGTTGGCTTCTTTTCATTTGACTACTCAAAATCGGGCCCCTCGGTTAACCTCCTTTTCGTCTCGTTCTGTCGAATATAAATAACTCATGTGAAAGGCTCACTATTTCGGTCAAAACAACATTTTTCACAGCCATGAACAACTCTGAGTCTTTCATTTTGATAATACCTGAGTCCTTCATTGAGATAAACCAAACGGCTCGTTTCCACCCGCCTGTAAACTAATCTGACAGGTACATTTAATACATTTTTTCACCGTGTGACCTTGTTAGATCCACGACAATCAGGCTTGCAGTGATTATAGATGAAAACTATATTATTTTCAATTTATTCACAATTTAGGCATTTGACGACCTATCTCTTGGAAAATACGTCGCTATCGGGTAAGTTCGAAGCTGTGACAATAAACTTGAACTTCTTCCGGCTTACCTAGATAATGTATATAGCATTCTTTGATAATACAAAAATGTTTTTTTTTCTTTTAAATGGGAACGCACTTACTGGCATGCCACTCACGTCTGCAATTTTTCTACAGGAATAAACAATACGCCATCAAGTCTGCATACTCTGCAGGGCACAACAGAGAGAATATAAGAGACGTTCAGCTGGAGGTTACCTTCAGCAGGCCCCCCTTCGCCAAAAGGCGTGAAGCGCGTTAGCTTTCTGGCTGTTCTCGTCGTCACATTACAGCTGTCGCTTGCACAAGCTCAGGCAACGGACGATGTTCCAGACAGCTTCAAGGTAAATATTCGTGCATGTAGCGGTCGCACTGCGTGTTACAGAGTCTTCATGGTACTTCGCAAGGGTTGGCATCTGGCCTTGTCTTTTCGAAATATTTTCTAGCGCTTAGCGCAGAAACTTTAGAAGAGACGAACGAGCGAAGAGAGACACGCAAGCGCAACAAGCTTACTGTCGTAAACGCAACGCGGCGAGTGCGTAGTCGGAAATCCAAAAGTACATTTTGCTCCGTCTTGTTGCTGTTTCTGTCGGCCTTAGTGAGAGAGACATAGAAAGATTAGTTTATTATGAATTTTTAGTCCAAATGGTTGATATCCGTCTCAGCGTTTTTCTCAAGCCCCGGTATAGTAAGGACGCTAACTGATGATGCACAGAAAAATTCCATTTGACCTTTTCATGGTAAAATCGAGATTAATGCTCGTTACGACGGGCATACCTTAATTTTCTTTCACAAATGATACTCGGTATGTTATCACCTGTCTCGCACAGATGACCCACTCATGTGGACATGTCAGCGATCTTTGATAAGGAGAAAATTTCAGAAATGAGCAAAACTGCCAACTGCTGTAGAAGGATTGATTCGTGGTGTGAAGAAAACGGGCGGGCCCCAGCGACCATGCTTCCGGCCGGATACTGATTTGCACATGCTCCTTACTGGTGCAGGACTTGCATGCTCGCCATAATGGGTTTCGTTTGCTTGACGTGGTTGCAACTCACGAAGAATAGAATGCATAAGCTTCTTTTTCGGTATTTTCTGCTTTAATACAGAGGTAGTACAGGCATGGACAACTTAAACATGTCATTGCGTAAAACTGAGAAAGCTCTCCAGTTTATTTCGTCTCGATTCTGAGTTTCCAGCATACTTTTCAAGCTGCCACAAAAGAACATTGTTCATAACTTTCTAGAACAATTCACCGACATATACGTATCCTTGTTTGTACGCAGGTCTTCCAAAACTTCCCATTCACTGTCGCAGTCTCCGACCAGAACAACGACACCATATATGAATGCCTGACAGCGAAGAGACTGTGGCTAATGCCAGAGGAAAAGGAGGGGCAATACATTTGGCTTTTCGGAGTGCACGGGGGCACATCGATGTGAGCTTAGCCTTCTCTCTGTGCAAGCGTGCATGTATGTGACAAGTTCATTTCTGCCCGAAGTGATGTGTGCTCGACAAGAAGTCACCCAAGCAAATTCACTAACGCAATTACATCGGCGTATGCTTAGTTCAAGGGCTTCATCAGCATGCCTTATATCATATCAAACGTTCTGATAAACACATTATAATTAATATGAATGTTTTCTAGAAAATGACAGCATCATTATGTAGAGGTTGTGAGCAAACCATGATGCAAGTCAACGGTGAGGCTCTTCACCAACTAGCCTGAAATAAAGATATTTACCTTGAATGCATGCTACAGTTACATTTTCGATCTCTAATTCAAGAATGAATGAAACATAGCTTCCGAGTGCGTTACTTCGTTAACAGGTACTTCTTCTCAGTCACATACTCTGCCATGTCACTAAACGAATGCGGGCACTAAGCTAGATTTTGATTTATTGAGGATTGGAGGAGGTATTACGACAATGCGGCTTGCGTTATATTAACGCCACATCGAAGCAAACATTGTACTAGTAAAAGGAAGTGCTTTAAGTTTTCGTTGTATTCAGCAATATTTTGCTCCACAATGTGAATTCACATTTGTTACACCTTGTAATTTGTTTGCAGACAAATGGTTAACTTCTACGTATTCGAAGGAAGCAGCCCTGACACATTACTCTTCGCATTGGGCCCAGGTACGAACCCAGTAGCTGCATAAATATTTTAATATTATTAACCTTTCGGGCATACAAGACGCACTCTCTTGGGTCTGCCTGCCCGCCTGCCCGCCTGCCTGCCTGCCTGTCTGTCTGTCTTACTATGTCTCTAGCCGTTTTCCAGCAACCATACGCCTCTGGGTAGCACTTGGTAGAAAACATAGCGCGCCGCGCTGCAGTGCTAAGGGGACCGCGATCGAAAGCAAGCGTGGAATTAACTTGGCTCACTATGTACATGTCACACATCTTTCATTTGACATCGCAGCGCAAGACAGTTTTGAGAACTTAGAGCAGTCGTTGCTCTTCACACGCTCGAAAATAGGCCAAGGAAAAACGTTACAGGCGGTAGAAATAATTGACTATTGCATTTTTGTCGTTTGTTTGAACCCTTTGTCGGGTGCATGTTGAAAGTTAAAAAAGATGCAAAAAAGGAAGGTAGAGGCTCGAAATAGATAAGCAAGCAGCACAGGGCCCACATATGTGTTGAGTACTTTAGCGGTCAAATGAAACACGGACGAATAGAGACAGAACGCTTTCGTTTACAGTGCAGATCCTGGGTGCCCGTTCCTACTTTGAGTATTGGCGTCCCTCGGCGTAACCGAGCGAACGAGCGCAACGAAAGAGGAAAGAACGAGCGCGAGCGCAGCAGGGTTTGAATGACGGCGATAGCAAAGAGAGCATGAGGAGAAAAGCGGAGGAGGCCGAAAAAAACCATTAGGCCGAAAATGGTGCAGGGGTTATGGCGATAGTGTGACAAGGAAAGCGTAGTACTACGCAGGGCGCCATCTGCGGTGACGCCCGCTACGAAATGGCACCACGGTAGAACGCGTCGTCTGTTCACCGGTGAAGCCATCGATTAGGGACGCGGCAAGCGCATCCACCGATGCCGTATATGGAAACAAACCAGTGCATGAGCGCAGGTCTGTCTGCGGGAATGTTGTGAATCGCTCCAACGCGTCACCCATGCGCGGCCTCACGCGTTCTCTCGATTAGCGATGCAGTGGCGCCAAGCTTCGCTCCGTTGGCAACGTGCAGCATCAAAGAGATTATGCGCGAAGCCCAATATGTCCCACGTATGAGCTGCGCTCAGATTCCGCACTAGGGAGTACCGTAGCCGGTGGTGTTTCTTTTTTTTTAGCCGTCTTCGCCACATCGTGGAATGCAGTCAACCTTTGTGCTTCTTCAATGAATCTACGTGGCAGCCTATCTGAGGCGGAACGCTGCCTTGCGGTAAGGGATCGGGGAGGAGTGGTCTGCCTTTTATTTTACGCTGTGGCTTTCGTTAGCACTATGTACAGCGTGATAATTTTTAGGTGTTATCGAATTTAGTCTTTTAGCCGGTCTACTCGAAGAGGGGGACCTTAACTGTACGAGAAATTGAAAGCCATAATCGACTGATTACGGGAAAAATCAACAATTCACATTTTCAATTATTACCTTATACGGCAAATTGAAATACAAATTCTAGGCGGGCCGGCACAAGGCATGTCCAGTTGAAATGATCTCTTAGAATAACACTAGTTTCGAGATAGTGATTCGCGAAACTTGCGAAATAATGCCTAGGAGGTCCAGTTACTTTGGCGCTTTTATTCATAAAAGTGATTTTTTTTAAAGTCTCTATGGAACAACAGTGTCATTTTTCTGACAATATGATGTCGCTGATCTCGAAACTAGTGCCATTGCAGATGGATTGCCGATGCATACGCCTTGCTGCGCTCACCTGTGTCAATTATTATATTGCGATGTGTACCATAAAGTAAACAGTTAGGAGGTTAAATATATACTTCCCGAGAATTAGTTCAATATGGTGTTTTCTATTTCTTCGGGAAAACAATCTTCGCCTCGTTAAAAGTCCGAGCTAAAGGAGTAGAATTATGCTACCTACCCGATGCGCCTTTTAATACTTCTGGGGCCCTAAAACTTAAGTCTATTACAAGGTGTTTTTATTATAATCTCCTGATGTCAAATTTGCGTAACCGCCGACGCAAGCATGGCGCAGTGACCCGCAGTGTTGCTTGAAGAGCCCAGTCACATGGTGCCCTAGTTTATAGGAGGTGACTTTTCTTTCCTTTGAAAATAAATATTAGTGCAGACATTGAGCGGTTTTTCGTTTGTACTTGGCTCCCAGGAGGTGAAGAGCATGCTCAAGTGGAGAGAGTTTCGATGGGGCCGATCCAGCGCACTGAAATACATAACCTGATAAAGAGGGCGGTGTTGGCGGGTGCGATTCGTCCGCTTTCCCTTACTTAGCTTGCAGTGGGTGGTTGAAAATCGCAGTGGCCTACAACGGAAGGTTAAGAATGCCGCCAGAACGGATCCTCAGCAAAGAGAGAAAGTGCTCGAAAACGTTACACGGCCAACAAAGAAGTTTTGTTATTCGCAAATAAACGCAAGGTGCCCGGCAGGTGCAAGAAGCCAGTGCCTGAGCGATCGGCGGCAGCCATATTTTATTCCTTTTGGTGCAGGGTGCTTGCGGCTATTCAGAAAGAAATTCAGTATTGTTCGGCATATTAATGCATCTTCAAAGCGTACACGTCAATATTACGCGGCTAGATTTCGCGGTTTTGTGACGTCGCGTAGCAGGCAGGGGAAGCGAGTGCAGCACGAAAACTTTAGACGAATCGCAGAGGGCTAATGGCAAAAACTCGTCGAATCAGAAATAACAATTTTTCTTTTGTTCAGTCCGACCATGCATAATCAGTGTGCACGGCTCATATCAGATGGGGAGCTATTGCGGTTTTCATGACGTCGCAGGGCAGTCATGAGAAGTGGGGGGATGGCCCAAGAATGTTTTTGACCAATCGCGGAGGGTGGATTGCAAAATTGGAATAGAAAAGTTTTGAATAGGGGCGCTATAACTTAAAGCTATTCCAAACTTTTCTATTCCAATTCTGCAATCAGCCCACCGCGAAGGGTGTAAAACTTTTTTGGACCAGCCCACTTCACCTGTCTGTCACGCGACGTCACGAAAACCGCGATAGCTCCCCAGCTGATATGACGTGCACACACTGATTATGCATAACTTGACCGAACAAAAGAAAAATAATTATTTCCGATTCGACGCCTCTTCGCCATTAGCCCTCGGCTATTGGTCAAAAGCTTTAGGGCTGCACGCACTTCACGCGACGTCACAAAACCGCAAAAACTTACCGCGTCAAAGTGACGCTTACGCGTTAAAGATGCATTATTATGCCGAACAAAAGTGAATTTTCTACTGAATACCCGCAGGCTGCCCCGTTCCGAAATGAATAAAAGATGGCTGCCGCCGATCGCTCCGGCACTGGCTACTCGCCCCTGCGGGAAAGCATGGGTTTATTTGCGTGTAATAAAACTTCTTGTGTGGCCGTGTAACGTTTTAGATAACTTTCAGCACGTTTACGGCTTCGTTCTGCGAACACTTTATTGCTGAGGATCCTTTTTAGCGTCATTCTTAAGCTTCCGTTGCATGCCGTCGCGATTGTCGACGAGCCACTGCAAGTTAAGTAAGAGAAAGCGGACCAATCCCAGACGCCAGCACGACCCTCTTCATCCGGTTATTGATATTAGTGGCTCGGCGCCATGGAATCCCTTTCTATTTGAGCATGCTCCTCGCGTCTTGTGAGCCAATTAGATAAGACAAGCCGCACAGTGCAGGCAACGCTGTTCGTTTTTCAAGCAAAAAAAAGTGTACTCCCATGAACGAGGGGAGCATTTGATTGGTTTGGTCAGACTACCCTGCGGGTGACCGCCCGATGCTTGCGTCGGCGGTTACGCAAATTTGACGTCAGGAAATTGGAATAAAAACATATTGGAATAGTTTTACATTATACGGCCCAACTTTAAATTACGTGGTTTTACGTGCCAAAACCACTTTCTGATTATGAGGCACGCCATAGTGGAGGATTCCGGAAATTTTGTCCACCTGGGGTTCTTTAACGTTCACCTAAATCTAAGCCCACGGGTGTTTTCTTATTTAGCCCCCATCGAAATGCGGCCGGCGTGGCCTGTATTAGATCCCGTGACCTCGTGCTCAGAAGCGCAGCACCATAGCCACAAATCAGCCACGGCGAGTTTGGAACAGCTTTACGTTATAGCGCCCCTGTAGAGCTTCAAAACTATCACCGCGTGTAGTGCGCATCTTGAATCTTGACAAGATTTCTTGGTTTGCGGTCGCTTTGTTGACTTCTATATATATATAAAAGGTTCTGTCACGAACACATAAGCTTGTACACTCCTAACTTATCTAGTAATATCCAGAGGAGCTTATGTGCCAATAACAGCCTAGGAACATGGCGACGCCGGGGTGAGATGGCGATGTTATGCGAATAACTTTGGCTTTTCCTCAGTGACGCCGAGGTCAGTTGCCAAAATTTTAGCAGACGATCCTGTACTACTGAAATTCAACGTTACTGAATTGGGCTGCAATTTCCCACTCCCACAACAGTCTCTCCCAGAGAGGTAAACGTTACATCTATAGCTGATAACATGCATGCAGCACTCTAGGCATTGTAATGACTTCGGCTGGGTACCCGAGCACGTGTTGCTGAATTCAAGAGCTGGGACTGTGCACAGGGTGTCTGTTTCCATCTCTTGGACAAGTCTTGACAAATCCCACTTTTATTTCGTGGAAGTGCGGCGTAACCTTGAAAACTGCAACTACGAAGCCTGACGCTGCGCATTGCTACAACCATGCCTGACGATACCACGCAAGAAGACATCCCACAGGCTCTAGCGGTCATCGTTTCTGGTATGTTGCGCCAGCATGATCCCAACATCTTTATCGACACCGATGTTCATGGCGTGGAGGATTGGTTATCGTCTTACGCATGGGTGAGCCAACACAACAAGAAGGACGTCCACACTGAGTGGCACAACGAGCTTTTTTGCTTACCCTGCATCTCCAACCTCTTATTCCGAAGCCACAAACACGATTTTGCCACATGGAGTACATTCAAGACAAGTTTAGCAGAAGTGTTCGGGCGCCCCCTGTGCTCAAGCTTCGCGCCGAACAACGCTTAGGTGGGGGCGCAACATCAAGGTAATCTTACAATTAACTTACAATCAAGATCTCATTTACTTGGGTAAGCACGTGAATCCGTCAATGGCACAAGAAGTCATGATAAAGAAAGCACTTTATGAAAGGCCTGACCAGGACTCCTTTCAAATGTTGTTAGCGAAGGATCCACGTATCGTTGCTGAAGTTACCAATTTGTGACAAAGTTCTGATGACTTGAGGAAACAACGCATCTAAGCACGGCGCCCAACACCCACCGAAGATTCGCGAGTAGCATTGGTTATTCGCGGCAACCAGTGAACTGTCCTGATGCAGATAAAAAAAAAAATTTGCGTGAGGAGCTCGCGTGACAGCTCCCTGTTTTGCGAGCACGGCGAAGCCTTCCCACAATTTGGCTCCAGTGATCCGACAGATTGAAGCGCAATTGCCAAAGCTACTTATTATCCATGTCAACGGCTCCAATTGCCGCATCTCAGACGTATGCTGAATCCGCTGTACGGGTGCCTCGTCTGCCGGTTCTCTCTCCTCCGCCTTTGCCTCGACAGCCAGCGGCTCCTTCTTTCAGTGCATAGCAGCAGGGTGAAATTCGTGGCTCACTGCTCACAACCGCCCAATACACGGCACACACGGCCATGTACAGCGCTTGTGCCACCGTCGTTTCCCGGCCTTCACGGGCACCTTGCGAGCCTCTAGATACAGCTCCCAGCCATTTCGTATGCCTCAACAGCAAGAACCAGAAGTCTACGGTACAGATGACATATCAGCTGCAGATTCACAGACCGTTGGTGCTCGTCTCTCGCCTTCCTCTCATCGCCACCCTTCACACCCACGCGTCCTAGGCCCAATGCTAGTACTTCTGAAGTGGAAAACTAGTTTCCGAAGTTGCAGAGGCACAAACTGCGTCGTAGTCGGAACTTAAACGTCCTCTATTTTCCCAGGCTAACCTTAATGAAGTGCTCGTTGATGCTAATAAATCTTTCGCGCTCGTCGATATAGGTTCTGCAGTATCCGTGAATAGTGCAAACATTTTGCGCTACATAGCTAAAGTGACCATGACGCCTTCGGTATTACCGCTGAAAACTACAAGAGCAGGACAAGTTGAACCATTTGGTATGAGCACGGCCAGAGTGCTTATTCATGACATTTTGTATTTGATTGAATTATGTTTGCTAATTCTTTGCTCCCGCATAGGAATGCTCAGTTGATATTTCCTGTCGTGCTATTACACCGTCATTGAGTGTCCACTTCCCAAGGCCCAGTTCTTTGTTCTGTGTGAATTGCCATATGAAGCTTGCAAGTTCGTGATGATAGCAGCATATTTGGAGCGTCCGATACTGACGTTCCTCAACCACTGTGCTGCCTTTGTCCTGATTTCACGTGCGTCGCTGGCCTCCACGACGACCTTGTTTATACCCGCGGCCATCTTCAGTCAGTGTCAGCCTATATTGTTTCCGTTCGCTCTCCTCAAGTTCGCCATGGTGCTGCAGAAAGACTGGTTACTAACACGCATTCGTGCACTTTGGTTTACACTCCGGCCAAACTATTGGAACCACAGAGACTGTGGACGCTGGCCTTATTGTGACTGTTGCGGACAGCCTCGCTACTGCCAACGTAACAGCATTGGTGACCCATGTACCGTTTGTCCTGATATAACCGGATGTTTTTTGACGCGCTATTAACGTGCTAGCGTTGATGCCATGGTGTTGCAGAAAATTCACGTCAGCGCGGCACTGCCCACGTCCAGCGTCAACCGTTGTTTCGGCAAGAATTGTTCCGAACCATGGAAACCCAATCACGCATATCCGAACACGCAGACCCTCTGTATGGCCAAACAAATGATTTGAAGTAATTGAATTTTTCAAAGCAAAATGCGTCTGCAAAATCGTGAAGTATCACTTAAACACAACCTGCAGACATGATAGCGTCGGATTGTAATTTGAATACATGAGAAAACATAATTCTGTTACGAGGAAACTCAAACGCAAACCCCTTTTCCAGCGTTTCAACCATTCATAGACTGGCCCCGCCGTCGGAGGTTTAAGAGGCTACGGAGCGCCCCGACCGGTTTCTTGCAACACATTCCGATTGCGCTCAACTCCGCCGCATCGCGACCCACTAACAAGGCTGCATATCTACCAGAAAGCTCCCCTTCGTGCATAGCCTTTGCTGCCAGGGTTTCCCAGTAGACATTACCTTTACACAAGCTGCGGTTACCGGGAGGCGTGGGAAGTAGTAAGGGTTCTTCGAATGCTATCGCGTTCCACTCTTAAAGGTGACGCTGAAGCGTCCTCCAAATTTTTGCCGATGATTTCAATTCTACACAACGTGAGCGACTTAATGCACTTCTGAAATGATTCTTACGCATTTTATGATTCCAAGCAATCGTCATTAAGCCGGACAATCACCGTTTCTCACAAAGCTTACACGCTAGATAACGCACCGCACACTAGCGTCCGTACCGCGTGTCATTCTCCGAGCTATGTCTGACCACCGAGAAAGTTTAGGACATGCCTGGCCTACCAGACCCCATCTATAGCTGCGGTAGGCAACATTTTAACGCAGATGCGCCCTCCAGATCCCTCATGTGATCCGACAAAATGCCGCCCTCATCAAGTATGTGTGCCGTTACTACACCTACTATAACTAGCAAGCCTTCCGAACACAGAAAAGATCTGTGAATACCGCAGTCTCATGAAGTTCTCGTCACTTCTACAACGCCCACATGCCCTTCCGCCCTTCGTCGCCAAACCATCCATTTCTTGCTACGGGACGCCCTCTTGTACTGATGAAGCTATCAGCCACATCGTCGCAAATGGCTGCGAGTCATCTCTCGCCATTTGCAGTCCGCCACTGCACGTGTTTTCACACCGACCAGCAACAAGCTCATACTGGCGTCCTGAGAACTTACGAACGGCTCCGCCAGCTTCACCACAGGCACGAGACGTATTCTCATGTCCGCAAATACATTCGATCCTGTAGAGCGTCTCACCGATGCAAGATAGCTTGTACGACAGGCCCAGTGCAACCTTTAGCGTGTTCGGCATCTCCTTTTCGCCTTTATTGACTTTAAGGACCTTCATAGACCCCATCTATACACTGATAATGAAAATCTTTGCATTAGCGCCATAGTAGACCATCTGACAAGAAACGCCGAAACTGCTGCACTTCTTTCGGCTTCCCTTTGGGAAGTCGCCGAATTCATTTTACGGCGTTTTATTTTACGACACGGGGCGTCGCGGGAATTGCTCAGCGACTCACCCCGTGTTTTCTTATTGAATGCTTTTAATGAGCTACACGCAGCGTGGAGCACTATTCACCGCAACACTGAGCCGTATCATCCACCGACTAAGGTCTAACGGAATGGTTGAACCGCATTCTTGGTGGTATGCTCACAATGTGCTTTGCGTCTAACCATTACGATTGGGATGACGTCCTTCCTTTTCTCATGCATGCGTGTAATGCCACCACTCAGGCGATCACAGGCTTCTCACCGTTCGTTCTCTACTCTCCCGTCCTCCTCTCCTCTACTCTTAACAGCATCCTCCCGCGTCAACTGGATGCCTTCGAGTTCATTTCTTTTTTAGAAGCTTTTCGGCATGCCGAAGAGTTCCGTTAGCTTGCTCGCATTCAAATCAGATACCCAAGGCGTCCAAAAAGATCGCCGCGTCCACAATCTGCCTGTAGCATTCTTCGTCGAGGATGCTTACGTGTGGTTTCAGTTGCCGTTCCATTCTGCAGGCCTTAGTCCAAATCTTGCGCGGAAATATAATGGTGTCAAATGCATCGCCAAGTGTACAACGCCTCTGAACAATGAGGTAGAAACGATGGCGCCACCGTCGGACATGCAGCACCCCGGCGGCGGGACGGTTCATATCAGCGGCCTAAAACCGTATCACCACCTCCTCATCGCGTCATAATCATAGGTCCCCAGGATGGCTCATCTTCGTCAAGGGGGACATTGCAGTGGAGAATACTCATCCGGAGTAGTAGGCACTGCCATCGCTTCGGGGCCACACCTGATTTCATGTTGTTGATTGCAGGAGCTAGATACGGTTGATGCAGAGCCTTTTTCGGTCCCTTGAACTAATTTTAATAAACCCGTCTTTCACGTGTAATAAAGCAAAACATTTTGGAGGTGTTCATCGTAATTTGCTGCCACGATGACCTGGAGATTTTCTAACCGTTTTTTTAGCAATCCAGCAGATTGTGCTACGTAGAAGCCTGGTTCAACCCCGAAGGTTATTAAGTGTATAAACTTGGCCAATTCATAAGATTGCCAACCGTCCCGAATTTAGAGGACAGTCCTCTTCTTTGAGCGAATTCCCTGATTCCAGTGTTAACTCAGTCGGGCAGGCCAAGTATCCTTCTTGAATATTTGTCTTTCTGGATAACCATAGAAAAATTCTGTTTTCATCGTATAACGCCTGATAGAATTCCTGTGCATTATTCTCTTTCATCTTTTGGGGCATTGTCATCAACATGAAGATGGTTTCGTTATTGTCGTAGTCCTTGTTGTATTCACTCTACCTCTATCGGTTTTTGTACGCCTTTATCAAGGAAACAATGCTGCAAATTTCCTGTTGCAAATTGCGACATTGTAAGACTATAAAAAATTTTTGATTACTTTCTTGCACCTGCGGACTGGTAGCCTCAGAAGGATAAGTACATTGCCTGCCGTAATTCCCCTTTTCTCCGACTTCGTCCTGATGACCTCTGAGTGTATATGCAACACACCCGTAGTTGGGTACGGTGACCCAACTGCGCGGCAGCACTCGGCACATGTCCACGCTAACTAGGTGGTACCGTGCATATTGTGCAATTTTAAAATGGTTTCCGATCGAGAAGCTAGCGCTGTCTTAAGATTGCACACCGGTATTCAATAAAACCCTTTGATGCCACTTTCACTTTGTGCCACAGAGTGTGTGCCGCTCTTCCATCAACCCTTTTGAGGCCAACGTTTTGAGTTTTTTTACTGCGTCATGTGGGCCGTTCCTGTGCGCATGCGCCGCAGGTACGCGCCACAGCGTCGGTGCTGCGTTTCAGTGAACGCCCCTGATACCAATATGGGCGTGTGCCACTGGCCCTGTGCTGCTTGCACTACGGGGTGTGTGTGCGAAGGTGTGTGTCCTAGTGGGCCCTCGGTATGCGCCGCTCTTGAACGAACCTGTTTGACACCCACCTGGGTCTCTGTTTGTCACAACAACCAAAAACTTCCTGTCCACTTGACATCAATGAGCAACACGTGGCTAAATCATTAGCTGTTCGCTGTACAGCAGTTCTATGCTTAAGAAAACCACTCCATTATGAATCACGTATGCTTCGCGATACGTAAATGTCAATTGCCTTCTTAAATTTATTTCAGCTTGATGCATAGCACTACAGCAGAACGTTTAAATATGATGTGAAACGAACCGATGAAAGAAGAATATAAGCACACACACTTGCACTGTGAAAGACAAGTTGGAGTAGCGTCGAATTGGCGCTGTCACGTTTTTTGCATCAACTTCTATATATTATCATTACCTGGCTTCATCTTCTTCTTCACGTTGCATGGTCATCGTGTTTTTTCCAAAGAAGGTCATCGGTCGACATTTGGCATCTTAGCTTTGAGAATAAATTAGTGCAAAAAAGCTTCGCTATATTGTGACATTTTATTGCAACGCCATGGGCGACACACAAAAGCAACTATGCTACCGTCGCATGTAGTTAGTCAACCCGCGACCGCAGCATAGTGGCTACAGAGTGTTGCTGTTGAGCTCAAGGTCGTGCGTTCGACATAGGCGGCAGAGGCCGCCTGTTGATGGACATGAAACGCATAAACATATATGCACACATCTTAAGCTGCACTTTAAAGACCTCCAGGCCGTCAAAGTAATCTGGGAACTGGCGTGCCTTAAAATATTATAAGATGGTTGTTTGGTCTGCCTAAACTCGACATTTGCAGTACTTAAGTTAATAAAGGTGCAAGAATAATGATTACCTCAAGAAAAATATATATATGTTAATGAGGAGAACCTTCTAAATTAGAAAAGAAAACCAAGCCACTACAAACTACCTTCTATGGGTATTTGATTCGATGTGAGTGGAGCGGCTAAAAGAGAGTCCGCCTTTTATGGTCGACTGATAGTGTTTATTACACGAGGATTTCTGGCCGTATACCTAAAGCTATATTTCTCCAGAGTAATTTGCATATTTCTAGGCCAACTAGTTCTTAATTATACCAACTCATTTGGCAACTCGAAATGTTATATGAATATTTCACCGGCTTGAGCGAATAGGTTTAGGGCTGTAGGATACTAAACATAACGAGTGTTTGCAGTATAATGAAATGCAACCTCCCTCACCCGGGGTCTTGTTTTCTTCAGACGTGCCACCCACGGACGAGGCGAAGTTTTACTACGCCGACTACGACAACTGCGTTGTCCTCGACATCCCTTACAATGGACGCCGTGAGTACACTAAAAAAGGATGTTCGCATTTCGGCAGAAGACAGTTCCGGATTTATTTCTGAACTAGAATTACTTGCAAATGCAGACCAAAGTGAATCACAGGAAGTTCGAGATCTTATATGGTGAAGAATGGATGAAAATTAAAGCCTTTCCTATTGACAAAATGGCATATTCCCATATATAATATCTCCATGGGGGTGATACACCTCCCCTACAAACGCATCTACGCCCATTATCAAAAGAGACATGACCGGTATGATAGCCACGTCTCGAAGACAGGTTTTTGTTCATCAATCAAAAGGTAAAGAATTGCCTGTGACAGGTAGCAAATCATTTATCTCGACGAGACAGCGATTACTTGCACGAGAAATCAAAATGTCTAATGGATTATCACCATAATTACGCTAATTGCAATTTAAAAACTACATTATGGGACTTGTTTGAGTCCGCATGGCCAGAGTTTCTGCTGATATTAAAGCGGACGGAGCACACAGCGTTTTATCAGCTGGCGTGTTTGAGCCTATCAATGAGCCGACGAAATCACTCGTATATTTCTGAAATATCCTTTCCCCAATGTGACCTACTGGAGAATTCTCACTGTTAATATACGCTACGGTTTAGCAGCAATGAGTAGCTATGATGCATATGTGAAAACCCTAACAGTTCTCCTTCGAAATCAGTTAGGCTGTTGACTTTGGCAAGCATTCAAATGATTATCTGTCGAAACATTGCTCGACAACGTCGTTTGTTGTACAATGTTTACGCGCACCAATGAAATAGATTCAGTTAGTAACATAACCTTCACTACAGCGGGAACCACACTTGAGGAGCTGTGTTAACCCCCGGCTGTCGGTCGCGCGAGCCTCCTAAACAGTAATCAATCTTTAGTTGTAGATATTTATCTTAAGGAGCCCACTGTACAACCATGTAGCATAACCACGAGAGGTTTCCATGAGGCGTGGGACGCAAGTAGTTTTATTGGCGGTATCGTCCACAAACGATCGCTTGCTAACTAAATAACCAGCATGGTGTCAGCGCGAACTGGAAACACAACACACTCCATGACCGCGGACAGTCGCTGTAAAACGCTTGCGTGAGGAAACGCAGCAGCAGCAGCAGTGGGCGAAATGATCTTCGTGCTGTCAATCGCATCGACACAAAATCAGTGGCGAGGTCGCACAGCTCCCACAAAGCTACGATCCGCCGACGCACCTTGACTCTGTGCACAACAGAGATCGCTCTCTATAAACGGCAAGGCGCGATCGCGCAGCCGCCATACGCGTAGTTGCAACTGGAATAGAACACCGCCCAACCTTCCTCCCCTCTCCCAGGTGCCTCGCAAAGTTGAGTACCTCGCATGCCACGCAAGACTGCGCGCTTTCTATACCATTCTGTTCTTTTGGCGAGGGCGAGATTGAGCCGCGACCGTCGTCTACCCTTGCACGTTGTCACTGTCACAAACAGCGTAGGCTGTGCGGTCATGGTGTTATCGCATTTGGACTTCACACGGAACATCATGGCAACGTCGACGGTAGAAATACGCTTCAAGTGTCCATTTATTTGCTATCGCGATAGTATTTTATAACATATGGCTCAAAGATGTTACGGGTTTCCCTAAGGTAGGCCATGCACGAGCTCTCCTGTGTTTCAGTTCTTCCCCCTATTGAGGAGTTTTTCCAATTCGTGCTGAAAATTCTCAGTTTGCACTGCCTTTGTTTGAGTAGAAACCGAATAATCCAAAACTGTGCGGAACACATGCACGATGGCAAGACATGCAAGCAGGGTCACGTAGGCTTGCAGTATCTAATGTGGAGGAAAGCTAGGAAGAGTTCGCTCATAAAGCACTGTAATCTTCTTAGGAGCCTTAGGAAAGTCATCTATGTTCCTTCACAGTTGACTGCTGGGCTCGTTGCGTCAGAAGCCTAGTCAAGCGTGCATGCCCTCACCTCTTGCTCCAGCGCCATGAGAATAAACTATTTATATGATGATGATAACGGTGGTATGTCTGAGGGGGGAGTACACGTTGTATGGCAGGGGGAGCAGACACAAAAGTTAGTTATAATTGTGTGGGGAACGTGGTTTAAGTCACTCGCCCATGTTGTTAATGGTATATTCGAGTGATGTTATTATAGCTCTCTAAACACTGAGCAAGTCAGCGCTTCTGCAAACATAGGGGGCTACCGGTGATGATGAGGAATCAGAAACGTCACTTCCATGCTTCGTTCTCCCGTATATTATGGTTAAAACAATTTTCAGCCATAATCAAAGTAAGGCCAGATAGTTCTGAAACAACCACTCGAATAGAACACAAATTATCGCTCGGCGGAAGACATTCCGGCCTGTATTCAAACTTTCTTGAATAATGTCGCCTATTCTAAAGTGAAAGCAACCTTCTTCAACTAGATTACGTGCAAGCGCGAGTAGTCGCGCACACTCGTATGGCGCGTGATCAAAAGTGGTCACACTGGATTTTAGGCTTTGTCGCGTAAAAACAGCGATGGCATTTCGCCACCGCATCACATTTCGAAGACCAACAACTGCGCTCAAAACTATCTTTTTGTTTCAGTGTTACTTGTGTTCCTGATCACAATACCTCGCAACAAGGAGTTTCGTTTCTTGCAGGCGATCACTTCTCTGGATTTCTGCCATAAACACATCGTGAAAATATGCATTTCCCTCTCGGTGCCTTCCCTCATGGCTTCGTTCTCCTCATATTTATTTATTTTTTTCTTTACTAGCTTTCCTTCTTCGCAAGTGCCTTGAAGAGCAGTTGACCACATTTGAGAGGTGCCGTTTCCATGTCTCGTTGATTGTTTGGCCACTCTTGATGATTTCAAGAAACCATGTTCCTGTGAACCTCTGCCTCATCTAACGCAAATAGGCATAGTGCGAAACACCAACTCTAGCGTTGCCACCGTCTACTTTGGCTGGTGCATTTCCTACTCAATTTCGTGAAATTTTCTTTCGACCTCACATCGCCAAATTGAAAACGGCTCGATTTATCAGAGGCATTTTTACGATTTTTGTATTGCATATCACTAGCCTGAGAACCAAAAATAAACTAACTTAGATGCGACATAACATGCTAATGCCGCTGTTGCAAAGGGCTTACTTGTTTAGATACAATTTCTGACAGAAAATCAGACATTCAAATCTGTGCTGCTAAAATAGCTAGCGTTGCAAGATGGCTACATAGTGTGAATAGAAGTTATTTAAATTAACCTTCGCATAGCAGCAACGTAAAACCTCTTGTATCTTTGTTGCCAGGAAGTTTGGCGGATATATTAGTGAGTGTATTTCACCTAATCTTATTGACCTTATCAAGCCAGCACACAATGAAGCTAAGGAAAGCATCGGGGAAATTAACTGTCGTATAAATTGTAATGTCGAAAATAATGGAGTGAGGGTAGATCAAAGCGGACGAAAAAACTAGTCGCCGGTGGGAACAGAACCCACAACCTCCGCATCGCGCATACGTTGCACTACCAATTTGGCTACGGCAATCGGTATCGATGCGTCCTCTAACTTGTGTATTTGTGTATACAAGATCTATAGTACTAGATGTGTTAGCGAACGCCACTCAGGGCCAAGAGGAGCGGATGTGGAACACCCTTTGTTGCCCAATGGCATCACGTAACAAGTGAGCTTAGGAGAGCAAGCTCGTGGCTAATAAACAACTGCATGCTACCTCTTTCGCAGTGCGAAGCGCCTGCAATGCGGGTGTTGTGGATTCGCATCCCAGAGGCGAAACATTATCTTTGCATCCACTTTCATTTCCCTTTGACTCATTATTTTCAACATTACAATTTAAACTACAGGTAATTTCCCTGATGCTTTCCTTGGTTTTCTGTTGGTTTTATGTTGTCATGTTTACCAACATCGAGCCCCTCCTTTGTCCTTCTTTGCCAGATTAATGTTCTTGGCGTTCATCAAGTGTAATTCTAAATACACGCGTCACAAACTGCTTCCTCTTTCAGAATGCATCCTGTGGACGAAAGAAACAGCCAAAGATGCGGTGCCCCCAAAATGCGTGGAGGAGTTCATGAAGTATTGTGGCGTCGGCGCCGCACTCTACAGCGATGACCTTTGCAGTGGTGATGAAGTCGCCGAATGGTGATGTATGTTGAGCAGCAAGACTAGTGGCGAGAAGACACTTTTCGAAAGTGGATTGGCATTGACTTTTCTATCTACCGTGATGCAGTCACATATTTAGGACAAATATTACTAGATATCTTTAGCTGAAGAATCGCAAGATAACAAAGCATGCAATTCTACGCCCAATAGTTCGCTGCCCTCAGCCGAAGGAAGCGCTTTTAAAAGGACGCGCGATTAGCAGATCTGAAGCTGTATGTAGCCCAATGCGAGTGAAATATGCGAACTAGAAATCAAATTTAATATTCACTACCTTTAAAATAGTCTTTATATATACCACAGTGTGCCTTACCCATAATAAACTTTAATGTTTATATCCTCGTTAGGCACACTGTTAGCAATTTTTATAAAAAGCTCGCAGATATCAAGCATTGACTAATAAAATTTCAAGCAGAACATTGGCAAGCGTGATGCAGTTTGTTCGGGTACACGGCATTCTTCACGCAATGTAAATAGTGGCTTTTTATAAGCAAAAGTGCCGCTTGATTGTAATATGGCCGCTGAGATTCAACTGATAACAAATTTGGTATAATTTTATGTAAAGTTCTGAACGGAATAAAAGAAAAGCTGTTCGCGATAGGTGGGATGTACACTCATAGTTGCTAATTCAATTCAATAAGCTCATTCGATAGAGAAATATTTGGTTTATTTATCGATATTATGAAAGTATGGAACATTTTTGCGAAGTGATTTGTATATGTGACGCCTCTCGTCTAGCTTTTCTGTGCTCTGTTATGGCCCATTAATTTGGATCAGTTGCAGTCTTACTGCGCATGTACCAGAGCCAGATCCTCGCAACTCAAGTATTACGTGTGTAAGGAATAAAGGAAGATAATGACAGCCCGATTATCATAACGAGCGGGGGCCACGAGATCCGAGCTCGAAGACTACCATCTTGTGCTCCCGACCTACTGTACCGAGCTACCGCCCGTTTGTTGTAATCGTCCAATAAACCTCCTTACACGTGTATTAGCATATGCCTTCTCCAGTTGTTGAAAAATTATGCATTACCTGCGTACACATGCACAGGGGCAGTTTAAATGATTGCTATGAACAGTATGTCTAAAGAATTTGGGCTGCACAGGCATATTTGGCGACATATAGGATAGTACGAGCACGCAGCTAGGTACATTTTACGTGCATTACACAGGGTACAGAGGCGCGACAAGTTATCACTCCATCTGTTAAGGAAATTCTTACTCATGCCTTGGGTCGATTAGATTAATGTGCAGCGTTGGCACAGACTATGCGAAATTTCCACGTTCCCATGCTGATAACGAATATATTTCACCAATCGCCGACTTACAGCCTGTGTCAAATTATAGCTTTTTCATGTTGATTTGCCCTTCTTTGCGCATAGTATTAGAGACGACGGAGAGAACGTAGGTCAAAGCTCACAAATTACCATTGAATTTTTCTTTCACGCAATGTATTGTAAGCGCTTATATTTTAGTACGCCCCCGTTACCACGCCAACCATTGCCAGATCAATGACACACTTGGACATACTTGGCTAGAATCAAGCATGTAAGCAAATGAATTCTTATGTGAACCCTTCTCAGTTTACAGATTGCGGGAAGAAGAAAACCCAGCTTATGGCTACCACGCTGAGAAGTACCAATCTTTTATTTCTCCTTGAACACCTTCAGCGCAGGCATAAATGCAAATGTGTAATAAACGTTGAAAAGCACACAGGAACATTTGCGTTTTCATAATGCGTTCATTCTACAGCTGTGCGAAGTGCAAGTTCAGCGCAAACTTCCGTTGCTTATACTGAGTTTAGCACATAATCATCAATTCTTAAGTAAAGCCAGCGACAACCAGAACTTTTTGCTGCTTCAATTGTTCTATTAGAATGAGTGTTCAAATGGCTGCGAATGGAAATCTGTAATGCAAAAACTCAGAAAAGTGCCACATTGTCGAATTTTTGTAAAGCTAGTGCAATCATCTTGGATGCGTCACTACGTGCAGTTGTGGTGACCTAATCAACACCTAAACTGCCTACTATGTCACAGTAATCATAAATCCAATTCACTACAACACAGTCTCTCTACCTGCATGTATCTTTTTTCTGTCTTTGAGGTTATGTCCTACTTTCGGGACCCTTGAGCTGTGCCATAGGTGCAAGTACTGCAGTGAAGCCTCGTAATATCACTTTTACCATTTGATACTAAATTTTTAAAACCAAGTATTTTAGTATAAACGATTTTTATGAGCGCCACAATTACGATCAAAAGGATTTCATCGTTCATGAAAGGACCACAGCACCACCTTTAGTGCAAGGCTATTTTAACTCTTTTTATCCCAGGAGCAGTGTTTTGTGGCAAGGCCACATTTTTTAGCCCTCAGGTCCTATAACGTAAAACTATAGCTATTAGCTTTCATTCCACTCTCCTGTCGTCAAATTTGCTTAAGCGCCGACTCAAGCATCTAGCTGTAACCCACAATGTTGTTTGAAAGGCGCAATCAAACGCGCTTCTCGTTCAAAGTATGTCCCTTTCTTTTTAATTGAATGCGTAAGGCATTGCCTACATTGAGCGCTTTTCCTTACTTAACTGTCTGAGAAGAGGAGAGGAGTACGCTCAAGTGGAGATAGGTCCGATGGAGCCAAGCCAGCACATTGAAAGCAAATAATCGAATTGCAGGATCTTTTATTACAGCCAAATAAACCTATGCGACCCTGGAGCTTCGAGTAGCCAGTGCCACATTGAAAGGCGTGCAGCCATGCTTTATTGCTTTCGCAACAGGCTATTAAAAACAGGCTATCCGGCTATTAAAAAAATCCAGTTTTGCTCGGCACATTAATGCGCCTTTAACGCGCGCACGTCACATTGAAACGGTGGGTTATTGCGCTTATGTGACATCGCGTCACACACAGAATTTTGACTAATAGCAATTGGTCTAACAAGAATTTCTTTATTATTACACAAATTATTATTTTGTGTTGTTCAGTCTAATCATGCATATTCAGGGTACACATATCATATCATATCATACCTGGCGTTTTTGCGATTTTCGTCACATCGCGTGACACACAGGCACAGTGTTCGGCGCCAAAATTTTTTGCGTAGTCGTGGTGGGCTTACGCAGAAATGGAAAAGAAAATTTTGAATAATCCATCTGGCCTTGGAAACGCAGGTTAAATGCACATTTCGTTGCCTGTAACCAATTGCGTATTCTTGTTTAGCCGATAGTCTCTCGTGATTGCCGTCTTCCTATTTAGGCCCACTGTAAAATGAAACAACTTTCAATGACCTGCAATCATGCGTATCTAAATATGGTGACGTCCTTCAGGGGCCCTATAATCCTAAAATTTTTCCAATATTCTTTTATTCGAATCTCCTGACGTCAATTCTGCGTAACCACCGACGAAAGCATCGGGCGTTGAGCCGCAGCGTTCCCTCAACAGCCCAATCAAACGCTCTCTTGGTTTATTGGAGGGAGCTTGTCCTTGCTTTCAAAACGAATACCATTATTTGCCTAGATTGCGCGGTTTTTTGTTGGTAATTGGCTGCCAGGAGGTGAGGAGCACGCTGAAGTGCAGGGGCATTGACGATGGGGCCGAGCCAGCGCACTAAAAATCGATAACTGGATGAAGAGGGGGGTGCGGACGCCTGCGCATGGTCCGCTTCCCCTTACTTAGTTTACGGTGGCTGGTAGAAAGTCGCGGCGGCGTGACACGGACGGTTAAGAATGCCGCTAAAACGAATCCTCAGCAAGGAAGAGTTGGCATAGCGAGGTCGTAAACATGCTGAAAGTGCTCGAAAACGTTAGATGGCCATGCAAAAAGTTTTATTGTACGCAAATAGACCCATGCTCTCCGGCAGGTGCGAGTAGCCAGTGCATGAGCGATTGGCGGCAGCCATCTTTCCTTCCTTTCGGGACGGGGTAGCCTGCCACTATTCAGAAAAAAATTCAGTTTTTTTGGACATATCAATGCATCTTTAACGCGTACACATCACTTTGACGCGGTGAGTTTTCGCGGTTTTGTGACGTCACTTGACAGGTAGGTGAAGTGGGCGTAACCCTAAAACTAGCCAAGGGCTAATAGCGAAAAGGCGGCGAATGAGGAATAACTTTTTTTCTTTTGCTCGGTGCAATCATGCATAATCAGTGTTTACACATCATATCAGGTGGAGAGCTATCCCGGTTCTCCTGACGTGTGCGTGACCGGCAGGCGGAGTGGGGGTGGCCCCGAAAAGGTTTTGACCAATCGCGGAGGGCTGACTCCAGAATCTGAATAGAAAACTTTGGAATGACGTTACGTTAGAGCACCCCAGGTCACACAATTCGAAGCCGGCCCGCACCTTGTCTCCCATCTATTCTCACCCATTTTGCTACGATAACGAACAACTTTTAAATTGTATTAACAATTACGTGCACTGTTCCCCTACACATCAAGCTGTCACTGTGGCTCAATGGCTGTGCCGCTATACTGCCGTGCACGAGGCCAGGTGGGCTATTCCCGGCCGTGTCCGCTGAATTCCGACGTGGTGAAATGCAAAGTTGCCGTTTCGCATGAAATGTGAAGCGTCGCTTGCGATGGCACATTTTTAGGTGGCTCGGGAATTAATAAGAATATTAGATAGATCGGCCTCGAGAACAAGTGTTAACATTAGGCTACTAACCAAATAATAAACATATAAGAAGCAAACAACATGGCAAACATCAACACATCTCGCTAGATGAGCGCGGACACTCGCTATCAGAACGCTGACATGATAAAGAGTAGTAGCAGCGAATGAATTGCCCTTCGTGGTGCTTCTCGGTTCAACGCGAACTAGGCGTGCTAAAACACACTGCACATGAAGCCGTTAGCTATTTGGCGTCGCTTAAGTGTTGCACTTGCCGTCTATTACCGCCAGGAAGCAGGGCGCGCGGTCACCCTGAGGTGCACCGTGAGCAGCCATGGTCATAGCAGAAATGAGAAACGCGATAACCTCACTCGTACCCCCTCCCCCCCCCTTTGCCTACTAGTGCGAAAACAGCCCAATCAAACGCAGTTCGCTTGCGCACGCAGATTCTCCCCACTGTCCTCCCTTGCGCGCGCTAGATAAAGCCACCATCCTTGTCGGCTGAACACGGCACGATTACAATTGCACCAACTAGATACCTGGTGCCTTCGCCATCTTATCGCACTTTACCTTTATACGAAACATCCCGGCAAAGCCCATGCAGCAATTCGCCTTGATGGCAATATATTTGCTATCTCAATAAAACACATCTATGCATTGTTTTGGTATGGGCGTTTTGGTGGGATACATAGCGCAAAAAATGACACAGGGACAAGCAGAACACAGGACGAGCGCTAAGAAATGCATTGGTCTAGCAGTACAAAAAATAATATAAAAAACATTTGGCGCACCATTTTACTTTCAATTTCCTTTTTGGCAGTCAAGAGCAGGTCATTTCTTTTTCTTATACTCTCATAGTTTCCTTCGTATAGAATTGCAATCCCTTCAAACACTAGTGCCATAATTAGTCATATTATAACAAGCCAACAAACACTGACACCAAGGACAACGTAGGGGAAATTACTTGTGCTGTACAAATGAAACAAAGAAACGATAAATTAGTGGAAATTAAAGTGGATGAAAAAACCCAAAAAGATCACCCAAAAAGATCACGTTCTCGTGACGCCTGCGGAAAAAACGACGTTCCACGTCCGCCGCCAAGGTCTATGGGTGGTGGCGCGCTGGCTTAACACTCCCAGGGTTCGACTAGTACACATATATACCCAAGAAAGTGGATGGGGAAACGCCGCCGCGGTAGCTCAATTGGTAGAGCATCGCACGCGAAATGCGAAGGTTGTGGGTTCGGCTCCCACCTGCGGCAAGTTGTTTTTTAATCCACTTTAATTTCCACTAATTTATCGTTTCCTTATTTCATTTATACAGCACAAGTAATTTTCCCTATGTTGTCCTTGGTGTCAGTGTTTGTTGGCTTGTTATAATATGACTAATAAAAATCGGGCCCCTCGGTTAACCCCCTTTCTTCTCGTTTATTACATAACGAGGGTCTCGAATCCGGCAACATTGATGCCTTCAGGTAGCATATGTGGGTTTATTGACCAGTTGCCTTCACCCAAAAAGATCACGTTCTCGTGACGCCTGCGGAAAAAACGACGTTCCACGTCCGCCGCCAAGGTCTATGGGTGGTGGCGCGCTGGCTTAACACTCCCAGGGTTCTACTAGTACACATACATACCCAAGAAAGTGGATGGGGAAACACCGCCGCGGTAGCTCAATTGGTAGAGCATCGCACGCGAAATGCGAAGGTTGTGGCTTCGGCTCCCACCTGCGGCAAGTTGTTTTTTCATCCACTTTAATTTCCACTAATTTATCGTTTCCTTATTTCATTTATACAGCACAAGTAATTTTCCCTATGTTGTCCTTGGTGTCAGTGTTTGTTGGCTTGTTATAATATGACTAATAAAAATCGGGCCCCTCGGTTAACCCCCTCTCTTCTCGTTTAGTGCCATAATTGTTTTTCAAGGTTAATGAAGAACTGCTATCAGTCAAAGCAACTCTCTGTGATTCGGAGAGTTGAGAAAATTGTGCAGCGGAGGATGGGCGAGCCTCCTTCTTCAAGCTGCTAATTTCGTCTGTTGTTATTGAAATCGTGATTGACTTGGTAGACCTTACAAGATGCCTTGCAGCCTGGTTTGCTATGTGTAGAAAGAATCCAGTCCACGTTTTCCGACTCAATAACAAGACACCGATGGCCGTGTTGACTAAATTTTCCATGATGATCAAGAATATTTACACCGGTAGTGTTCTCCAACTAGCAGTTGCTATCTTTCGGCACCGAGTCTAGCTCGTGGCATCCCAAGCCCAATTTGTGAAAGCAAGCTAGTTAGGTGACGTAGTTGATGCTGAATAAGATTGCATCAAGCGTCATAAATACGAAGCGAAGGGCGTCCTATACAAGAAGGGTTTGATTTCTAAGCGTTTATTAGCAAACTTTGTGGCCACTGCAGGTTGGTTGACTAACGTTTTTGTCTCGGTTATACCTGTTTTTTGTCAACTATTTCATCCTTCTGGGGAAAATTTCATTATTCCAGTGCAGCACCTAGTCTTCAGCATCTTGGGTGCTATGCAGGATGAGCCGAGTTTACGAAACTCGGGATCTTTATGAGCTCTGGCGACGCTCCATTATGAAAGAACCAATGCTACCCAGACAAATTTGTTACCTCGGCATGCCTCCAATTTGATTGGTTTATGTAGATTTATACTGGGCGGCAGTCATCACTTGGAAGTTGTATTATGGACGGTCGACAAGATGGGTCTCACGTCATTATTGCTTCGGTCTGTGGCCGGTGCCTTTTCTTTCACTTATTTGTTGTTAGACCGAGTGCATTACATGCACAAGCAAGTTACCAAATAAATGCGCTTTGTAAAATTATATAAGTCGCTTTAATATGGTTTATAAGCATTTTAAAGTTTACAAGGTGTGCACTAAATGTGTATTACACTAATTTGTTAGATATCACATTTCGTCTTATACCACAAGGGAACGCTCCCCCCTCTTCTTTCTTCTGGATGTGATTGACGCGGCTCGCTACTTGCAGGCGCTCGCATTTCCGAGTACAGATTGGTGGGCACCTGGTTTTCACGCTGAGCTATAAAAAATTGCTCGTTGTTTGCGCTAACGTAAGGCTGCCAGACGAAGTGAGTGTCGGCTAGCGCAGAAGTGGTTGGCCGCGCGCTTACCGCGATAGTAAGGAGGAATGCCGTAAAACGTTCCTACAGCCACAGGGTCAGAAAATTGCGTTTTACTTCTTTTTACTTTGTTATGCACCTTCTGCGTTGCGCCGAGCGACGGTTTCTAACAAACGCGACAAAGGGTATTTGCAGCGCACGCGGCCGTTAATTGACTGCCATCCCATCCATGTCAGGTGGGACTCTTGTAGCGGCGCCGTTGCCCTGTACTCGCCGCTGACGAGTTGGCGCTTCACTTTTTCACAACAAGTTTCTATTTTCGGCGTGCGAGTGCCCGTGATAGGGTGTATAATGTTAACGCTGTAGTTGACTGTATCCTAATTCAGACTGAGGTTCGCCTCGTTAGGGGCGAACCTCTATTTTGTTGCGGCCTCAGTTGCATGTGGCCCATTCGTCACAGTTAATAATGGTTCGCGGTTGAACATTGGCTGCAATAATTGGGCCTAGCGTCGCCGCGTCTCTGAAAACATGGATCTACCCGGTGGTCACGCAGACCATGCCGAAGGCACATTATACAACGTCTGCAACAGTGGCGAAACATTGGCGGCTGGGCAGACCTTTGGCGGCGGGCGAACCGTTGCCGCCCGCCATCAGGCAGCCTCGATTATACTTTTGCTTGCCACGAAGAAGGCACTGGCCACCGAGTGGAGGTCGCGCCAGCAGCTCGCTCCTCACGACCACCCCGGCGTAGTTGTAACAGTCGGCGATGGTATGCTCGGACAAAGGAAACAAGTTGCCGTTGATCTCCTTCAGCAGTCACAGATCTGTGCTTTTTCTCACGCATTACGTGAGCCAAATCACTTGCCGCCTGGAGAGGTGGACGTACGGACGACCGAGGTGGTCTGTGTTGGCGAAGTAACTTGCTTCGCCTCTTTGCCCACGCCGTGCAGCGGTACCGTCGAACAGCGACTGCTGCTTTCGGCACCTGTCACACGGGAAGGCAGCTCAGATCCATTCTGAGTCTTCCTATATAATGGGACCACTTCGCCTTCGCAGGTTGTCGCAGTGACGACTAGTGAAGAATTGTGTCGCTCGGCAGCACGCTATTCTTCGCAATGCATCGCGGAGGCTTCGCACACACAGATAAAGTGGAACATTTTGACTGTGCAGCGTCACTACTGACCCTAGAATACCGCAACGTCACTTATCAGCGACAGCAGTTGCTCCCGTCTCTATGGCTAGAAAGTCGCTTTTAGTTCCTAAAGCGGCGGCCTTTATAGCCTCAGTAAAGCTTCTGCGAAGAAAAACCATGCCGTGGCGCAGCGTTTCCCGTCCCCTAATGGACAGGGAATGGTTAGATCATTGTCATGACTGTCTTTATTGGCAACAGCACTGCAGCAGCCCTGACGACTGCTCCCCGTACGAACGCTCTCGTGCGTGCGACCTTCTAGATTCTATCTGCTTGTAAGCTTTCGCGTCACTGTCGCCACTCGCGGCAAAAAGTGCAAATGTATTCAGAAATTTATGGCATACAAAACGAAAAACAGATACTCTTAGAAACAAACTGTTTGTTATTTTGTTTGTAGTATTCTAACGTATACCACTATGGGAAAGTGTAGGTCAAGAATGTGCCTCACGTAAAACTGTTAGCATTCAACGGAGGTTAGAACAATAATGCAGCAAAGAGGAGGCATGTCCTCGACGCGCCAGAGAAAGGGGTGGCAAGCGTCTCACGGCTTGTGCGCACATATACAGCCGAACAGTCGCGGTATTGCTAAATTGCGATAACACGTTGATTCCAATACGTGGCACTAGCGCGTTTCATTGCGACGCCTTCTCTGCTTGAAACGTGGAAGCAGTGTACCGCTCAGGGCGTCCTCGGGTTATCATAGATGGCTTTTTTTCTACTTTTCTTAGTTTTCTTGCCAGCTGTTTTTGCGTATTCCATGCTATCTCCGTTCAGTGACTGCCGTCGAGCAAGCTCGGGTAAAATTAGTGCGAACGAGAAACTCGGCGCATCATGCATAGCCCCCCTGCACTGTGTTTCTTTCCATTGGCGCCAAGTCCGTCACTCTACTGCAGAACCGGCAACCTTCTCCACGAATTACATTGCCTGCCTGACTTTTCCCTGTTAATGTCTACTTGATCACGGTTAGGCCGTTTGAAATAGTCCCTTTTGATCGCTAACTTACAGTGCTGCATTCCGGTCTCTTCATGTAAAGCATTTATTTTGTTGCAGGGCTAGTTGCGCTGTGCTACTCTTTCAAGCTGTGTTTTGATGTATATTGCCACGAGAGGAAACGCGAGAAAAGTGCACCGGCAGCGAACGGTACCTCTGCTGAAGCAGCAACAACACCCACCATTGTTCATGCCGTCTTCCGAAAATTTGCGCCCGTTCTGGTGATGATGATTCTGAAGTAAACATGTGAAACATACGCGGCAATATTCTCTCCCCTCAAAATGTACCGTCTCAGTGCTACAACACGATTGAGTTAGCTCCCAAAAAAATATCAGTCAGAAACAAAAAATAAGGCATTCAAAGAAACAGATAATTGCGTCAACACCCGACTATTCAACAGGTAATGTGTAAGAGGGTTTCATAAACAGGACGTGCATGATTTCTGGTGCAGGCTTAAGGCAGGAGTGCCTGCAAAGTCTCCTGGGATGACTGTGCTGTCGACATCGTTTAGGCGTTGCAAGACTGCGGGCTGACCATTGTAACGGCTTAGGAGTATTCTCTGGCGGCCGCGTTGACGTATGGTGCTACACACCGAGACGTGATCGCCAGGGCTGTCCACGAATTCTCTGGCCAAGATTGCAAGGGTGGGTGTCATAAGTTAGCTTAAAGTAAATACGCAGTCGTGTAAGCTGATGCGCTTCTTCCCTTCAGCGGAGGAATCTGCATCCAGGAAAACGGTTGTGGGCATGTCTCAGGTATTAGCGTTGTGTCCAGCTTTGTGGTAACTTCGCCTCCGTACAGTAAACGAAAAGGGTTCAATGCCATGGTTTCTTGAGGTGGTGTTGGTGCAGTACAATAAGCGAATGTTATGTATGGCAGCACATCATCCCAGTTCTTTTGGATTGGGCAACCTAGGTGGACATTGCACAAGGTTATGTCATTGGTTTGTGGATGTTCCGCAGTAGCATTTCGGTGTGCAGTGCCACTTAGTTGAATTATTTCGTGCACAAACTCAACTTTAAATGCTGTGGCACGATCCGTGATGGTCACAGCTTTCGCATCACGGCCAGGGAACGATATTATGAACTAAGAATAGCGCAGCTTCGGAGAAAGTAGTTCGCTGAACATCCTGGGTTTCGCTGTACTAGGTAGGATAGTCGGTGGCGACTATAATACATCAGTTGACAGTAGAAGACGTTGCAAATAGACTGAGTAAGTCAATAACCACCTGCTCATAGACAATCTTTGTGGCATACAAAGGCCTGAGAAAACGCGTTGGCCGTATAGGCGGAAGCTTGCGGCATTGCCAGTCACGGCACGTCTTCAGATAGTGCTTCACTGTCTTCGGTAATTTAGCCCAATAGTATTTCTGGCTAATTATCACCTCTGTGCGTGTAAAGCCCAAGTGTACTGAAGTAGATAAGTCGTGACTAGCGCGTATGATCTCCTCGCAGAACCCTGAGCGGAAAACGAGAGATAGTTGGTGTCCTTTGGCTGGAAATTATAGTTCTAAAGCACGTTGTCGCAGAGGCAGAGCGATAACACGTGGCGTGCGAATTCTCGAGGAGTTCGCGAGGTGCCTCCCTCGAAGTGGTAGATCAAACACCACCAGAGCTGCAAAGAAATCAAAGTCATATTTAAGATCAATGTTGTCAGTGCCGACGGGAGCGTGAGGCAGACAGTCCGCGTCCTATGTTCTTTGCCTAATTTGTGCAAAACAGTAAAATCAAACTATTCAATACGGCAATTTGGGTGAATCGGGGTGTAAATGTTTACATATATGTTGAATGCTGCATCACTGCTTCAAAAAGAAACTTAATTTCTGAATAGCATGACTTCTTCGCACCATTGCATATCTGGTACATGCCACGTGAACTAATTGTTTTTAATCAATTATCAACCATTAAACTTTCAATTGTCACTCAGCACTCATGTCTTCCATTCCTTGCCCTTCGTCTCTGCTACATTTCACGTAAACAGCAAATGAAACGCTTGTAATCTGTGACTGCATGACGCTAGACATCCTTAGCGATCGTTTATATTCGCCAGACGTCACAGAGAATGGTGCTCGCTTACCACATGGAAAGGTCGGCTGCTCAGGTAAAGTGGAAACTTTGTGAGGGCCCAAATGACGGCCAAACACACCCTTTCAGGGGTAGAGTTATTTCACTCCCCAGGTGAAAAAGCGCGAATGTCATACTTAATAAACTGTTCGACACTTTGTTGTAGTCGCACAAAACGGCACGAATGCCAACGTTGCTCGCAAAGAGGTCCAGTTTCGGAGGAGTCTGGAGGCGGGTCTAATGCTCGGAAAAAGCGAGTTGCTGTTCTTGTGGACAAAGAAAGGAGAAGTCGTCCTTCGAAAGCCGAGTCAGTGGTTCAGCCAAATGCTGAAAAGATCATTGAAGCGATGGTAGTAAGCGAAACCCCCCCCGAATTCACGCTTGTTTGTAGGCGTCTAAAAATAGGCAACAGAAGTAGCTATTTTGTGGGCCGTATGGAATTCCCGATTTACTGACCACGTGCCAAGGAATTTGAGTTCGGTGCAAGCGAAGCGGCATTTTTCAGGCATGACGGAGAGGCTAGCAGTACGAATGGTCTAACAGACGGTTTTAGGCTGCTTGGTGTCTACTAGAAACCCCGCAGAGAAGACTGCGATGTCATCTAAATATATTAGGAAAGTTTCCACCTTATGCCGCATAAGACAGTGTCCATCATCCGTTCAAAAGCGGTCAGCGGGTATGACAAACCGAAAGGGAAGTCGTTAAACTCATACAAGCCATTCAGTGTAATAAACGCACTCTTTTCACGGCCGTGCGCATCTACTTGAATATGGCTGCAGCCACTGTGCAGTTCCTTTGACAAAAAATAGCAGTCAACGCATAAATGTCTTTATTGTAAGAAGGTTGAGTTTGCCGTCACCCACGCAGAACCTTAGCCTAGCTTTTTTTTTTACCGACACAAGTGAAGCCTATTGATTACGGTGATGTTGTGGTGGTGTTTGAGCATTTTTGTAAGATGGCATCGAATGCAATGTTATGCTTTCTGGGAAACCCGGTACGCACGTTGGTGCACGGGTCTCACATTCGGCTCAACGATGTTTCAGTGTTTCTCGAGCGGAGTCTATTTCACTTTTTACTCAGGAAGTTGAAGAAAATAAATCTTTGAATGTGTAGCGCACTACTAGGTGCCACAAACGTCCTGTCACAAAAGACAATGACGACATGCTCAGCGCGCTGACGGTGTGCGAGAAGTGGGATCGCCGGAATGGGGCTTCCGCCCGATTGAACGGGATCACCTAAAATATTGTCGCGCCCCTGTCTACATCGAGCCACGATGGTAATGACATAGACCATCTGCTCGAGGGTGCGCGCGGGCTCAATAGAAGAAGAAGACTGCCTTCCATATTCTCGGGTTTACCGATAGAGAGCGATAGGACGACCTCTCTCAGAAAACAGACGACCTCTCTCGGTCTCAGTAAACTGAGACACTGGTAAAGGTTCTGGGTACTGCCCTAATCGCCTGATGATCAGGACTCCTTTGAGCAGACCGACATCCAGCCCAGTGGGACATCCCCGCATCGAGACGCCTGTAAACCGAGCAAGCCTCCGCCTGCTAGGTCTGAGCTCAGAATTCGGTATCCTGCAAGAACCAGCTCTGTCAACGAGCACCTCTGCTGAAGGAATGGCGTTGGCAAGCCCGACACAGGTGACGGTTCGAAACCTTCCGATCCCCGCGAACTTTGACGGCCGCGCGCATGAAGATGGTGAAGAGTCGCTGGACCAGTATAAGTGCCTGGCCAACACCAATCACTGACGTCCCGACCAGAAGCTCTCAAACGCGTACATCACCCTTCAAGAGAGCGCAAGCACATGGTTCGTGAACCACAAGGGAAACTTGGCAAACTGGGACGAGTTTTGCCGTCGGTTACTTGAGACCTTCAAACATACGAATCGACGAGATAACGCTGAACGACTTCTTGAGTCGCGTCTCCAAATACCAAATGAGGGTGTCGCGATGTTTGCCGAAGACGCCGCACGTTTGTTTCACCGCGCAAGTTCCAACATGACTGAGTCAAAGAAGCTGAGTCATCTCATGCGTGGCGTCAAGAACAGCTCTTCGCTGGCATTGTACGCAACCCACCGACAACAGTGGATGAAATTATCGGAGAGGCCACAGCACTTGAATGGATGCTGGAGCAACGTCACCAGCATTAAAACCGGCAAGCTGGCAGCGCTCCTGCAGGAGCCACAGTACTGGCGACGACCAACGTAAATTCTGTGCGCCAACTGATAAGGGAGATTTTGCGCGAGGACATTCTGATTGCTAAGCACACAGCGGTACCGAAAGAGTTCACAGTCGCCTCTGTAGCTGACATTGTGCGTCAAGAACTGCGACAGGCCTTTGCACCTCCCGAACCAGGCCCCGAACGATTATTACGACCCTCTCCGTCGTCCACTGTCTGTAATACCGACGCAACAGTACCGCTAGAGTCCGCCTGTCACAGCCCGAGTCCAAAAAGAGCCTTTCGGCGACCCCAACATGTTCGCAGGACCATTATAGGGCGCACCACCGATCGCAGACCATTGTGCTACAATTGTGCAGAACCAAGGCACATTTTTCGCTTCTGTCTGCATCGTCAGGCTGCCTACCAGGAAAACTTATTTGCCGGTGCGCACCATAAGCTGAATGAAATCCGTACCCCTTTGACGAAAATTTTACAGGACGGAAAGTAAGCGAGCATCTGTAACATCCTGTCCCGGTCGTCATCGAACCGTGTTGGGAGGGCCCCCTCTACATCCTACCGAGGCTTCGTGCCCTGACCAACATACAGCGGGGACTCTGGCCTTCTTCTCCCCGGACTTTGGCTTGCCCGGATACCACGTCTGCGGACCATGCCACCGAGCTCTCGCGACCACTGTTGTTCCTCCAGGACCCAGCGGCACCACCGGTCGGCGATCGGCTCCGCGACAGCCACAAGCGCCATGCGGCCCCCCCTTAGCTCCCTCCAGGACGTTCGTTAATAAAACGGAGGCAGCCTCACCCTCCCCGTTTTGCAATAACACCCCTCCCTTTGCACAGCAGCGCCTTCGGCGCATTTTAGTGTGGAATAAACGTGGTTTCATTCAATCATTCCGTCAAACTGCCGCAGTTTTGCTGACGGGGTGGGAAAGTGGTCTCACAGCCCACAGCGGGGAAACTGAAAGCAGCAACCTCCAGGGGAAAGGTTGCACGTAATCGAGTTGCCGAAAAGCCCGCAGTATTACCAATAACGCAGCAGATGGACGATCTGTCAGTGCAGAACGCCGATAAAATTGTAAGCGCCGACTTCCTGTAATCGTTGATGGGCACGAAGTAATGGTCTATGTTGACACTGGCACCGACTTTTCTATAATGAATCAGCCCTTGGAAGACAAACTTTAGAAGGTTAAAACGCAATGGACGGGTCCTTCTATTAGAAATGCTGGAAGACAGCTGATGATGCCTGCAAGCAAATATACGGCAAGACTCGCGATCCAGATTTTAGGTTTTGTCGCCACCTTTGTCATTTTACAACAGTGCTGCAAAAAAGCTGATACTAGGCGTGTATTTCTCGCAGGAATATGGCGCTGTGGTCAACATACATGACGGCATGGTAGCTTTTTGCACAAGTAAAGACACGACGACCCATGGTGCAGAACCACAGCGCAGATCTTTACGTGTCGCCGACGAGGACGTCTTTATAGCACCCCTATCATGCAGTCTTGTTTCAGCTATTTGCGACGCCCAATAAAATGAAGACGGAGTAGCCAAGCAAATAAAGGCAGTTCTCCTGCGTAAATGCATTGCCATCGCTGGCGACACTGTCAGCTTAATAGAGAGCTGCGCTGACATGCTGCGGACAAATTTCAGCAACGAACGCCGGCGTATAACTAAACGTACCGCGGTAGCATACCTTGACGAAATCGACAGCGTTTAACACTGTTTTGCTGCTCAAGAGGAAGCAATGACTGATGTGGCACGACTTGTACCTTTCGTCGATGTCGGTGCAAAGTTTACCGCCGGAAGATAGATAAAAGCTTCCAGAACTGCTTGACCAATTGAAGGATTGCTTCTCCTCCATGTCTCGAGTTGAGCAAACGCCGGTGACTAAGCAGCGCATAATCACGGAGGAGTCTGCACGACCCATTCGAAAAAATCCGTACCATGTGATTCAGAAACAGCGCGAGGCAATACAACAGCAGGTCCAGAACACGTTAGAGGATAATGTCATCTAGCTGTCAAAAAGCCCTTGGGCAGCACCAGTGGTGTTGGTAAAAAAGAAGGATGGTAGCTTGTGGCTTTGTGTTGGTTACCGCAAGCCAAACCAGGTTAAAAAGAAAGACGTTTATCCTCTACCACGCACAGATGATTCTCTCATAGGCTACGGTATGTGCGTTTCTTCTCATCGATGGATCTAAAAAAGTGGGTAGTGGCAAATCGAAGTCGGGGAGCGTGACCGAGAGAAGACTACTTTCGTGTCGCCAGACGGGCTGTACGAATTCGGGGTTCTCCCCTTCGGTTTGTGCATAGCCCCGGCCCCCACGTTCACCACGTTTCAGCGACTAGTGGATACCGTCTTGTCCGGCCTCAAATGGAAGACTTGCTTGGTGAACTTGGACGACGTAATTGTTTTTTCGGCCACATTCGAGGAACATTTTAAGCGGCTCCTCTCCGTTCTTCAAGCCATACGTTCCGCTGGACTCGCTTTGAAAGCAGCGAAATCCAACTTTGGCTTTGAAGGACTTTAGTTCTTGGGTCATGTGGCCAGTCATGATGGTGTTAGACCCGATTCCGGTAAAATTGCTACGGTCGCGATGTTTGCGAGGGCCAATGACAAGAATGCCGTGCAACGCCTCCTGGGCCCCTGCGCCTAATACCAGCTTTTTATCATGGGTTCGCGAGCATTGTCTCTCCGTTCACCAGTATCACAATAGAATGCGTTGAATTTATATGGGGAGAGGAGCAGGAAGCGGCATACGGCGAGTTACGGCAGCGCCTACAAATTCCGCCTGTACTCGCTCCCTTTTGTGAAGATGCACCTGCATCAATGCGCACAGATGTCAGCAAAGTGGGCCTAGGTGCCGTGCTCGTATAGTGACAAGACAGCGCCGAACGTGTCATTTCTTGCGCAAAAAGAACCATGTCACGTGTAGAGTCGAACTATTCCACTTTAGAGAATAAATGGCTGGCTGTAGTATGGGCACTCAGGAAGTTTCGCCCGTACTTCTACGGCTGCTCCTTCCAAGTAATGGGCGCCCATCACTCGCTTTGTTTGTTCACAAACCTGAAAGGCCCGTCTGGACGTTTGGCACGCTCCGGCTTACTACTCTAAGTGTACAACATAGCTGTCGTCAATAAACCGGGGAAGCAGCGCTTAGACTCCGACTGCCTCTCAAGATCCCCAATTGCATCATCAAGGCTCTGATGATGATGAATACGGAGGTCTTTTTGCAGTTGTTGATGCTTTCACCATCATTCGCCAACAACAAGAGGATCACGCACTCCATTCACTCACCGATTTTTGGAAGGCCGACCTACAAACGTGCCTAAAGTGTTTTTAAAAGGACTATCATTATTACACTTGTGCAGCAGCATCCTCTGTAATAAGAACTGCTCTTCGACAGGGCACAGCTACCTGTTAGTTGGCCCATATACTCTCCGCAAAAAGATCCTGCAAGCATGTAACGACGAAGCCACATCAGGCCACCTCCTTTGCATACGGGCATTGGCACGAACAACAACCAAATACTAGTGGTCAAAGCTTGCCGCAAAAGTGAACCAATACGTCAGAAATTGTCTTGACTGTCAGCGACGCCGTTTTATCCACTAAACTCGGCGGGCTACAGCCTGTCGCAGTGGAGGAGTCACCGTTTTCCCTCATTAGAATGTACTTTCTCGGCTCTTTTCTGGCATATACCAGCGGAAATAAATGTGTCATAGTCATGGCAGAGTACCTCCCCAGGTACACAGAAACCAAGATACTGCCGAGGGCATGGCAGCTGAGGCGGCACAATTTTTTATTGAGAACATCGTCCTAAGAGATGGTGCTCCAGCTGTCATTATATATATAACAGATAGAGGAACTGCTTTCACAGCGGAACTTTTAAGAAGTGACCTCATGCTCTGGGGCACGGTCCATAGGAGTACAACAGCATACCATGCTCAAACGAATGGGCGGACAGAACGTCTCAACAAGATACTCGATAACATGCTCTGTATGTAAATCGACGTGTAGTACAATAAATGGGACAAAATTATGTCGCATGTCAACTGTGCGTATGGTACTGCACGTCAGGAAACTAGAAGAACGGCGCTGTTCGCTCTTCTCCAAGGTCGGCAAGGAAAGACGATGTTTTACGCTATGTTTCCCCGTGATTGTAGTGGTACAGAGATTGATGCTGCCGATTTACCAGAGCGCGCTGAGAAAGCCCGAAAACTCGTGCGTGTCCGAATAACCAGCCAGCAAGACCGTGACAGCTGTCGGCATAATCTCAACCACAGACGTGTTGTTTATCATCGAGGCGAAATAGTTTCGGTTGGGACACCTATTAGAGGCCGTGACGCCTCTAAGAAACGGCTGGGGTGGTACTTCTACGGTAGTGAACTTCTGCGGTAGTCGTTAGTATAGCCTGTATTTGTGAACACACTACTATTCGCCGCACATAGGGCCAATGCTCACTCTGGAGGGAGGCTAATGTCGCGCCCCTGTCTGCATCGAGCCATGATGGTGACGACAAAGACGATCGGATCCAGGGTGCCCGCAGGCTAAATAAAACAAGGCTGTGTTCCCTATTCTCGGATGTGCCAAGAGTGCGACAAGACGAACTCTCATAGTTAAATTTCCCAGTCTCAGTAAACCATGACTATATAATTTGTGGACACCAGCCACCAGTGTCTGTCTGGTTTTTCTTGTTCCGCAAATTGGTGACTCCGTACTTCGCGTCATTGCTCTCAAATCCATGTGCCTCAGCTGCTTCGCTGGGCCTAAACCGCAGGAAACTCGAGCCACGCGGTCTTCACAGTCCGCCATTATCCAGTGAGCAATGGCCTCGGATTCTCCCAACCAAATACTGAGACAACCGAGACAAGATAACCGAGACAAAAACGTTAGTCAACCAACCTGCAATGGCCACAAAGTTTGCTAATAAACGCTTAGAAATCAAACCCTTCTTGTATATGACGCCCTTCGCTTCGTATCTATGACCCTTGATGCAATCTTATTCAGCATAAACTAGGTTACCTAACTAGCCTGCTTTCACAAATTGCGCTTGGAATGCCACGAGCTAAACTCGGTGCCAAAAGATTGCTACTGCTAGTTGGAGAACACTAGCGGTGTAAATATTCTTGATCATCATGGAAAATTTAGTCCACATGGCCATCGGTGTCTTGTTATTGAGTCGGAAAACGTGGACTGGATTCTTTCTACACATAGCAAACCAGGCTGCAAGGCATCTTGCAAGGTCTACCAAGTCAATCACGATTTCAATAACAACAGACGGAATTAGCAGCTTGAAGAAGGAGGCTCGCCCATCCTCCGCTGCGCCATTTTCTCAACTCTCTGAATCACAGAGAGTTGCTTTGACTGATAGCAGTTCTTCATTAACCTTGAGAAACAAATTATAGCACTAGTGTGTCACGGGATTGCAATTCTATACGAAGGAAACTATGAGAGTATAAGAAAAAGAGATGACCAGCTGTTGACTGCCAAAGAGGAAATTGAAAGTAAATCGGTGGGTCAAATGTTTCTTTTATATTATTTTTCATACTGCTATACCAATGCATAGAGGCGTTTTATTGAGATAGCAATTGTATTGCCATCAAGGCGAATCGCAGCATGGGCTTCGCCGGGATGTTTCGTATATAGGTAATGTGCGATAAGATGGCGAAGGCACCAGGTATCTAGTTGGTGCAATTGTAATCGTGCGGTGTTCAGCCGACAAGGATGGTGGCTTTCTCTAACAGTCGAAAGGGAGGAGAGTGGGGAGAATCTGCGTCCGCAAGCGAACTGCGTTTGATTGGGCTCTTTGCGCACTAGTAGGCAAAGGGGGGGGGGAGGGTTGTACGGGAGAGGTTAACGCGTTTCTCATTACTACTATGACGATGGCTGCTCACGGTGCACCTCAGGATGACCGCGCGCCCTCCTTCCTGGAGGTAATAGGCGGCGAGTGCAAAACTTAAGCGACGCCAACTAGCTAATGGCTTCATGTGCAGTGTGTTTTAGCACGCCATGTTCACGTTGAACCGAGAAGCACCACGCAGGGCGATTCATTCGCTGCTGCTACTCTTTATCATGTCAGCGTTCTGATAGCGAGTGTCCGCGCTCATCTAGCGAGATGTGTTGATGTTTTCCATGTTGTTTGCTTCTTATATGTTTATTATTTGGTTAGTAGCCTAATGTTAACCCTTGTTCTCGAGGCCGATCTATCTAATACTCTTATTAATTCCTGAGCCACCTAAAAATTTGCCATCGCAAGCGACGCTTCGCATTTCATGCGAAACGGCAACTTTTCATTTCACCACGTCGGAATTCAGTGGACACGGCCGGGAATAGAACACTTGGCCTCGTGCACGGCAGTATAGCGGCACAGCCATTGAGCCACAGTGACAGCTTGATGTGTAGGGGAACAGTGCACGTAATCGTTAATACAATTTAAAAGTTGTTCGTTATCGTAGGAAAATGGGTGAGAATAGATGGGAGACACGGTGCGGGCCGGCTTCGAATTGTGTGACTTGGGGTGCTATAACGTAACGTCATTCCAAAGTTTTCTATTAAGATTCTGCAGTCAGCCTTCCGCGATTGGTCATAAATATTTCGGGGCCACCCCCACTCCGCCTGCCGGTCACGCACACGTCAGAAAAAACCGGCATAGCTCCCCATCTGATATGACGTGTAAACACTTATTATGCATGATCGCACCGAGCAAAAGAAACAAGTTATTCCTCATTCGCCACCATTTTGTTATTAGCCCTTGGCTAGTTTTCGGGCTATGCCCACTTCACCTACCTGTCAAGTGACGTCACAAAACCGCGATAACTCCCCGCGTCAAAGTGATGTGTACCCGTTAAAGATGCATTAATATTTCCAATAAAACTGATTTTTTCCCGAATAGTGCAGGCTACCTCATCCCGAAAGGAAGGAAAGATGGTTGCCGCCAATCGCTCATGCACTGGCTACTCACACCTGCCGGAGAGCATGGGTCTATTTGCGTATTATAAAGCTTTCTGCATGGCCATGTAACGTTTTCGAGCACTTTCCGCATGTTTACGACCTCGCTATGCCAACTCTTCCTTGTCGAGGATTCGTTTTAGCGGCATTCTTAACCGTCCGTTGTACGCCGCCGCGACTTTCTACCAGCCACCGTAAACTAAGTAAGGGCAAGCGGACCATGCGCAGGCGTCCGCACCCCCCTCTTCATCCAGTTATCGATTTTTAGTGCGCTGGCTCGGCCCCATCGTCAATGCCCCTGCACTTCAGCGTGCTCCTCACCTCCTGGCAGCCAATTACAAACAAAAAACCACGCAATCTAGGCAAATAATGGTATTCGTTTTGAAAGCAAAGAAAAGCTCCCTCCTATAAACCAAGAGAGCGTTTGATTGGGCTGTTGAGGGAACGCTGTGGCTCAACGCCCGATGCTTTCGTCGGTGGTTACGCAGAATTGACGTCAGGAGATTGGAATAAAAAATATTGGAAAAATTTTAGGATTATAGGACGCCTGAAGGACGTCACCATATTTAGATACGCATGATTGGAGGTAATTGAAAGTTGTTTCATTTTACAGTGGGCCTAAATAGGAAGACTGCAATCAGGAGACACTATCGGCTTAACAAGAAGACGCAACTGGTTACAGGCAACGAAATGTGTATTTAACCTTCGTTTCGTAGGCCAGATGAATTATTCAAAATTTTCTTTTCCAATTCTGCAATAAGCCCACCTCGACTGCGCAAAAAATTTTGGCGCCGCCCACTGTGCCTGTCTGTCACGTGATGTCACGAAAATGGCAAAAACGCCACGTATGATGTGATATGATATGTGTACCTTAATTATGCATGATTACACTGAACAACACAAAATAATAATATCGGACTCGACGCCATTTTATTCCTCAAGAAAGGCTTGTTAGACCAATTGCTATTAGTCAAAATTCTGTCTGTAACGCGATGTCACATAAGCGCAATAACCCACCGTTTCATAGTGACCTGCGCGCGTTAAACACGCATTATTGTGCCGAACAAAACTGGATTTTTTTTAATAGCCGGATATTTCTCTGTTCCGAAAGCAATAAAACATGGCTGCCCGCCGTTCAATGTAGCACTGGCTACTCGAAGCTCCAGGGTCGCATAGATATATTTCGCTGTAATAAAAGATTCTGCAATTCGATTATTTGCTTTCAATGTGCTAGCTTGGCCCCATCGTAACTATCTCCACTTGAGCGTACTCCTCTCCTCTTCTCAGACAGTTAAGTAAGGAAGAGTGCTCAATGTAGGCAATGCCATACGCATTCAATTAAAAAGAAAGGACATACTTTGAAAGAGAAGCGCGTTTGATTGGGCCTTTCAAACAACACTGTGGGTTACAGCTAGATGTTTGAATCGGAGCTTAGGCAAATTTGACGACAGGAGAGTGGAATAAAAGCTGATAGGTATAGTTTTACGTTGTAGTACTTCAGCGCTGAAAAACGTGGGCTTGCCACAAAACACCGCTCCTGGGATAAAAAGAGTTAAAACAGTCTTGCACTAAAGGTGGTGCTGTTGCTGTGGTCCTTTCAAGAACGATGAAACCATTTTGATCGTAATTGTGGCGCTCATAAATATCCTTTATACTAATATACTTGGTTTTAAAAATTTAGAATCAAATGGTAAAAGTAATATTATGAGGCTTCACTGCAGTACTTGCACCTAAGGCACAGCTCAAGGGTCCCGAAAGTAGGACATAACCTCAAAGACAGAAAAAAGATACAT
This sequence comes from Dermacentor variabilis, assembly GCF_050947875.1. Classification (NCBI taxonomy): domain Eukaryota; kingdom Metazoa; phylum Arthropoda; class Arachnida; order Ixodida; family Ixodidae; genus Dermacentor; species Dermacentor variabilis. The sequence goes on along the minus strand of NC_134573.1, from coordinate 72,907,949 downwards.
GCAGGTAGAGAGACTGTGTTGTAGTGAATTGGATTTATGATTACTGTGACATAGTAGGCAGTTTAGGTGTTGATTAGGTCACCACAACTGCACGTAGTGACGCATCCAAGATGATTGCACTAGCTTTACAAAAATTCGACAATGTGGCACTTTTGTGAGTTTTTGCATTACAGATTTCCATTCGCAGCCATTTGAACACTCATTCTAATAGAACAATTGAAGCAGCAAAACGTTCTGGTTGTCGCTGGCTTTACTTAAGAATTGATGATTATGGGCAAAACTCAGTACAAGCAACGGAAGTTCGTGCTGAACTTGCACTTCGCACAGCTGTAGAATGAACGCATTATGAAAACTCAAATGTTCTTGTGTGCTTTTCAGCGTTTATTACACATTTGCATTTATGCCTGCGCTGAAGGTGTTCAAGGAGAAATAAAAGATTGGTACTTCTCAGCGTGGTAGCAACAAGCTGGGTTTTCTTCTTCCTGCAATCTGTAATGTGAGAAGGGTTCACACAACAATTCATTTGCTTACATGCTTGATTCTAGGCAAGTATGTGATGTGTCATTGATCTGGCAATGTTTGGCGTGGTAACGAGGGCCACTAAAAAATAAGCGCTTACAATATATTGTGTGAAAGAAAAACTCAATGTTAATTCTTGAGTTTTGACCTACGTTCTCTCCGTCGTCTCTAATACTATGCGCAGAGAAGAGCAAATCAACAAAAAAAAGCTATAATTTGACACAGCCTGTAAGTCGGCCATTGCTGAAATATATTCGTTATCAGCATGGCAACGTGCAAATGTCGCGTAGTCTGTGCCAACAACGCACATTAGTCTAACCGACCCAAGGTATCAGTAAGAATTTCCTTAACAGATGGAGTGATAACTTGTCGCGCCTCTGTACCCTGGGTAATGCACGTAAAATGTACCTAGCTGCTTGCTCGTACTATCCTATATGTAGCCAAATATGCCTGTGCAGCCTAAATTCTTTAGACTTACTGTTCATAGCAATCATTTAAACTGCCCCTGTGCATGTGTACGCACGTAATGCATAATTTTTCGCCAACTGGAGAAGGCATATGCTAATACACGTGTAAGGAGGTTTATTGGACGAGTCCAACAAACGGGCGGTAGCTCGGTACAGTAGGTCGGGAGCACAAGATGGTAGTGTTCGAGCTCGGATCTCGTGGAGCCCACCCGCCGTGGTTGCTCAGTGGCTATGGTGTTGGGCTGCTGAGCACGAGGTCGCGGGATCGAATCCCGGCCACGGCGGCCGCATTTCGATGGGGGCGAAATGCGAAAACACCCGTGTGCTTAGATTTAGGTGCACGTTAAAGAACCCCAGGTGGTCAAAATTTCCGGAGTCCTCCACTACGGCGTGCCTCATAATCAGAAAGTGGTTTTGGCACGTAAAACCCCAAATAATATAAATCTCGTGGAGCCCGCTCGTTATGATAATCGGGATGTCATTATCTTCCTTTATTCATTACACACGTAATACTTGAGTTGCGAGGATCTGGCTCTGGTACATGCGCAGTAAGACTGCAACTGATCCAAATTAATGGGCCATAACAGAGCACAGAAAAGCTAGACGAGAGGCGTCGCATAGATAAATCACTTCGCAAAAATGTTCCATAATTTCATAATATCGATAAATAAACCAAATATTTCTCTATCGAATGAGCTTATTGAATTGGATTAACAGCTATGAGTGTACATCCAACCTTTTGCGAACAGCTTTTCTTTTTTGCGTTGAGAACTTTACATAAAATTATACCAAATTCGTTATGAATTGAATCTCAGCGGCCATATTACAATCAAGCGGCATTTTCGCTTATAGAAAGCCACTATTTACATTGCGTGAAGAATGCCGTGTACCCGAACAAACTGAATCACTTTTGCCAATGTACTACTTGAAATTTTATTAGTCAATGCTTGATATGTGCAAGCTTTTTATAAAAATTGCTAACAGTGTGCCTAGCGACGATATAAACATTAACGTTTATTATGGGTAAGGCACACTGTGTTATATATAAAGACTATTTTAAAGGTACTGAATATTAAATTTGATTTCTAGCTCGCATAATTCACTCGTTTTGGGTTACAGCTTCAGATTTGCTAATCTCGCATCCTTTTATAAAGCGCTTCCTTCGGCTGAGTGCAGCGAACTATTGGGCGCAGAATTGCATGCTTTGTTATCTTGCGATTCTTCAGCTCAAGATATCTAGGAATATTTGTTGTAAATATGTGACTGCATCACGGTAGATAGAAAAGTCAATGTCAATCCACTTTCGAAAAGTGTATTCTCGCCACTAGTCTTGCTGCTCAACATACATCACCATTCGGCGACTTCATCACCACTGCAAAGGTCATCGCTGTAAAGTGGGGCGCCGACGCCACAATACTTCATGAACTCCTCCACGCATTTTGGGGGCACCGCATCTTTGGCTGTTTCTTTCGTCCACAGGATGCATTCTGAAAGAGGAAGCCGTTCGTGACGCGTGTATTTACAATTACACTTGATGAACGCCAAGAACATTAATCTGGCAAAGAAGGAGAAAAGAGGGGCTTGATGTTGGTAAACACGACAACAAATAGACAACGAAGTCAAGGAAAGCATCAAGGAAATTACCTGTAGTTCAAATTGTAATGTAGAAAATAATGAGTCAAAGGGAAATGAAAGTGGATGCAAAGATAATGTCTCGCCTCTGGGATGCGAATCCACAACCCCCGCATTGCAGGCGCTTTGCACTGCGAAAGAGGTAGCATGCAATGGTTTATTAGCCACGAGCTTGCTCTCCTAAGCTCACTTGTTACGTGATGCCATTGGGCAACAAAGGGTGTTCCACATCCGCTCCCCTTGGCCCTGAGTGGCGTTCGCTTACACTTGTAGTGCTATAGATCTAGTATACACAAATGCACAAGTTAGAGGACGCATCGATGCCGATTGCCGTAGCCAAATTGGTAGTGCAACGTATGCGCGATGCGGAGGTTGTGGGTTCTGTTTCCACCGGCGACTAGTTTTTTCCTCCGCTTTGATCTCCCATCACTCCACTATTTTCGACATTACAATGTATACGACAGTTAATTTCCCCGATGCTTTCTTTAGCTTCATTGTGTGCTGGCTTGATAAGGTCAATAAGATTAGGTGAAATACACTCACTAATGTATCCGCCAATCTTCCTGGCAACAAAGATACAAGAGGTTTTACGTTGCTGCGATGGGAAGGTTGATTTAACTAACTTCTATTCACAATATGTGGCCATCTTGCAACGCTAGCTATTTTAGCGGCACAGATGCGAATGTCTGATTTTCTGTCAGAAAGTGCATGTAAACAAGTAGTCCCTTTGCAACAGCAGCATTAGCACGTTATGACGCATCTAAGTTAGTTTATTTTTGGTTCTCAGGCTAGTGATATGGAATACAAAAATCGTAAGAATGCCTTTGATAAATCAAGCCGTTTTTCATTTGACGATGTCACGTCGAAGGAAAATTTCACGAAATTTAGTAGGAAATGCACGAGCCAAACTAGACGGTGCCAACGCTAGAGTTACTGTTTCGCACTATGCCTATTTGCGGTAGACGATGCAGAGGTCCACAGGAACATGGTTTCTTGAAATCATCAAGAGTGGCCAAACAAGCAACGAGACATGTAAATGGCACCTCTTAATATGTGTTAACTGCTCTTCAAGGCATTTGAGAAGAAGGAAAGTTAGTAAAGGAAAAATAAATTAATTATGAGGACAACGAAGCCTTGAGGGAAGGCACCGAGAGGGAAATGCATATTTTCACGATGTGATTATGGCAGAAATCCAGACAAGTGATCACCTGCAAGAAACGAAACTCTTTGTTGCGAGATATTGTGATCAGGATCAGAAATAACACTGAAACGAAAAGATAGTTTTGAGCGCAGTTGTTGGTCTTCGAAATGTGATGCGGTGGCGAAAAGCCATAGCTGTTTTTACGCGACAAACCATAAAATATAGCGTGACCACTTTTGATCATGTACCATCCGAGTGTGCGCGACTGTTCGCGCTTGCACGTAATCTAGATGAAGAAGGTTGCTTTCACTTTAGAATCGGCGACATTATTCTAGAAAGTTTGAATACAGGCAGGAATGTCTTCCGCCGAGCGATAATTTGTGTCCTATTCGAGTGGTTGTTTCAGAAATCTCTGGCCTTACTTTGATAATGGCTGAAAATTGTTTTAACCATAATATAGGGGAGAACGAAGCATGGATGTTACGCTTCTGATTCCTCATCATCACCGGTAGCCCCCAATGTTAGCAGAAGCGCTGAATTGCTCAGTGTTTAGAGAGCTATAATAACATCACTCGAATATACCATTAACAACATGGGCGACTGACTGAAACCAGGTTCCCCACACAAATATAACTAACTTTTGTGTCTGCTCCCCCCGCCATACAACGTGTACTCGCCCATCAGAAATACCACCGTTATCATCATCATATAAATACTTTATTCTCATGGCGCTGGTGCAGGAGGTGAGGGTATGCACGCTTGACTAGGCTTCTGACGCAACGAACCCAGCAGTCAACTGTGAAGAAACATAAATGACTTTCCTAAGGCTCCTAAGAAGATTACAGTCCTTTATGAGCGAACTCTTCCCAGCTCTCCTCCTCTTTAGATACTGCAAGCCTACATGACCCTGCTTGCATGTCTTGCCATCGTGCATGCCAGCGTGCATCGTGCAGTTTTGAATTAATCGGTTTCTACTCAAACAAAGGCAGTGGAAACTGAGAATTTCCAGCACGACTTGGAAAAACTCCTCAATAGGGGGAAGAACTGAAACGCAGGAGAGCTCGTGCACGGCCAACCTTAGGGAAACCCGTAACATCATTGATCCAATTGTTATAAAAATACTATCGCGATAGGAAATAAATGGACACTTGAAGCGAATTTCTACCGTTGTCATGATGTTCCGTATCAAATCCAAATGCGATAACACCATGACCGTACACCCTACGCTGTTTGTGACAGTGACAACGTGCGAGGGTAGACGACGGTCGCGGCTCAATCTCGCCCTCGCCAAAAGAACCGAATAGTAGAGAAAGCGCGCAGTCTTGCGTGGCATGCGTGGTACTCAACTTTGCGAGGCACCTGGGGGAGGGGAGGAAGGGTGGGCGGCGTCCTATTCCGGTTGCAACTACGCGTGTGGCGGCTGCGCAATCGCGCCTTGCCGTTTATTGAGAGCGATCTCTGTTGTGCACAGAGTCAAGGTGCGTCGGCGGATCGTAGCTTTGTGGGAGCTGTGTGACCTCGCCACTGATTTTGTGTCGATGCGATAGACAGCACGAAGATCATTTCGCCCACTGCTGCTGCTGCTGCGTTTCCTCACGCAAGCGTTTTACAGCGACTCTCCGCGGTCATCGAGTGTGTTGTGTTTCCAGTTCGCGCTGACACCATGCTTGTTATTTAGTTAGCAAGCGATCGTTTGTGGACGATACCGCCAATAAAACTACTTGCGTCCCACGCCTCAAGGAAACCTCTCGTGGTTATGCTACATGATTGTATAGTGGGCTCCTTAAGATAAATATCTACAACTGAAGATTGATTACTGTTTCGGACGCTCGCGCGACCGACAGCCGGGGGTTAACACAGCTCCTCAAGTGTGGTTCCCGCGGTAGTGATGGTTATGTTGCTAACTGGATCTATTTCATTCGTGCGCGTAAACATTGTACAACGAACGACGTTGTCGAGCAATGTTTCGACATATAATCATTTGAATACTTGCCAAAGTCAACAGTATAACTGGTTTCGAAGGAGGACTGTACGGGTTTTCACATATGCATCATAGCTACTCATTGCTGCTAAACCGTAGCGGATATTAACAGTGAGGATGCTCCAGAAGGTCTCATTGGGGAAAGGATATTTCAGAAATAGACGAGTGATTCCTGAGGCTCATTGGTAGGCTCAAACACGCCAGCTGTCAAAACGCTGTGTGCTCCGTCCGCTTTAATGTCAGCAGGAACTCTGGCCATGCGGACTTAAACAAGTCCCATAAAGTAGTTCTTAAATAGGTAATTATTGTGATTATGGTAATAATTCATTAGACATTTTGATTTCTCGTGCATGCAATCGCTGTCTCGTCGACATAAATGATTTGCTACCTGTCACAGTCAATTCTTTACCTTTTGATTGACCTGTCTTCGAGACGTGGCTATCATACCGGACATGTCTCTTTTGATAATGGCCGTAGATGCGCTTTTAGGGGTGGTGTATCCCCCCCCCCCCCCCCCATGGAGACATTATATATGGGAATATGCTATTTTTTCAACAGGGAAGGCTTTGATTTTCATCCATTCTTCACCATATAAGATCTCCAACTTCCTGTGATTCACTTTGGTCTGCATTGCAAGTAATTTTAGTTCAGAAATAAATCCGGACCTGTCTTCTGCCGAAACGGGAACATCCTTTCTTAGTGTACTCACGGCGTCCATTGTAAGGGATGTCGAGGACAACGCAGTTGTCATAGTCGGCGTAGTAAAACTTCGCCTCGTCCGTGGGTGGCACGTCTGAAGAAAACAAGACCCCGGGTGAGGGAGGTTGCATTTCATTATACTGCAAACACTCGTTATGTTTAGTATCCTACAGCACTAAACCTAGTCGCTCAAGCCGGTGAAATATTCATATAACATTCCGAGGAGCCAAATGAGTTGGTATAATTACGAGCTAGTTGGCCTAAAAATATGCAAATTAGTCTGCAGAAATATAGCTTTAGGTATGCGGCCAGAAATCCTCGTGTAATGAACACAATCGGTCGACCATAAAAGGCGGACTCTCTTTTAGCCGCTGCACTCACGTCGGAGCATATACCCAAAGAATAAGGTTGTTTGTAGTGGCTAGGTTTTCTTTTCTAATTTGGAAGGTTCTCCTCATGAACATATGTATATTTTTCTTGAGGTAATCATTATTCGTGCACTTTTATTAACTTAAGTACTGCAAACGTCGAGTTTAGGCAGACCAAACACGCATCTTATAATATTTTAAGGCACGCCAGTTCCCAGATTACGTTGAAGGCCTGGAGGTCTTTAAAATGCACCTTAGCATGTGTGCATATATGTTTATGCGTTTCATGTCCATCAACAGGCGGCCTCTGCCGCCTATGTCGAACCCATGACCTCGAGCTCAACAGCAACACTCTGTAGCCACTATGCTGCGGTCGCGGGTCGATTAACTACATGCGACGGTAGCACAGTTGGTTTTGTGTTGCGCCTATGGCGTTGCAATAAAATGTCACAATACAGCGAAGCTTTTTGCACTAATTTATTCTCTAACCTAAGATGCCAAATGTCGACCGATGACCTTCTTTGGAAAAAACACGATGAGCATGCAACGTGAAGAAGAAGGTGAAGCCAGGTAATGATAACGTATAGAAGTTGATACAAAAAACGCGTCAGCGCCAATTTGACGCTACTCCAACTTGTCTTTCACAGGGCAGGTGTGTATTCTTATATTCTTCTTTCATCCGTTCGTTTCACATCATATTTAAATGTTCTGGTGTAGTGTCATGCATCAAGCTGAAATAAATTTAAGAAGAAAATTGACATTTACGTATAGCGAAGCATACATGATTCGGAATGGAATGGTTTTCTTAAGCATAGAACTTGCTGTACAGCGAACAGCTAATGATTTAGCCACGTGTTGCTCATTGATGTCAAGTGGACAGCAAGCTTTTGGTTGTTGTGACAAACAGTGACCCAGGTGGGTGTCCAACAGGTTCGTTCAAGAGCGGCGCATACCGAGGGCCCACTGGGCACGCACCTTCGCACACACACCCCGTAGTGCAAGCAGCACAGGGCCAGTGGCACACGCCCATATTGGCATCAGGGGCGTTCACATCAAAGGCGTACAAAAACCGATAGAGGTAGAGTGAATACAAGGACTACGACAATAACGAAACCATCTTCATGTTGGCGACAGTGCCACAAAAGATGAAAGAGAATAATGCACAGGAATGCTATCAGGCGTTATACAATGAAAACGGAATTTTTCTATGGTTATCCAGAAAGAAAAATATTCAAGAAGGATACTTGGCCTACCCGACTGGGTTTACACTGGAATCAGGGAATTCGCTCAAAGATGAGGACTGTCCTCTAAATTCGGGACGGTTGGCAATCTTAGGAACCAGGCTTCTACGTTGCACAATCTCCTGGATTGCTAAAAAAACGGTTAGAAAATATCCAGGTCATCGTTGCAGCAAATTACGATGAACACGTCCAAAATATTTTGCATTATTACACGTGAAAGACGGGTTTACTAAAATTAGTTCAAGGGACCGAAAAAGGTTCTGAATCAACCATATCTAGCTCTTGCAATCATCAACATGAAATCAGGTTTGGCACCGAAGCGATGGCAGTGCCTACTGCTCTGGATGAGTATTCTCCACTGCAATGTCTCCCTTGACGAAGATGAGCCATCCTGGGGACCTATGATTAAGACGCGATGAGGAGGTGGTGATACGGTTTTATGCCGCTGATATGAGCCGTCCCACCACCGGGGTGCTGCATGTCCGATGATGGGGCCACCATTTCTACCTCATTGTTCAGAGGCGTTGTGCACTTGGCGATGAATTTGACACCATTATATTTAGGCGCAAGATTTGGACTAAGGCCTGGAGAATGGAACGGCAACCAAAACCACACGCAAGCATCCTCGACGAAGAATGCTACAGGCAGACTGTGGACGCGGTGGTCTTTTTGGATGCCTTGGGTATCTGATTTGAATGCGAGCAAGCTAACGGAACTCTTCGGCATGCCGAAAAACTTCTAAAAAAGAATTGAACTCGAAGGCATCCAGTTGACACGGGAGGATGCTGTTAAGAGTAGAGGAGGGTTCACGACAATTGCGAAGAACAAATGGTGAGAAGCCTGTGATCGCCTGAGTGGTGGCATTACACGCGTGCATGAGATAAGGGAGGACGTCATCCCAATCGTAATGGTTAGACACAACGCACATTGGGAGCATACCACCAAGAATGCGGTTCAACCGTTCCGTTAGACCTTAGTCGGTGGATGATACGGCGCAGTGTTGCAGTGAATAGTGCGCCACGCTGCGTGTAGCTCATTAATAGCATTCGACAAGAAGAGACGGGGTCAGTCGCTGAGCGATTCCCGCGACGCCCCGTGTCGTGAGATAAAACGCCGTAAAATGAATGCGGCGACTTCTCAAAGGGAAGCCGAAAGAAGATCAGCAGTTTCGGCGTTTCTTGTCAGATGGTCTACTATGACACTAATGCAAAGATTTCCATTATCAGTGTATAGATGGGGTCTATGACGGTCCTTAAAGTCAATAAAGGTGAAAAGGAGATGCCGAACACGCTAAAATTTGCAGTGGGCCTGTCGTACAAGCTATCTTGCATCGATCGGTGAGACGCTCTACAGGATCGAATGTATTTGCGGATATGAGAATACGTCTCGTGCCCGTGGTCAAATTGGCGGAGCCGTTCGTAAGTTCACAGGACGCCAGTATGAGCTTGTTGCGGGTCGGTGTGAAAACACGTGCAATGGCTGACCGCAAATGGCGAGAGATGAGTCGCAGCCATTTGCGACGATGTGGCTGATAGCTTCATCGGTACAAGAGGGCGTCCCGTAGCAAGAAATGGATGATTTGGCGACGAAGGGCGGTAGGGCATGTAGGCGTTGTAGAAGTGACGAGAACTTCATGAGACTGCCGTATGCACGTATCTTTTCTGTGTTCGGAAGGCTTGTTAGTTATAGTAGGTATAGCAACGGCACACATACTTGATGAGGGCGGCACTTTGTCCGATCACATGAGGGATCTGGAGGGCGCATCTGCGTTAAAATGTTGCCTACCGCAGCTATAGATGGGGCCATGTTGAAGCATGTCCTAAACTTTCACGGTGGTCAGACAATGCTTGGAGAATGACACGCGGTACGGATGCTAGTGTGCGGTGCGTTATCTACCGTGCAAGCTTCGTGAGAGACGGTGATTGTCCGGCCTAATGACGATTGTTTGGAATCATAAAATGCGTGAAAATCATTTTAGAAGTGCATTAAGTCACTCACGTTGTGTAGAATTGAAATCATCGGCAAAAATTTGGAGGATGCTTCAGCGTCAACTTTAAGAGTGGAACGCGATAGCATTCAAAGAAGCCTTACTATTTCCCACGCCTCCCGGTAACTGCAGCTTATGTAGTCGTAATGTCTACTGGGAAACCCTGGTAGCAAAGGCTATGCACGAAGGGGAGCTTTCTGGTAGAAATGCAGCCTTTTGCGTGGGTCGCGATGCGGCGGAGCCGATCGCTATCGGAATGTGTTGCAAGGAACGGGTCGGGGCGCTCCGTAGCCTCTTAAACCTCCGACGCCGGGACCAGTCTATGAATGGTTGAAACGCTGGAAAAGCGGTTGGTGTTTGAGTTTCCGCGTAACAGAAATATGTTTTCTCGTGTATTCAAATTACAATCCGACGCTATTATGTCCCTAGGTTGTGTTTAAGTGATCCTTCACGATTTTTCAGACGTATTTTGCTTTGAAAAATTCAATTAGTTCAATCATTTGTTTGGCCATACAGAGGGTCTGCGTGTTCGGATATGCGTGATTAGGTTTTCATGGTTCGGAACAATTCTTGCCGAAACAACGGTTGACGCAGGACGTGGGCCGTGCCGCGCTGACGTGAATTTTCTGCAACACCAAGGCATCAACGCTAGCACGTTAATAGCGCGTCAAAAACATCCGGTTATATCAGGACAAACGGTACATGGGTCACCGATGCTGTTACGTTGGCAGTAGCGAGGCTGTCCGCAACAGTCACAATAAGGCCAGCGTCCACAGTCTCTGTGGTTCCAATAGTTTTCCGGAGTGTAAACCAAAGTGCACGAATGCGTGTTAGTAACCAGTCTTTCTGCAGCACCATGGCGAACTTGAGGAGAGCGAACGGAAACAATATATGCTGACACTGACTGAAGATGGCCGCGGGTATGAACAAGGTCGTTGTGAAGGCCAGCGACGCACGTGAAATCAGGACAAAGGCAGCACAGTGGTTGAGGAACGTCAATATCGGACGCTCCAAATATGCTGCTATCATCACGAACTTGCAAGCTTCATATGGCATTTCACACAGAACAGAGAACTGGGCCTTGGGACGTGGACAGTAAATGACGATGTAATAGAACGACAGGAAATATCAACTGAGTATCCCTATGCGGGAGCAAAGAATTAGCAAACACAATTGAATCAAATACAAAATGTCATGAATAAGCACTCTGGCCGTGCCCATACCAAATGGTTCAACTTGTCCTGCTCTTGCAGTTTTCAGCAGTAATACCGAAGGCGTCATGGTCACTTTAGCTATTTAGCGCGAAACGTTTGCACTATTCACGGATACTGCAGAACCTATATCGACGAGCGCGAAAGATTTGATAGCATCAACGAGCACTTCATTAAGGTTAGCCGGGGAAAATACAGGACTTTTAAGTTCCGACTACGACGCAGTTTGTGCCTCTGCAACTTCGGAAACTAGTTTTCCACTTCAGAAGTACTAGCATTGGGCCTAGGACGCGTGGGTGAAAAGGGTGGCGATGAGGGGAAGGCGAGAGACGAGCACCAACAGTCTGTGAATCTGCAGCTGATATGTCATCTGTACCGTAGACTTCTGGTTCTTGCTGTTGAGGCATACGAAATGGCTGGGAGCCGTAGCTACAGGCTCGCAAGGTGCCCGTGAAGGCCGGGAAACGACGGTGGCACAAGCGCTGTACATGGCCGGGTGTGCCACAGGCATACCATATTGGGTGGTTGTGAGCAGTGAGCCACGGATTCCTCCCTGATGCTATGCACTGAAAGAAGGAGCCGCTGGCTGTCGAGGCAAAGGCGGAGGAGAGAGAACTGGCAGGCGAGGCACCCGTACAGCGGATTCAGCATACGTCTGAGATGCGGCCATTGGAGCCGTTGACATGGATAAGTAGCTTTCGCACTTGCGCTTCAATCATCTGTCGGATCACTGGAGCCAAATAGTGGGTAGGCTTCGCCGTGCTCGCAAAAAAGGGAGCTGTCACGCGAGCTCCTCAGGCTGTACGGTGTCACTGGTTGCCGCGAATAACCAATGCAACTAGCGAATCTTCGGCGGGTGTTGGGCGCCGTGCTTAGATGCGTTGTTTCCGCAAGTCATCAGAACTTTGTCACAAATTGGTAACTTCAGCAACGGTACGTGGATCCTTCGCTAACAATATTTGAAAGGCGTCCTCGTCAAGCCTTTCATAAAGTGCTTTCTTTATCATGACTTCTTGTGCCATTGACGGATTCACGGGCTTACACAAGTAAATGAGATCTTGATTGTAAGTTGATTGTAATATTACCGTGATGTTGCGCGCGCCCACCTAAGCGTTCTTCAGCGCGAAGCTTGAGCACAGGGGGCGCCCGAACAAAACTTGTCTTGAATGTACTCCATGTGGCAAAATCGTGTTTGTGGCTTCGGAATAAGAGGTTCGAGATGCAGGGAAAGCAAAAAAGCTCGTTGTGCCACTCAGTGTGGACGTCCTTCTTGTTGTGTTGGCTCACCCGTGCGTAAGATGAAAACCAATCCTCCACGCCATGAACATCGGTGTCGCTAAAGATGTTGGGATCATGCTGGCGCAACACACCAGAAACGATGACCGCTAGAGCCTGTGGGATGTGTTCTTGCGTGGTATCGTCAGGCATGGTTGTAGCAATGCGCAGCGTCCGGCTTCGTAGTTGCAGTTTTCAAGGTTACCCCGCACTTCCACGAAATAAAAGTGGGATTTGTCAAGACTTGTCCAAGAGATGGAAACAGACACTCTGTGCACAGTCCCAGCTCTTGAATTCAGCAACACGTACTCGGGTCCCCAGCCGAAGTCATTACAATGCCTAGAGTGCTGCATGCATGTTATCAGCTATAGATGTAACGTTTACCTCTCTGGGAGAGACTGTTGTGGGAGCGGAAAATTGCAGCCCATTTCAGTAACGTTGAATATCAGTAGTACAGGATCGTCTGCTAAAATTTTGGCAACTGACCTCGGCGTCACTAAGGAAAAGGCGAGATTAACCGCATAACATCGCCATCTCACCCCGGCGTCGACATGTTCCTAGGCTGTTATTGGCACATAAGCTCCTCTGGATATTACTAGATAAGTTAGGAGTGTACAAGCTTATGTGTTCGTGACAGAACCTCATATATATATAGAAGTCAACAAAGGGACGGCAAACCAAGAAATCTTGTCAAGATGCGCACTACACGCGGTGATAGTTTTGAAGCTCTACAGGGAAGCTATAACGTAAAGCTATTCCAAACTCCCCGTGGCTGCTTAGTGGCTATGGTGCTGGGCTTCTGAGCACGAGGTCACGGGATCTAATCCAGGCCACGCTGGCCGCATTTCGATGGGGGCTAAATAAGAAAACACCCGTGGGCTTAGATTTCGGTGAACGTTATAAAAAACCCCAGCTGGACAAAATTTCCGGAATCCTCCACTATGGCGTGCCTCATAATCAGAAAGTGGTTTTGGCACGTAAAACCACGTAATATAAAGTTGGGCCGTATAACGTAAAACTATTCCAATATGTTTCTATTCCAATCTCCTGACGTCAAATTTGCGTAACCGCCGACGCAAGCATCGGGCGGTCACCCGCAGGGTTGTCTGAACAAACCAATCAAATGCTCCCCTCGTTCATGGGGGACACTTTTTTTTTGCTTGAAAAACGAACAGCATTGCCTGCACTGTGCGGCTTGTCTTATCTAATTGGCTCACAAGACGCGAGGAGCATGCTCAAGTAGAAAGGGATTCCATGGCGCCGAGCCACTAATATCAATAACCGGATGAAGAGGGTCGTGCCGGCGTCTGGGATTGGTCCGCTTTCTCTTACTTAGCTTCCGGTGGCTCGTCGACAATCGCGACGGCATGCAACGGAAGCTTAAGAATGACGCTAAAAAGGATCCTCAACAATAAAGAGTTGGCAGAACGAAGTCGTAAACGTGGTGAAAGTTCTCTAAAACGTTAAATGGCCACACAAGAAGTTTTATTACACGCAAATAAACCCATGCTTTCCCGCAGGGGCGAGTAGCTAGTGTCGGAGCCATCGGCGGCAGCCATCTTTTATTCTTTTCGGAACGGGGCAGCCTGCGGGTATTCAGTAAAAAATTCGCTTTTGTTCGGCATATTACTGCATCTTTAACGCGTAAGCGTCACTTTGACGCGGTAAGTTTTTGCGGTTTTGTGACGTCGCGTGAAGTGCGTGCAGCCCTAAAGCTTTTCACCAATAGCCGAGGGCTAATGGCGAAGAGGCGTCGAATCAGAAATAATTATATTTCTTTTGTTCGGTCAAGTTATGCATAATCAGTGTGTGCACGTGATATCAGATGGGGAGCTATCGCGGTTTTCGTGACGTCGCGTGACAGACAGGTGAAGTGGGGTGGTCCAAAGAAGTTTTTGACCCATCGCGGTGGGCTGATTGCAGAATTGGAATAGAAAAGTTTGGAATTGCTTGAAGTTTTAGCGCCCCTATTCAAAACTTTTCTATTCCAATTTTGCAATCCGCCCTCCGCGATTGGTCAAAAACATTCTTGGGCCATTCCCCCCGCTTCGCATGACTGCCCCGCGACGTCATGAAAACCGCAATAGCTCCCCATCTGATATGACCCGTGCACACTGATTATGCATGGTCGGACTGAACAAAAGAAAAGTTTTTATTTCTGATTCGACGACTCTTCGCCATTAGCCCTCTGCGATTCGTCTAAAGTTTTTGTGCTGCACTCACTTCCCCTGCCTGCGACGCGACTTCACAAAACCGCGAAATCTAGCCGCGTAATATTGACGTTTAGGTTTGAAGATGCATTGATGTGCCGAACAATACTGAATTTCTTTCTGAATAGCCGCAAGCATCCTACACCAAAAGGAATAAAATATGGCAGCCGCCGATCGCTCAGGCACTGGCTTCTTGCACCTGCCGGACAACTTGCGTTTATTTGCGAATAATAAAACTTCTTTATTGGCCGTGTAACGTTTTCGAGCACTTTCAGCACGTTCACAAACTCGCTCTGCCAACTCTTCTCTGCTGAGGATCCGTTCTGGCGGCATTCCTAGCCTTCCGTTGCACGCCGCCGCGATTTTCAACCACCCACTACAAGCTAAGTAAGGGAAGGCGAACGAATCGCACCCGCCAACACCGCCCTCTTTATCCGGTTATGTATTTCAGTGCGCTGGATCGGCCCCATCGAAACTCTCTCCACTTGAGCATGCTCTTCACCTCCTGGGAGCCAAGTACAAACAAAAAACCACTCAATGTCTGCACTAATATTTATTTTCAAAGGAAAGAAAAGTCACCTCCTATAAACTAGGGCACCGTGTGACTGGGCTCTTCAAGCAACACTGCGGGTCACTGCGCAATGCTTGCGTCGGCGCTTACGCAAATTTGACATCAGGAGATTATAATAAAAACACCTTGTAATAGACTTACGTTTTAGGGCCCCAGAAGTATTAAAAGGCGCACCGGGCAGCTAGCATAATTCCACTCCTTTAGCTCGGAATTTTAACGAGGCGAAGATTGTTTTCCCGAAGAAATAGAAAACACCATATTGAAATAATTCTCGGGAAGTATACATTTAACCTCCTAACTGTTTACATTATGGTACACATCGCAATATAAGAATTGACCCAGGTGAGCACAGCAAGGCGTATCCATCGGCAATCCATCTGCAATGGCACTAGCTTCGAGATCAGCGACATGATATTGTCAGAAAAATGACGCTGTTGTTCCATGGAGACTTTAAAAAAAATCACTTTTATGAATAAAAGCGCCAAAATAACTTGACCGCCTAGGAATTACTTCGCAAGTTTCGCGAATCACTATCTCGAAACTGGAGTTATTCTAAGAGATAGTTTCAACTGGACATGCCTTGTACCGGAGCGCCTAGAATTTGTATTTGTATTTCAATTTGCCCTATAAGGTAATAATTGAAAATGCAATTGTTGATTTTTTCCGTAATCAGTCGATTATGGCTTTCAATTTTGCGCACAGTTAAGGTCCCCCTCTTCGAGAAGACCGGCTAGAAGACTATATTTGTTCTATACGACAAAAGCGATCGTACAAATTCGATAACACCTAAAAATTATCACGCTGTACATAGTGCTAACGAAAACCACAGCGTAAAATAAAAGGCAGACCACTCCTCCCCGATGCCGTACCGCAAGGCAGCGTTCCGCCTCAGATAGGCTGCCACGTAGATACATAGAAGAAGCACAAAGGTTGACTGCATTCCACGATGTGGCGAAGACGGCTAAAAAAAATCACCACCGGCTACGGTACTCCTTAGGGCGAAATCTGAGCGCAGCTCATACGTGGGACCATATTGGGCTTCGCGCATAATCTCTTTGATGCGGCACGTTGCCAACGGAGCGAAGCTTGGCGCCACTGTATCGCTAATCCAGAGAACGCGCGAGGCAGACCTGCAGACAGACCTGCGCTCATGCACTGGTTTGTTTCCATATACGGCATCGGTGGATGCGCTTGCCGCGTACCTAATCGATGGCTTCACCGGTGAACAGACGACGCGTTCTACTGTGGTGCCATTTCGTAGCGGGCGTCACCGCAGATCACGCCCTGCGTAGTACTACGCTTTCCTTGTCACGCTATCGCCATAACCCCTGCACCATTTTCGGCCTAATGGCTTTTTCGGCCTCCTCCGCTTTTCTCCTCATGCTCTCTTCGCTATCGCCGTCATCCAAACCCTGCGGCGCTCGCGCTCGCTCACTCGGTTACGCCGAGGGACGCCAATACTCAAAGTAGGAACGGGCACCCAGGATCTGCGCTGTAAACGAAAGCGTTCTATCTCTATTCACCCGTGTTTCATTTGACCGCTAGAGTACTCAACACATATGTGGGCCCTGTGCTGCTTGCTTATCTATTTTGAGCCTCTACCTTCCTTTCTTGCATTTTTCTAACCTTCAACATGCACCTGACAAAGGGTTCCCGACAAATTATGCAATCGTCAATTATTGGTACTGCCTGTAACGTTTTTCCTTCAAGGGAGGCAAAACTGGCCTATTTTTGGGCGTGTGAAGAGCAAATACTGCTCTAAGTTCTCAAAACTGTCTTGCTCTGCGATGTCAAATTAAAGATGTGTGACATGTACATAGTGAGCCAAGTTCCACGCTTGCTTTCGATCTCGGTCCCCTTAGCAGAGCTGCGCGGCGCACTATGTTTTCTAACAAGTGCTACCCAGAGGCGTATGGTTGCTGGAAAACGGCTAGAGACATAGTACGACAGACAGGCAGGCAGGCAGGCGGGCAGGCAGCCCCAAGAGAGTGCGTCTTGTATGCTCCATTGGTTAATAATATTAAAATATTTATGCAGCTACTGGGTTCATACCTGGGCCCAATGAGAAGAGGAATGTGTCGGGGCTGCTTCCTTCGAATACGTAGAAGGGAGGCAAAACTGGCCCATTTTTGGGCGTGTAAAGAGCAAATACTGCTCTAAGTTCTCAAAACTGTCTTGCGCTGCGATGTCAAATTAAAGATGTGTGACATGTACATAGTGAGCCAAGTTCCACGCTTGCTTTCGATCTCGGTCCCCTTAGCACAGCTGCGTGGCGCACTATGTTTTCTAACAAGTGCTACCCAGAGGCGTATGGTTGCTGGAAAACGGCTAGAGACATAGTAAGACAGACAGGCAGGCAGGCAGGCGGACAGGCAGCCCCAAGAGAGTGCGTCTTGTATGCTCCATTGGTTAATAATATTAAAATATTTATGCAGCTACTGGGTTCATACCTGGGCCCAATGAGAAGAGGAATGTGTCGGGGCTGCTTCCTTCGAATACGTAGAAGTTAACCTTTTGTCTGCAAACAAATTACAAGGAGTAACAAATGTAAATTCACATTGTGGAGCAAAATATTACTGAATACAACGAAAACTTAAAGCACTTCCTTTTACTAGTACAATATTTGCTTCGATGTGGCGGTAATATAATGCAAGCCGCATTGTCGTAATACCTCCTCCAATCCTCAATAAATCAAAATCTAGCTTTGTGCCCGCATTCGTTTAGTGACATGGCAGAGTATGTGACTGAGAAGAAGTACCTGTTAACGAAGTAACGCACTCGGAAGCTATGTTTCATTCATTCTTGATTTAGAGATCGAAAATGTAACTGTAGCATGCATTCAAGGTAAATATCTTTATTTCAGGCTAGTTGGTGGAGAGCCTCACCGTTGACTTGCATCATGGTTTGCTCACAACCTCTACATAATGATGCTGTTATTTTCTAGAAAACATTCATAATTATTATAATGTGTTTATCTGAACGTTTGATACGATACAAGGCATGCTGAGGAAGCCCTTGAACTAAGCATACGCCAATGTAATTGCGCTAGGGAATTTGCTTGGGTGACTTCTTGTTGAGCACACATCGCTTCGTGCCGAAATGAACTTGTCACATACATGCACGCTTGCACAGAGAGAAGGCTAAGCTCACTTCGATGTGCCACCGTGCCCTCCGAAAAGCCAAACGTATTGCCCCTCCTTTTCCTCTGGCATTAGCCATAGTCTCTTCGCTGTCAGGCATTCATATATGGTGTCGTTGTTCTGGTCGGAGACTGCGACAGCGAATGGAAAGTTTTGGAAGACCTGCGTACAAACAATGATACGTATATGTCGGTGAATTGTTCTAGAAAGTTATGAACAATGTTCTTTTGTGGCAGCTTGAAAAGTATGCTGGAAATTCAAAATCGAGGCGAAATAAACTGGAGAGCTGTCTCAGTTTTACGCAACGACATGCTTAATTTGTCCATGCTTGTACTACCTCTGTATTAAAGCAGGAAATACGGAAAAAGAAGCTTATGCGCTCTATTCTTCGGGAGTTGCAACCACATCAAGCTAACGAAACCCATTATGGCGAGCATGCAAGTCCTCCACCAGTAAGGTGCTTGTGCAAATCAGTATCCGCCGGAAGCATGGTCGCTAGTGCCCGCCAGTTTTCTTCACCCCACGACTCAATCCTTCTACAGCAGTTGGCAATTTTGCTCATTTCTGAAATTTTCTCCTTATGAAAGATCGCTTACATGTCCACTTGAGTGGGTCATCTGTGCGAGACAGGTGATAACATACCGAGTATCATTTGTGAAAGAAAATTAAGGTATGCCCGTCGTAACGAGTATTAATCTCGATTTTACCAAGAAAAGGCAAAATGGAATTTTTCTCTGCATCATCAGTTAGCGCCCTTATTATACCGGGGCTTGAGAAAAACGCTGAGACGGATATCAACCATTTGGACTAAAAATTCGTAAGAAACTAATCTTTCTATGTCTCTCTCACTAAGGCTGACAGAAACAGCAACAAGATGGAGCAACATGTACTTTTGGATTTCCGGCTACGCACTCGCCGCGTTGCGTTTACGACAGTAAGCTTGTTGCGCTTGCGTGTCTCTCTTCACTCGTTCGTCTCTTCTAATGTTTCTGCGCTAAGCACTAGAAAAGATTTCGAAAAGACACGGCCAGATGCCAACCCTTGCGAAGTACAATGAAGACTCTGTAACACGCAGTGCGACCGGTACATGCGCGAATATTTACCTTGAAGCTGTCTGGAACATCGTCCGTTGCCTGAGCTTGTGCAAGCGACAGCTGCAATGTGACGACGAGAACAGCCAGAAAGCTAACGCGCTTCATGCTTTTTGGCGAAGGGGGGCCTGCTGAAGGTAACCTCCAGCTGAACGTCTCTTATATTCTCTATGTTGTGCCCTGCATAGTATGGAGACTTGACGGCGTATTGTTTTTCTGTAGAAAAATTGCAGACGTGAGTGGCATGCGAGTAAGTGAGTTCCCATTTAAAAGAAAACACATTTTTGTGTTATCAAAGAATGCTATATACATTATCTAGGTAAGCCGGAAGAAATTCAAGTTTATTGTAACAGCGTCGCACTGACCAGATGGCGACGTATTTTTCAAGAGATAGGACGTCAAAAGCCTAAATTGTGAATGAATTGAAGATAATATAGTTTTAATCTATAATTACTGCAAGTCTGATTGTCGTGGACCTAACAAGGTCACACGGTGAAAAAAATGTAATAAATGTACCTGTCAGATTAGTTTACAAGCGGTTGAAAACGAGCCGTTTGGTTTATCTCAATGAAGGACACACGTCTTATCAAAAAGAAAGAATCAGAGTTGTTCATGGCTCAGAAAAACGTTGTTTTGACCGATATAGTGAGCGTTTCGCATGAGTTATTTATACTTGACAGAACGAGACGAAAAGGGGGTTAACCAAGGGGCCCGATTTTTAGCAGTCAAATGAAGAGAAGCCATCAAACACTCACACCAAGCACAGAATAGCGGAAATTACTTCTGATTAATAAATGAAATAAGGAAACAATCAATTAATGGAAATAAAAGTGGATGAAAAGACAACTTGCCGCAGGCAGGGAACGATCCCACAACCTTCGCATATTAGACGGGTCCCTTATCTCCCTGTCGGCATCAGACCCCTACTGCTTCCTCCAGAATAACAGTCACGTCAAGGTTGAGGGCGCATACATACAACATTGCCTATTAGAACCGCTCTGTGATAAGGATTTTCGGCGACGCGCATATTGCTGCAAAACTAAGGGGACGTGAAATTAAGCAATTGCAAGAAGATAACTTCACCTCAAGAAACATTTTCCATTAAGAATTTACCGAGAGGCTAAACGAACGCTTAAAGAAACGACTTGAACTGAGCGACATTTGCAAAGGAAGAAACGGATCGTATTACAAAAAATTCATAAAATAACACAGCTGTTACAGCACAGGGATGTAAGGACACATGTAGCTTGTCCGGAACTTGTTTTATTCTATTTTTAGGTGAAAGCCCTGTGATATTGCTATAGCTTAGGGGCCATGATATAGTTTAGTTTCGAAATAAGCAAATATTTGAATTTTCCCCTTCTTATGTGCGGCCTTTTCCTGAAGAAACCTCAGGTTGGATCATAGTACACGCGCTTTGCTGCGTACATTGGAATTAGCTATTTGTCGAAGAAGACGGGTTGTCATATTTGCAGGCACCTGAAAAACTTCCTTCCTGAAGGCTGCTGATTCCTAATATCGCTAGCGCCCCGCACTTACTCACCCCTTTTGGGCCTTCAATTGGTATGGACGAATTATTCATGCGTACCAATAAAGTTTTCCTTCTTGGCTACATTATGCGGCAAGAAAACATGATGATAACAACGACAGAGGATGCAAAAACCACATGACTAACTTTACCAACTATCGCTTTGGGACATTCGTGTCCGATATTTCGACTTGTGCGATATGGTCAGAATTGCTTCAAAATATTCAACTCAGCTACGTCTACTCTCATCACTGCAGTTATTTACACTCCATGTTAGGTACAATAAATTGCTAATAGCCTGAAGGGTAAATGTGTCAACTATCGGAATATCCAGCACAATTAAGTGTCCACACTTTTTTACTGCATACGGAATACAACTGACGACGAGCATTTCCAATCAACTAGTAATTACGTGCTAAAACCACTTTCTGATCATGAGACACGTCGCAGTGGGGGACTCCGGAAATTTCGACCACTTGGATTCTTAAACATGCACCTAAATCTAAGTGCACGGTTGTTTTCGCCTTTCACCCCCATCGAAATGCGGCCGTCGTGGCGGGAATTCCATCCCGCGACCTCGTGCTTAGCAGCCCAACACCATAGCCACTAAGCAACCAGGGCGGGTGATCAACTAGTAATCCTACATGGAAAGAGCGAATACGCCTTAAATGTAGCACTAGCAAATCACTATAACAATTAGATCTATAACTTATGACTTATAATTATATTCCTGTTTCGCAGGACATGTCTCGGTCTTGAAAAATTACACAATATTTGTGTCAGCTACCAAATTGACACAATATTTGTGTCAACCAAATTCGGTGCAGGAAATTTCTAGGGACTTCCGTTACGCGAGATTTCCATAATGTACATTGAATGTCTCAAAAACCTGCAGATTGTCCCTAGATTTTCAATGAATCCCGTAATTTTATAGACGCGCATGCGCCAACTTTGTACCATGCGGCGGCACCCGCACTGATTCTTCCTGAGTGTGCAGTTGATGTCTGCAGAAATATTCAGCTGAAAAGTTGACCTTATTGCAAATTCAGATTTTCATGTACTTATGGGGCATTGACATATGTAGATACCCAAGCTAAAAAGAAAATAAAGAAAAAAGAAACCACTATGAACTGCCACACCCACATTTTCTGACCCCCTATTGCGAAGTCTGCCTTTGTACTTCTCCATATTTTGTCATTTTCATAATTTTCTTCCAACAATCTTCCAACCGCCTCTTACTTCCCCTGCCCTCACTGAACCCAAGGCCTTCAAGGAGGCCAGTGGTGCCTAAATCGAGTGCTGGGCAAAAGATGTCTTCACGTTCTAATAAAACCTGCTTCATCGTTTCCCTAGCTTCACTGCAGCAAGCACATATCTCTTCTTCCTTTTTTACATCTCGCTGTATAGGTGCGCGATGTAAGGCATTCTCATTTCGCTTCTAAAAGTAATGAGGTTCCCTTGAGATATCATAAATTGTTTCTTTCCTTATTTTGTTTTTTTCCTCTGAAGCAGTTACTCATGGCAGGTTTCTTTTCCATTGCCGCCACACATGATATTAGTTCAGCCTCTCTGACTTTCCGCTTGACGTTCTTTGTTGCTGTGTTGCCCAACGTACAGAGCACATACATGCTGGTAAACTTCCTAGTTCTTTTCCTCCACAGTGAATCAATGTTTTTCCTCCACAGATACCTCAACACTCTCCCAGACCATTTACTTTCTTCCATATTCCTCGGTGGTTCCTCATAATACATTTTACTGTGAGCTTCAGTCACTTCTAGACTAGTCCACCCCATATACCCTTCACAGTTTCGTTTGTAGTCTTCCCGTGAGCGCCCAATGCGAGGTGACCCATTGACCTTTGGTTCCCATCCAGTCTTGATTGTACCCCTGATTTCAATCAAACAACCGCATTTCCAAAAGTAAGTCCCGGAACCATTACACCATTCCAAATACCCCTTGGCACCTCGTACCTACTGTTTTGCCCTAGCGCTCTGTGCTTCATGATGGCTACATTTATCTTCCCCTTTACTGTTATTGCTTTTTCCTGTGTTTCCATATATCTATTGCCTTCGTTTATCCATTCACCAAGGTATTTATATTCTCTTAGCCGAGCTATTTCCTGGCCCTGTGTTGCCAGTGTCTGTTTACTATTTTCAATAAATACCATAACACCTGAATTTCTAACACTAAATTTCGTATCTAAATTCTTGCCATCCTGTCCACAGACATTAGCCAGAGGTTGCAAGTCATTTGCTTGTTAGCTAGCAACACAATGTCGTCCACATAAAGTAAACCTCGAAGCTGTTGCTCTACTACTGTACCCGCCTCTTTCTATGAGAGATGAAACCCGATATTATTTTCTTCTAGCGCCCTCTCCATCCTGACCATGTACATCATAAACAGCAGTGGGGATAAAGGGCATCCCTGCCTCAGTCCCTTGCTCATATCACCTTTCTCCTCGCTCCTGATCCCTTCCTGGTTTTTCTAGGTAATGACATGTGTGCTTGTTTGTCTTTATCGGGTGACACGTTTCACCGCCTAACAGATGTTATCTCACAGCGTAGGACGCGCCCGCATGTATGGGAAATTTCTGGAATGTTATCGATGGTTCCATCCGCTGTCTGCGACAGAACCTTGTGTAATCTGATGACACGTGTAGAATAATAATGTAGCACTTGGTGGAAGGCACGCGGGTCCCAGCGATTACTCTGGAACATTCGACGACTGATGTATAAAAGCCGACGCGCTTGACCCGCTGATCATATTTTCGACGAAGCGCCGACTGCGTTCGCCATTGTCGCCGTTCTTTGAGTGCAGCCTGTTTTTGAGGGCACAAGTTCGCCCAATAAAACGCTAGTTTCGTCTTTCCCAGTTTGGGTGCTCTCTTCACCGTCACTGCCGCGTGGCATCTGGTGGAGGCGCTTGTGCGTCCATGTACCGAACGCCCCCGAAAAGCCGCGATCCAAGCCCGAAGCCCAAGGACAAAACCAACATCGCCCAAGACTAACGTGGTAGCCGCAGACTGCAAGGACTGCCCCCAGAGCACGGACTTCTTCCTGAGACAACACAGAAGGTCGTGGCCAAGACAACCCCAATGGCTGCCCCAGCGTCCCCCTTTACCCTGCAACAAGTCAGCGTACTCATGCGTGGTGTGAAGGAAGAACTTTTCGGCGCAACTATACGATGCCCACCGAAGACCGTAGAAGAGTTCCTTCGCGAGGCCACCTGCATCGATAAGACACTTGAAATGCGAAACCGGCAATTCAACCGCCACACGAACTCTACTAACTACGCAGGGATTCGATCACTGGCCACGGACGATCTGTGCGAGACCATCAGGGCCATTGCGCACGAAGAACTGCGCAAGGTCTTGCCTTCGTCGCAGTCTCAAGCGGCCTCGATGGCTCGCATCGTGAAAAAAGAGGTACTGCCATCGCATGGTGTTTCTGAGGTGCAACCACAATTACGGCAGCACCAGCCAGAAGCGATGACATACGCCGCCGTCGCACGCCGTCAAGGTCCCCCTACGCAACCGCGCCATGGCCCTACAACGACGCAATTCCGTCATCCGTCGCCCACCTGTCGCCCAGCGCACCTACGCGAGGAAGACAGACACTTGGCGAGAACCCGACCACCGACCGCTCTGCTATCACTGCGGAGAAGCTGGCCATGTGTACCGCCGGTGCCCATACCGGGAGATGGGACTGCGAAGTTTCGCCGTTAACGCGCCGCGACCACAAACTGGCAAACCACCTCGCGATATCGACTACATCACCATCACTCAGTGGTATCCTCGACGACCGCCCCGTTCGCCTTCACCAGGTCGATACCATACACTGGCCCAGCCAGGGGCCGCTGTGTGAGCCCATATCCGGAACACTAAAATTAGCAACCGCTGGAGGTGCGGTTGCTGTTCGTCGAACTGACGAAGATCCTCCGCTGCCGACGGAGACGCCGAAGAAACTACCTCGACGTCATAACAACACGCCGTCGTCCTGACAAAGTCTGGAAGCAAAGAATACGCCGGCGAAAGGCAACCTGACGACGCCACGTACCAGCCACAGACCAATGCGACGTACCCGTGATCCGACGCCAAGACCTAATTGTAACGCAAGACAAAGAACCATCTACCTCGAAGTACGTCTCGACTGCCATGCAGTCACCGCCTTAGTAGACACAGGAGCTGATTACTCCGTCATGAGTGGGCCCATTGCCCCCAGTTGAAGAAACTTAAGACTGCATGGGAAGGCCCTCAAATTCGGACCACAGGAGGACACCTCATCACGCCGACTGGAATCTGCACGGCAAGAATTACTGTTCATAACCAGACTTACCCTACCGCCTTCGTTATCCTCCAACAGTGTTCACGAGACATCAATGTCGGCATGGACTTCCTGAACCAACACGGCGCAATCATTGACCTGAAGTCGAAGTCGATAACGCTGTCGGAAGATCGGGCGATACCGCCGGAGAACTTTCGTAGTCACCACGCCTTAAGCGGGCTTGAAAGTCAAGTCAGCATCCCTCCCCGCTCCAGTATTGTCATTTCCATCGGCACCAAAACAGCTGCCGACGTAGAAGGTGTGATCGAGGGTGACCGAAGTCTATTGCTAGACCATGATATTTGCGTCGCAAGAGGGATCGCTCGACTGCACGGAGGAAAAATTAGTGTTGCTGAAAAACTTCAGCCAGGAGTTCAAACACATCAACAAGGGCACTACGATCGCGTACATCGAGAAAATTCTGGAAACCAGTAATGCCTTTGTCCTTTCGGATTCTGCCGCATCTACCACGACGATCATAGTCCCCGAACAAGACTTCGACATAAATCCAAGTCTCCCCATGTTTAAGAAGCAACAGCTCAGAAGTCTGCTCCGACGATACAAACGCTGCTATTCGACGTCATTGAGTATTCGACAAACTCCAGTCGCAAAGCATCGCATAATCACCGAATAGTGTGCTCGACCACTCCGCCAGAGCCCTTACCGAGTTTGGACGCGAGAACGCGAAGCTATAAGAACAAGTCGACAAAATGCTGCGCGACGACATCTTCCAGCCGTCGAAAGGCCCGTGGGCATCTCCTGTAGTGTTGGTGAAGAAAAAGGACGGAACCCTACGTCTCTGCGTCGATTAATGTCGACATAACAAGATTACGAAGGACGTATACCCCCTTCAACGGATAGACGACGCATTAGATCGGCTCTACAAAGCAAAATACTTCTCGTCGATGGATCTCAAGTCTGGCTACTCGCAAATAGAATCGACGAGAGAGACGCGAAAAGCACCACCTTCATTATGCCAGACGGACTCTACGCGTTCAAGGTCATGCCATTCGGCCTGTGCTCGGCGCCTGCAATATTCCAGCGCGTCATGGACACGATGTTAGCAGGACTGAAGTGGCAGACGGATCTTGTTTACTTGGATGAAATCGTCGTCTTCGCCGGAAATTTCGGTGATAACCTTAGGCGGCTTGCGACAGTACTAGAGGCCATCAAGTCGTCAGGGCTCACTCTGAAGGCAGAGAAGTGCCTCTCCGTTACGATCAGCTTTTGTTCATAGGCCACGACAGCAGCAAGCCTGGAGTCCGCCCCAACGCGCAGAAGACTGCTGCCATCGCAAAGTTTCCACAGCCCATCGACAAGAAGGCAGTGCGTCGATTCCTTGGCATGTGTGCCTACAACAGGCGCTTTGCCAAGGATTTTTCGCGAATTGCTCAGCCGCTGACACATCTAACAGAATGTGATGTCGAGTTAAAGTGGGAAACGCCGCAGGCTGACGCATTTGAAGAATTGAAACGACGCATGCAGTCGCCCCATGTACTTGCGCACTTCGACGAGCACGCGGATAGCGAAATCTACATTGACGCCAGTAGCATAGGCCTCGGTGCCATCCTAGTACAGAGAAAAGCCGGACTTGAACGCGTGATAGCTTACGCTAACTGGTCGTTGTCAAAAGCACAAGGCAATTATTCTACAACGGAAAAGGAATGCCTCACCATCGTTTGGGCTACAGTGAAATTTCACCCTTAACTATATGGCAGGCCATTCAATGTCGTCAGCGACCATCACCCCTTGCGTTGGCTATCGAATTTAAAGGACCCTTCAGGACGGTTGGTGCGGTGGAGCCTAACTTTGCAAGAGTATGATATCAATGTAACCTACAAGTCCGGACGAAAACACTCTGATGCCGATTGCCCATCACGCGCCCCCATTGACTCGCTGCCGTATGATGACTAGGATGACGACGCCTTCCTTGGCATATTAAGCGCAGAAGACTTCGCTGAACAGCAACGAGAAGACCTGGAGCTGAAAAACATCGTGGAGTATATGGAAGGGCACACCGACGTTGTCCCTAGGGCATTTAGGTGAGGATTATCTTCGTTCTCACTTCAAAACAACGTACTCGTAAAGAAGAAATTCTCACCAGTCCGCGCCAACTACCTTCTTGTTGTTCCCTCAGGGCTGTGTCCAGAAGTATTGCACGCCCTACATGACAATCCGACCGCTGGACACTATCGAGGATACAGGAAAGGTATTGACCGCGCCTGACCGCCGACATCGCCCCGTGTGTAACAACATGCCGAGACTGTCAGCGACGCAAGACACCACTGACAACGCCAGCGAGATTACTACAGCCAACCGAGCCTCCATGCCGACCATTTCAGCAGATCGGTATGCACTTGTTGGGACCTTTTCCGACGTCAACAAGCGGAAATAAGTGGATCGTCGTTGCGATGGACTACCTCACCCGCTTCGCTGAAACGAAAGCACTGCAGAAAGGTAGCGCAGCCTAAATGGTGAAATCCTTTGTCAAGAACATCCTGCTGCGACATGGCGCCCCAGAAGTCCAAGACATTCTGCAGTACAGCCAGGCAAGGCACAGGAGTACAACTGCCTACCACCCACAGACGAATCTTCTTACGGAGCGCCTGAATAAGACCCTCGCCGACGTACTAGCAATGCACGTCGACGTCGAACACAAGACCTGGGATGCCGTGCTGCCATACGCAGCATTCGCTTACAACACGGCGGTGCAAGGAACAACGCACATCACGCCGCTTAAGCTGATTTACGACAGGAACCCGACGACGACGCTCAACGCCATGCTGCCGCACGTCTCTTCCGAAGAAAATCTTGACGTCGCTACGTATGTTCAGGGCCCTAAAGAAGCCCGACAGCTCGCCCGCCTACGGATCACGAACGAGCAGCGTACCGACAGCCGACACTACAACCTCCGACGAAGCCTCGTCGAGTACCAGCCCGGCGACCGTGTTTCGGCTTGGACCCCGATACGCGGAAGAGGACTGAGTGAGAAACTATTGCGACGCTATTTCGGACCCTACAAGGTCAGTCGACGTATTGGCGCACTGGACTATGAGGTCGTGCCAGACGGCATTTCGCATTAACAGCGGCGCCGCCCACGATCTGAAGTGGTCCACGTGGTGCGTCTTAAATCATTTTATGGACACTGACGAACTTCCTCATTGTGTTGTTCTTTGCTACGGGTGTATTTGTTACTTTCGTTTGCAGCATCGGGTCGATGCTTTGTAAGACGCGGGTATTGACACGTGTACTTACTTGTCTTTATCGGTCGACGTGTTTCACCGCGTAACAAATGTTATCGCACAGCGTAGGACGCGCCTGCTTATATCGAAAGTTTCTAGAATCTTATCGATGATTCCATCCGCTGTCCGTGACCGAACCTTGTGCAACTGACTGCATCTGTGCGCGACGTGAATAATGTAGAACTTTCTGGAAGGCACGTGCGTCTCAGCGATTTCTCTGGAACATTCAGCGACTGATGTATAAAAGCCGACGCGCTTGACCCGCTGATCAGATTTTCGAGCATCGCCTTATGTGCTCGCCGCTGTCGACTTTCTTTGTGTTTAGCCTGTTTTTGAGGGCACTAGTTGGGCTGCTAGTTGGGCTGCACCAGTTGGGCTGCTTTCTTCACCGTCGCTACCACGTGACAGTATTTTCTTGACTTCGAGACCCCTTCGGTGTCTCGAAGTCAAGTCCCTTTCGGCCAATCGGCGAGCCCGCTCAGGTGTCGTCATTTTCGGCCAATGGTAGGCGCCCGTTCGAGTGTACGTCACATTCGGCTCAGAGGGTCGCTCCTTGGGCTCCGATTGTCCGAGGGATTACTTTTCTGCGGTATTGCCTTTCTGGTCTGCAACTGTCGTCACAAAGGCGGACAGGGAGCATTGCTCCCAGGGCTTCATAAATGCATTACGGCCGTCGTTGCCTCGCGGCTTGCAAGCGCCGTCACAATAAGCGGATGGCGGGAGACGGTTTGTCTTCGAGCGGCCTTTCAGAACTGCAAGGCAGCTTTGCTCGGGACCCAGGTTACCTGGAATCGTGGCAGCCTCCCGTTTCACTTTCAGGAAGAGTCAAGGAGTGGTGCAATAGATCCCCATGCGGCGCACGAGGTGGGGGACGTCAACTTGCTTGGACGTGCTGCGCCTCGGACACGTGGTAGATGTTCTTCTGCGCTCCTTAATTAGGTGTGACGGCGATTAGAAGTGGTCTGGTGAACTCGAACGAGGCTCAGGAAAAGGCCCCGTATCTAACAGGCTTTAGAAGAGCCGGTCAAGTGGTCAGTGCGCCAGTAACACAAAATACCACCCGTCAAAAAAAACATGAATTGATAATGTGAATTAGGTAGCGTAGCAGCAATGGGTCAAGTAATATTGAAGTAGTCAAGATGCTGACAAGGAGTCTGGGATGCAATGTATGAGGTAACTGGAAGGCAGCGGCATGGTTTTTGAAGGGACGTTAGCCCTAGTAGCTCAACTTAGGCGTCGTTATGGCGGTATACAGAAATGGTGATACCCTGTGTGGCTGAGGCGCCGAAAAAGGTATAGTGACGTCTGGGACTTTGAGATGTGTTGGTGAAGGTTTTTCAAAAAATGTATAATAAAAACAGACAAAACAAAAAGAAAAGAGAGGGGGAACCGAAACCAATATGACAAATAGGAAAGGGACGTGCGCAGAAGCGGGCGGGGGCAGGTGTACATGGGAAAATGATGTCGTACAGTTCATATAAACGAAAAAAGATGAAAGAGTACATTGAATTGAGTAGCAGGCAGGAAAAGTTTTCGAATGGAGGTGAGCTCGACCGTGGGAAGGCTGCCTCTGCTACAGCGGAATACTGGTATGAGTTTCAGAACTTCCCATGCGGCCTGTGTTCTGCTTCCATCAATTTTAATTAATTGGCCCGTAGCGGCAAGCTTGCCTTGTGTGTTCTGATGGCGTCGTAGTCTTCTCTACGACCTTTCAAGAAGTCATCAAGCGACTGAAAAACCGTCCTTTGTGTCATTCGTACTGCTGGTCTCTGCCTTATACCTGAAAAATGCGGCTTCGCTTTCGACGAACTCAAATTCCATGGCCAAGTAGTCAGCAACGCTGGAATTCGATATGAACTAGAAAAAACTACGGCTGTTGCCTATTTCTCGACAGCTACAGACAAGCGCGAAGTCCAACGCTTTCTGTGGGTTTCGCCGACTACCGTCTCTTCGGTGGAAATTTCCAGCATCTCGCTGAATCACTGATTCGGCTCACGAAGGACGACATCTCCTTTATTTGGGGACGAGAAGAGCAGGACGCTTTTCGCGAGCTCTAGACCCGCCTCCGGACTTCTCCGATAGTGGACCACTTCGACGTGGATGCCGATACAGAACTACGCCCGGATGCGAGAAACGTTGGCATTCGTGCAGTTCTTCTGCAGTTACAAAGTATCGAACAGTTTATTGCGCACGCCAGTGGCACTTTATCATCGGCGGAGAGAAATTACTCTGCCACCAAACGGGAGTGTTTGGCCGTCGTTTGGGCCATCACAATATTTTTACCTTAACTTTACAGCTGGCCTTTCCACGTGGTAAGCGATCCGCATTATCTCTGTTGGCTGGAGATTATGAACAATCGCTCTGGACGTCTAGGTCGATAGAGTCTTCGGTTACAGAGATTTGATTTTTACGTATATGTGTAGGGCGGCAAAGATGACGGAGAAGGAATGGACGACAGGAGCGCTGAATTTAAACTTTATTGCTGGATAAATTACTTTAAAGGGCATAGCTAACGTGGTGCGTACCAGATATGCTGTGGTGCCGAGATGGATGAATGGAAAAACTTTATTTTCGTCAGAACGCATGTGCGGACGATTCCGTGCTAGATGGCCATCAGCTGATGGCTGACGGCAACCTGGGTGGCCCACTCCACGGCCCTGGTCTGAACGACCGGGTCTGAGGGCCAACACGGCCTCCCACTGCTTGAGAGAAGGATCGCGCATAATATCCGCCGGTGGCGGCGATATGCTACATCTCCATGATATGTGGTCATGGGTGGCCATTTCCTGGCACCATTTGCATTCCGGCGGAAAGTCCGGGTAGATTTTGTTTAACACGTATGGGTTATAGAAAGATCTCGTCTGCAGTCTTCGCCAGACGCATTCCTGCGCCTTCACCACTCGCTTGTCCGGGGGCGGGTAAATTCTCCGCTCAAGTTTGTAATGGTTAGCAATGTCGTGAAAGGACACCAGCCCATCTCTCGTGGACGTCCCCGGAACGTCCGGCTCAGCTGCTCGGCTGACGAAACCTCGGGCATCCATGTGAGCCGCCTCGTTCCCAGGGTTCCCAGAGTGTGCGGTACCCAGACAATTTCCACCTCCGTGGTCACTCGCCCCGTTGCCCGATTTACCAATCCTGCCGCTGTGACATAGATTCTGCCCCTCGCCAAATTTCTGATGGCTGTTTTAGAGTCGCCGAAAATCATATCAGCTTTAGTATTACCTATAGCTATCGCTATCGCCGCCTCCTCTGCAGTTTCTGAGCGGGTTTGGCTGATCCAGAGGTGACTAAGTGTCCTCTCCCGTCCACCACCACAACTGCAAATTCGTCCTTGTTCTTATACTCGGCGACATCTACGTAGACTGCCGCGTTGTACTTCCCGTACTTAGAATGTAAAGCTCTGGCTGTTGCCTTCCTGTGGTTATTGTGAGGTATCAGATGCATATTTTTGGGCAAAGCTTTTATGTACAAGAGCTTGTGTATTTCTTGCTTCACCTAAATTTTCATGTTCCCTGCTGGAGGATCAACTCCAATGCCGATCCCTCTAATATATCCCTCCCTACTCTCGTTTTCGAAAGCCTACTGAGTTGCATCACCAAGTGTGCCTCGCGCAGTTCTTCCAGGGTGTTGCGCACCCCTAATCCCAGCAGCCTTTCGGTTAGACGTATTGTTAGGCAGCCCAAGGGCCGCCTTATACGCCTGCCTAATCATAGCCTCCACCTTGCCTTTCTCCGTCGCGTCCATCTTCATATAAGGCGCCGCATACACTTTTCTACTGAACACAAACCCCTGTACTAGCTTACACAAGTCCTTTTCCTTGACCCCTCGCTTACGATTCGAGATTCTCCTTATTAGTCTCACGGTAGCATTGACCGTATCATTAAGCCTTTCCAAGGCCTCCCTATTCTTCCTGTTAGTCTGCAGATACATACCCAGGATCCTGATCGTTTGGACTTCAGCTACCGGTGCACTCCACACTTTTAGCTTCAGCGGTGGTGGCGGCACATAGTGCCTCGCATGTATCCCTCTTGGTTTATCCCTCAGCACCAAAATCTCGGACTTGGGCTGAGAGTGCGAGCGTCCTGCCTCCCCCGCTAGCTCCTCCACAATATACACTGCCTGTGGTAGTTTCCTCCAATTGTGCGTCGATTCCCCTTGTTACCCGTAGAGTAATGTCACCCGCATAAAATGTATGTTTAAGTCCCGATATCCTTGCCAGCCTCTCGGTATCTTGATCAAGGCGAGATTAAACATGGACGGCGATAAAACCGACCCTTGTGGTGTCCCCCTGCTGCCCAACGGGAAGGGGCAGCAGGGGGACAACGGGAAGGGGGAAATTCTCCGACTACGATCTCCGCAGTCCCATCCTCCAGAAATGATCTGATGTATCGGAAGGTTCTATCCCCCGGTCCTATGTCCGATAGGTTCCTTAATATTGCCTCATGGGTGACATTGTCAAAGCCTTTGTGAGGTCGAGCCCCAAGATAGCCTTGGTGCCCATGCCTTACCCAGGATCAAGCACGTCCTTTTTGAGCTGCATCATGATATCCTGCGTTGATAAATTAGCCCTTTGGCCAGTCATCGTTTTAGGTATCAACTCCTTGTCCTCCACATAACCCTGAAGCCTTCTGAAGACTACATGCTCCATCAACTTGGCCAAGCAGAACGTCAGCGAGATGGGACGAAGATTCTCAATACAGGTCTTCTTCCCTGGTTTAGGAATAAATTTAATCCTAGCATGCCATCCACTCTGCCGGGATCTTTCCGGCCGCCCAAGGTTTGTTCATCAAGTCCGTGAGCGCCCCCATTGACTGGAAATCCGGGTTCCTCAGCATTTTATTTGTAACCCCGTCCGGACCCCTGCCGACGTAGTACGAAGCTGCCCCATTGCAAACTCCACCTCCGCCACCGTTAAGTCCGCATCTAATTCGAGGTTTTCCTCTCCCGAGTTATCCGGCAAGCAACCGCCCGCCTCACCGTTTATGCAACGACATTAGAGTTTTTGAATGAACTTCCCAGTCGTGCCCTGACACGGATGAACTAACCTAGCCATTTGACCCTTCTGCGCCGATTTGGTTGCTACCGGATCTAAAAGGTTCCTAAACAACTGCCATGTTTTTTTGCATCCAAATTGCCCATTAATCCTGTCACAAATCTGCCCCCATTGTTTGCACTGCAAGTCCAACGTGTAGGTTTCAATTTCTCTTTCTAGCTTGGCCACATTCCTACGGAGGACCCCATTATGGTTTTGTTTCTTCCACCTCCGACGAAGATTCGCATGCGCTTCCCACATGCGTAACAGTCTGGAGTCCGCCGCAAAATCCTCCTCCACCATCGGATCCTCTTCTGTGGTACCATTCAGGTCCTGCTTGAGCACCTCAACCCAGGCTTCCAAGTTCTCGATTTCCCCGCTCACTGTGTCTTTCCCGACTTTCCGAAATCTGGCCCAATCCGTCACTCTAGTTCCTTTTGCCCTGTCTTTGCTTTGTGGAAAGGATCTAGTGATCACTGCCCAGTGGCTGTCCCGTGTTTAGCCACTTTGCATTCCTAATACGTTTCACAATTGTGAGGTCCGGAGAGGTGTCTTTGCTCACGCTGTTGCCTATCCTCGTATGATCTAGCGGGTTGTTCAAGATTGTGCATTGCAGGCCCTGAGCTACCCGCCAAAGCCTATTTCCCTTAGGAGTGGCTCGGATGTAGCCCCACTCCGGATGAGGCGCGTTGAAATCTCCAACCACAATGAGTTGAGCCCTAGCCGCTAGCCGTTGCGTCTTTATCAAGAGGTCTGGCAAGCCCACCCCATTATCTTTCGGAGAACAATATACATTAAGAACAAAGAGACTCTTATCGTCCTTTCTTTCGGGCAGAACCTCTAGCAGGACGTAGTCCTCTCTGCTGTTATCTATGGTATGCTGAATCGCTATGGTGCTGCGGTGGACTAGCACGGCCGTGAAGACGCTTGATACGCCCCCCCCCCCCCCCGATCACTCTCTGGCGGTGTAAATGCCTTAAATCCCGGTAATTTCACCCAGCCAATAGCCTCTTGTAAAGCAATAATGTCGGGCTTACTGTCCAGATTTTGTATCTGCAACAGCAGATTCCCCCGCTTGCGACGGAAGCCCCTGCAGTTCCACTGCAAAACCTCAATTTGCTGGCGAGTGGTCCATGGTTGGGCACTAGATTCACTAACATCGGCGCTTGGCCGACGACGGGAGGCAATCTAGCCTGTAGCGTAGCATTCAGCTGTTGAAACATGCCCATAACCTGTGTTTGGGAAGCCGGCATGTCATTAGTGAAGGCGTCAAGACGCTCCTCAATCTGGTCTAGTCTGGCTTCGATTCTGTCGACCCGAGCTTCCAACCTACCCTGTCTTTCCTCCAGTTTTCCTATTCTGTCCGCAAGGGCAGACATTTTTCCCCTAAGACTAGTGACTTTACCGACTGGCTGCGGCGTGTTAGCCGTCGAAGTTTCTGCCACTCTTTTTGGATTAGCTCCCTCATTCGCCGACGGCGGCCTCTTAACCGTCCCCCGATTCTCCACCTCCATAGCTGTGTTCTCGCTCTCGCGAGAAGCGGTCACCGGCGGGGCTTTCAGTAGGGCCTGGACCACCGGCGTCTGCACCCTTCGTCCTTTGTCGCTTTTAAGCACGCGTTCCATGTCCGCCATCCTCACTTCCATCTTTTTAATCGTCTCAGCTTGCTGCTGCACCTGCCTTTGTAGCTCCTTCTCTCGAGCAGTCTCACTCTGGAAGGACGCGTTGGGCCAGCTCGCCATTTTTCTCGTGACACTGGGACTTCTTCCATGACTGGAACCCTGTTCTCCTTTGCCACGCTCGGGTTCGGGCAGTGGTAGGAAGGAACTGGACCGGTCCCTCCTCTTGTTATCGCCTCTCGCACCAGCGGATGACCGCTCCCTCGGCCTCGAGCACCGCTCCTTCTTGCCAGTTTGGCCCTTATCCTCGCTGCTCTGCTGCAGGCCCGTCGGCAGCTTACGGGCTAGACGAAACTTGCAGTTCCGGCGTTCAGGTCAGCGACTTTCCTTCCGGTGGCGCACGATGGTCCTTTTCGTAACGGCGACACAGATTAGTCTTCGGACGATAACAAACGTCCACCCGATGTCCCACTCGTCTGCAGTTGTAGCAGGTCTCGACTAGCTCCCTATACGGAATTACAGCGTACAAACAGCTCCAGTAAATAACTTGCCAGGGAAAATGCTTCCCCCTGAACATTATCTGAATCGCCTTCGACTTTCCCAAAGGTCTGGCATCCAAAATTTCTATGCCGTCAATCCTCTTAAAGAATCCCGCCCGAATTTCTGCCAGTGGGCATCCGTTGTACGCGTTGTACGTTACTCCGCGCACAGAGTCCTCCGGCGCCGCCACGTACTCCGAAATCTCAAGGTCATGACCTCACAGCTTGAGTGTCTTTACAGTCGCATATGCCCCACAGCGGTGCATACACGGCGTGCTCACTGTCATCGTGTTGTTTCTCTCGCTGACCCGCACCAGGTCTTCCCCCGCCGCAGTCGCATTCGTCAGCTCCGCTGCCGCTCTCAAGGCATATCGGAGTTCCCTCGACGTCACCATACTCATGTCCCAATTATTAGGTCGGCACACAACCTTGAAGTCCTTGGCTGGCATCTTCAGAAATGGTTCCCGTTTCTTCCACACCGGCGCTTTCCCCCGCTTGACTTGTTCTGCTCCGTGCGTCTGGCGCCCGTCGCTGCCTGCCTGCTTCTCGCTAGGCCTACTCTCGGAGTGGCTCCCGTATACAGATTTCTTGAATCGATCTTGAGCCCGCAAAACCCAGGCCCATTCTCCAGCTTCGAACTTTTCGGCTGTTATAGCCTCTCTCTCAACAGAGTACTCCATTCTCTTCAGTCTCACAGAGGCCCACAAGCACAAGTCACAGCCCCGGAGCCCATTGCCGTCGGCGGCGGCTCGGCCTAATGATGAGGCCTAATTATACCGTGGTGCAGCACTGCGCATATACGCCAAAATTTTAACCCAACAAATCGCCCAACCTGCTGTTTTGAATATTATGATTTTGCAGTATTGAAAAAATCTGGCCAAGAACATAGCGACGCGGATTTTCTCTTTCACGCTCCCGTCGGCACTGGCAGCATCAATTTCGAAGATGGATGGGTTTTGCTTACTGTTCTGGTAGTATTTGGACCTTCTAAAACAGCACGGAGAGGATTTACAGCTGCGGCCGCCTATCGTCTACGTTGTTGTGCCGTAGTACGAGCACCCCGTGGCGACCACGAGGCGACCACGAGGCGACCACGAGGCGATGGGAGCTACCTTACTACCTGCACCACATCACTATCACGAGGCGACGAGAGCACCCACTTCTCCACGACGAATCAAGAATTCGACACGGGAGGCGACTTCAAGAAGCGCCAAGCCATCACCGCGACGAATCGAGAATTCGACGCGGGCGAAGCCATCACCCTGCCCCACCCAGTTCCTGCAGACGAGGGGTCGCCGAAGGGATTTAAAGGCGGACCGGCCCATTGTGAAGAGAGAGATTCGCTTGTAGCCGCCCAGTCGGTCTGATGCGCTCCTACTGCTACCCGTACGCTATCATCCACGATATGTAAATATTTTATAAAGCTTTTCGTTTCTTTTTCGTAAACGAAACGAGTCCGTCTTTCGTCCTTCACCCCGAAGTCAGAGCAGTGGAAGGCAAGCTGTGGGATTCGAAGCGAGATAACGCCCGCTACACCGCTCGACAACAGCAACGAGGACCACCGGCGTCAACCACTTTGGTTGGATGAGTGCCTGATGTTTGCATTCAAGTTGCCATACCTCTCTAGCACAGGTAGATGTTGGGAGAGTGTTTTGTTGCTGTTTTTTGGTAGATTAAGAATTAAGATTTCCCCCTCTTTAAACAGTGGATTTTATTTTAAAGTAAGGTAAATTTAGTAGGCCAGCAACACGAGGAACGAGATCACGATGGAGGAATTCCAAATTCAGGACCTCATTCAAATTTGTGAGGAGTTGGGCATTTCCGCCAGCTCCGCAAGAACAAATAAAGCGATCCTCGACGTAATTCAGGCAGAGGACGTGACCGTCGCGATTCTTGAGAGGTGAAGCGAGAAGAGGCTCGAGCAACAAGAGGAACAGAAAAGGCGCGACGAGGCAAAGGAAAGAAAAAGGTGCAAGCGAGAGGTAACGCGATTGCACGGTCTTAGGATGAAAAAGCTTGATAGGAAAATTCAAGCGCTTCAATGGCAGCGAGCCCGAGGTTATCTTCACACCTTCAGGACAGGCAAAGATATCGCTCAATTTCTCTCTGATTTTGAACGAATGTGTGAAGAAGTGTCAGCCGGAGTACGTATCAGCCGGGACTTCTGGCCCAAAACGTTGGTCACGTTGCTCCCGTCTAAACCCGCGACTGTTCCGGAACACCTGCTTTATGAGGAAAATCGGGACTACGATGAGGCTAAGAAGGCTTTGTTGAGGCATTTTGAAGCTATAAGTCGGGCCGACTGTGAAGGCCAAGTTGATAGCGACAATGGCGAGCTTGTCGAGGACAGGCCGCCTATTGAGATGCCTACTAACTCAGGATGCATAGGAAGTGATGTGGTGTCACTGGTGCACACTCTGTGTGACGAGCGCGAACATAATGTTGTTTCGCCGTTTAGAGAGACCGCTTTGAAAGCAGTGGTTCACTGCAAAGGCCAAGACAGTAACAAAGCTAGCCTTGATGGAGCTAGTTCAGATAGCGCCGAGATGGCTGTGGTGCTAGTAGTTCACGCACGCAATGACAAGCGCGAAGAAGCAGTATTTTGGCCATTTAGCGAGGCTGTTTTGGAAGCAGAGGTCAACTTCGAAAGCCAGCGAGACGTTTTGCGGGCTGTCGAGGGCAATAATGGAGCGAGACCCACTGAAGACAGACATTATGATGAGCTAGCTTGCTTAATGGTCAAATGTGGTCATGTCCTATTACAAAACCAGACGCACTGTGGAGCACAATTAGGCAGCGCAAATGCAAGCGCGTTTGTTCATGCCACGGGCTCTGCGAAGCATGCCAAACAGAAAAGGCGCAGGCCCAAGTTGAGAACAGGCATGCTGCGCGTCGGGACAGAGAGGATTTCACAGAAAAACCGAAGCCGCGAATTCGGTTTCATCTCCGCCGTGTCAAGGCATTGTAAGGGGAGGACCATAGCGAAGCGTCCGGTGTGCTCGAAAGTCTGCTACAATGTCCTCTCCTTTCCTGGGGGAAAGAAAGGTGACTGCTTAGCGGAGAAAGAGACAGTGTGCACGCGGGTGCGTGAGTGCGCTGCTCTCTCAGAATTTGGACGCCGCCTGTGGAAGGCCATAGGTGCTTCGGGCAGTTCAGTTTTGCTCTTATCTCGCAATTGGGCAGTGCCCAGACTCGCGAATGATCAACCAACTCGAACGTGCCTGAAAGGGTGTCTATGCGCACTCCGAGCGATACATGGTACTTTGAAAGCCCTTCTGGTAATTTGTAATTTTAGTATTTAAATTTTTACTCTTTGCGATAAAGTTTAGTTTCATGTTGCGCGTTTTAAATGGTTGATGTAAACAAGAGCGCATTGGTGTAGGCTGTTAGTATTTTCTGTTAGCGATAAACAAAAATTGTCTTTGTTAGTTGATCATTTTCTACTAAAATCGAATTGCTGAACGCTTGAGTAAAACATGCGTTATTGTTTCCGTTTATTTGTTGTATTTACGCCTAAGTAGGCTAGGAAGAGCCTGAAAGCTGAATTTTGATTCTGACTTGATCTATGTATCGTATGCTTTATTTGTTAGTGTTAGCGTAGAATTTAAATTAACTTTTGTTTTTATGTCGTTCTCGAGTGTTTGAGTATGTGTTTCCTAATTAGTTAAGCCCCTTTGGTGCTTTAACAATAGGGTACTCGTCTTGCCTAGTGCATTTAGACAGCACTGAACGGAAGACTATTTCGGTTGTCGGATGTGACTCTCCTTTTGCGAAGTGGCGCCCATGCGCACATGTTAGCACAAATTAGCACAAAGCGCTCAACCTTTGCGTCATGGCTTTCGGGGTCAAAATTAAGTGATCTTCGGCAATCTTTATTTTTACCAACCTGCCGGCATTAGTGAGTAATCGCTTCAAAAACAATTATGATTTGATTAGCACTGTCACGCGTTGACGATTAAGGAAAGGTCTGTATCTCGACTTTTCTCTCGGACGCGTGTCTCAATTGTTCGGAAACTTTTTATTTCGTATAGCGTAGCCATATTTCATAGAGGGCTTTGTTTATTCACTTTGGTCTGGCGGTTCGAAACGCATTCGGAGGGTGCTTGCTTTGGCCGGAGTAGTTTAGCGTTGTTGTTTCTCGGTCGTTCCAGTGAAGGGTCTCTGGGCCGAGCAAAGGAAACACTAGCGGATGAAAGGGCGGCAAGGCCATTTCCTTTTCCCCATCAAGGACGGCACCCAATCAGCACATCGCATACGTCGAGCCGCGTCGAACAGCTCGACTTCTGGATGTATTATCTGGCGGCGGGGGTGCTGTTGTGCCATAGTGCGAGCAGCACGTGGGCATCACGACGCGATGGAAGCTGCCTTACTACCTGCACCACGTGGCTACCACGAGGAGACGAAAGCACCCCCTTCTCCACGACGAATCAACAATTTGACACGGGAGGCGACTTCAAGAAGCGCCAAGCCATCTCCGCGGCACCCAGTCAACACCGCGACGAATCAAGAATTCGACGCGGGCGAGGTCATCACCCTGCCCCACCCGGTTCCTGCCGACGAGGGGTTGTCGAAGGGATTTAAGGGCGGACCGGCCCATTGTGAAGAGAGAAAGTCGCTTGCAGCTGCCCAGTCGGTCTGATGCGCTCCTACTGCTACCCGTACGCGATCATCCACGATCTGTAAATATTGTACAAAGCTTTTCGTTTCTTCTTCGTCCACGGAACGAGTCCGTCTTTCGTCCTCCACCCCGAAGTCCCAACAACGTCGAGTGGCTCACCTCGCGAACTCTTCGAGAATTCGCGCTTGACGCGATAACGTTCCACTTATGTGACGACGCTCTTTACAGGTGGAATTTCCATGCAAATAACACCAGCTACCTCTCATCCGCTCAGGGCTCCACGAGGAGATCCTGCGTGCTTGTTACGACGTACCTATCTCTGGCCACTTGGGCTTTACATGCATAGTGGCTATCACTCGCTAGAAGTATTGTTCATCTAAACTACAGAAGACAGTGAAGCACTAGGTGAATGCGTGGCGTGACTTTCAATGCAGCAAGTTTCCGGCTATTCGAAGAACCCGTCTTCTGAGGCCTTTGAACTGCACAAAAGTTCTCTATGAGCAGGTACTTGGTATGGCAAAACCAAGGCAGTTCAGTGAACTACCGTCTCCTAAGTTGCGCTATTCTTCGTTCATATTATCGCTCTCTGCTCTGCCGTGCCAGCCGTAGCCATCACAAATTGCGGCACAGCCTTTAAAGCACCGCTTGTGTACAAATTCATTAAACTAAGTGGCCCTACGCACCGAAAAGCTGCTGCATACAATCAGCAAACCAATGACCTAACCATGTACGGTGTCCATGTACGCTGCCCACGACCACAAGAACTGGGTTGATATGCTGCGATAAATAACATTCACTTACAATGCTGCGCCAACAGCACTATAATTTTCAGCCGTTCTCGCTTACTGTACTGAGGCGAAGTTGCCACAAAGTTGGACACAACGATAATATCTGAGACATGCACAACTGCTTTCTTGGATGCAGATTCCTTCGCCGAACGGGAAGAAATTTAACACCTTGCACTACTGCGTATTCACTGTAAACTAAACTATGATGCCCACTTTTACAACTCTACACGGAGAGTTCGTGTACAGCCCTGGCGATCACGTCTAGGTGTGAAGCCCTACACGCCAATGCGGTCGCTCCAGAATATTCATAAGCCGCTAGTTTCGTCGACACGTAGTCTTGCAACGCATAAACGATGTCAACTACAGAGTGATCCCAGCAGACTCTTCGCGGCATCCCTACCGTAAGCCTGCGCCCAAAATCGTGCAGTCGTTTGTATGAAGCCCTATTAAACACCATTTGTTGAATAGTCACGAGTTGACAAAATTAATCTGTTTCTTTGAATGCCTAATTTTGTTTCACACCTATATCTTTTGTGAATGGACTCAATTGTATTTTACCATCGGAAGAATGTAATTTGAGGGGAGAGAATGTTGCTACAAATGTTTATATGTCTATGCCATAATCGCCATAACCAGGTCGCGCCCCATTTAGAAGATAGCGTGAACGACGGTGGTTGTTGTTGCAGCTTCAGGGAAGGCACCGGCAGCTGCCAGTGGATTTCTCTCACCTTTCCTCTGGAGGCGGTATATATATATATATATATATATTGAACAGCTTGACAGAGATTGTACAATAGAGAAAACGAGTTGGCGCAATCGGAAATAAACGCAGTGCAAGGAGCCTATGCACGATGCGCGGAGTTTCTCGTTTGCACGAGTTTTATCCGCGTTGCTCGATGGCAGTCGGTGAACGGAGATAACGTAGAATGCGCGAGAACAGCAGACACGTCAAATAGGAAAAAAGTCGAGAAAAAGCCGCGTCTGACAACATGAGCGCCCCCTGCGGAGCGGACTGCTTCCGAGTTTCAAGCCAGAAGGCTTCGCAACAAAACGCGCCAGCGCCATTTATTGTTATCAACGTATTATCGCAAAATAGCAATACCACGACTGTGCGGCTGCGTATGTGCATACTAGCGGTGAGAGGATTGCCACCGCTTTTTTGGCCCCGCTAAGGACGTGCCTCCTCCCTTCCGTGCATTATCGTTCTATCCTCCTTCGAATGGGATTAAGGCGCATGCGGCGCATTCTAGTACCTACACTTTTCCTCAGTGATATGCGTTAAAATAGAACAAGAAATAGCAAGAATTTTGTTTCTTAGACTTTCTGATTCTTTTTGTCGTCTTGATTGCTGTGAATTCCTGATGCCAAGCATATATTTAGCGTATTATTACCTTTTGCCCTTTTTGCCACGAGTGGCGACAGTGAGGCAAAAGCTTACAAGCTCAGACATTCTAGAGGGTCGCACGCACGAGAGCGTTCGTACTGGGCGCGGTAGCCAGGACCGCTGCAGTGCTATTGCAGATACAGTCACTGACAACAATGATCTGGCCGTTCCCTGTCCATTAGGAGAATGGCAGCGCAGCGCCGCGGCAAGCCTGTTCTCCGCATGAGCTTCACTGAGGCTATGGAGGCCGCCGCATTACCAACTAAAAGCGACCCTCTAGCCATAGACGCGAGAGCAACGGCTGTCACTGCAGAGTGATGGTATGGTAACTAAAAGCGACTCTCTAGCCATAGACGCGGGAGCAACGGCTGTCACTGCAGAGTGATGGTATGGTATTCTAGGGCACGTAGTGTCAAAGCAGAGGAAAATGTACCAGTTTTTCTGTGTTCCAAGCTTCCGCGATGAATTGCAAAAAGCTTGTTGCCCAGTGAAAGTGCCTCTGTGCACATGTACGCAGTATTTGAGTGCTGTGCACTCGAAGGTGCTTGCCGATTGCTTCTGCTTGAGCCCCGAGCAATCGCCGATGGATATCGTAAGGCCGCCGGAGCAATCGCATTTTGGTAGGTAAGCGCTCTTGTGTGCAGTTATGAAATGTGACATAGCGCAGGAAGGTGCTCCGACTGTTTAGCGCGCAGTGCTGGTGACGAAGAAATGCCATCCGACTTAGCGGTCCTTAGCACTCACCGTGTTTGCGACACTGCGGCTCCGATACATGACGGATGACAAAGCAGCCATCTGAAAAGACGGCTGCGACACGCTGTCGTTGGAGAACACTAGGCACTCCTCAGCAACGTCATCCGTCACGGCGCCTCGACGCCTTTCAAGAAGCTGCAGTTACGTGCCGATAATTATTTACTGTGTGCTACTTCCTCTCAATGCAGGCAATAACCGTGTTGTGGGGCCATCTCAGCCCGGGAATATATATGCATAAGCCAGTGACAGTCGACTCTGTCTTTGGTGGTGGTACTCAGTATACGTCAATCACGACGTATCAGAGGAAGCCAACAAACACTGACACCAAGGACAAGACAGGGGAAATTAATTGTGTTTAATAGATGAAATAAAGAAATTAAATTAATGGAAATGAAAGCGGATGAAAAAGCAACTAACCGCAGGTGGGGAACGATCCCGTTCCCCACCAGGTGAAGAACGTCATGTTCTCGTGATGCCTGCGGCAGAAAGAATGTTCCACATTCGCAACCAGGTCTGCGAGTGGTGGAGCTGGCTACCACTCAAAGAGTTTTAAAAGGAAACAAATATCCAAGAAGCTCAATTGTTACAGTATCGCACGCGAAATTGGAAAGGTGTGGGATCGTTCCTCCCCTTTGCTTTTTTCACCCACTTTCATTTCTATGAATTTATCGTTTCTTTAGTTCATTTATTAAGCCCAAGTTATATCTCTTGCATTGCCCTTGGTGTCAGCGTTTGTTGCCTTCTTATGACAGAACTAAGGAAAATCGGGCCCCTCGGTCAACCCCCTTTTTTATCGTTTATCACTGACGACAGTGTGTTGTGCGTATTTTATTTCGGTGGTGGAATTATGCCTCTCGGCCAAACTCATGTTCGCGACACCCCCCCTCCCCCCTTCATTTATAGTTAAACTCGGGAACATGGCGGCAGCAGCCGTGCCTATGCCCTGGCGTCCAGTTGCGGCAAGCGTCAATTTCACTGTGTGGAACCGTTCACCAAGATGACCGATGAGAGTGTGAGTGAGAGAGTGAAAAGCTTTATTAGCTCTAGACTGACTGTCAAGGCCGCAAGTTTCCGCCTATACGACAAGTCAGTTTTCTCAATTCTCTGAATCCCGCAAAAATTCTCCACGAGCAGATCGGTATTGACTTACTGAGCCCAGTTCCGACGTCTTCTGCTGCCAACCGATTTATTGTGTGCCGATGTATCCTACCTGGTACGGCAAAACCAAGGCAGTGCAATGAGCCACTGTCTATGAAATTGCCCTGTTCTTCGTTCATAACGTTCTTGTCTGCCATGGTGCCCCAGCCGCAGCCATTACGGATCGTGGCACAGCCTCTAAAGCACAGCTTCTGCACGAATTCATTATCATCCAATTAAATGGCACTGCGCATAGAACAGTTACTGCGCACCATCAGCAATCTAATGACCTAACCGAGTGTTTAAACGAGTGAATTCCTCGAATGTTCTCTATGTACGTTGCCGACGAGGCCGAGAACTGGTTTGATGCGCAGGTATACATAAAATTCACACCAACTGCGCTGGAAGAAACGATAGGATTCAGCCCTTTTCGCTTAGTGTACGGAGTTCAAGTTACCAC
Source organism: Dermacentor variabilis (assembly GCF_050947875.1). Classification (NCBI taxonomy): domain Eukaryota; kingdom Metazoa; phylum Arthropoda; class Arachnida; order Ixodida; family Ixodidae; genus Dermacentor; species Dermacentor variabilis. The sequence continues at coordinate 72,862,994 of NC_134573.1, read as the reverse complement.
AAAATTTGACGTAGTGCTATTAACAGACACATGCATAACTGCTTCCTTGGATGCCGACAACTTTGCCGAACTTGGAGAGAAAGCTCATCAGCTTGCACGAATGCGCAGTTTGTGTAAGCGATGGTATCATACCTACCATTACAACCTTCGCCAGAGAGATGCTAGGTGCATCCCTGGCGATTACATCTCGGTGTGAAGCACCATGCGTAAACGCGGCCGCTTCGGAATACTCCTAAGCCGCTACATCAATCCAAACAATGTGAACCACAGAGTGATCCCAGCAGACTTTCCACGGCGCTCCTGATGTAAACCTCTCCAAGAAATCATGAACATAGCTCTGATGAAGCCCTATTACTCACGAATACTTATCTCTTCAATATTCGCCTGCTAACGCGACCTATGTGCTTCTTTCAATCCATTAATTGTTTACCATTTGTATTTTTTGTAAACGGAGTGAATGGAGTTTTAGAATCGGGACGATGCATATTCAGAGGAGACAGTGTTGGCACGAGTGTTTCACATGTTTATTTCGGAATGATCACATTCATATCTGGCGCTATATTTTCAGCCTGGTTGGAGAAGATAGCGTGAGTGGCGTAGGTAGTTCTTGATGCTTCAGTGAAGGTGCGATTCGCTACCAGTGGACTTCTCTCGCCTTCTCTTGCGAAAATATAAAACACTGCAGTCTGAGAAATTGGGACAGCGCAACCAGCCCTGCACCAAGAATACAGGGTGTTCATAATTCAACTTTATGGTTTTCCTGAAATTAGCCCTTGGAGGCAAGCGAAGAGCTCCTGTGCAAATAGATTGCCAGGAAGGCACAAAGTTAGATCATAATTGCCGCGGTCAGCAGTCTAATTAAATAAAATTGAATGATTAACTTTTTATTGACTGTAGAAGTGGGTATGTTTGTATTGAAAAGTTAGAGGCGATTGAGTTTCTGCCGAGTATCAGCTGGAGGAATTCTTCCAGCGTGTCTGAAAGGAAAGGTGCTTCCAGCCTCCTGAAAGTAAAGGTGCTCATATTATTAGGGACCCGGTATTCCAGTGGGTTGTTCAGGACGAAAAAGATTGAAAGTAACTATAGGGATTACTGCCCACAAACTTCACTGAAGGTAATGAGACATGTCGTAGTTGATGGCACCGGGTTCATTTTGATGAAATTATTTTTGATGTGCTGCTAAATAAATGCATATAGGTGTTTTAGTCCGATAACAAATACATGGCCATGCCAGGGTAATTTCCTCCAAAGGCGTCGGCGTTGCGGCGATGTTCCGTATAAAGTGCAAGTGCTATAACATCGCAGCCGCGCGCCGTTTGTTGTAGCTGCAATGGTATTCGTGCGCAGGTGAGCCCAAGAGGATGGTGGCTTATCGCGGGCGTAGGGGTGTATAGGGCAAGATCCGAGTGCGCAAGAAGGGAGGGGGGAGGTGTTCGCACACTAGTAGAGAAAGTTAGGGGGGAGGGGTCAGGTTACCACGTTTCCCCTCTTCTGCTAGCACCACGGCTGCTTATGGTGCGGCTGAGCGCAGGCGCGCGCCCTCTTTCTTGTAGGTAAGGGGAGGTGGGTGCTAAGCTTAGGCAAGGCGAGATAGCTAATGGATTCATGGGCACTTTGCTCTAACTCGCCTAGTTCGCGTTGAACAGAGAGGCAACACAAAGGCAATTTGTTTGCTGCTGCCACTCTTCATCATGTCAGCGTCCTGACAGTGACTCTCCGTGGTCATCGAGCGAAATGGTTTGACGTTTGCCTCTGCGGGCTTCACACCATGCTTGGTATTCAATTAGTTAGCTAACGTTAACACTTGTTTACGCCACTGATGAATCTAATATCCTACCTAATTCTTACAGCCGTCTACCAATTTGTACTCCCAATGAACGCTTCACCTTTCGGACAAAACTGCGACATCTTTGCATTTCGCCGAGTTGGAGTTCGGCCGACACGGCGTGGAATGCAATTGCTGGCTCCCCGCTCAGCAGTAGAACGGCACAGCCACTGAACCATTTCATCCCCCCCCCCCCCGAGACAGGCCGGTGTTAAGTGAAACACTTCATGTACTCTACAATAGAATTGAGCAGTTTTCTATTACTGTAGCACAATGGGTAAGAATTCAAAGGAGATACGTTTCAGGACGGCTGCAAATTTGGTGATGTGAAGGACGCTACCATATTACATACACCGATATCGAGATCACTGGAAAGTTGCTCGTGTTGCTGTCGACATAAATAGGCAGATCACATTGACGGTTCGCTATTAGGAGAGAGCTCCACCACTGAAGAAGCTGGCGCTACCGTCGGTGTGACGTGGTATGAGGGATCACGCGGACACAGCGGCCAACTCGGCTGTTTGGGAAACGCCGAAGCGAGCTGAAAATGAAAGTTCAAAGTCCTACCTGCGCGCTGGTTCTCATTAATTGGGGAGGTCTTCCCCGTTTCGGGTGCCTGCTTGACGACATCTTAAAGCATTATGATAGGTAGTGGCGGCCTTTGAAGGCGTCGAACGCGTTAGGCTACTGCTCGGTGCCGCAGTGCCGGACGTACACAACGGAGTCCGGTATCAACATTCACAATGCGTGCATGACAGGAAGCTGCTTGAAGCTTGGGTCGCGAAACTTCGAACCGGCAAGCAGCCATCGACAGCAATTCGGGTGAGCAGCAAGTATTTCCGTGGGGAATATTTCTGCTACGGATTCTGGGCTGCGACGTTCGCGGTCAGTAGCAGAGAGGGCACACTGAGATGCTCGCACGCGCGTGGCCCGGCTAATGTAATGAAGCTCTGGTCTATGAACATGTTGACGCTAGGTACTGGTAAGTTCACTGGAATGGAAAGGGAACGGTAAGAAGCACAATAAAGAAAGACATGGCATATGCTGATGCTTTCGTTAGTACCAAACAATCAATATAATGAACTAAAAAAGGGCAACGAGAAATAACTCGCTGAGAAGACTGATAATCATGGTGTACAACGCAACTTCATAAATAATGATAGTGAAGCGTCCAACAAGACATACGAAAAGCAAAGTTTGAATCATCCCGTGGGCATATCAAAAGTCACCGCAGATGGCGAAGTCCTTTGAGTTATAATGAAATTATTTTTGAACAGCTCTTATAGGGACCATGCAACAATGGTTGCTTGTGTACTAATAATTGCTCATAATTCGCAGCATAAATTCACGGCACGGTGCGAAAACGTGCTGGCAGCGAAATCAAACCATTGTGCGCGCGCGTGCATGCAGAAGCTGAGCCGGCCACGGCGAACGCGTGCGGTCTTTGCATTGAGGCTTCATTCGGTTATGCTCCATTTGCTTATGGAGACAGCTTACGATAAGCACAGATCTCACATAATTTGCTCTCGGCGATTGCCTACCTTTCATGCTAGGAAACGGTTCGGGGGACTCCATAACGGCGACCGCGCGCAGTGGGCGTTCACTGTACGCATTCAGTAAAGTGCTAGCGTCTGTAAACCATTCTGTACTTTCCGTTTGATCAAGGTGATTATTTTGGCAGTAAAAAACTTCCATCAGTTCGAAAGTACGTACAAAATGCGTAGGAGGGCTCCCGCATGCTGTTTTTATTGAGCGCCGACAGCCAAATCTATGAGGAGAGCGCCGTGTTATCCCTCATACTAGGCAGGCAATGCGCTTCCGATAGATGGCGACTCCATAAGCCCTCGCCCACAATAGGTCAAAAAGTATACGCGGCTGGTCACGGACTAGGAAATATTATTATAACGTGACTTTGGAGGGCAGCGAAAAAAAACGTGGTGTTGTCAAAAAAGTCGGTTGCTGTAATAAAAGAGTTGAGATAGGCTTACACTATGGGTGGTGCTGTGCTCGTTTTAGGCGAGATGAAATTACTCAGGTGAAAATTGACACGTTAATATAGATGTTTCGTCGTAAAATGATTGATTTGAAAATTTTGGAATCAATTGGAAAAGCAGTATTACTCTGTTTTACTGCAGTACTTGTACCTAGAGCGCACCTTAATGGGGACATAAGTGCCACATAACCTCATCGAAATAAAATGTGGCCTGCAGGTCGAGATAGTATGTTGGGGTGCAATGGATTCCTTGCTACTGTGGCATAATAGGCAGTTTACACGCTGGTTAGGTAACCACAAGGGCACAAAGTGCCGCATCCAACATGATAGTACTAGATTTACAAAAATTACTCAACGCGGCCCTTCTGTGAGTGTTTGGTTTAGAGATTTCCATGAGCAACCATTCGAACATTCATTCTTATACAGCAATTGAAGCAGCAATAAGTTGTGGTTGTCGCCTGCCTTACTTGCAAATTTATGACTATGCGCAAACTCAGTATAAGCAACGGAAGTTTATACTGGACCTGCGCTCCAAGACAGCGGAAGAATGCATGCGTCAGAAAAGCGCAAGTGTTCTTGAGTGTTTTTCAGCGTTTATTACACGTTTGCATTGATGCCTCCGCTGAAGGTGTTCAAGGAGAAATCAGATTCGTACTTGTCAGCCTGGGGGCAATAAACCGGGTCCTCTTCTTCTTCCAATATGTAAAGTGAGAAGGGTTGACATGAGATTTCAATTGCTTACATGCTTGATTGTAGCGAAATCTGTGACCTGTCATTGATCTGGCAATGTTCTAAATCTTAACTGGGGCGTCATAAAAGAATAGGCGCTTGCAATACATTATGAGCGAAAGAAAAATGAAATGTTATTTAGTTAGCTTTTACCGATGTTCTCTCCATTATCTCTAATACTATGCGGAAAGAAGCTCAAATCAATAAGACAAAGCTATAATTTTACACATGCAGTAAGTCTGCGACTGCTAGAGATATATTCTTTATCAGCGCAGGAACCTGGAAATTTCGCGTAGACCGGACCACTGCTGTACATTCATCCAAGCGAGCCAAGGTAAGGAGTGATAAGTGGTATCAGCTCTGTAGCCTGTGTAATGCACGTAAAATGTAACTTGGCACTTGCTTGTTATATCCTATATTATTCCGAATGTACGTGCATAGCCTAAAGTGTTTAGACTTACTGTTCCTATCAAACATTTAAGCTGCAACTGCGCAACTGCGGGGGACATGCGCTTACCATGTGCACGCAGGTAATACACCACTCTTCACCAACTAGCCAAGCCGTTTGCTATTACACGCAATCCTCGAGTTGCCAGTATGAGAATATGGTAGATGCGCCGAAAGACTACAAGTTATCGTTGTTAATCTGTCATGATGAAGCACAGAAAAGTTACAGCACGCCCCTCACCATCTTCGAAGGAGACACCTGGATAAACCCTTCGTAGAAATGTCGTAGTATAATATCGCTAGATAAATGAAATATGCCTTTGTCGAATAAGGTTCTCGACTTGGATTCGCAAATATCAGTGTTTATCTAATACTTCACGAACAGTCTTATTTTTTTCTGTGCTTAGAACTGAACTCAAAATTATAGAAAATGCATTATATATGTAATCTCCATCGCAATATCAAAATGAAGCCTTATTTTGCATAATAAAGCAGCAATTTACACTGTGTGACAAATTTCGTGTATTTGAAGAAACTGCTTTATTCTTGCCATAGTTCTGCTTCATATTTTAATTGTCAATGATGGACATGTCCACGTTTTTTGGAAAAATTGCTAACATTGTGCATCACGAAAATGTCAACATGAATCTTTAATATGGATGAAGACAACCGTTTTATATTTCAAGACAACGTTAAAGGCATTCAATATTACACATTATTTGGGGTTCGCGTTACTTCACTAATATTGGGTTAGGTCTTCAAACCTGCTATTCTAGCATCTTTTTGTATAACACTTTCTTTCGCTGAGGATAGTGAGCTATTAGACATGGAACCAGGCATGCTTTGTTAACTTGTGATCGTTCTGCATACGATTGCTAGGAATATTTCTATGTATCTGACTGCATCGCGACAGATCGGAAACTCAATTTCAATCGATCTATACAAAATGTACTCTCACAACTACTATTGCTGCTCAACGTACATCACCACTCGGCGACTTCATCACCACTGCAAAGATCATCTGTGTAAAGTGGGGCGCCGACGCCACAATTCTTCATGAACTCATCCAAGCATTTTTGAGGCACCGCATCTTTGACTGTTTCTTTCGTCCACAGGATGCAATCTGAAAGAGAACGAAATTCGCGGCGCCTGTATTTACAATTCCACCTGATGAACGTCAAGAACATTAGTCGGGTGAAGAATGGGAACGGATAGGTCCGATTTTGGTAAACATGACGACGAAATAATATGACGGTTATTTGTGTGATCTGTTGGTTGAATTGACGAATTGAATTTTAGAGAAATAATAACACACACAAAAGGAATGTCTGCGTGTTTTTCGTTTTACTTCGCACCGAAGGAAGAGAGATGTACTTCTGCTTCGCTTCCCATGGTCGCGGATTCACGTGCGCAGGTACCGAAACTGCCATTTTCTTCCGCGCTCCACAACACTATCATCCTCTGCGATCCACTTGTTGTGCTTCAGTATTTGTGTAGCACTAATTATACCGTTAATCATGTGTCCTTTAGCAGAGCGCGCAAAATTGTGCGCTGTGATCATAATAGCTCGCGCACAACGCCGTCAGCGGAAGTTCCCAGCGCCGCAAAAAAACAAAAGCGAGGAGAAAAAAAATGAAGTTGGAGCACGTCACGTATACGTCACGCGTTCCTCGAGGTCTGGTATGGGAGAACGCAGGGAAGGAATTTCGCTTGCAGAGGCAAGACGGGGCGAGTGGAGAAACGCTCGCTATGCAGTGGGCTCGCCTTATGAAATCATGGGATCGCGGCACTGAAATGTTTCTATCTCGGGTAATAACGAGCCGATTTGAATTTTTTTTGTTTCCGGCAGAACGCTCCCTAGATGACACTTAACTTCCAGCGTATAACCAAAATTTGCGATGCGGCCTAGTGAGGGGCCCTTTATTGGCAAAATGCAATTCCGCTGCGTGTCACCCAGGCATTGCACTATCTCCGGGATCGGCCCACTTATGCTGAGTTTTGTGCCCACAAACAGACAGGATCCTGGGGGAACTAGGCCTTAACAGCTACGCTCTGAAATTGGTTACGTCTGTGGGTTTCTTCATTATTAATTAATTTATAATCAATTAATGACGACAACGAACGCGGGAGCATGGGCACGAGCACGTTCACACGGTAGCGCTCTAACGGCAGAGGGGGGCGCCACTGAGCCAGCCTTAGAAGCAGACGACGACGCTGGAGCCAATCATGATAATGATAGTTTTGTGTTAACACACGGACGCGTTCCCGGGGAAAGCAGCTCTTAACAGCGTCGCTGTAAAAAAAATCAGCCTGTCTACTAGACGTGGCGTATCGGGCGTGTCTCTTTTGATAATGGCAGTTGATACGTTTCATAGGTGATCTGTATTAGCCACAATGCAGTTAATTTATATGGGAGATATGCTATTTTTTTCGACAGGGAAGGTTTTTACGCAAAGCTGTATGTGGGTAAGGTTCCGTGTATTTTTCTTCTCCGTGAGCAAGAACTATTAACAATGGCTCATACCCCCGTAGCGACGCAAACACTGTAATCACTCGCAGCCTCGTAAGGCAGAGGTTACAAGCACTTAGCAATATCAGAGTCCTTCCATGTTTTTCTGGTCACGAAACTCCGCCGTCACGCTATGGGAGAGGTTCATATGCTGCCCAAAGGTGACGCGACGCGGCGCCACTGTGCCACAGAGGGCATCGTTCGCGTACCGAAATGCGTGCGCAGTGCGAGGCGAGCTGACTTTTCGGGTACGTTCTGTGCATGTGCTGTGCTATTTTTCGAGTGTTGGGCTGTTTGGTTGAAGTGGTGGGGTGGGACAACGATGCCGAACACGTGTTGCGTGCCTGGGTGCCGTTCCGGCTACAAGGGCACGACCGAAAAGGTGTCGTTGTTCTGTTTACCTAATAACAAGGAGCAGTGCGAGAAATGGAAGCGGGCCATACCGCGGCAGGAAAGTGGCGGTTTTAATTTCGAATCGAAGTATACACGTGTGTGCGCGAAACACTTTGACGCCTCGGACATCGTCACTGCGTACAATTTCAACATCAACGGTGACGACGTGTCCCTGGAGCGTGAGAAGCCGACGCTGAACACATTTGCTTTATGCTTTGTTGCAACCTCAATTTGTGTTATACCAGGATAGAGTAGTTCACAGCAATAGCGCCCTTACCCCGACCATCTATGAAAGGTATAGCATTAGAATTCCTTTAAATGCAAGTGTTAAAACAGAATAATATGCATTGTTTTATTTTCCATTGTCCTTTAGTCTTGGCTAATGATGGGCTACAATTCTTCAATTGCACGTACTTTTAAGTCTATAAGCTGCTATGAGTAAGAAGGTTATTAGCACACTGTTAGCTACATTTGTATTGTGATTTGCTGAGCAAGTTTTGTCTGCATGTTTAAGTAACAGCTGAAGAAGTAGAAAGGTGGTATCTCTAACAAGCCATTTAAAAAAAATTGCTGTATTTGTGATGTGGCTACTTGTGTTCGTTTGAGAGTTCTTTAGCCGTGTGTTATGAAATGCTTATGCTTTACACTTTCTTGTTTATAGAAACAATCGACTATGCATTCTGTACTTATTGCCATTCGTTTGCTGGTGTTTGTTTCCTGCCTCCCAATGCATACCTCTCACGTTTGATCTTATTTCTTTATGCGTATTATATCAGTGTCATGCTTTTAACAAACTTCTTGCATTGTGAATGGTGGACCATTTGTGACCTGACGCCTCCGTGCTATCTGTATTTCGCTCCGCTTGTTTTACATGATAAATAAATGATCGTGCTTGTATTTTGTTTTTGCACCGACACGTTTTATTTATTTTCTTAATCGAATTATAAAGTTTCTTTTTTCATTTTTCGACCATGATAAGAATATCAGGACCGGTGATTGCAACATTTTAACATATTGTAAATAGTTGCGAATTAAGAACCAAAATACCTAGTCTCGTCGTTTCCGCGTCGAAACCACGAGCAATGAAGTGCTGGGCTTACTGACGCTTCTAAACGACTGCTTGCTAAGGCAATTGCCTAATTACAGCTAGTTTCAACTGGTCAGGTCCTAACACTTCAGGTTCGCCTTAATCCGTTGTTAAAAGCCGCACCGAAGGCATTTAGCAGGATGCGTTATTGGGCAAGTTGGTTCATTGTAATAGGAAACATTGGTTGCGCTTTCTAGACAATCACATGTAAGAAGACAGGACAGGTCTGTCTGTCTGTCTTGTCTTCTTACATGTGATTGTCTAGGAAGACATTTAGTAGCGAAGTTCGTCTTGCATTAATTCTACCTAAATCTTATTCAGAAATGACATCGCTTTGCAAGAAATCTTAAGCGCATGGAGCAGCTCAGTTCCCTTTTCTTTGTCATTAAGTATTCTACGGTAGCAGCCCTTTGCAATAGCAATTTCATTCTTTTGATCTCGTTATAAGATACTGCCCACAGAGTCCTTCTATGCCACAGTTTAACAGAAACTGAACAGCTGTGCTCGGCGAACAATCTGGCGCTATGCGCAACGGAGAATTGGCGCTTACTCCTCTGGTGATAAGTGGGACCACTGGCGTTTTGTTGCGAATGCGCGGTGTTTAATTTAAGGCAAATATTAAAAAGCGGAGCCCACCGAAGCGTTGAGGCGAACGGCGATGACGAAGAAATCCGGACCGGGACCGCCCGGCCGTGTACAGCGGACGCACTTCGACGGGGGCGAAATGCAAAACACCCGTTTATTTAATTTAAGTGCATTTTAAAGGATCCCAGGTGGTCAAAACTAATCCCGAGTCCCCCACTACGGCGTGCCTCATAATCGTATCGCGGTTCTGGCTCTTAAAATTCCAGATCTTTCTTCTTTTTGGTCTGACACCGCCGCAAGCTCCATGTTATGAGCGGCTTTTTTTTTTCGTCCCGTGCTCTGATATCATCGCAGAAGACACGCTCAGGCAGTAATTTAATTATATTCAATGTTAAAAATAGTCACGTGAAACTAAAGCGATCGTTGAGGAAGTTGAGAAAGCTAGAATACCGAGGCTGCCCCACACACAACCACAGCGGTAGCGGCGTTCGCATGCCCTCTCATGCACGGTTGCGCCTCTAGCGGCGGGCGCTGGCGCTATATGAAACTGAGGCGGCAGTTTCGTGACCAGAAAAAACATGGAAGGACTCTGGCAATATCAAGCGAGCAGTGCTTACATTCTTTGTAAGGACGCATACAACATACAGAGCAGCAAGTAAATAAATGTCGTTACCAATGCCTCATGCCCCCGTAAGCAAACAAAAATGCGATGGCTCATACTCCCGTAAGGCAGAGGTTGCCAGCGCTCAGCAAAGTGCACGAACAGTGCACGCGTTCTTTGTTTGGTTTTCAGAACATATATACACTTGAAAGGAAAGGCGAAGCGAGGAGCAGGCTGGCAACTGCCACCGGAATGGGCATGTCGCCTGCCTATTCTTCAGAGAGAAGGAGACAGAAACATAGAAAATCACGCATACAATAAACGCAAGCGCATACGTTTCAGTAAAGAAAAAGCTAAAAAAGAAACGCATCCAAACAACACAACTGACGACAGGGTGCGCCTGACAGAAAACAGAAGCACGTAGCGCTCCCTGCAAACGTTTTCCGATAAAGATTACTGTTGCTCAAACTGCCACGCCGAAACCAGCTTTTGACTTGGGGTGTGACATCTCTAGCCTCTCGTAAATAAAGTAACCAGCCTAACTGATTTGAATGTCGTTGCAGCACCGTATGGGCCGCAGTGTCCTGTGAAAATAACTATTACTCCCATTCCTACATTTACAAAACAGAGCACTACAACCACTGCTCTAAAGCCATAACGCATTCCATACCACCCTCAGCAGTTGTAGTGGTGGCTTTCAACACCTTCGCTGGTCCTCCACCTTCACGGAATGGATTTACTCATGTTTCATTTTTCAGCCACTGTTCACAATAAAAAATCTCCAACTCAATGTGAATCACTTCTTTTGTTTGTATTTAAGAGTCATTCTACTTCAGAAATAAATCCTAAGCTGCGTGTCCAAAAATGCAATTTTTTTCCCAGTGTACTCACGACGTCCGCTGTAAGGAATGTCGAGGATAGCGCAGTTCTCGTAGTCGGTGTAATAGAACTTCGCCTCGTTTGAAGGTCCATCGTCTGGAGAAAAGAGGACTCATGGTGTGCATTTCTTGCGCTCAGATGCAAACATTCGTCATATTCAACATACTATACCACTCAATCCATTTGATAAAGCAGGCAAAGGGTTCACAAAATGTTTACAGTGGACAAATGAGTTCGTACATTTAGGAGGTGGTTTGTGGAGAAATATGTACACTCAGCTTGCGAAATACAGATTTCGATGTGCAGCAAGGAACTGTCGTGTATTAAACACAATCGCAAGCCCATAAACGACGCTTCCTCCTTTAGCCAATGGGCTCAAATCGAAGCAAATATCAAAAAAGAAGGTAGTTTGTAGTGGCGAGATCGTCTTTTGTAAGTTTGAAGGTTCTGCTCAGAAAGAAAAGGGGGAATTGCGGCTGGCGATGACTTACTTCTGAGGCTGCCAATCAGATGGTGAAACCAAGTAGTACAAAATTTTTTGTATTGTTACCATGCCGCCATTAACTCGCATAACATCAGCATAATTACTCGCACACCATCGCCATTTCACGCTGGCGTCAAAAGTTCCTTATGGTCTTATTCGGTGTACATGCTCTTCTGCATACAGCTAGATTAATATGGGTGCACAACCTTATTTTTAGGCTACACAGCGTCTCATGTATAAAAGCCCCTGAAATAAGCCTAGCGAGTGGTATTCATGTCAACAAAGTGACGATGAACCGCGAGGTCTTGTAACGACGCAGACTATGCAGAGCGAAACTTTTAAAGTTCTACATTATTAAAATGTGTATGCGCTAGACAGCACAATTCTTGTCCTTCAGCACGACATTCAAACAGGGTGAGATTGTACGAGACAGAAAACACATATTCAACTAATTCACAGAAATTTTGTAATTTACTTCCTAATTGTTTACGGCAGATATTGCAATTTGCGAACGGTAACCGGTGAACTTTCATGATGTATTCACTTGGAATGAATTTCTAGGATGACACCGCTTTCGAGGTCTGAGGCTTCATATTCTTAGAAAAAAATGTTGTGTCGTTCCACATGAGCTTTGTTTTTTTTAACCTTTTATATGAATTGAAGCCCCAAAGTAACTGGACCGCCTAGGCACTTCTTCGCAAAGTTCGGGAATTACTATCTCGGAACTCAAGTTATTCTGAGCCTTGAGCAGCTCCATCTAGAATTTGGAAATTTTAATTTTTCCTGTAAAGTAATAAGCAAAATATAATTAGTGATATTTTCGTAATCAGCCAATTATGTCTTACAATTTTACGCACAAATAATACCTCCCTCTTCGAGTAGAACAGCTAAAAGAATATAATCGGGCTATCTGCCACAGCCGATCTCCCACACTCGGTAGCACTTAACAATAACCATGCTATATAAAGTACTAGCGAAACCCACAGCGTGAAATAAAAGGTAGACCACTCCTCCCCGATACCGTACCGCAAGGTAGCAGCCCGTCTCAGATAGTCGGCGAGCTAGATACATTGAAGAAGCACAATGCATGAGTGCATTCCATAAGGTAGCAAATACGGCAGAAAAATGTAAGCAACGGATACGGTAATCTTCAATGCGAAATTTGAGCGCAGCAGATACCTGCGGCATATTGGGTGTCGCGCTGAATCTGTCTCGTGCAGCACTATAGAAGCAGAGCGAAGCGTTGTGCTACTACCTAGCTAATCCGGAAAATGCCAAAGGCAGCGCATGGGTGACTCACTAGCGTGATTCACACCATCCGCGCAGAGAGACATCCGCTCATGCAGCCCTTTGTTTCAACATATGGTATCAGTGGATGAGCTCGGCGCGTGCCTTATTCATGGCGGCATCAGTGAACAGACGACACGTGCTACAATGGCGCCCTCTCGTAGTGAGCGGCGCCGCAGAATGTCATGCGTGGCAGTACACTTTTCTTCTCACGCTTTCGCCATACCATCCTCCTCCGCTTTCTTCCTCGTTCTTTTATCGCTATCGCCGTTTTTCATCCCCCGCTGCACTCCACTCTCGCGCTTTCATTCTTCGCTGCGCTCCTTCACTCGGTTACGCCGAGAGACGCAGACACTCAAAAAAGAAGGGCGCCTAAGGGTTGCGCTCTAAACAAAAGTGTTGTTTTAATCCTGTGAAGAACGGCCCGCTGACATGCAAGTTTTGCCAGGCAGGTGCGACAGCGGCAGCGACTTTTCCTGGAAAGCCGAACGGCGTCACTAAGTCTACTGTGTACCAAGGAAAAAACGTTGCGTCCGCCACTCTGCGTCGAGGCATTGCCGAGATGAGTTCGACGAGCCAGGCTTTGTGACGGAACACGCCACCGCAGACCCGGTCAGCAGTGAGTAAGGGAGTCCCCGACGGAACGTAGTTCGAGGCCCCTTCCCACGCACCGTTCCTGACGTCAGCCCCGAGTTCTGCGAAGACCGTCTGACCTCTGTTGGGTACCGTGAACCTGTGCGGAAGTGTCTTTGTATAAGCCCTCGCGCAAAGACGCGGCTCGTCTACGGTGCCTGGTCGAATGTTTCCCTCACCTTGGGATCGAGGGAGGACCGAGTGTTTAGAAACCGCTGTTGTGCGGTTGCTCAGTGTGCTTTTTCTCTCAGTCATGCTAGACTGATAAACTGCAACGTTCTTATGTAGATACTGTAAATAAACCCGTATTCCTCGTTTTCGATGAGAAGCAGTCCTTCTCTTCAACAACGACCTCAGCGTGGATAAGTTGGACGACGGCATGGGCCAGCTGCCTTCTGATTAATGCCTGACTCCAATCTTGATAACTGGCTACTAACGGTGGAATTGGCTCATTCGTTCATGTTCCATTTATTCGCGAGGATATTGCGCACACATATAGGCCTTGGCCGCTGTGGTTATTTATTTTGACCCTGTACCTTAATCTTTTTAACAGTTTCCGCATGCAAGCAACAAAGCCATCTCAACTAAAGCGCAATAGCAAGTCAATGATTCAGCCCTGTAATATCTTTTTTCGGAGACGTTGGCAGCCTAGGCCTATGTTTTTAAAACTTGAAAAGTGATTTGAAAACCGCTCGGTTGTCCAAAATGGCGTAATGTGCGATGTTAAACGAAAAATTTGTCCCAAACCATGTCAGAATGACGGTCGAGTGTACTGCACTAAGAATTGAATCAATATAACTACACAACGCATTACCACCACCAGAACCCTTATGTATGAGATGTGTGCTGCAGCGGGACTCCGCACTAGCGCTTTCCTATAAACACTATGTGATCGATCGGCGCTACCCGAAGCCCACGCATGGCCTCTATAACGGATGGCGCACCGATACACGCACTGAGAAACGCATCGTGCAGCAGTCTCGTGCTCTTTTTCTTGACTCCCTGTGTCATCTAGTGGCTCTGCCAAGAAGTCAGCGCGTCGCCTTCCAGACGATATTTGTAGCGCACCTCTGCCTGCGTCCTCGCTGGCTGCACATGAAGTGGCACATAATGAGTGACCCACATTGGTGAGAGGTGCATTAAGACCAGCCCATACGCAGTGCATTTGTGGGCCAGCTTGCTAAAGGATTGGGATACTGTCCTTGAGTAACCCCTGCGAGGTGTGTTCCATTGGGCTTAGCATTAATGGTTACCCACATACGTGTTCGCTACCACGATCAGAAACTCTAACCAACCCTCCTTCTGCGGGCTCATTCCTCGCTCACGCGTCAGGTTCCGGCGTCAGGCCGAACTTACATGTTCCCAGCTTCAGGCTTTAGGCGGAAGCGTCGTCACTAATGCATTAATGCACAGGCGTGTAACGACCAAAAATTAGGAAACCGAGAATGCCAAAGGGTAACAACTCGGAATGGAAACCCCGGTAGAGAAATATAGTGAAGCGAAATTGGTGTAAGCTATGAATGTGAGAACTTAGCAAAGGCCGTAGTGGCGCACGGATGGAAGGGCTTTTTCCAGCACGGGAGAAATTTCAAGAGATTTGTAATGGCATTCGGCTGGTGAAAAACACCCTTCGCGAAGTCGACTGATCGAAACGCTGCCGAGCTCCTCTACCGGTCCACTGTTGCTACTGCATGCTGCTTCCTACTACACATGCTTCGCCATTTATTAGCGTAGCTCTAATGTTCCTGCTCGGTAAAGATTGGATTCGGCCAAACATCGGAGAAATTTCAAACAAAAAATGTTTTTTCATCGTTATACAGCGGCACATTGCCAGTGGTAGGTAACTAGTTACTGAAATTGGTGTCAAAGCGGCACACACCTGCTGGCGCAAACCAAGTCACAAAAGTCGGTATCGAATGGGCTCATTGAAGAGAAACACAAACTGAGTGCGACATCACGGTACTTGAGGTCAGCATCAAGGTATTTATTACAGAGCGGTGTATAACCAGTACGGCATCTCTAGGAATCCCGTCACTGTCAAAGAGGTACACTATGACACATGCATGGTGACCCAAGTTGACTCGACGATGGTTTCAATCTCTGTTCCCTCAGCACAGCGCTTCGACGCACTATAAACTCCACCAAGTGTTACCCAGAGACGCATGGTTGGCGGAAAACGGTTAGAGTCATAGCCCATCAGACAGACAGACAGACAGACAGACAGACAGACAGACAGACAGACAGACAGACAGACAGACAGACAGACAGACAGACAGACAGACAGACAGACAGACAGACAGACAGACAGACAGACAGACAGACAGACAGACAGACAGACAGACAGACTGATGGACGGATGGATGAACGGACAGACGGACGGACGGATGGACGGACGGACAGACCCCGGAAAGTCCGCCAACTGCGCTAAGACAGTTAATAGTATGTAACATTACTTATGCATCCACTGGGTTCTTACCTGTTTCCACTGTGAACCGGAAGGTGTCAGGACTGTTTCCTTCAAATACGTAGAAGCTAACTGTTCGTCTAGAAATGCAGTTATAAAGAGGAATGAATGTATATTCATATGGTGAAGAAACATAATTCTGAACATAAGAAAAACATTTAAAAAATTCTTTTTGATTGAGGAATATTTGCTTCGATGTGGCCTTAATATACTCGAAGCCACATTGTCGTAATACTTCCTCCAAGTTCCACTAAATCTAACTGTAGCTTTGTGCGCACATTATTTGAGTAACATAGCACATAATACGATAGAGAAGAAATACCTGAAACGAATTTACGCAATCGGAAGGTACGCTTTATGAATTCCCCGATTTGCGAATGCCACCTTAGAAAATCGAAATCACAAATGTTGCATGCGCTGACGGATAATATACTCAATTCACGCGAGCTGGTTGAAAGCCTCCCCACTGATTACATCGTCGTTGACTCACAATCTGCATATGATGATCTTATCGTTTTGTACAAAGCTTCAGATTAACTATAATACGTTTATTTCAAAATGTGGTCCAATACGAGGCGTGCTGAGGGAGCATGTGAACTAAACATGCCCAGATAGATTTGCGTTTGTGTTTGTGCTTTAGTGAATTCTTTCGAGCAAACATCACTTTGCGCAGAGATGAACTTGCCTGTACATGCGCGTACAGCGAGAAAGGTAAACTCACTTTGATTTGCCGCCATGTGCTCCAAAAAACCAAATGTATTCTCCCTTCTTTTCTTCTGGTGTTAGCCACATTCTCTTCGCCGTCAAGCATTCGTATATGGTGTCGTTGTCCTGGTCGGAGACAGCGACAGCGAATGGGAAGTTTTCGAAGATCTGCGTACAAGACGTATATACGTATATGTTGGTTAAATATTCTACAGAGTCGACATGAGCCAGATTGCTTGTCCCAGCTTGAAAAGTATGCTTCCAACTCAAAACCAAGATGAAATTAACAGGACAGCTTTCTTAGTTTCACGCCATAACATGCTGAAGTTGTCGGCGCCTGTGCTACCTCTGTACTTAAAGAGGAAATTCTGTAAGAGATGATTATGCGTTGTATTCTTCCGCAAGTTGCAAACGCATTACGTAAACAAAACTCATTATGGAGAGTATGCGCGTCCTTCACCCAAAAGCAGCACGATAAAACCGGAATAATGGTCACCAGTGCGCTTCAATTCTCTTCACCCCCCGAGTCAATCATTCGATAGCTTTTGGCAATTTTGCCCATTGCACCAATTTTCTGGTGTTTAAAGATCGCAAACAAGGTGCACTTGAGTGAATTCTCTGGGCGATACATGTGATAAGTTCTTGAATTCCATCGCTGAAAGAAAATTAAGGTACGGGGCATCAAATGGAGTATTCGTCTGAGCCTTGTTTTGCAATGAAATGGCAAAACAAAATTTTTTGTTCATCATCAGTTAACGTCCTTATTATCCTGGATACTGAGAAACAGCTGAGATGGATATCCACCACTGGGGCTCAAATTTGTAAGAGACTAAAATGTCTCCGTCTCTCTTAATTAGGGTGATAGAAGCAACAGGGAGACTGAGCAAAATATTTTTTTTATTCCTGGCTACGCCTTGGTCGCCTTAGCAAGGTTGTCGCACTTGCCTGTTTATCTTCTCACGTCCGTCTCGTGTAAAGTTTCTGCGCTAAGCACAGGGAAAGACATGCAACAGACAATGCCGGATGTGAACCCTTGCAAAGTGCTATGAAGGCTCGGCACCACACCGTGTGACCGGTACTTGCGTGAATATTTACCTTGAAGCTGTCTGGAACATCGTTCGTTTCTTGAGCTGCTGCAAGCGACAGCTGCAAAGGGACAACGAGAACAACCAGAAAGCAAACGCGTTTCATGCTATTGTGGCAAAGCAGGCGCTACTGATGGTAACCTGCTACTGAGCGTCTCTTATATTCTCCCCGTTGTGGCCTGCAGGGTATGCAGACATGGCACCGTATTCATTATTTTTTAGAAAATTGCATACGTGAGTGGCATGCGGGTACTTCAATCTCCATTTAAAATAACACCCATTTGCGGTGTTGTCAAAGATCCAGTTTACAGTAATTAGGAACCCTGGGTGAAATCCCACTTTAGTGTCACTTCGTCACACTGACCAGAAAACGACGTTGTTTCGAAAAGAGAAAAGATGGCTATATGTGGAGAAATAGAAGGGAATATAATTTTAATCTATAATTACTGCAAGTGTGATTGTGGTGGACCGAACTAGGTCGAACGTTGAAAAACGTATTAAGTGTACCTGTCAGGTCGCTTTGCAGGCGGTTAAAATAAACCGTTTAGTTTATCCTAATGAAGGATTGTAACCAAAATTATTGCTACACTACCTGAAGAGTACCTTATGGCTGAGGAAAAAGTGTTTTTTTTTTTGCCTTATAGTGAGCCCTGTCGCATGACTTATTTATATTGGACAGGTCACTTATCCCTGTGTCCGCATCAGACTGCTGCTGCTTCCGTCAGAATGACATGAACTTCGCGGTTGAGTGCTCATTTATAGAATTGGGCGTATCACAACCGTTATGTGACACTTGTTTTCGGCCGCACTCAGATTGCTGCAAAATAAGGGGCAATGACACAAAGGGGACATGAAATTAAAATACCGCACA
Organism: Dermacentor variabilis; assembly: GCF_050947875.1. Classification (NCBI taxonomy): domain Eukaryota; kingdom Metazoa; phylum Arthropoda; class Arachnida; order Ixodida; family Ixodidae; genus Dermacentor; species Dermacentor variabilis. Next base: position 72,844,417 of record NC_134573.1, on the reverse strand, counting down.
ACGATAACCGCATGTCAAAAAATTTTCCCGTGAAGATTATCACAAAAGGATAAATGAACGCTTCAAACAAACCGCTTGATCTGTGCGACATATGCGGAGAGAGAAACGAATAGCAGTACCAAGAAGCTCATAAAATAACAAATAACGGTCACAGCACAGGCATATGTACCTTGTCCAAAATGTGTGTGTTCTTTTTTTACCGAGAGCCAACTGTAATTACTGACAGTGGGGCCATGATATGTTTGTGCAATAAGGAAATAATTTGATGTTCCCTCCAAGAGTGTGGCATCATCTTTCCAAATGCTCTGGTCTACTCACAGCACACGTTCTTTTCTGCATAACTCAAGGAGCCTCATCATAACTCGCATAACTCACACAACTCACATAACTCAAGGAGCCTCATCCGAGCACAAAGTTTCAAGGGCGTTTTGATGACGAGCGGGCTCGTGGTGGCATATCGCGGAGGCTGCGTAATCTACGGAGTGCATAGATTTAAATTCCGGAACTTTATGGGTATGAAGTTCTCATAAACTTTTGATGTGAAAGGTGCATTGAGGTTTCCAAAGTAGTGCTTTGGATTTCCGATTCCGGATCTTCATGGGTTTAATGTTGTTATCAACAATTCACGCCAAAGGTGCAATAATTTTCTAAAGTCGTACATCGGACCAAACAAAGAGACAAGCCAAATCAACACACTATCAGACACGAGACATTCATTAGAGGGATCGCCATCTGTAGGTGCGCAGGCGCGAGTAAGAGCAGGCGCGAGAAAGAAAATCTGCGAGCTTTTCCTCCTTCAACATATGACTCTGCTAGGCACTACGGAGGTTTCTAAGCGTGCGTTCAATACTTTTGTCGCCTGGACATACACGCATGAGAAAGAGCGGTCGCGTTTTTTACGCTCCGCCGCTGGCAGCCCACGCGGTGAGGCATTGGGCACAGATTCCCCATTTGGTGATCGCTGTGTCTGAAGGGGCAAGTTTCTCACGGGTGTTGGTTGTATAAGTCGCGGGTCGCTATTGTCGTCGCCACGGTAGATTGCATTTTTTACAAGCACTGCTTCAGGAGGGCACATGTAACCGGCAAATGAAAGCCTCTGAGGTTATTATAAAGCAGGTGGTGCGGGATCTCCAGGGCCACCAACGGGTAGCGGGGGGATCGGAGCAGAAAGCAGGGCGGCCCGTGCACGGGTTCGGGCCGCGGAGGCGGAAGGGGGGTAATTTAGGCTGAAGTCTGGTAACTGAAGCGTGGCCACTGATTCATCACCCGTCAGTGCCGGCAGGTGGATCATAATATGCCCGCAGGGGGGGGGGGGGAGCGGTGAGCAAGCGTACGAGGCCGGAGAATGCTTTGGTTTGAGCAAGGCCCCATGTGAAACCGACATCCTTCTTAAGTAAGTCGGTGAGTGGATGAGCGTTTTCGGCGAAATTCTCGACAAGACCACGAAAATACGAGCATATAAACAACAACACCAAAGCTTCTAAGATCTGATGTGGAAGACGGATCAGGAAACTTCTGGACAGCGCGAATGTTGTCCGGGTCGGGTTGAACGCCACCGGCACTGACGGGATGGCCAAGAACGGTAGTTTGGCGACGTCCAAACTGGCACTCGGAGGAACTCAATTACAGGCCGGCGCATCGGGAAACAGCTAGAATAGCCGATAGATGCGTTAGATGACTCGTGAAACTTGGTGAAAAGAACGTGACATCGTCTTGATAACACAGATATCTAGATAATTTAAAGGCGCGAAGTAAGGAGGCTACCATTTTTTCGAAAGCTGCCGGGGCATCAGAAAGACCGAACGGCATAATCTTGAATTGGTAGGGGCCGTCAGGTGTTATGAAGGCAGTTTTCTAACGGTCTATGGAATCTACAGAAATTTGCCAAACGCCAGATCGGAGGTCCATCGATGACAAGTACTTGGCTCGATGCAAACAGTACAACGCCTCATCAGTACGTGGCAAAGCGTAGATATCCTCGTGCGTGATTTTTTTGAGGTGTCTGTATCCACACAATATTTCCAATTACCGTCCTTCTTGATAAGGACCATAGGGGACGCCCACGGACTGCAAGTTGGCTGAATAACACTTTTAGTCAACATCTTATCGACTTTTCGTTGCATCCCTTGTTCGGCATGTGAAATAGAGTTTGGCCGGCGGCGTATCGGATTCTGTGTCTCCAGTGTAAATACAAAGAGTGACCACCGATGTCTAGGTAAAAAGAAAGTAAAACAAAATGTCAGAGTAAGCTTCCAAGGGACGGCGGAGGTCAGAAGTTTCTACCGGAAGAACACACGGTGCAATCATTATGCTAAGTTGGTCTTTTGTGAGTTGGTGAATCAGATGTTCCTGTAGTGAGCGGCGGAATTTCAGCGTCAAGAGCCAATATTTCGAAATCGTTCAGAGGCGAGATGTCACCCAAAGACAGGCCTCTGGGAACAATTTGAGTCGAGCAGTTAAAATTAAGGAGAGGGAGCGAAGTCTCATGGCCTGTAACAGTGAGCATTGTATGGGGAGGTGCCAGATTTTTTTCACGCAGTATGTCAGTGGTGGGATATAGTACACAGACGCCCTCAGAAATACGTGGGAATTGCAATAGTGTGATGTACGCAGTGACTTGAGGCGACATGGGGATGTCTTCGGGAGAGAATATCAGTAGTTGTGCGACTAGTGGACTATAGCAGCCGTGGGGCAGTTCAAGCTGAATAGCACTAGACGCGCAATCAAAGACGGCTTAATGGGAAGATTAAAAGACTAACCCCAGCATAATGTCATAAGGACTTTCTGCCAAAAGAACAAACAAAACTGTTGTTAGGCACCCCGCCATGCCAATACGAGCTCTCAACATGCTACGCAAGGGAAACCTCCCTCCGTCGGCGAAGGGGAGGGTGCTTGATGCAGCGGGTGTGAGAACTTTGTTCAGGTTTCGGCGCAATTGGACAGTCACCACGGATACGTGCGCGCAAGTGTTAATGAGTGCTAGGGCACGGACGCCATGGGCCAAAACGTCCAGCAAGTTCTGTTTGGTCCGCAAAGTGATCAGAGGGTCTTGCGGTAGAGTCGTCAAAACAGCATCACCTCCGGCAGCTGCATCGCTTAATTTTCAGGAGACGGGCCTCGGGGCTGCATTGGTGACGGTGGGCGTCGAGCTAGTGGCGAACGGGACTGGTGACGTCCGAATGACGGCGAGGGACTGTTGCAAGGAGCAAGAACGTCATTGTTTGGCTGCGGCGGTGCCAGTGGAGGCTGGTAACGATGCTCGCTTTGTTCGGGGCGATAAGAACTAGGGAGTGGCGGTTCCAGAGGGGAGGAAACAGTACGATTGTTAGAATGGCGATGCAACGTGACCGATACGTCGTCAGTCAAACCAGATTGGCCGATCGTGTGAGGTTCGCCACTCAGCTGCACTTCGGTAGGGCGCACATACCGCGGACCAATCGATGGACCTGGAATATGAAACAGCTCTAAAGCAGCAGTGGCACATACAACAATACAACGAGTTCTTCACTGACCATTGCATGCACTAATGGTTCTTAGGCAAGTTTTTCGACTCACTATAGAGGAAATAAAGGGCTTCAGGAGCCATGGCTTCAATTTCTCGACGTACTATACGCGTCAGGTCGTCTGATGACGATGGTCGCTGCACTCCTAGCCTGTCGTCACACAAGGATGTCGCAGCCGCGTTCGGCAGACGTGCGAAGGCCGTGGAAATGTGGCGGCTCTTTGCCTGCTCAAAGCGTAGACACTCTTTTATGATGTCCTGCACTGTTTCACATTTTTAGCACGTAAGCAGGCTCAAAGCACCGTCAGTGAGCCCCTTCAGTACATGGCCAAACTTGTCTGACTCACGATATCGATGTCGACGTTACGTCACAGGGCTAGCACGTCCTGCATGTAAGGGACGTATGATTCTGTATACATTTGGGCGCTGGTCGGTAGTTCTTTCTTAGCGGTGCTCGTCCGTCCCGCAGGACTGCCGAACAAATCCCTCAACTTCTGTTTGCACGTGTCCCAGTCGTGGAGCTCTTACTCGTGGTTGTCATACCAAAGCTTCGCCGTGCCTTGTAGGTAGAAGACCAAGTTAGCCAACATAATCATCAGATCCAACTAATTGTGGGCACCTATACACTCATACAAGGTGAACCAATCTTCCACGTCGAGGTGGTGGGTGCCTTGGAACATTCCTGGATCCAGCGGCAGAGCCAGCACAACCACCGGGGTTGCAGGCGTTGATGTGGGCCGCGCTACTTGGGGTCCTGTTTCGTCCATCATATTTTCCAGTCCAAGGTGACCGCCACTGAAGAACTCCGCTGTTGTTTCTCGTGGGCAGGCCGCACCTCTCACTAATTTGCTACATTGCAGAAGTCACATATAAAGATGTACTTACAATATTCACAAGAGCCGTAACGAGGCATAAACAAGATGACTGTCGGGAAAGAATCCACCTCCACACGTCAAATCGTCTTTTTTTGACTGACGCATCTCTTCGTTTAGCCGTACCAATATACCCCTTGCAAGTAGAAAATTGCGCAATGGGCTTCCATTTCCAGCATTATTATTGTAAACGTCTCAAAGTGAATCTCGAAATTGCATGCAGACATCAAGCAGCACGCATTTTCATATTGACGATATCAGACCATTTGAATGACCCGAGGCTACGGATGTTTTCGCAGCTTCTTCCAGTACTGGCGCTGATGTCAATAAGAAAGCGTAATGTTATAACAAAGTGCAATTTTTACTCGCAGGAAAATTCAGCTGAGCTTTGTCTTTTTCATAACAAGTTCTGAACAATGTTTGAGTTAAGTGAGAAATATATGGTACGGCATGGCTATGGCTCCGTTTTCGCCCTTGAATTGCCGTAATACTGACTACTTCAAAGAACCGTTTCACGGCTACTGTTGCCATGCAATGCAACATCTGGTCAGCATTATTATTGTAGCTTCCAACCTTGGTTTTCCATTCCTTGAAGCATAATGTTTAAAATACACAAGATCTTTTTCCCGAGCGAACCTTATGAAGCTAGATTAGTACTGCTCGTCGGATCGTCGATATCATTGAGTTTGTGGCTAAGCAGCTACATGTCGCGCTGATAGCAGCGCATCTACAACGTGCTTCCGTGCTGCGTGATTGGGTTGAACTGATCTGCACCATACTACTCCAGAGAATTCAAGGTATCGTGCGATTCCAGCTTCAATAACAGTCGCATCACGCAGTAAATTAACAGAACATTTTCATGCGAGCACTTTATGCATACTTAGGATGGCTGATGCTATATCATGAAATGGACCATGCCGCAAACTGCTCATCAAGTCCATTTGTTTCTCGTACACAATTGCCAACGTTTCTTTTTTCTGCCAGATTGTGTAGCTTAGTAGGGGAGAACTTCGCAGTTTGCTAAGCGCTGGTGAAAGCAGGGCCAAATTTTAATCTTGAAATGTTTGCACGTAGTATATTGCAATGTCCTTGTGTTAGTGAAACAAGTGTGCAGCCCATATAGAAATTTAATTTACTATCATTAACGCCCTATAGTGCTGACAGGCAGTTAGCGTCTTTATGCAGGTGCCGTGACTTTTACATGATAGAAGATGTATATTATTCTAGAAACATTGCCCAACGTGCAAGTCGTCCAGTTGGGTCCTTCGAAGAGGAGGACCAGCAAAAGGCGTTCAGTTACGACGCAGAAGCTCCGACCGAAAAGGTACGGTTGAAATTTCGCGACCACCCATACGAGCACGAGACATTTCCTCTCAGTAATGGCGTAATTTCGCTCGGCCGTGGAAAGAAGGAGGCTGGCATAAGCGATGACATGGTCTTGGCACTGTTGACGCTGAGCAAGGACTGCGGCGATGCCATGACCACTCGTGTCAGTTCGTACTTCAGTGGGTGCAAAAAGGCCAAAGTGTGACAGAATCGGGGAAGTTGTAAGCCGCTCACTAAGGGCAGAGAAGGCTTTCTCCTGCAGTGGTCCCCATTTGAAAGAGACATCTTTCTTAAGAAAGGTTAATGAGAGGGTGAGCGATGTCGGAAATAATTTTCTACAAATCACCGGAAATAAGAGCATATGCCTAGAAAACTACGGATATCATTTGTTGAACAAGGTGCAGAAAAATTTCACATGGCGTCAACTTTCTCTGGATCAGGTTGGATTCAGGTGGCGTTTTCGAGGTGGCCGAGCATGATAATTTCACGGCGACCGAAATGGCACTTGGAGGAGTTTAGCCGAAGGCCAGCCGTGCGAAACATTGAGAGTATGGTTGTGAAGCACCGCAGCTGGCTCTCAAACTTCGGCGAAAACACAATCGCATCGTCGAGGTAACAGAGGTATGTAGATCACTTCAAGCCGCACAAGAGAGAGTCAATCATGTGCCCGAATGTAGCTGGCGCATTGCAAAATCCCAAGGGCATTACTTTAAATTGGTACAGGCCGTCCTGTATGACGAAAGCGGTTTTCTCGCGATCCATCTCATCGATGATAATCTGCCAATAGCCGGAGCGAAGTTCAATTGATGAAAATTATTGGGATCTCTGAAGGCAGTCAAGAGCGACATCAATGTGACAAGGGATACACATCCCTCTTTGTTACTCTGTTGACGTGACAATAGTTAACGCAGAAGCGCCACAAGTTGTCTTTTTTATTGCTAAGACAACCGGTGATACCCACGGGCTACTGGAAGGTTCAATAATGTCCTTGTCCGTCATCCTGTCTACTTCTTTCTGTATAACCCTTTCTGTTGCGGAGACATGATATGGCGGCCTATGAATGGGGCTGGCGTCGCCGGTGTTCATGCCATGCGTGGGAACAGATGTCTGGCCCAGTGGACATTCGTCCAAATCAAAGATATCCCGATAAGATGACAGGAGCTGACGAAGTGCTGTTGTTTCCTGGGAAGGAAGGTCAGGGGCAATCATCTTACAAACATCATGCGCAGGCGTCGAGTACAAAGGAGTGGGTGACAAAGGTCCGTTGGTACTGAGGAAGGATTCAGAGGTCAAAGAAAAAATCTCAAACTCTTCGAAAGGAGTGAATGCGCTATGGGGATACCGTGTGGCAGCAGATGCGACGAAAATCCAATATTGAGAAAAGGCACGCGAGCACAGTTTTCGCGGATCCGGATTAAGGTGCTCGGTAGGGCAATATTGCGTGCCAAAACCACGTCAGTAAGCGGTGACACGACGTATTCGCCTTTAGGTAAGGGAGGATAGGGCGTCAGGAGGACATCTATAGCCGCCTGTGGAGACAGCCTTGCAAACTCAGCAGAACATAAGCGCTGTGAAGCACAAGTTGTTGCGTCGGCAGGAAGCGATAGATGCAACTGTGCAACACCTGCAGAGCAGCCAATTTGGGCAGACGGTTTCGAAATCAAGTCGAGGCCGAGAATTTGGTCGTGCAGACAGTGCTCAAGGACGATCAATAAAACAACGGCATAATGGCCTCGAATGGTTATACGTGCTGTGCACATTCCAAGAACAGGTGAAGTACTCCCCTAAGCGACTCGCGCAGTGCATATTATGGCGGGCGTAAGAACCTTTTTGAGCCTTCGGCGGAGAGCAGCGCGCATAACTGAAAGCTTCGCTCCTGTGTTAACGACAGATGTAATCGGAACGCCATCACCTTCAATGTCCAGTGAGTTCCCACTTGTAGGCAGGGTCAACAGAGAATGTGTGGGCCGGGTCGGAGTTGCAGCTTCAACTCCAATACCGGGGCAATTAAAACAGATGGGTTTATCATCTGTTGTGCGCCAGTCAGCTAGGTTGCGAGGGAGTGGCGAAGAGCTTTGCGTCTTGGAGCGAGCGGACGAAGAAATCTGGTAGGTGTTTGTATGGCCGACCGTGCAAAGAGATGGAATGCCCAAACTTGCTATTTCCTCCCGAATGACCGCTTGTATGAGGGAGATAGCAGGCATGGTTTCCCCGACAGTCGGAACGAACTGGAGCCGGAGCCATGGCCTCAAGACTACGGCGAACGATGTGCGCTATATCTTCCCACCCTGTCGGCTGAACGAACCGCGGTGGGCCTTCGCAAGATGTCTCGGCGGTATTGGACAATCTGTCAAAAGTTTGAGCGCCGCAGCGGCGCTTCGCTTGTTCGGAGCGCCGGCACTCCTTTATAGTTGCATCCACAGGGGCACAATCGTTACACATCAGGAGATTGAAGGCATCGTCTGCAATACCGCTTTGTATGTGGCCAATCTTGTCTGCCTCAGTCATGTTGTTATCAGCCTTGCGACAGAGGGCTGGCACATCCTGTATGTGCAGGACATAGGATTCTGTGGCACACAAGCTCTTTTTTTTGCTGCCAGCTGGCGACCAAGTGATCTGCCAAACTGGTCTCGGATTTTTTCTTTGCAGACATCCCAGGTCGTTAGGTTAGCTTCATGTGGATTGCACCATTGCTTTGAAGTTCCTCTGAGATAAAATATCTGGTTTTGCAGCATCATTGTTAGATCCAACCTGTTGTTATCGCACACTCACTCGTACATTGTAGGCCAGTCCTCGACATACGCGTTGTGCGTGCCACAAAATGTCCCCGGGTCCCGCGGATGGGTGAGGATGACCTTTGGCACGGGCTATTGAGGCGTTGCCACTGGTGTCGGTCGATTTACCGTTGTGGCGGCAGGTAGATGACGTCCGCTGCGAACTTCCGTGATTGTAGTCCGCACCTTCCCCCACAATGTTACAGGAAGAAAGCAGGCCCACGAGTGTAAAATAATGTATATTTACAACTGGCGTACATGGCCTTCAGGCAATGGCCAGTCTTCGTCTTCCTCTTGTTAATGTCCCCGTCTTCTTTCCCTTCGCCGTAACCATATTTCATTTGATGATAAAATATTTTCTTCGACGAAACCTTAATATTGTAACGACGTGGGATCAACGAGTATGCGTAGCAGCACCGCCAAGAAACGCACTTTATCAGTCGTCCAAGGGAACAACAACAACGTCTTCTTCGTTTTCCCCCGCTTCACCTAAAAACCCGCGCTACTTCAGCGTCGTCCCCACTGGCGCATACCCGCTGAATTATCGTTCTGCCAAATATAGTTGCGTCATTTGCTCCCCCTTTAGAAAAGATCATCGTCCCGATGATAGAGGCTTGGAAAGCAGCGGTAAAGAACTGCGCAGTCTTGGCAGTCCTCATAGTACGGCTTCATACGCAGCACGTGAACGACCTCGGGTAAATGCCGTCGGCGCTTTGAACAGTGCGAGCTGTCTGGAACGACTTCGTAGTTGACGTCACTGATGCGTCGGAGAACTATGTAGGGCCCGAAGTATTTACGTAGGAGCTTTTCAGAGAGCCCACGCTGTCGAATAGGTGTCCAGACCCACACTTTGTCGCCGATGTTGTATGTTACGGCTTGGTGCCGAAGATTGTAGCGTCTGGCGTCAATGTCCTGCTGTTCGTGGATTCGCAGACGCGCAAGCTGCCTAGCTGCCTCTGCTCGGTGGGTTATCTCTTCAGCACCCGTCTCGTTGTCGTCAAATTCATGAGGGAGCATTGCGTCTAATGTAGTTGTAACCTCACGGCCGTATACGAGACTGAAGGGCGTCTTGCGAGTGGTCTCTTGACGAGCGGTATTGTACGCGAAGGTGACATAAGGTAAAACCTCGTCCCAGTTCCTATGCTCTACATCTACGTACATGCTTATCATATCAGCCAATGTCCTATTGAGTCGTTCTGTCAGTCCGTTCGTTTGAGGGTGATACGCTGTTGTCTTCCGGTGGGCGGTACCACTTAGACGTAGAACAATATCTAAAAACTGGGCCATGAACGCAGTACCTCTGTCCGTGACGACTACTGCGGGAGCGCCATGCCTTAAAACGATGGATTCCAGAAAAAATCGTGCCGCTTCATCTGCTGTTGCCCGTTGCAGGGCACGTGACTCGGCATATCTAGTGAGATAATCCGTGGCAACGATTATCCACCTATTACCAGTAGTAGACGTTGGGAAGGGGCCCAGAAAGTCCATGCCTACTTGTGCAAATGGTGTGGCCGGTACGTCAACAGGGTGCAGTAAGCCGGCTGGTTTGACGGATGGCGGTTTACGACGTTGGCAATCCAGACATGTCTGAACGTAACGTTTAACGACCGCAGTAAGTCTCGGCCAGTAGTAATTCTGCCGAATCCGTGCCAATGTGCGAGTGTAGCCCAAGTGCCCAGCAGTCGGCTCGTTGTGGCAGGCGTGTAAGATTTCACGTCGAAGCGGTGATGGAACAACAAGTAAGTAGTTGCTGCCGCTAGGCGAGAAGTTCTTCTTGTAGAGGACGTTGCGACGCAAGCAGTATGATGCCACCCCTCTTGCAAAGAGCCTCGGCACGCGGTTGGTTCGTCCTTCGAGGTAATCAATAAGCGGCAGCAATTCAATGTCATCCCGTTGCTGGCGTGAATGATCGGCAGTATCCACGAGTGCCAGAAAAACCGTGTCGTCATCGTCTTGTGCTGCCGGCTCAACAGGAGACCGAGAAAGGCAGTCGGCGTCTGCGTGCCGTTTTCCCGACTTGTATGTAACAACAAAGTCGAACTCTTGGAGTCGAAGACTCCAGCGTGCGAGCCGGCCGGAAGGATCTTTCAAATTAATGAGCCAGCAGAGGGAATGGTGGTCACTAACGACGGTGAAAGACCGACCATACAAATACGGACGAAATTTCAGAACTGCCCATACCATTGCGAGGCATTCTTTTTCAGTGGTGGAGTAGTTAGCTTCGGCTCGGGATAGTGTCCTACTGGCGTAAGCAATCACCTTTTCGCTGTCGCCCTGCCATTGTACTAGCACCGCCCCTAGACCGACATTACTAGCGTCTGTATGCAATATCGTCGGGGCTTCCTCATCGAAGTGTGCTAATACCGGAGGCGATTGCATGCGTTGCCGGAGCTCGTGGAATGCCCGCTGCTGGTCTTCGCCCCAAGTAAAAGGCATATCTTCTCGGGTGAGCTGAGTTAACGGCCACGCGATACGCGAGAAATTCGCAATAAATCGCCGGTAATATGCACAGAGTCCAAGAAAACGTCGCACGGCTTTTTTGTCTGATGGAATCGGGAAATTAGCGACGGCGGCAATTTTATCCGGATCAGGTCGGACTCCTTGGCTACTGACGACGTGACCGAGGAATTGGAGCTCATGAAAACCAAAATGGCACTTCTCAGGCTTCAAAGTAAGACCGGCAGAGCGTATCGCTTCAAAAACAGTTTTCAGCCTTCGTAAGTGTTCGTCGAACGTTGCGGAAAAGACAATCACGTCATCCAAGTACACCAGGCATGTTTGCCATTTGAGTCCGGAGAGCACAGTGTCCATTAGACGCTGAAATGTTGCTGGCGCCGAACACAAACCGAAAGGAAGTACCTGAAATTCATAAAGTCCGTCAGGCGTCACAAAGGCTGTTTTCTCACGGTCTCTCTCATCCACTTCGATCTGCCAATAACCGCTTTTCAAGTCCATGGAGGAAAAGTAGCACGAGTTTCGCAACCTATCCAAGGAATCATCAATACGCGGCAGTGGATAAACGTCCTTCTTTGTGACCTGATTGAGCTTCCGATAGTCGACGCAGAAGCGCAGGCTACCGTCCTTCTTCTTCACTAAAACTACAGGTGATGCCCACGGACTATTAGATGGTCGAATAACGCCATCTTCTAGCATCGTCTTCACTTGTTTTTGTATTGCTTCGCGTTGCGTCAATATAGTTGCGTCAATATACTAGAAACCGCATACTCATAATACCGCCTTTAAACCTCGTTTTAACAAACTGTCGCTGTTTCGCGCGCAATGTTTGAATGACGTTGTGAAAAACATTATATAATAGTTTGGCTGATGCAGCAAGGAATACACGTTTAGACAGCCTGAGAACGGAGAGTCGACTAGTTTTATTCAGGAGTAAAAGCTGGTAGTAGTGGCGCTCCAGTCGGGCAGCCGCCTTGGTTACACGAAAGTACACTCGGGAAATACCCCGACAGCGGGGACGACGAAGGGAAAGACTGTCGCTACAAGGGTTCCCCCCTCCTGGCGGCGTATATGTGAATGGCGAAAATAATGGAGAGCTATTGTTCATGATAGGCTTGTTTCACGATGTCTTGTGACACTGAACCTTCTTTGCCGCGAACGTCAATCTTCAACATTTTCACAGAACGTGAAACCACAGAAAGGAGCTTCCAGAGGAAGAGTCAATGGCGGCTTGATAGAGTTGTGCCGCAGAAAGACGTGCGTGGTTGTGTCCCAGGGTAACCGCGGGTCATACGTGGGGGTTGTCAGAACGCGGATTGCTGACGCATAGATCATCTCGGCTGCACTGACTCCGAGGTAGCGCTCTCGCACTTCGCACTGTCGAGCCTGGCAGTCAGTGATGCTTTCAGTTGTCGATGCAGACTCCCAACAGTGCCGTTATTCTGTGAGTAGTGAGCGCTGGGGTTATGAAGACGCATGCTGAACAGTTTCGCCAGGACAGAAAATAAACGAGCTTCAGAAATGTCGGCCTTGGCCAAAGTTATGCACAAACGAAAATGGTACCGCGACACTCACGTAGCAACAAATGCTTTCTCCGCACTTTGAGTATCACCACTGACCCTGTCACTTTGAGTACCGTTTGGCATGCGTGAGTAGGTACCAGAAACCTCGGCAGAGCGGAAGAGGCCCCACCTAGTATAAATACACGTAATCAAAACGGCTGCACTGCTGAACGTGTGTGCTGAGTCACTTTCATGGCTTAACAAGCTTGGTGGCTTCTTGCCCAGCTTTGAACATCGTCTTCCCTGGCCAGACGACGCGGCCTGTGAGACGCCTCTTTGTTGCACTGATGCTGCGATGGCTTGACCCATGCACTGAACTGATTGAATACTGGCCCCCGAACTTGAAGGGGCATGAACGGGCGAGGAGCTGCTTGCGATGTGTCAGACGTGGCCAATGATGTGTAGGGAAGGGAAATTTGGTTAAAGGTTCCACTAAACCTGTCTTGTGTCCCTCAGTGGTTTTATATTCGACCGTGTGTATACTTGGTCGATGCATGATGCGTTGGCACGACTGGTGATACACGCCAGATTTAGATTCTTCATCTGTTTTGTTCACCTAAGGCAACCGATGAATTAACACAGTCACTGAGGCAAACTACGTCAAAATATGGGGCATGTGTTAGCCAGTGGTCATTATGATTGCATTACAAAATGGAATGCTCTATTAAAGAGGTGGAATAGCAATCACTCCGTGCTTATTTATTCTATTTTTATTGAAGTACGTCCTGTTTATAATGTTTTTGTACATTTGTATTGCAACTTGCGCACTTCATTTTAAATGACGCTTGTACAGTACAAGCGCACACACACTGTAAATATTCTGTTTAAAATCCTTGCATGAAAATAAATGATGAATTGGTAGCTTTTGTGTTATGTTGTCTCCCTTCTGTTTTTTGTGTTGCACTCAGAAGTTAAACATGAACGCACTTCTAATTGCTGAGTTAAGTGTCAGTCAGCGTTGAGAAACGTGAAATCTTGTTTTTAGCCAGAACATTTTTACCATTTGTCACTTCCGGTAAGTATAGCTTACTACTCTGGCTTTTTATAAATTCTGCTAATATGTACTTATGATCAATGCAGAAGGTAGAGCTAGTTAGTGATAGGTGAACTTGGACATCATGAGAAACGCAAAGGAACATACATAGACACATACATAGAATGAACGAGCGCTAGGCATCAACTGAAAGGTCAACGAGAAAAAAAAACAGCAAGACATATATTCCACAGAAACCTGCAAAAAGATGCAGAAGGCGCAGTTTACACTTGAGAGAATTTCAATACAGCTTTAGATATGATTTTTCCTTCTCATGCAAGACCAGGGAAGGAGTCATCACATAAGTATCAGTTTCGTTGCTAATATACGAGGTCATGAAGATTTTTCTATCTTTTTTCACAAATCTGCGCATGATGAGGGTGCCGTGAAAGTCAGGCTTGCAGGAGCACCACCTGCCGTAATCTGTCAAATGTTCACCCCCTGCCAATGACGCAACATCGATGCGATTCTCTCTGAGTCATCAGATATATCATCAATATATCTGAAAATATGCAAAATCATACCTGCGCATGCTGTGTCAAGGCATGTGGAAATATGTTTCTCTGAGAACAATAAGAACAGATCACTTAAAGAGGAGAAATACGTGGCCCGAGCAAATATCTCCTTTTGTGCGACGGGGTTGTGATTACGAACGATTGCTGCAGAGGAAGGTCTGCTACATCATGTGAAAAGGAGTATAGCGGCTGCAGGAGATACTCCTACTTGGAAAGATAATCTAAGATACTTTATGAATTGGGCACGAGGTAAGGGTTATACAATTCGAGCAGTTTAAGATTATTTGCAAGAATATAGAGAAGGTGCCTTGCCACGAATCTTTTTCAGTCAGTATCGGCCTGAATGGCACCGCCTCTTTGTTCGTGTTTACGGCGATAAACATATCCCGGAGATTCTTTTTTCTATTACCTGTGGTCTTGTTGAGTCATTGCAAGTTCATCTCATCACATAAAGCCAAACGTTTCTTCAATAATTCTTTCTGTGAGCATTTAACGGGCAAAAAATTCTTTGATATTGCTTGTTGAGCTGTTTCCGAGAATACTACCTTCGGAAGCACCACTAATCCACTTTCGTTTTGAGACACCAGTAAGGCTAAGTTTCGCTTTTTACGAGTAAAGAGTTCTTTCAGAAGGCGTTGAATGTCATCAGTCTTGATGACTGTGTAGTAACGCCAACTTTCAGGTTTGGGACACTATTAAACTTTTGAAGTAACTAAACACCACTGGTGCCTCATTAAGAGAGTGGATTCATAGCACTTCCTAAGGTACTGTTCTCGGAAAAGCTCAACAAGCCATATAAAAGAAGTTCATGTCTGTCAAGGGCTCACAGAAAGAATTAGAGAAGATAGCTTTGGCTCTTTGCGATAAGATCAACTGTTGCAAGAAAGGAACTCGTGGATGTTTCTCTCCATAAAAACGTACAAATGGGGGATGATATTCAGGCATGTTTATGACAGAAAGATTCATGGAAAGACACCTGGTCTAAATTTTCACAAAACCATCTCGAAATGCTTTAAGTGTATGACCCTTACCTCGTGTGTTATTCGCAGAGTGCCGTAGGTTGTTTCCTAGTATGAGTATCTTCTGCAGCCACCATACACCTTTTATATTGAAGTAGTATGTCTTTTTTATCGTATTCCACACAGCCTACATTTCCGCGCTGGCCGCAAAACATCGATAAATTTGGTCCTGTTGTCTTTCAAAATTCTACAGGTTTGACCATTGAGAACATTATGGAATATAAGATTTTACCTGTACTTCGCAGGGGTCACTTTTAATCACAGCCTTGTTGTTCAGAAGGAGGGTGGTGGAACTCGATCATGTATTGCTCCTATTTTAAGGGATGTTTGATTCTTCTGTGAGATACGTACTTTCCCATGCCTTGACACAGTACGTGCGGCTAAGGCATTGCCCATTTTCAGATATGTTGATCATTACTTCGTCATCCTAAAGAATCTGAGGCCTGAGCATTTTGAAGATTCTGTGACCCAACTCTTTGGTGTTCTTTATCCTTGTGGCAAAGAGCTAAAATTCGTCTCTGAGTTACCTTAATGTTGAGCCTCCAGTATCTCGATATCAGCAACAATTTACATGATGGTGGGATGTACTGAAGATACCATCTACGGTCCCAAAAACCAGTCCTTAGCTACAATTTGGCCCATTCAGAGATTTTGAAAAAAGGTATTGTAAAAAACTCGCAAGAACTCCTAAGGCCATCAACTTGCATACAGGACTACAGCACTAAAGTTCCAAGTGTTGCGCCTGCGCAATGTTGGCTTTCCCACTGCATCTTGGCTTCTATAGCAGGAAGCCTGATTAAAGAAGTAACTTTAGGGAGCCACACATGCCACAATCAACTTGAAACCAAAAAGCCTGTGGTAGTGCAATACGTTCATGACTTGTGTCACAGGATCATGAAGGTGGCTTAGAAATGCAGTGTCCTGGTCGTATTTTTGACGCCCGGTAAGAGAGAGAGGCAGAGAAAGCAAGGACAGGAAAAGCAGGGAGGTCAACCAGAAAAGCATCCGGTTTACTACCCTACACTGGGAGTAGGGGAAAGGGGAATAAAAAAAGAAAAGACGAGAAAGTGAGCACTGAGTGGTTGTGGGCGGGACACTAAGCAAAGGGACACTATAAACGGTCTCTTAAGCCGATGCACTTCAAGTATTGCACTAATGCACGAGTATCATTTCATGTCAGGGATGGGTGCGGCCACGGTCCGAGACGCCCGGTAAGCTTGCACGTACGTGCAATATCCTCAATGCTGCTGCGAAGGCGGGCTCCACAGCAAATCACACTACACGTTTTGAGGAGTGCTAAGTCCAAAGTGCACAGGCGGCCACTTATATGTGTAAAATGCCATCTTGGCCAGACCGGCCGATGCGTCAATGAAAGATTTACAGAGTATTGCGCAGTTGTTGTCATTGGCAGGGGGCGGACATTTGGCAGATCATTGGCGCCAGTGCTTGTGCATGCCTGACTTCAAGGCTGCTATGTCCTGCTAAGATTTTCAACGATCAAGCTAGAAAAATCTTCGACGCCCTATACATTAGCAAGGAAACTGACAAATGTGTCACCACTCCTTGCTTAGTCTTGGATGCTAAAGAAAAAAGGTATCTCATGTGGCGCTGGAATTCTTTTGAGCGACATCTTCGCTTCTGCTGCTTTTCGCATGTTTCTGCACAATTATGTGCTTTGCTCTTTTCTTTTTCCTTAATCCCTTCAGTTGATGTCTAGCGCCCGTCCAGTCTACGTGTCTCCACATGGTGTTTGCATTCCTTTGTGGTTCTTATGATGGTCAAGGTCATGTACTTCTATATTCATTGTTTATATATTGATAGCCTCATAGCACAACTAAAGTGTTGCATAGATACAAACCGGTGTTTCGCTATCAAAATCGCTAACAATGTGCTCAGGTGCACATAATAGGTCAGCTCTCCTGGTTGGCTGGCGCAACCTGTACCTCGTTTTGCACTTGCCGAAATACATTACTCGGGCTCACTGAAACTGCTTATATGGTGCGTGTATCACTTCTTTAAAAATTACTTTTAAACAGAGGTGCGCCATAATTTTGTTTGCAGCCCATACACTAAAGCCACTGGACGTGCCTGCTATTTCCTGTTACATTTAATGCACAGTTAGACACACTTCTTTTTGCTACCAGTATTTAATGACACAAAACTGGTTATGGGTTACTTCACTGGATGAAAATGTTTTATTGATGTCATAAAAAAATTGTACACCAAACATCAATCTACTCTTTGAAGCGGTCGATCAACGAAGCTGTTGAGAGCAGCCTGCAGGCTGCTTTTTACATTTCATATATGAAAGACTTTGTAGGTTGCCGATGCGTTGTCAGCGTATGCACCCGCACTCGAGAAACGTATCCGAGGAGCTATACTTGCTTCCCATTGTTAGCAGGCTAGTGACGTCACTCCCCACTTCGTGCTCTGCTATTGCTACGGCAGCTTAAATAGCAGCAGTCTTTCTGGGAACACATGCGAGAGAGGGCTATCTTCATTTGCATTCTTTACACGCGCCTATCATCAATCACGTGGTTTGGATGCTTATCGTGTGCCTTTTCTTTATTGAAACAAGGGCGCTATAACGTAAAACTATTCCAAACTTTTGTGTTCCAATTCTGCAATCCGCCCTCCGTGATTGGTGAAAACTTTTTTGGGCCACTCCCACTTCACCTGTCTGTCACGCGACGTCACGAAAACCGCGATAGCTCCCCCATCTGATATGATGTGTACACACTGATTATGCATGATTTGACCGAGCAAATGAAAAATAGTTATTTTTGATTCGACGCCTTTTCGCCATTAGCCTTTGGCTATTGGTCAAAAGATTTCGGCCTGGACCACTTCACCGGCCTGTCCCGCGACGTCACAAAACCGCACAACTCCCCGCGTGAAAGTGACGTGTACGCGTTAAAGGTGCATTAATATGCCGAACAAAACTGAATTTTCTTCTGAATAGCAGCAGACTGCCCCGTTCGGAAAGGAATAAAAGATGGCTGGCACTGAACCCTGAGGCACTGGCGACTCACTCCTGCTGGAGAGCATGGGTTTATTTGCGTATAATAAAACTTTTTGCGTACCCGTGTAATGTTCTCGAGCACTTTCGGAACGTTTACTAGCGCGTTTTACTGGCTCTTCTTTGCTGAGGATTCGTTTTAGTGTCATTCTTAAGCTTCCGTTGCCCGCCGCCGCGAGTTTAGACCAGCCACCGCCAGTTAAGTAAGGGAAAGCGGACCAATCGCAGACGTCACCACCCTCTTCATGCAATTATCGATATGCAGTGCAGTGGCTCTGCACCGTCGAATCCCTCTCCACTTCAGCGTGCTCCTCGTCTCTTGTCAGTGAATTAGATAAGACAAGCCGCACAGTGTAGGCAACGTTATTCGTTTTTGAAACAAACAAAAGTGACTTCCTACGAACAAGGAGAGCGTGTTTTTGGCCTGTTCAGGCAGCCTTGCGGATGACCGCCCGATGCTTGCGTCGGCGGTTACGCAAACATGACGACAGGAGATTGGAATAAAAACATATTGGAATAGTTTTACGTTATAGGGCTCCAAGTGCTGTGCTGTACGTTGTGCGTGTCATTCCTAACTAGATACCGGGCAAACACGGTGAAGGCGGGATGTGGAAATTCAAGACGACGAGCAAAACGAGAACAAGGTAAAAGGGGGAGCCAACGTTTCAACAAGTGGATTTGTGTTTTTCAAGGCGACATATCCTTTCACAGTATATATAGGTAAGGTTCTTGTAAAAAGAAAGATGGGGTAAGGCAGGTGGGTGCAGAACGACTGAAGGTGTGTTAGCGGTGAGGGTGTAGAATTTAGAATGAAGGAGTGCTTTACACGGAGGCCGGTGACACGGCCGTGTGTCAGCTGGCGTGTGAACGGCGTGCACAGCACCTCTCTATTACCTGCTTCGCTGGCGGTAGTGGGCCATCGTGTATCCGAAAAAGATAATGAAAGGAGTGGCAGAAAAAGGTTCTAGTGAAAAAAAATAAAAAAATATGGCAAATAAAAGAAAAAAGAAAGGAAGGGAGGAAGGATGGAACACTAAGCAACCAAACTAAGTGTTGTTGCCTCTAGCTTTAAATTTAGCACAGCCCACCTTACCCCATCTCCCCTTTCGAAGAAGCCTACCTATATATACTGTGCCGAGGAAAGCGTATCCCACCACGAAAAAGACAAGTTCACTTGTCGAAACGTGGGCTCCCGCTTTTACCTTGTTCTCGTTTAGCTCATCGTGCAAAGGAGTTAGGCCCTTCTCGCTTCGAAATCCATGGAATGGTTTTTATATCGACGGAGAAGGAAAACTCCCGGCATTCAATCCATAGACAGCTATGCTACCAAAGAATTTTCCTTGGTGTAAAAACTACTTTCTCTTTCTCAAGCAGTGCTGTATCTCTCGAGAGGATCAGAGGGTGTGACTGGCTGTGAACTGGTTGGAGCTTACACAACATTTCTAAATTTCATTACAAGTACGGTGTGGGCATCAGGCAGAGATGCCATTTAGCCTAAAATAAAAACGTAAGCAACTCAGGCTTAGCATTTTGCCTTGACAAATTAATTGGTTGCTAGGGCATCAGAGCGCGTGCGAGAAAATTTAGCGCTTTAGTACTTCTTTATTTATAAATTTAGAGAAAATCATTTCACTGAGCACTTCATTGCAAAGTTGTTGTAGCAAATTTTTCTAATTAAGAAAGAAAAACAGAACTTACCGGAAAATATAGTGATTTTTATGAATAAATATTAAGACAAACATCGCAAGGCATCGTATGGTGCGGTATGCTAAATATGGAACCGG
The DNA here is from genome assembly GCF_050947875.1 of Dermacentor variabilis. Lineage (NCBI taxonomy): Eukaryota > Metazoa > Arthropoda > Arachnida > Ixodida > Ixodidae > Dermacentor > Dermacentor variabilis. Next base: position 72,824,557 of record NC_134573.1, on the reverse strand, counting down.
ATTTTACAGGAAAACTTTAATAATAAATAGGCCTTGTAAAGTGAGCCTAATAGCATAGAAATTTGGATAATTTTTGAGAAGTATACCATTTAATTGTAAGTGCATATGGGTAGAAGTTTCTTTAAATTTCTATGCATAGTTTTCACTGAGCTTAATTGGCAATAATTATAGTCACTGTATATGCATTGCACATTATAAATTATTCTCTCAGTGCAACTATTTAAAGGGATATAGAATTACTTTTACGTATTTTTCTCCGCATTCTATAGGGTACTTGTATTTGTTTTCTTGCCTCCTGTTCTGTAAATAAATGTGCTAGACATTCTACCATCGCATATGGGTCACTGCTGTGAAGTTTTGTGCAGACGAGATGCAAAGATTGTAGAAGCACTGCAATCTAGCACTAACAATGACGTAGGCCACTCGGTGGAGCACTGACACTCGTGTCCCTGGGTGTCATATCCAGCATGCCACCCAGCATGCTGCCCGTCACCGAGCATACTGCCCGTCATTCAGTATGTCCATTACCATAATCCAGCATGATTGTGGATGATGCATTCCATCATTCCCAGCAAAGAGCAAATTTTCAATAGGCTAGCGTTACTAACATTCTCCAAAAAGTAGTTTTGTCAGCTGCTGTGGTAGAGAAGATATTATTGCGCAGCCACTGAAAAACTATTTTTATAGAACAATTGAGGCAACAAAATGTATAGTTGTCGGGGGCCAACTGGTGATTGATGAATTAGTACTAAGCTCTGTAAGTCCAACGAAAGCTCGTAGCACACTTCCATGTCACACAACGGGACAATGCATGCGTCGCAGTAGCGTAAGCTTTTTTTGTTCTTCAAAATTTATTACACATTTCCATATATGCCTCAGCTGAAGTTCTTGAAGGTGAATTCGAAGAGTTGTACTTTTCAGCATGGTGGCTCTTAGCTCGGTTCTTTTCTTCCTGCAAATTGTGAAGGGATAAGCGTTGACATACAATTTAACTTGCATACATCCTTGCTTATAGCATGTTAGGTGATCTATCATCGATCTGACAACGTTTGACATCTGAAGAGGGGCTTACTTAAAAATACTCGCTTACAATTTGCTAGGTGTGAAACAAAAATTAAAATTTAATTAATGCACACCTACCGGTGTTACGACCATGCTCTCTAATAACATACGCAACTATGGGCAAATCAAGAAGCTAAAGGCTACAAGTTCACACAGGCAGTAAGTCAGCTACTACTAGAAGTATATTCCTTATTAGCACTGGTACCAATATCAGTTGCAATGGTGCCTAACAACTGGAGTGACAAATGGTTTGCGTTTTCCAGCCTGTCTAATGGAATTAAAATATATATGGCCTCCTGCTCTCTATCCTGTGTCCTGCGGACACTTTCTATGTGTCCGCCGGTAAAACACCATTCTTCACTAACTAGTCCAAAATGCAGGGCGATCATATTTGGTTTTACGGAAGTTTTAAAAATCGCCCGTGGCAGATTCTAAAAGGCGAATGTTAGTAGCAGGAGAAATCAAAGCACATATTCACCTAATTAAAAAAATTTACGTATTAACTTCTTATTTATTTACTTGACGGCATATATCGCAATTTGCGAATTGTAGCTGGTGAGCTTCTAAGGCCTATCTACATGACGTGAGTTTCCAGGATGACACTAGTTTCGAGCTATTTCTCAAAGTATGGAACGCAATATATTTGCGTTCTAGTTGCTTTTGTGCTTCAATGTATAGAAAGCGTCTCGGTAAAAAATAAGCGGAGCAACAACTCAAATTTACTGCAAGTTTTATGGCGCATATCTCCGAAACGGCATCATTCTGGAAATTCATTCGAAGTGAATACGCCTTGCAAACTCACGGGCCACAATTCGTAAAATACAATATGTGCGGTAAAGTAATTTAAAAGATAATCAGTGAATTTCTGAGAACTATTTGACTATGTGTTTCGAGTTATTGGGCACGTAATGTCCGCTTCTGGACAATCAATATCAATGTGTAGAATAATGTTAGCTGCAACAGGCTATCTTTGATAATTCTATGAACCATTAAAAATGATCACCCCCTATATTTTTTTTACACTCAAGTGGGGATTAGGAGCTGCCGCACGCGCATTAGGACTGCGAGCGATTCATCTTAACCTTTCATGTCATGACTGAGCACAGAAAACTTAGACCACGCTTGTAAGGATCAGAGGCAGCCAGAACAATAAATCACTTCGTACAGATGTGTCAGTATTCGTGATATCAATAAGAGACCGAAATATTTCTGCATTGAATTAGGTTAATAAATCGAATGGTCGGTCTTCGCAAATTTAGTATTTTTCATTTTTGAAGAACAGATTTACTTTTCTTATGTGCACAACCACACATAAAATTGGAGCGAAACTGTGATAGGCTTAACGTGGGCACATATAGTAGAATAAAACCGTGTTTTCGCTTCTATATCACGGCCCTTTAAACTCTATGAAGTATTTCGAGTGCCTGTAGAAGCTGCGTCTTTCGTGTGAATGTTCATTTAAAATTTTAATTGACAATACTTGAGAATTGTAATATTCTCAAAAAATTTCCTGACACTCACCGATAGGAACCTTGTTGTTTATTATGGCAAAAGAAGATCGTTTTATATTGGAATATCACTTAAGAAGATTCAATGATCAATTCGATTTGTTGTTGGCATCATTTCACTCGTATTCGGGCAGACCTGTAAATCTGCCATTCTCGCACCTTTTCATAACGCACTTTCTTCCGTTCACAAGAGTGAACTAGTAGGCACAGAGGTGCATGCTTTGTTAACTTGTGATTCTTCAGCATAACATAGCTAGGAATATTTCTTTTGAGTATGTGACGACATCGCTTCCGATCGTAAACTCAGTGCGAATCTACCTACTAAAGCTGTTTTCTTGCAACTCTGCTTGGTTCTTAACGTACATCACCATTCGGCGACTTCATCACCACTGCAAAGGTCGTCTTTGTAAAGTGGGGCGCCGACGCCACAATATTTCATGAACTCATCCACGCATTTCGGGGGCACCGCATCTTTGGCTGTTTCTTTCGTCCACAGGATGCATTCTGAAAGCGAGAGTAGTTCGTTACGCGTATGTCTACAATTCAAATTAAAAAAAACGTCAAGAACTATAGGTGAAACACACTCACTCAGATATAGGCCAAAGTTTCTGGGAACACTGGTGCTACGGGTTTCAAGTTACTGCTACGAGAAAGTAGATTGCAACAAGTTTGAGACATATTATTTGCCTGCTTTACAGCGGTAGCTCTTTTGGAGGCACATCGCGATGTTTTCAGCGCCATTCATCCACTTGGCACAGAGCAACTCAACAATTAGGAAAAATAATTATGAGAGGGCGCACTCATCACCAATAGCACAGATTCAAACGCCAGATATCCGTGTGAAAAATTCGGTATCCAAACGATTCTGTCCTTTGCATGTGATGTCGGAACCCAAGCTAATTGGTTTTCGTAGCTCAGGCTAGCGCAAATGAATGAAAAATTGGCGAGGGTACCTCTTCCTAGACCAAAAACAAGAAAGGGGCTGGGAGATGTCGTAGAACGCTGTGGTATAAAGTTTGTAAACAGGGATAAGGTGCCTCAGAAAGGCTGGCCAACGTTTCGATAGGAGGACCTATCTTCGTCAAAGGCGGCCTCGTCAAAGGCCGCCTTTGACGATGATAGGTCCTCCTATCGAAACGTTGGCCAGCCCTTTCTGACGCACCTTATCCTTGTTTACAAACTTTATACCACAGTTTGCCTAGACCAGTCATTTGCTTTTCACGAGGTGAAGTCTAAAAGCAATTGCTTCAAAATGAAGTAAAACTGTACGAGGCAAATTAGACAGAGGCAGCACTCGAGTTGGTTTTTCCCAATATGTCTTTTCACTATAAACGAGCCAAGGCTTCACAAGACGGAATATTGAAGTGATCAAGAGGAGCCAAACAAGCACCGGGACATGGATTGTTCAATCCCTTTCAGTGTGTGTTTAAATGCATCTCCCCATGGCATTTGGAACAAGGTATCCTGCTAAAGGAAAAATAAACTATTAATGAGGGAAACGAAGCCGTGAGCGAGAACGCGGGAAGGCCCATTCCTATTGTCAAGCTGTAGTTACGGCCGAGAACCGGACAGGTACTCAACTGCCATTCGCGAAACTCTTATTTGTGTTAACGTCTCCTCAGGAAAGTGAGCAAAACTGAAACACAACGATACCTGCGAGCATCGTCATTGGTCTTTGCAATCTGTTGTGGGTACCAAATGCCATCAGCTGTTTATAAGCGACTCTACGTACAATGCAGCATAACCGTTTCTGCTGCCGTACATCCCAGAGCGTGCGCCACTATTCGAATTATCCACATTATCGAATTGAAGATCTATTCCACTATAGAATCGGTTAAATTACTCTAAATAGAATTGATACACGCAGGTGCGCCTTTCACCGAAGGAAAATTTGTAGCATATTCAGGTGGTGGTTTCAGAGCGCTCTGGCCTTGCTACGATAATGGTTGAAGAATGCTCTAAGGCTGCAGTACAGGAATAACCGGGCATGGAAGTAGTGCATCTCCTTTGTAATCGTCACTGCTGTGCGCCTATGCTAACAGAAGCACTGAGTTACTATTTGGCGTGCACTCTGTAGAGAACCACAGCGCTCTAACACGACCACTCTAGTGTGCCATTAGCAACAATGGTGAGGCACTGAAACAACGTTCATCGCACAAACACGAGCAACGTAGCCGTGTACGCCCTGCTTCGTATGCAATGTTCTTCGTCCTCGCAAATAACATCCTCTCTAAGCACCAAAGAGAAAACGACCGCAAAAAAACTTACACGTAATAAAGAAACTCATAAACCGAGAAAGAAAGAAAGTTTCACAGTATGTTTGCGGGCCTAGGACGGCTTGCGACAAGAACAACATCTTCCTGGATTTATTCGTTTCAATATATTGAATGTAAGATTTTTCGCGCTTGTTTTCTCTTGGCAGTTTAGGGACGATGAATTTGCGAGGACGGAGTACACCGCGTACGACGGAGGGCGTACACGCGCAAGTTGGTTATGTGTGCGGAGAGAACGTCGTTTCACTGCCTCGCCACTGCTGCTAACGGCATATTCTAGTGGCCGTATTAGAGCGTTCGGGTTGCGCTCCAAAGCACACGCAAAATAGGAACTCAGTGCTTCTGCTAGCAGTCTGCCTTTTCTAGAGGGCCAACAGCGAGCCCATCATGGATTGGAAAGTGGCAGCTGCCGTGGAACCACTTCATGGCGAGAACTTCAACTCATAGAGGCCGCTCGGAGCGATATAGGTAGTCTCCTCTCGACCGCTGTTGTCAGCTTCTATACTTCAATAGCCAGACTTGTGAGCCATCAACGAAAAACTGATGGCAACGACGTCTATACGTGAGAGGGAGCACACTCCCTTTTTTTCAGGTGATGGTAATCGACGCAGAAGGGCAGAGTTGGATTGTTCTTCACTAAAACTACAGATGAAGCCCGCAGGCTCTTCGATGGCTTGATAATTTTCTGACGCGGCATTTATAGAATCGTTGCTTTACGGCTTCTTTTTGCTCTACAGATACAAATTGCGGGCCTTTGCGGAGTGGTCGAGCGCATTCTGCTGTTTGAAGTGGTTGACCAACTGGTGTTGGTCGACCACTGCGCAATGATTTATCGTTAGAGCAGAGATTTTTTCGTTACGGGATACTTTGAAACTGCTCCTGTTCACATATGGAAAAACTCAAACTGATGCGTAAAGTTATCTTAAGAACTAACGAGTAGTAGCGCGAAGAGGGAACTAAAAAACGAGAAGGCACAAACTAGTGCACGCACGTTGCATTAGAAATCAATTAAATGTGAGTGGCGATTAAGCCTTGTTGCTGGCTCATCTTGAAACGAGAAAAATGTATTGCGGACAGGGAAGAAGGACACGAGCAAGCACAAACGCACTACCTGTGTGTATTTCATTGCGCTATCACACGTTCATGTCAACATGAACAACTAAGAAGCCCGCATTTAAACTCTCATTGACTTCAGGACTAAGGACAACAGAAAGCTGAGCCAGTTGGTAAGGATTCAATATGCAAGAAAAGGTGAGACGTGCAGACAGGACACAAGAGAGGAGAAGTGGACAACACAAACACCGACTATCAACTTCAGTGAGCACTGAGGCGAAAATAAAAAGAAAGAAGACACAAAACTCATCTGCGCAAACTAAGAACTAAGGTCATCGTGAAACAGGCCGCTGCATACTAAAGGACGAATGCATTGCTGGCTTTCACGGTGTCTTGAATCTGTGGGAACCTAATGCCTTTTTAAGTATTTCTATTTCTCGCCGGTTTTAATAAGCATGACCTTGGATTGTGCCACACGCAATCGAGCGATTATCCTTTCGATACAAATTTGACTTTCTTGTAGGAAATGATTATGCCTAGGCGACACCTTTCGCGTCTGCGGGCGTTATAGTGCCGAAAGAAATCATGACGCTGGAGTGAGATGGGACGCTCACTCGGCTTTCCAGTACATTCAAGGCATGAGCCGAGGATCCTCCATATGCGATGGTATGTGTGTGTCCACGGACACCGCTGTTGACTCCAATCTGATGAAATGACTGCGCCGTGCTGACGTAGGAAGTCCTTGACGAGGATGACGCACCAAGAGCATTACAACAGGATTACTAACCTCACCTGGAGTGCCTGATTTTTATGAATGGTGAATTATGAAGTTTAATGCAAACTATGCAATACATTATTATGACTGCGCTGTAGAATAAGACTGAAGTATGCCTGCCAGGCTAGGATCCTAGCTCCACGAGCTCAGAAGACAACAGAGAAAGAAAAGCGACGGCAAGCCTAAGGCTCCTAGAGAGATAACAATGCTTGATGTGCAGATCCCCACCCGGGTTTTAACGTGACCACCTACTATCCAAATTTCCAAGACTTCAACTACAGCCTGCAGTTTCTTTAACATCGCGGAGAAAGGTCCATTTATCACAGTAGTTGGTCCCTGTGTCATCTGAAGTGGCAACCATGTGGCGTCGAAAGGCCCGTCGAGGTGGGCTTTTTTTTTTTTAGTTTTGCACTGCAGCGAGGTCATGGCGGCGAATCGCAGCTGCGTCGCGTCTGCCCGCTGCTGTTAGGTGGCGTCTTCCTTTGCCGTTATATTGTTGGCTTCGAGGCTTTTTATCGACGGCAAGGTGCCGTTCGTATTTCGTTGAGATGGTTCTTGCAGCGTCTTGAATAGCGGCGGAGGATCATCGTAATTTCTACGAACAGCAAATGCCCCTCCAACCACTGATGCGTAGAGTTTTTCCGATGAAGGCTAGTTGACTTGCACTGGCTAATTTAAATGTACAAATGGCAAAATTACAAGCTGCACAAACTAAAGACAAGCGCTGCAGCGCTTGTCATGTTTGTTTCTCTGCATCATTGTCTGCCTTTTCTTGGTGCTGCTTGTGTGTTACATAACCAATAATGCATGCCAACTCTTTAGACTTTCGGTATGGTTGGCATTGCGTCGACAATTGATGGCATGGTAAAGGCCAAGGGAAAGGGCGTGGCGGTTTCCGCAGAACTACTGCCAGGTGAAAGGTAGGTGCCAGGTAGGCGGTGATATTGCCTTCTCCTTCCCTTTCTTCTCGACGCGGTGCATCTACGGCGGAGCCTTGTCGTCTCATCTCCAGGCATAGGCATTGGCAGGACACGTGGCTCGGATTTCCGCTGTGACAGCATGGCGGCCGGTGCGCTGCGGCGCTCAATACTTCTGTTGCCTTCAGGACTGTGCTCGGTTTGATAGGCGAACGTGTTGGCTAGGGCGCAGCTAACGGCGCAATAGCGGCGATCCTGGCCACAAACTAGGGCTTGGATGGTGAACGGAATGGCTCGCGGCAGTGACGTACCGCATTGCTTCCGGTTAAGCGGTGCTTCTGTAATTCGTCGTGGAAAAAGTGTGCAATTGAAGCCACTTGAGGCTGCTACGAAGTCAGCCTGCTCTGGACGCCTTCCCGCACAATGGCCTTGACGGTGTGTTGGTCTTCCCAAGCACTGGAGAAGACTTATGCTGCAAGTTCAACAAAGTCGTTTACCTGACAAAGACAATGACCGCTTGCGAAAATGTACGGGAAGATTTAGCCAACTGAAAAAAACAACCGTAGACCCAATATAATCTTTTCATCCAGTGAGGTGGAAAGGGCGCCCGACGAGCTTTCTGTCCTCTCTGGATAGTGCGAGCCTGCGTGACGCTGCTTGCACGCCTTGCCGTCAAGTGCTGTGGCAGGATTTGGACATCTTTTAGCGCATTCTTCTTGAAATATATGTCATGTTAGTTCAAATGAAGGTATCGCGGAAAGCCAATTCGGAGCTTTCGTGGCAGCGGTAACTGAACTATCCGGAAATTTCTCTTGCCTGCACAAACATGGGACGCATATCATCGGCCGCGGTATGCGCATGTGTTGCGAACGGTTCTGGTTGTATGTGCGTTTCCAAGACAAAGAGGAGTGGTATGTGAGAATTTTGAGGGTAAATTAAATATCTTCTCACTTCGCCGAAGAATTGAAACACAAGAGTGCTCGTGCGCGGCGAACCTCACGCAGCCCCGAAACAACTCAGAGCCACTCGTTACAATATATTTAGTCAGCATCAGTAATCGTCCTCACGCAGCTCAAATATAGTAGGCCTGAAATCCCTATGCCTTAACCGCGTAAGCATCCTGTCAGTATAAGGGCGTTGCTTGAAAAGCGATCGCTGGCGTTGGTAAATTAGCTCGATACATATAAGCTTCGGGTTTCGGCATTGCCTTCTAACCCTGTAAAGCAGTGATATCTAAAGGAGATCGCCTAAATACAATCCGACGGCTAATTGTGACGACACAATTTCCGTATACCTAGCGAGTGCCTCGTAGACTATGGAGCGAACAAGAACGAACAAAGAAAGATTGATTTTCATCCTGTACTTTATTCAAAGAAAAGAAACAGCGGCTAACGCCGAAATAAAACGTCGCATGGCTCTAGCACTGGTTCGAATGCTGACCCAATCCGCAGCCGGTCGCTCCATCAATCGTCAAGTTTCATTCACAATGCACGAACTGCAACTATTACTAACCAAATCTATTTCATTCGTGCGAGGAAGCTTTGTCCAGCAAATGACGTAGTCGCGCAATGTATGTGGACATAACAATTCGAACGCTTGTCAAGTCAACAGCACAACTGATTCCACAGCAGAATGGTGCCCACGCTGTAAGGATAGTCTTGTATTTCACAACTACTCATCGCTGCTTAACCACAGCGTTGAAATACAGTGGGAATCCTGCATAAAAATTACATTCGGGAAACAAATTTTCAGAAATGCCCAACTAATCTCGAAGGCTCATTGTAGGACAAAACACGGGCGCCCACAATACGCTCTGTGGAACGTCAGCAGAAACTTTGGCCATGGCGACTTAATAGGTGGACTGAAGAAATAAATTAAGATGTAATTAGCCTGAACACGTTAATTATTCACATAGACATTTCCATTCCCCGTAGAAGTATTCACTTTCTCATCGACTAAATTAAATATTTCAAAACTTGCTTCAGGAAAAAAAGAACACCCTGCATATTAGGCGTGGGGATCCTATCGAATATGTCTCTTATGATATTGTGAGTATGCAAGTTTGGTATGTGATCTGTGTCACGTCGCAAATAGAAATATTGTATATAGGGCATATGCTAATTTTCGAAAATGAATGTTTTCTTTGTTCGTACACGGTTCACCACATCTATTGAACTTAATTGGAATCCTTTCTCTTCATTGCATTTACGAGTAAGTCTACTTCAGAAAATAAATTGAAAGCTGTGCGCCAAAAAAAAATCAACATTTTTTTTAGTGTACTCACGGCGTCCGTTGTACGGAATGTCGAGGATAGCGCAGTTCTCGTAATCTGTGTAGTAAAACGTCGCCTGGTCCGAGGGTGCATCGTCTGGAGAAAAGAACAAGCGTAGCGCTGAAGTATGCCAGTGGAACACAAGCATTCATCGCATTCCGCGCTCTATAACACTCCACGCAATCTATTCCCTGAAGCAAACAAAAAGTTCATCTAATAATTCCAGTAGACATAGCAATTGGTATAATTAGGAGCTAGTCGGTCTACTAAAATAGAAATTAAACTTGTGAACATATGCAGAGGTTGCACCAAAAATATCTAGCGTGTTAAAGAAACTCGGCTGCCCGAAATCGGCGGTGTCTCTTTTAGCCGCGGTGCTGGTTCCGGATGTCATGCCCCATTTGAATTAATAATGGCCGGCGCCAAGACTATCGAGAAGGAAAAATAGCTCGGTATATGAAATAAGAATAAGGAAAAAACGCAGGAAACAAATTGAACAAATACCGAAAGGCAGAAGGTAGTTCTTAGTGGCGAAACATTATTTAGAAAATCGGAAATTTCTACTGTTTAACATGTTTGTTTTTTTTTAATGCGAAAGGCATATAAGGCTGATGAAGCGCAATATCCGGCGTAGTTCTTGATGATCCAAAAAGTCATCGAACCCTTGAAGCTTGGTGAGAGTCGAACCCACAACCATTGGTGGGTGTTGAACCCTCGATCTTTGGCGGGAGTCGAACCCATGTGTTTTGGTATTTATTAAGGCAGAAATAATTATGCTGCAGTAAATTGTCAAGGTAGGTAACTATAAACGGTAAAGGCCTCGACGATATACTTAATATACAAGGTGCTGTAGTAAATATCTTGGCCTAGCTTTCCATAAACTACTCGCGATTTCACATGTACCTTACAATTGGAAAATCGCAAAGGTAATCCCGATCCGCAACGGAGGCGACAAAATATTACCTTCAAATTTCACACCTATTTCGCTAACTAGCGCATCATATAAACTTCTCGATCACATATTCTTGAAGCACAGGACAGTATTCCTAGACCGCATTAATTTTTCTTTCCCAACCAACACGGTTTTCGCACTGGTCTATCGACAGTAACTCAACTAACAGAACTAGCCCACGATCTTGCTGTTACAGTTATTAACCGCGGTCAAGCTGACTTGATTCTGCTCGATTTATCAAGGCTTTCCACTGCGTATGTCACAGCAAATTAATACCTAAAGTGCAAAATGTTCTTGCTATAGGATAGCTTTCTGCTCGGATTAAAGGTTTCTTAAGTAACCGCTCACAATTTGTGGTTTACGCAAAAATGTTTTCTAACACGGTCGCAGTAACATCCGCAGTCCCTCAGGGGTCTGTTCTTGGGCTATTGCTGTTCTTACTCTATATTACCGATATCACCGCAAGCATCAATTGCAATATAAAACTATTCGTGGGCGCCTGCGTCATATAGAGAGAAATTATTTATTATAGTGATCTTAATAAATTAATTGATTATCTAGAAGTGATTATTAGGAAGCATGGTCCCGATGCGCAGTTTGATCCGGCCAACAGGACAATGGGACAGAGTACAAAAGGACAGATTCATACACAAGATAAATGAGACCAAAAATAAGGCAAAATTAGGTCGACAGGTACGGCTTCATCCGTACCGCATGCACTACTTCAGGTAGGTGCTTAAGTCGACTACTGCTATTGTGAGTATCGGGAACGACCTCGTAATTCCCGTCGCTCAGGCGCCGGATAATTCTGTGCGGCCCAAAGTACCATCTTAGGAGTTTTTCGGAGAGTCCACGACGGCGTATGGGTATCCAAACTCATACTTTTCCGCCGGGAGTGTAAAAACGGACTTGTGTTGAAGGTCGTATCGTTTTACATCTTGGTCTTGCTGAATGCAGACACGTACGCGGGCTAGCCGTCTGGATTCTTCGGCGCACTGAGTAAATTTGTCAGCGTCGGCAGGTAGGTCGTCAAACTCGTGCGGCAGCATGGTATCTAGCGTGGTGGCTTCGTGACCATTGACCAAGCTGAATGGTGTCATTGCAGTAGTTTCCTGTCGGGCGGTATTCTAGGCGAATGTTACGTAAGGTCTCATTCCTGCTCTTATGTCCTATGTAGACATAGGTGCGTAGCATATCTGTGAGGGTCGTATTAGGACGCTCGGTTAGCCCGTTCCTCTGGGGATGATGAGCGGTTGTTTTCCGGTGGCTCGTAGCAATGAGTTTAAGAAGCGGGTCAAGAAGTTCGGCTGTGAAAGCAGTTCCCCCGTTGTTGATGACTACTTTTTGGGCGCCGTTTCTAAGCAAGATACTTTCAATGAAAAAATGAGCTGCTTCGCCTGCTATGCTCCGCTGTGTAGCTTTCGTCTACGCGTAGCGCGTCAAGTAATCGATGGCAACAATGATCCATCTATTCGCAGCTGCAGAAGTTGTAAATGAGTCCAAAAAATCCATTCCAAGTTGGGCAAATGACTGACCTGGTACCTGGACCCAATGTAAGAGACCTGCGGTCTTGCCCGGAGGCGCTTTGCACCTTTGGCAGTCCGCACACGCTTGTACGTGGCGTTTTACACCAGCGGGCAGCTTCGGCCAGTAGTACCTGCTTGCCGTACCGGTATCACTTCGAAAAGAATTACTAAAAGCATGCCACCATGAAACCACCGCAGGTCATCTAGGCTACACGAGAATGTTGTCGCGACTCCGATGCAAGTATCACTTCGAAAAGAATTACTAAAAGCATGCCACCATGAAACCACCGCAGGTCATCTAGTCTACACGAGAATGTTGTCTCGACTACTATGCAAGTATACTTGCATCGGAGTTGCTATAAGAACAAAGTGCATGTACTTGTTTATGGTGTTCCTATAATGGCTTTAGTGGATACCGGAGTAACTGTATCCGTAATGAGTCTCGGTTTTAAAGGTCGGTTGGGGCGCAAAGTAGTATTTCGGTGGGACCAGGCTGCAACGTTTTGTGGAGTAAACGGCGAGTCGTTGCGCCCTGTTTGTGCGTGCACTGCTGAAGTATCCTTGGCTGGTGGAGTTTTCGCGACGGAATTTGTAGTTATTCCCCGATCGACGCACCAAGCGATTTTGGGCATCGACTTATTGCGACAGTGTTGTGATGGCCATGTTTCTTTCGTGCTCTTAAAGGAGACTTGCATTCAAGGTGAACTTTGTGTATCTGCAGATACTGTTGTGCCCCCGTCCACCTCTGTGTTCGTGCCGGTTTTATGTCGCGGGGAAGTTCTAGACTGTTTCGATGCCTCCGTAGAGGCAATGCATCTAAATTGTGTGAAGAAGCACGTTTTTGTCCCTCACTGTGTGGTATCCATCGGCAACGGGCGTGCTCGCTTGTGGACAGCCAACTGCTCGGCAGAACCCGTCCTGCTTCCAGCTGGCTTGAAACTCGCCTACTTTACAGAATACACGTCTTCGTCCGTAACCGTACTAACAGAACCGCCGTGTAAACCTGCTGATCTTCGCCACGTCTTAGACAAAAAGCTTCTCTCTATGATAAACAAGTCGCTCAGCACAAGGGAGCGCCATACCTTGGTGGATACGCTTTCTAAGCATCTGTGAGTGTTTTACTTTGCGCAGCCGGGCAAAGCGTTCTCGATTCCCGAGTCACGAACACGCCATACTATCGACACGGGATCTACGCGCCCGATCAGGCAACAGCCTTATCGCGTGTCGCCTAACGAGCGCAAGATAATCAGGGAACAAGTGAGTGACGTGATGAAAAATGGGATGAGTCCTCGAGTCCTTGGGTAGCTCCGGTCATACTCGTCAGAAAGAAAGACGGTAACTGGAGATTTTGCGTCGATTATCGAAGAATAAACGCCGTGACTAAGAAGGATGTCTGCCCGCTGCCCCGGATTGATGATGCAATTGATTGCCTTCATTCGGCCTCTTATTTTCTTCAGCGTACCTGGGCTCAGGATACTGGCAAATCCCGATACACCCGGCAGACAAGGAGAAAACAGCCTTCATAACCCCGGATGGATTATTCGATTTCAATAAGAGGCCATTTGGGTTGTGCAACGCTCCAGCAACCTTTGAAATGTTCATGGACATAATTCTGCGAGAGTTAAAAGGGAACATCTGTATGTGCTAACTTGACGACGTTGTTATATTCGGGCGCGCATTCAATGAGCGCAATACGCGCTTGGATATTGTCCTCGACTGCATCAAAAACGCTGGCCTGGTTTGGAACTCCAAGAAATGTAACTTTGGTGACCATCAAACCCTTGGGCTGGGTCATCTTGTTGACAAAGACAGTATCAGGCCTGATCCCCTCAAGATGGCAGCTGTTGAGGCATTCAGTGCACTGCATTCAGTGGAGCAACTTCCTAGTTTTCTGGGTCTTTGCTCTTACTTTCGCCGATTTATTCCTGATTGTGCTGACGTCGCTTATCCTCTGACAAATCTGCTACATAAAGACGCACGGTTTGAGTGGACACCCGAGCGCGGTTTTGCATTTCGGCAATTGAAGTTCCTGCTGACCTCCCGAGCCTATCCTTCGCCACCTCAGTCCTACTGCGCCGACAGAAATCCACACAGATCCTAGTGGCGTTGGTCTGGATGCCGTCTTGGTCCAACGCTATGACGACCGTCAGCACGTGATTGCTTATGCAAGCCGCTCATTAAGCAAACCTGAACACCTATAAGCGGTGACAGAGAAAGAATGCCTAGCTGTAATCTTTGCGGTTCAGCGATTTCGTTCAAACTGGTACTGACGCCCATTCCTAGTCGTGACAGACCACCATTCCCTGTGCTGGCTCGTGAACCTTCACGACCCTTGTGGTCGCCTGGCGCACTGGGCTTTGAGGTTGCAGGAATATAATTTCACTGTTTCCTACAAGAATGGCCGAAAACATGCTGACAGAGACTGCCTTTCCCGTGTGGCGCTAACCACGACGGACTGCGACGCAGAGGATTTTGATAATCTCAGCGCTTCTGTGACATCCACTTTTCCATATAGTGATCCGTTCAAAGCAGAACAACGGATAGACACAAACTGGAGTCACTCTTCATTTCTGCCCATTCAAGTGCAACAAGCAGCTACTGTGTATGTCATGGGCTCCTGTACAAAGAAACTGCTCAAGCACGGGTGCCCGCTTCCTTCTAGTAGTGCCGAAGCGTCTCCGGCAAGCAGACCTTCAGGCTCTGCAAGATGACCCTACCTCCGGTCGCTTAGGCGCTGTGCGCACCCTTTATCTCCTTCAAGAACGCTTTTACTGTCCCCGGATGCGACATTCGGTTGAGTTATATGTCACCAGCTGCATACAGTGCCAATGTCGGAAACGGCCAACCACTGCCCCATCTTGTCTCCTTCAACCTGTGCCGCCTCCCAGCTCACCCTTTCGGCAAGTTGGAATTGATCTGTTGGGTCGCTTTCCGCAGTCACTTAAGAGGAACCGCTAGATAATAGTCTGCGCCGACTATTTCACACCCTATTTCGAGACGGCGGCTATACCATCAGCCACTGCCATCGAAGTGTCGCTCTTCTTACTTCTCGCAATTGTTCTGCGACATGGACCGCCTGGTGTTATCATAAGCGACCGGGGACGTCAGTTCACGGCGGATATCGTGGAAGAGCTCGTGTGTTTATGTAACTCGCACTTCAGGCAATCGACGCCATATCATTCGCAAATGAACGGCCTCTCTAAGCGCACTAATCGAACAATCACCAATATGCTTTCTATATATGTTGCTTCCGATCACAAGAATTGGGATGAAGTTCTACCGTTTATTACTTACGCCTACAAGACCGCCAAGCCCGATACACCAGCTACAGCCCCTTCTTCCTTGGATATGCTCGGCCGCCCCGGTATAAGCTCGACACTGTCCTCCCATTTTACTACCACGGCAATTGGACGCTCGCCGATACGCTATGCCTCGCTGAAGAAGCTCGGAGACTTGCGCGTCTGCGGACTTTGGCATCACAAGAAAGCTCCAAATCCCGCTAGGACGCACGACATCGGCCTGTTAGATATCACCCTGGTGAACTCGTTTGGCTTTGGACTCCAACAAGGAAGCGCGATTTGCGCCAAAAGCTGCTGGCAAACTACGATGGACCGTATATTGTCATCGACAAAGTAAGCGAAGGGAACTATACTCTCGCACGCCTCACGAACACTGGTAGACGTTCTGCTAGAACACAAGTCACGTATGTCGCACGGTTGAAATCATACACGCCACGACAAGCTAGTTGACTCGCCCAGTGGGCTTTGTCTGCGAGGAGAGGTATATGTTACGTCCAAGCTCGTAAAGGGGACGCGGGCATCAAGAAGAGATGGGAAGAGTAGAACGAAGACTGTGCAGGTGCCATTCCTGTATTTCGTAGCCTGCCGTTCCTGCTCTCACACGCCTAAATAAATCCATTTTCCCCGTGCTTGTAACAATATGTAAAAATGACACGTTTAAGTACTCTTTCTTCACGCTCGCAATAGCAGAATGGAACCAACTTGATACTCTATTACCATCATTGAATCATTATCTGAATTTGTGTGACAAATAGAAAAAACTGTTAGTGAATAAGAGGAACTATGGCATGTAGGGACGCGGGCACAGGCTGCTATATATGTTAGAAAATTTTAATAAACCTCCTCATTAACAGCAGCTTATTCGTATGCCATAATTATTATGAAACACTCGAAGTTTAATTTTAGTTGCTTCTGTTTTATTACCTGCCTCTAGTGACGCCTGTGCTATCGCTATTTTCCTTACCCGTTTCTCGCAAAGTGTCCTGCCTTCTTTTTCTTTTCTTCCTTTCTTTCTTTCTTTTAGTATTCCGTTTGATCTTAGCGTGGTATTACTTGTACAGTGTGTATAACTTGCATTGCTTATGTCGTTGTTTTTTACTACCAATACTTTGAATTCCTGGACTGTACAGATGAATTATTGTACTGCCCAACTTCAGCGCTTTTAAAGGAGAGCAGCAGTATTGAAAATAAAAAAAACAAATAAATAAAAATAACTTATAGGTAATTAAGACACACTTATCATCAGACTTTGGTGTTAATTAAGGCGAGTTTAGTTAAGGTACAGTCATGAAGGTATAGTTAGTTAAGCCACTGGAAGCCACGACCTTTGGTGGGAGTCGAACCTTCGACCGTTGGTGTAAATCAAGCCCATGTCCATTCGTTGTGTGCACCATGTGACGAACACCATTGGTCACGTCGCGACGATTCCGCTGACATTGCCACTCGAGTCAAGTGAACCCGCCAGTGATGCCACAGGACATCGCTGCGCTTCAGGTAGCCACCATGCTTTCGCATTTATCCACCTAGGGATAACTAAGTGCCCTTTACATATTTTCTTGATGGAATCGTTATTCTTGCACATTTAGCAACTCGTGTAATACACCTACTGCCGAAAATATGAATGCTGGGGATTTTGCGAGCCCAAACGACCATCGTATATTGAGGCACATCAATTGCCAGATTATTTGGACTACTTGTAAGTCTCTTAACCTGCACCTAAACCTATGTACATGAGCGTTTCTACATTTCACTTGCATAGAAAAGCGGCCGCCGCGGCCGAAGTCAAACTGGGGACCTCAAGCTCAGCCGCACAACGTCATAGCCAATATGCTACCACGGCAGGTAGCTCACTATTTTTTAATATTTCATTGTCTACGTTGGGAAGCCAAATGCCGAGCAGACCCCTTTGCAAAAGCCCGATAACTATGGAAGGTGAAGAAGACAAAATGAGATAATGATAAAATGTAAATGTTAATACACCAACTTGTCAGCGTCATCTTGGCGCTACCCCAACTTGGCATTCACAAGACAGTTGTATCTTATACAGCTAAGCTGTATATCTCAACTGCCCAATGGATTTCTCGTGTCGGTGGTGAGCACAAATGTGTATTGAAATACCGGTCCGACTCACGGCGTAGGTGAAGCGGGCTTCAAGCACTCCACCCCTAATAATAATAATAACAACAACGACAACAACAACAACAACAATAATAATAATAATAATAGTAATAATAATAATAATAATAATAATAATAATAATAATAATAATAATAAAAAGATGATTATGACATTATTCTAGTCCAAATGGATTGTTTGATGACGATGGGTACACTGGAATTGTTTGTGAACAGCGCACGTACTCACGAGTAGGACACATTGCCGCATACGGAGAGGACAAGATGTCTCTACAACTGTACAACCTCGACTCGCAAGAGGACAATGTCTGTGTCTGTGCCATGCAAACTAAATAAGAAATTGCCATATCACCACTTCGGTGGACTCCAGGCGCACTTAAGTGTGATTTACAGAAGCTCACATCCAGGCACCTTGCATTGCTTAGCCGTGATGACAATAGCCCTGTGATTGTTGTTGGACACATGAATGCAGCCATTTCAAAACCAGAAAATAAATGGTTCACTGAGCTCGTGCTAGAAGAATTTCGTTTGAAGTGACACACCCATCTGAGTCGCTCAACTATTCAACAACGGTCGTGTATAGATTTAACTTTGGCGAAGATTCTGCCTAAGGTTGTAATCGGACCAAACAGTCTATATCACAGTAATCACAAAGCTATTTTCACCACCAGTACGAAATGTTGAAAAGAAATACATGTACAGTTGTCTCGACCTGTGTGATGTTCCACAGCTTCTCTGTTCATCCACCTTCACCGAGAAATATGGTTCCTCAATTTTCTTTCTATTCTTTTCTTTCCTGTTCGTTTCTTAAATATATATTAACTTCTTAATATTTAACCTTTCTGCTGCTCAATCATGCATAAGGGTGAAATCAATTTAAGAAAACAATTGACATCTACTTAATGCGAACCATGCTTGCTTAGGAAGAGAATGGTTGTTATTAAAGATACAACTGCTCTACAACGATCGGTTATTACTTTGCGACGTGTTGCAAACTCATGCCGAGTGGAGAGGAAGGTTCGGTTTGTTGTTATAGCTAGTGACGCATGTTAGTGTCAAATAGGTACATTGAAGAGCGGCGCTTACACAGTGGCAACTACGGCTAATACCTTGTAACAGACACCGTGTAGCCCAAGTGGCACGCTCCCAAATTGGTGTTGGGGCGTTCATTGAAAAGCATCACGTACGCAGTACCCCGTAGCTGTAGCGCATAGACATAGAAACGTCCCACATTTTCCGGTCATTAAAGTCGGCCTCTAAAACGTTGATTGACGAGCAGCGCGTACACAGCGGCGCATACCGAGGGCCACGAACCGAACTTGGCATGAAAGAGTTTCACTAAATACCGACGCACATTACTTCGGGATTGCAGCACGTTTCAAACGCGTTGTAATGAACATGAAGTGGAAGCACAAGATCCGTAACACGGGACAACGGGGAAATGAACAGAGAAGTGAAGGAGAGTAGGAATCGGTTTACATGGACTGGCGTTAGGTGTCTTGCTTTTAAAATGGAGCAGTCGATCTACACTGTGATTTTGGAAGACCTGGTCCCGAACATCTCACTTCCAAGTTGACGGACAAAACCATCGCGCGCCTAGTGGTCACTAGGGCACATACCTTCTGGCACATACCTCATTGCCCAAGTGGCACATAGCCAGGGGCACATACCCAAACGCGCATCAGGGGCGTTCATTGAAAAGCAGCACAGATGCAGTGCCGCGTACCTTCGGTGCATACACGCAGGAAGGGCGCCCATTAAACAATCACCTTAAAAAGTTGACCTCAAGAAGGTTGATTGAAGAGCGACACATACTCAGTGGTACAAACCGAAATGGGCATCAAGGAGTTTCATTGAAGAACGGCGCCTACTCTTGCGCATGTGCACTGTACAGTCAGCTGACGAGTGAACATAACCATCTATGGGTATTTTGCGCCTACAGTCAGTTGTCAAGTGGACAAAGTAGGGAAAAAGGGGGAATTAGGGCTGACGGCGACTGACCCTGTGAGAGCCTCAGACTGCCAGTGCATAGGTACAACAAAGTAGAGCAGAAGATTTTGCAGGCTTACTATGCTGTAATATTCCAAGCAGCACACAACAGTACTTCTTGCTGCCTAAGACGCTACAACTACCTAGAAATACACTGAATACAACCAAGTGCATGGCCTTACCGAAACCATCTCTTTGTTTATGACACTAAAACCGAAGGTTAAGAAGAATAATATGCTGGCAACCTAGCAGGTATTATACGAACCCAACCTGATTGAATTATTTTTATCTAGTAAGAAAATATTCAAAGGCAGGATAATAGACCGTCCCTGACTGGGGCAAGTCAGGCCTCGCGACATTTATTAATATCTGCAGACCATCCCTCTGCATTCGGGATGGTTAACAATCTTAAGAATTGGCCAAGTTTTTAACTTTACTATCTTCAAATTTGAAGAATGTTCTTACACTTACTATATTCAGGATATGTCTACAAAAATATTCAGATGGTCTCCAGATCACCATTATAGAATACTGGGCTGAACTTGTTAAGCATTGTTCGCATTATTACATGGAATGTTTAGCTTTATGGGAGAGGCGGTCTGGTCAGTCACTACTGCTTTATGGATACTCCTAAGTACGTGGATTGTAACCCACTTGAATGACATTCACTTCAATTACTGCAGGTCCTGTCTGCTAAAACTTTTGCAACTATCCGCAGCGTCAAGGAAAAATAACCAAACTTACTCGCACCACAGCGCCATTTCATGCGACCGCCAACCATTTTGTGGGCGTTTGTTTAGGATACATCCTCTTCTGAATATAGTTTAGTAAGTTACGCGTGCACAAGCTTATTTGTAGGCAATAGGACCTGTGACATATATGCGTTGCGGAACGAAGCCCAGACAGTGGCATCGATGTCAATGAAGCCTCTACGAAGAAGGTCTCGCCAAGGCATGAGCTAAACAGAGTGATTCTTTTGGGTTCCACAGAATTATTAAAAAGCGTCTGCGGCAGATGACCTAAGACAAAGACAATAACTGCAACATCAAAATCATTGAGCATTTGACTATTTCATCTCTGTGCTTCTGTCTATTGCTTCTTTTGAGCTGATCTATGTTGGAAATATCGCGCGCTATGACCCTGCAGAAACCCTTTGGCGCAATCCATCTCAGGATGACTGTGGAAGGCAACGTACTTAGCATTGAATAAAACATTTGGAGAAGCTTATGGTTCTATGGCGGCACACTGAGTTAAAATACCCAGTGACCTTAGTTAGCGACAAATACAATGTGGCGCAGCTTCCTAAAGCGTTGGGCTACTGTCCATGGGAAAAACGTGTGATGTATGTTGCAGTGTGTCCAGCACTAATGCCCTTCCATATACGTTTTCGCCACTAGGATAAGTGCCGCGAACCTACCCTCTATCTGCGCACCCCTTCCCCACTCACCATTCAGGTTCTCGCATCAGGTAGAACTAACGTAGTCACAGCTTCTGGTTTTAGATGGAAGCGACGTTACTACTGCAGTAATGAGTGAGCGTGTACGAAGGGAAAATTAAGGAACCGAAAATACCGGAAGTGCAAGAACCAGAAACGGAAACCACGGGAGAGAAAAATGTGGAAGCTGAACTGGTGTGAGCTACGAGTGGGTCAACAGCCGCGTACGTCAAAGGATGGCTCAACTTCAAAAAAGCGGCTATGGCGCATAGATGGATGGGCTTCACCCTGCATAGGTAAAATTGCAAATGTTTTCCAATGACGCATTCGGCTGGTCGAGAATACCCACCATGAAGACGAATAACAGAAATGCAGTCGAGCTTTTCTACCGCTGCACTGTTCCTACTGCACACTGGCAGAAGTCGGTGTCGGAGAGGCTCATTGAACAGCAGCACACACCGAGCGCCACAAACACCGTACTTCAAGTCAGCGTGAAGAGATACATTGAACAGCGGTATATGCCCAGTGCCCCATTCGCAATGAACGAAGTCGCCGTCAAATAGCTTCATTGAAGAACAGAAAATAGGTGCACTATGGCACCCACAAAGTGCACCAAGTGGATCCAACTAGAGGTTTCGAATTCTGTTCCCTCAGCACAGCAGTCTGACGGACTACAAACTCCGCCTAGAGCGACCCAGAGGCGCAAGGTTGCCGGAAAAAGGTTAGATAGATGGATACATAGATAGATAGATAGATAGATAGATAGATGGATAGATAGATAGATAGATAGATAGATAGATAGATAGATAGATAGATAGATAGATAGATAGATAGATAGATAGATAGATGGATAGATGGATGGATGGATGGAGGGATGGATGAATGGATAGATAGATAGATAGATAGATAGATAGATAGATAGATAGATAGATAGATAGATAGATAGATAGATAGATAGACAGACAGACAGATAGATAGATAGATAGATAGATAGATAGATAGATAGATAGATAGATAGATAGATAGATAGATAGATAGATAGATAGATAGATAGATAGATAGATAGATAGATAACGAACAGTGCGTCTAGTTCGCTAACAATGCTTATCATATCAAAAGTATTTGTGTAGCCACTGGGTTCTTACCTGAGCCCACTGTGAATCGAATTGTGTCAGGGCTGCTTCCATTGAATACGTAGAACGCAACTGTCCGTCTGCATACAAAAATTAGAAGGATCAATAAATTAACATCCACAATGTGGAGCCGGATATTCTCGAACACAAGAAAAACCGAAAATATTTCCTTTTAAAAGCAGAATAATTGCTTCGATGTGGCTTGAATATATTGCAATTCAAATTTTCGTAATACCTCCTCCAAACTTCGTTAAATCGAACGCTGGTTTTGTGCTCGGATTGTTTTAATGGCAGGGTGGAGAATATTGACACGTGTACTTATCTTTATCGGGCGACCATGTTTTGCCGCCTAACAAATATTATCGCACAGCGCGGGACGCACCTGCATGTATTCGAAGTTTATGGAAAGTTATCGATGCTTCTATCTGCCATATGTTGTTGCCGAACCTTATGTTATCTGATTTTATCACCTGACGCGAATGGTGTAGAACTTTGTGGAAGGCACGCGGGTCCCAACGATTACTCTGGAAAATTCGACGATTGATGTATAAAAGCCGACGCGCTTGACCCGTTGAGCAGGTTTTCGACGATCGCCGACCGTGTTCGCCGCTATGGTTGTGCTATAAGTGTAGCCTCTTCTTGTGGGCACAGGTTCGCCCTATAAAAGTTTGTTTTGTCTATCACAGTATTGCTACTGCGTTCTTCAAAGTCACCATCACGTGAAATTTGATTCAGAAGAAATACCTTCCAAAGAAACAGCGCATTCGATAGGTATGTTTTTGAAATGCACGAATTCTTGGATGTAACGTCATAGACATCGGCATCAAAAAGTAGCTGTTTCATACACTGTAAATATATTTGACAGAAGTTGGTGATACTGTGACGTTAACATTCTCCTTAAAATATCTGCGTTAGGTATGCGTTTATTGCAAAATGTAGCATGTTACACGGGATGCTGGGGAAGCACATGAACTAAACATACGCAGATATATCTTTAGGGGCGGGGGAGGCGGGCTTGTGAGTGTGCTCGCACAACTTCGGTCAATCAGACATCGTTTCGCCCATAAATGAACTTGTCGTATACATGCTTGTAGATGAAGAAAGGTAAACTCACTTCGGTATGCCACCATGGCCTCCAAAAAACCAAATGTATTCGCCCTTCTTTTCTTCTGGTGCCAGCCACATTCTCTTCGCCGTCAGGCATTCGTATATGGTGTCGTTATCCTGGTCAGAGACCGCGACAGCGAATGGGAAGTTTTCGAAGATCTGCGTACAAGGCCAGGAAATGTGTTTATGATTGGTTATTCTAGAAAGTCATAATCAATAAAGTTGTTTGTGGCAGCTTATTAAGTATGCTTGCTACAGAAGATAGAGACAATAAACAGGCGAGCTTTCCTAGTTTCACGCCACGACATGCTTAAGTTGTCCATGTCTAGTGCCTGGGTATTGAATGCGTAAATAATGTAAGGGAAGTCAACGCGCTCTATTTCTCGCGAGTTGCAACCACGCCAAGCAAATAAAATCCATTATGGCGAGCATGAAGGTCCTCCACCAAAAAGGAGCATGCTAAAATCAGTTGTCGGCCGGAAACATGGTCTCAGGTGCGCGCCAGTTCTTTTCGCCCCACGAATTAATCCTTCTGCAGCCGTTGCCAATTTTGCTTACTTTAGAAGTTTTTTGCTTATGAAAGAAAGCTGTCAGCCACACTAGAGTAGGTCCTTCGTGCGTTAGAAGTGAGAGCGTTCCTTATACCATCGGTGGACGAAATTGAAAGTACGGAACGTCGTAACAAGTGTTTGTCTTACTATTGATTTTGCCCAGAAATAGCGAAATGGGCTCTTATTGCCCATAATAATGTAAAGCTCTTACTATTGAGAACAATGCTCAAAGAGATATCTAGGACTAGGAACAAAGGGGGTCGAATTAAACTGTTTTTGTCTCTGGTCGAAAGCCTAAACAACCAGTTAAAGCAGAATACATTTTTAATTCCTCATTACGTACTTCTTACGTTACGTCTTGTACAGCAAAATTGTCGCGCTTGCATCTGGCCGTCTTGTCTCAAAGTTCTGCGCTAAGCACTAGAAAGATGTCGAACCAACAAGGCTACAAGTGAATCTTTACAAAGTAATGTCAAAGTACCGCTCTACTCTGTGCGACCGGTACAAGGGTCAATAGTTACCTTGAAGCTGTCTGGAACATCGCTGGTTTCCTGAGCTGCTGCAAGCAGCAGCTGCAGAGCAATGACGTGAACAACCAGAAAGCAAAAGCGCTGCATGCTGTTTTACCAGAGTTGGGCCTACCGAAAGTAACATCGAACTGAGTGTCCCTTATATTCTCCGCGTTGTGGCACGGAAGATAGCAGACACCGAAACATATTGTCTCTTTTTGTAGAAAATTTCAGATGTGATTGTTCGTGTAAAGCGGTCCTTGGATAAAAGAAAACTCATTTTTCGTGTTATCAAAGAATCAAACATACTTTAATTAAATACGCCATAAGAAATTTCAATGTTGTATCACTTCCTCCTACTGATTCATTGCGAAGTACTTTAAAAGGCATATGGGAAATCCCTAAATAATGAAGCAATAGAAGATAATACTTTTCAATATCATATGTTTTGCATATTTTATTGTGATGGGCGTAAGTCCGTGCGATGATGATCATAACACTACATGCAGCTGTAAGAACACTTTTAATTAAAAATAACCCTTTGTTATATATTATTTAAAATATTGCTGCAGTATCAAAATCAAAAACAAGAATACTGCTCCACTACCTATAGATTTGGTTATATTTGAGAAAAAGTTGATTATGAGCGATATGCATCACTGCCACACAACTTATTTATATAGGGCGGCTCACATATCGCAGTGCCTGCATGTGCATCTTATTCCGTCCACCAGAATGACATGTACTTCGCGGTTGAGTGCTTAGATATAGAAAAGGCCTTGTCAAGGCGTTACGAGATAGTGATTTTCTGCCACACAAATATTGTTGTAAATATAAGTGCATATGACATGAAGTAGACATCCCATCACGCGAATAGAAAGAGATAACTTCACCTCTAAAAACGTTTTCAGCCAAGAATTTAATTAGAGGCAAAATGAACAGCTTCAGACAAACGGAGTGATATCAGCGACATGGGCCGAGAGAGAAACCGTAGTAGCAGCATAAAATACAATAAAAAAACAGGGTGTTGCGTTCAGGAATGCAAAGGCCTACGTAGCCTTCCCGACATGAATTTGATTAGGTTTTTTTATACCACAAGGCTTTTGTATTACTAGCAGCGCCACATGATATGTTTGTAAAATAAGCAGGTACTTTATTTTACCCCTTCTAGGGTATGGCGTTTGTTTTTGAAGAAGCTGAGGCCGGCTCACCGTACAAGTTCGTTTTGGCACACATGACAATTATCAATCTCTTTTAGAAGGCGGGGCGAAAAAACGGCACCTAGTGGGAAAAACCTAAGTCGGAAAACCCCCTAAGCAGCCTTAAATGGGTAACATTGAATAATATGGACCAATCAGGTTTTCCTTTTTTGGCGACATTTTTTGATGAAACACGATGAAAGGTGCGACCGGGGTACAAAAACGGTTGAATACCTTCAGCGACTATCACAATCATACACCTGTGCCAGATATTTCCGTTCGCTCGAGGAGGTCTGAACTACTACATAATTTTCAACTATGTTGTAACTAATACCCGTATTGCCACATTTGGCTGTCAACTACCACAAATTCTTAACAGACTGAATGCAAAAGGTGTTAACCATCAGACAATGCAGCACCTTTAAGGGTCCAAAGTTTTCTTTATTCTGTACAGAATGCAACTGAATAAGAGCCCTTCCGGTCCACTCCAAAAAAAATATTAAAGCGGATGACGCCTCAACGATAGTTCTAGCAAATAACCTCACATGAAGTGAGCGCTTGATGTATCCCTAATAACGCCGAGATTGCCAGGGCATGTCATCGTTTGAAAGAATATTATGGTGTTTCTGCCAGCTAGGTCTATGCACCAACCAAAGTCATTGCCTCTTATTGTGAACAATTTCTTGTGACGAAATTTCCAGAATATGCAATGGATGTCTCAGAAAATGGCAGATGCTCCGTAATGTTCGAAATTTTGAATGTTTACGTTCTTTAATAAGAATCACTTGGGCTTACTTTGCCACTCAAGTGAAGGCAATATTCTAGGGCTGAGGGGAGCACAGTAGGTTTCTTCCGCCTTTGTTCTAAAGGCGATCAAGTCATTTGTGCTGTTAGTTGCCTTTTATATTGTAGTGGACAGTACTAATAGAGCCCCGCGGTGGCTGAAGAAGAAACTGGACTTGCGCCATCAGGCATATAGGCTCGACGATGGCAGCGGCAACATCAACACAGTCATCTGTTTATTAAATGCAATTTTTGTTAGCCTCTTCTTCCTACAAGTTGGTGACGATGGACGTGATACCACAGCACAACTGTACAAATCTGCCATGTTTCTTTTCGACAGCATAGAACCGGCTGCCGACCAAAGATGTCTGGAAGAAAACGGAACGTCTTCCGTCGGCGCACTGCAACTTCCTGATTTATGGCCATCGGACTGTTCGCCCACATCGAGGCGAAGTTTCGTCGTCACCGAGCCCCATCTCAGGCGGCCAAGTATGACAACGTCGTGAGTACACGTAAACTGACCAGTGCTGCTTTAGTCCACGACATTTTGCTGAGCAGTACGATAGCCTTAAGCAGGAGTTACTACAGCGCCCCACTGACTCTCGGTCCCGACGGATTCAACAGCTCCTCTCATCGGCGGAACTTAGTGACAGAAAACCGACTTAGCTGCTTCGCCGCATGACACCACTCCTGAGACCCAGCCCATCATCAGCAGACTCGAAAATCTTTCAAGAGCTCTCCTGCGAGTGTCTACAGAACCAGGTATGCCTAATTTTATGTGCCTCACCTACTACGACGTCTGTCGAGGCCTTAGCGACGATGGCAGACCAGATTGTGGATTCTTTTTATTCTGTGATATCCACTGTTCACCATTGTAATGTACCCGTTGAGACACAAGCCCAGTTACTGCATTACTTTGAAGAACCACACAGCTCAATCACGCACCCGGCTGCCCAAGTAGAGGTGCTAACTAACCAGTTGGCTGCCTTATGCTTTGTGGCGACTAACCATCAGCATCGGGATTGCTCTCATGACGAAAACGTGTCACGCCCTGCGTCTCCGTCTATTTTTTGGTATCCCGCAAGATTTGACACTCGTGCACGGCAGTGCCGTCCGCCTTGCAACTTTCCTGGAAACATTCAGCAAGTCACTGATGATGGCTAGTTGCTCCTGGCTCTACATCAATCCGTCTCTTCTACGTCACCGACCCTGTCACGAAAGTTCGCTATCTTGTACCCACTGGTGCCGAAAATTGTGTCATTCCTTCGACTTTGCAATACCGCAGAAGGCATCACCATGACGCACCTTTTCTCACTGCCATCAATGGTTCCAACATTAAAACGTATGGCCTCAAATCTGTCACTCTTGACCTTAGTCTGCGACGCCCTACACGATGTGGTTCCATCCGCTGTCTGTCACCGAACCTTGTGTTATCTGATTGCATGTATGCGCGACGCGAATATTGTAGAACTTTGTGGAAGACACGCGGGTCCCAGCAATTACGCTGGAACGTTCTACGACTGATGTGTAAAAGCCGACGCGCTTTACCAGCTGATCAGATTTTCGACGATCGCCGAGTATGTTCATCGCTATCGTTGTTCTTTGAGTGTAGCCTGCTTTTCAGGGCACAGGTTCGCCCAATGAAACACTAGTTTCATTATTCAGAGTTTTCCGGCCTTCTTCACCGTCACATCTACGTGACACTTTGATGGAAGTGCTAGTGCGTTCATATACCGAACGCCCACCGAAACCCGCGATCCAAGTCCGAAACCCGAAGACAATACTAACGTCGCCAAGGATCAGCGAGCAAGCCGTAGGCAGCAATGGTGCGACCGGAATGCGAACCTCCTTCCGAGAAGGCCAGAGGAATCAAGCCCAAGTGAAAAACCCCAATGGCTGCCCTAGCGTCCCCCATTCTCCTGCAACAACATTGGGACCCACCAACATTTCATGGATTATCGCCTGAGGGTTCAGGAACGTGACTCGAGACATATGAAAGAATCACTACTTTCAGCAAATGGGACTCCGACGACAAGCTGCGGCCTGTATAATTCGCCTTAGAAGACGCTGCCAGGACGTAGTTTGAGAACCGGGAGTCGACCCTGACAACGTGGGACCTGCTCCGTAGAGCCTTCCTGCAGACCTTTATGAGCGTAGTGCGTAAGCAAAGGGCCGAAGCTATGCTAGAAGCCCGCGTACAACTACCCAACGAAAACATAGCGATCTTCACCGAGAAAATAACGCGCCTGTTTCGCCACGCCGACGTCGACATGTCCCAGGAGAAAAAGCTTCGCCTACTCATGCGTGGCGTCAAGCAAGGACGTTTCGCCGGAATGATATGAAATTCACCGAAAAGCGTCGAAGAGTTTCTTCACGAGGCTACAGGCATAAAGAATGTTCTGTTAATGCTAAAGTGGCAATTCAACGGTTGCGAAGCGCAGCAAACTACTTCGAAGTTCAAGCATTGGCCACCGAAGGCCTACGCGAGATTAATAGAGCGGTCGCGCGAGAGGAACATCACAGGATGTTCCCAAGATCCCAGCCTCAGCTTGCGTCGATCGCAGACGTCGCGAGAGAAGAAATCCAGCGGTCCCTGGAACTTCCCGAAGGCCAGCCGAAATCTCCACAGGCCGCCTGAAGCGACGACCTACGCCGCGGTCGCCCCCGCCCGAGCACTGTAACGACGGAGTTCCGCCGTCCACCGCCACCGCCAGCTCGCCCACCCATCGCCAACGAAGCTACCCAAGGAAGACAGGCGTGTGGCACGACCCTGACCACCACCCTTTTTTGCCACTGAGGGAAAGCGGGTCACCTCTACCGCCGATGCCCATACCCGGAGATAAGACTGCGAGGGTTCATCGTTAACGCGCCGGGGCCACAGAATGGCGAACGACCTGGCGATATCGCCGACTACCTCACCACCACTCAGTGGAGCCTTCGACGACTGTCCCGTTCGCCGTCACCAAGCCACATTCGCCTAGCGGCCTGGTGACGCTAGGCGTCTACGTAGCTGTCGCCGCAGCGCCGACCATACAGTGGCCCAGCCGGGGCCGGTCACTGAGCCCATATCCGGAAATGTAAAAGCAGCAACCGATGGAGGTGCAGTTGATGTTGAACTGACGAGGATCCTCCACCGCTGACAAGGACGTCTCGACGACATAACAACGAAACGCCGCCATCCCGACGAAGTCTGGAAGCAAACAATACGCCGACGAAAGACAACCTGAACAACGCCGCAACGACTGCTGTGTCAACGCGACGCAGCAGTGATCCGACGGCAAGACCTAACTGTAACACAAGACAAAGGAGCACCGACCTCGACGTGCTTCTTGATGGCCATGCAGTCACCGCCTTAGTGGACACAGGGGCAGATTGCTCCGTAGTGAGTGGACACATCGCCGCCGAGTTGAAGCAAGCTAAAACTGCATGGGAAGGCCCTCAATTCAGGCCGCTGGAGGGCACGTCATACACCGACTGGAATTTGCACGGCAAGAATTGCCGGTCATGACCGAACTTACCTTGCCACCTTCGTCATCCTCCAACAGTGTTCACGAGACGTCATTCTCGACGTGAACTTTCTGAACCAACAAGGCGCAATCATCGAGTCGAAATCGATAATGCTGTCGGGAGATCAAGCGATACCTTCGGAGAGCTCTTGTAGTGACCACGCCTTGAGTGTGCTCGAAGATCAAGTGAGCATCCCGCCGCGCTCCAGCATTATAACTTTCGTCGGCACCGAAACACCCGCTAACGTAGACGGCGTCATCGCGAGTGACCAACATCTCCTACTCGGTCGTGAAATTTGCGTCGCTAGAGGGATAGCTCGACTGCACGGAGGGAAAGCAGATGTGAAGCTAACCAGCTTCAGCCAAGAGTTCAAGCACATCAGCAAGTGCCCGAGAATCAGGTACATCGAGGAAATTGTGGAAACCAGCAATGACTTTGTCCTGTCGGATTCTGCCACATCTACGCCGACGACCATAGTTCCCGAACCAGGCTTCGACATAAATCCAAGCCTCCCCATGAGTAAGTAGCAACAGCTCAGAAGTCCTCTCCGACGATACAAAGACTGCTTTTCGACGTCATCGAGGATTCGACAAACACCAGTCGCCAAGCATCGCATAATCACCGACGAGTGCGCTCGACCACTCCGCCAGATCCCTTACTGAGTTTCGCCGCGAGAACGTGAAGCTATAAGAGAACAAGTCGACGAAATGCTGCGCGACGACATCATCCAGCCGTCGAAAAGCCCGTGGGCATCCCCTGTTGTCCTGCTGAAGAAAAAGGACGGAACCCTACGTTTCTGCGTGAAATATTGTCGGTTGAACAAGATCACAAAGAAGGACGTATACCTCCTTCCACGGATAGACGACACATTGGATCGGCTCTGCAACACTAAATACTTCTCGTTGACGGACCTCAAGTCTGGCTACTGGAAAATAGAAATCTGCGAGAGAGATCACCAAAAGACGGCCTTCATCACGCCACAGGGCCTCTACGAATTCAAGGTCATGCCATTCGGGCTGTGCTCGGCGCCTGCAACGTTTCAGCGCGTCATGGACACGGGATTGAAGTGGCAGACGTGTCTTGTTTACTTGAATGACATCGTTGTCTTCGCCGGAAATTTCGACGATCACCTTAGGCGGCTTGCGACAGTATTAGAGAGTGTCAAGTCATCAGGGCTCACTCTTAAGCTGGAAAATTGCCGCTTCGCTTACGATGAGCTCCTGTTCCCAGGCCACGTCATCACCAAAGCTGGAGTACGCACCGACCCGCAGAAGAGAGCTGCCATCGCAAAGTTCCACCAGCCCATCGACAAGAAGGCAGTGCGTAGATTCCTTGGCATGTGTGCCTACTACAGGCGCTTTCAAATCAAATCAAATTAAGTTTATTCATTACAATCAAAGAAACGGTTACATTCTCGTTTTACAGACGAGGGTCCCAAAGTCGAAGACTGTAACCGGGACCCTCGGTGGGTAAATATAAGAAAAAAAATTACATAGGTGGCAGGACAGAAATAAAATTTATAGCATGTACACTAACAGAAACGAAGAGCTCTAGTGAAACAGGAAAGTGATTATGATTACAATGTACAGTACTACTAACAAAAGATAAAAATAATATCGGCGTACAACAGAACTTTTAAATTATGTAAAGGAGTAACAGAACGAAATAGAGAAAAATGTGATCGATCGGCAGGCCGAGATGAACATGAAGTAAAAATATAAGTGTGCTAGAAATATACATATACAAAATTTCAACAGACACAAAAAACATGAGAATACATAAAAAGAAGCATTATGAACAAAACGACTAAAGGCAGCAGCAAGCATGTGAACAGCAAAACATAAGAGAAATAGTGATAATAAAAAAAACATTTGGAACCATAATTGCGTCACTGCGTCAAAAGGAACTGTTTAAGGGATTTTTTGAAGGCATAGAATGATGTGAGTGATTTTATGTTAGATGGTAAGTGATTCCATAAAGATATGCCAGCGAAAGATGATGTTAGTTTACCATAGTTGGTACGGACACGAGGCAGTAAAAATTTCTGTTAAAGGCAAACCTAGTTCTATTGTAGTTATGTAAATCATTTAGGTTAACGAATTCGTAAAGCAATTGGTTGTTAAGTAACTTGAAAAATAAGATTGTTAAATTATGTTGAAACAAGTTCGCGGTCGTTAAAATGAGGTTTTCACGGAGCAAAATGGATGCATTTGACTGACGAGGACTGCTAGTAAGGATACGAATGGCTTGATTTTGTAAATGCTGAACTGATGACAGGTGGCAATTGTACGTGTTGCCCCAGGTAGCGATGCCATAGTTAATATGACTATAGATAAAAGCAAAGTAAAGTGATAAAAGAGCCTTGCGAGAAAAGAAGGCGCGTGCTTTTATTAGAGCGCGAATGCCAAATGCCGTTTTTTTCTTAATATTGTTAACGTGGGAGTCAAATTTGAGGTTAGCGTCCAGGAGAACACCGAGGAATAGAACCAAGTCACCGGGTGGAATTTGATGAGCACCAAGTGTTAACGCTAGTGGAGTAGTTAGGACCTTGTAACACTATTAAATATAATATATTTAGTTTTCTCTGGATTAATAATTAGGTAATTACTTAGACACGATTCTACAACGTCAGTTAGCGCAGCATTTAACTTTGTTGTTAATGATATTAACGATGTGTCTGATAATGATATGGTGGTGTCATCGGCGTGTAAAACGCAGTGAGATGAATCTAAAAGGTCGGGTAAGTCATTAATGTAAATAATAAATAGTAATGGACCGAGAATGGAGCCCTGGGGCACACCTAAGTTAATTATTTTAGTTTGAGAAAGGGCACCCGCTACAAAAACCACGTACTGCCTATCCAACAAAAAGCTTTTTAATATAGTTAAAGCGGGACCAGTAATACCGTATGCTTCAAGTTTAGTGAACAAAATGCTGTGGTTAATCGTGTCAAAAGCTTTGGTGAAATCCAAAAAGACAGAGCCAACGAATTTACCACAATCTATAGATTTCTTAATAAAATCGGTTAAAGAGAGCAATGCTAAGCAAGTAGAACTTCCGGAACGGAATCCGAACTGACAGGGATTAATTATACTAAATTTTTCAAGGTAGTTGTTTAAACGTTTATATAATAAATGTTCAATAATCTTACTTAAAGACGAAAGAATAGATATTGGTCTGTAGTTAGAAATTAGGTCTTTGGTACCCTTCTTAAATACGGGAATAAGCTTAGCCATCTTTAGACATAGAGGAAAAGTGCCGGATTCGAAAATGCGATTAGTTATGATACAAATTGGTTCAGAAATAATATTAGCAACTAACTTTAAATGGTGTGCGCAAATGTTATCTAAACCTGGACTTGTGTTTTTAAGGCTACAGATTGTTAAATACACCTCTGGAACAGTAACAGGGGAAAGAAAAAATGAGTGAGGTAACCTAGACAAAGTTGGCTGAGTGACTGGGTTGTTATTTATTTGTGTCAGAGCAAAATAGTCGCTAAAGGCATTGGCAACATGAGTGGGCTCGCGGTGTGTTGTACCATTCAGGTTAATTTTAGAACATTGTTCAGGCGTAGAAGATTTATTCATGAATTCGTTCAGAAGCTTCCATTGTTTTTTTTGGATTATTGCTGTGTTTATTAAATTCATTATCATAGTAGCGCCTTTTAGCCTGTTTAAGTAGCGTGTTAAGAACATAACAATATTTTTTATAACGCAGAGCCAGCTTAGAGTTAAAAGGTTGCCGTTTAGTTTTCCTGTATAGGTTATCTTTCTTCCTTAAGCTGGTCAGTAATGCGGACGTCATCCACGGGTTGCAGGCATACTTATATTTATTCTTACACCTAACGGTCCGGGTGCTTATTGATACGGCATGTAAGAACAACGCAGAGAATTTATCAACTGCTGCTGCCAGATCTTCCAATAGATTGACCTGAGTCCAATTAGTATTGCTGATGGTATCATTAAATGTATCTTGGTTAAATACTTATGTACTGAAAGAGAGGTTGGGGGTTGGAATTAGACTGTTAAATTTAACGAAAATGGGAAAATGATCGGTTATATCAGTACGCACTACGCCCGACACAGGGGACGGTGTTATGTTAGATAACACTTGATCAAGAAGTGTTTGCGTTCCGTTATGGCTACATCTGGTATGGCAGTTAATAAGCGACTCGTAGCCATATCCGAAAAAGCAGTCCGAGTAGGCAGAATATGCGCTGGTATTTGTATCGAGTAAGTTGATGTTAATGTCGCCAACGATTAAAATATTCTTGTTTTCGAACGATAATTTGTTAAGTATGACGTCAAGAGCAAGTAGGAAGTCAGTGACAGAAGATGACGGGGAGCGATAGATGGAACCAAGAATAAGATTTTTCCGATTATGTGCAAAGAAAGGTTCTTCAGCCTCAATCCAAATAGCCTCACAGGAACTAACATTTATTGAAAGGTCGTGCCTACGGGTGTAAGTGACGTCCGAAGCAATGAAAATAGCAGCACCTCCACGATTATTAGACGAACGATGACAGTACTCAGAACTGTAAGATGGAAAACCG
Source organism: Dermacentor variabilis (assembly GCF_050947875.1). Classification (NCBI taxonomy): domain Eukaryota; kingdom Metazoa; phylum Arthropoda; class Arachnida; order Ixodida; family Ixodidae; genus Dermacentor; species Dermacentor variabilis. The sequence continues at coordinate 72,790,020 of NC_134573.1, read as the reverse complement.
TATAAATTGAAGTCGTTGTCAGAAAGCCAGGTCTCAGAAACACAAATAAACGAGAAAGAGTGATCAAGATTGTTGATAAAGTTACTAATGTTAGCATGATTCCTCCTAAGGCTTGGAGCGTTAAAATGGATCAGTGAACGATTATTATTTGAAAGTTGATACTTAAATCTTTGTGGGGATATCAAAGACATGGCATATTAAGGTGCGCACGCGCGAGGAAAAGATGAATGAAAGACGGTTAGGCGAAGATGCGCAGGTCCGCCTCAGATGAAATGCGGAATACTTTGCTGCCACTGGTCTTACGAGCTTTAATGAGGCAATTATCTGTCCACAGGAACTGCCAGTTGCTATCCTTCTTTAGCGCGAGTGCCTTCGCGGAAAGCCTCTTGTTGTCGGGAGTTAAATGGTCATTTACAAAGACTGGAGCTGGGGGTGGAGTGGAGCCTGAGAAACCAGTTTGGTTAGTTTGTAGGCGAGCCTTTCTCGCTTTGCGCAGAAATTCGGTTTTCTTGTCGCGGCAGCAGAAGCGGGCAATTATGTTTTTTTCGCCAGACTTCGTAGGCACGCGATGTACGGTGTCTAGGTCAGAGGGCGAAACAGGACATTCAATCACGTCGCCCATTAATTTGAGAATCGCGACACAATCCTCCCCATCGGTGGACGGGACACCCTTAATCTCAATATTATTCGTTCGAGAACACTGTTCGAGATGCGCGACTTTCTTTTCAAGCTCGTTATTGCGTGCTGTCAGGGCCTTGTTCGCTGCAAGCAGTTCGCCCTGTTTCGTCATCAATTCATCGAAGACACCGCTTAGGTGTTCGACACTCGCACTGAGGGTAATATGATGGTTCAAGCCCTCGCCGGACAGTTGATCCTTGATTTTCGATGCTAGGACGCTTACCAAGGTTTCCATCTTTGCATTGAACAAGGATTAAAGCGTATCAATTTTTTTGGATAATTCCGCGTTTGACGGCATTCTTTAGCACAAGACAATAGAATTGAGCAACAGGAAAATATAGCTGGGCAGCAGTTGCGGCTAGAATAAAACGGTACAAAGTCTTGTACAAAGGTCGTATAACCAACCTGGGAACAGATTGCAGGAGAATTAGACGCTGTTCAGCCCGCCGCTTTGTGAAAGCATTTCAGACATCGCTGAGCCGCTAACACATCTAACCAAATGTGATGTCGAGTTGAAGTGGAAAACGCCACCGCCGAGGCATTTCATCAACTCAAAGACGCATGTAGTCACCGCCGGCACTTCGGCACTTCGACGAGGACACAGATACCGAAGTCGACACTGACGCCTGTAGCCTAGGTCTCGGTGCCGTCCTAGTCCAGAGGAAAGCCGGACTCGAACGGGTGATATCTTATACTAGCCGGTCGCTCTCTAAAGCAGAAGGCAATTATTCTACGACTGAAAAGGAATGCGTCGCCATCATTAGGGCTACAGCAAAATTCCGTCCTTACCTGTATGGCATCACGCGTTGTGTTCCTCGGAATAATAAGCGAGGAAGACTTTACTAAACAGCAACGAGCAGACCCGGAGCTAAAGGGCCTCGTCGAATATTTGGAAGAAAACACCGGCGTTGTCCCTAGGGCATTTAAGCGCGGATCGTATTCGTTCACGCTACAAAACGACCTGCTCTTGAAGAAAAACTTCTCACCAGTCCGCGCCAACTACCTCCTTATTGTTCTGTCGGCACTGCAACCAGAAATACTGCACGCCCTAGATGACGATCCGACCGCTGGGCACCTCAGATTCTCCGGACGCTATCGAGGATACAGGAAAGTTATTACTGGCGGCGCCTGTCCTGGAACTTGTTCTAATTTATGAAAAATTCACATGAAAAAGCGACAATGTTGCTGTCGAGGTTTTATTAAGTAGACAGTATGTTGAAGGTCGCAATCATGTCGCTTGAATTTTCAGATGACATGTCCGACAAAAATATGCTGCGCTCACGTCGGGAATATGTATCCTACTAGTGGAAATTGCGCCATTTACTTCGGTTTATCCCAGTAGTCCTACTTTGTGTACTTTATATTAGGTGCAATATTATGAGTGAATCTAGGAATTGCGTGCAAACTTCAAGCAGCTCGTGTGTTCGAATTGATGACCTCAGACCAATTGAATGTCCTGTGGGTGCTGATGCGTCCACAGCCTCTCCAGAAGTGCCACTGACGTCAGGAACGAGGCGTAGCGTCAGAATAAACAGAAATTTTTTGCTGGCAGGATGAATTGAGCAGAGCTTTGTATTTTTCATAACATTTAAATAAATCAAGCCAAAAAACCCCTAGAAATATTTAATTAGATTGAGAATCATACGGTGGCGGGCATAGATCTAGCTTCGTTTTATTAGATGAATTGACATGTATCTCATGACTACATAAAGCAGTTTCATGGATACTCCTAGCATGGCATAAAAGTTGTGATAAAATTTGTTTAGAAGTTAAATTAGAAGATTTGGGACCGGAACAACTATTTCATTATGAGGCACGTCGTAGCGAAGGACTCCGGAATAATTTGGAACACCAGGGGTTCTTTATCTTCCACGTAAATCTAAGTGCACTAGGGTTTTCGCATTACGCCCAAATCTGAATGCGACCGCCATGAACTGGATAAATATTGCAACCCCGTTCTTTGTACGCTAACAGCATAGCCACTAAGAAGCCATAGCTGGTGAAATTTGCCTAAACAAAAGGACAGAGACAACGTCTGGTCTGCATTATTACCGTAGCTTCGAACCGGCGTTTTGCATTCCTTGAAGCATAAGGTATAGAACACTCAAGGTATCTCGCCGGGGCCATCTGCAAATACGATAAGACTGACCATCCTGAAGCTAAATTATAGTACTACTCCTCGGATAGCCGAATTATCCGCGACATTCTGGCTGAGCTGCTACATGTCAGCTGCTACTTGTCGCGTTGCTAGCAGCGTGTCTACAGCGTGTTTTCGTGCAGCATGATTGGGCAAAACTGAGCTGCTCATACTACTCTACAAAAGACAACGTATTGTGCCAGTCCACCTTTAATCACAGGCGCATCCCGCAGTAAAATACCAGTTACAACATATTCAAGCGAGTAGTTTCTGTATAGCTGGGATGACAAGTGCCGATATCATGAAATTTGTCACATGATTACAGTGGTGATGAAGTGCATTTTCTTCTGCTACACAAAAGCCTACGCTGCCTATTTCGTCAGAGCGTGATTTTATGCTATAGTGTGTTAGCTTGCTAGTGGAGAATTTCGCAGTGTACTGGGTGTTGGCGTAAGCGAGGCCAAAGTGTAATCATCAAATGTTTCCACGAAGTCTATTGTAGCGCCCTTGCTTTAGTCATTTATGTGAGCAGCGTATATGAAAAATTTATTTAATATAGTTACGGGGATGTTGCGAGTATATAAAAACTATATTTACAATATATGCACAGGATGAGTCAAAATAGCTAAGATTGTTGACCACCAACAACACGCAGCAGCCAGCGTCTCCGATTTTCTTCTTCTCTCATCCTTCCGTAACAGGACTCCCGGGTGGCGAAGCGCGTCTCGGCGCATAGCAGGCGAAAAATTGCGAGCGAAGTATGGCTCACAGCCGCGGAACGTGCACGACGTCGACAGGCGTCTGACTTGAGGATGCATCACAGTCTAGTGGCGAAATCTCGTAATTGACGTCGTTAACTTGGCGTAGGACTTCATAAGGCCCTGCGTAGCGAGAGAGAAGCTCCTGGAAGAGGCTAAACCGAAGATATGGTGACAAGAGGAGCACTCAAGCACCTTCTGCGAACTTAACGTCGCGATGGCAGTGGTCGTTAAAGTTCTTTCTGCATATGCTGTGAGGCAAATAAACGATATTGCGTGACTTGACGTGCCATGCGAGCGCCATCGATGACTTCACGAGCGCACTCAGTTTCGTAAGAGCGTTCGTTGACTTCAGAGCGCACTCAGACGTTTTGTAAGACCGTTCGTTTGTGGGTGGTAGGCGGTGGACAGCTTGTGCTCAGTGGCACAAGAGCTGAGGAGGTCGTCCACAACTCGAGACAAGAACGAGCGGCCGCGATCTGTAAGTAACTGTCGAGGTTGCACCATGCTGGAGAATGACGTCGTGAAGGAGAAAATCGGCGACGTCAATAGCTCAAATGGTCGGTAACCCCTTTGTTATCGCGTAGCGCGTCGCGTAATCAGTAGTGACGCCGATTCACTTGTTCCCTCTAGTCGTTGTCGAAAAAGGGCCAAGCAGGTCAAGACCTACACGAAAGAGCGGTTCAGAGGGAACTTCAAGGGGTGGAGTCGTCCGAGAGGTGTCAGGGGAGGTTTCTTCCAACACTGAAACAATTCGCAAGTTGCGGCACAACGACGCACAGAGCGGTAGAGACCCTGCCCGAAGAACCGGCGTCGTACGCGCTCGTATGTACGCAAAACACCAAGGTGTCCCGCCGTCAGTGCATCGTAAAGTTGTTCGAGAACGACGGGTCGCAGATGAACAGGCAGCAACTCAGGGCCGTCAGGGTTGAGATAGCGGCGGTAGAGGATGCCGCCGTGCAGCACGAACATGCGGCGCGTGCCGTTGGTGCTGCCAAAGTGCACTCCGGCAAAGATGGACTGTAAGGATGCGTCGCGTTGCTGTTCAGCGCGTATGTCGGTCATGTCAGTCAAAGCCTACACGCAGGTCACCGGATCATGCGCAACATTATCGGGAGGTACCACGGGGTGACGCGAGAGGCAGTCAGCGTCTTTGTGGAGGCGTCTAGTCTTGTAATCGACACTAAATGAAAATTCCTGGAGCTGCAAAGCCCAGCGACCAAGCCGTCCCGTCGGGTCCCGGAAGGAAGACAGAGTGCGCGGTGGTCTGTGACGATCTAAAACATACGGCCGCACAAATATGGCCGGAACATTGCGACATCCCAAACTAAAGCCAAGCACTCCTGCTCGGTGATGGAGCAATTTCTCTCGGCAGGTGATAGCAGGCGGTTGGCGTAAGCTATCACGCACTCGGTATCAGTCTGGTCTTGGGCTAGAACAGCGCTAACGCCGTGGCCGCTTGCGTCAGTTTGGACTTCGGTCGGTGAGGAAGGATCAAAGTGGGCAAATGTGGGAGGGGTGGTCAGAAACCAGATGAGAGCGGCGAACGCGTGAGCCTGCTTCGGGCCCCATGAGAATGGCGTGTTCTTCTTTAGAAGATTTGTCAAAGGCCGAGCAACGTCGGCGAAGTTGTTGAGGAAACGGCGCAAGTAATAACACAGACCGACGAAGCAGCGCACGCCAGAGGCAGAACGTGGCAAAGGAAAACTGCGTACGGCGCGAACTTTTCCGGATCTGGTTGGACACCGGATGTGTCAACGATGTTTCCCAACACGGTCCTCTGACGGCGCACGAATTGACATTTCGTGCAGTTCCTTTGAAGGCCGGCTTGTCGGAAGACCGCAAGAATTGTAGCGAGTCGGGTAAGGTGGCTGCCGAGGGTAGGAGAAAAAACAATGACGTCGTCAAGGTAACAAAGACAGGCGGCCCGTTTGTAGCGCCGCAGGAGACAGTTCATCATACGTTCAAATGGCGCGGGAGCATTGCATAGACCAAAGAGCATGACTTTGAACTGATATAAACCAGCCGGCGTGATCAAGGCCGTATTCTCGCGGTCCATTTCAGCAACTTAAATCTGCCGGTAGCCGGATCGATGATCGATGGACGATAAGTATTTAACTCCGTGCAAGCAGTCCAAGATTCATGGATGCGTGGTGTGGGTAGACGTCTTTTCGCGGGATCTTGTTTAAGGGCCGATAATCAACGCCAAAACGTCAGGTACCATCTCTTTTTTTCACAAGGACGACAAGCGAAGCCTAAGGGCTGGCTGATGGCTCGATGACCCTTTTGCGGAGCATTTTGTCCACTTCTAATTTGATGACTCGACGTTCAGCACGCGATACACGATAGGGACGCCTACGAATAGGATTCGTATCTCCAGTGTTTATATGGTGGTAAACAACAGATGTTTGACCTAATTGACATTGACATTGACAAAGATGTCAATGTACGATTCAAGTAGTAATTGCATGCCCGTGGCCTGTGTGGAAGTGAGGTCAGGTGCAATCATTTTCGCGAAGTCATCTGTTAAGGAACCACAGCTGTCAGCTGCAATTGGCGCCGATAAGCCACTCTCGCCATTCAGGCTCTCAATGTCGAGTTCGCAACCACTAGAAACGCTGGCCAAGAACATACCGGCCGGAAGCACTTGAGGGCACAGGCTGAAATTAAGAAGCGGAAGAAAGACGTTGTTAATAGTAACCGTGACGGACGTATGCGGAACAGCAACGTTCTGGTTCAAAAGCACGTCGGTGAGAGGATGAAGCACATATTCACCGTCAAGAGTCTGTGGTTGGGCGGTCGAAGTGATAAAATTAACTGCCTCGGGTGACAGACGCCATCTTGAAGCGAGCACAAGCACGGTGGGGCTGTACTCGGGGCATCCGCGAGTTCAGGCAGTTCTAACTAAAGAATGCCGGTCGCGCAGTCGCGGATAGCAGAATGAGTGGACAAAAAGTGCAAAGTGCAATCCGAGAATAACATCGTGAGGGCAGCTGTCGATTTCAGCAAAGCGAACAGAAGTAGGGCGGCCGGCTATAATTAAACGCGCGGTACACATTCCAAGAGCAACCAGCACGCCGCCGTCGGCCACACGAAGCACTTGGGCAGCTGCTGGGGTGAGGACCTTCTTTAACCGTCTACGTAGACTAGCATACATCACAGATACGTGGGCTCCAGTATCGACGAGTGATTGGACAGACACGTCGTCTATTTTGACGTCAATTACATTCCTCCTTGTATGCACAGACAGAGGATTTGCTGCAGTGGGCGGCAATGCAGCACCACCTCCCAGGACTGAATTTCCAAGTTTTCCGAAAGGGTGCGGCCAAAAGCCACAGGGGACGAAAGGTAACGTAGCGGCGGCGAACAAGAATATGGGCGACGTGCTTGCGGTGAACGAGACTGGTGTCCACGTGGCGATGGTGAGCGGCTGTACCACGCGTTCCGAACAGAGTTGGCGGCGCTGTTAGACCCGGACGAGGGCGATACATTGCGGATATTTCCATCAAAACGGCTGAGGTCGGTCGGCGTGCGAGGTTTTGAGGGCCACGAGTGGCGACAGTGTCGGGGGACATGTCCAATGCGGCGACAGGTGAAACATATCGGCTGGTCGTCCGCAGTTCACCACTCAGTCGGGTTGCGATAGCGTGCGGAAAAGTGTCTGGGTCGAGCGAAAATCGTAGAAGGGCGATCGTTAGCTCTGGGATTGGCGATAGCACACACAGACTGTAAACAAATGTTTTCAAGTTCCTGGAGAACGATGGCTTCTACGAGGGGAACTGAAAATGTGGTAACATCAGGGCTACGCGAACAGAAAGCTGCGGGCGTCACTGCATCCAGTTCACTTCTAACGATTCGCACCGCGCCCTCTCATGGCGACGCATGCTGCTGTGCGGGTTGATCTTCACACGTTGACGTTGCCGCACTCTTGGGAAGTCGAATGGTTGCAAGACGCGATGGGAAGGCGAATGTTTGCAAGACGCGTTGGCTATTGGCCTGCCCGAATCGTCGGCACTCTTTATGATTGCGTCAACTGTACAGCATCTCTTGCACATTAGCAGATTAAACGCGTCGCGAGCAACGCCTTTAAGCACGTGCCCAAGCTTCTCAGCTTTGTCATGTCGTAATCGGCTTTACGACAAAGTGCCTGCATATTCTGGATGGATGGGTGCATGGATGGAGAAAACTTTATTGGATCTATTTAAATGTGGTTGGGCCCCTAGAAGTCTGGGAGCAACTTGGCCGATATCTCTAGGCAAGCACGGTCCAACAGCCAGAGCTGGCCATCCGAGCAAATGGCCCGAAGAGTGGCCTCCCACGAGGAAAAGGAAGGGTTGAGAGTAGGCTCTACCACCATGGGCGTGGGGCAGCTCCACAAACAGTGGAAAAGATCTGCTCGGGGCGCTCGGCAGGTGGTACATTGTGGATTAAGGAGACCGGGGTAAAATAAATGTGTCAGATAAGGCGAAATAAATGCTTTGGTCTGGATCTGGCGCCAGATTGAACTCTTTTGGGAGGTAAGGGAATGGTGAGGGAAAGGTAAATCTCGTCTACTATCCCTGTAATACGTGGTAATCTGGCGGTAGGTGCAGATCCCCCCTCCTGGTTTTTCCATGGCGTTGGGTAATTGGTCATAAGGCCTCGAACATATGCATTAACGCGCTCGCTCCCGGGGACACACTCAAGCCCAGGTACCCACGTGATAGTCACCTGGGGGGAAGCGATGGAATGTTTTGTAAAATGTGTGTGACAGTCTTAGGTGCTACGCCTTGAAGGAAGTAACGATGTGCACTTTGGGAATCGATGTACCCTTAATGACCATCGGTTATCTTCCCTCCTCATTACATGTGCTGCCCATGCCCCCATTTCTTTTCTTGATTTCAACTAAGATGTCAATATCTCGCGTTTGTTCCCTCACCCAATCTGCTCTTTTCTTAGCCTTTAACATTATACCCATCATTCTTTCCACAGCTAGTTGCGTCGTCCTCAATTTAAGCAGAACCCTTTTCATAAGCCTCCAGGTTTCTGCTCCGTACGTGAGCACTGGAAAGGCACAGCTGTTATAAACTTTTCTCTTGAGAGATAATGGCAGCCTGCTGTTCATGATGTGAGAATGCCTGCCAAATGCACACCAGCCCATTCATATTCTTTTGATTACTTCAGTCTCATGATCCGGATCCGCGTTCACTACCTGTCCTAAGTAGATGTATTCCCTTACCACTTCCAGTGCTTGACATCGGAAAAATCCGCGAAGGGGAAGCAGACGAATAGAGACGATGATGAAACGTAAATGCTATTACAGTAATGCGTCAGCAACAACTTGGCGCTACTTCAACATAGCGTTGACTATCCTGTTGCAGGCATTAATTTTCGGTCCTCTGTTCGTTTCATATCATGTACATTCGTCGTTTCCTGATATTGTAAGGTTCTGCTGTTCTGTCATCCATTTGGGTGAACTGAATTGGAGAAAGCAAATCACAGCCATTAGCGTGAAGAAGGCTCAGTTTGGAAGAGAATGGTTCTTATGAATCATATGGCAGCTCTTCAACGAACGGGTAATGGTTTCCAACGTGTTGCAAACTCATGTCGAGTGGAGAGCAATATTTTGCTTGTCGTGCTAACCAGTGACCACGTTGGTGTCAGATAGGTCCATTGAAGCGCAGCACACACTCTGTGACCACTTGGGCACGAATTTGCTCGCCCGTCTTGTATCACAAGATGCACACTACGCGCGGCACATACCTAAATTTGAGTTTAGGCGGTCATTGAAATGCAGCGCATGCGCTATGGCGCGTACTTATGGAGCGTACACAGGGGAACACAACATATTATCCGGTGACCAAAGTTGGCCTCAAGAAGTCTTATTGAAGAACGGCACGTGCTCAATGCAAACACCCACGGTAGCACTTACTTGTGGCGGGTGTGTGCAATGCGCAGGCAACTATCGAATCAATATATTCAGCTCTGGATATTTCGCACCTGCGTTTAGCTGCCAAATCAATCAAGTCGGGAAAAAAAGCCGACAGGTGAAGCATGGTTACAATACCAATTTGTAGTCAGCTATACGGAGCATAGTAGCTTTATCGGCCGTGTTAATTCCTAAACATTCGCTTACTAAATAAAATAACAAGAATAAAGTCACGAGCGCTCAAGCAAACATGAGCGCATCTCGGTGGACGACAGCGCAGACTCGCTGTCGAAACGCTGGTGTGAGGAAGCAAGGCAATTACAGCCGGTGAATTTATCCCCGTGCTGTCTGCCACTTCAGCGCCACCTAAGTGGCGGGAACACAGCGCACACGAAGCTATCAGCACTGGGCGCACTCAGTTCCCATTGTAGATCACGTTCAATATAGGGCCCTCGCGGCCGAGCGCTGCACGCCATACGAAGCCGCCGTCGGAGTAGAGTTCCCCCCCGCTCCTTATCCTCCCTTCACTCCGGTGCATTGCGCACGACAGAAGAGGGCGCAATTCCTCTCCCTTGCGCACGGAAGATTAAGCCACCAGCTTCGCCTTAGCCTCACACATCCTGGATACGCCGCACGGCGATGATTTTATCGCCCTTGGACTGTGTATTGAACATCACGGAGACACCAATGCCGGTGGCAGAAATGTGCTTGGAATGACCGTGTATTTGCTATCGCAATAAAAGGGGAATTGTGGATGGCGCCGACTGACCTTGCTAGCGCATGAGGCTGCCACTCGGTAGTTGCAACAAAGAAGACCAACATGTTCGTTGTCTCCGCATGTCGCAATTTTCAACAAGAATCGTATTGTTTTCTGGCAACGACGCTGTACACACACATGAGGTACAGTGAATTCAACAAGGACCCCGACATTACCGGAACCATGTTTGTGTTTATAACAACAGATGATGAAAGGGAATAATGTGTTGACAAGTTATCAGGCATATTGAAACCGAAACATCGTTGAATGATTCCAATCCATTAGGAAAAACCTTAAAAGCCGCGATGCTTGGCCGTCCCCTTCTGTGTTAAGTCAGGACTCGGGTCCTTCATTCAAATGTTCGACTGACCCTCTAAATTCGCGACGTTTAGCAAACTCAGGAATTGCTCACGTTTTTATGCTTGACCCCACCCGCTAATCGACAATACTTTTACGCTTCAGATATTCCCTTATAACCATTTTTAGAGAACTGGGTTAAACGCGTCAAAATTGCTTCGCTTTATTACATGAAATGTTCAGTTCTATGGGAGAGATTGTCGGGTCAGTCGCCATTGCTTCTCATCATCATCATCATCAGCAGCAGCAGCAGCAGCATCATCAGCCTGGTTACGCCCACTGCAGAGCAAAGGCCTCTCCCATACTTCTCCAACAACCCCGGTTATGTACTAATTGTGGCGATGCCGTCCCTGGAAACTTCTTAATCTCATCCACCCACCTAACTTTCTGCCACCCCCTGCTACGCTTCCCTTCCCTTGGGATCCAATCCGTATCCCTTAATGACCATCGGTTATCTTCCCTCCTCATTACATGTCCTGCCCATGCCCATTTATTTTTCTTGATTTCAACTAAGATGTCATTAACTCGCGTTTGTTCCCTCACCCAATCTGCTCTTTTCTTATCCCTTAACGTTACACCTATCATTCTTCTTTCCATAGCTCGTTGCGTCGTCCTCAATTTGAGTAAAACCCTTTTCGTTACCCTCCAGGTTTCTGTCCGATAGGTGAGTACTGGTAAGACACAGCTATTATACACTTTTCTCTTGAGGGATAATGGCAACCTGCTGTTCATGATCTGAGAATGTCTGCCGCACCCCAGCCCATTCTTATTCTTCTGATTATTTCCGTGTCATGATCTGGATGCGCCGTCACTACCTGCCCTAAGTAGATGTATTCCCTTACCACTTCCAGTGCCTCGCTACCTATTGTAAATTGCTGTTCTCCTCCGAGACTGTTAAACATTACTTTAATTTTCTGCAGAATAATGTTTAGACCCACTCTTCTGCTTTGCCTCTCCAGGTCAGTGAGCATGCATTGCAATTGGTCCCCTGAGTTACTAAGTAAGGCAATATCATCAATGAATCGCAAGTTACTAAGGTATTCTCCATTAACTTTTATCCCCAATTCTTCCCAATCCAGGTCTCTGAATACCTCCTGTAAACACGCTGTGAATAGCAGTGGAGAGATCGTATTTCCCTGCCTGGCGCCTTTCTTTATTGGGATTTTGTTGCTTTCTTTATCGAGGACTAAGGTGGCTGTGGAGCCGCTATAGATATCTTTCAGTATTTTTACATGCGGCTCGTCTACACCCTGATTCCGTAATGCCTCCATGACTGCTGAGGTTTCAACAGAATCGAACTCTTTCTCGTAATCAATGAAAGCTATATATAAGGGTTGGTTATATTCTGCACATTTCTCTATCACCTGATTGATAGTGTGAATATGATCTATTGTTGAGTAGCCTTTACGGAATCCTGCCTGGTCCTTTGCTTGACAGAAGTCTAAGGTGTTCCTGATTCTATTTGCGATTACCTTAGTAAATAGTTTGTAGGCAACAGACATTAAGCTGATCGGTCTATAATTTTTCAAGTCTTTGGCGTCCCCTTTCTTATGGATTAGGATTATGTTAGCGTTCTTCCAAGATTCCGGTACGCTCGAGGTTATCAGGTATTGCGTATACAGGGTGGCCAGTTTCTCTAGAACAATCTGCACCCCATCCTTCAAGAAATCTGTTGTTACCTGATCCTCCCCAGCTGCCTTCTCCCTTTGCATATCTGCCAAGGCTTTCCTTACTTCTTCCGGCGTTACCTTTGGGATTTCGAATTCCTGTAGACTATTTTCTCTTCCACTATCGTCGTGGGTGCCACTGGTACTGTATAAATTTCTATAGAAGTCCTCAGCCACTTGAACTATCTCATCCATATTAGTAATGATATTGCCGGCTTTGTCTCCTAACGCATACATCTGATTCTTGCCAATTCCTAGTTTCTTCTTCACTGTTTTTAGGCTTCCTCCGTTCCTGATAGCATGTTCAATTCTATCCATATTATACTTCCTTATGTCAGCTGTCTTACGCTTCTTGATTAACTTCGAAAGTTCTGCCAGTTCTATTCTAGCTGTAGGGTTAGAGGCTTTCATACATTGGCGTTTCTTGATCAGATCTTTCGTCTCCTGCGATAGTTTACTGGTATCCTGCGTAACGAGGTTACCACCGATTTCCATTGCACACTCCTTAATGATGCCCACAAGATTGTCGTTCATTGCTTCAACACTAAGGTCCTCTTCCTGAGTTAAAGCCGAATACCTGTTCTGTAGCTTGATCTGGAATTCCTCTATTTTCCCTCGTACCACTAACTCATTCATCGGCTTCTTATGTACCAGTTTCTTCCGTTCCCTCCTCAGGTCTAGGCTAATTCGAGTTCTTACCACCCTGTGGTCACTGCAGCGCACCTTGCCGTGCACGTCCACATCTTGTATCATGCCAGGGTTAGCGCAGAATATGAAGTCTATTTCATTTCTAGTCTCGGCGTTCGGGCTCCTCCACATCCACTTTCGACTATGCCGCTTGCGGAAGAAGGTATTCATTATCCTCTTATTATTCTGTCCGCAAACTCTACTAATAACTCTCCCCTGCTATTCTTAGTGCCTATGCCACATTCCCCCACTGCCTTGTCTCCAGCCTGCTTCTTGCCTACCTTGGCATTATAGTCACCCATTAGTATAGTGTATTTAGTTTTCACTCTACCCATCGCCGATTCCACGTCTTCATAGAAGCTTTCGACTTCCTGGTCATCATGACTGGATGTAGGGTCGTGGACCTGTACAATCTTCATTTTGTACCTCTTAATAAGTTTAAGAACAAGACCTCCCACGCTCTCGTTAATGCTATAAAATTCCTGTATGTTACCAGCTATATTCTTATTATTCAGGAATCCGACTCCTAGTTCTCTTCTCTCCGCTAAGCCCCGGTAGCACAGGACGTGCCCGCTTTTTAGCACTGTATATGCTTCTTTTGGCCTCTTAACTTCACTGAGCCTGATTATATCCCATTTACTGCCCTCTAATTCATCCAATAGCACTGCTAGACTCGCCTCACAAGACAACGTTCTAGCGTTAAACGTTGCCAGGTTCATATACCAGTGGCGGCCTGTCCGGGGCCAGTGATTCTTAGCACCCTCTGCTGCCTCGCAGGTCTGACCGCCGCCATGGTCAGTGGATTCGCAGCTGCTGGGGACTGAGGGTCGGGGTGTGATTGTTGGGTTCAACAAACAGGCCTGGGGTGTGGCCTGATCCCGGTGACCAGAACCGGTAACGCACTCCCTCACCGGGGCAGGATTGGCCACCCTGGTGCGGTACTTGGCCACAACCTCCTATATGAACGCCATTGCTTCTGCCCAGTGCAAAATGTTGTAATTGTAACACACTTCATCATCATCATCATCAGCCTGGTTACGCCCACTGCAGGGCAAAGGCCTCTCCCGTACTTGTCCAATCACCCCGGTCATGTACTAATTGTGGCCATGTTGTCCTTGCAAACCTATTAATCTCTTGCGCCCACCTTACTTTCTGCCGCCCTCTGCTACGCTTTCCTTCCCTTGGAATCCATTCCGTAACTCTTAATGACCACCTGCCCTCCTCATTACGTGTCTTGCCCATGCGCATTTCTTTTTCTTTATTTCAACTAAGATATCATTAACTCGCGTTTCTTCCCTCACCCAATCTACTCTTTTCCCTTGAATGACATCAATGACACACTTGAATGACATCAATTTTCAGTACTTGAAGACTCGCATGCTAAAATTTTTGAAACAATATGCGGCGTCACCGAGTGAAGTGCAAGATTTGTGGCATCACATTGCCATTGCGCCGGTGCACCAACATCTCTGTGGTCTTTTATTCGGGATAGATTTTCTTCTATACGTAGCTAGAAAAATTATCAGCTCACAAATTTATTTAGTGATGTCAGAGCCTATTATATACTTTGAAGTTGCGGAAACAAGCTCTAACATTCGTATTCATTTGACAAAAGCCACGGCAAACAATGAGGTGTTTCCGGGACGGTACTATAAGGTATGATTGCTTTTAAATTTTACACAATTATTATAAAGCGTCTCTGGCCGACAACATCAATCTACTCCTTGAGCACGTGTATTCAAATAGGCGGAGAAAATGCCACGGCAAAAAGAAAACACATAATCAACTAATTAAAATAAATTTACTGATGAATTTATTATTTCATTACTTAATCGCAGACATTGCAATTTACCGATTGAGAAGAGAGAAAAGGATGCATAAAAAGGCAGGAAGGTTAACAAGCGGCAGTTCCGGTTGGCTACCCTGCACGAGGGTAACGATGAAGGGGGATAAAGAGACAAAAAGAGCGGAAGAGGGAGACCACGTACACTACAGATCGGTAGGGTGCGGTGTTTACAGTCTATCGGGAAACCCCGCAGACCGCAGGAACCTTAATAACGCGAGTAACGCCTTTAGCGTGGATGTTATGCAGGAGTACTGATCTAAAGCTTCGAGTTCTGATAGCAGACGATTGTCCATCTGGTCCGGTACTCTGCACAGCACTTGTATCTGGGCACTATATCGTGGGTAGACACAGATAATATGTGCGAGTGTCTCATCGATGTTGCATGTAACACACGGGGGGCTTTTGGCCATTCCAATAAGGAAAGCGTACGAGTTCGTAAATGCAACGCCTAGCCGCAGACGGTACAGCATGGTCTGTTCACGTCGTGGTAACCCAGGCGGTAGGTGCATCCGTATGTTGGGAGACAACGAACGGAAACGACACAAGGTGAAAGCGTTCGAGTCCCACAGAGGGAAAGTACATTCACGGGACATCAGTCGCAGCCCAGCCGCTGCGTCTTTTCGCTAAACCGTAATCAAGACATGCGACCACTTTCATGTGCAAATCGGGCGGCTTCGTCGGCGTGGTCATTGCCTCTGAGGCTGCAATATCCTGGAAGCCATTGAAAGATGTTGTGTCCCTTGTCATGGCTGCAATAATACATTTGTCGAATTTCTGAGGGAGTTGTTCATTGAGTCCGTGGCGCATTGGACTTTGTATGCACTGAAGGGCTGCCTTGGAGTCACTAAAAATTGTCCATTGTTGCGGCGGTTCCTGATTAATGAATTCAAGTGCAGCACGGAGTGCCGCAAGTTCGGCACCAGTTGATGTGGTTACACATGAAGTTATTAATTTGATTTCTCCAGACTTTGCCGGTATGATGACTGCATCAGCTGAACTGTTGAGTTTTACCGAACTATCTGTGTAGACATGTTGCCGGAATCTGTGTTCGTTGTTAATGTGTTCCGAAGTTGGTTGTTTCAACTCTTGGCAAAAGTTAAATGTGGCCTCTTTGCTGCAAAGTAAGCAAGATGGTGTGAGTGAATCGGAGTCAGGTGACGAATATGTGCTCCCAGGACATCCGTATCTATATAGACTGCCAAAGGAGTGTCTCCGGCAATAGCCACTGTCACAATCGATGACGTAGTTTTGGGAAGACCGAGGCAAGTTCTGAGTGCTTGTGCTTGCTAACCTTGAAGTTTGCAGATATTTGTAGTGCCGTTCCTAGTACAGGTAAGCTGTACCGCAGGAAGTCCAAAAACAGTGCTTTATATACAGTAAACTCTCAGTTGTACGAACGTCGGTTTATCGAATATTTCAGAATAACGAACTTTTTAAAAATCCACGGCAGTTTTCTTATAGATTTTATGCAAAAATGTTTCACTTAAACGAATTTCGGAACAGTCAATATTTCAGTTTCACGAACTCGCTCAGAGGACTAAGGCTTGCACTGCACTGCACTGCAAGCGCAATCGATGCCCGCTCTCATGAAACCGCCGCTCCGGCGGCAATGTAACGTCGCTGGCGCTACAGCGCCCCTGGGGCAAAGCGGCGGTGCGGAAAGCGAACGGCAACGAGGCATGGCCTCCGAGATCACCCTTACAAAACGAGCAAGCATGTAATCTTGGAGGCCATGAACAAAGTAACATCGCTGGCGCTTACAACGCGGCCAGAGCAAAGCCGCGATCTGTTACACCACAAACCACGTGGTGTGTTTTTTTCTGACGGGCTAGTCGTGGCATGGTCGTCGTCTCTTTCTTTCCAGTCTCGTCGGTTCCGCGTGGGCACACGAACGACACACGGGGTGAGTTTTTCATTGATATGTACAAATTCCATTTCACACATTTCTAACACTATGGATGCCATGTCCTTTGCTCCATGAATTGCACTTCAACCTTTTGACTCTGTATGCCATGTCTTACGTTGGTCTAGTGAATATTCAGTTTAGTGAACTTTCAGCTAAGTGAACTATTTCCTTCGGTTCGTTGAAGTTCACTCAAGTGAGAGTTCACTGTACTTGCAACATTGATGGTACTGTTGCGCCGCGGTACTTGCCGCCCAGAAATGCAAGAAGGTCCACAATGGTGGCCAAACGCTTTGGCATGTAGGAGACGTGAGGGCTCCAAGACAAGTCTCTATCAATGATGACGCCACGAAAGCAGTGCGTTCGTCTGTATCGTACAGTTTGGTCATTATTCCGCAAAACATACAGGGGCATCGTTTTTCGAGTAAAGGAAACTAGTGCACATTTCTCAGAGGAAAGCTCCAGGCCTTGCCTTCCTAGGAATGTTGACACGGCCGTTGAAGCCTTCTGAAGTCGTACGCGTACTTGTAGACGTGTCAGTCCTGAAGCCCATATGAAAATGTCTTCAGCATATACGGAGAGCTGAACGGTTCGCGGTATCGAATCGGCGAGACCATCGAGCACCAGATTGAACAGGGTTGTGCTGAGTTCTCCACCTTGCGATACACCATAACTGGTATTGCTAGATGGCGTTGGTCCGTCTTCAGTCAAAATAAAGAAACATATTCCATTCAAATAGCTGCGTATCCAGCGAAAGGCGTGTCCACCAATCTCTACAGCTTCTATGGCGTCCAGAATCGCGTGATGATGGACATTGTCGTGCGCACCTTTAACATCAAGGAATAAGGCCGCAGTGATTCGCTTCAGATGTTTCTGGACCTGTACAAAGGTTACAAGGTCAGTAACGCTATCTGTTGACGAGCGTCCGCGTCGAAACGCAGCCATTACTTCTCGATAGACGTAAAATTCTAAGTACCATTCTAACCGTGTAAGGATCATTATGTCCATTACCTTGCCGACACAGCTGGCCAGTGCTATCGGACGATAAGATGACAATTCCAGTGGAGACTTGCCAGGCTTGAGGAGTTGAACGAGGCGACTGGATTTCCACGTGGTAGGGACCAGGCCGTCACGCCATGATGCATTGTATAGGCCAAGAAATGCATCTTTGGCCTCTTGACCAAGGTTTGCAAGCGCAGAGTATGTGATGTCGTCGGGTCGTGGTGACGAAGATCGTCTGCACCCAAAGTCCGGCCTCCAGTTCTTCGATGGAGAAAGGAGCGGCCATACGACGAATTTGGGAGCAAGTGGAGACTATAAAAGGAATAGGTGCGCAAGGTGACTAGGTTAATGCTGTACCCGCGACCCTTGCGCAGTAATCTTCGGCTACGTCCACTTCTCGGCGTCCTTGATAGTGGGCGAGAGATATAAATGGCCGGAGCTGTTACGCAGCTGTTCGAAGTCCGCGGAATGTTCTTGAGACAACTGACAGATGTTTACAGGGATCTAGAAACTCACAAAAGGATTCCCAGCGTTGATTTTGCAGCACAGCAAGATGACATTGAATTTTCTTTTGAATACGTCTGGCCTCTCTAAGTTCGTAAACAGATTTAGTCCGTCTGTAGCATCGCTCCGCTCACCAGAGGATTCCACGGAGGCTCTGTATTTCCGCACCAAAATATTTGTGTTTCTCCAATGGCAGAAATGAACGCATATCATCCTGCATAGCCTTGGCGATCTGAATTACTAGCGCGGACGATAAGCCTTCGGGACATGCATCTTCCATAAGTGATTTAAACACTGGCCAATCTATTGTTTGTTTAAAATTGGACGGCACCGATTTGGTTAGGCATTTAATCTTCAGGTAGGTAGGACTGTGGCCGCTTCCCCGGGTTTCGATATCGGCAAACCAAAGGACGTGGCAAGTGAGGCATCGCGAAAGAAATGCTAAATCTAAACAACTACTGTACGTTCGGCCGTGCAGAAACGTGGGACTGCAATCGTTTAGACAGCAAAGTTTATGGTCACATGCAAAGGAAACGAGGTTTTTTTGGAATTTATCGTGACGCTTCCCCAAAGTGAATGATGTACGTTAAGGTCCCAAACAACAAGCCATGCACCAGGAGTCGCATCTATAATGCCACTCATTGTCTCTGTAGACACGACTGGATGGAGAAAGGTAAGCGCCCGTTAGAGTAAATGAAAGTTTCCGTTTTTTCACGGTCAAACAGACATACTGACAGTGGCAGCACTGGATGAACACATTAAGTCAATTCACACCGTATGTTGATCACCTTGCTAATTTCATTACAGGTCGATGACACATATGGTTCATAGCCTGAGATCCGGAGGGGTTTTTGTAGGTTTGGTTCACATGCGACAATAATAGGGAATAGATTGGAGAAAATATAATGGCGAAAATCAGCAATACGGGATTTCAGTCCATGGGCATTCCATTGGATAATAGACGTTTCCTTGACTTATCTCAAGAACTGCTGACGTGACAGAGCCATTGTGCTTGCTATTCGAGGCTCGCAAGAACCGGATCCAGACCGTCCAGCACTTGCAGTGCACCCCGAGCATATGGCGTCGGCATGTCATTTATCAACAGGCGAATGACTTTCGTTAGACACTTGATTATAGCGATTACTTGCTTCTCTTGTTCTCGCACGCAATCTGTGCCGTCATTGGTAGGTTGGTAGTCCACCGTCGATCTTTGTTCTGTTGGAGCACTTAATGTCGGATGTGCAGGCCAGGCGTTCGCAGACGACGTATTCAATGCGTCACCAGACGTCGTGTTACTAGTGTGGGTGAGCGCCTTGGGAGCAGCAGCTGTTGGAAGTAACGTCTTTCTTACGACGGGTCTCAGTATTTCTAGTAGACGAAGATCGTCTGCGGCGGGCACGACGCTGTCTCACTTTGGCGGCTGCTTCTCTGAGCATTGAGTTGTTTCTTACCATTTGTTTTAGGACTTTCAGCCCTGTCTTATGTGTCAGGCAGTCTTTCGAAGATGCTTCATGAGGACCAGAGCAATTCGCACGCTTGAAATCAGTCGCATGGCAGGTATCGGCGCTTTGCTGCTCAGAGCACTTTGGGCACACGGTCGCATTTTAGCACATGCCACCCACATACTCCATCTTCAAACAATTGCTGCACTGAAGCGGTCGTGGAACGAACGGTCACACTGAATGACGAAAAAATCCGACTTTCGCGTGTGACGGCAAGCTTCCTCCCTTGAAGGTTATCCTCACGCAACCTTATTCTCCTAGAAGACGGATTTCAATAATAGTGATATCTACTGCGGCGGGTGTAACCAACATAAGCAGATTGTTGTCGTTGATTGACTCGTCGACATCATAATTGACACCTGATGAAGTATCGCTGTCCTGTGGTATTATGGTGCGAACATTCATCTTTCCCACCACTTTGACTGTTCTCATGATATCCAGCGCTGCTCTGTCCGTGACATCGATCGCGAGAATGTTATTGCGGGTGTTGATTCTCATATCTGTAATCTCATTCGGAACAACAGCCTCCAGTGTGACAGATATCCTTGCCTGTTTAGCCGATTGAGGTTGTCGGTCGGCGTCTCGGTAAAGAAGAGGATAGTATGAGACGTGCCACTGTTCTTTGCCATCGCCGTTGTCCTTGTCGAAGACGAGGAAGCAGTGACAACTCTCCGCTTTCGTTTTTGCCTCACAACTGTCGAGTAATCAACGTCACCGATAGATCCTCGTGTGAAGCTGAGTAGTACAACATGGTGTCCTCGCTGCCTGTGCCACCCATGAGGTGGTTGCGCTTCCTAGGAGCGCTTGATGCTGTGGCGTCTGTCTCCGGACGTGTAGCGGACTCCGCGTCCATCGGTGATGGTCTCGGGAGTGGTGTTCCCCGAAAGTGCGCAAAAATATTCGTAAAATGAGAGCAGTAGTAAACAGGGTTCCGCGTAAGAGCCACTTCTTCGTCTTCCTTTACCCATTGTAGCTGGTAAGCTAGCAAGGCGTATTCACTTGTAATGTATTTTCAGGATCGCACCAGCTTCCATATATGCCCTATTAAACTTACCTTAAAAATGCACTGTTGCTTCAATTACCATAAAAACAAAACGCTGTTTCATGTATTGAAGCAGATAAGTAAATGAACTATGAATGTCTTTCGTCGCAAAGTACGGGAAGTATTGCATCACAACTGGTGTTATTCGCGGAATTTTTTCCAAGTAGATACGCTCTGCGGATTCCCTGATGGCAATATGTAGTTTGCAGGACCTGTCGTAAAATAATTACTTAGATTTTTAATCAGTAATTTTTCGCTGATAAGTTTATAATGAATTTCGATTTCATGTACAAGTCCGCCTCTATGACCAGACTGGCTCAAGGACTAGAATAGGCTATCTGCCACAGGCGATCTTCAAAAATTATGCAAAGCTTTAAAATATTCACACTTATAGCGCATTAACGAAAACGAAAGGGGAAATAAAACGTACACCAGGGCATCCCGATTCTGTACCGCGAAGTAGTCCCCAGTCTCAGAAAGGCTGCCATAAGAAACTTTATGCAAACTTGAAACTACAACTTCACCTTGTTCTTGCTTTGCTCATCGTCTTGAATTTTCATCTCCCGCATTCCCCGTCTTTTGCCTTGATACACAGAAGAAGCTTTAACGCCGGAATACATGGAGCGCTTTTACGGCGGCAAATATGTGATTTTCGCCCGACGACGCGCATTTGACGCCCGGCGTCGAGAAGAACACCCGCCGCCGCCGATCAGGACCCGCCAGATATTTGACGCGCGTCGTCGGACGCTGCCAGAAGCTACCATCGAAATGCGGCCGCCGTGGCCGGGATTCGATCGCGCGTCATCGTGCTCAGCAGCCTAACACCATAGCCACTGAGCAACCACGGCGGGCATTATACTTCCGGATGTACTACCTAGGTTAAACAATAACTTTGAACAACAACACTATGAACTCCCACAACCAAATTTTCTGATCCCCTATTGCGAACTGAGCTTTTGTACGCCTCCATTTTTTGTCGTTTTCCTACTTCCACCAATCTTAAACTCGCCCCTTACTAATCCCTATTGAGGACATGTTTACTTTTCAACTGCTCTTGCTGAACCCAAGGGCTTCAAGGTGACTAGTGGCGCCTAAATTGACCGCTTTGTAGAAGTCTTCACATTCTAATGAAACATGCTCAATAGTATCCCTCGCTTCACCGCAGCAAGCACATGCTTCTTCTTCGTTCTTATATCGCGCTTTATAAATGCGTGTTCTAAACCACCCCGACCTCGCTTCGAAAAGTAATGAGCTTCCTTTTGAGTTATCAGAAATTGTTTCTTTCGTGATTTTGTTTTTTTTTTGTTTTAAGTAGTTACTCATTGCAGGTTTCTTTTCCATTGCAACCACCCACGAGATTATTTCAGCCTCTCTGACTTTCCGCTGGACGTTCTCTGTTGCTGTGTCGCCCACCCTACAGGGCGAATACCTGCAGTTAAGCTTCCTAGTTCTTTTCCTCCACTGTGAATCAATGTTTTACCTGTACAGATACCTCAACACTTTCCTGCCCATTTCATTTCTTCCATATACCTCAGTCTTTCTTCGTAATCATTTTACTGCGAGCTTCCCTCACTTCAAAGCCAGTCCAGACCATATCACACTGCACAACTTCATTTGTAGTCTTCCCGTGAGGACCCAATGTGAGGCGACCAACTGACCTTCGCTTCCTATCGAGTTCTGATTGTAACCCTGATTTAAAGCAAACAACCACATTTCCAAAATTAAGTCCTGGAACCATTACACCTTTCCACATGCCTCCAAGCACCTCATACCTATTGTATCCCCATATCGCTCTGTGCTTCATTATGGCTGCATTTTTCTTCCCCTTCACTGTTATTGTTTTGTTTTCGTGTGTTTCCACATATCTATTGCCATCGTTTACCCCAATACGAAGGTATTTATATTCTGTTACCCGAGGTATTTCTTGGCCTTGTATCTACCCTGTCTGTTCACTGTTTTCTTTGAATAACATAACACCTGATATTCTGATACTGAATTTCAAACCCAAATTCTTGCCTTCCTGTCCACAGATTTGCCAGAGGTTGCAAATCACTTTGCTTGTTAACTAGCAGCACAATGTCGTCCGCATAAAATAAACCTGGAAGCTGCTGCTCTACTACTGTACACGCCTGTTTGCATGAGAGATTAAACCCGATATTACTTCCTTCAAACGCCCTCTCCATCCTCGCCATGTACATCATAAACAGCAGGGGGTATTAAGGGCACCCCTGCCTCAGTCCCTCGGCCTATATATAGGCACTCTGCGCCATCTAACGGCGTCACCGCGGACCATACGCATTGCCTCCTAAACTCGAAACTCACGACGTGCTGTTGTATGCGATATGAAAGGCATACTGAAGCAGCGGGGTTCCTATCCTGCTGTTTGTTTCGTGTCACACTGAGTCATTTAGTGGTGCGATCAAAAATTATGCAAGACCCCTTCCTAGACGAGATTCGCAGGGCGTCGGTGCGTGCGAG
This sequence comes from Dermacentor variabilis, assembly GCF_050947875.1. Classification (NCBI taxonomy): domain Eukaryota; kingdom Metazoa; phylum Arthropoda; class Arachnida; order Ixodida; family Ixodidae; genus Dermacentor; species Dermacentor variabilis. The sequence goes on along the minus strand of NC_134573.1, from coordinate 72,766,794 downwards.
CGCTAAGGATTGTTCCCTGAGTGACCTAATAGGTGCATCGAAGCGCAGCACAAAGCCAGGTCATTTGGGGCGCAGCTTGCTAAAGCGTTGGGATTGTGTCGTTCAGAACCACGTGTGAAGTGTGTTCCATTCTTCCCAGCACTAAAGTCCCTCCTTACTCGTTTTCCCACCTAGGGTGAGTACCGCCAACCTGCTCTCCTCCTCCTCGCTCGTCCCTCGCTCTCAGCTACCGTACTTTCAGCTGCCGTACTCAGCTACAGTACTTTCAGCTACCGCTTTTACCCGGAAACGAGCGTGCAAGAAGCGAAAGTTCAGGAACTGGAAATGAAAAAGCCAGAAACGGAAGCCCTGGAAAAGTATTTGCGCAGGCGTAAATATAAGCTACGAATAAGGGAATAATGGCGCCTGCCACAGGTTGGCTGAACGTAGCTCAAGCGACAGCGGCGCTTGCATGGAGGGGCTTTAACCAGCACAGGTGAAATTTCAAACGTTTTCTAATGGTACATTCCGCTGGTCGAAAACACCCATTGCGAAGTCGACTGGTCGAACTGCAGCCGAGCTCCCCTACCGCTCCATTGTCGCTACGGCACGCTGCTTTCTGCAGCATAAGCTTCGCCTGTTATTTCCGTAGCCTTAAAGCCCCCTTATGTGCAGACTGGATTCCGCCGACCATCGGACAAATGAAAAAAAAAATGTTTTTTTCGTTATACAGAGGCACATTCCCAGTGGCCGTTCACTAGTTACTGAGGTAGGCATCAATGACGTTTATTGTAAAGCGCTAGATACTTACTAGCACAAACCCCGTGACATCAGTCAGTATCAGAAAGGCCCATTGAAGAGCAGCACAAATCGAGTGCCACATAGACAGTTCTTCAAGTCGCCGTGAAGAGATTTATTGAGCAGCACGGTATATACCCAACGCCACATTCGCAGCGAACCATGTCGCCGTCAAATAGTTTCATTAAAGAACAGAACAAGCGTACACAGTGGTACACACACAGTGATCCAAATTGATCCGACGGATACTTCCAAACCTTTTTCCCTCAGCGCAGCGGCCCAATGAACTACAAATTTCATCATGGCCTACCACACACGTTTTCTGGAAAATGGATGGGAACATAGATAGACATAGATAGATAGATAGATAGATAGATAGATAGATAGATAGATAGATAGATAGATAGATAGATAGATAGATAGATAGATAGGTAGATAGATAGATAGATAGATAGATAGATAGATAGATAGATAGATAGATAGATAGATAGATAGATAGATAGATAGATAGATAGATAGATAGATAGATAGATAGATAGATAGATAGATAGATAGATAGATAGATAGATAGATAGATAGATAGATAGATAGCCACCCGAAAGTGCACCTGGTGCGCTGAGAATCCCATTCGCTTAAAGAATACTTATGCATCCACTGGGTTCTTACCTGAATCCAATGTGAAGCGGAATGTGTCAGGGATGTTTCCTTGGAATACATACATGCTAAGCGTTTGTCTGAAAACAAGAAAATATTAGGAGAAAAAAAACGCAGTCCCATTGCGGAACAAAATATATTGAGCACAGTTTTAGTAGCCGCATTTCTTGCTTGATATGGCACTAATATACCCCAACTAGCATTCTCGTAATTCCGTGTCCAATCCTCACGACAACGAACTCTGTTTTTTTGCATACAATGTATGAATTTGCATGTGAGAGAACATGATTGAGCTGAAACTACCTTCTAACAAGACAATGCATTCGGAAGGTACGCTTTAGGGATGTATGAAATCTCGGATAAAACATTATTAACTCCGAAAACGTATGCATTCCACACACAAACTGTATATACATTTAGTTCACAAAATTTAGTACAGCCTCATCGCAGCCTTACATCATCGTTGACTCACACCCTGCACATGACGACGGTAATATTCTCCGCCAAATGTCGAAATATTGCAGTGTTTAATGCAAAATACTAGTTTGATACAAGGCCTGCTGAGGAAGCATATAAACGAAAATACGGAGCTATATTCGCGCTCGACAAGCTTGAGCTGCTTTGGTTACGGAAACAATAATTCTCGCAGAAATCAACTTCTTGTATATATTGTAACAGATACGAAAGGCACGGACAAGAAGAGAAGGAAGAGAAGACGAAGATAACGAGGAGTTTGAGAGGCCGGGCTGCGCTGCGATCACGCTACGACCATCGTCCATCTCCTGTAAATAAAACCATACCTTCGCAACTCATCGTAACAGTTGTGGTGGAGGTGCGGGGTAATCTTCACCCGAAGACGGAGGCGGAATCACAAGTTCTTCGACGGAGCCGTCGCCTTGCTGGACTCCCACCGAATCCACCGGAGTTGAATATGTCCCACGACGCAGACGAACAACGGCCCATTCCAACCGCTGCACCGACCCTTCTACAACTGAGAGATGCGCGTCCCTACGCCGGAAGATCGGACGAAGACGTCGAGGAATGGCTCATCCATTTTAACCGGGTGAGTGCCGCTAACAAGTGGAAGAGCGCTTCTCAGCTTTCGAACGTCGTGTTCTATCTAACGGATACTGCGTTGTTGTGGTTCGACAATCACGAGGAAACGTTCACGACATGGGGAAGGTTTGTTTCGGAATTCAAAGAACGATTCGGCGACTCCACGACGAAAAAGAAAAGGGCAGAACAGACGCTACTGCAACGTGCGCAAGTGCCAGGCGAAACCTGCACGACCTACATGGAGGCAGTAATAAAACTGTGTAGGATGGTGGACTCAGGAATGTCCGAGGAAGACAAAGTCGGGCACATCCTAAAAGGAATTGCCGAGGATGTTTATAACTTCCTCATCGCAAAAGACAACCTGGCTTCCGTCGCTGACATCATTCGGCACTGTCGTACTTTCGAGCAACTGAAGACAAGGCGCGTCACGCCGAAGTTTGGCAGGCTAGCCAATGTGACCACAGTTGCTAGCGTGGACACCAACCAGCCCCTCGATCTGGCATCAACGATCCGACAAATAGTTCGGGAAGAGCTAAGCCTGCACGCGCAAGTGACACATCCAGGCACTCATAGCTGCCGCCTATCACCAGATTTCGAGCCTAACGTAGCATCCTTCTCCCCGTATCCTGCGGCGAGAGGCACTGTGGATTATGAACTCGCGCCCCGACAGCAGCCACGTCTCTACAACAGAGGCCCTACCTATGACGCTCGGCCACAACGAGAGCAGCCGCGTTTTCACCCCCGAGGCCCTGTGACTTCCGTGAGGCCACGACAAGAACAGCACCGACCCTATTACCACGACGCAACTTATGCACGATATAACGGACCTCAGCAAGCAGCAGAGACACGTTATCCACATGACAACGAACTTTCTCGCCGACCGCAGCCGCCTACCATTCGTTTGGAGGAAGACGCTGTGAACCGCGACCCTCCCTTGTGCTACAATTGCGGTTCCACAGGCCATATAGCTCGGTATTGTCGCCAAGGCCGTCAACCACCTCGTAGGACACCACCGATGTTCTCGCCACCCAGAACCCGTACTTCATATGACTTGCGGACGACCGATTTGCCCCCAATGGACCACTTCTTACATGAGACCAGGCGCAGCGATTCGCCAGCATCTGAGCGGAGTTTGACGCCACCAAATGACCGTCCCCGTCGCTCTCCGTCCCCTCGGCGCCGTTCTTCCTCACCGCCGCCGGGAAACTAGCATCCGCGGCCAGTGGAGGTGTGGTCGCCGGACGGTCTTCGCAAGAAATACCTCTGCCTGTTGTGATGTTCAAAAACAAAGTGAATGTTTCGATTGACGGAATACCGACCATGGCGTTAGTTGATACTGGGGCGACTGTGTCTGTGATGAGCCTCGCTTTCAAAAACCGGCTAGGCCACAAAGTTATGTTTTCTTGGAACGTCGGTATTACCTTTCGTGGAGTAGGCGGCGAGTGGCTTCATCCCCTTGGTGTTTGTGCTGTGAGTGTGTTGTTGGCTGGGAAAGTGTTTGTGTCGGAATTCCTTGTTCTTTCACGTTGTTCGCACGGCGTTATTCTTGGTATCGATTTTCTTGAATAGTGCGGCGCTTCCGTGGACTGTGGTTGTGGCGAAATCTAATTCAACAAGTTATTTATATCAGCACATTCCGAACAAAGCTTGGGTGGTGAAGACGGAGACACAGACACACTCAGTGTTCTTGATGAAGTGATTGCACCATCGTGGTGCCTGACGCCCGTTCGTGTTTCTACAACTACTGTTGATGCGGATTGTGTTGTCCTTGTAGTTAGGCCTCTCCGCGTAAACTGTGCTAAAAAAATATACTCATGCCCTGCTCTGTCGTGTGCATGACGAGAGGAGTCGCCACATTGTGGGCGCTGAACTGTTCCGCCACGCCGGTTGTCCTTCCTCGCGGTATGAAAATCGCTCTTTTCGATGAAGCCGCATGTAGCTCAATAGCGGCACTAACTGCGGACGTCTCTGCAGCTTGCTCTCCTTGCGATAATCGCCATTCTGAAGAGCTAATGCTTGGCATGATCAGCAAGGCTCTCAGTACATCGGAACGGCAAGCACTGGTACAAGTCCTTGCCAGGCATGAGGCTGCATTCGACTTCACGCATGGAGATGCACCCCTTCATTTACCATCGTCCCGCGCTCGTCATAGAATAGACACCGGCTCAGCACACCCCATCCGCCAGAAGCCCTACCGAGTGTCATCGTCCGAGCGCAAAGTTATTGCCGAGCAAGTCAAGGAGATGATGAACAAAGGTGTCGTTCAAGAGTCATCTAGTCCATGGGCAGCCCCAGTAATCCTGGTCCGAAAAAAAGATGGCTCCTGGAGATTCTGCGTGGATTACCGACATCTAAACGCAGTGAAGAAGAAGGATGTCTATCCACTACCGCGAGTCGATGACGTCATTGATTGCTTACACGCTGCTTCTTACTTTTCGACACTTGATTTGCGATCGGGGTATTGGCAAATACCTATGGACCCTGCCGTCAAGGAAAAGACCGCTTTCGTGACTCCAGATGGCCTATTCGAATTTAATGTTATGCCTTTTGGCCTTTGCAATGCTCCTGCCACCTTTTAAAGATTCATGGACACAGTACTACGTGGTCTAAAGTGGGAGATATGTATGTGTTACCTCGATGATGTTGTAATCTTTGGTCGCACGTTTGAAGAACATAACGAACGCGTCAGCCTCGTTCTCGACTCCATTGCGAAAGCTGGACTGTTCCTAAACTCAAAAAAGTGTCGGTTCGGCGAACGTCAAACACTGGTCCTGGGACACTTAGTCTACAAGGATGGCGTCAGACCCGATCCTCGTAAGATTGAAGCAGTGAGCTCGTTCAAGCCACCGCAGTCAGCACGAGAACTTCGCTCATTCATTGGCCTATGTTCGTATTTTCGTCGTTTTGTTCCCCGCTTTGCCGACCTCGTTTACCCGTTGACAAGTATTTTGCGACAAAATGCATCCTTCCATTGGACACCAGAGTGTGACGCATCATTCTCTCAACTGAAGTTTATACTAACGTCAGCACCCCTCTTGCGTCACTTTGATCCATCTTGCCCGACTGAAGTTCACACTGATGCTTGTGGAATCGGGATAGGAGCGGTGCTTGTACAACGTCACAGCGGCGCAGAACATGTTGTCGCATATGCCAGCCGTTGTCTGAGCAAATCTGAACGCAATTATACGGTTACGGAACAGGAATGCCTGGCAGCCATTTTCGCCGTACAAAAGTTTCGCTTTATCTTTACGGTAGACCATTCAAGATTTTCACCGACCATCATTCTTTATGCTGGCTGGTCGGTTTGCGTGATCCCTCTGGTCGCCTCGCACGTTGGGCGCTGCGCCTCCAGGAATACGACTTTGTGGTGTCGTACAAGAGTGGCCGTCGTCACGCTGACGCAGACTGCCTCTCTCGGATACCTCTTGCGACTACCGACTGCGATGCTGAGAATTTTGACAACTGTCTCGCTGCTGTTACTCCTCCGTTCCCTGACGCGGCAGACTTTGAGCGGGAACAACGGGATGATGTTACCCTTGATCCGCTTTTTGTCGCCGCCCGTACTTCTAAAGGCAGCGGTCGCTTTACTGTCCGTGATAAATTGCTGTACAAAACTAATTACTCCGGGCATGGAGCGCGTTTTCTGCTGGTTGTCCCCGCGAGTCTCCGTTCCGACGTTCTACGCGCCATGCATGACGATGTGACATCCGGCCATTTCGGCTTCGTACGCACGCTGCCCCGCACGCAAGAGCGCTTTTACTGGCCCAAGATGTACGAAACAACCAAGCACTATGTCGCTAGTTGTGAAACGTGCCAACGTCACAAGCGACCGACCACCGCAGCCCCGGGTCCCCTTCGGCCATTGACACCGCCCAGTACGCCGTTCGAGCAAGTAGGCATTGACCTTTTGGGTCCATTCCCGTTAACCAACAACAAGAACCGCTGGATAATTGTCTGCGTAGACCATCTTACACGGTATGCAGAAACTGCAGCCATACCGTCTTCCACTGCTGCTTGCGTGGCGGTGTTCCTTCTCCGTTCCGTGGTCCTTCGTCATGGCCCACCACGTGTCATCATCAGCGACCGTGGTCGCCAGTTCACGGCTGATGCCATTGAAGAGTTGCTTCGTTTGTGCACTTCAAAGTTTCGTCATTCCACGCCGTATCATCCACAGACCAATGGCCTCGTTGAAAGGACAAACAGAACGCTGACTAACATGCTTGCCATGTACGTCTCCTCCAATCATAAGAACTGGGACGACGTGCTGCCTTTCATCACCTATGCGTACAACACGGCGAAGCACGAAACCACGAACTATAGCCCATTTTATCTCCTCTATGCCAGGTTACCGCGAAGCCCTCTGGACACTTTCTTACCCTTCGTTCTGCACAGTGATGATTCTGTATCGGAGACTTTGTGTCTCGCCGAAGAAGCGCGTCGAATCGCTCGTATTCGTACTCTGGCCTCGCAAAGTCGATCGACAGAGCGATACGACGACCGTCACGTACAAGTATCGCTGCAAAAAGGTGACTTAGTCCTTCTTTGGACACCGCAACGCTAGCGTGGATTGCGCCAAAAGTTCCTGTCACAATATTCAGGCCCATATGTAGTTGTGGACCGCCTGAGCGAACTCACTTACGTCATAACTCGCCTACTGTGCAATGGTCGGCGATCAAGCAGAACTCAGCTGACTCATATTGCTCGCCTGAAGCCTTTCTACCCTCCTTGTCCATCCTGACTCGCCCCACGGGCTTCGTCTGCTTGCGGGGAAATGTAACAGATACGAAAGGCACGGACAAGAAGAGAAGGAAGAGAAGACGAAGAGAACGAGGAGTTTGAGAGGCCGGGCTGCGCTGCGATCCCGCTACGACCATCGTCCATCTCCTGTAAATAAAACCATACCTTCGCAACTCATCGTAACAATATGTTTCTACAGGAGAAATATTAGCTCACGTCAGATTCAGACCAAGTCCTCCAAAAACCCAAACGTATTTTCCCATCTTCTTTTTTGGTAGCAGCCACATTCTCCTCGCCGCAGGCATTCGTATATCGTGTCGTTATCAATATCAGAGACAGCGAAGCGAAAGGAAAGTTTTCGAAGACCTCTGTACAAGACCAGGATAAATGTATCTTGGTTAATTATTACGGAAAGTGGTCATGAATCATGTCGTTTTGTAATAGGCAAATGAATATGGTTGTAACACAAGATGAAGACAGAATCCAAAGACCGCGAATTTTTTTAAAATTTTGACGCCATGATATGCTTACGTTGGGCATGCCTGTCCAACGTCGGTATTCAATGAGGAAAAACTGTAGAATGCTAATGCGTCCAATTCATTGCGAACTGGGATCACATAAAGCAAACAAAACAAATTGTGGGGAACTGCAGATATTGCAGGTCCTCCACCGTAACAGCATGGTAAAATCGGCTGTCAGTCAGAAGCAATGTCGCAGATGCGCACATATTCTAATCACCCCACGAGCCAATTAATCCTTATACGGCCGTTGCTAATTTCGTCCATTTTCTGGTTATGCGAAAAAACTGACAGCCGCACTAATGTACTCCCTTTATGGGATACTCATAAGACGGTTTCGAAAGTAATCGGTAAAAAGAATTTAGGGCACAGACAGTCGTAAAATTTTTTTCTCTTCACCTTGACTTTGTCAAAAAAATAGTATATTGGCTTTTATTGTCCGCGATAAATATTTCAGACAGATATCGATATCTCAGACAGATATCGAGGACTAAGAATAAAGGTCGTAAGAATTAAAACATTTGGTCCGAGGCCGAAACTATAAACAGCCAGTTTAAGCAAAATGCATATTTCAGAGGCAAGCGTCAGCGTCAACCTCCGATCGGTGGCAGGGGAACGGTTTCCTAGTATTCCCGCGGTCTCGTTTGGCATACCGCTTGGATACGTGTACGCATGGGCAAATAGTTGGTGGCCAGATATTGCTGATGGGTAGTACCTCATCTGCTGGCAGCGTTGTGGGGCCAGGTTGCCGTAGCTAGCAATGTGGCCCTCGATACCGCACTTATAGCAGAGGCGAAGAGGACGCTTGACTAAATGCCAGTCATGGCACTCAGCTGGCAGAGGTCGTCGATCTGTATAGAACGCCTCAGTGCACTTAACCGGGGCCATGCGCATCTTTGCACCATGGCTGAGGTGAAAGCGTTGCCCATATCGCTGTTCCGACGGAAGCGCCTCCGGTTGTGGCCACGTAGTTCCCGCCACATCGACGTTCATGACGCACGCAGATGATGGAAAAGTTGTGCATGGTGCTCGGGGCCCTGAGTGATATATGTGCAGGGTGACGGTGGCCGAACTCGGTCGCACACTAATTCATTGTGTCGCAGCTTTTCTACGTGTACTCTTTCCCGGATAGCAGAGGTAAGGTCGGTGGATGAACTAGTATCGGCGCTGGCGACAGCTGTCACGTTTGCCAGTCGTCCAAATTTTGGAGCGGTACGACGTGCTTTCAACGTCTCAACTCTACGGCCATGACACAAGACATTAGAGATAGAGGTGAGATCTTCTCTGCCTATCAGGAAATTGTACACGTCTTCTGCGATGCCTTTCAAAAGATGTCCGTCTCGGTCTTCCTCAGGCATTCACTGGTTTACCATCTGCAGAGCATCAGTAGTTCCTCCATATAGGTACTGCGTGTCCCTCCCGGAGTTTGAGCTCTTGGGGCGAGTGTTCTAGCCGAAAATGTTCTCTCTGCGGGCTTCTTTTTGGCGTCAGTCACCAAAACATTTTCATATTTCCTCAGCAAAGACTTCCCACGATGTTCCGGACTCTTCGTGATCCTCAAACCACATCAGTCCGGTTTCTCCTAAATATCATATGGCTTTGTCAAGCTTCGTGACCGAGCTCCAGTGGTTGTATCTGCTCACCTGATATTAGTGCGTAAGACAGCTGTCCACGTTTTCTCCCGATCTTCCCTGGAATGAGCCAAGTTTCATGTAATCGTGTGGGTGCAGCTGGCGTTCAACTTGGCGCGGCTTCAACTGGCACTGGGTCTGGTCTTCCACCCTCGAGCAAGATGAAAGTTGTCGGCTACAGAACGGCAAGACGGCATCTCCGGCGAAGTTCAAGCCTTTGCGACTACGTAGTACGTCGATGTCGTGTACCCAGCACCTCCAACACTCTGATACGGGCTAGTGTCTGTGAAAAGAAGGTTTATTGGGACACGACGTAACCGTCGGCCTTTAGCGCCAGCCGAAGTTGATGACGGTGATGATGACCTTAATATTTTTTGCACATAACCACTCATGGGGATTGGCCAAGAGTCGGGCTGATTTTCGGTATCGCTCGGCGAACGTCTTTAACTACCCTCCGTTACCCGGTGTTTCAAGGCAGCTTCTGACGCGTGCCCAAATTATACAAGACTATCATGCTTGTAACAATATGTTTAAGCAGAAAAGAGAAATTGAGCGATCAGTCGCTTAGATGGTCTTGGCCCTTTATTGGATTAGTAGAGAAAGCAGCAAGCGTTCTGACCGCTGAGCATGATGGACGTTTTGATGCCACTTAAAACAAATTGCAGGTGTTTTTATGCTCCATGCACTGTCCTGGAACTTGTTCTAATTTATTAAATGTAGACATGAAAGACCGGCAATGTTGCTGCCCAGGTTTTAATAAGTCCATATTATGTTGAGGCTCGCAACCATTTGGCGTCACTTTACTGCATGTATCTTGCTAGTAGGAAATTGCACCATGTGCTTCAGTGTGTTCAATTAGTTCTACACTGTACAATTGATATTATGTGTAATATTATGAGTGAATCTGGAAATAGCGCCCAAACATGAAGCAGCTCGCATGTTCGTATTGACGATATCAGAACATTTGAATGTCCTAAATGTGCTCATGCTTTTACAGCCCCTTCCAGTCCAGAAGTGGCAGTGACGTCAAGATCGAGGCGTAGGGTCAGTATAAACAATAACTTTTGGTCGCAGAATGAATTTTTCACAGCTTTCTCATTTTAGTAGCATCTAAATAAATCAAGCCAATGAAACCTCCAGACAATTTCCGATAAATTTAGAATCAAACGGTACCGGCAAGGATCTGGCTTGCTTTTCGTCAAGTTGGCTTGAAACTCTCCGCTTCATAAAGCAGTTCCACGCTTACTCTTGCCATGGCATGAAAGTTGTCGTAAAACTAGATCAAAAATTAAATTTGTTGTTTTCGTATCAGAACTATGATTAGATCATGAGGCACGGCGCAGCGGGGGACTCCGAAATAATTTGTACCACCAGAGTCTCTTTAAGTGCACCTAAAGCTAAGTACATTGCTGTTTTCGCATTTCGCCCAAATATGAATGCGGCCGCCGTGGCTGGGATAAATCCCCAGACCTCGTGCTTTCCAGCGCAACGCCACGCCCACTAAGCAAGAGCAAGCTTTCAACCTGGCAGAGGCGTATTGAGGGGTGGGGGGCTTTTGGTGTTTCAGCCCCCCCCCCGAATTTTTTTCGCGCTGTGATGCACCGCCGAACAAAGCGACCCCGGCGCGGGAAGTCATTCTGGATTTTGTCTAGAATATATAAATTTGTGTAGAACATTGCGAGCTCAGGATGGATTCCGCAACAACGCCCATGCACCGGGAGTAACATAGCCCAAGGCGCCCCATCCGCGCACAAAGTTTCAAGGATGTTTTTATGGTGAGCGCGCTCGTCGCGGCACCTCACAGAGGCCGCGGAGTCTACGGAGCGCATATATTTCATTTCCGAAGCTTTATGGGTATAAAGTTACCATAAACTTACGATGCGAAAGGCGCATTGGCATTCCCGAAGTCGTGCTTTAGATTTTCAATTCGGGAATTTATGTATTTATGTTGTTTTTGTTTTAAACATCTGAAAACAAAAGTGTACTGACTTTTACAAAGTCGTACTTTGGACCATACAAAGGGACAAGCCAAACCAGCACACTATCAGAAAAGTTGACAAAGCATGCAGTGAGGTTCAATAAGACGAAGCGTTTTGGTGGTTCATTAGTGCCGTCATGTCGCAGAAATAAATATCAAAATTTTTTCTCACCTGTGAAAAGGCATCCATGTATCAAGACACTAAAGCCAGCAAAGTTAAGTACGTTCTTATTTATATTTCTACTTTGTCTTTTACTCGCGAGGACAGATTCAGGCTCTTAAGTTTTCTTGTTCTCGCTATCCGCGGGATGACAGAGCCAGGGAGAGCGCATGCGTATTTCTTGTGTGGTCCCGACCAGCATGCGGCGCACTTCGGTGCGCGTTCGTTTTTCTCTGCCAGAGTGGAAATTCGCATGGCACATGTGCCATGTGAATCTGCGTTTCTGCGATAGGTCTATTTGCCTTGTTTGACGCGATATTTATGGTGACTTTTCCTTAGGTATGTAGATTTATTGGAGACTTACACGTGGATTTTATTAGCTTGTTGCGAGGTTTTGTGTATACGTGCAGTGAACTTTGTTTCCAGTGAGACTTTTTTGCCCTTTATAAAGCTGTATTTTCGCATTTGTGTATTCCATTGTATCTTTGCATTTCTAATGTACGAGGGTGAGTCAAACGAAAGTGAAACAACCCACTCCACGCAATAACGGTTCCGTTCATTATCTGCAAGGCATGCGCGTAGCACACAGGCATCTCTCATTTAGAGCAGTAACACGCAAGGTGTAAAGAAAAATGTTCTTTAATGCTCTCATACACGGGGTTAAAGATGGTTGCGTGACATAATGGACGCTATAGGGGTTTCCCAAACAGAAATTAGTCACCATATGGTTGTCGTGTATCTTAAGCATTGCATATGACTGTCCACCGTAAATTGTTGGAGCAAACGGTTCAAAGAAGCACATGAAAGCTGCAAAGACGATTCAAGACCGGGCCACAGTCATCGTGCAATCATCCCAAACGTAATTGCAAATGTTGATGAGCTGATTAGGCAAGAGCATCGATGTACTGGCAGAGCGTGTGAACATCAGTCATGGTTCGGTTCACAACTTAATTCATGAACATCTCGGTTATCGTCTCTTGTGCGCGCAATGGATGCCCAAGATTTTGAACCACCGCCAGAAGACGGAGACGTTCTGCGCTACCTTGACTCACCTGATCCGGTTTTACAATGAGGGTGACGAGTTCTTGTCTGAAGTTGCGACCGGGGACGGATCATGGTGCCACTACTGCAACCCTGAAACAAGACGGCAAAGCTTACACTGGAAACATTTAAATTCACCACCCCCAAAGAAAGCACAGGCCATCATTTCGGCAAGAGAGGTGTTTTCGACTTCTTTTTCGGTCGACAGGGGTCATCACTGATCGAATTTGCGGAACCTGGAGAGGCTAGCAATCGTTTCTGGTATTGTGAAAAGCCGGATCGACTGCGTGTCGCAATCAAAAACAAACGAGGTGGAAAATTAACCAATGGGGTAATCTTGCTCCACGACAATGCCCCTCCCCACGTCACACTTTCCTTTCTGTGGGCCTCGTATATTTTGCAGAACTGCTGCTTCTTGTATGTGCTCTCTGTTGCGACTATAATTTCGGTGCAATTACTATACACGGCCGATAATAGCTGCTCCTGCGCAATACATTGGAACAACGGACAGTGTCATTGAGACTTTTCCAGGTCGTCGCATATGTAAAAATTGTAAGCAAAGTTCTTGAAAGTTCTTGAATGAAAGTTTTATTAAAGTACTTGTTCACGACTGGCTCATTTCATGGCCATTACATTTTTGATATCAGCCGCATGCAATGCTTTGCTGGTTTCGAATTGATATAGTTCTAAATTTCGTGTAATATTTTCTTAATAAATGTGCGAAATAAGTGGAGCCATTGATATCAATTATTTCAGGCGCAATTTGTGGGACATACGAATATATTCTTTGATGAAAAAAATACATATTTCACTTGTCTTGACATTGCGTAGCGTTAAAGAATACGTTTGCAGCACCTTTGGCAATGGCAGTGGAGCTATTCTTCGCGCATTCGATACATTGACCAATTCTATAAGAAGGACGCCGAGCTGACCTTGAAACTGCACATTAGCTATTGTACTTATTCAACGTATTTTAGATTTACTTGCGAAACCGGGCCAGCGGTTAAACCCATGTGGTTTTTCTCGCTAACGTTTATCAAGTAGCAAACAATGTAGTCAAATCAGTCAAGGCTATTGTTGCAGGCAACTACCAGAGGCGATGGCTACCTGTTGGTGCTCAGAAATTTGTTGCCCATATATTGCAAAGGTTTCATTGCGTCTATCGGTATGCATTGTAAACGCGGTCGTCGATATGCAGGCTATTCTTTAATTTCAGCTTAATGCCTAAACAAAGCATGGCGCTGTGCTCCTTTCAGGCGAGCTCAAAACTGTTCCGCAATGAGGGCCACTGTAGTAAGAATGTTTCATAGCAAAACAATCGCTTTTAAAAGTGTGCAATCAAGTTGAAAGAGCAGTTCCGCTCTACTTCAATTATTACTTGTATCTTGAGCGAAACCTAATGCAAGTAGCATACGTAAAGCCTCATTGAACGAAAAATGTGTCATGCTGGTCGACATACGGCATTGTTGTGCCGTGTAGCTCTTCCTGCTCCCGAAGAGTAGGCAGTTAAGATAGTGACTCCGTCATGAAAACTGCACATAGTGACGCATATGAGATAATTCTACTACCTAAAGTGGCCGGACGTGCGTCTGGTTCGCCTTCCTGCCTTTCCTGTCTTCTATTTCTCTCTCTCTCACAAAGTGGCACTTTTGTCAGCTGCTGCGTTATACGAGTACATATCAATGCGTAGCCATTCAGACTCATTCCACTGGAACAGTTGAGGTTGAAAAACGTTATAGCTGGAAAATGACGATTTAGTGCTAAACTCAATAACATAAGAGAAGTTCAAAGTAGATTTATGCTTCACATACCCGGAGAATGCACGTGTCGCGAAAAGCAAAAGTGTTTTTGAGTGTTCTACAACGTTTATTACACAACTGCATTCATTCCCCCGCTGAAAGTGTTCAAGCTGAAATCAAAGATTTGTGGTTCTTGGCCTGGTGGTAATATGCTCGGTTCTTTCTGCAAATAAGGTTAAGCGGAAAGAGTTGACAAAAAATTTTATTTGCACACATGCTTCGTAATAGCGGGTTAGGTGATTTGTTATCGATATGGCAATATTCGATGTCTTGAGAGGATCTGAATAAAACAATGCCTGGGTATAACAGGGTATCACTGAAAGAAAAAGAAAATTATAATTAGGACACTTCTGCCGATGTTCCAAACGTTTTCTCTGTTAACATGCGAAAATCAGAGAAAATAAAAAAAAAGGCATTGGGTTTAGACAGGCAGTAAGTCAGCGACTGTTAAAGATACAGTTGTTATAAGCACTGCAAACTAAAAATTTCACATAGGCTGTACCACCGCTGCACGTCTTCCTAATCGATTGTGCCTAATCGATTGTGCCGAACTGTGCCTAACCAATGGAGTGATGAGTGGTGTCGACTCTGCAGCCGGTGTAACGGACCTAAAATGTACCTGCAGCCTGTTCCTCTTTCTATCCTATATTTATCTGAACAAGTCTGTTTGTTAGGCTTGCTTTTCTAAGCATCTCAGCTGCTCTTGCGCACCTGTGTACGACATGCACTGGCCACGTGCCCGCAGTTAATACACAGTCCTTCGCCAAGTAACACATGCATATGCTTTTACATGTAATACTCGAGTTCCGAGGATTATAATCTGCTGCATGCGCAGTAAGACTGCGACCGATCCATCTTAACCTGTTGTGACAGAGCACAAACAGCTAGATCACGCTTGCCAACAACTCGGAGGGAGTAAGATCAATACACTGTTTCGTAGAGATGTACGAGTATTCGTTAATATCTATATACAAATGAAATATTTCTCTATCTAATAAGGTTTTTCAATAGAATGCCCGGCATTCGCTTATGCGAATATTTTCTATTAGTAAAAGATTGGTTTAATTTATTTTGTCAGTACAACAAACACAAAGTGGGAGCAATGTTGTGATCAAGTTATCTGCGGCAACAGAAGGCAGCCATATTCTTTTCTTGTAGATCAACGGCATTTAGAAGCTGTGAGTAATTCTGGGTACCCGAATAAACTCCTTTTATCTTGCGAATATAGTATTCAAAATTTCAATGAAAAATTTTTCATACGTGCAATATTGTGTGAAGAAAACTTTCTAACGCTGTGAATCACTAGCATATGAATATCGGTTTTTATTAACAATCAACCAAATCGTTTTATATTTGATGACAATTTTAAAAGCATCAAAAATAAATTCAATTCCTTGTTGGCATTATTTCATTCGCAGTGCGTTACGTTTGTAAATCTGCTATTTTCGCTACCCACACATTTCACGCACCGACATAGCGAGAAATCTTTCTTCTAAGTGTCTCAGTGCAATTGCGGTTGATCGGAAACTCGAAACCACTGCATGTACACAAAGAACACAGCGAGTCGCGCTGCTCAACGTACATCACCACTCGGCGACCTCATCACCACTGCAGAGGTCGTCCTTGTAAAGTGGGGCGCCTACCCCACAATTCTTCGTGAACTCATCCAAGCATTTTTGGGAAACCGCATCTTTGCTTGTTTCTTTCGTCCACAGGGTGCATTCTGAAAGCGAAAGCAGTTAGTGACGTCTGTGTTTACAATTTCAGCAGACGAGTGTCAAGAACATTAGGCGAAAAAAACTATCAGATATTAGTCAAAGTGTGTAGGAGCATAGTACTGCTGCTTTGGTTGCCGCTACGAGAGAGTGTAATTCAAAAGCTTCTAGACATACCAGGCGCCTACTTAGCAGCGGTAATTGTTCTGGCGCACACCGCGATGCTTTCAGTGCCAGACATTCATTTAGCATAGAGGGTCACGAAAAAAATTATCAGGAATATAATGATATAACAGAGTGGCACTAACTTCAACGCCATGTTTTCATGCCAAACATCCAGTGTCCCAACAATCATGTCCTTTTCACGTCATGTCGGATGTAAAGTTATATCGATATCGACTCTCAGGCTAGTGAGAATAACAAAAGAACAAATCGCAAGGACATCTTTTTTTAAGCCAGCCTCTTGCCTGTGCGCGAGGTCATGTCTGAAGACAACCGATAGAAAATCAAGTAGAAAATGTACAAGGCAAACTAGACGGAAGCAGCACTAGAGTTGGTGTTTCCCACTACGTATTTTGACAGTAACTGAGGCAGAGATTGACAATAAGATGGTTTCTTGAAGTAATCGGGAGGCCATAGGCCAAAGAATCAACGGGACATGCATTGTGTCGACCGGTCTCAATGTCTTTAACTGCTCTTCTCTAAGGCACTGACTAGGAAGGCATTTTGGTACATGAAAAAGATATCTGACGTCATTGCACCCTGTGAAAATGCATGCAGAGCAAAGATCGTGTGGACGTAAGACCACGTTACACATGCACCACCTTCACAGGCGACGTATGTCACGCGTGGATGCCCTTGTGTGGAAATACAGCATTTACCTTCATTCGGCTAGGCTTTCCGGGAAGCGCAAGTGCCTTATAGAACTAAATTATTGCTTAAAAGTAAATTGCCTCAGAAAATGCGGAGATAAGCACCTATACACAAGCTGCAGAAATGATAGACTGGAAGTGTTATTGGAATATTCGAAAAAACATAAACCTCAAAGACAGAAACTGAAACACAAACCCCTTTTCTAACTGCCACGTTTTCGGAAACACGCCACGATAAATCTCCGACCAACCAGAGTCCACATGCTTCGCTGTAAAAAAATGTGAATAAAGTGAACGAAACTATGAGCGAGATAACTGAGAGGGACATTCATGTTTCCATGCTGTTACGGCAGGAAACCAGACGGGTGGTCGATTACCACGCATGAAACTATTGCGGGAACTTTTTCTCAGGCAAATAAGTAACAGTGAAGTACAACGATAGTTTCGAGCACAGTACCTTGTCTTTGAAGTCTGAAGTGGATGCCAAATGGCATCCGCTCTTTATGCGCAACCAAGCGTACATTCAGCCGTCACCGTTGGTGCTCATTCGCATTCCAGAGGCTACACCACAACTCACGTTATGTACATAATCTAAGGAGGTTCTTCTTGCTTTAATATAGATGACATCATTATACATATAGTACCGATACGCGTAGGTGTTTTTGGGCTGAGCGATGATTTGTTGTACATTCAGGTAGTGGCTTCCGAGCGCTCTGGACTTATCATAATGGCTGAAAATTGCTTGAAAGTTTATTACAGAAATAACCGGGCATGGAAGTGATGCTTCTGCTTCCTAAACATAACTCGTGAGCGGCTATGCTAGCAGAAGCGCTGACTTGCTCTTTTGCGTGTATCTTGGAGAGCACCCAGAGCGCACTAATACGGCTACTCGAATATGCCGTTAGCAACAATGGGGAGGCAGTGAAACAACGTTCACCCCACACAAACATAAGCACCGTATGCCTGCAGGCCCTCCTTCGTACGGAGTGTACAGGCCTAGAAAAATATGCATCGTGCCTTAGGTGCTAACAGAAAATGACGGCGAAATAGTTACGCCTTGTAAAGAAACTAACAAGCCCTGGAGGATATGAAGTTTCAAAGGGTGTTAGCATGCCTATCACGACTTGCGACAAGACAGGCCTGCCTTTTCCAGCCGGGCAACACCATGGCCATCATGAGCTGGAAAGTAGCAGGTGCCGACCAACACCCCTTTGGCAAGACCTTCAACTCATAGAGGCCTTTCGGAGTGTTAAAGGTAGTCTTTTCTCGGTCACTGCCATCGCCTTCGATTTTCCGATAGCTAGTCTTGCGATTCATCGAATAAAAATATCCGAGGAGATGTAAGCACTTCTCTGGGGTTGTGAATGTGCAAGCAAAAATGTGCACTTGAGCGCCCATGTGCAGTCCCTCGAGCTATGAACACCTCGCGGGCAAGCAAGCGCGTCGACTCGCTTGGCCGACGCCTCTTAGGTATCACAAGGCTGGTAAAATTTTCCATGTCATGCTACCTTGCCCGACTGCCACATAATTTAATTGTGACGCTCGCCAGTAAGCCGTGCTGATTTTCAAGTCACCGCTTACGTGCCGCCGGGCTTGGCGACAGGAACTTCGGTCCATGTAGCCCGATGTCATAAAACACTGTGAACAGACCTGCTTTGTACGAGGCATTGGTTTATCCCAGCGGTAAAGACACTCGCCTTCTTAGCGTGGGGTTATACGTTCGAAACTTACTGCAGCCAAAGTTTTTCCTTTCTAACGTATTCTATTTCTTTATACAGTTTTTTCTCTAGCGATTAGAGAGGCGATATTATAACGCAAGTCAGATATTGCGCTGCCAATCAACGCGCGAATAATACAAGCTCCCATCACGCAACACCTGCCAGCGCAGCAGGTGTTGGCGGCAGCCCCCCCCCCCCACCCCCACATGCAGCTTTTCGCCCACTTTGCGCCATATAAGCGCGCCAGTGACGTGGCGTCACAGCCAATGAATATTTTGGGGCTTTTTCGATGCCACATATGCTGCCTTTCTCGCTCGATGAGCCAATTGCTGCTTTCGCATCAAGATAGCACTGGCGACCATGTTGAGACTCTCCTCTCTCTGTGAGAGTGAATATGCGACCTTCTTCGACGACATTGTTCAGGCGGTGCTAACCGATACAGAAACGCAGAGATGTATTCTTCCCCAAAGCAACAGAAGAATCCTCCAGGGTCTGCGACGGCTTGATGATTTTGTCGCGCAGCATTTCATTGATCCTTTTCTTTATGGCTTCTCTTACTGGTATCGGTACAAGGAGCGGGTTCTCTTGAAGTGGTCGAGGGCATTCTGCTCTTTGGAGCGGTCGAGCAACTGTCGTTTGACGAATCTTCGACGACGTCAAAAAGCAGTCATTTTATCAGTAAGGGAAACTATGAGACTGTGCCGGTTTGTGCATTGGAAGCCTCGAATTGATGGGGCAAGTTAAGAAGTAGATAAATATTGGGGGAAAAAGGACCAGCATTCAAGAAGGCAACAAGGAATAAGCACGCGCAACATCCGAAATGAAGTAAACAAGACTATGGGTGCGGGCTTGTTGCTGTTTCATATTGAAACGAATGAGTTGTAGCACAGAAAGTGGGGCACTGTAACTTAAAGCTATTCCAAACTTTTCTACTCCAATTATGCAATCAGCCCTCCGCGATTGGTCGAAAACTTTTTTGGACCACCCCCATTTCGCCTGTCTGTCACGCGACGTCATAAAAACCGCGATAGCTCCCCATCTGATATAACGTGTGCACACAGGTTATGCAGGATTTGACCGAACAAAAGAAAAATACTTATTTGTGATTCAACGCCTCTTCGCTATTAGCCATCGGCTAGTGATCAAAACTTCTCGCGCTGCGCCCACTTCACCTGCCTCTCACGTGACGCCACAAAAACGAAAAAAGTCACCGCGTGAAAGTGACGTGTACGCGATAAAGATGCATTAATATGCCGAACAAAACTGAATTTTCTTCTGAATAGCCGCAGGCTGCCCCGTTCCGAATGGAATAAAAGATGGCTGCCGCCGATCGCTCACGCACTGGCTGCTCGCTGCTGTCGGAGAGCATGGGTTTATTTGCGTGTAATAAAACCTTTTGCGTGGCCGTGTAACGTTTTCGAGCACTTTCGGCACGTTTGCGACCTCGTTCTACCAAATCTTCTTTGCTGAGGATCCGTTTTGGGTGTGCTCCTCGCCTCTTGGGTGTGCTCCTCGCCTCTTGGAGCCGACAAGATAAGACAAGCCGCTCAGTGTAGACAATGTTATTCGTTTTTCAAGCAAACGAAAGTGACCTCCTATGAACGGGAGCATTTGATTTGTCTGTTCAGACAGCCCTGCGGGGGACCGCCCAATGCTTGCGTCGGCGGTTACGCAAATTTGACGTCTGGAAATTGGAATACAAACATATTGGAATAGTTTTACGTTATAGGGCCCGGAAACAAGGAGACGAGAAAGGATTAACGCCTCTACAGACAGACAGACAGACAATGAACTTTTATTCAGGTCCTGAGGGACTAGCCGGCGGAGACCCGTTGGAACGCCCCTACACGTGTGCATTTTTTGCCGGTAATATTCGCTCGTTTCTAGAATAAGAACCGAGAATCAATCTTATTTACTTCAGAAATAGGGTCATCGTAACAGAGGCGGTTGAATCCTATAATACTAAGGCCTAGTTGGTTTACGCGGTGTCTTAAATATATGCGAACGCAATTCTGCTTTCTAGGTGTTGGTATTTATCCCTTCATTTGTTCAGCATCACCTTGCCTTTTTTCACATGGAATCGAGCGATTCCCATAGCGATACCATTTTGACATTCCTGCAGCGGATGCTTGTCCCTCGAACACACATTTACGTAAGGTTGGTAACATCGATGAATTATTGATTGATTAATCGAACAATCGATCTGTTCGATTACACCGATTCAATTATGCGGTTTCGAGAGTTTTTTTAACAGGATCTGCCCGAAAATTTAGACATCCTGCTGGAATGTCAGCGCAAGAGCAGCCACTGTGATGCTGTTTCGGGGTGAGTGTCGACTGTTTGTCCGAGCCCCGCAGTGATCCTGAACCGAGCGGTTGCCCTTTCTTCCTACACACCGCCCATGCCACCACGTCGCCCGAAGTCGGAGGCTTGAAATGTTCTTGTCATGGAAGGCATGATATAGCGACCCAGTAGTTTATCGTACCGCCACTCCTAGTGCACTAATGTCGTGGGCACAGCATTTGCGACCGTTTGACGCGTGTATTTGACAGTTTATATCGATTCTGGCCAACCTTTTCAAGCGACTATTCTAACATGCTCTCTTTTTGGCCATCTAAAGGCCAACTGGCCCAACTTGCCGCCTTGATGCAGATAAATGTGTTTAAACCATTTCAGAAGTGCCAGGCAAAATTTCGGTCAAACAATAAATCGGCCAACACCCTACATTGAACGCGATTAATCAATTAAAGGCTAAGACCATGAATGGTTAATCGTTAATCGAATACTAAAATTACTCGACCATCCATATTTCTGCGTCTGCGGGCGTAAGAGTGCCGAAGGAAATAATAACGCAGGAGCTAGGTGGCAAGCTTGCTTGGTTCAGCAGTACATAAAAGGCACGCTAGCTGGATATCTTGCATATAAATGTACCTATATACAATGATAGAGCTTTGTCAACAGACTGCGCTATTGTCTTGGATCTTGTGTCAATGATTGCGCCGTGCTGGCGTAGGAAGTCCGCGCCGAGATTCACGCCCCACAATTAATGAGGCAGGATTACAAACTTCACCGGGAGTGTGTTCTCTTGAACAGCGATCCTTGAAGTTTGAATTTTTTTGCACGTTTTGATAAAACATGATTATAGTAACACTGGAGCAAAAATCTAGCGTCTGTATGTCTCATTAGGCTATTGGTGCCAGAAGCCCAGCACACAACAGTGAAAACAGAGATATGACGATCTTTCCATTTTTTTCCCATTTATTTAGCCTAAAGGCCCACCTAGGGCAATACATAGGGAGGGGGGGGGGAGGGGAGAACAATTGATATACAAATGTATAAGGCAACGTGCATGTAAGTCGAATATCCTTATATAAAGTCGCAACCTTTACATCACTTCCCCGCGAGCAATATCATACGCCAATAATTCTTACATTATACAAACAGTAATCTTACAACCACTTATATCTGAAGAATTGCAGGAAGAAATGTTATTGTTAATAATTTTAGAATGTTTCATTAAGTGCTTGTTTTAATATACCATGGTCAGTTATTTCGGAAATATTACTTGGGAGATGATTCCATTCCTAAATGGCTAAGTGCAGACATTAAAACTGCAATAGTTTAGTACGCGCAAATGGTTGTTCGACCTTAAATTCATGATCAATTCGTGGGAATTTCCTTTTGGCTGGTAAGATGCGTGCCTGAGCGAAGATATTTGGGTGATGAAAAAGCTGATGGAAGAAAGTTAGCCGAGATATCTTTCTTCTAGTCTGCAATAGCGCGAGTCCTAGGTCATATCTTATTTTAATGATGCTTGAATGTTGTGAATAGTTACTTGTAATAAATCGCGCTGCCTTGTTCTGAAAAGATTCTATTTTGTTAATAAGATGCGTTTCGTGTGGGTTCCATAGAAATGAGGCATATTCAAGCTTTGAACTAAGTACGGTGGACTATGCGAGAAGCTTGGTATCACCATTAGCCTGGCGAAGCGTTCGACGAATGAAGCCAAAAGATTTGCATGCAGCGGAAACAATGCAACCCACATGATTATGCCAAGACAAAGTCGGAGAAAAATGAACACCTAGATCTTTAGATGATTCTGCAGTTTCTAGAGTCTCACCATTAAGAAAGTATGTGTGTTTCGTAATTTCACTGCAGGTAGTGAAACTCATAAGCTTAGTTTTCGAGGTATTTCCGCTCATTTGCCAGTCTTGAGCACCATCTTTCAATCCTTTTCAAGTCATTTTGTAATTTATCACAGTCAGCCTTACATTTTAATGGCCGATGCAGGATGCAGTCGTCGGCATATAACCGAATTTCCGAGTCTATACCTTGATGAATATCATTTATATAAATTAAAAATAGATTGGGTCCCAAGACGGAACCTTGAGGCATACTGGACTGAATAGGTTGACATGAGGAACGGACATCATTAAGTACGACCAGCTTATCGTCCCTTACTTACATCTTCTTTAACCTAGTTTATTACTTTTTCGTCAACGTTAATCAGCTTCATTTTATATATGAGGCGGTTATGAGCCATATGGTCAAAAGCTTTAGCAAAATCTATAAATATGGCGTCAGTTTGTGTTAGTTCGTGAAGGTTAAGGTGAATGCCTGTAGTTAGTTCAAGAAGCTGGGATTCACATGACCGGCATCGTTGAAAACCATGCTCGTTTGGAAATACAATGTGGTTGCTAGCCACGTACTGCGTGATTTGTGAAGATAACACGGGTTCAAATAGTATGCATACAACAGACGTAAGGGATAAAGGCCTTTAATTTTTTAGGTTGTTTTTATCGCCAGTTTTATAAATTGGTATCACATGGTGCCAATTTCCAGTCGTCTGAATTTCGGTGGTGCCGAGAGACTGTTGAAACGATAGTGTAATTATAAGAACAGAATTGTGCTTTGTCAGTTTTAGTAGCTTAGTACAAATACCGTCAGGACCAGGACTAGAAACGATGGTAAACGCTCAATAGCTTTCACAATACCGTGACTTGTCACAGTTATACATTCCATCAATGAAGAACTATCAGAAAACTCTGTTGACATATCTAGGGGCTTTTCATCCTTAAATACACTCTAAAAGAATAAATTAAACGGATCAGCAGCATCCATTACATCAACTGCAGCACCACAGTCACTGTCAAAAACAGGTAACTCTTTTGTTGGTGCGGGAGAAATGACCTTCCAAAAATTTTTTGGATCTGTTTTTAGAAATAGCGAAATATCCTGGTTGAAAAACTTATACGTGGCACCCTCAATATGTAATGCACTTTCTTTAGAAAACGATAATTATTCTGACTTAGCTTCAACAGATTTTGCGCTTCTTGCTTTACGAAACAAATGTTTCTTTTTATTCAAATATTGCTTAATCTCTCAAGTAAATCATGGCTTGTCTGCTGTTTCATAGATTCATTTTTTTAGAACGCATCTCTCCCGCAGTCTTAACTCGTCACGAAATCGAATCCAGTTATCTTGCAATCAACAGTTTTCATATCATTGCATGAATGATACGCAAAATTCCAACCGCTCAGAGTTAAAGCCTTCGGGATCTGCTTTAGAATAGTCGTAAAGCTTTTTTTTTTGTCGCGATTTCTTCACGGTTGGCGTTTTCAAGGTGCAATGTATGACACGGCGGTCACTGATAAACTCTAGTATATCCACGGTAGCACGTTCGGGTGTGATGTTACAAGCAGATCAAGAATAGCATTGTGTCGCGTAGGGATGTCGATAAGTGGAGACAGCTTAAATAATTCTAAAGGGTCAACAAAATCTGCACAATCGCGTGTCTGGCGCGTGCTAGGGGATATTAAAGCACATCACTCTCTGCCTGGAAAGTTGAAATCGCCGGCCAAAATTATGGGAGAGTTATTATATTCGGGAAGGACGGAGCCTAATAAAGACTGCAGTTACTCATACAAATCTTGTAGAAAATCAGGTGGCCTATATCATGCTCCAATAACCAAAGTTACAGCTGGTAAATAGCATGCAACCCAAATAGTTTCAAGAATGCTGTCAGTAGGAATGGGTTTTACCTTTATATCCTCTCTTCCGGCTATTACACAACGCCTCCTTTTCTATCCTCATGGTCTTTACGAAAAACAGTGAATAAATTTGAAATTTGTAACTCAGAATTACTAACTTCAGGAGTTAACCACGTTTCCGTTCCTATTATAGCATCTGCACAACAAGCGTGAATGAGGGAAGTAAGCGGATCTTGTTTGTTGAGGATACTACGAAAGTTGGCGGAAATTATATAAAATGTAGGTGTCCCCCTCTCTTTCTTCGTGTGGCGACTTCGTCATGGGTTTGCATTTTGCTGAACACAATCCACGACCCTGCCTTCGGAATGCTGGTACCGATATAATTTTCTGCCTATGTTTAGCTTATCGAAAGATTTGTTGGGCTGCTGAGCACGAGGTCGCGGGATCGAATCGCGGCCACGGCGGCCGCATTTCGATGGGGGCGAAATGCGAAAACACCCGTGTGCTTAGATTTAGGTGCACGTTAAAGAACCCCAGGTGGTCAAAATTTCCGGAGTCCTCCACTACGGCGTGCCTCATAATCAGAAAGTGGTTTTGGCACGTAAAACCCCAAATATTATTTATTATTATTATCGAAAGATAGCCTAAACCTTTTATCGGGTTGACAAATTCACTCGAGCAAAGTCGCGAAGCTGTTTGCGCACGAATTAAATTCGAGGTGAAAAGTCCTCATCTATCCAAACCTTTAATTACAAATTTTTAGCTTGTAGGAATTAGCCAGAATACTGCACTTTGCCTTGTAGTGTAAAAAGAGCGTTAGTCATAGTCTAACGCTCCTAACGAGATGATAATCCTTTATGTGCTATTCCCCGTCAGTGTTATTAGGTGACCTCGAGCGGTTCAAATTTTCGGAATTTCCAGTGTGGTCTGTACTTTCCTTAATTCTTGGCGGCGAACGATGCACTTATGACAGAGTACTTGGTCCCTTTGTCGTCCCACGCGGTGACTCTGTGCGCCGGCGAGAAACACGTCGAGGTCAGGTTTCTTTATTTTCTAGGGCACTGCGCTTAGCTAATAGCGGAGAATCACAGCTGCGTGGCATTGTCCCGCTGCTGTTACGTGGTGTCCTCTTTGTGCGAGATGCTTCCTTGGCTTCGAGGCTTCGGTTGGATGACATGCTGTCGAGAACGTTCTTGCAGCGTCTTCTTCGGTGGCGGATGATCTTCGTCTCTTCTACGAACAGCAACTGCCATTCCATCGGATGATGCAATCAGTTTTCCGGATGAGCGCTAGTGTACTTGCAGTGGCTAATGTACACATACTATTCCCAAAGTTACAAGCAACACGAAATAAGTGCAGAGAGAGGCAGTGAAATATATACGACAGAACCTGCAGAACGTGTCTCTTTCTCTGCCTCTTCGTGTTTGTGCGCGTGTGTGTGTGTATATGTATGTATGTATGTATGTATGTATGTATGTATGTATGTATGTATGTATGTATGTATGTATGTATGTATGTATGTATGTATGTATGTATGTATGTATGTATGTGTGTATGTATGTATGTATGTATGTATGTATGTATGTATGTATGTATGTATGTGTGCGTGTGTGTGTCTGTGTGTCTGTGTGCGAGCGTGTGCGTCCGTGCGTGCGTGTGTGCGTGTGTGTGTGTGTGTGTGTGTTTTCCCACCGCGTGTAACTTTCGTAATCACTAATGCTTATCACCTCAACTTTTCACATGGTTGGCATTGAGTCGAGATGAGATGGCTTAGTGACACCAAAGAGTAAGGTAATGGAGGTGTCCACAGTGCTCCTTTGAGGTAATCGATGATATGACCTGGTCATTCGCCTTGTTCTAGACGGGACGCATCTACGGCGAAGCCTCATAGTCTCCTCTCGAGGTCTGGGCATTAGCTGCATACATGGCCCACATTTCCGCTGCGAAAACACGGCGTACGGTGTTCTGGGTTGCACCACACTTGGAGCTTCGCTTTGGTTGACTGGCGAGCGTGTTGACTGAGGAAGCAGCTAGCGACGGAATGGCGGCGTTACGAGCCACTAACGCTGGTGCGGTGGATGAACGGGGTAGCTAGCGGCAGTGGGGTATCGTACTGCTTCCTGCTAAAGTTGCTGGGGTTCAGGGCCTCTTAATGGCTGCTGGATTTCTTCGTGCACGAAGTCTGCAATTGAATTCACCTCAGGCTGCGACAGCGGAGCCTCTACCAGGCGTCTTCTCGCACAATGGCCTTGATCGTCCGTCGAAGCTCGTCGGAGCATGCGTGTCGCACTTCGCATGCCGTGTATGCATTTTATGGTTATATTGCATGGTGGGCAATAGCAGCGTCTTTTCTGTGGCCGTGGTTTCTTACAAAAAACCACCACCATCTTGGGTGGGTTGCGAATTATTGCAGTGAAAATTTTCTTCATCAAACTGCTATTCATTGCGCTAATTTTGTTCCTTTCTGATATATTGGGGTTGGCGTGTCGAAAGAGAGAGAGAAAGAAATGTTTATTATACGAAACAGTGTCCCGAGCGAGGCCAGGTATCACCCTAAGGTGGGAAGGCTCCTTAGTCCAGGAACCCTCTGGCTTCGACTGCCCTCTTGGCCCTGGCGACGAGTTGTCGTTGGTCTTCCAGGTCCCCGTGGGTTAGCTTGGCCTCCCACGTTTCGAGTAGGTCCTTTGCTTCTATTGCTAGTTTTGCGTGCGTCTCTGGTTGCATTTTGCTGCCTTCGTGCCACGGGCATTCGTAGCAAGTGTGCCAGAGTGTCGGGTACGTTGCAGAGAGGGCAGAGGTAGCCGTAGAGCATCGGGTAGAGGCGATGCATTATCGCTCCGTGCGTGTACGTATGACTTTGCAGGCGTCTGAGGATCAGGCTTCCTTCTCTGTCGAGTTCAGAGTGCGGTGGAGGGTACATTACTAATATGGATGAGATAGTTTTAGTGGCTGAGGAGTTCTGTAGAGATTTATACAGTACCAGTGCCACACAAGATGACAATGGAAGAGAGAATAGTCTAGAGGAATTCGAAATCTCACAGGTAACGCTGGAAGAAGTAAAGAAAGCCTTGAGAGCTATGCAAAGGGAGAAGGCAGCTGGAGAGGATCAGGTAACAGCAGATTTGTTGAAGGATGGTGGGCAGATTGTTCTAAACTGGCCACCCCGTATACGCAATGCCTGATGACTTCGAGCGTACCGGAATCTTGGAAAAAGGCTAACAAAATCCTAATTCATAAGAAAGGGGATGCCAAAGACTTGAAAAATTATAGACCGATCAGCTTACTGTCCGTTGCCTACAATGTATTCACTAAGGTAATTGCAAATAGAATCAGGAACACCTTAGACTTCCGTCAACCAAAGGACCAGGCAGGATTCCGTAAAGGCTACTCAGCAATAAGCCATATTCACCCTATCAATCAGGTGATAGAAAAATGTGCGGAATATAACCAACCTTTATATATAGCTTTCATTCATAACGAGAAAGCGTTTGGTTCAATCGAAACCTCAGTAGTCATGGAGGCATTGCGGAATCAAGGTGTAGATGAGCCGTCTGTAAATATACTGAAGGGTATCTATAGCGGCTCCACAGCCACCGTAGTCCTCCATTTGAAGGCTTCTTAAAGTAAACAGCCAAACTTATTCCGCAGCAGAACGGTTCTCACGCTACTAGGACCTTCACATGTGTCATAACTACTCATTGATGCTAAAGCACAGCCTAGAACTGCAGTGATGGTTGTGCAGTAAAGTCACATTCGGAAAACGAGTTTTCATCAATACACAACTGATCTCAGAGGCTGATTGTAGGCCGAAACACACGCACACACATCACGCTCTGTGCTCCGTCCGCCTCAACGCCAGTGATAACTCTAGCCAGGCCGGCCTAAACATGTGACATGAAGTAACAATTTAAAACAGTAATTAGCTTGGTCATGTAAATATTACAATAGGTATATTGATTTCTCGAAGATGTAATCGCGGCCTCATCGAGTAATTTAGGTAAGGAATAGACTATTCCTATCAGCCACGGGCAAATATATATAACTTCGTTCACGAAAAAACACCCGATATACTAGATCTGGGGATCATATCGGACATGTCTCTTTTGATAACGGGAGTAAATATATTTCATAGGGGAATCATATTAGTGCAAATCGAAATATTCTGTATGGGGCAAATGTTAATTATTGCTCCACAGGGAACGTTTCCTTTGACGACGAATCTCCAACTATCTGTTAATTTTTTATCTTGTTTGTGTTTATCAGCCATTGTATTTCGGAAGCTAAATTCAAAGCAGTCCGCCAGAAAGGTCCACATGTTTTTCAATGTACTCACCGCGATTCTTGAGCGGAATGTCGGCGACAACACAGTTGTCGTAGTCGGCGTAGTAAATCTTTGCCTCTTTAGAAGGTCCGTCGTCTGTAGAAAAGAAGCAGCGTTGTGCGGATGTAAACCATATAAATACAAACCCTCCTTATAAATAAAGCACTATACCAGTCGATGCAATTTATTCGCTTAATTAGGCACAAAGTTAGTACAATCTTTCCATTAGACAACAGAATTGGTATATTTCGGAGCTAGTTGGTCTAGAAAAAGGTAAATTACGGTTGTGAACATAGGTTTCGGCATGTAGCATGCAAGTCTAGCGTGTTAAACGTAAATTGTCGCACATAATACGGCGGTGTCTGCTTTAGCCGCGGTGCTACTTCCGGATGTTGTTTGTCTCTGGTACTATTAATGGCCGGTGAGAAGACTGGACAGAAAGAAACAAGGGTCGTTCGGTATGTGCAGCAAGAACACGGAAATAAATACAAAAAATCAAATAAAAGGAAATACCAAAAATAAAGACGGTAGTTTTTAATGAGCGATTATTTTTTGTTATTTGCAATGTTCTAGTCATTAACTATTTTTTGTCTTTTAGGTAATCATTACTCCTGTACTTGTAGTGATGTATCTACTGCAATTACTGTCGAAAAAATAACTCGTGCGATTGATTTAGCGCAAACCACTATCTTATTTGGAGGTGCGCCAATGCCCAGATTTTTTGATGCGCGAGATGATTTGGCGTTAAGATGCGCCTTAACCTATTCACAGAAGTGTTTCTGCGTTTTACTCTATCGAAAAGTTGTTTCTGCGGCCTGTGTCGAGTCTTCGACCACGAGCTCTGCAGTACAATGCCATAGCCACTATTCTACTGCGGCAAGTACCTTCGCTACTTTGTAATATTTTCGTGTGTACGATGAAAAGCAAAATTCTGACCGGAGACCTCCTTGCGGTAATCCGCGAACACTAGAAGGTGAAGAACAAGATGAATAGAGGGAATGATAAATAGTAGATGTTAATACAGTAACGCGCCCGCGCCATCTTGACGCTACTTAAGCTTGCCGTTGACCACGCAGCTGTATGCATTTATATCCTTTTTCCATCTGTTCCTTCCACATTGTGTATATTCAACGTCCTTTGAGAGTCTAAGGTTCTACAGCTATGCTATGCATTTGGTTGAACTAAATTGGAGATAACATATGACCGCCACCTAACGTGAATCAGGCTTAGTTCGGAAACGAGAGGTTTTTATGAATCTTATAACAGCGAACGGTTAATGGTTTGCAAGGTATTGCAAAGTGATCAAGCAAGATTTTCTTTGTTGTGATACCCAGTGACCCAAGTTGGTGTCAAATAGGTTCTTTGAAGTGCGGCACACTCCCAGTCGTTACTAGGGCACGAACTTTGTGGCCCACATCCCGTATCACAAGTCACACATTACATGTGGCACATACCCAAATTAGCGTCTTAGGCGTTCATTGAAAAGTAGCACATACGCAATGACGCATACCATTGGCGCATAAACACAGGGCGATATTATCGGCGATATTAATTTGTAAGCATTCGCTTCCTGATTCAAATAACAAGAATAAAGTCAACCGCGCTCAACCTAACACATACAAATCTCGCTCGATGACCACGCAGACTCGCTGTCGAAACGCTGGAGTAAAGGAGGATGGCAGCAACAGCGCGGGAATTTATCTCCGTGCTGTGGGTCACTGCATCGCCACCTAAGCGGTGACAACACCGCGAACACGAACCTATCAGTACTTGGCGCACTCTGTCTCCATCATTGATCGCTTTCAATATAGGGCCCTCGCGGCCGCGTGATGCCACACCACACGAAACCGATGGCGGAGTAGAACGCCCCTCCCCAATTCCACCCCGTCACTCCGGTGCCGTGCCCACGACGGAAGACAGCGCGATTCCTCTTCGCTTTCCTCCCTTGCGCCCGGAAGATTGAGCCGGAAGCATCGGCTCACCCTCGCGCATCTAGACTACTGTGCGGGGGCGATATTGTCGCCCTTGGACTTAATACTGAACATCACGGCAACACCAATGGCCACTTGGTGACCAATGGCCGCCAATGATCACAATAAATGGGGGAATTACGGATAAAGAAGACTGACCCTGTTCGCACTGGAGGTTGCCAGTGTGCAGTCGCAACAAATTGGACCATCATGTTCGTAGTCTTGCCATGTCGCAATTTGGAACAAGACATGTAGAGTATCATTTTGTGGCTAAAGTGATATACGTACAGATGGAGGTACAGGAATACAGCAAGGATAATGACTTTAACGGAACCGTCCTTGTGTTTATGGCACACGATGACAAAAGACAATATTGTGCACAAGTTAGCAGACAATAAAAAACTGAAACCTCATTGATTAATTGTCATCCATGAAGAAAAATGTTCAAAGTCCGCTATATTTGATCGTCTACTACTTGGTTAAGTAAGGATTCGGGTCATTTACTCAAATGTTGGGCTGTCACAATAAATGCGGGATGTTTATTAAACTCAGCAATTGGTCACATTCCTATACTTGACTGGCTCCGGGGATTCGACAAGATTTTTGCGTTTTAGATCTTTTCTAAATAACCTTTTTAGAAAACTGCGTTGAAGTCGCCCAAAACCCATCGCATCATTACAAGAACATTCAGTTCTATGGGAAAAATTACTGGGTAAGTCATATTTCCTTTTCGCCCACTGCTAAATATACAACGCACTTGAATAACATTAACTTTCTGTACTAGAAGAATCGCGTGTTGAAATTTTTGCAACAATGTGAGGCGTTACTGAGCGAATGGCAAGATTAGTCGCATCACCTCGATATTTCACGAAGGCACAAGAATTTTCCTGAAGTTTATTCGAGGTTCATGCTCTTCTATACATAGCTAGAAAAATTATCTCTGCACATTTCTTTTTGCTGGTGACAGAGTCTTCTATATATGATCGCGTGAGGAAAAGGCAAGCAGTCAGTCCCAAGCGAACAGCCATTTACTGTTCGTTTCTACAGCAGCTGCCACACACACTTGTTTATCCTCGGCTTTCAGCGTTACTAGCGCGTGCCAATATATTCAAGTCGCGGAACGAAGCTCTAACTGTCGTATTCATGTGACAAAAGCCACGGCAAATAAAGAGGTGTCTCCAAGACGCGTACTGTACGGGGTGAATGTATTTACGTTTTAGAGAATTTGTACAAAAGCGTCTATAGCCGACAGTATCATTCTAGTCCTTGGGCACGTGTATTCCAAGAGGCGGAGATAATTTCCACGGGAAAAAAGAAACACATAATAAACTAATTAACAGAAATGTACTAATAAATTCTTTATTTCATTACTTTACGGCAGATATTGCAATTTTCGAATTGTAGCCGTTGAGCTCGCAAGGCATTTTCTTTTGTAATAATTTTCGAGGGTGGCACCAGCTTCGAGATGTGCACCATCAAACTTGCCATCAAAATGCACTGTTGCTCCAAATACCATTTAAAACAAAAAGCTCTTTTATGTATTGAAGCAGACAAGTAAATGGGCCATTACTGTGTTTCTTCTCAGAGTTCGGGAAATATTGCGTGAGGACTGGTATTATTCACCTAATAGGTTCCAAGTGAATACGCTTTGCGGATTCCCAGGCCGCAATATTCACATTACACTATGTTCCGTAACATAATTAGTTGAAGCTTGAAACACAATTTTTTTTTGTTTATGAGTTAGCTATACATCTCGAATTCATGTACAAGTCCGCCTCTTTGAGTTGACTGGCTCAAGGACTAGAGTTATGCTGTCTACTTCGGGCGATCTCCGAAAATTCTGTGAAACTTTAAAATATTCACCCTGCATAGTGGACAAACGAAAAACACAAGGGAAAATAAAACTTTCTCCAGGGCACCCCGATTCTGTACCGCCAGTTTCAGATAGGCTGCGATAACAAACTTGATGTAAACTTGAAACTTGAACTGCACCTTCTCGTTTTGCTCATGGTCTTGGATTTCCATTCCCCGCCTTCTCCGTGTTTTCCCTTGATGCACACAAGTAGCATAAAGCATCCCTCCTTCATGGCAGGATGTGGCGCAGACGGCAGATACGGAAAGCGTTGTGTTTAGCCCTAATGTATCGGTGTTTACTTTTTCCAAGAGAATAACTTGCGCACATACCCACTCTGGGCTGTTTGCTTGTCTGTTTTGTCGTTGTGCCTTGCTTTTATTTAACATTTTACATGCGGCCAAGGAAGAAGGCATTTCAACAAAAATGCAGTTGTAAATCATCGTTACGTTTATTTTCTTTTAGGCAGGCAGCATTCGCCTATTTTTCAGTGCAAAATTAGTGAAAAATACTCTATGCTGTCCAAAAATATCACGCGCTATGATCCTAAAAGAAAGCTTTGGCTCAAACTTTCTCAGGATTGATGTAAAGTGTAACGCACTCGCCATTGAATCGATATAGTGACACAACGTAATACCGCTACCGAAACACTTGTGTATGAGATGCGTGATGCAATGTGACTCCTCTCTGGAACTTGTCAATACGCGCTCTGCGCCATCTATCGGCGGCGCCGCGAAGCATACACGTGGCCTCCGAAAGTCACGACGCGCCGTTATATGGGCTAAGAAACGCATCCTGAAGCAGCGAGGCTCCTATCCTGCTGTTTCTTTCAAAAAAGAGTTGTGGCGCTATGAAGAAGTATGCGCGACCCCTCCAATACACGCAGACAACGTTTCTTGGCTATGAAGCTAAGGCTACGAAAACTAAGCGCGCCTCTTTCACAGCTGCTGGAAGTAGTCCTGCAGTTTTCCTCTTTTTCTTACGTGCGAAATAGGAAACAATACTTGCTCTATTTACAGCACCTAATTTGAAACAATACGTAACGTTCAGCAGTCAAATATTGGTATTTTATGGCACTTTTAGTTTCCTCTTTCGAGTTTGCGCACATGCGAGACCGTCGCACGTTTTGCACATTCATCGAACGCAAAATGACGCCCGTGTCTTCTGGTGAGTGTTCGTCGCTTGCTGTCACGCCAATCAAATCCCCTGAGAGGCTGTTCAATAACTTTAGCAACTAAGGACGGTTGAGGCACACAAAAAAAATTTTTCCAGCGTCTGCACGGAAACCAAACGAGCCCACCTGGCAATCACAACCATCGGCACGTACAAACGACTGAGCGAGCTGCCGTCTGCGCCGGCTGTACCGAGGGCAGCGTCGGTGGCGCGTCGCTATATGGCTGCTTCGGAGATCCAACGCAGGCTGCGATGCTGGCTGTTCAGAACTTCGTACATATCGTATGTGAAGAAACATTGATTCACACTGACTTATTGTATCTACCTTGACTAGAGAAGTTGTGCGAGGTTGGCGAAACCGAAGCCGGTGCCGAGCGCACCCGGAATACATTGCGCACGAATACAGTCATGCGCAGAAGCTCCGCCCCGATAGCTTTCGTTTTATAGCCAAAAAAGGCTGTCCGCGATTATAGACGAGATTCGCTGCGTGCCGGTGCGTGCAAACACTGAGGATTGTTCCCTCTCTGGCCGCACACCCAGTGCCACATACTCAGTGACCTAAGTTGGGGGACACCTGCATTGAAGAGTGGCACAAAGCCAGAGCATTGTGGCGCAGCTTACTAAAGCGTTCTGCTTCTGTCTTTAGGGACTCCGCGTAAACTGCCCTCCATTCTGTCCAGCGCTAAAGAGCCTCAATCCAAGTTTTCGCAAGAAGTGTAAGTACCGCCAACCTACCCAGATCTTTCGCGGTCCTCCCTCACACACCTCCTCAGATTCGACGTCAAGCAGAAATTACACAGTTTCAGCTACTACTTCAAATTGTAAATTGAGCTTGCAGTTCAGCTTGCAGTTTCAGCACAAGTGAAATTTCAAACGATTTTTAGTGGTACACTACGCTGGTCGAAAATAGCAATCGCGAAGTCGACTGATCGAAATGCAGCCAAGCTCCTGTACCGCTGCATTGTCTCTACTGCACGCTGCTTGCCGCAGCATACGCTTC
The DNA here is from genome assembly GCF_050947875.1 of Dermacentor variabilis. Classification (NCBI taxonomy): domain Eukaryota; kingdom Metazoa; phylum Arthropoda; class Arachnida; order Ixodida; family Ixodidae; genus Dermacentor; species Dermacentor variabilis. Next base: position 72,731,832 of record NC_134573.1, on the reverse strand, counting down.
GCCATTCATTGGCGTAGCCGTAATGTCCCTGCTAGGTGCAGACTGCATTTCGGCCGTGCGTCGAAGTAATAACAACAAATGTTTTGTCTTTATACAGCGGCAAATTCCCAGTTGCAGTTAACCAGTTCCTGAAGTTGGCATCAAGGAGGTTTATTGTAAAGTGGCACACGCTTACTGGTACGAGCCCAGTGACAGTAGTCGGTATCAGAGAGGCTCATTGAAGAGCAGCGCAAATCGAGTGCCACATACACACTACTTCAAGTCAACGTGCAGAGATTCATTCAGTAGCGGTAGCTACTCAGTACCGTATTCGCAGTGGACCATGGCGCCATCAAAGAGATCCGTTAATGAGCACAACAAACGTACATCGTTGCACATACATCGTGAACCAAGTTGATCCGACGGATAGTTTCGAAACTTTTTCCCTCAGCGCGGCAGCACTACTCACTACAAATTTCAGCATGGCATACCACACAGATATTCTGAAAAACGCTCGGGTACATTTGATAGATAGATAGATAGATAGATAGATAGATAGATAGATAGATAGATAGATAGATAGATAGATAGATAGATAGATAGATAGATAGATAGATAGATAGATAGATAGATAGATAGATAGATAGATCTCAGAAAGTGTGCCTAGTATGCTGAGAATGCCATTCGCATAAAGAATACATATTGCTGCCACTGGGTTCCTACCTGAGTCCAATGTGAAGCGGAATGTGTCAGGGCTGCTTCCTTCAAATAAATACATGCTAAGCGTTTTTCTGCAAATAAGAAAATAGGAGAAATACATGCGCACTTACATCATGGAACAAACTATATTGCACACAAACAAGGTAGTATGTTTCCTTTAAATAGACGCGTATTTGTTTGGTATTGCATTAATATATTCAAAATATTCTGATAATACCTTCTCCAATCCTGCTTACAACGAACTCTGGCTCTATTGCGCGCAATGTATCAATGACATCTCAGAAAATATAATTGAAATTAATATTCCTCCTGTCTAACTAACGCTACCTGAAGGTACGCTTTAGGAATGCATGAATTTTCGGATGCAACTTTCATCATCAGCCTGGTTACGCCCACTGCAAAGCCAAAGGCCTCGCCCATACTTCTCCAACTACCCCGGTCGTGTACTAATTGTGGCCATGTTGTCCCTGCAAACTTCTTAATGTCATCCGCCCACCTAACTTTCTGCCGCCCCCTGCTACGCTTCCCATCCCTTGGAATCCAGTCCGTAACCCTTAATGACCATCGGTTATCTTCCCTCCTCATTACATGTCCTGCCCATGCCCCCCCATTTCTTTTTATTGATTTCAACTAAGATGTCATAACCCGCGTTTGTTCCCTCGCCCAATCGGCTCTTTTCTTATCCCTTAAAGTTACACCCATCATTCTTATTTCCATAGCTCGTTGCGTCGTCCTCAATTTAAGCAGAACTCTTTTTGTCAGCCTCCAGGTTTCTGCCCCGTACGTGAGTACCTGGTAAGACACAGCTGTTATACACTTTTCTCTTGAGGGATAATGGCAACCTGCTGTTCATGATTTCAGAATGCCTGTCAAACGCACTCCAGCACATTCTTATTCTTCCGGTCGTTTCAGTCTCATGATCCGCATCCACGGTCACTACCTGCCCTAAGTAGAAGTATTCCCTTACCACTTCCAGTGCCTCGCTACCTATCGTAAACTGCTGTTCTCTTACGAGACTGTTAAACATTACTTTAGTTTTCTGCACATTAATTTTCAGACCCTTCCTTCTGCTTTGCCTCTCCAGGTCATTGAGCATGCGTTGCAATTGGTCTCCTGAGTTAGCAAGCAAGGCAATATCATCAGCGAATCTGAGTTTGCTAAGGTATTCTCCATCAACTTTTATCCCCAATTCTTCCCACTACAATTCTCTGAATACCTCCTGTAAACACGCTGTGAATAGCATTGGAGAGATCGTATCTCCCTGTCTGACGCCTTTCTTTATTGAGATTTTGTTGCTTTCTTTATGGAGGACTACGGTGGCTGTGGAACCGCTATAGATAGGTTTCAGTATTTTTACATATGGCTCATCTGCACCCTGATTCTGTATTGCATCCATGACTCCTGACGTTTCGACTGAATCATACGATTTCTCGTAATAAATGAAAGCTATATATAAGGGTTGGTTATATTCCGCACATTTCTCTATCTGCTGATTGATATTGTGAATATGCTCTATTGTTGAGTAGCCTTTACGGAATCCTGCCTGTTGCTTTGGTTGACCGAAGTCTAAGGTGTTCCTCATTCTACTTGCGATTACCTTAGTAAATACTTTGCAGGCAACGGACAGTAAGGTGATCGGTCTATAATTTTTCAAGTCTTTGGTGTCCCCTTTCTTATGGATTAGGGTAGTGTTAGCGTTCTTCCAAGATTCCGGCACGCTTGAGGTTATGAGGCATTGTGTATATAGGGTGGCCAGCCTTTCTAGAACAATGTTTCCACCATCCTTCAACAAATCTGCTGTTGCCTGATTATCCCCAGCTGCCTTTCCCCTTTGCTCCCAAGGCGTTCTTTATTTCTTCCGGCGTTACTTGTGGGACTTCAAGTTCCTCTAGACCATTCTCTCTCACATTATCGTCGTGGGTGCTACTCGTACTGTATAAATCTCTATAGAACTCCTCAGCCACTTGAACTATCTCATCCATAATATTAACGATATTGCCGGCTTTGTCTCTTAACGCATACATCTAATTCTTGCCTATTCCTAGTTTCTTCTTCACTGCTTTTAGGCTTCCTCCGTTCCTGGAAGCATGTTCCATTCTATCCATATTATAGTTCGTTATGTCAGCTGTTTTACGCTTGTTGATTAACATGCAACATTATAGATATCCAAAACGAATGGCATGTATTTAGTTCACGAAAGCTGCTAGAGCCTCATGGCTGGCTTACGTCATCGTTGACTCACTCCCTGCACGAAACGACGGCAATATTCTCCGCCAAATGTCTATGTTATTTAGTGTTTGACGCCAAATCTAGTAGAATGCAAGGCCTGCTGAGGAACCGTATGCAATCATAAGCAGATATATTCGCGCTCGAGAAGCTTGAGCGCCTTGGGTCCCGAACGCAATAATTCCCGCTGAAATCAGCTTGTTCTATATATGTTTCACCAGCGAGAAATATAAACTCACTTCGAATTTCCACCATGTCCTCCAAAAAGCCAAATGTACTCCCCCTTCTTGTCTTCCGGTAGCAGCCACATTCTCCTCGATGTCATGCATTCGTATATCGTGTCGTTGTCACTGTCAGAGACGGCGACTGCGAAAGGGAAATTTTCGAAGACCTGCGAACAAGACCATGATAAATGTATCTTGGTTAATTGTTACGTAAAGTTGCCAAAATAATGTGTGTAAGGCAAACAAATATGGCTCGTACACGAAATCAACACACACGAGCATACTTTTTTGTCGTTTCGCGCCACGACATGCTTAAATCGTGCATGTCTGTTCTACCTCGGTATTTAATGCGGAAGAACTGCAGGATGATAATGCGCTCCATTCTTGGCGAGTTACAACCACATAAAGCAAACAAAAGTCTTTATAGTGAACTGCAGATAGTGAAGGTCCTACCACCATTAGAGCATTATAAAGTCGGTGTTCAGCAAGAAGCGTAGTCACAGATGCACACCTGTTCTCTTCACCCCATGAGTGAATCCTTCTGCAGCCGGAGGTAATTTTGTCAATTTGAGAAATTTTCTGGCTATGCAAGAGCGCTGACAGCCGCACTAGAGTGGGTCCTTCGAGTGATACACGTGAGAGGTTGTCGACTACCAACGGTAAGAGAATTTGAGTGGACGGAGCGTCACAACGAGTGTTTGTCTTAACCTTAACTTTTCCAAGTAATAGCGTAATCGACTTTTATTTTCCTTTATAAGTTATATGTGTTATTATCGCAGCTATTGAGAAAAAGGCTCAGGCACATAGCGAGGACTAGCAGTAAAGTACGTACGCATAAACTTTCTTGGTCTCTGGCCGAAGGCATCAACAGCCAGTTTAAGCAAAATGCATTTTCGATTCCTCGCTGTGTGCTTCTCTAGTTTCGTCTACTACAGCAATACCGTCGCGCTTGCGTCTGACCGTCTCATCTACATTTACTGCGCAAAGCACTAGAAAAGATGAAACAAGTCCAGAAGTGAATCCCTTCAAAGTAATATGAAGCTTCTGCCAAAAACAGTCTGAGTGGTACTTGAGCCAATAGTTACCTTGAAGCTGTCTGGAACATCGCTGGTTTCCTGAGCTGCTGCAAGTGACAGCTGCAAAGTAATGACGTGAACAACCAGAAAGCAAAATCGCTGCATGCTGTTTTAGGAAGGGGGGGGGGCTACTGAAAATAACGTCCGCCAAACGTTTCTTATATTCTCCCCGTTGTGGCACGGAAGTAACGGAGCCACCGAGGCATATTCCTCTTTTTGTACAATATTTCAGATGTCATCGGCTGTGCTTATAGAGTCCTTGCATAACAGAAAACTAATTTGTCGTGTTATGAAAGAATCCAGTATAGATTAATTAAATACACCATAGGAAATTTCAATGTGGTGTAACTTCGTCGCACTGATGAGATGGCCTTGTAATTTAAGAGACATACGACAAATGCCTAAATTAGGAAGCAATTCAAGATAGCACTGTTTTACAATGTGTGCGTTGTAAATTTCAATTTGATGGGCGTAGCTGGGTCGTATGATGATAACAACACTACATGTAGCTGTCAGAACAGTTTGTACATAATTAAAGTTAATCCGTTGTTCCATATTACTCTAAATATTACTCTAAATGAGTTGATACTCTAAATACTCTAAATGAGTTGATCACAGTTGAGAAAAAGTGGATTATTCAGCGATATCCACCACGGCCACACAGCTTACTTACATAGGGAAGCTCACATATCGCGGTGTCCACATCGGCAATTTATTCCGCGCAGCAGAATGACCTATACTTCGCGGTTGAGTGCTCAGATATAAAAAGGGCTCTGTCAAGGCTTCACGAGATAGTGATTTTCCGCCACACACATATCGTTGAAAATATGACTGGATGTGACATGAAGTAGATGTCACATTACGCGACTAGAAAGAGATAACCTCACTCCTAGGAAGCATTTCTACCCAAGAAGCTAATTATAGGCTGAATGAAATGCTTCGAACAAACGGATTGATATCAGCGACATGTGCCGAGAGAGAAAGCAATACTAGTAACATAAAATACAATAAAAACTTTCTCCCACTTTCATTTTCTATAATTTGTCCTCTCTTTATTTCATTTATGAAGCAGAAGTAATTTCCCCAATGTTGTACTTGTGTCAGTGCTTGTTGGCTTCTCATGATATGACTGATAAAAAAACACGGGCTGCGTTCAGGAATGCAAAGGCAAATGTAGCCTTCCCGATATGTATTTTATTTTATTTCTGTACCAGAGGGCTCTTGACGGGTTATTGATAGGTACTTTATTTGCTTCTTCTAGAATGAGGCTTTTGTTTCTCATAAAGGTCATGCTAGCTCACAATACACGTTCTCGTTTCCGCACACATGACACTTACCGATTTCTGTAGGAAGGCGGGACGACAAAACGGCACCTAGCGGGAAGAACTTGCACCCTCAAGGCTGCTGATTCCTTTCATGGCTAGTCACCCCCCTAAGCAGCCTTAAATGGGTAACAACGAATATGAACCAATCGGGTTTTCGTTTGGGGGAAATTTTTTGACGAAACACGATGAAAGGTGGGACCGAGAGTACAAAAATGGTTCAATACCTACAGCGACTATCACAGTCATACTCTCGTATCAAACATTTCCGTTCGCGTGAGAAGGTCTTAATCACAACAACATGTTCAATTACGCCGTCCCTCATCCCGGTAGTTGTTAAAGTTGACTGTGAAGTGCCACAAATTCTGAACCGACTGAATGCAAAAAGTATTAACAACCACACAATGCAGCGCCTTTTAGGGTCCGAACTTGTTTACTGTGTATGAAATACAACTGAATAACGGCATTTTGGATGCACTTCTAACAAAACTGCTAAAACAGATTACGTCTTAACAGTAGTTCTAGCAAATAACGTCACCTGAAGCGAGTGCATTAATTTATTACTAATAGTAAAAGTCGGGAACGGCAGGGCAGGTCTTCGTTTCGCAACATTTCGTGATGTTTGTGCGAGCTAGGTATATGCAGCAACTAAACTAGTTACATCTGGTTCTTAACAACTTTGCTGTGATGAAATTTTCATAGTATGGAATGGCTGTCTCAAAAAATGGCAGAATTTCCCTAGTGTTCCACATTTTCAGTGTTAACAATGTTTCATGTGTATTGCTGGCGCTTACTTTGCCACTCAACTACAGGCAATATTCTAGGTCTTCAGGGAGCACCATTGATTTCTTCCGCCTATGCGCTATAGGCGATCATGTCACTTCTGCTGTGTCAAAGATTGATGGTGGGGTAATTCGCACTCTCCGAACAGGAGGGGATGGGGCGACAACAAACCCACCCCGCGTGCGTTATTGAAGGTTCGACTGCTGACCGGCGATAAGGTCCACGCCTGATCGACCGTGAACCAGAGGCATGAGACGGGAGGCGACGTAAAACACACACACTCAATTTAATAAAATAAAATCATGCGCGAGACATACTCGAAAAAAAAGAACATACAAATTACCAGCAGGGGGCCGAGTTCGCGGAAGGCGTGCGGGTCACACAACGCACGCCCTGACGCCACTCGCACGACACTAAGCCCACCACGTGGGAGCTATTAACACTCGCGAAATAACAAACAAAATACGCGACAAAAATGAAAAATACACGCGACAATAATTAGGGCGAACACTACACTAACAGGACATATAAGAAACAACACTCGATGGATAATTAAACGAAAGATTAAACGCGATTAAAAAAAACACAGTCCAGCGGAAAGTTTTGAGAGCGGGCTGGAACACGAGGCTTAACTGTGGCGTGCTTGTCGAGATCCCGGTCTGAAGAGCGTCGGGCTGCTGGTACCTCGCTGCCGAAGATCCTGACGGACTTGCACCGTCTGTCGGTCGAACGGCGAAGACTTCGGCCTGGAGGTTTCAGCCTGCCGACCACATCTTCAGCTGTCTCCCGGTGCACGGCCACGCTGCTCCGTCTTCCAAACCGCTCTGCCGCTCGCCAAGCCGCCTCGTCCCTCCGCCGCGCTCAGGCGACACACGTGACCAAACCGGTCTGGCGAGCTCGGGACAATGGGAAGCTCTCTTCCCCATCGCCGTTCAAGCGGCGTTGCTGCTGCTGCGGCAATGGCGGCCATCTTGAGAGGGGCGCGGGCATGCACTCTGTGACACCACCCCGACGACAAGAATGTTATTCCAATAACATTCAAAACTATCACATAGTCATGCACGCGCACAATCACGTCGTCGTGTGGGTCGCGGTTCGGGAAGTCCTCCGCAAAAGGCACTTGTCCGCGCATATCGCCGCCACGCTCTCAGCCAGTCAGTGCACTCCGCAACACCACTACAATGCCAGATAAAACAAAAGGACTGAAAATCAGCTGCTAAAAATTTATGTGGTGCTGTATTGTTCCCCTTGGGTCGTGTGAGTACTGGCGCAAACCACGGCAAAGCCGGTACGCGCACTCTACAGGCAACACACATCACACACACAAAAGAAAACACAAACAAAATAACAGATCGGTGAATTGAAGGGCAGAAAAATGAACGAATTACACAACTCGGTACAAGATAAAAATAACATGGCCGGACCAACAAACGAGACGATCAGTTAAGGGCAGGCTGTCCTTCTAAATTCTCGCTTCCCCTTTAGTCGTACTCGCTGAGGTCGCATTGCTGCTATTCCCCAAGCACTCCTGGCGCAAATGTGGCGAGACACAAAAAGCGCCCCGCAGCGACATGCCGCTTCGCGCCTCGGCTGCCTGCTTTTGCCTCGTTGATTGTGGTACACTGACCCCTGCCTAGTCCTCACCCATGCACAGCGCATGAGCAACTGAGTGCCACGAAGGGCGCGGCTCAGTGGTACCTGCCGTCGATGAGCCGAATATATCGCTCGCGCTCTCTTTCGCGGCGACGAGCAACGCTCCGCGCCCGCCAAGCTCTGTCGACGCCTCCGTGACCTCTGAGCCATTTTGCGCGGCCTCTTCCTCACCCTCTGGTGTCTGCCAGGGGTCCGCACCTCGCGCCCCCGCGGTGTGTGGTAACTCGCCAGCCTCCGCCGCGCCACACACTTCGCCGCCTCTCTCGGCTTGCGATGTAGGCACCATTTGCCTGCGCGGCGGCTGACGTTTTTCGTGGCCAGCCTCTGACCATCGTCACCCACCACACCGCCAGATTCCCGAAGCACCGGCCTCTCGTTCGCTTCGAGGGCCCCGGCACCGAAGGGCTTAGGCACGAGGGAGGATACGGGCTGTGCACGAACCTGCGCAAGGCTCACTCCAGAGGGATGAGGTTGGTCAGCGGCGACGGTCGAGCCCGGCAGGCACTCTGTGTTCCGAATGCTCTCGACACGGCCCTCCCTCGCGCGCAACAGCGCAATTTCCCTCTCTAACTCGAGGACGCGCTGGAAAGACCGTGCCGCATCGCACTCCTCCGCCTCGCGTTGTTGCAGCTCTCGCGCTTCCCTGCGCTCGCGACGATCCACCTCTTCTTTGGAGCGCATGTCGCGCACAAACTCCCGGAGCGCTGGCCCCTCAAGGCCCATCTGCCTCCCGACGGCCACGATGCGCTCCAACTCCTCGAGGAGTCCATCAGCCATATCTTGGCCTTTTCCCGCTCTCCGCGATACGCGTCCGTTCCGCCCGCTATACCTCGTGGTCACGGAAGATCGTGGTCAGCAAGTCCTGTCGCGGACGCCAGTTGTCAAGGATTGGTGGTGAGCTAGTTCGCACTCTCCGAACAGGAGGGGATGGGGCGACAACAAACCCACCCCGCGTGCGTTATTGAAAGTTCGACTGCTGACCGGCGATAAGGTCCACGCCTGATCGACCGTGAACCAGAGGCATGAGACGGGAGGCGACGTCGTACAACACCCACACTCAATTTAATACAATAAAATCATGCCCGAGACATAATGGAAAACAAACATGCAAACTTCCAGTAGTGGGTCCTAGCTCGCGGAAGGCGTGCGGGTCACACAGCACACGCCCTGACGCCACTCGCGCGACACTAAGCCCACCACGTGGGAATCATTAACACTCGCGAAATACAATAAAATACGCGACACAAATACAAAATACGCGCGACAATAAATAGGGCAAACACTAAACTACCAGGACATATAAGAAACAACACGCGATGGATAAAAAAAGGAAAGATTAAACGCGATTAGAAAGAGAGTCCGGCGGAAAGTTCTGAGAGCGGCCCGGAACACGAGGCTTATCTGGGGCGTGCTTGCCGAGGTCCCGATCTGAGGAGCGTCGGGCTGCTGCAACCTCGCTGCCGAAGATCCTGACGAACTTGCACCGTCTGTCGCTCGACCGGCGAAGACTTCGGCCTGGAGATCTCAGCCTGCCGACCACATCTTCAGCTGTTCCCCGGTGCACGACCCCACTCCTTCGTCCTCCAAGCTGCTCTGCCGCTCGCCAAGCCGCCTCGTCCCTCCGCCGCGCTCAGGCGACACACGTGACCAAACCGGTCTGGCGAGCTCGGGACAATGGGAAGCTCTCTTCCCCATCGCCGTTCAAGCGGCGTTGCTGCTGCTGCGGCAATGGCGGCCATCTTGAGAGGAGCGCGGGCATGCACTCTGTGACATGCTGTTAATTGCATTTTATATTGTAGGGGACAGCACTCATAGAGCCCTGCGCTGAAAGAAAGAGAGACTTGACTAGAGCAATATAGGCTTGACGATGGTCGCAACATCAATACAGTCACCTGTTTTATAAATGGCAATTTTTTGTAGGTCTTCTCTTCCTACAAGTTGGTGACCACGGACGGGACACCGTATCACAACTGTTTGTGTCTACAGAGTTTCTTCTCGACGCCATAGGACCGGCCGCCGAACGATGTCTCGAAAAAACGGAACGTCTTCCGTCGACACACTGAAGCTTCCCGATTTCTGGCCGTCGTACTGAGAACTCGGGTTCGCATACATCGAGGCGCAATTTTGCCGTCACCGAGTCACATCTCAGGCGGCTAAGTACGACAACGCCCTGAGTGCGCTTAACCCGACCACTGCAGCTTTGGTCCGCGACATTTTCCTAGCGCCTCGCCCGAATGATTAGTACGATACCCTTAATCGGGAGTTACTACGGCGCACCACCGACTCTGAGTCACAACGGATTCAACAGCTACTCTCGTCGAAAGAAATTGGTGACAGATAACCAACTGAGCTGCTTCACCGCATGACACAACTCCTGGGAACGAGTCCATCATCGGCAGACTCAAACCTCCTTCGAGACCTCTTCTTCCAGCGTCTACAGAACCCGGTACGTCTAATTTCATGTGACTCACCTTCTACGACATCTGTCGGGGCCTTACTGATGATGGCAGACCAGATCATGGGTTCTTTTGATTCTGTGATATCAACTGTTCAACTGTAGTGCGCCTGTTCCGGCACAACCCCAGCTACAGCAGTACTTTGACGAACCCGACACTTCAAGCACGCACCTGGTGGAGCAAGTAGAGGAGCTAACCAGTTGGCTAACCATCCGCAGGGGCATCGCTAGCATGACCAAAACATGTTACGCGCTCCGTCTCCCTCTATTTGTTGGTATCCCGCCAGATATGCACTCGCGCGCGGCAATGCCGTCCGCCTTGCAACTTTCCGCGGAACGTTCGGGGCAGCCGCTGATAGCGGCTAGTGCTACTCGCCCTCCATCAAGCCGTCTCTTCTACGTCACCGACCGTGTCACGATAGTTTGCTATCTTGTAGACACTGGTGCGGAATGTCATTCCCCGACTTTTCAAGACCGCAGAAAGGATCACCATGACACCACTTTTCTGACTGCCGTCAACGTTTCCAACTATAAAACGCACGGCCAGAAATATGTCGCTATTGACCTTGGTCTGCGACGCCCTTTTCGATGGCTATTCACCATCGCTGACGTTCTCGGTCCGATCATTTGCGCTCATTTTGTATGGAAGTTTAACCCTCTCTTCGAGCTTCGTAACTGCCGCCTTCTTGACTTCTCAATAAACCTGTCCGTACAAGGTATCACCACATCCGCACCACTTTTGCGTCTCGTACGAGCAAGCGTCTAGGTACCGACACCGTGGTCCACCATGCTGCTGGAATTTCCAGAGCTGTTCCAATCGCCTTCGCCACATCGTCCAGTAGTGCACAACGTCGTGCGCCACATTGTGACTAAATGACCACTAGTTTACACCCGACAGCTCACCGCTTAGCACCAGACCGTCTGAAAATAGCAAAGCAAGAATTCAAACACATGCTCGAGTTGCGCTTCGTTCGTCCTTCCACTAGCCATCTGCTTTACACATGGTGCCTAAGAAGACGGGTCCTTGGCGACCCTGTGGCGATTACCACACCTTAAACAAATTGACCATTCCCGATAGGTAAACTATACCTCACATCCACGATTTCACCGCATCGCTTCATGATTGCTGCATATTTAGCAAGGTGAATCTAGTCAAAGCCTACCCTCATATTCCTGTCCAAGCTTCCGACATTGATAAAACCACAATCATTACCGTTTTCGCATGTTTGACTACGTGTGCATGCCATTAGGCCTCCGTAATGCCGCTAAAGCATTTCAACCGATCGTCGATCACGTGTTCTGGGACCTGACTCGTTATTTCTTCTATTTAGACGACATTCTTTCAATTAGTCGCTCTACTCTGGGACACAAATCTGACCTCCTTAATGTGCTTCAACGCCTCCATCGATACGGCCAGGTTGGAAACGTCTCGAAGAGTGGGTTCGATGTTGCTCCGGTTCATTTCCTGCGCCATCGAGTCGACGAGCATAGCCTCCAACCCGTCCCATCCCGTGTGTAAGACACTAAAGATTTCCCATGTCCGTCTTCCACCAAGCAATTAGGGAATATGTGGGCCTCATCAATTACTATCGCCGTTTCATTCCTCGTAGTGCTTAAATTTTGCGGCCTCTGCACATTTTCCTTTCTGGCACACCACAAGCTAGCACGCCTATATCTTGGACTACTGCTGCTGGATGTGCTATTATCTCTGCCAAGAAAGACCTTGCTACCACTGCTCTACTGAAACAACCGCAACCAGACGCTCCAATGTACGTTATCGTTGGCGCCTCTGACATAGCTGTTGGCGCCGTGTTTCAACAGCTGCTTGGCGAGACATAATCTTTATTTTCAAGGAAGCTCACACCGCAAGAAACCCGCTACAGCACTTTCCCTCGCGAATACCTAGGACTCAAGCTCGCAGTCCACCATTTCCGTCACAATCTCGAAGGACGTCCATCCTTTATTCTCAACGACCACAACACGCTAATATATGCTGTTGCCTTATACAGTTCATCGCACAGTCCCCGTGAAATTCACCAGCTTGCATATATCTCCGAATTCACTACTGACATTCCGCATATCAGTGGTGCCAATAATCCCGCGACTGATGCTCTGTCACGGATTCATATACATACAAGACCACTAAATTGTTCCGGCATTGACTTCGTCCGCCTCGCTACCGCTCAACACACAGACCATGAACTTCCAAAAATCCACACTGCCAACGATTCTATGCACTCAGGAGATATGTTACTGCCCGGCTGCAACGACACATTGATATGCGACATGCCTACGAGTGATCCTCGACCGCACGTTCCACAACCATTTCTACAGCAAGTTTTTGACGCACTACACTCCTTATCGCACCCTGGAGTATTCACCACACAACGTTTGGTCACTTCCGGCTGTCTGTGGCCACGTATGAACGCTTTGGTCTGTTGCTGGGCTCGCACATGCACACAGTGCCACGGCGCAAAGGTCAGTTGACACACTTGAGCGCGCCTGGTCATTTTCCACCACTAAACGTTCGTTTCAACCACGTTCACATCGATATCGTTGGTCTGCTACCACCATCATCGACCCAACGATGCATACCAACTTGTATCGACCGCTTTACACGCGGGCCTGAAGCAATGCCACTCTCTTACATTACTATACTGTTCGTAGCCCAGGCCATCTAGAATATGTGGATTTCTCGTTATGGCGTACCACACACCATAACGACAGACAGAGGAAGACAATTTGAGTCGTCCATCCTTCAAGCTCTCTCCCGTCTTCTGGGTGTATCGCACATACGAACGACAGCTTATTACCCTAGCTCAAGTTATATGGTAGAACGCTTTCATCGTCACCTTATAACGACACACACAGCATAACGCCAGACAGAGGAAGACAATTTGATTCGAACCTCTATCAACCTCACTAGCGTCTCTTGGGCGTAACGCGCACACGAACGACAGCGACCCAAGTTCCAATTATATGGTAGAACGCTTTCATCGTCAAATAAAAGCAGCACTTCGTGCCCATCCCTTCGTGATTACGGGATCAGAACGCCTGCCTTTCGTTCCAATATGTCTTCACACAGCTCTGAGGGCACATGCACAGTGTTTCTCAGTAGAACTCATTTTCGGCACGACGCTTCGCGTACCCGGTGAGTTCTTTGCCTCTGAACTGTCGTCTCCTGACCTAAAATCTTAAAGCGTCCGACTTCGTAATACAATGGCCGCTGTTATACCACCGCCGCTTCGTAATGACCGCAGAAATGCTTACGCGAGTCCATCTTTACTTTATAGCAGTGACGTATTGATCCTTCACGGCGCTACTCGCGCTTCTTCAGGACCTGCTTACGGCGGTCCCTTCAAATTCCTCAAGCGTGACGCCAAGTTTTTTCACACTTCTTGTCAGCGGGCTCGAAGGGAGAGAGAGAGAGAAAAGAAAACATTTATTTGTAATGAAATAGAGTGGCTCCCTCGTAGGGTAGAGCCCTTAGTTCATGGCCCCATTGACTCGCGACACTCCGCATGTTCGCCTGATAAGTCGTCGCTGTTCATGCCGGTCTAAGCTGGTCAGCGCATTCTCTCAGGAGGAAGGTTAAGGTGAAGGAATAGGGGAGTAACCCGGAGGGTGTGGGCACTCCCAGATGCAATGTTATACTTTGGGCTTTGCTCCACAGTAGGAAGATTATGAGGTATAATGTGTGGGGTGGAAGAGGTGAACACAAAAGAGGTAGGAAAAAAATTAGTTTCAAGCTGTCGCTACGCGCCGGCATCTTCTCGGTTAAGAGAATTATGTGGAGGGAGGAAGTGTCTCCTGCATTCTCTGTAATGTTGTAGAGTTTCTGTGTAGTTCGGTGGTTCCCTCAGTTTGTCGTCTGGGTTGGACAGCTCTTCCATGACGCCAGGTTAGGGAGCTTTTGGGCTACCGCATTAGCGCATTCATTACCATGGAGAGAGGCCTGTTCAGGTGTAAAGCCGATACGCACCCTGTGTAACGCTGTTGGGCGCATTGATGTAAGAAGGCGGTGTGTGTATGGTGTCACCGTCCCTTTTACCAAAGGCCCTAATTCCGCGAAGAGAAAATTTCCATCTATCGCTTGAAGCCAGCTCATCTAGACTGTGGCATTGCCATGTCCACAACTTAAACCGCTCAACGGCAGTGCCTTCATCGCTAGGGGGTGAGCACTGTAGTGGAAAGTACTCGTAGAGCGCATTGGTGGAAGCTGAACAGACTGTACTAGCGCCATCAGGCATACAGGCTTCACGTTGGTGGCCGCAACATCAACGCAGTCATCTGTTTATGAAATGGAAATTCTTTGTGGGCCTTTTGTTCCTTCAATATATTCAAATTTGGAAGCGCTTTGAAATTATGACATTTATTTAATGATCATCATGTGTCATGCTGCTCAATACGGCGGGGCATTGGACGAATATGCATCCGATGTCATCACACATCTTAAACTGAAAGGTTGGCCTAATTGCAGCAGCAGCAGCAGCAAACGACTTTATTGGGGTCCTGAGGAGCCTAATTGCAACTAGAAATTTTATATATACGTTCTTATTTCGGGCGTTCAACCGTGAAACGTAGGCAATTTGCGGTAATCCCTCCGATCGTTGTACCTTTGCACGAAACACTTTGTTTTACGTCCACTGGAGCACATGCTCCACGGAACTTTGCTATATGAAGATATGATATCATTCAAGAGCTATATATGGAGTTTGCTATGACGTCGTGTGTAGTTACATACACTGAGCGCTTGCGAGAAATTAAAATGCCGTCTGTTTCAATTCTTCAGTATTGCTTCAATACTTCATTCCACTGAGTTGAATATGTGCTTGACATCTACGCACCCACTTACGCAGTTCCATGACCCATTGATAAGCATTCATTCGTAACAATTTATTCTGCGAGGCCTGACACAACAGGGCTTTGCATAGAGGCGCAATTCGAAACTATGCATTGTGTAGTAGAAAAGCTTAGTGGTCATGGTAAAGAAAACCTCACGAGAAAACCGGACACTGAGTAGGTGTGTTCACATACAACAGTGAGTAGGGATGGATTGTTACTTGGACGTAAAATAAGCACTCGTGTTTTAGGTTTTCATGTCTACAGAAGTGGAGCTCTTGTGTTCTACCCGACTTTAAGTATAGGAGTCCTTAGGGGAGGCACCGGCTGTAGACTACCAGGATAAGTGCTTTTTGGACGCTTGCAGCGTTGACATTCGTGACAGGTAGATATGTACTGCCGTGTAAAAGCAAGTAAAACCTTTCTTCATGACGGCAAAGGCCTCTAGCTGCTCCGAAATGAGTGGAGGTTGGAGTATGCACAGCCTGCAAGATGGAAGCGCTCACAATGTTCGCGACCACCTGGAAATATTTTGCAAGTCTGCTGGAAAAATTCTTGTATAGAAACCCACCACGTGTGCAAGAACAATTTCATGCTTATTTTATTTATTTCGATAGCGATTATGTGGCCACTCCAGGTGCATTTCTGCCGTCGGCGTCGCCGTCGCAGTCGCCGTCGCGATAAGGTTCCGTATGAGTGCATGCGTGGGATGGTGAGCCGCCGAAGGCTATTCAATCTTATGTGCGCGATCGAGGAACGCGGCCCGCATGCGTGACCATTCCTTTAATGCGCGAGGCAAGGGGTTGAACCGAGGGAGGAGAGGCGTTCTTCTCCGGTGGATGCTACGGTGCCTCGTCCTCCTCCTTGGCCACCGCTTTGTACAGAGTGGAGACAACCGCGGTGTCTACTACGGATTTAGCCATGCGAATGGTGGAAGCTGTAGTAGACGCTTTGGCCGACGACGCTGGGACGCGTTGCCGGCGCTCGTGCGTCTTGAAAGTGATCTGCGACGTCGCAAAGTGCGCGTCGGCGCGGGCCTCATCTTCAAAGCGATCTGCGATGTTTGGGCAGTGCGCGTAGTGGCGGCAACTTCGTATGAGCTGTGCTTTCGACGTTTCGTTAGCCAGAGATTCATAATCGTATACTCACTTGCACCTGCCGCCAATTCTCACTCCAGAATGTTAGTTTCCGCGCTCATGGAGCGAGATGTGTTCCTGTCTACCCGCGTGCACGTGACACCGTGCTCGGAAATTTAGTTAAAACGTTCTGATGGGCTAGTTTGTTTAAAACCACAATAGAATGTGTAAGTGCGACTGAACAAGAAGGCAGAAAGAAGCAGACACACGAAGACAGTGCTACCTCTGTTTGTTTTTTTCTTTCTACGTCCTCGTTTAGTCACGCTTACGTATTCTATCAATAATAATTTACTTAGGAAGTGAATGTTTACAAGTTTTTAAGGCCGATAGAACTACTATCCTTACTTCGCACAGCTATCTACTCATTTGCTATAGGAATCGGCGCTTCGCCATTCGGGCTGAATTACGATGTTAACGCGATAGCGGGAAGGAGCACGGGTCGCACAAAATCCGGCTTGCCGAGTCGGCATCCAGCGGTGGACTCCGGACTTTGTTCACCGAACACATGCTTGAGAGCTGCACAATACAACTTGTAAAAGCGAAATGAGACATCCACCCGTTAGTCGCAATTGCTACAAAAGAAACCCATACGGGTTCCTCGAAAGAAAAGCATCAGACTTGAAGAAAATTCGTCCTGGTGCGGGACTCGAACCCGGGACCATCGCCTTTCCGGGGCAGCCGCTCTACCATCTGAGCTAACCAGGCGGCCAGCAGATGGTAGGGTGAAGTCGAACTTGTCGACATCACACGAAGCAAAGGCAAGTGTTTGACTTAGTAGTTCTGCGGAAATCCGCAAGGTGGAGGGAAGTAACTGATAAAGGGGAAATCAGACATCCACCCGTAAGTAGCAATTGCTACAAAGGAAATCCATACGGGTTCCTCGAAAGAAGAGCCTCAGAGTTGGAGAAAAATTTGTCCTGGTCCGAGGCTCGAACCCGGGACCACCGCCTTTCCGGGGCAGCCGCTCTACCATCTGAGTGAACCAGGCGGCCAGCAGGTGGCCGAGCGAACTGGAATTTATCGACAACACGAAGCAAAGGCAAGCGTTTGATGTAGAAGTTCTGCGGAAACCCGCAATACAACTACACAAACGCTCCGTCACGTGCCTTTTTGCATATTTCGCGGGCTTTATTTTCAACCCGGAAAAAGGGCCTTCGTGAGACGTCTCGTTAACGAAACATCTCGATCAGTGGTTTCTGAAGGCGCTCTCCAAAGCTGTAAGATTATATTACAAAGTTTGTTAATAAATGTCACAACTTATATTGATATAAGCGTGCATTAGTATGCAAGTAGTTGTGTGAATACGTCTTTGTGCTGTTGACGCTTCGGCGCATTCCGGGAGTTTGTGCACGCGGTTTGCTTGAGAGCTTCCCACGTTTTCGGCGCTTGTGTGCTTTGCTGTGACTTCTTTGGAATATTCCTGCGCGTTGCTCGCTTTTTATGGGCTTGTTGCTTCCTCGACGATCACCATGATCGTCTCCGACTCACCACATTAAAGATGAGTAACTTTTTCGAATTTCCCTTGTACGTCCATTGCGACGCGCTGAACAAAAGGGCGAAAATGCGTCTAGCGCCTGTGCTAGTCTTTCGCGCGCCTCTGTTCAAGTTTTTATTCCTAGTACTATCTTTCCGTTGCGAGAATTTGTTGTACAGCACTAGATTTGTGGTATTGAGCACGGAGTTTTGGCCTGGTTTAACTTCACAGTCCGCTTTCGGTGACGTAAGGCAGCTAAAACAGGGCAGGTTGTAAGCCACGATTTCTGGCACGGAGTTCGGGCACCGATTGAGTTAGCCTTATTATTGAGCGCAAAATGATGCGACATGAAACCATCCGAAGTTTACTCTAATCAAAGATATTTCGTTTGCGCCACGCCGTCTAGCACGTGGCGTATGAGCACGCTCGTAGCAACGAGGGGCGGTGGGATAAGCGAAAATTTATTCTCCTGCGCTGTTCGCTTCAGCATAGAGTGCCCCCGCGTTGCTGCAAGGCCGCTAACACGCCGTGCGGTCGACGTTCGCACGATCAGAAAACATAAACAACGCTATGCATGGCTCGAAAATAATGAAGAATTTCAAGGGGGTACATGTGATTCTACGGGATAGGTGAGATAATATAGGCGAGGTGCTTTTGAATGTTGCGAAGTCATCGAGTTATGTGCCTTGCCAACCCCGTGTGTTTTGTGTTACACCAGTTTCAACTTTCATTTTCATGTTCTCCGGTCGACGCATCTCATGCTTCCCGCAAACCTCTTCGCGTAGGCGCTCGTTGCGTTCACGGAAAAAGGCCGATCCTATGGCACTCTAGGTCCTACTGTATTGGAACAGAACATTCATAATTATGTAAAAGCTTCAAATTTCACCTTTTTCGCACAGCAGTAACTGAGTGATTTAGCAAAGTTCTAAAATCAGCAAAGGAAGAAGGTGCCTGGGCACATCTGCCGTGTCGTCCCACAGTGTTTGAGGCGACATATATGCGTTATCGACAACATAAACGTCAATAATTAGCAAAGTTTATTGCAAATTATTAAGTAGCTACTTACTTCTAAAAGCTATTTTTGCTTTGAAATCGAGCGCTATGCAGCGAACATATTGAAAGTGGAGCGCATCCTTGTGAACAAAATAACCTTCTGCCGCAAGCGTAAAACAATGCTTTTTGGTAGAGCAGCTTGACGAAATACTTTCCTTGAGAATAAGCAAATCTTCAATAGCATCAGGTAGATGGAGAGTAAAAAATGCAACACTGTGGTTTTATATGAAGGAGCTGAGCTGCCTTTAATATGTGGCCCCAACACTTAAGTATATGAGCAGAAAGAATAATAATTAATAAATTGTTTCACCAGCTCACACTGGCGTTGGCAAGAGCAGCCAGACTTTAGTGTTTTCAATCAGTCAATATAGCTGTCCATGTAGTCAGCTTAATGGTCCGTGTAGCACTTTTGATTGTCGCTTTGGTTGCATCGTGAATTCACATTTTAATACTGGCATTTTTTAGATTCAAAATGAGCTGGAGACACCACAGTCGAACGCGAAAGGTGTTGCGTACTCCAGGGTAGCGTACCGCACTGCTGCCGAGAAGTAGCGACGCCTGCCTATCGAAGCTCGACCGACATTACTTATTGGGTAGCATGGCGTTGTCGGCGGGCTGCAGGCACCCGGTAGATCATGGCGACCAAGCAGGGGCAACACGATTTGCTAGTGCGAAACTTGCACTGTTTATTCAAAGGTAGGTGAAAGAAAATAAGAAAAGCATGAAGTATGAAGTATCAAGTATGAAGTACATTTCGGAGCCCCTTAAATAGGCTCTCTACAAGTTGTGGGCGGGATCTTGCTTCCGTCGAATGACACGTGACAGGCACAGAGAGAGGGCCCGCGTGGGCTCCGGCTCAGGGGAGAGGGGGATGAGGGAAGCACACACGATGCCACGACCATGAGAGGCGACGGGGATGAGGTCAGTACCCGCGATGCCACGACCATGAGAGGCGACGGGGATGAGGTCAGCCCACGCGATGCCACGACCATGAGAGGCGACGGGGATGAGGTCAGCGCACGCGATGCCATGACCATGAGAGGCGACGGCGATGAGGTCGCTCGTGGGCTCCGGCTCAGGGGGTAGGGTGAATGACCTCTCGCCACGTGGTGTCAGACGCCAACCCTAACAGCATCTCCGGCGGGGGAGGAAGATCCCGACGTGTAGGGGTCAACAGCCGCTGTACGAGGGATCAGCGTTTCGGTATCAGGATTCCCCGTAGAGGTCACGAACCCTTCGTTCGTAGCAGGTAGATTCCGGGGAGTGATCTTCCGTCCACGTGGCGCTCTTGTGACTTTTCTCCTTGGTCTGGTCCGGTGAAATCGGTCTTTGCAAGCAGGTCTCGCAACTTTTCGTCTCCTGCGTGGGCAAGCAATCACCCGAGAACAGTGCCGGACCAACAACCACAAAGCAGCGAGCACAAGGCCACTCTCCCCCAAGACACACCCGGCTTTTAACAAAAAAAGAGAACCCGCTACACCTTTCCCATTCCCTATGCGCGTCCTCCCCCCTTAACACTAAAAACAGCCATTTCTTGAAAGCGCTAAGACGTGGTTATTAAAGTCAGCTAAAAATCGGCTTCACTTCGGGAAAACATATGAATGCACGAAAAATATGCCACGGAAACCCGGATGAACGTGAGGCTTTCGATACTCTAGGGGCAACGACTTAAACCGTCGGCATTGCCGTTAAGCTTACCCTTCTTGTAGCGAATATCGAAGGTTTACTGTTGAAGAGCCAAGCTCCAGCGCAAAAGGCGACCGTTTTTCGTAGACATGGACTGCAGCCATGTGAGGGGACAGTGGTCAGTCTCTATGGTGAATCTTGAGCCAGCGATGTAGCAAGCTAGTTTCTGTACCGCCCAAACTACGCAAGCGCATTCCTTTTCTGAAGCACTGTATGCTTCCTCACAAACTGAAAGCTTTCTACTGGCGTACAGGACAGGATGTTCGTTCTCGTCATTTCTCTTTCGACAGAGCATCCTGTCAGATATCCTGACAGATGTCCCTGTCACTGGCATCACACTGAAGAATGAATGGCTTAGAGTAGTCGGGCGCGTTCAACACTGGCTGACTCGTTAGTGCGTTCTTCAGCATACTAAAAGCCTTTTCTTTTGCGTCATCCCACTTTACCGTTTGTGGTTCTGTTTTTCTGGGAGCATCCGCTAAAGGACTCGCAATCTCGGAATACCGTGGAATATATCATTGGTAATAACCAGCCAAGCCAAGGAATGATCTGATGTCCCGCTTGGTGCGTGGTTGCGGGAAGTTGTCTATCGCGGTCAGTTTAACCTCGGAAGACCGACAACGGCCTTGCCCTATTACATAACCTAGATAAGCTACCTCTGCGCGCCCTAATTGGCATTTCGGAGCCTTAACAGTTAAGTGGGACTCTCGTAGCCGACACAGCATTGTTCGCAGGTGTTGCATATGGTCCACCCATGATGAAGAAAAGATAGCTATGTCATCGAGGTAGGGAAGTGCAAAGTCCTCCATTCCTCGTAGCACCTGGTCCATAAGGCTAGAGAAGCAATATGGCGCATTCTTCAATTCAAAACTCAGGACTTTCGAGCGAAAGGTTCCCATCGGGGAAATAAACGCTGCAAGCCTGCTTGCCCTCTCGGTCAATGGAACCTGCCAATACCCTCTGACCAAATCGAGCGTAGAGATGAAATTAGCACTGCTCACTTTCTCGAGCCTTTCCTCGATATGCGGTATTGGATAAGTCTGGTCCTTTGTGATTAAATTGAGCCTTCGGTAGTCGATACACGGCCGCGGCTCTTTTCCTGGGACCTCAACCAAGATAAGAGGCAAGGTATAATCACTCTCTCCTGGCTCGATTACACCTAGCTCTAACATCTTGTTTATTCCAGCGGTCATGACTTCACGTTCACGAGGCGAAACGCGATAAGCTTTCGAACGAACTGGGTCCGACGAGGTTAACTCGATGACGGGAACGATCGCAGTTGTCCTGCCTGGTGTGTCTGAAAATACGTCTTTAAATTCAAACACGAGTTCCCTCTGCTCGGCCCTTTGATTGGGATTCAACTCCCCCTGTTCTACTAACTTATCAATGGTCTCGTCAATGTCTTTTGTCTCCTTCACTGCTGCTAACTCTGGAAAGTCGGCAGGCATTTCCTCAGATTGGTTATTCAACGAGGGTTTCTCAATCATTTGCTTTTCCCCAACTTCAAAGCGTCGCGTGCTAGCCGTCCTGTCATAGTCATGCTCAGCAGTGTTTTGTGCTTTACGCATTTCCTGCTCAGCAATCATTGTGGCAGGGCTTACGTTTAACAACTTTCTCCTACATTCTGCCTCTCGCGACATTTCAGGCTCCGCTGCTTTCCTGGTTTTTTCATTAGCTGGCGTACTTTCCGCCTCATCCCCTGTAGGGCTATCCTGTTCAGTACTGGTTGACGAATCAGCTGTCAAACCTGTTTTCTCCACCACTGGACATTCGTACACTGCCTTGGAACGAGTTGGGGCTTGCACTGTTCCCTCACTAAAGCCGATTCCCTTGCGTCGTAGCAAATCCTCTGATTTGTTAGAAGACAAATAAGGGTACTGCGGCGGGAGATGTGCCGAGACGGCGGCTTCAGTGTCCAGTACTCCGAAAGGACCTTCAATACGAATTCTGCCCACCGGGAGACAAACACTGGAGGTTTCCACGGCTTGCCTTATCCAAGCACATTCTTCCGTTAACTGGCCTTCCTCAACGTACGACGGGTGCACTACATCCATTGTGGCTGCTGAGTCGCGAAGAACTCTACACAGTTTGCCGTTTACCACGAGGTCTCAAATGTACGGTTCGAGCAAGTTCAGATTCTCTGCGTTACAACTTAGTGACATCAACACTAGTTTGGGATTTCTGCATCCCACGGAGATATGCCCCGTTTGCCGGCACTTGTAGCAAACTACTGGTTTTTTGGCCTCGAAAGCCTTTTTCTTTTGCTTTTCTGCCCTCTGTTCGGGTGACTCCTTTTCTCCTTCGCTGTCCTCGTCACTACTTTTCCCTGAATCTGATCTTTCCTTTGTTTTATACCGACTCGACTTTGACCATCGTTTTGGCTTGTCGGGTCTGTATTTATTCATCTCCTCCTTAGGGGATTCGCTGCCTTCATCCGCACGACGAGTTACGTACTCCTCAGCGAGATCGGCCGCTCTCGAAACAGTGTCTACGCCTGGCCTATCCTGAACTCAATGCTTGATGTTTACTGGCAGCCGGCGGTAGAACTGTTCTAAGGCAACGCACTGCATTGTCTTTTCGGCATCGCCGAGTGCACCCTCTTCTCTGAGCCATTCCTTCAGGTTTACCTCCAAGGTGTATGCAAAATCTGAATATGACTCACTTTTGGTCTTCTCGACTTCCCTGTACTTTCGCCGGAATGCTTCAGCTGATAATCTATACTTTTTAAGCAGATTCGCTTTGACTTCATCGAAGTCCTTCATCGAATATGAGGTATAATGTGTGGGGTGGAAGAGGTGTACACAAAAGAGGTAGGGAAATTAATTAGTTTGAAGCTGTCGCTACGCGACAGCATCTTCTCGGTTAAGAGAATTATGTGGAGGGAGGAAGTGTCTCCAAGAATTCCCTGTAATGTTGTAGAGTTTCAGTGTAGTTCGGTGGTTCTCTCAGAGCGTAGTCTAGGTTGGACAGCTCTTCCAATGGCGCCAAGTTAGGGAGCTTTTGGGCTACCGCATTAGCGCATTCATTACCGTGGAGAGAGGCCTGTTCAGGTGTCCAGCCGATACGCACCCTGTTTAACGCTGTTGGGTGCAATCATGTAAGAAGGCGGTGTGTGTATGGCGTCACCCTCCCTTTGACCAAAGGCCCCGATTCCGCGAAGAGACAATTTCCAGCAATCGCTTGAAGCCAGCTAATCTAGACTGTGGCATTGCCATCTCCACAACTTAAGCTGCTCAACGGCAGTGCCTTCATCGCTAGGGGGAGAGCACTGTAGTAGACAGTACTCATAGAGTCCATTGGTGGAAGGTGAACAGACTGTACTAGCGCTATCAGTCATATAGGCTTCACGTTGGCGGCCGCAACATCAATGCAGTCATCTGTTTATGAAATGGGAATTCTTGGTGGGCCTTCTGTTCCTTCAATATCTTTAAATTTGGAAACGCTTTCAAATTATAACATTTATTTAATGATCATCATGTGTCATGCTGCTCAATACGGCGGGGCATTAGACGAATATGCACCCGATATCATGACAGATCTTAAACACAAAGGTTAGCCTAATTGCAACTAGAAATTTTATATATACGCTCTTATTTCGGGCGTTCAACCGTGAAACGTAGGCAATTTGCGGTAATCCCTCCGATCGTTGTACCTTTGCACGAAACACTCTGTTTTATGTCCACTGGAGCGCATGCTCCACGGAACTTTATTATATGAAGGTATGATATCATTCAAGAGCTATCTATGGAGTTTGCTATGACGTAGTGTGTTGTTACATACA
Source organism: Dermacentor variabilis (assembly GCF_050947875.1). Lineage (NCBI taxonomy): Eukaryota > Metazoa > Arthropoda > Arachnida > Ixodida > Ixodidae > Dermacentor > Dermacentor variabilis. The sequence goes on along the minus strand of NC_134573.1, from coordinate 72,707,422 downwards.
CTGAGCGCGTGCGAGAAATTAAAATACCGTCTGTTTCAATTCTTCAGTATTGCTTCAATACTTCTTTCCTCTGAGTTGAATATGTGCTTGACATCTACGCACACACTTGCGCAGCTCCAAGACCCATTGATAAGCATTCATTCGTACCAATTTATCCTGCGAGGCCTGACGCAACAGGGCTTTACATAGAGGCGCAATTGGAAACTATGCTTTGTGTAGTAGAAAAGCTTAATGGTCATGGTAAAGAAAACCTCACGAGAAAACCGGACACTGAGTAGGTGTGTTCACATAAAACAGTGAGTAGGGATGGATTGTTACTTGGACGTAAAATAAGCACTCGTGTTTAAGGTTTTCATGTCTACAGAAGTGGAGCTCTTGTGTTCTACCCGACTTTAAGTATAGGAGTCCTTAGGGGTGGCACCGGCTGTAGACTACCAGGATAAGTGCTTTTTGGACGTTTGCAGCGTTGACATTCATGACAGGTAGATAAGTACTGCCGTGTAAAAGCAAGTCAAACCTTTCTTCATGACGGCAAAGGCCTCTGGCTGCTCCGAAATGAGTGGAGGTTGGATTATGCACAGCCTGCAAGATGGAAGCGCTCACAATGTTACCACCTGGAAATATTGTGCAAGTGTGCTGGAATAATTGTTGTATAGATACCCATCACGTGTGCAAAAACAATTTTATGTTTATTTTATTTATTGTGATAGCGATTATGTGGCCACTCCAGGTGCATTTCTGCCGTCAGCGTCGCCGTCGCGGTGAGGTTCCGTATGAGTGAATACGTGTGATGGTGAGCCGCCGAAGGCTATTCAATCATGCGTGCGCGATCGAGGAACGCGGCCCGCATGCGTGACCATTCCTTTAATTCGGGAGGCAAGGGGTTGAACCAAGGGAGGAGAGGCGTTCTTCTCCGGTAGATGCTACGGTGCCTAGTCCTCCTCCTTGGCCGGCGCTTTGTACAGAGTGGAGACAACCGCGGTGTCTACTACTGATTTGGCCACGCGAATCGTGGAAGCTGTAGTAGACGCTTTGGCCGACGACGCTGGGACGCGTTGCCGGCGCTCGTGCGTCTTGAAAGTGATCTGCGACGTCGCACAGTGGGCGTCTGCGCGGGCCTCATCTTCAAAGCGATCTGCGATGTTTGGGCAGTGCGCGTAGTGGCGGCAACTTCGTATGAGCTGTGCTTTCGACGTTTCGTTAGCCAGAGATTCATAATCGTATACTCACTTGCACCTGCCGCCAATTCTCACTCCAGAATGTTAGTTTCCGCGCTCATGGAGCGAGATGTGTTCCTGTTTACCCGTGTGCACGTGACACCGTGCTCGGAAATTTAGTTAAAACGTTCTGATGGGCTAGTTTGTTTAAAACCACAATAGAATGTGTAAGTGCGACTGAACAAGAACGCAGAAAGAAGCAGACACACGAAGACAGTGCTACCTCTGTTTGTCTTTTTCTTTCTACGTCCTCGTTTAGTCACGCTTACGTATTCTATCAATAATAATTTACTTAAGCAGCGAATGTTTACAAGTTCTTAAGGCCGATAGAACTACTATCCTTACTTCGTACGGATATCTACTCATTTGCTATAGGAATTGGTGCTTCGCCTCTCGGGCTCAATTACGATGTTAACGCGATAGCGTGAAGGAGCGCGGGTCGCACAAAATCCGTCGGGCCGCGTCGGCATCCAGCGTTGGACTCTGGACCTTGTTCACCGAACACACGCTTGAGAGCTGCACAATACAACTGATAAAGGAGAAATGAGACATCCACCCGTTAGTAGCAATTGCTGCACAGGAAACGCATGCGGGTTCCTCGAAAGAAAAGCCTCAGAGTTTAAGAAAAATTCGTCCTGGTCCGGGACTCGAACCCAGGATCTCCGGGGCAGCCGCTCTACCATCTGAGCTAACCAGGCGGCTAGCAGATAGCAGGGCGAAGTCGAATTTATCGACAACACGAAGCAAAGCCAAGTGTTTGATGTAGTAGTTCTACGGAAACCTGCAATACAACTGCACAAACGCCCCGTCACTTGCATTTTTGCATATTTCGCGGGCTTTCTTTGCAACCCGGAAAAAGGGCCTTCGTGAGACATCTCGTTAACGAAACAACTCGATCAGTGGTTCCTGAAGGCGCTCTCCAAAGCTGTAAGATTATATTACAAAATTTTTTAATAAATGTCACAACTTATGTTGATATAAGCGTGCATTAGTATGCAAGTAGTTGTGTGAATGCGTCTTTGTGCTGTTGACGCTTCGGCGCATTCCGCGAGTTTGTGCACGCGGTTTGCTTGAGAGCTTCCCACGTTTTCGGCGCTTGTGTGCTTTGCTGTTACTTCTTTGGAATATTGCTGCGCGTTCCTCGCTCTTTATGGGCTTCTTGTTGCTTCGGAGATAACCATATTCGTCTCCGTCTCACCACATTAAAGTTGAGTATCTTTTTCCAATTTCCCTTGTCCGTCCATTGCGACGCGCTGAACAAAAGGGCGAAAATGCGTCCAGCGCCTGTGCTAGTCTTTCGCGCACCTCTGTTCAAGTTTTTATTCTTAGTACTATCTTTCCGTTGCGAGAATTTGTTGTACAGCACTAGATTTGTGGTATTGAGCACGGAGTTTTCACCTGGTTTAACTTCACAGTCGGCTTTCGGTGACGTAAGGCAGCTAAAACAGGGCATGTTGTAAGCCACGATTTCTGGCACAGAGTTCGGGCACCGATTGAGTGAGCCTTATTATTGAGCGCAAAATGATGCGGCATGAAACCATCCGAAGTGCACTGTAACCAAAGATATTTGGTTTGCGCCACGCCGTCTAGCACGTGGCGTGTGAGCACGCTCGTAGCAACGAGGGGCGGTGGGATAAGCGAAAATGTATTCTCCTGCGCTGTTCGTTTCAACATAGAGTGTCCCCGCGTTGCTGCAAGGCCGCTGACACGCCGTGCGGTCGACGTTCGCACGATCAGAAAACATAAACAACGCTATGCATGGCTCGAAAATAATGAAGAATTTCAAGGGGGTACATGTGATTCTACGGGATAGGTGAGATAAATTAGGCGAGGTACTTTTGAATCTTGAGAAGTCATCGAGTTATGTGCCTTGCCAACCCCGTGTGTTTTGTGTTACACCAGTTTCAACTTTCTTTTTCGTGTTCTCCGGTGGACGCATCGCATGCTTCGCTCAAACGTCTTCGCGTAGGCGCTCTTTGCGTTCACGGAAAAAGGCCGATTTTATGGCACTCTAGATCCTACTGTAATGGAACAGAACATTCACAATTATGTAAAAGCTTGGAATTTCACCTTTTTTTCGCACAGCAGTAACTGATTGATTTTACAAAGTGCTAAAATCAGCAAAGGAACAAGATGCCTGGGCATAGCTGCCATGTCGTCGCACAGTGTTTCCAGGCGACATATATGCGTTATCGACAACATAAAAGTCAATAATTAGCAAAGTTTATTGCTAATAATTAAGTAGCTGGTTAGTTCTAAAAGCTATTTTTGCTTTGAATTCGAGCGCTATGAAGAGAACATATTGAAAGTGGAGCGCATCCTTGTGAACAAAATGACGCTTTGCCGCAAGCGTAAAGCCATGCTTTTTGGTATAGCAGCGTGATGAAATACTTTCTTTGAGAGTAAGCAAATCTTCAGTAGCATCAGGTAGATGGAGAGTAAAAAAATGCAACACTGTGGTTTTATATGAAGGAGCTGAGCTGCCTTTAATATGTGGCCCCAACAGTTAAGTATATGTGCAGAAAGAATAATAGGTAATAAATTGTTTCACCAGCTCACACTGGAGTTGGCAAGAGCAGCCAGACTTTAGTGTTTTCAATCAGTCAATATATCAGTCCATGTAGTCAGCTTAACGGTCCATGTAGCTCTTTCGATTGTTGCTTTGGTTGTATCGTGAACTCACATTTTAATAGTGGCGTTTTTTTTTAAATTTCAAAATGAGCTGGAGACACCACAGTCGGAACGCGAAAGGTGAATCCTTTAATGCAAAGAAGGGGTAAAGCTTAAAGAGCCAGACACAAGAGAAGTTGACAGCATGAACGTGAATTCTATGGCCCTTCATTTTCTACAGCGTGACCACGATTAAACGCACTGATGCCGTGAAAATGTATTTCAGGAAGCAGAAAAAAAAACCTTGCTAATTTAACTGCAAGCATTTCCGCCAGTGACCAATTGTTTCGCAGTGCCTTCAGTAGCAGACATAACGACTATAAGCACTCATCTCAGAGACATTAACTGCACCGGAACCTGGAGTAAATTTCAGTGTCACTTGTCAACGTGTTAAACGTAAAAGGTGCCTTTTCAGAATATATGCCTGCTTTAAGAGGGGACGTTCAGAAATTTTGTATGCACATTAGGAATCTTCATGAGGGCACGTCTTTCTGTCATACAACAGTCCGCTGCTAGTGGGCGTCAAAGCAAAATAGCAGCAAGTATTGAGAGAGTTGGTGGAAGAACGAGCAGTGGTCTGGCTTTCTGCATTTCAAAGACCAAATTCCAAAAAGATCGATGCCGAGCTAGACGGTATGCACTGCCGGTTACCATATGCTGTTGCCAACACGGAATGAATCTCCTTGCCATTGTGTCTCTGTAAGATGCAGAAATCACATCACTGCTAACAAAACAATTGGAAATCGGGAGGTTGAGCGGAGGTGGCAGGGCTGCCCTTTTGATCAGCCAGTGCATGCCCTCTGCTATACTGACAATCTTACCTTCATGTGAACCAGTTATGCATTTTATCCTATTATGCAACCAAGTTCACTCCTTGTTTTGTGTTAAGGGGGCACTAACGACACCCTAAATCAATTCAAAACAAAAAGGATAATTTTAAACATCTACTTCTGTTAGTTTTTTTTTGGTAGTTGGTTGAATATTAGAGAAAAAATAACTTAAAGTTCAATTTTACGAGGATCGCCCCAGCGTTCCCTTGCTGACACCTGATGGTCCCATGACCGATTTCCAATATTTTTTTACAAACTGGGGTCGTTTTGGCTCAGTAAATGTTCATGATGCGAAAACACCCATGTACTTAGATTGAGGTACATGATAACGAACGCCTGGCGGTCCAAATCTCCGGAGTCTCCCAATGCAGCGTGCCTCATAATGAGAAATAAAGAAAACCCCGTAATTTGTAATTTTCGTAAAGTTACATTAAAAATTAAATTTAGGGCTTTCGTGTTAGAACCACGATTTGATTATGAGGCCCGGCGTAGGGGGCTTCCGGAATAATTTGTACCACAAGGGGTTCTTTTATGTGCACCTAAGTCTAAGTACACTCGTGTTTTAACATTTCGTCTACCTCTGAATACGACCACCATGGCCTGGACAAGTCGCGCGACCTCGTGCTTTGCAGTGCAACACCATAGCCACTAAGCAACCCCAAGTGGGAAATTTGCCTAAAGAAACGCAATAACCGAACGTCTAGTGAGCCTTAATATCCTAGCTTCTACCCTAGCCGGGGCGTAACGTAGCGCAAGGGCCCTATGCGAGCACAAAGTTTCAAGGGCGCTCCGATAGCGAGCGGGCTCATCGCGACATCTCACGAAGGCCGCGGAATCTACGGACCGCGTAGATTTCAATTCTGAAACTTTATGGGTATAAAGCTCTCATAAAGTTTTATTGCAAAAGGGGCATTGTCATTTCCAAAGTCGTGCTTTAGATTTTCAATTGTGGAACTTTGTGGATTTAATGGTGTTTTAAACATTGGACACCAAAAGTCCATTGATCTTTCAAAGTTATCATACCTCGGACAATTCAAAGAGGCAAGCCAAACCAACACACTATCGGATAGGTTGACAAAGCACGCAGCGAGGTCCGATTAGAAGAAGCGTTGTGGTGGTTCATTAGTACCGTCATGTCACAGAAAAGAACATAAACATTTTTTTCACTTCGGACAAAGCTTCCATGTCAAGAAACTAAAGCCAACTACGATCCTATTTATTTTTCTACTTTGGCGTTTGTTCGCGAGGACACATTGAGCCTCTTAAATTTTCTTCTCGCTATCCGTGGGCTTCCGGAGCCAGCTAGAGAGCACGCATTTTTATCGTGTTGCCCCGACCACCACGCGGTGGACTCCGGTGTGCATTCCTTTTTCTCTGGCTGAGTGCATCTTAGCCTGGCAGAGTTTTGGACGCTTTCTGGCTAGCACATGATAAAGAGAAACAATCGTCGCTCACCGCCATGACTCTGGGGACTGGACGGATTACAATGCGTTCGCTTGAGCGGATCCTCTCCGAAAAGTTGTCTAGCCGGTGTAGAATACCGAGCAGTGTGCGTATAGTTCTCTGTGGACCAAGCGTCTCACGTTTGCATCAATATTCCTTCGGTAGCACCCATCATTAACACCCTGTAGCTCTTATTCGACGCTGAATACGGCTAAATTTTTATAAGCAGTGAAGTGCGATACCAGCAGAATAAACTCGTCGTTATACAGGCTCCATAGAGCACTATCTTCTAAAGACATGATGGGTCACCTAAATATAGTTAGCGAATGCATTCACAAATTTTGAACAATGCCATTTATAATACAGCCAGCACGAACAGGTGCGATTGATGCACGTGCTGTCATTGCTCATAATGTGTGCAGTGTGACGCAATTGCGACACGATTGCAAAATAACATACATGCTGGCAAGCTCCCGAAGCGAGTATAATTTTTGGTGAATATATTATCATTATCACCTTGATACTGCACATTAGCTAGTGTAGTTATTCAAGGTATTTAGATTTGTTTGCGAAACCGGACCACTGGTTAAAGCCACGTGGTTTTTCTCGCTACCGTTTATCAAGTGCACAATGCACTCAAATCAGTCAAGGCTACTGTTGCACGCAACTACAAGAGACGATAGCTACCAGTGGGTGGCCACGAAGTTGTGGCCTATATTTTCTGAAGGATTCATTACGTCTATCGCTATGCATCGTAAACGTGGTCGTCCATATGCAGCCTGTTCTTTACATTCAAGGTAATGCCTAAACTTAATATGGTGCTGTGCTCCTTATAGGAGAGCTGAAGTTTGTTCGGTAATGATGGCCACCGTAATAAGAACGTTTATTCGCAAAACATTTGCCTATAAAAGCTTGCGATCAAGCTGAAAGAGCATTAGTATTCTATTTCTTTCATTGCTTGTATCTAGAGCGCAACCTAATGTAAGTACTATACATACAGCCTCATCGAAAGAAAAATGTGTCATGCAGCTCAAGATACAGCGTTGTGGCGCAGTGTAGCTCATCTGCTCTCGAAGAGTAGGCAGTTACGATGGTGACTCGGTCATGAAAAGTGCACATAGTGACGCATCTAAGGTAATTCTACTGGCTTTACCAAAATTCACAGCGCGGCCGTACGTGTGTCTGGTTAACCTTCCCGCCTTTCCTGTCTTCTATTTCTCTCCCTCTTTCTCTCTCTCTCTCACACACACAAAGTGTCACTTTTGTCCGCTGGTGCGTTACATATTTCAATGGGCAGCCATTCAAACACTCATTCTACTGGAACAGTTGACGCTGAAAATCGTTATAGTAGGAAATTGATGATTCAGTGATGAACTCAGTGAAATGAGTCAAGTTCGTAGCAGATTTGTGCTTCATACACCCGGAGAATGTGTGTGTTGGGAAAGCACAGGTGTTTTTGAGTGTTCTTCAACGTTTATTACACAATAGCATTCACTCCCCCGATGAAAGTGTTGAAGGTGAAATCAAAGACTTGCGGTTTTGGGGCTGGTGGTAATATGTTCGGTTATTCCTGCAAAAGAAGCAAAGCGGGAAGAGTTTACAAAACGTTTCATTTGCATACACGCTTCATAATAGCGGGTTATGTTATCTATCCTCGATGTGGCAATGTTTGATATCTTAATAGGCTCCAAATAAAGCAATAGCTGCTTACAACAGCAGGGTATAACTGAAAGAAAAATAAAATAATTATTAGTGTACTTCTGCCGATTTTCCATACGTTTTCTGTATTAGCAAACGCAAATCAGGGCTAATCAAAAACAAGAAGCTTTGGGTTCCCACAGGCAGTAAGTAAGCTGCCATTCAAGATACACTCGTTATAAGCATTGTAACTTTAAAAATTACACATTCACTGGGCCCCCTTGCACGCCCACCTAATCGATTCAAGGCATCATTACAATTGTGCCTTAGTGATAGAGTTATAGGCGACGTTGACTCTGTAGCCTGTTTATCAGACGTAAAATGTACCTGGCCTTTTGCTCTTTCCATCCTAAATAATATTAACAAGCGCGTTTGTTTAGACTTGCTGTTCTAAACATCTAAGCTACTCTTGCGAACCTGTTCACGACATGCATTGCCCAAGTGCACGCAATTAATTCGCTGTTCTTCGCCAACTAACCCAGGCATATACTTTTACATGTAATATTCTAATTGCAAGGATCAGGGGCTTGTGCATGCGCAGAAAAACTGCAACCGATCCGTCTTCACCTGTCGCGGCAGAACACAGAAAAGCTGCACCACCCTTTTTAATAACTCGGAGGGAGTGGGATCAATAAGCAATTCCATAGAGGTGTGCGATTATTCGATAATATCAATAAAAGAATGAAATGTTGCCCTATCGAATAATTGTATTAAATAAAATTGCCGGCATCCGCTAATATGAATATTTTCCACTAGTTAACGAATGGTTTTATTTCTTTTGTCAGCACAATCAACACAAAATGGGAGCAAAATTGTGATAAAATTATCTCAGCGGCCATAATACAGCAAAGCCTTATTTTTTTTCTTGTATGATGTGGGGTGTGTTATGGCGCAAGGGCCAGGTTTGGGCGAAGAGCTCCAATTTTTTTTTCTTGTAAAAGAACCGCACTTGGACACTGAATAATTCTGGGTACCCGAACAAACTGCGTCTTTCTTGGGAATATTATATTTGAAATATGAATGGAGAATACTTAGTACTTGCAAAGATACGTAAAAAAAACTTGCTAACGTTGTAAATGACTGCTATATGAACATTATTTTTTATTAAGGATCAAGGAGGACTGTTTTATTATTGATTACAATTTTAAAACTATCAAAAACAAATTCGATTCTTTGTTGCCGTTATTTCATTCTCAATGGGTCAGATCTGGAAATCTGCTGTTCTCACTACACATATCGCACCCACATATTCTCGCACCAAAATAGCGAGAAATATTTCTTCCTAGTGTCTCAGGGAATCGCGAGTTATTGGAAACTCGATGCCAATGCATGAACACAAAGTACACAAGTAGTCGCGCAGCTCAACGTACATCACCACTCGGCGAGTTCATCACCGCTGCAGAGGTCATCCTTGTAATGTGGGGCGCCGACCCCACAATTCTTCATGAACTCCTCCAAACATTTTTGGGGCACTGCATCTTCGGTTGTGTGTTTCGTCCACAGAGTGCATTCTGAAAAGGGAATCAGTTCGTGACATCTGTGTCTACAATTTCGGCTGACGAATTACAAGAACATTAGGGGAGAAAAAGAAGTGATATTATAGCCAAAGTTTCTGGGGGAATATACTAGTGGTTTTAGGGTGAGGCTACGGGAAGGTAGATTCCAAAAGATTCTAGAAATAATATGTGCCTACTTTGCAGCGGTAACTGTTTTGGCAGCGCGTCGCGATGCTTTCAGCGCTACTCATCAAATTAGCATAGAGGCTCTCAAAACATTTTGAAAAATATGACAAGATGATAGAACCGTCATAACTAGCACATATTTCAACGCCATGTTCTTACGTCAAATATCCAGCGTACGAACTGCTATGTCCTTTGCACGTCGAGTCGGACGCAATTTCGATATCGCCTCCCGGGCTAGTGAGAACGAAAAAAAAAACAAATAGCAAGAACTTCTTTCCTTAAACCAGGAGCTTGCGCTTTCATAAGGTGAAGTCTGAAGACAACTGCTATAAAATGAACTATAAACTATACGAGGCAAAGTAGATGGAGGCAGCACTAGAGTTGGTATTTCCCACTCTGCATTTCGACAGTATTCGGGGCAGAGATTCACAAGAAGATGGTTTCTTGTAGTAATCGAGGGGCCATAGTCCAAACAAGCAACGGGACATGGATTGTGTCGACCCGTCTTAATGTCTTTAATTGCTCTTCCCTGAGGCACTTGCGAAGAAGGTATTGTGGCACATGAAGAAGAGGTCCTACGTCATTGCTCCCTGGTACAATGCATGTACAGAGACGTTGGTGTGGACGTAAGGCCACGTTACACATACACCACCTCCACAGGCGACGTACGTAGCGCGCGCATGCGCTTCTGCGGAAATGCAGCATTTATCTTCATTCGTATAGGCCGTCCGGGAAACAAAATTGCCCCATAGAATGCAATTATTATTTAAAAGTAATTTGTGCCAGAAGATGTTGAAAGAATGACTTACACACAACCTGCAGACATGATAGCATTGGATTGTTGTTCGAATATACGAAAAAAAAACATTAACCCCTTACGCGGAAACTCAAACACAAACACTTTTCCAGTTACCGCGTTCTCGGTGAACACACCAGAAAAGATCTCCGACCAACCAGAGCCTAATAGCAACGCTGAAAAAGAAACGGTAATAAAGTGAACGAAACCGTGAGCGAGGAAACCGAGACGGACATTCATGTTTTCATGCTGTTAGGGCAGAGAGCCAGACGGGTGGTCGATTAGGACACATGAAACTAGTGCGTGAGCTTTTTCTCCTGCAAACAAGAAACAGGGATGAACAACAATAGTTTCGAGCACGGTAGGTTGTTTTTGAAATATAATGAGGCGGCCAAATACCAACGGTTCTTCATGCGCGACCACGGGTACATTCGGGCGTCACCACTGGTGCTGATGCGCATTCCAAAGGCTACGCCAGAAGTCACATTCTGTACATAATCTATTACAGGAGCTTTTTTTGCTTTACGGTAGGTGACATTGTTATACGTATCGTACCGATAAACGTACGTGCTTTTGTGACGAGCGATGATTTGTGGCACATTCGGGTAGTGGTTTCACAGCAATCTGCCCACGCTATGATAATGGCTGAAAATTGCTTGAAAGTTGTATTGCAGGAGTAACCAGTCATGGAGGTGATGCTTCTACTTCCTAATCAGAAGTGGTGCGTGCCTACGCTAGCAGAAGCGCGGAGTTGCTCTTTTGCGTGTAGTTGGGACAGCACACAGATCGCTCTAATACGGCCACACGAATATGCCGTTAGCAACAATGGGGAGGCAGTGAAACAACGTTCACCCCAAACAAACATAAGCACCGTACGACTGCAGGCCCTCCTTCGCACGCAGTGTGCAGCCCTAGAAAAATATGCATCGTGCCTTAGGTGCTAACAGAAAATGTCGGCGAAAAAGTTACGCCATGTAAAGAAACTAACAAGCCCTGGAGGATATGAAGTTTCAAAGAGTGTTAGCATGCCTATAACGACTTGCGAAAAGACAGGCCTGCCTTTTCCAGCCGGGCAACACCATGGCCTTCATGACTTGGAAAGTGGCAGGTGCCGACCAACACCCCTTTGGCAAGACCTCCAACTCATCGAGGCCTTTCGAGGTGTTGAAGGTAGTCTTCTCTCGGTCACTCTCTTCAGCTTCTATTTTCCGATAGCTAGTCTTGCGATTCATCGAGGAAAAATATCGCAGGAGATTTAAGCACTTCCTCGGAGTTGTGAATGTGAAAGCAAAAAAGAGTACTTGATCTCCGATGTAGGGTCCTTCAAGCTATGGACACCTCGTGGGCTAGCGAGCGCGTCGGGTCGCTTGGGCGACGCCTGTTAGGTATCACAAGGCTGGCACTCTTCGATCTGTGAGGTCATACTACCTTGCCCGACTGCCACAAAATTTAATTGGGACGCTCGCGAGTAAGCCATGCTGATTTTCAAGTCACCGCTTACGTGCCGCCGGACTTGGCAATATGAAATTCGGTCCATGTAGCCCGATATCATAAAACACGGTGAACAGACCTGCTTTGTACGAGGCACTTGTTTAGCCCAGCGGTAAAGAAACTCGGGTTCTTAAAGTGGAGCCGTAGGTTCGAAACTCGCTACAGCCAACATTTTTCTTTTTCAACATGTTCTGTTTGTTTAACAGTCATTTTTATAGCGATTAGCGAGGCGATCTTATAACGCAAGCCAGAGATTGCGCGGCCAAGAAACGCGCCGATGGCACAGGCTCCCCTCACGCAACACCTACCGGTGCGTCATGTGTTGCGGCAGCACATACAGCCTTTCGCCCTTTGCTCCGTTTAGGCGCGCAAGTTACGTGGTGTCGTCGCAGGCAATGAATATTTGTGGGCTGTTTCAGTGCTACAAATGCTGGATTTTTCGCTCGATCAGCCACCTGATCCTGTCGCATCAAAATGCCATTGGCGACCCTGTTCAGACTGTCCTTTCTCCATGGGAGTGAATTTACGACATTAGACAGTTTTAGTTTAGCGTCCGCAACTATAGCGTACGCTATACGCTATAATATAGCGTACGCTAAGCAGCGCACGTTTTCTACAATTTTAGTTGGCCGGCGATATCTTCGGATCTCAGAGGCCATATGCCGTCGTTGCGGCTATTTCGCGCCTTTAGCGACAGGTGGCGCTGACATCTCGAACGTTTCTTTCGTTAGGCTTCGACTCGTTCGAAACGAGAAGCGATCTCGAAAACACCACGAGGTTATCCATAATACTCTGTCGTCGAAGCGGCCTGAGACTAAGCGAAAGCCGTTTACACAGTCATTTGCTACGAACGAAGTGCATTTTACAAAAGCAACGCCAAATTCAATTCGAAGTGGGCAGCCGGGACCGCCGCCATGTTTCTCGCAAGCTCCGCAAACCCCGCAAAAACGCTAACGCTAACTCGTTTGCGTTGCGTACGCCCGCTATACCCGCTATTTCGTTTAGCGTTCAGCGCATGCGCAGTGACGACCCGCTATTTTTTAGCGTACGCAATGGAATAGCGTACGCTATACTAAAACTGTCTATTGTTCAGGCGGTGTTAAACGACGCAGAAACGCAGGGCTCTATTCTTCACTAAAGCTAGCGAAGAAGCATCTAGGTTCTTCGACGGCTTGATGATTTTGTCGCGCAGCATTTCACTGATCCGTTGCTTTATGCATGTTCTTACTTGGATCGGTACTAGGTGTGGGTTCTTTTGAAATGGTCGAGCGCATTCTGCTCTTCAGAATGGTCGAGCAGCTGGTGTTTGACGAATCTTTGATGACGTCAAAAATCTGTGATTTCATCATTAGGGAGACTTTGAAACTGTGCCAGTTTGCACATTGCAAGCCTCGAATTGAGGGGGAAATTTTAGAACTAGATAACTATAGGGGGAATGGGAACCAGGATTCGAGAAGGCAGGAAGGAAGCAAGTGCAGCATTCGAAATAAAGTACGCGTGACTAGGGATGCGGACTTGTTGCTGGTTCATCCTGAAACAAAGAAGTTGTAGCGCAGAAAGGAAACAAGGACACGAGAAAGCACAAGTACGCTCCGCGTGTGCATTTTTTCCCTGTACAATTCGCTTGTTCCTATATTAGCAACCGAGAATCCCGCATTATCAAACCTACTGACTTCAGAACTAAGGTCATTGTGATAGAGCCGATTGGATCCTAGAGGACAAAGGCGCAGTTGGTTTACGGGGTGTCTTCCCAATGTATGGGAACGCAATTCTCTTTTGAGGTGTTGGTATTTCTCTCTGGATTTGTTCAGCATCACCTTCTTTTTGTCCACATGGAATCGAGCGATTCCCGCTGCGATGACTATTTGATCTTGCAGGAGATGCTCGTCGCTCGACGACGCCTTCTCGGTGGGGTTGGTAATATCGATGAATTGTTGATCGACTAACCTAATTGATGAATCCCGAAAAACATTTAATCTTCATCGATGTCCACCTTTCATTTCGTCGACCCATTTGATTAGACCTGTTCGATTAATCATTTTCGAGAATTTGACAGGAGGCAAGCTGAAATTTTGAAGTCGTACTGGAACGGCGGCGCTGTGCAGCCACTGTGCCGCTGTGTCGGTGCGACTGTCGACTGTTCTTCTGAGTCCAGTTATAATGTCGAGCCGAGCTCTTCCTTCACACCGCCCACGCCACCACGCCACCCAAAACCAGAGGCTTCACATGCCCTCGCAATTCAAGGCATAATATAGCGACGCAGTCCACTAAAGATGTGGTGCAGCATTCGCGCCGGTTGGCGCATGTATTTGACATAGCAATGGAGTTCATGTCGATTCTAGCCAATGTTTTCGAGCGTCTGCTCTAGCATGCTCGTTTTGTGGCCATTTAAAGAAGATAGTGGTTTCATTCAGACATTCCAGCCAATTGACATTCATTAGCCCTTCAGAAAAGAGCATGTGATTTAAACTCGCAAATTAGTAATTTTCTTTTTCCTATGTGCATTCTGCAATTTCTTGCATATTCGACTTGCACTTTACCTTTCAGAACATTTTCTTGGGCGAGTTGGCGCATTCTTGAGAAGAAAAACAGAAGCGCGAGAAAACAAGGACGAAACGAGCACGCAAGACTGGCGCTTGTCCTTTGTGCTCGACTCGTCCTTGTTCTTTCGCGTTTCCGTCTTTCTCATCTTTCACGTTTGCAATTTTTCTTATTTCTCGTTTAACTGATTCTGCACTCAGTGCCATTTTATAACATATATTTTTATGTTTTCAAAAGTCACTCTGACCAAGTATATTTAGTTTTTAACAAGTTAAAGATTATTCTTTATCAAATGTTTATACACTTTTGTGTCAAACTTGGTTCCACATCTAAAGTATTAAAGTACGAAGTCCTATAGAAGTAGCTAACTGCGTTTCAACCTTTTATACGTACCCGGCAAAATTTGGTTAAACAATAATTTGACCAATACCCTACATAGAGAGCGATAAATCTATTAAAGGCTAGGGCGATGAATGATTAATTGTTAATCGAATACAAAAATTATTCCACCATCCCTAGTTCGCATCTGCGGGCGTTAGAGCGCCGAAGAAAATCATAACGCAGCAGCGAGATGGGAACTTACTTGCTTTAGCAGAAAATTAAAGTCACGCTGGCTGAACATCTTGTATATATTGGGAGCATTAAATTGCCCCTTCATCTTCTTCATCTGTATATATTCATCATCATGGCCAGTGCCATCGTCTTCAGCGCAACCGGCTAAAGAAATCGTTGAGGCGTCACAGCTGTCTCTCAAGCGGTGGAGGTTGCTCTCGATCGCTTGGTCTTCTACGCCGTCGAGTTTCCCTGCAGCTTCGTTCAGGTCGCCGCTGGCAGCGTCTTTCCGCCACCATGCCCCCGGAAGATCCTCCAGGAGCCTCCGACGACACCGTCTCTGCCACACCGGCCGTTCCTTGATGGACCGGCAGCACGTGGCAGCGCGATCCCACCATGTTCGCTGGCTTTCGTAGGGACGACATTGACGACTGGCTGGATATGACCGCGAGAGTGAATCTAACCGATGGGATGATATGCACAAACTTCCCAACGTCGCATTCTACCTCACTGATGTTGCCAGGATTTGGTTTCTTAACCACGAGAGCACCTTGCCCGACTGGGCGGCATTCTAACACAAGCTTCGGCAGATTTTTGGCGCCGCCAACGTCCGCTCTGTGGTCGCCAAGAAAAATCTTGATAGACGCATGCAACTTCCCGGGAAAACATACACCTCTTATATCGAGGACATCCTCTCTCTTTGTCGCCGTGTTGACGCCAACATGACGGAATCTAATCGTGTTCGCCACATCCTAAATGGCATTGCACACGTCGCGTTCAACGCACTGGCGATCGAGAATCCGAATCCCGTTAACGATGTGATCGCGACTTGCCAACACCTGGACGCACTGCAGGGCATCCATTTACAACCTGTCACCGGTGACGCACCTCCCTCCTCGGATACGGACCTGCGCCTGCTGATTCGGACTCTCATAAGCGAAGAGCTCTAAGCGTGTGGCCTGCTGAGTCCTCCCATTCTCTAGCCTGAAGCTTCGGTTCCTGGCCAGCGCGACATCATCAAAGAGGAGCTGTCCTCCATGACCGGCGCTGCGAGCTGTGCCCCTCCTTCGAAATCGACTTCGTATGCTCAGGTTACGGCTACGCAACAAGCATTCGTTCGGACAGCGCCTCGGCTCCAGCTACTGCTCCCAACCATCTGCCGATTCTAGCACCCCGTCCGCCTGCCAGAACATTTTACACTACCCGGCCTGCGCCCCGCCTCATTTGTTGTTATTGCGGTATTCGTCGGCACATATCGCGTTTTTGTCGAAGACGACAACAGGGCGAATGCCGTGGCTACTATATTTAAGAGCGATACCCACTGCATTCGCCGAGTCCCTACTAGTGCCAGCTTTCCCCGCACTCATTTTCTCCACCTCCCGAAGCGCCTCGCAACTACCATCCAGGGCGCCGCCGCTCGCCCTCCCCTCTTCGACGCTCGACATCACCATTGCAACCAGCCACCCGCACTCCTGACCACCTATCGGAAAACTAGATGGTGCAGCTTTTGTAGGGAAAGCTGCATGGCTAGCACAGACTGCAATTCCTCGAGCGTGCCAGGCCAATACTTTCTTCGTGTGTGCGGAAGGTGTACCTGCTCTAGCATTGATTGATACGGGAGCAGCTATTTCTATTATTCATGCTGGCTTGTGCTCACGTCTATGCAAAGTTACTACACCTTACAATCGAGCTCTTTTTCGTGGTGGAAATAATATTGTGATTCGGCCATCGGTGCAATGCACCGTTCGAGTTTCGATCGACTGGATACGCCACCATATACAGTTCGCAGTGCTTCCTGTGCTCACATGCTTATACGAGATGGGATTTCCTCCCTTCGGCGTCCACTTTCACCTCGTGCCGTCAACGCCTCGTTAACTTGACAGAGACAGGCAATTCTGACGACATGCACGAACCGCGCCTTGGCTTACAAACTGCTGACGATTGTATGATGCCATCTGGCCTCGAAAAACTACTTGTAGTTTACTCTGACATCACCGATGGTGACGTTTTTGTTGTACCGTCAGCCCGGTGCCTATGCAAACGGGTTGCTCTGGCACCCAGCCTTGTTCGCTTCCCCAACGGCACGACCACTTTGGCTGTACTCATCAGAACCACTGAGCCAGTCCGGCTTTCTAATGGCCCCGTTCTCATGTGCGTCTTGGACACTCAGCCTCTCTCTGTGTTTACCTCGACTACTGCTGTTTCGCAACCACCCACATCTATAGATCACGTCCTTGATTCTGTTCTCGCTAGTACCATCAGCTCCCATCTAACGGCACAGCAGACGGGGGAGTTACTGATGTTGTTATCGGAGCATAAAGACTCCTTCGATGTCCAATCTCATCCTCTAGGACAGACTCTGCAAAGGCTCATCGCATACACATAGATGGAACATCCATCGTGCGCCGGCGGCCATATGGCGTTTGTTCCGCTGAACGTCAGATAATCGATACCCACGTTGCCGACATGCTGAAACGTAGCATAATCCGCCCTTCCTCAAGCCCTTGGTCCTCAGCTGTCGTTTTGGTGCGTAAGAAAGACAGCTCAGTGCGATATTGAGTAGACTACCGTGCCTTGAACAATATAACCCGCAAGGATGTATATCCACTGCCCCGAATCGATAATGCGTTAGATTCATTACAAGGCGCGGAGTATTTCTCCAGCCTTGATCTGTGCTCCGGATACTGACAGATCCCTATGAACGAAGCAGACAAGGAAAAAACCGCCTTTGCCACAACCGATGGGCTTTACGAATTCAACGTAATGCCTTTCGGCCTGTGTAATGTTCCCGCCACATTTGAGCGAATGATTGACACCATACTACGGGGCGCAAGTGGAAAACTTGCTTATGCTACCATGACATCATATTTTCGTCGACCTTGCATTAGCACTTGCAGCGCCTCGACGAAGTCCTGACGTGCTTCTCAGGTGCTGGCCTTCAGCTGAATACAAAAAAAGTGCCACTTCGCCAGCAAAACCATCAAAGTACTCGGACACCTTGTCAGCAAGGAGTGTTTTCGACCGGACCACGACAAGATTACCGCTGTCCTCCGCTTCCCCAGGCCTCAACGCGCGAACGACTTCCGTAGCTTCCTTGGTCTAGCTTCGTATTTCCGGCGCTTTATACTTCATTGTGCCACCATTGCGGCGCAGCTCTATCAACTCCTGCTTCCTGGAGTTCTCTATGTATGGCCTGATGAATGCTCAACTCCTTTTGACGCCCTCAAGCATGCGCTCACGTCCGAACATGTGCTTTGCCATTTCGACAACACCGCACGCACTCTTCTAATACTGACGCGAGGGGCCACGGTATGAGCGCTGTTTTTCCTCAACGTCAGCAAAATTCCAAAGAACGTGTGATTGCATACGCAAGTCGCACGCTAACAGCTGCAAGGAAAAATTGTACGATTTCCGAGCAAGAGCGTCTCGCCATTGTTTGGTCCGTACAAAAATTTCGGCCTGATCTGCACGGCCGCGCCTTACGGTCGTTACTGATCACCACGCCTTTTGCTTGTTGGCCACGCTAAAGAATTTAACGGGATGTCTCGGCCGTTGGATACTTCGTTTACAGGAATACTACTTCGACGCCACCTACAAGTCTGGAAAGAAACATCAGTATGCCGATGCTTTCTCTCGTTGTCACTTCCCACCATCTTCAAACGCTGCTTGCTTAGCACCTTCCGCGAGGAAACCCAGGACGTGTCGCCTGCATTCACTGCGCTCGCAGCGCTCGAACGGCTCCCAACCAGCCATCCTGATACGTTTGTCTCTTGCGAACGTAATGACTCCTAGTGCCACTCCGTTATGGACGTATTCGCGGATCGTCTCGCACACCTGCACTCGGCTCCGTCGGCTGTTGAATTTCAAGATCTAAAATCCGATGTTATACCGGTACGTGTTTCATCCCGAAGGACACCGATGGGTTCCTGTCGTTCCCCCATCACTTCGGTCCCAGATATTGGGGACCTTTCACGACGATCCCACGGCTGGTCACTATGGTTTCTATTAAACTTATGAGCGAATTTTCAGCCGCTTCTCTTGGCCCGGACTTGCAACCAGCGCAGCGAAATACGTGGTTTCCTGTCCGCAACCAACTAACCTCACCTCCGGCTGGAGTGCTCCAACCTGTCCCGTGCCCTGAAGCTCATTTCGCAGCCGTTGGTATCGACCTCTATGGACCACTACCCTTAACCACTGGCGGTAAACGATGGATCGTCACAGCTGTAGACCACTTGACACGGTACGCTGAAACAGCCGAACTATCTTCGGGATCCGCAGAGGAGGTTGCAGCCTTTTTCTTGGAAGCCATTTTTTTATGGCACCAAGCCTCACGTGTCCTTTTGAGTGACCGCGGCAGAACCTTTCTGTCTAAACTTCTCGACGATGTTCACCGTGTGTGCAATACCATCCATAAAACGACTTCCAGCTACCGGTCTCACCGAGCAATTTCATCGCACGCTGTCCGACATGATATCGATGTACATCAACCCTGACCACACCAATTGGGATGTGATTCTACCATTCGTCACTTTCGCATACGACATGGCCGTCCAGCGCACTACGGGGTACTCGCCTTTTTTCCTTGGTCAACATCCTCGACATTTTTCTCTGCGGTGTCCCCGTGCCCTCGTCCACTTCAATGTGTGAGCAGTTCGTTTCGCGCATTGCTCGGTGTCGCCAGTGTGCCCGCCTCAGCACCGGCGCCGGTCAACAAAACGCCAAAACTCGCTATGATGCATCTGGAGACGAAGAGTTTGTGTTACACCCTTCCAGCCTCGAGATGAAGTGTTACTGTGGACCCCAGTGCGCGCTTCTGGCTTGTGCGAGAAATTTTAGTCCTGTTTTATCAGGCCCTACATTGTTCGGAAACAGACTTCGCAAGTTAACTATCCTGTCACTCCAGTTGTTCCACCTTTGCTCCGTCAGGGCTCATACGCCAGGGCTCAGCCGCCAGGACTCATCCAGCTTCAAAGACATGTAATAGCAGTTCATGTGAAATCATCAAAAAACCACTGCGCAGCGTTTCGGTGCACCTGTAAGTACAGCGTGCAGAAATTTCTATTTTCTGTCCAAACATGTGATACGTATCACTAGACATGGTATGTGCATGTGTTCTGGAAAGTTTTGACTGTATCGGTGTTCGCTCGATGAAAAGCAGCGGCATCTGAGAACTTCCAACATGAATTGGGAAATGGTCTCACTTGTGCATGGCCAACCTAATGCTACCCTGAAACATCTAAGACCCAACCATTATAATATATTTTCGTCAGCCACCGGCATCGTTCTCACGCATTTAAAATCAAGCAGACCTGAAATCTCTATGCTATGACTTCGTTAGCCTCCTGCATGAGTATGATGGTGTTTCTTCGTACTCCAATAACTGCAGCTGGTAAATTAGTTCAGTACGTATCACCGTTTTGCTTCGGTACTGCCTTTTAGGTCGGTAAAGCGGTGATGTCCAGAGGAGATCGCTTACAAAATATTACGGTTTACTGTGACGGCAGAATTACCGTATAACTGGTGAGCTCACGGCAGTCCACGCGAAGAGCAAGACTGAACCAAACATATCGGTTTTCACGCTCTTCTTTCGCACGGACGAAACAATGGCTGACGCCACAACAAGACCTCGCATGCTCGTGCTACTTGCTTCTACCAAGGGCTATATAGACTGTGCCCATAAAGTCATCGTGCACTTTTGACCGGCCACAGGAAATCAATGAAACAAGAGAGAAATGTGCAATCTTCACCAAATAAAGGTAAACTCTCCAAGTTTCATACCTGTTCGGTTCAATTCCACGTGGCCTCCACTTCTTTAACCACGGAACACTTTGGTCACGGATTGGAATTTTGCTAGCCTCAGAACACACTGAACTCATCACCTTTGTACCGTCCACATCTCGACTGGCGTCAGCGTGGGCAGTGCCGCGGCTACGCAGTTCGTGGTGCGGCATCATCAGCTGTGAACACACAACCTTGTAGATCATTCGGCGAAAACTTGGACAGTTTTCCTTTCATTTAGTGAAGGTTTCACATTTGCAACCTGTTTTGTTGCTTTCGTGTAACAGGTCAAAGTGCGCTATGAATTTACGCACACGCTCTTGCACGAATATCTATGAGCCAGGATCAATCATTGCTTCGGACTCTCGCGCAGTCTGCAGCCGGTCGCTCCTCCACATGATAAGGGTGATTCACACTATCCGCTACGCTGTTATTGCTAAGCAAAACTATTTTATTCGTGCCAGAAAACTTTGTCCAACAAACGACGTACTCCCGCAGACTAAGTGCAAATAACAATTTGAAGAGACATGTCTTTTGCATAGACACGTAGGAGACAACACGGCCGGCTCAGATGTCTTCTGTGTCTTCTTTTAGTTTGTGTTTTGAGGTGCGGCAAAAAACATCTTTTAGCAAGGACCGCCTAGGCCACCAAGAAGTTCTGTTGCAAAAGTTTGAAAGCTTGTTAAAGGGCCCCTCAGCAAGCCCCATAGAAAATTTTGGTTATACGCTGGAAGTTACGTGTCCTCTAGGGAGCGTTCAGCCAGAAACTTTTGTCAAGTCGGCCCATTCTTAGCCGAGATAGAAATATTTCAGTGCCGCGAATCCATGATTTCAGCAGGCGGGTTCCAATCCATAAAGAGACTCCCTCTCCACTCACCCCGTCTAGCCTTCGCAAACGAAATTCCTTCCCTGCGTTCTCTCATGCCGGAGCTCGAGGATCGTGTGACACATATGTCCCGAGCCCCGCCGTCACTTTTTTTTTCTCGTCGCTTTCTTTTTTTGCAGCGCTACGCATTTCCGCTGACGGCGTCGCCCACGAGCTGCTGTCTCGCTTGCGGAGCACATGATATTGCGCGCTGTCCACAAGGAAACATGACCAGCGGCACAATTCAGTGCTACACGAATACTGAGGCAGAACAGGCGGATCGCAGACCATTATCACGCGCTGGAGAACGGTAAAAAATGGCATAGTTTCGGTGCCTGCGCACGTGACCGCACAACCGTAGAAACAAGCAGACGAAGCTGAAGTACATCACTCTTACTTCGGTGTGAAATAAAAAAAAAAAAAACACGCAGACATTCCGTTTGGGTGGTTTATTACCTTTAAACTTCAATTCGTCAATTGAAGCAACAGATAGCACAGATAACAGATTTTGTCTCGAGCAATTCTCGAAGTCACATGTCACCACGAGCGACGTCACACAGTGTACACGATTGCGTAGGCGCAGGGGCACGATTACGTCACCGTCTCTCTTGGAGAGCGGTAGCCGCGAGGAGACGGAAAAGCGGCTTTCGGTTTTAAATTTCAGATCTTTCCGCGGCGCGTATTGATGTAATACTCGGCACATACGATAGTTATCGCGCAATGTATGCTCTGCGCTTGTCAGCTCAAAATTGCCAGACCTGTTCAGGGGATCATTGAAATAATCAGCCCAACTTATTCCCCAGCAGAACGGTACTCACGCTACTAGAATCGCCATATGTCATTTCTACTCATTGGCGCTTAAGCACTGCATCGAACAAGAATGATAATTGTACGTTAACGTCACATCCCGGAAAGAATTTTCAGGAATACAAGACTGATCTCAAACGCTGATTGCAGGCCCAAACGCACGCACACACATCATGCTCTGTACTCAGTCCGCCTCTACGCCAGCGAAAACACTGGCAAGGCCGGTCTAAATACGTGCCATAAAGTAATAATTTAAAATATTAATTAGATTGGACATGTAAATGTTAAATTAGGTATTTTGATTTCTCGTAGAAGTAATCACTGCCTCATCCAGTAATTTAGGTAAGAAATTGACCATTCCTATCAGCCAAGGGCAAATATCTATAACTTCGTTGATGAAAAAAGACCCCATATACTAGACGTGGTGATCATATCGCCCATGCCTGTTTCGATAATGGGAGTATATATTTTACCTAGGGCAGCCGCAGGGAAGGTTTTCTTTGTTCATCCACTGTTCACCACGACGAATCTCCAACTACCTGTTAATTATTTCTCTTCTTTGCGTTTACCAGTCATTCAATTTCAGAAGCTAAATTCAACGCCGTCTACCAAAAAGCTCCAAAAATGTTCATTGTACTCACGGGGCTTCTTGACCGGAATGTAGCTGACAACGCAGTTGTCGTAGTCGGTGTAGTAAATCTTTGCTTCCCGAGACGGTCCGTCGTCTGAAGAAAACAATAAGTGTAGTGCGGATGTAAACCATTATATACAAAGACTCCTATACTTACCGCACCCTCCTTATTTTGTTCACAGAATCAGACAAGAAGTAACTACAGTATTTCCATTAGACAACACAAATGGTACATTTCGGAGCTATTTAGTCTAGGAAATAGTAAATTCTGGTTGAGAACATAGGTGTAGGTATGTAAGAAGCAAGTCTAGCGTGTTAAACGTAATAGGTCGCCCATAAAACGGTGGTGTGTGCTTTAGGATGTCGTTTGCCACTTGTATTAAAAATGGCCGGTGGGAAGACTGCATACAAAGAAATCAGGGTGGCTCGGTATATGAACCAAGGATACGGAAATAAATTTTTTAAAATCTAATCGAACGAAATACCAAATTAAAAGACGGTAGCTTTTAATAGAGAGATCTTATTTTGTAATATGCAAGGTTCTAGTCATTAACATGTTCTTTTTTCCTTGAGGTAATCTTTATTCGTGCACTTTTAGTGATGTAGCAACTGTAATTATATTAGGCCCAACCCTCGTTCTTAATTGGAGGTACGCCAATGCCCAGATTTTTTCATGCGCGAGATAGGTTAATGTTAAGATGTGCCTAAACCTATGTATAGAAGAGTTTCTGCGTTTTATTGCATCGAAAAGTGTCCTCTGAGGCCTGTGTCGAACCCACGACTTTGAGCTGAGCAGCACAAAACCATAGCCACTATGGTACCGTGGTAAGTACCTTTGCTACTTTGTAATGTTTCCTTGTGTACGTTCAGAAGCAATATTGGACCGGACACCAACTTTGGGAAAATCTGCGAACACTGGAAGGTGAAGAAGAAGATGAATAGAGGCAATGATAAATGTATACGGTAGTACACTAGCGCACCAGCACCGTCTTGGGGCTAATGCAACGGGGCGTTGAATATGCAGATGTATGTATTTACATTGCTTTTTCATCTGTTCCTTCCATATTGTGTATATTCATCGTCCCTCGAGACTCTAAGGATATATTGCTCTGCTTGCATTTAGGTGAAATGAATTGGAGAAAACAAATGAAAACTACGTAATGTGAAGCACGCTTAGTTCGAAAAAGAATGGTTTTTGCGAATCATGTACCTACTCTTCAGCAAAGGGTTAATGCTTTGCAAGGTGTTGCAAACTGATCAAGCAAGGTTTTGTTTGTTGTGATGCCCAGTGACTCAAGTCGGTGTCAAATAGGTCCATTGAAGTGCGGCAAATTCCTATTGGTTACTAGGGCACGAACTTTGCGGCACAGATCCTGTATTACAAGTCGCGAATAACATGTGGCACATACCGAAATTAGCATCTGAAGGGTTCATTGAAAAGCAGCCCATACGCAATGATGCATACCTATCGCACATACACGGAGGAACGACGAACATTGTCCGGTGACCGACGTGGGCCTCAAACGCATTTATTGAAGATCGGCACGTATTCAATTCAAACACCCACTTGTCGAGTCAACATACCAAACTCTGGATATGTTTTACCTGCAATTAGCTGTCAAATCAATGAATTCGGGAAAAAAGTTGTAGTTTTGCCCGAGAGGCAGAACATCGATAACAATAACAAGTTTGTAGAGAGCTTTACGGAAGATAGTAGCTTTATCGGCCGTATTAAATTGTAAACATTCGCTTACTGATTACACTCACAAGAATAAAGTCAACCGCGCTCAAGCTAACAAAAACCAATTTCGATGGATGACCGCGCAGACTCGCTGTGGAAACGCTGGTGTAAGGAAGCTGGGCAGCAACTGCGCGAGAATTTATGTCCGTGCTGCCGGTCACTTCAACGCCACCTAAGCGGCGGGAGCACCGTGCACACGATCCTATCAGCACTTGCCGCACACTGTCGTCATCGTTCATCGCTTTCGATATAGGGCCGTCGCAGACGCCGTGCCACACTCAGCCGCCGCCGGAGTAGAACGCCCCTCTTTCATTCCCTCTCTTCACTCCAGTGCCGTGCGCACGACGGAAGACGGCGCGATTCCTCTCCGCTCTCTACCCTTGCGCGCAGAAGATTGAGCCACCAGCATCGGCTCCCCCTCGCACATCCAGCATACGGCCTCGGCGATGATTCTGTTGTCCTTGGACTTTACACAGAACTTCACGGCAACACCAATGGCCACGGCAGAAATGCGTTTGGAATGAGCCTATAATTGCTATCACAATAAAAGGGGGAATTACGATTGGCGAAGACTGACCCTGTGAGCGCGTGACGCTACCATTCTGTAGTTCAGCATAGTAGACCAACATGTTCGTAGTCTTACAATGTCGCAATTTGCAACAAGAAAGCTGCAGTATTGTTTTGTGGCTAAAACACTATACATACAGGTGGAGGTACAGTGCATACAACAAGGACAACGACTTTAAAGGAACCGCCTTTGTGTTTATGACACCCGATGACGAAAGACAATTATGTGTGGACAAGTTGTCAGACATTATAAAACCGAAACTTCCGTGATTAATTGCAATCCATGAAGAAAAATATTCAAAAGCCGCGATGCTTGGCCGTCCTCTTCTGAGTTAAGTGAGGACTCGAGTCATTTGCTCAAAAGTTGGACTTTCCCGATAAAAGCGGGACGTTTAGGAAACTTAGGAATTGGTCGCATTTTATATGTGCTTGCCTTCGGCATTCCACTACGCTTTTGCGTTTTAGAGAGTCTCTAGATAAGCTTTCTAGAAAACTGGGTGGAACTCGTCAAAAATGCGTCGGATTATTAAAAGGAATATTCAGTTCAATAGTAGAGATTACTGGGTCAGTCGCCATTGCTTCTTGCCCACTGTTAAATGTGTTCATTGCAACACACCTATATGACATGAACCTTCCGCACTAGAAGACTCGCATGCTAAATTTTCGCAGCAGTGTGCGGCGCTACTGGGCGAGTGCCAAGATTAGTGGCATTACGTCGCCCATTTCACGGGGGCACCAAAATTTTCGTGGATTTTATTCGAGATACACGCTCTTCTGTATATAGCTTTGAAAAATTATCAGTGCACACTTTTATTTGCTGGTGACAGAGCCTCTTAAGAATTGTCGTGAGAGGAAAAGGCAAGTAGTCACTCGGAAAAGAACGGTCAATTACTGTTCCTTTCTGCAGCAGCTACCACACACTTTTTCATGTTCGGCTTTCAGAGTTACTAGCGCGTGGCAATATATTCAAGTCGCAGAACGAAGCCCTAACTTCTGTATTCATGTGACAAAAGCCACGGCAAGCAAGGAGGTGTCTCCAAGATGCGTACTATACGGGGTGATTGTTTTTACATTTTAGAGAATTGTTACAAAAGAGTCTATGGTCAACAGCTTCATTCTAGTCTTTGAGCGCATGTTCGACGAGGCGGAGATTGCTTCCACGGGAAAAATGAAACACATAATGAACTAATTCACATGAATTTACTAATAACTTTCCTATTTCATTACTTTACAGCAGATATTGCTATTTACGAATTGTAGCCGGCGAGCTCGCAAGGCGTATTCACTTGTTATGAAATTCCAGGATGACACCACCTTTGAGATATGCGCCCTCAAGCTTGCAGTAAAAATTTACTGTTGTTCCAATTACCATTTAAAACAAAACGCTCTTTCATGTATTGAAGCAGGCAAGTAAATTGAACATCAATCTGTATTTTTTTTCGCAAAGTTGGGGAAATATTGCGTCAAAACTGTTTTTTTCCATGGAATTTTTTCCAAGTGCATACGCTTTGCACATTCCCCGGATGCAATTTTTAGATTGCAGTATGAGTCGTAAGATAATTAGTTAAATTTTTAATTACAGATTTTTGGTTGATAAGATCATTATGCATTTCGATTTCATCTACAAGTCCGCCTGTGTGAGTAGACTGGCTCAAGGACTATAATTAAGCTACCTGCCACATGCGATCTCCCGAAATTCTGTAAAATTTTAAAAGATTGATCCATCATAGTGGACTAATGAAAAGCATAAGGGAAAATAAAACATACATCCCGGCACCCCGATTCTGTGCCACCAAGTACACATCGCTCCCAGTCTAAGATAGGCTGCGATAAGAAACTTGATGCATACGTGAAAGTTGAACTTCATCTTCTTCTTGCTTTGCTCATTGTCTTAGATTTCATTCTCCCGCCTTCACCATGTTTTCTCTTGATGCACTAAAGCATACCTTCATGGTACGATGTGGCGGAAAGGGCAGACAAAGAAAGCATTGTGTTTAGCCCTAATGTATCTGTGTTTCATTTTTCCAAGTGAATAACCTGCACGCTTGTTCATTCATTGCTGCGTGCTTGTCTATTTTGTCGTTGTACATTGCTCTTATTTAACTTTATACACGCAGCCAAGGACAAAGGCAGTAAAAAATACAGTAGTAAATCATCAGTTTCACTCGTTACGTTTTCTTTCTTCTAGGGAGGCAGCATTGGCCTATTCTTAAGCGCATGACTAGTGAGAACTGCTCTATGTTGTCCAAAAATATCGCGCGCTGCCACCCTAAAGGAAAGCTTTGGCCAAAACCTTCTCAGTATGACTGTGAAGTGTATCCCACTCAGCATTGAATCAATATAGTGACAGAACATAATACCACTGCCGCAACCCTTATTTGTGAGATGTGCACTGCAATGTGACTCCTCACTCAGGGTTGGATGGATGGATGGATGGATGGATGTTATGAGCATTCCCTTTGCCACGGGGCGGTGGGTTGCGCCACTAAGCTGTTGCTATTACACTGCCTAACGTCCAACCTAAGTTAAACAATAAAAAAATAAAGAAAACACTATGATCTCCCACAACGAAATTTTCTGATCCCATATTGCGAACTATGCTTTTGTACGTCTCCGTTTTCTGTCGTTTCCCTGCTTTTCTTCCAACAGTCTTCCAATCGCCTCTTGCTAATCCCTACTGCGGACGTGTTTACTTTTCTACTGCTCTCCCTGAACCCAAGGGCTTCAAGTAGGTCAGTGGTGCCTAAATCAACCGCCGTGTAGCCGTCTTTACATTCTAATAAAACATGCTCCATAGTTTCCCTAGCTTTGCCGCAGCAAGCACATGCTTCTTCTTCCTTCTTATATATCGCTTTATAGGTGCGTGTTCTAATGCATCCCCACCTTCCTTCGAAAAGTAATCAGCTTCCCTTTGAGCTATCATGAATTATTTCTTTCCTTATTCCGTTTTTTCGTCTTATGTAGTTACTCATGGCAGGTTTCGTTCCGTTACTGCCACCCATGAGATTATTTCAGCCTCTCTGACTTTCCGCTTGACGTTCTTTGTTGCTGTGTTGTCCACCGCACAGGCCGCACACTTACTGGTAAGCTTCCTAGTTCTTTTCCTGCACTGTGAATCAATGTTTTTCGCGTACAGATGCCTGGACAATCTCCGAGCCCATTTACTTTCTTCAATATTCCTCAGTCTTTCTTCATACTCAATTTTACTGCGAGCTTCTCTCACTTCAAATCTAGTCCAGCCCATATCACCCTGCATAGCTTCATCTGTATTCTTCCCGTGAGCGCCCAATACGAGGCGACCCACTGACCTTCGGTTCCCACCGAGCCCTGATTGCACGCCTGATTTAAAGCAAGCAACCGCTTTTCCAAAAGTAAGTCCTCGAACCTGCATTTCCAGAAGTGAGTCCTGGTCTTCTATACGCAATCATTGTCATCTATCCGTAGCACCGCAAAGCATAAGAGTGGCCTCCGAAATTCACGGCGTGCCGTTATATGCGCATACTGAAGCAGCGAGGTTCCTCTCCTGCTGTTTGTTTCGTCATACACTGCGTCATTTTGTGGCGCTATCGAGCAATATGCGTGACTCCTCCTGGACAAGATTCGCATACTCAGTGACCTAATTTGGCGACAGCCGCATTGAAGAGCAGCACAAAGCTAGATCAATTGTGGCGCAGCTTGCTAACGCGTTGGGCTTCTGTTCTTGGAGACCCCATGTTAAATGCGTTCCATTCTGCCGAGCACTAAAGACCCTCCATACATGCTTTCCTCACAACGGTAAATACCGCCAACCTACCCTCCTTCTCTGCGCTCCTGCACTGCTCACCCCGTGAGCTTCCGGCGTCAAGCAGAACTTACGTAGTTTCCGCTACCGCTTTTAGCCAGAAGCGATATCACTACTGCATTAGTGAGCGAGGGGCAAGAAGCGAAAGTTAAGAAACCGGAAACGCATCAACCAGAGACGGAGACCCCGGAAATGGAATTGCGGAAAAGTAACAGTGAGCGGCGAATGGGAAAAGAGTGACGCCCGTCAAAGGTTGGCTATACGTAGCAAAAGCGACTGTGGCGCATGCATGGAGGGCCTTCACCCCGCATAGGTGAAACTTCAGACGTTTTGTAATGGTACATTCCGCTGGTAGAAACTAGCCATCCCGGTGTCGATAGATCGAAATGCAGCCTAGCTTCTATACTGCTGCATTGTCGCTACTGCACGCTACTTCCCGCAGCATACGCTTCGCCACTTAGTGGCGTAGCCGCAAAGTCCCTTCTAGGTGCAGACTGCATTGCCGCCCAGCATAGCAGTAATAAAAAAAATGTCTTTTCGTTATACGGCGGCACATACCCAGGGGCAGTTAACTAGTTCCTGAAGTCATCAAATACGCTTATTGTAAAGTGTCACACGCTTACTGGTACAGAATCAGTGACAGATGTCGGCATCAGAGAGGCTCGATGAAGAGCAGCACAAATTGAGTGCCGCATACGCAGTACTTCAAGTGAGCTTGCATAGATTCATTGAATATCGGCAGGTACTCAGTAACGCATCCGCAGTGACCCATGTCGCCATCAAAGAGATTCACTGATGAGCACAGCAAAGGTTCACTTTGGCACAGACACACTGACCCAAGTTGATTAGACGGTTAGTTTCAAACCTTTTTCCCCTTAGCGCATAAGCCCGACGCACTACAATTTTCACCATGGCCTTCCCCACAGAATTTCTGGGAAGTGGTTTGGGAAATTAGATAGATAGATAGATAGATAGATAGATAGATAGATAGATAGATAGATAGATAGATAGATAGATAGATAGATAGATATATAGATAGATAGAAAGATAGATAGATAGATAGATAGATAGATAGATAGATAGATAGATAGATAGATAGATAGATAGATAGATAGATAGATAGATAGATAGATAGATAGATAGATAGATAGATAGATAGATAGATAGATAGATAGATAGATAGATAGATAGATAGATAGATAGATAGATAGCCCCCAGAAAGTGCTCCTAGTACGCCGAGAATGTCATTCGCGTAAAAAATACTTATACAACCACTTGGCTCTTACCTGAGTCCAATGTGAAGCGAAATTTGTCAGGGCTGCTTCCTTCGAATACATACATGGTAAGCGTTTTTCTACAAAAAAAAGAAAATATTAGGAGAAATATATGCGCAGTCACATTGTGGAACAAACTAAATTACGCACAAAACATTTAGTCTATTTAGTAGACGCATATATGCTTGATGTAGCATCAATATGTCCCAAATAACACGCTCGTAATACGTTTTCCAGTCCTCATTACAACGAACTCTGGCTCTTTTGCGCACAATGCATCGATGGAATCTCAGAGAATATGATTAAGGTGAAAATACCTTCTAACGAAATAACGCAACCGGAATTTACGCCCTAGCAATGCATGAATTCTCGGATGCAACATTATAGATATCCAAAACGTGTGTACCTAGTACAAACTGTACATATATTTGGTTCACAAAAGTTGGTAGAGCCTCATGCCTTACTTACATCACCGTTGACTCACACCGTTGCACCATGACGACACCCTGCAATATTCTCCGCCAAATGTCTATATTAATGAAGTTATTCTTAAAATATTATTAATGTTTTTCCTATCCTCATCGCTTACTCACACCATCGTTGACTCACACCCTTGCGCATGATGACACGCTGTAATATTCTGCGCCAAATGTCTATATTAATTAAGTGTTAGTGCAACATCTATATTTACATCTAAAATTTAAGTTACACATGATGCAAAATGTTTTAGAATACAAGGCCTGTTGAGGAAGCATATAAAGAGTCATACGCAGATATATTCCCACTTGAGAAACTTGAGGGGCTTGGGACACGAAAACAATAATTCTCGCAGAAATCACCTTCCAATATATATGCTTCTACAGCGAGATATACCAACTCACTTTGATTTCCCACCATGTCCTCCAAAAAGCCAAACGTACTCCCCCTTCTTCTCTTCCGGCAGCAGCCACATTCTCTTTGCCGTCAGGCATTCGTATATGGTGTCGTTGTCGTTGTCAGTGACGGCGACTGCGAAAGGGAAATTTTCGAAGACCTGCGTGCAAGGCCATCATAACTGTATGTTGGTTAACAGTTATGGAAAGTGGTCATGCAGCATGTTGTCTTGTATTAAGCAAATAGATATGGCTCTTACAGGGACTCAAGACTAAATATATTTTTTAAACTTTCACGCCATGACATGCTTAAATTGTGCATGCGTGGCGGTATTCAATGATAAAAAACTGTAGGATGCTAATGCGCTCCAGTTGCGAGGTACATCCACATAAAGCAAACAAAACCCTTTATGGGGATCTGGAGATAGTGCAGGTCCTCCCCCATAAGAGCATATTGAAGCCGGTGCTCAGCCAGGAGCGTGGTCACAGATGCGCACCCTTTCTCTTCATCCCACGAGTCAATCCTTCTGCAGCCGTTGAAAACTTTGCCGATTTCCGAATTCTTTAGGTAATGCAAGAAAGCTGACAGCCGCACTAGATTAGGTCCTTCGAGTGACACAGGTGAGAGGGTTCCGACTGTCATTAGTAAAAGAGTTTTAGGGCACGGAGCATCGTAAGCACTATTTGTCTTCACCTTGATTTTTTAAAGAAATAGCGTAAGGGACTTTATTGTCCTTTAAAATTTAAATGTCTTCTTACCGCAGCTATTGAGGCAAAGGCTCAGAGACATATCGAGGACTACGAATAAAGGTCGTAAGCTTTAAGCAATTTTCGTCTCTGGCCGAAAGCATAAACAGACAGTTTAAGCAAAATACATTTTCGATTCGTCACTACGTACTTCTCTAGTTTGGTCTGTTACAGCAATACTGTCGTGCTGGCGTGCAACCGCCTCATCTAAAGTTCCTGCGCCAAGCACTATAAAACTTGAAACAGGGCCAGAAGGGAATCCCTTCGAAGTAATCTGAAGCTTCTGCCGAACATTGTCTGACTGGTACTTGAGTCAATAGTTACCTTGAAGCTGTCTGGAACATCGCCGGTTTCCTCAGCTGCTGCAAGCGACAGCAGTATAGTAAAGACGTGAACAACCAGAAAGCAAAAACGCTGCATACTGTTGTAGCAAGGTGGGGCCTACTGAAAGTAGCATCCCACAAACGTTCCTTATATTCTCCCCGTGGTGGCATGAAAAACATGGAGACACCGAGGTTTATTGCCTCTTTTTGTTGAATATTCCAGATGTCATCTGTGGTGCTTATAGAGTCCTTGTATAATAGAAAACTCATTTGTCGTGTTGTCATTGAATCCAATATACATTAATTTGATACGCCTTAAGAAATTTCAATGTAGTGTCACTTCGTCCCACTGATGCGAGTGCGTTGTACTTTAAAAGAGCTATGGCAAATGCCTTAATTGGGAATCATTGCACGATAGCACTCTTTTAATATATAAGTATTGTAAATGCCAATTTGATGGACGTGACTTCGTCGTGTGATCAGAATACTTCATGTATGTGTCAGAACACTTTGTATGCCGTTAAAAATTAATTTTTTAGTTTGTAATAATCAAACCATTGATCTACTATCGAAATTAGAAACAAAAATATTCCTCCACTACATAACGAGTTAGTTACAGTTAAGAAAAAGCGAATCTTGAGGCATATTCATCACTGCCACACAGCTTATTTATATAGGGCAGCTCATTTCATTTATCGCATTGTCCGTACAGGCATCTTATTCCTTCTCCCACAATGACATGTGCTGCGCAGTTGAAGGCACAGAAATAGAAAGGGGCCTATCACAGTAACTATGAAACAGTGATTTTCCGCCGCACGCATATTGCTATTACTATAAGTGGGTATGACAAGAAGTTGATATCACATTAAGCAACAACAAAAAGATAATCTCACCTCTAAAAAATATTTCTAACCGAGCAGTTAATTCCAGATTATATGAACAGCTTCAAAGAAACGGTTTGATATCAGCGACATGTGCCGAGAGAGAAACTAATAATAGTAACATAAAATAGATTAAAAAAACAAGGGTTGCGTTCAGATATGTAAAGGCGCACGTAGTCATCCCGATATATCTTTTATTTTACTTTTAATCCGAACAGTTTTTCTATTACTAGCAGCAGGTACATGATATCTTTCTGAAATAAGCAGGTACTTTATTTTTCTCTTGTAGAGTGTGGCGCTTGTTCTCCAAAGATCTCAGCCCTGCTCACAGTGCACGTTCTTTTCGGCACACATGTCAATTATCAATTTCGTTTAGAAGGCGGGGGGCACAAAACGGCACGTAGCTGGAAACGCTAGCACGCTGAGTGTTGCGAATGGCTCTTGTGGCTAGTCACCACCCCAAGGAGCCTTAAATGGGTAACATTGAATTACTACAGACAAATTATGTTTTCCTTCTTGGATACAATTTTCGAAGAAACATTATGAATGGTGTGACATAGGATAGAAACATCACATGAATACCTTCACCGACTGTCGCATTCATACATTCGTGTAAGATATTTGCGTTCGCGCAATGAGGACAGAATAATTACAGTGCGTTCAAACACGTCATACCTGATCGCCGTAGTTGTTCACGCTCGCTGTCAAGTACCACCAATTCTTAACAGACTGAAGGCCAAAAGGTATCAACCTTCAGCCAAAGCAGCACCTTTAAGTGTCCATACTTTTCAACTGTGTACGGAATACAACTGGAAGCAGGCATTTCCGATGCACTCCTAACAAAATAGGTAAGACAGATGAAGCGTCAACTATAGTTCTGGCAATAACCTGACCTGCATCGAGTCCTTGATGTATCCCTAATAATTACCGTCGGCATTGGCAGGGCATGGACGCTATCGCGTAAAATTATTCCAGAGTTTTCAATTCCAATTTTGCAATCAGCCCTCCGCGATTGGCCAAAAACGTTCTTGGACCACCCCCATTTCACCTGTATGTCGCTAGACGTGACGAAAAGCGCTAGACCTCACGATAGCTCTCCATCTGGTGTAACGTGTACACACTGATTAGGCATGATTTGACCGAACAAAAGAAAAATAGTTATTTCTGATTCGACTCCTTTTCGACAATAGTCCTCGCCTATTGTTCAAAAGTTTTCGGGCTGCACCCAGTTCAACTGCCTGTCATGTGACGTCACAATACCAGAAAAACTCACCGCGCCAAAGCGACGTTAACACGTTAACTCGTTCTGAAAGGAATAAAAGATGGCGGCCGCCGATCGCTCAGGCACCGGCTACTCGCACCTGCCAAAGATTATGGGTTTATTTGCATATAGTAAAACATTCTGCACGGCCGTGTAACGTTTTGCGCCACCCTGAGCACGTTTGCGACCTCGTTCTGCCAACTCTTCTTGCTCTTAGCGAAATTCTTAAGCTTCGGTTTCATGCCGCCGTGATTTTCGACCAGCCATCGCAAGCCAAATAAGAGAAAGCGAAAAATCGCAGACGCCGGCACCACCCTCTTCATGCAGTTATCGATATTTATTTCAGTGACTCGGTCCCATCGAATCCCTCTCCACTTGAGCGTGCTCCACGCCCCTTGTCACCCAATTAGGTAAGACAAGCTGCTTAGTGTCGGCAGTGTTGTTCGTTTTTCAAGCAAACAAAAGTGACATCCTTTGACCGAGCAGAGTGTTTGATTGGCCTTTTCAGACAACGCTGCGGGAGACCGCCCGGTGCGTGCGTTGGCGGTTGCACAAATTTGACGTCAGTAGGTTGGAATAAAAACATATTGAAATGGTTTTACGTTGCAGGGCCCCCATGTCTCGGTCTAAAAAAATCGGTAATGTTTTTGCCAGCTAGGCACATGCACCAACCAGAATCAGATTGTCGTTTGTCATTAATAATACTAGATCTTTTGGATTCTTTGGTTTACTTACCCTTTTTCTTGTTTGTGCTGCGTAAATTTCTTGATTTTCTGAAGCACGTGCCATCCGGACAGCATAAGAAGCTAGTAAGAAGTCAGGCAAAATTAGCATTCTTGATCTGCAACAGACACTATTATTGTGATTTATTTAGAGTGGGGCTGTTGTGTAAATGTGCCTAAAAGGCTTAAAACTGCTTTGCTAACATTTGCTTAAATATGCAGGTTTTCATAGGTTGGAGGAGTGCGCATTGAGAAGGTTATCTTGCCACAGCTTACCATGGCCTGACATGGCTGACCAGGAAAGATTGCAACGGCTTTGCTTCAACCTATGTTCACAGAGGACGAGCTCAAGGGCCATTTGCTCTTTGTAAATCACACCAAGGGGCAAAACAGCCCTTGACCCTACCACGCATAACGCTGTTAAATGCAAGTACCATGCATCCTTTCACATTGCCTTTTTACATTCACATTTTGTATATTAAATTACCAACTTGGAATTGCCATAACAAATTACACTGTAAAAAATTTGCCTTACTTTACAGAAAATCTGCTGGTAATTTGTGACCGAACACTCTTCCGTAAATAAGGAACGGTCATTTCCGTAGAACGGACAACTGTAAAAGAGAGACCGTAATACAAGATACGAGTGCTTCTGTATCTAGAAAACGGAAGACTCTGTATTCTGAATCTGTACTATAACCGTTAAAGTACGGTGCTTCTCGTATTCGGAAAACGGAACACACCGTATGCTGAATTTGTTCTATAACCGTTAAAATACAGGTACTTGCCGTATTCAGAAAACGAAAGACTTCGTATGCTGAATCATTACTATATCCGTTAAAGTACAGGTGTTTCCCGTATTTTCTTGCAGAGCATATTCATTGTTCGGAGAATGTGCCATCGGGGACAAAATTGCCCAGGACGTGCGAGAGTAGACCGAATTTTATGGTGCAGTATATGCTGGGATCAGCCGTGCTAACATCTGCGTTCGGTATGTGCATACGTGACCCACTGTTTTCAGCGGTCTTGAAGAGAAATGCAATTTGGTCAATGCTCGCACTTCCGGGGTACTTTTTTCCACGATAGTGCATCTCCTTTAATGCAAATGTCATGAAGGCAGCTCATAGCCGAAGCAGCAGGTTACCATTGAGAAAATTGTCTTGCCGACACACTGATATGGCTGCAGAGATAAAACACTTTGCACTTTGTGATATGAATGCATTGCATGGCGTATATACAAAAAGGTGCAACATTTCACTCTTCAAGTTCTCAGATCACTGAAGCAACTTCATTTTCTTCAATCATACGTCTTGCACTTTTTCCTGGTGAAAGTTGTTCTTGACCACAAACGCTTTCGAGGATAAACTTGCTGCTGTTAGGAGAAACAAATAGTATTCGTGAATATCCATCCTAAAGAAAGCGCCAAAAAAGTATAATCACAGAACACGACAAGCAGTAACTTCTGTGTTAGAAAAACATGTAAGTAGACCAACATTGTTTGAATAAGGGATGTTGCTGTAGCCAACATTTCGACATAGGTGCATGTCATCAGGGTAGCAAAGGTTTTCCTTGGCTGTGTTGGTTTGGGTTGTGCATAGCTCACTGGCCCCTAGCCTCATTGGGGGAGAAGAAACTGGTGCATATAATGGGTCAAGAGAAGCCAAAGTTTTAAAATAAAGTAAGGAAGGGTGTGCTTAGCAGTGGTGATTTTGATGGAGCGGCTATGAGCACTGCTGTCATTTCACGCTAAGAGTATGGGTGACCAAAACAGAAAACGATGCACGCATGTAAGCAGTCATTAATCCGGTAGATCTAATCTTCCCAGAAGACAAAACTGGTATCAAGATAAACAATTTGCACTTTTGGAAAAAGGAACCGAAGAATTAAGGAAAATAAATTTTGTATCAAGGTGCATCTGGTTAAGATCACTGTAGATGGTAAATGAAGGCACATTATGAATATAAAATTTGCTGAAAGCCGATGAAGAAAATATATATTAACCAAATATGAAAAAATAGGGACATCAAAATTAAACTGGGTCTGACCATAAAACAGTAAAGAACAGCCTGTGGAAAAAATGGGATGGAAAATATGATAACCTGGTGCAAGATTGCAAAACGTCGAGCGCTCTTTATATTCATGATGCTGTTGACGGCTTCAAGTTTCTGTCTTCCTGTGGAACCTTTGTCTTACTTGAACAAGGAAATGGGTCATTTTTTAAACAAGTCAGTTCAAATGCAGTTCAAAGCTTCAGCATTATTATAATAAAACAAAATATTATGGGCAGTTCTCCTGGGTGTGCTTTCATTCACCAGTTATTTCCACCTTTGTAAGCCCAAAATTTAATTCTCTAAATGGACCTTAGCTTCTGGCGAACCATTAGCTGGTCCTTTCTTCAGCACAGATGCCTGCACATTATATATGTTGGCAGGAGCGCTAGCGAACAACTATATACTTGTTGCCACAACCAAAGTGACACTTGGTAACAGTGAGTGAAAAAAAACAGCATTTCACAATACTGATTCAAGTCGTCTGGAAAAGTTGCTTAAGTTACTGTACATCCCCTACCCCACCAGACACAATTATACACTACACTTTCTCTCATGGTGTTAACCATGCTATTACAACACTAGGCATCAAGTGAGGAGAATTAGGGGATAAGAGGGCACAATGCTTTTTGTTAGAACATCAAATGTGCTTTACATTAATGCTACATTCCAACTAACAAAGGAGCAGCCGGTTTGTGAGATACTGACCAATGCATACGAAAGCTAATGACATGCAGCAGAATGTTGCCGATGAGGTGCTATGCGCACAAGTGCACTCTTTCACACAAAATGACATCCTGCAGTCAAACCTTGTGCCAACATTAGAGTGAAAAACACCACAGTGGAAAGCAAAGAGTGCTAAATTTCTTGAAAATTACTAAGAATTATTCGATTATTCATTATCCTTACTGTTCATTAAAGATTCACAGACTGTTCCCTACGGTGCTGTAAACAGGCACCCTGCTTTTGCAGTCGTAGCAACAATGATCTGTGGCACAGACAAGAAGAAATGCTCATGTGGTTTATGCAAGGGTATACCCTACAAATTACACCCAATTTCACATTCCAATGTGGTAGAAGGGGAGGACAAAAAAAAATATGATCTGGTGGAGGCTGCATACCCCAGTATAGGAGAAACAACTGCAGCCTAACCATTGCTCTTGCTGATGCCTGTGCACTAGCAGTTGCAATAATATGACAGTTACAATTGTTTTTCCACAAGCACTGCAAGCTGCTGCCAGTTTACCAGTACACAGCTGTAATAAATTAGGGGAAGTTAACGCTCTCTAATGGATTTATCTCATATTACACAATTGGGATGCAACATTCTGCAAATAAGTGAAGCGCGATGTGCCATCCCATACAATGAAACACCTTTGAAGAATCTGAATCACCACCTGCACTCTTAGGCAAAGTTACACCCTTTGGAGTGCCCCTTCTGCCACACGACAATAATCGTTATCTGCCTTGATGCGTTTCCTTTCTTGAAAACGCCGCGCCCGCTACTTTTCTGTCGGGAATGCTATCACGCTGATAACGCGCATGCCGTTCGTTACTGGAAAGTAACGGGCTCGCAGCGTTAAAGAAAGGAAACGCATCAACGCAGATGACGATTATTGTTGTGTGGCAGAAGGGGCACTCCAAAGGGTGTAACTCAGCCTAAGAGTGTGGGCCGTGACAAGGGAAAAGAGTCTGTCCTGTGTAAAGTAGTGCACCTGTATAACCTAAAGCTTTTGAGAATGCATTTAGTATCAGCTGTGAATGTTCCTAATTATAAATGCACGCAGTAAAAACCTCCATGCAGTTTTGCAAAACGCAAACCCCCTACCTCTTTGTTGTGTAAAGGTAATGCCACATAGAGCCATAACATGTACATTATGGGTTTCGTTCCCAAACAATCAGAGTGAATAGCGCCACCCTAAGTGTTGTGTGCCTTCCGTCTCCCATTTTC
This sequence comes from Dermacentor variabilis, assembly GCF_050947875.1. Lineage (NCBI taxonomy): Eukaryota > Metazoa > Arthropoda > Arachnida > Ixodida > Ixodidae > Dermacentor > Dermacentor variabilis. Next base: position 72,668,253 of record NC_134573.1, on the reverse strand, counting down.
TGTCAAAAATTGTTAGTGTCGAATGCTGCGATCGGCAGAGAAACGGATTTCTGGAGCAATATAAAGTATTAGGTACTGTGATCTCAGTTTTTTACCGCTGTTTAAGCATTATCGGGTCTTAAGTAAAAAAAAATATGAGCAATAAATACAACATGCATATTTCCCTTCACAACCCTCATAAGGTATTTAGTAGTCTGGATTATAAAGGATTCCACATTTACAACGCAGGACAGATTTTATTCTACTAAAAGAATGGCATCATGTCAGTTATTCTGCATTTGGTGCAATATTTATTTGTATTTAGTTCAGTTGGAATGTGTGTGCATTGTCAGCGATATCGCTTGACATGTTTTAGATGAACCGTTTTCCCAAATTAGGCAAATTCATATTCGCAAATAACCTTGTATGACACCAAGAACTTGCTTAGCAGGAGTATTTCTAACATTTGCAAGGTATGCGGCTCTTGAATACGTGCCTGGGGTGCAAGCCGCCCTCTACTTTCATCAGCAAGTTTCCGGAACTCATCTACAAGGTTTCTTATGATGAATGTCAAGTTGCTTGAACGGGAGAAATAGGGAATTTAAACAGGTGAATTATGCAGCATAAGAATGATGTCAGCAAGAAGCAAGCATCAAGAAGCACTGTCGCTCAATGTGCATAGACTATCAAACGCAAGAATTATTTGGGATGATTTAAAATTCTGGCATTGGAACGAAATGTTTTTTAATCTATATATAAACTTTGATTATTCACTCTACTATGACTACCTTCACCAGAAACATTCATAATCATTATATCTATGCCACATCATCCTAGCCAATATTCAAGCCTTCATAAGCTGCTTCTTTTACTGCTAATTCTCTGTGGGAAAGAGGTGTCCGCATGAAGACCATATTATATACTTATTACCCGTTTTGTGATAAATGATAAGGGAAAAACTTCCCACCAAAAATACATTGAGCGTGAGCAAGTTCTATGTTTTGAAGCTGTTGATTCTTTTCTCCCTTTGCCACCTTTGACCCACCTGGTTAGCTAAGTATACAGAAAAGCTGCAGGAGAAGGGTGGGGGTGCCAAATTATACTTTTGCCCCAGGGGACTTTATCATGGTCACTGGAGGAACTGCCTGTGGCCTCGGCATCTTCCTTGAGGGCCATGGCCATGTCCAAGAAACCTTGTCTCCACAGGCTGCATAAAGAAGGATAATTTCCTCAGCTAAGTCTTTTGCTTAAAAGAACCAATTTAAGTTGTATTCGTGGCTTTGCACTACAAAAATGACGCATGACTAGCCACTCAAGACACTTTACGTGTATTCGCTAGCTTATTCCTTGGAAAAACACTTTTATCTAGCACACAATGAGTAACAGCAACAGAAAAGTGTATCGGGAGGCTTTCATATTGCACTACAACTTTTCATTGACATGTTTCATTTAATTATTTGAGATGTTTATTAACTAATTAAGAATTATGTAATTAGGCAGAATGCAAGAAATAATCCGAGTATCTCCAAGCGATGGCAAACAACATTACCTTCGTTCTATTTAGTTACATCGCATTTACATATTTCTAAATCTTGAAGCACGATAGTTAGGACGCCCTGTAGATCAAGAAACAATATGACAGTTTTCATAATCATGTCTTGCGAGTTATTGGTGGTTATGGCTACTTCAAGTTATTCTTTCAGTACGGTACAAGCAGTTTTGAATAAAATTGTTTTGCATCAAGGGCGTGTAATCTAGAAAATCAAGCAAAAGGTAAAGTTTTGTTCACTATTCAGATGTTTAACTAAGAAGTTGCAGGAACAGGAAACAGTACGCAACACCTAATAAACAATGCAAAATTTGAAAATCTCAACTGAACGAGAAACCAGTATTTGAAAACGCAGAAAAAAGCCACCAGCTTACATTGAGTACACCCTTGCTATGTACGCCAAGTGAAGTTGTTACGTAATGTTTGGGCACCACATGAACTAACAATCAACACCTTTGAGCAGAATATTAACACCACTAAATGAGCTGGCCTTTGAAGATTCTTGATCTGAAATCCGCAAGGACTTCTGGCGTTTAATCTGTCGAGCTGAATCTGCATTCTCAAAAGCTGGCTCTCGGCCATAATTTCTCATCATCAGCGTAAGTCATCAGCATAAGTCTCAAGATAGGGTTGACCTGTAGATAAAGTGGATAATGCATGACAAACATCATGAACACTCTTACATGTTAACCAGAGGGTTCACTCATGCAGCCATGAAATTATGTGATGCAGACACATGATATATTGAAGCTGATTTTGTGAAGTGTTTCATGCTTCCAAGGCTTCTTCTCCAGTTGTGAAAGCTGTCTCCACGAGCTAAATAGCGTTTAGAATAAAGAAAGAACTTCAACATGCTCACAATACATTCGCCATTTGCAAGTAACGAGCAGTCTTTTTGGCCTCCTAGGTCACCTGGTGCAAATCTACTGTGCCACAGTAGTTGCGTTACCCAGCACCAGCCACTTTAAAATGCAGTGTGTTCAGAGCCCTTTCCCTCCGTTTTTCTGCTTTGGAAATAGTTTACCATGAGTTCAGTAGGCGTCGAGAAAGGGGACAGAAAACACTGTGCACTACTGATTTCTAATATGTTTTGCTGGATGCAGCACACCGCACCGTATGCAGGTGAAGCCAGTGGAACTGCGGTGTCATGCAGTCGCTTGTCCTGGAAGCAGGGCATATGGTGGACTAACTAGTGCGTGCGATCAGGTAATATTGCTGCCAAAAAACTTTTTTGTGTGGTTTTTCACATTGTAGGAGGTTTCTACTTGTCTGGTAAGCGTTTTTATGACAACCTGAACCCATATACAATAGTTTTCTCTTACATCATGTTTTTTCTCATTCACCAGTGTTTCCATTGCATGCCACTTATGTTAGCGACACTGTGGACACTGCAATCGAAAAATTGTGGACACCTCGAAACACTGCTTGGGTAGTTTATGGCACATCAGGCAGGCATGTTAGGGGAAGAAAAGCCACACACACCCGTGCGAACGAAGTGATGCAGCAAAGTTTTGAAGCACCAACTTCCGGGACAAGGTTGGCTTCAGTCCAGGGTGCTCGATGTGCTGTCCATCCCCTGTAGTAGAGATCAGTGGTGTGGACACTTTTATACTGGCTGTCTTCTCTGGTCGGAACCTTGACAACAGCTACCACCATACTTTTTTGAACCTGCAACATGTGCAGAGAAAGTCACAACACTGTGCGTTAATTGTATGGCTTTATTGTTCTAAACATTCTATCAATCATTAAAAAATGCAGTTCGCACATTTTTACTACTGTATATAGACAGTCTAGTTGCTAGACACACGAAACATTACCATCCCTCTGACAGAATGCAACAATAGAAGCATACACTGTAAAGCTCCATACAGTATGCTTCTGTATGCACTAGCCCTGTGTCAAGTAAAACTTAATTGTCAATCATTTATGGTGTATTTCTACTTATTATGGGTCATCAAACCGTATAATAAATGTTCCAAGTTTACACATTGTTGGCTTTTGATTGCCTATGTGATCCGTTTGCTACTTACACATGCAGTAATCCCACTGTATTAAGGAAAAAGGGTTAGAAAAAGAAATGCTGTGACAATCATCCACATTTGCTGAGGGCAGGAGCAATGGCCAATAGCATGTTTTTGAAGCTACATACATACTCAGTTTTCACACAGCTAAATTGTTCAGCAAGTATCAAAGAGGTACGCTGTGCGCCTCTGCATGAACAATAAAATATGACTACTTGACACTGCACTAAGGCTGCTGCTTGGAACTCTTCGGCAGTTTGCCTTTGGTTTTCTGACACAGAACTGTTTAGGTACCAGTAGTTTACTTTGCGACAAAATGAACTTGGAGCACTGGTCATTTGTACGTAAATAATGCGACAGCAAAAATAACATAAGGATAGGAATATGGGTCTCTTAGAAAAAGTATATACACATTATGATTATAATGTTATGTGATGCTACAATGAAACAGAAAGCAACGCATAGAAGTGGACGGCACTTCCATGCCACCAAGGTTATTGGACAGACAGTACTTCAGAAGTGCTCCCAACACAGTCAAACAAGGCGAAGCCGCATTTACTTGCGTTCAACACAATGCGTTGGCGGGCTAGTTGGTGTGAATCCATACATACTTTGTTTAGCGAAAAACAAAGGACACAAGAAAGACGACAGCACAAGGCGCTACTCTCAACAGACATCACTTTATTGCATCACCCCTTTATAGATAGCAGAATCTAGAACAAGCGCAGTGAGCACCATATGCAGGAACCACCAACATCCCATCACAAGAGCGCACTCATGCGACGGAATCCTAAGAACCATATTGAGCATTGCACAAGGTTAAAGAAGGCACACTAATGCACTGTGACCCCAATGACTGAATGAAGAAAGCTTCCGATAACTCTCAGGCGGTCGTATCACAGCACTTTTTCAAAATCGTAGTATCACAAAACATGGCTTCGCACTTTCATATTTTACAATGTTGAGCCTAATCGGAACCTGTGCCTGTTGGTATGGATCGCTCATGTTCGCAGTGTTTCGTGATACTGTGATATCGAAAAAGAGCCGTGATACCACCGCCCGAGAGTTATCGGAAGCTTTCGTCATACAGTGATTGGGGTCACAGTACATTAGTGTGCCTTTCTTAACCTTGTACAGTGCTCAATATGGTTTTTTTTATTCAGTCGCATGAGTGTGCTCTAGTGATCGGATGTTGGTCGTTCCTGCACATGGTGTTGACAGCGCATGTTCTTCTAGATTCTGCTGTCTATAAAGGAGTGACGGAATATAGTGATGTCAGTTGGGAGTAGCGCCTTGTTCTGGTCGTCTTTCTTGTGTCCGTTGTTTTGCGCTAAAAAAGAAATTATGTATTCCTTGTATATGTTTGAAGACAGCTCCACACACAGTAGCGATTTCAGTATTGCTGCCCAGTGGTTTAGCTCACCTCAGTTTGAAGTGCCACAAAATATAAGGAGAGAAAACTGCATTATAGTCTTGTTGCAAACAAGGATATAACGAGAAATGCATTCTGAGGCCAGAAACAATAAAAAAAATAAATTCATGATGCACCACTGTGCAGGGTTTTATACAAAGTCAAATACATTTAGTGCAAATATCACGCTACGATGGCACACAATGGTGATAATCTGTAATGATATAAAAGGTGCCTTAATGTTACAACGAAAGTTGACATAATAATAGCCCTGTAAATTTTAACATGCAGGGGCACCACTTGGTTAAACAATAGTAATGTAATGTCTATGTGTGCAAGTATCACTCATGCATTTCTGCCATTGTCCAAATGGCAGAAATGAATGGCTAATACTTGTATACATAGATATTACATCACTATTGTTTAGCCAAGTGGTTAAACTATGTCCGCCTCATACGAGATTAGAATTCAAGCATAAATTATATATAGTTACCCTAACAGTAACACCTCATTTGAACTTCACCGTAAGTAGACGCCTGTTGATGCCAGCCTCCCCCAATGCTAAACTGTGCTGCATGCTTTACAGAGAAATTATAGTGGTATCACTTAACTCTGAAGCTATTCAGGACTGCAGCATTTTAGAAGACATCTTCAAATGTCTCATTTCATGTATAACAGCCTGAATTGCTTGCACATCTTACCAAGTGCAAATTAAAATATCATCACCTTGTTTAGCATTTTTGCCTGCTAGACCACAATCCAATGACATCAATATATTAACATATTACCTGAAAGAACCAAATTTGGCTTATAGATTAACACCTTCGCATACTGCCACAGCTGCACTCTGTCATATGCGTTGCAATCATAAAGGAGTGCTTGTCCACCAGCACTACAATGTCACTAACAGTGATTACCTACACAGCTAAGTAGATGGTCATGATTCAGGTAGCAAATAGCCAAGAGAAAAAAAAATCCACTCACTTTGAGAGCTACAATACTGCGATAACTTCAGAGAGATGGACCCATTGTAGGCAGCAGGTCTCTTCTCAGCTCCAGCCGAACAACAGCAACTAGCCTTTAAGTAAAAGAAAAGGAATAATTAGTAATGATAAGTTACCTTGTTTTTCCTGAGTACCAATACAATCTTACTTTCATGCATATCCACTCTCCGCTTTAGTAATACAACTGGATTATTCGTAAAATAGAGTCTATGATGACACCATTCACTTCTCTGGTATGTCCAAATTTTTTCGCGCTGATACACCGTTTACTGCTTGCTTACTGACACGAATGCCTTGACTGCCCAGACATCATTTGAAGCAACACGTCTTGCTGCAGCGGAAAAAGTTGCACCAAGTAAACACGGCAGAGCAGCCAGAGCGAAGAATTTTTTTATCCGGTCACAATTGAAACGTGCACCCAAGCAAGAAAGTAACGATCACAGGTAATGAGCCACTGCTATTGCCTCGAACGCTTATTTCCGTATTCTAACAGAAGTTCTTGTATCAGATACAGTATGCTCTCAAGCCAATACAAGCGTCAATGCAAGTGCGCAACTGAACGCAGTTTTATTCTACGCTTTTAGCGCGAGTGAGCAAGACCTTAGAAGTACCACACTGAAATTGCGATCAGGCCGATCGCGCTACCACTGGAATCGACATGAAAAGATAGGGTGATTCCTTTCCCCATTCATGCGTCATTTTTGACCTAAGACGTTGCATAGTGGTCTTTTGAAACAATATTTCTGTTCGCGACACCGGCTTCCCACACATAATTTTAATACCTCCGTTATGCAAACCAAATAAGATTAACATGGGCTTACCTCATGAGCAAGTTACGATCCCACGTAGACTGTTGAACACCCGCTGAGAGCAAGCAGGCTATCCGTGTCCAAGCGCATACGTGCACCCAAACACCGGAAAACATCTTCGATGCCGCAGCGTGCAGAGTTTTGTAGACGAAGTGAAAGACATCTAGCGCAAATATCCCCGCGCGATGACGGCAAATGACGAGCGCGCAAGCGTACGCCACACAGCGACAAATTCGATACTTTGCCAATTCGAACGTGCCGAGGCCCAAGCAGCGTAACCATCCATCGTTTCTGTTCTTCGCTCCCGATGCGTCAATCTCTCTTCCTCGGGGTCTTGCTCCAGTCTTGAGGACAAATCAAGAGATATTTACGGCAAATTAGCAACTTTTTCAAAACGACACGACAAATGCCGGCTGACTACACGCTGCACATCTGCAGCTCCGTCCATAGAATAAAGAACCGCTCCTAACGGAAGCGCAACGCGCGCTGCTTCCTGGTGCCGCACTCTGTGAGCGCGGAAAACAGAACAGAATCGGTTTCGTTTTCACATTTGTGCTCTAGTTGCTGAATCTGTAAAATAATTGCTTGACAAATAATTGAATTCTAAAAGAGGAGAACGCTTTCTCTACCACAATTTAGTGCGTTTTATACAAAGGGAGAGAGAATGCAAGAAGCAGAAAAGCAGGAAGGTCAACCAAGCCGTTCGCTACTGGGGATAGCAAACCCCTGTGCTGCAATGAAGTGCAAAGCAGTGCACTGCGATGCGTCCTTAAGCTCTAGTATAGTGATAATTTGGGCTAGTTGGTGCACATGTAATGAACGGGTAAATAATGAGTTGTGTCATAATATTTACCCATGTATAAAGCGCGTGGAACTAATGGTGGTGCATTCTAGGTCAAAAAGAAATAAAGCTTTAATCGGTACATCTCGGCACTGGGCATTCTTTTTTTTCCGTCTTTTTTTTTCTTTTTGACAGTACACACAGTACTAACACGCTAATAGGTCCTTCATCTTCAGTCACCTTCCAGTAGTTTGCACACATGTCGGTGTTCGTTATTCTGCCTTACAAGAACGAGCGCGCTTACCAGTCTTGTTTCAAGATGAAGTGCCAAATGTTTGCGATTACATCTTACCCCAAGAATTAACACATGAACAGAGAATATTATGCGTGATCGATTTGTCTCAATGAATGGGCAGTTATTGTCAGAGACGAGATATTTTGTAAATATTATGGGAATGAGTTAAACCAACTACATTGCAGCTCAGCAATGCCCTTTGACACTTGGGTTAATTGCTTGCCGCATTCGAAAATTTCATCCGACCGTTGTACTTGGATCTACAGGCCACCAGTCCCCTTCGAGACCATTTGTTGCCAAATGTAAACGCAGTTACGGTCATTAAACCGCTCCCTGCGTTTCGGTACTGATTTATAGTGCGCACAATTTTTGGCCTAAAGAGCACCAACGTCATTCCCAGTGCACCAGCACCTGAGTGCCGCAAGCTTGTTTACGCATGCACGTATGCCCACGGCTCTTCGTTCACTTAAACATATATGCTGTATTATTAGCCACAATGCGCTTAATTTAAGAACATTGCGAGAACACGCATATATTTGCGCATATGATCAGCGTTACAAGGCCCATATGCGCCGCAAACTGCGACCGGAATAGAAGATGCGTATATATATTTATACGATCTGTTATTGCAGCTTTTGGTAGAAGGCTGGCCCTCACATTTTGTACGTATCTTCACAATGCGTACAGTTCGCGTGTTCAATAAAATATTGTTAGCTGAAACTTTGTGAATACGAGCGCTCATTCAGACAGCTTAAATTTTCTCACAATATACGAATGTTCGCATAACAAAAATACGGAATTCTCTCTGTTTCTTCCAAAACAGTGTATAGCCGTTAAATGATTACAATTAAATGTCCCTAAAGCTTAAAACGGAGAGCACTTTCCGTATATTAACGGCAGATGTTGCCGTATTTTTGAAATATAACATATTTTCCGTATTTTTACCTGCACTTCTCCGTATAATAATGACGGAAATTTTTTACAGTGTACTTTCAAGCAGCCCGTGTCTGCGATTCTTTGCTGCAATTGCCTTCCATTTGGAATGACTGTTCATATGATCTTAAGTGCCTCATGCCTCGATACTCAAGTGCACGCTTACTGAAGAGTCCTGTGCACATGAAGAAATTACTTTTTGCTGCTCCATTTGTGCTTTTTAACAAACAGCTCTTCATAACGTAGTATGCACTGGCAGTAACTTGCTAACTTTAAGAATACTGAGATGTGAACATCATTTTACATTAATTCTGATATCAGCTGTTAAATATTTAGAAGCTATCCAATATTCGATTTGCTTCTGGCATTATCCGGTTTGGTCTAAAAAACCCTATTCTCACTTCCCTAATATTTTATTGAAGATTTAGGTTCTTCTGAGTCACTTTTTGAGAAAGAACGGGTAAATATATTTCAAGTGACAATAAAGCGACAAAAGCTTTTTTACTATTTGCAGGTTTAAACATGTTTTATGGTTCTATGCAGGATAAAGCAGCATTATTTTTTATCCAATGAAATAGACAAAAACTTGTTTATAGTAAGCTAGGTGAAGTGGCAAGACTCCCAAGCTACTGCAATGACTGCCACCAAGGAGCTTAGTGAAAAATCAGTTTTTCAGAAACCCAAGGGGCTACAGAACAATAAGAATATTTTCTAGAAGTCCTAGAAGGTTGCAACACCTACAGTGTGATGCTTTTTTTTTCAAACTTTCCGTCGCATCCGCACATGAACGGCATTGAACTTCGTAAGAGTAAAGAAATAAACCCACTTGCGTATGGCTCTTAGAAGACCGAGCATTTCTGCGTATCGTTCACATTCTGCATGTATCCGGGTAACTAACTTGTTGCATAACTAAAGAGAATCTTCATTATAACAACCGTTGAGGCAGAAAACGCACTTCACTGTAAGCAGTATGTTCTTTAACTTAGAGTCCTAAGCCATTGTAAGCTGAGAAGAGCACTCCAATTGCATGCGAGCTGGTTAAACCTAACTTCAACTGAAGCCACACTCAATTTTAGTGATATCATCATCGTCATCAGCCTCGCTACGCCCACTGCCGGGTAAAGGCCTCTCCCATACTTCTCCAACTACCCCGGTGATGTACTAATTGCGGCCATGTTGTCCCTGAAAGCATCTTAATCTCATCCGCCCACCTAACTTACTGCCGCCCCCTGCTACGTTACCCTTCCCTTGGAATCCAGGCCGTAAGCTTTAAAGACCATCGGTTATCTTCCCTGCTCATTACATGTCCTGTCCATGCCCCCATTTCTTTTTCTTGATTTCAACTAAGGTGTCATCAATTCGCCTTTGTTCCCTCACCCAATCTGCTCTTTTCTTATCCCTTAACGCTACACCTATTATTTTTCTTTCCATGGCTCGTTACGTCGTCCTCAATTTAAGAAGAACCCTTTTCGTAAGCTACCAGGTTTCTGCCCCGTACATAAGTACTGGTAAGGCGCAGCTGCTTTACACTTTTCTCTTGAGGAATAATGGCAACCTGCTGTTCATGATCTCAGAATTCCTGCCAAACGCACCCCAGCCCATTGTTATTCTTCTTATTATTTCTGTCTCACGATCCGGATCCGCAGTCACTACTTGTCATAAGTAGATGTATTCCCTTACCACTTCCAATGCCTCGCTACCTATCATAAGCTGCTGTTCTCTTCCGAGACTGTTAAACATTAGTTTAGTTTCCTGCAGATTAATTTTTAGACCCACTTTTCTACTTTGCCTGTCCAGGTGAGTGAGCATGCATTGCAATTGGTCCCCTGAGACACTAAGCAAGGCAATATCACCAGCGAATCGTAAGTTACTAAGGCATTCTCTATTAACTCTTATCCCCAATTCTTCCGAATCTAGGTCTCTGAATACCTCCTGTAAGCACGCTGTGAATAGCATTGGAGATATGGGATCTCCCTGCCTGGCGCCTTTCTTTATTGGGATTTCGTTGCTTTCTTTATGGAGGACTACGATGGCTGTGGAGATGCTATAAATATCTTTCAGTATTTTCACACACGGCTCGTCTACACCCTGATTCCGCAATGCCTCCATGACTGCTGAGGTTTCGACTGAATCAAACGCTTTCTCGTTATCAATGAAAGCTTTATATAAGGGTTGTTTATATTCCGCACATTTCTCTACCACCTGATTGATAGTGTGAATATAGTCTATTGTTGGGTAGCCTTTACGGAATCCTACCTTGTCTTTTGGTTGACAGAAGTCTAAAGTGTTCCTGATTCTATTTGCGATTCCCTTAGTGAATACTTTGTAGGCAACGGACAGCAACCTGATCGGTCTATAATTTTTCAAGTCTTTGTCATCCCCTTTCTCATGGATTAGGATTATGTTAGCGTTCTTCCATGATTCCGCTACGCTCGAGGCCATGAGGCATTTCGTATACAGGGTGGCCAGTTTTTTTAGAACAATCTTCCCACCATCCTTCAACAAATTTGCTAAATTCTTTACAGGGCGCCGCTTATTTTTCTAGTGTTGATGGTCAGATCTGGCAACTGGCAAATTCCAGTTTCAGAGTCGGACAAGGATAAAACCGCGTTTGTCACCCCAGATGAGCCATACGAGTTTAATGTGATGCCGTTGGGCTCAGCAAACGCGCCTGCCACCTTTGACCGCAGGATACGTAATGTCCTGCGCGGTTTAATATGGACCTGTCTTTGCTATCTCGACGGCACCGTAGTGTTTTCAACCACGTTCCCAGAACACCTGTGGCCTCTTGAACAAGTGCTCAACTGCCTCGCAAACGCTGGCCTGACACTGACATGACAGTGTTATATTAGGAGCTTGACAAATCACAGTGAAGTGCTGCACACAATAACTATGAAACTTACAAGAAATAATTTTAGTTCTCAGTAGTTTTGGTTTTTTCCTGAACAACCTAATGTTTTTTCAGTATCTTGTTTCTAAGCAGGCCAAGTTTATGTCTTCGACATCGAGGATATTCATAAAGTTATTTTGCTACAGTGTGTTCTTCCTTCTCCTTTTCTACGTTTCACACCTAGTGGAGTCCTGTGCCATGTGGAATAAACAGGGTATCTACCAACCGGGAAAACCGAGAATTCTCAGGGATTTTCAGTAATCTGGAAAAACTCAGGGAATTTGCGCCTTTATCAGGGAAAATTAGCTGTCATTTTGATGAAAGGGTCGTAAGTCGCGGTAATGCTGGCTCGAGTAAGAGACATGAATCTTAATGAATCGTCCTTGACATCCTGTCATCGGCTCCAGGATTTACGAGTGTACAGTCAACGACCGCCTTTCCGGATTCCGCATAATTTGGACATGTGCGCGGCACCACCACGTACCCCATAGAGTCAATGTATCAGAACGTCTGACATTTCTGACGTAAGAACTCTTCGAGTCCGAATTTCCGGACGTTTTGCCGTGACCACAGGTCCGAAACGGCATTAATCAAAGCCCTAACCGCTGCCATTTTGATTACCTCGCCGCCTCGAACCGGCACTCTCGCACGCAGATCCGCTGGCAGCCGTAGACACTACTGCGCCAACGCTAGGCCTAGCTGCTTCGACGTTCGCTATGAAGCTTCTTGCCACTGGCTGCCGTGATTTTTATTGAAAAAATTCACTGGTGTCGGCAACGGCACGGACTCCGCTTTTGTGGTCCTCGCTATTGGCTTAGAAGCTTCGAAATCACGATGCCGCGTATAATGCCGGTTCCTGAAAGTCAGCTTCCCCTTTGTACAGAAATGTTACTTGGTGAAGCATGCGCAAAAGTATTGCAGGGAAGCAGAACAAGCCTGAGAAGAAACTATTGCTCGTGACACAGTATGTATTCCCTAATTATACAAACGTGCACCCGGTATTCTCTGTCACAGTACGAGCACCGATATTCCTAATACGTGTACACACAGGCGCTCAGGGTGTTTTCGAATGTGCCTGTGACGGGTTTAGCCCTTAAGGGCAGTAAATGACATGCATTTACTTTTTCGAACTGGCCGATTTTTCGGACGTTTTTGCGTTCCCCTAGAGAATTCGAAAAATTGGACGTGGACTGTGCCACTGACCAAGACGACGCTTCAAGTGGTCCATGGGACGAACGAGTGGTGGCAGGAGGACAAGAGCAGAAAGTACCTACGCATTGTGGAATGAACGGTAAAGGAAGCGTGCTGCCGCCGTTTTGAAGGAGCTTGAGCTCAAAAAACATAGTGTTGACTGATGCCGAGATGCAGGTGTCCCTCATCGAAACCAAAATAAACTTGTGGGATGTCATGTCTGCCGAAGGACGAATCCCAACATAAAAACGTAACGATTCTTTATTCGACTAACGATGGCAGCGGACGGGCATGCCAACGCTACGTTCGTCCCAGTAGCGGAAGGTAGAAAGCGGTCTTTCTCAGCCAGGCAGCCTGTTTTTATAGCCACCGTCGGTGAAGCATACCTCGGGTGATGTGGCCATGGCGCTATGTTTTATCGACCATGCAGTCCAGCGTGCAGCTGTGTTATGCTGGGCCAGATGATAAGAAGACGGAGGGTGCGCAGAAATATGCGTAGAGCGTGTCGCTACATCAACCCCCCCTCCACGGACTGGGGAGTCGTTAGGGCTTGTAAAAGCCTGGGCAGCGTACCCCATGTCCGCTGCGTGTAGTGACAGAAGCAGGCTGTGATGTCGGCGGTCGTGGATGGACGTCCGTGGATGCCCTGGTATTCCCTGGTTCGGTGGAATCGGTGTAGGCCGGCTTCAGCCGGTCGATAGAGACGCGGACCGCGTTCCCTTTAATGCGCAGGGTGAAGGTTCTGTCGTCACGACGGAGGACTGGGTAGCGTCCGCTGTAAGGTGGCTGTAAAGGCCGGCGGACGGTGTCGTCGCGGAGAAAAGTGGGCGAGCACGTTGCCAGATCCTTGAAGACGAAGGGGGCGGTCTTACAGTGGTGAGCTGCAGGTGACGGGCGGAGGGCAGCGATGGTGCGTCGGAACCGGGCGACGAAATCGGTGGGATCTGACGTCGTGGTGGTGGAGGGCGGTGCAGCAAGAAATTCGCCTGGGAGACGGAGGGGTTCCCCGTAGACGAGCTCTGCGGGAGTAGCCTGAATGTCGGGCTTGAAGGTGGCGCGAAGACCTAGGGTGACGGCTGGGATGGCTTCAGGCCAGGTTGAGTCCGGGTGGCACATGATGACTGCTTTGAACTGTCGGTGGAAACGCTCGACCATCCCCTTGGCGCATGGGTGGTAGCTGCTGGTCCGCGAGCGTTCGAACCCGATGGTCAGCCCGAGCAGCCGGAAAAGGTGTGATTCGAACTTTCTTCTTCGGTCGGTGATGACGCGGTGAGGGGGCCCGAAGCGGGCAATGCAGCCGGCGAAGAAAGCCGAGGCGACGTTTTCTGCAGTGATTCCCTCGAGGGGCCATGCCTCAGGCCATCGGGTGTACCGATCGATGGCGGTGAGGCAGTAGCGATAGCGTCCAGCTGGAGGCAAGGGCCCTATGATATCAAGGTGGCCGTGTTGAGACCGACCAGAGGCCTGGGGGAATGCGCCGAGTGGTGAAGTGACATGCCTGGTGAATTTAGCGAGCTGGCATTGAATGCAAGACCGCGCCCAGGTGCGGCAATCCCGCTGCATGGAGGGCCAGACATAGCGGTCGGCCACGAGGCGTGCGGAGGCGCGTATGCCGGGATGGCTGAGTTTATGTAGCTGGTTAAAGACGCCACGGCGATGGGAAAGGGGCACGTAAGGCCTGCTTCGTGCTGTTGATATGTCGCAGTAGTTAGTCGTTGTCGATTCAGGTATGGGGACTTGCTGCAGCTGTAGCGAGGACCCGCCCTCAAGAAGCTCCTGCAGTTTGGCGTCCGTATTCTGAGCCTTGGCGAGGACATCAGCTGTTATCTGTGAAGGGCTAATAGTTGTCACACGTGAAAGCGCGTCGACGACCACGTTGTCCTTCCCGCTGACATGTTGGATGTCGGTGGTAAACTGGGCAATGAACGAGAGCTGGTTCTGCTGGACCGGCCGGAGTTTGTCGCGGCGTTGAGAAAAGGCGTAGGTCAGAGGTTTATGGTCGGTGTAGATAGTGCAGTGTTGTGCTTCGAGAATGTGGCGAAAGTGCTGAGCTGCTTCGTATATCGCCAGAACTTCTGTGTAGTAAGCTGGCGAACTCGACGGGGCGGGGGTCGTGGTTTCGTCGGTGGGACAGGCCGCAGAAGGGGTCGTTTTACGAGCTGAGAGTTTCTTGGAGAAGAACGCCAAGGGATGCCAGGTGTCTTCTATGCGCTGCATCAGGGCGGCGCCTACGGCGATGCTAGAGGCGTCCGTGAAGAGCCCCAAGGGATCGTCTGGCACAGGATGGGAAAGAAGGGTGGCGGTGCAAAGATCAGCTTTGCATTTTTCGAAAAGTTGCGTTAAAGCCGGTGTCCACGTGGCGGGTTGGTTTCGTCGTAGACCAGCCAAGGCATCATGGAGGGGAGCTGGTACTCGGTTGCGTGTGGCAAGAAACGCCTGTAAAAGTTCAGCATGCCGAGGAAACGGCGAAGATCTTTAGCGCTGGTTGGTTGAGTGTAATTTTGCATGTCTGAGATGCGTTCAGGTAAGGGTCGAGTTCCCTCTGATGAACTTCATGGCAGAGGAATTTGACGACTGAAGCGCCGAGCGTGCTCTTTGCGACATTGACGAGTAGGCCGTGGTCATCGAAGCGTTGGAAAAGCAGACGAAGGTGACTGTGGTGTTCGTCGGTGTTGCGGGAAAAGACCAATATCTCTTCAAGGTAGACGAAGCAGAAGTCGAGGCCGCGGAAGACTTCATCGATGAAGCGTTGAAAGGTTTGTCCGGCGTTCCTCAGGCCAAAGCTCATGAAGGGAAACTCGAACAAGCCGAAAGGAGTAATGATTGCAGTCTTCGGGACGTCGTCTGGATTGACGGGTATCTGTGTGTAGGCCTTGAACAAGTCTAGCACGGAGAAAACGTGGCAGCCAGAAATGCAATGGGCGAAGTCCTGTATATGGTGAACGGGGTACCTGTCCGGAATGGTGCGGGCGTTGAGGGCACGGTAGTCCCCAGAGGGCTGCCAGTCTTCGGTCTTCTTCGGGACGAGGTGAAGCGGCGAGGTCCATGGGTCTCGGAGGGGCGGGCGATTCCCTCCCGGAGCATGGCTTCGAACTCTGCTTTGGCTATGCGCATGCGGTCCGGGGCAAGGCGACGGCCGCGACAGAAAACCGGGGGGCCTGGGGTGGTCCGGGTGTAGTGCACAGTGGTGTGTTGCACATCACGTGGCAACACGCTGGGGCACGTCAAACCGGGAAATTTGGCGAGGATGGCGTGGTAAGGTGAATTATGTTCGACACTGAGTACCTTGATGCTTGGCTGGTGGGTAGTCGTTCGCTGTCCTGGCGCGGAATGTCCCGTTGTCGCGTCGATGAGAAGGTCGTGGCGGCAGTCCGGAAGGAGGTTGTAATGCGCCGAAAAGTCTGAGCCGATGATTGGCTCGGTGACGTCGGCGATGACAAAATTCCAATGAAGGTCACGGCGTAGGTATTTAAGCTGGACGTGCAGGCAGAGCGAGCCGCATGTTTTGAGTGTGGACCGGTTTGCCGCGCTGAGCTCGAAAGACGTAGAAGGACGGGGACCTTGCAGATGGGCTCGCGGGTAGCAGCAAATGTCGGAACCGCTGCTTCGTAATTTGGTCGGTGACGAAGATGTGACGGCCTACGAGTTGCCGTTGGTGTTTCCCTGATTTCTAGCGGAGCAGGGTGGTCGACATTGTCGTGCTATGTACCCGAAGCGTCGATGGTAGTAGCATCGGTCGTCGTCACCAGGCTGCTGTGACGGGGTAGTGTTCTGCCCACGGCTTTGCGAGGGGCGCGTCGGCAAGTGTTGATCCAGTCGTCGTTGAATGGAGCTGAGCTGTCGGTTGATATTGTCTATACGGAGCGCAAGCTCCTGGTGTTCAGCGGTGCGGCGACAGCCTGAACGGTGGATGACAACTGCGGCACGGAGACCTTGATGACACGATCAGCGATCCCGGCAAGTTGGTCGAGAGGTAGCGTAAGGTGAGCCTGCAGAATTCCCTGGACGTGCGGGGGAAGTCGTTGAAGCCAAAGAGTTCGCAGTAACGAATCCTGGATTTCCATGTTGCCCGCGAGAGCACGCATGTGGCGGAGGAGCTGCGAAGGTTTGCGCTCGGCAAGTTCTACGGACTGAAGTTGTCGCACCTTCTGGTCTTCCGAGAGTGACAGACGGCGAATGAGTTCAGTCTTGAGGTGCTCGTAAAGGTTGGCCGTTGGTGGGCTGGAGAGGACATCCCGGACCTAGTTGGCGTAGCGAGCATCGAGGTGGGCGACGACATAGTCGTAGCGGGTCCGGTCTTGCGTGATGTGCGCGAGGGAGAACTGGGCCTCAACTTGGGCGAACCATACCTCGGTTGAGTCGGCCCAAAACAGCGGAAGCTTTACAGCGACACGCCAGACGCCGTGCGGGGCAGCGTGCGGGATGCCATCTGCCGGGGTTGTGACGTCCTCAGTGGAGCGGGCAGGATGGTACTGTACGGAACCATTCAGCTGGTCGTGCTGTTCCTGAAGCTATTGATCTTGCTTCTGCATCACCTCTTGCTGCGTGTGAAGCTGTCTGTTGAGAAGTTCCAGCTGTCGTTGAAAGGCGTCTTGTTCGTCCATGGCCATGGGTTGTTTATCACATCCGGATCACCAGATGTGGGATGTCATGTCTGCCGAAGGATGAATCCCAACATAAAAACGTAACGATTCTTTATTCGACTAACGATGGCAGCGGACGGGCATACCAACGCTAAGTTCATCCAAGTAGCGGAAGGTAGAAAGCGGTCTTTCTCAGCCAGGCAGCCTGTTTTTATAGCCACCGTCGGTGACGCATACCTCGGGTGACATGGCGGTGGCGCTATGTTTTATCGACAATGCAGTCCAGCGAGAAGCTGTGTTCTGCTGGGCCAGATGATAAGAAGACGGAGGGTGCGCAGAAATATGCGCTTTAAAGCAGTGAAACAAAACACTGAGGCATCGTGCGCGGGATAAGAGTATGTCAGGACAGTTGATGTTGACTTACGTGCTGGTGAGAGAGAATCTCAATTGCGACAAAGTTCGGGCCTCATACCACTGAGCTTGCTATCACTTCATAGAAATAGCTCATATTCGAAAATATTTGCTTCTCTATCCATTTCCTTTTTATTCGTATTTGAGAATGTCCGACTCCATTTGTAATTTTTTAGGAGACATCTCAGTTGCTGTGCATTTTGCTAACCCCTATTTTCTATTCTCTTTTGAATACCATAAACACTACTCTTTAGTATTCAAACTGGATTAAGTAGTTTTTTTACATTTTTTTATGATGCTAGATAGTGACAGCATCGGGCGATAAGGTTTCAGCCTGTCTTCACATAAAACATAGTTCTGCATCAGTCAAAGAATTTTGCAACGGCACTGAGGGAAAACCTCGAAAATTCAGGGAATTTGGAAATGTCAACTTGGTAGACACCCTGAATAAATTTAGGCGGTCATGCTGTTAAGCTCTACCCGCAGAAAGTTGGAATAAAGCAAAACAAATACGTAAATCAAGTTCATTATAAAGAGGGCATATTATATACCACCCTCATGCATGTGGAAGTTGCTTTTTAAAGCTTGTTCTGACTTTTAGTTATTTTTGCAGGCTTACCCTGTCATACGTTTCCTGGTACCTACATGACCTATCTAAAAGCATTCTGACCTCGCTTCTCGCATGCGACCAAAAGCCTCTGGAAAAACCAAGTTGGACAGCTGAAACAGTTCTCGACATTTTTATGTTCGTTTTGTTTATGTTATTTTCCTGAAGAGCCCAATTCGGATTTCTCAAACGAGCAAACAGATGTGCTTTTGTGTGCGTTGACATTATTATGCTAATTTTATTTATGTTAACTGTGCTGGTCTCCTGAAAAGCCCCCGCTGGATGGCTCAATCCAGCATACAAGTGTTCTGCTTTATTTTCCACTACATATTTGTATTAGTTTCTGATATATTTTCACCAAATATGTTTCCTTATTAGTATATTTTGTAGTATCTTCAGTGATTTCATGCCAAACCTCCCACTTTTGTCAATAAGTGTTCCAGTAAAGCAAACCATTTCCAGTTTGCTTCATATGCGAAGTTAGGTACAATGACATTTTTTTTAATTTGATTTCATATATACACCTGAGTCATTCATGCCAACTCAACCAGCATTTTCTTTGACCATCACAGAGATAGTTGAAAAAAAAAATTCGATATGATTGTTGAAGTGCAGACTCTCTCTCCCCATTCATTTTTCTTCGAAAAAATGTTCAAGAATATTGGCAGAAATGTATTCTTCTCGCCCAGCTAAGCTAGAAGGCCCTGATCAAAACTTCTTTTGAAGGGAAATTGTATGGTCCAGATATTCAGATGGTGTTCAATTCAAGACAATGAAGTGGTGTGCCCGCTAAAATTGACAAAGTTTGACTTTCTTTCTTCGAACACAGGGAACTACGGAAGGCACAAAATAAATATAGAATCGCAGCCTGGTTCATTTGGGATAGCTGCAAAATATTGTTACGGAAGGATGAGCGAAGAGAGGAAGAAGAAGATTGCGAGACGCTGGCTGCTGCGGGTTGTTGGTGGTCAGCCATCTTAACTACTCAGACTCATTTTGTATGTATATTGTAAATATAATCTTCTATATGCCCAACATCCCCGTAACATATTGGTGGAGGTGCGGGGCACCACAGCTGGAAATGGAGCTCCGCAGTCGACGTCGCATCACCCTCCGCACCATGAATGACGGTGAGCACTCGGGATCAATGTCGATGACGCCTCCTACGTCAACGTCGCATGCTACGTCGCTGTCACCTTCGGTGGTCGTTGTACAACCCCAGGATCCTGGAACTTCTGCGGGACCGAATGCGCCGACGATGACGAGTGGGTGGCCATGTACGAACGCGTGAGTGGAATCAACACATGGGACCCTACGCTTATGCTAGCTAACCTGTTGTTCTACGTAAGAGGCACGGCAAAGGTGTGGTACGAAAACCCCGAAGAGGAGCTAACCAGCAGGGACGAATGCAAATAGAAATTGAGAGTGGTTCACCAAACCAGTCGGCGGTAAAATTTCCAGAAAGCAGGAACTGGCCTCCCGTGCCCAATCCCCCGCAGAGTCCTATGTTTCGTATATCCAAGACGTGCCGGTGCTCTATCGTAAAGCCTATGACTACATGACAGAAGGTGAGAAGGTCGGGCACAAGCTTAAGGGCATTGCTGACGACGCGTTCAATCTGCTCATGTGCAAAATGTGTTCTACAGTTGATGCAATTATTAAAGGGTGCCGACAATTCGAGCAGGTCAAAAGCCGGCGCGTCTTGCAACTATTCGCCAGACTTCCCAATAGTGCCACAACGTCGACGTGTGAAGATCAACTCGCACAGCGGTATGCGTCGCCTTCAGAAGACATGGTGCGAATCGTTAGACGTGAACGGCGTGCAATGGCGCCCGAAGCTTCCTGTTCGCGTAGCTCTGATGCTACCACATTTTCAGTTCCTCTCGTACAAGCCATCGTTCGCCAGGAACATGAAAACATTGGTCTACATTCTGTGTGGGCTGTCGCCCATACCAGAGCTAACGAACGCCCTTTTACTACTTTCGCTCCACCCCGACGCTTCTCTCTGCATTATCGAAACCCGACTTAGTTGAGAACTGCGGACAAACAGCCGATATGTTTCACTTGTCGCCGAATTGTTCATGTCGCCCGATACTGTCGAAACTCGTGGCCCTCAACACCTAGCGCGCCGACCAGCAAGCCGGCAGCGTGCTGGTTGCTCTTGGAATGTATATTTCACGTTCAATTATAGCCGGCCGCCCTACTTCTGTTCTATTTGCTGTGATCGACAAATGCACTCACGATGTTATCCTTCGATTGGACTTTTCATCAACTCATTCTGCTCTCACCGACTGCGCGACCGGCGTTCTTCAGTTGGAACTGCCTGAACTCACCAATGCTCCGAGCACCGCCCCACGGCACTTGTGCTCACTTCACGATGTGCGCCTATCACCCGAGGCAGTTACTTACGTCACTTTGGCCACTCAGCCACAGGTTCCTGACGGTAAATATGGGCTTCGCCCCATTGACGTGCTTTTAAACCGGAACGTTGCTGTTCCGCATACGTTGGTCACGGTTACTAATAACGACGTCGCTCTACAGCTTCTGAATTTCAGCCTGTGCCATCAAGTGATTCCGACCGGCATGTTCTTGGCCAGCGTTTCTAGTGTTTCCGAATTTGACATCAAAAGTCTGAATACCGATAGTGGCTTATTAGCGCCAATTGCAGCTCAGAGCTCTGGTTCCTTAACGGATGACTTCGCGAAAATGATTGCACCTGACCTCACCTCTGCAGAGGCCACGGACATACGTCACCTGCTTGAATCGTACAGCGACACCTTTGATTGCGGCGACAGGACTTTAGTCCAAACATCTTTCATTCGCCACCGTATAAAGACTGGAGACACGAATCCTATTCCTGGGCTTCCTATCGGGTATCGCATGCTGAACGTCGAATCATCCAATCAGAAGTGGACAAAATGCTCCGCAAAGGGGTAATCGAACCATCAGCCAGCCCTTGCGCTTTGCCTGTCGTCCTTGTGAAAAAGAAATATGGTACCTGGCGTTCTTGCGTCGATTATCCCCACTTAAACAAGGTCACGCGAAAAGACGTCTACCCACTAAGACATATCGATGACGCCTTCGACTGCTAGCACGGAGCTAAATACTTCTCGTCCATCAATTTTCGATCCAGCTACTGGCAGATTTCAGGCGATGAAATGGACCGCGAGAAGACGGCCTTCATCAAGCCAGATGGCTTACATCAGTTCAAAGACATGCCGTTTGGCCTATGCATTGCTCCTGCGACATTTGAACGTATGATTTACTCTCTTCTGCGAGGCTTCAAAAGGACCACCTTGCTTTCTTACCTTGACGACGTTATTGTTTTTCTCCCATGTTCGGCAGCCACCTTACCCAACTCGCAGCAATTCTTGCGCTTTTCCTAAGAGCCGGCCTTCAAGTCAACTCCACGAAGTGTCAATTCGGGCTCCGTCAGATTACCGTATTCGGACACCTCGTTGATGCATCCAGTGTCCCACCAGATCCGGAAAAAGTTCGCCCCGTACGCAGTTTCTCTGTGCCACGTTCTGCTTCTGACGTGCGCTGCTTGATCGGCCTATGTTCTTACTTTCGCCATTTCGTCAAAAACTTCGCCGCCATTGCTTGGCCTTTGACAATCTTCTAAAGAAGAATACGCCATTCTCATGGGTCCCGGAGCAAGCGCGCGCGTTGGCCGGTCTGATCGCGTTTCTGACCACCCCTCTCATATTAGCCCACTTTGAACTTCTTCACCGACCGAAGTCCACACGGACGCAAGCGGCCACGGCGTTGGCGCTGTTCTCGCCTAACGGCAGAATGGTACCGAGTGCGTGATAGCTTACGCCAGCCGCCTGCTGTCACCTTCCGAGATACATTACTCCATCACCGAGCGGGAGTGCTTGACTTTAGTTCGGGCTGTCGCCATGTACCGGCCATATTTGTACGGACGCACGTTTTCGGTTGGGACAGACCACCACGCCCTCTGCTGGCTTAGCACATGACCGGGTAGTTTGAGAAGTATGGGAGAGGTCTTTGCCCTACAGTGGGCGTAACCAGGCTAATGTTGATGAGACAACCACCTGCATAGCAGTGTCCCAGTGTCTGCTGTGGGCTCAAGCGAATCGTGCCGTGGTTATAATACCACTGGCTACCTAATAAAGAGCGCAAGTAATATTGTAGTGTTCTTATTTACTGTCATGTAACTCTCCTTTTATGTGTATTTATTTAGGTATTCATTTATTTATTAATTTTGGGAATAGTGTTTGACTTGAGGGCCACACAGACTACATCCGTCAGTATTCAGTTTTGTTTTTGGTGTCAAGCTGCATGAAGTTTGTACTTTGCAATAGTCTTTAATGAGTTTCTGATGTTCTAAAGCTACAAATGGCTGTACAATTACATGGGGATTTGGTAACAAATGAACACTTCACCTAGAAAAATGGCTTTTGTGCGCATGAGTTCTGCACTGTTGATTCCGTGAAGCACCATTCACTTTGCACATATAAAAGCTGTCATAACAGTAGTGCTAGCATCTTTACATTGTGGCTTATTACCGGCAATCTAGAAGTACAATTTTGAGCCCAGGGTAACGGAGGCCTGCCATCCATAAGTACCTGTATTTAAATTTACCACTGCCCTCTCATAGCAATATCGACGTGACATCAAAGATAATTATATGAAACACAACATAACTCAGCAATATTTTAGGAAAAGTGCAATTTTAAACACTGCTAAATACACGCTGGGGGCATAAGTGCTTTCAACATAATTTGAGGGTTGACGTTCAACACAGCACCAACAGTATTTCAGTGGGCTTTCAGTATTGACATGCGACATGTTCTAACAATATTTCAATCGACTTTCAACATTGACAAACTCATTTCAACAACACTACAAAGCGTTTCAATGTTGAGACAACTCATCTTTATTAGGCTTCAGCCTTCTATCAATATTGAAATACAACTGGTTTAGCAATATACCTATGATCTTCCAAATTGGAAGGCGCCAATGATCTTCCGACAAAACGACACGATCCAATTATCAACACTTGTAAACAACTTTCTGAATGATGTTTCAACAATTCCCTAATGAGATTTTAATGTCATTTGTACTACATACATCGTAATACATACATCATACTACATAGAATTCAAGCTATCTTGCGACCGCAACTGTAATCACAGTCGCATCACGAAGTAAAATATCAGTTACAACATTTCCATGCATGGTGTATAGTTGGGATAGCTGCTACCAAAATCAAGAAATTGGCCACGTCGGCACACTACTGACCAAGTCCGTTTGCTTCTCATACACAGTAGCATACGTTTACTTTTTTTCGCCAGAGCGTGCGCTTAGGTTATAATATATTAGCTTACTAGCGGAGAACTTCGCAATGTGCTAAGCTTTGGTGGTGGCATGGCTAAACTGTAATCTGCAAATGTTTACGCGTAATATATTGCAGTGCCCTTATGTTAGTCAAATAAGTGTGCAGCCCATATACAAATTTAATGTAGTATCATTAACCCTCTATAATGCTTATTTGACGCTGAATAGGGTTAAACTTCTCGGTGGAGAATTGCGTGGCACCGGGATTTGAATCACTGTCCTCTTGCACTGGAGACGGATACTCTACCGTCACCGCAGGAGTTAAATTAAAAATTGAATTATGATGTTTTGCGTGACAAAACCACTTTCTGATTATGCACGCCGTAGTGGAGGACTCCGAAAATTTCGACCACCTGGGGTTCTTTAACGTGCACCTAATTCTAAGTACACGGGTGTTTTCGCATTTCGCCCCCATCGAAATGCGGCCGCCGTGGCCGGGGTCCGATCCCGCGACCTCGTGCTCAGCAGTCTAACACCATGACCACGGCGGGTCCCGCAGGAGTTGTACGCCTCATTTAACCTACAGTGGTGCCCTATTTGATCAGTCAAGGTGGACCAATCTGAGCTCGGTTATACCGCATGGATGGCACTCGGCTAGAGGACCTGGTATTTATGACCTGCACATGTGTGGCCACACATAATTGAGGATATATAATTTTTTTTTAGGAGGGTTTCCGTACAGTGATAAAAGGAAGGAAAATACATTAGAAGAAAAAAAAAAGAAAGAAAAGGAACATAACATGTGATTTGAACTCGTGATCCTTCAATGTTGCCCGGAAAGGTAGCTCAGTCGGTTGGTTCGTCAAGCCAACGGTTACTTTCAAACGCCAAAGCTCCTGCTCCGAGCCTCATACTTATGTGGAAAGGGACTGATGTTGTCCGCGGCAGTCGAGTGCAGCTCTTATCTCACTCAACATACACAGTTCTATATACGTGCATCCGGTGCAATGCTTTCCGTTGTATCAGCAATTTCAATGTCATGGCCGATCATGTAAGCAAAAGTAGCTGTTTACTAATTACAATATCCAGAATTGATCAAACGTGAAGTTGTCACCGGCATTCTGAGTGGTTGGAAGGCATAATTTCTTTGAAAAATGGCCGCCGGAGGAGCAGCGTGAACTCGAGCGGCTTTATAGACTAGGAAAACTGCCTTAAAATATTTAGACTTGAGGGGAAGCTTCGTTAACAAACTATAACACGGCAATCAGCACTCGTATACGACGAGAGAAATTATTGAGACGTGGGAAATTCCCTTGAAATAAATCTGGTTTGCGAGACAAATGCTTGTATGTATTGAATCTCTTAAAAGATGAGGGGGGAAATATGCGCACACCGAGAGGGCATCTTCAGCACGAGACCACCGCGAGGCACCTTACTGAGATGTAGAGAGCTTCGCGGCCGGAACGAAATCTCCCCTCTCCGCCGGCCCAGGGTGGAAAACGTGCTTTCCGATCGCTCAAGGTTGCGCGGATATTGCATAGCTCTAGCGTCTAGGAAAAAGCTTAAACAGGTGCCGGGGCGGCACGCATAGCGTGGGAAGCTAGCCGCCGGAATAGCTATCTCAAGTACTGCTGCTGGCGAGGGCGAAATACCTTCGTGTAATTATAATAACCCTAATAGGACTTCTTTCAAAGAAAAAAAAGAGAAGAAAAAGAAAAGAGAAACGGCTCAGAAGGCTATACTACGAGAGCTATGACTGATACTTTTCTATATATATGTATTCATCTCATCTATGGGATCACATGCGCGCGCTGTTGGTTTTAAAGCGCAACCGTGGTAGGGAAACGGAAGGCGATATAAGCATGCGTGTCCATGATACGCACACGACAAACTGCCTTACAATATTTAGAATTGATATCTATATACACGCACAAAAGCCAATATAGGCTGCTCGACACTATCTCGCGCGTTTTTATAGCGAAGTACATCAGAACCGACTTGTCGTTCCACAACAACCACTTCCTGAGTGATCGCCAGATATATGCCGAATAACTTCCTGTCATTCAATAAGAATGTCTCTCTTTCATGCAGCCTACCAATTCGCGCTGTTTCGGTTTAGACAAAACAATTTATCATTCGAGGCGCACTTGCCAAGTTTGCCTCCAATTAAAACTGCCTGCGATGCCTATAGTGCAGCTCTTATCTCACTCAACATACACAGTTCTATATACGTGCATCCGGTGCAATGCTTTCCGTTGTATCAGCAATTTCAATGTCATGGCCGATCATGTAAGCAAAAGTAGCTGTTTACTATTTACAATATCCAGAATTGATCAAACGTGAAGTTGTCACCGGCATTCTGAGTGGTTGGAAGGCATAATTTCTTTGAAAAATGGCCGCCAGAGGAGCAGCGTGAACTCGAGCGGCTTTATAGACTAGGAAAACTGCCTTAAAATATTTAGACTTGAGGGGAAGCTTCGTTAACAAACTATAACACGGCAATCAGCACTCGTATACGACGAGAGAAATTATTGAGACGTGGGAAATTCCCTTGAAATAAATCTGGTTTGCGAGACAAATGCTTGTATGTATTGAATCTCTTAAAAGATGAGGGGGGAAATATGCGCACACCGAGAGGGCATCTTCAGCACGAGACCACCGCGAGGCACCTTACTGAGATGTAGAGAGCTTCGCGGCCGGAACGAAATCTCCCCTCTCCGCCGGCCCAGGGTGGAAAACGTGCTTTCCTATCGCTCAAGGTTGCGCGGATATTGTATAGCTCTAGCGTCTAGGAAAAAGCTTAAACAGGTGCGGGGGCGGCACGCATAGCGTGGGAAGCTAGCCGCCGGAATAGCTATCTCAAGTACTGCTGCTGGCGAGGGCGAAATACCTTCGTGTAATTATAATAACCCTAATAGGACTTCTTTCAAAGAAATAAAAGAGAAGAAAAAGAAAAGGGAAACGGCTCAGAAGGCTATACTACGAGAGCTATGACTGATACTTTTCTATATATATGTATTCATCTCATCTATGGGATCGCATGCGCGCGCTGTTGGTTTTAAAGCGCAACCGTGGTAGGGAAACGGAAGGCGATATAAGCATGCGTGTCCATGATACGCACACGACAAACTGCCTTACAATATTTAGAATTGATATATATATACACACAGAAAAGCCAATATAGGCTGCTCGACACTATCTCGCGCGTTTTTATAGCGAAGTACATCAGAACCGACTCGTCGTTCCACAACAACCACTTCCTGAGTGATCGCCAGATATATGCCAAATAACTTCCTGTCATTCAATAAGAATGTCTCTCTTTCATGCAGCCTACCAATTCGCGCTGTTTCGGTTTAGACAAAACAATTTATCATTCGAGGCGCACTTGCCAAGTTTGCCTCCAATTAAAACTGCCTGCGATGCCTATAGTGCAGCTCTTATCTCACTCAACATACACAGTTCTATATACGTGCATCAGGTGCAATGCTTTCCGTTGTATCAGCAATTTCAATGTCATGGCCGATCATGTAAGCAAAAGTAGCTGTTTACTATTTACAATATCCAGAATTGATCAAACGTGAAGTTGTCACCGGCATTCTGAGTGGTTGGAAGGCATAATTTCTTTGCAAAATGGCCGCCAGAGGAGCAGCGTGAACTCGAGCGGCTTTATAGACTAGGAAAACTGCCTTAAAATATTTAAACTTGAGGGGAAGCTTCGTTAACAAACTATAACACGGCAATCAGCACTCGTATACGACTAGAGAAATTATTGAGACGTGGGAAATTCCCTTGAAATAAATCTGGTTTGCGAGACAAATGCTTGTATGTATTGAATCTCTTAAAAGATGAGGGGGGAAATATGCGCTCACTGACAGGGCATCTTCAGCACGAGACCACCGCGAGGCACCTTACTGAGATGTAGAGAGCTTCGCGGCCGGAACGAAATCTCCCCTCTCCGCCGGCCCAGGGTGGAAAACGTGCTTTCCGATCGCTCAAGGTTGCGCGGATATTGTATAGCTCTAGCGTCTAGGAAAAAGCTTAAACAGGTGCGGGGGCGGCACGCATAGCGTGGGAAGCTAGCCGCCGGAATAGCTATCTCAAGTACTGCTGCTGGCGAGGGCGAAATACCTTCGTGTAATTATAATAACCCTAATAGGACTTCTTTCAAAGAAAAAAAAGAGAAGAAAAAGAAAAGGGAAACGGCTCAGAAGGCTATACTACGAGAGCTATG
Source organism: Dermacentor variabilis (assembly GCF_050947875.1). Lineage (NCBI taxonomy): Eukaryota > Metazoa > Arthropoda > Arachnida > Ixodida > Ixodidae > Dermacentor > Dermacentor variabilis. The sequence continues at coordinate 72,640,254 of NC_134573.1, read as the reverse complement.
ACTGATACTTTTCTATATATATGTATTCATCTCATCTATGGGATCGCATGCGCGCGCTGTTGGTTTTAAAGCGCAACCGTGGTAGGGAAACGGAAGGCGATATAAGCATGCGTGTCCATGATACGCACACGACAAACTGCCTTACAATATTTAGAATTGATATATATATACACACACAAAAGCCAATATAGGCTGCTCGACACTATCTCGCGCGTTTTTATAGCGAAGTACATCAGAACCGACTCGTCGTTCCACAACAACCACTTCCTGAGTGATCGCCAGATATATGCCGAATAACTTCCTGTCATTCAATAAGAATGTCTCTCTTTCATGCAGCCTACCAATTCGCGCTGTTTCGGTTTAGACAAAACAATTTATCATTCGAGGCGCACTTGCCAAGTTTGCCTCCAATTAAAACTGCCTGCGATGCCTATAGTGCAGCTCTTATCTCACTCAACATACACAGTTCTATATACGTGCATCCGGTGCAATGCTTTCCGTTGTATCAGCAATTTCAATGTCATGGCCGATCATGTAAGCAAAAAAATTCTCCACCGGGAAATACAAAAAAAAACCGTGTGTTGAGAAAATTGCACAGACAGGCCTGGAGTGCGGCCTGATCCCGGTGACCAGAACCGGTAACGCACTCTCTCACCAGAGCAGGATTGGCCACCCTGGTGCAGTACTTGGCCACAACCTCCTATATGAATACAACAATCAAACCCCGGCCCTCAGTCCCCAGCAGCCGCGAAGCAACTGACCACGGCGGCGGTCAGATCTGTAACGCTGCAGAGGGTGCTAAGAATACCTGGCTCCGGACAGGCCGCCATTGGAATCTGAACCTGGCAACGTTTAACGTTAGAACGCTATCTAGTGAGGCGAGTCTAGCAGTGTTATTGGAGGAATTAGAGGGTAGTAAATGGGATTAATTAGGGCTCAGTGAGGTTAGGAGGACAAAAGAAGCATATACAGTGCTAAAAAGCGGGCATGTACTGTGTTACCGGGGCTTAGCGGAGAGACGAGAACTAGGAGTCGGATTCCTGATTAATAAGGAAATAGCTGGTAATATACAGGAATTCTATAGCATTAACGAGAGGGTGGCAGGTCTTGTTGTGAAACTTAATAAGAGGTACAAATTGAAGGTGGTACAAGTCTATGCCCCTACATGCAGTCATGATGACCAGGAAGTCGAAAGCTTTTATGAAGACGTGGAATCGGCGATGGGTAAAGTCAAAACAAAATACACTATACTGATGGGCGACTTCAATGCCAGGGCAGGCAAGAAGCAGGCTGGAGACAAGTCAGTGGGGGAATATGGCATAGGCTCTAGGAATAGCAGAGGAGAATTATTAGTAGAGTTTGCAGAACAGAATAATATGCGGATAATGAACACCTTTTTCCGCAAGCGGGTTAGTCGAAAGTGGACGTGGAGGAGCCCGAATGGTGAGACTAGCAATGAAATCGACTTCATACTCTGCGCGAACCCTGGCATCATACAAGATGTAGACGTACTCGGCAAGGTACGCTGCAGTGACCATAGGATGGTAAAAACTCGAATTAGCCTAGACTTGAGGAGGGAACGGAAGAAACTGGTACACAAGAAGCCAATCAATGAGTTAGCGGTAAGAGGGAAACTAGAGGAATTCCGGATCAAGCTACAGAACAGGTATTCGGCTTTAACTCAGGAAGAGGACCTTAGTGTTGAAGCAATGAACGACTATCTCATGGGAACCATTAAGGAGTGCGCAATAGAAGTCGGTGGTAACTCCGTTAGACAGGAAACCAGTAAGCTATCGCAGGAGACGAAAGATCTGATCAAGAAACGCCAATGTATGAAAGCCTCTAACCCTACAGCAAGAATAGAACTGGCAGAACTTTCTAAGTTAATCAACAAGCGTAAGACAGCGGACATCAGGAACTATAATATGGATAGAATTGAACAGGCTCTCAGGAACGGAGGAAGCCTAAAAACAGTGAAGAAGAAACTAGGAATAGGCAAGAATCAGATGTGTGCGTTAAGAGACAAAGCCGGCAATATCGTTACTAATATGGATGAGATAGTTCAAGTGGCTGAGGAGTTCTATAGAGATTTATACAGTACCAGTGGCACCCACGACGATAGTGGAAGAGAGAATAGCCTAGAGGAATTCGAAATCCCACAGGTAACGCCAGAAGAAGTAAAGAAAGCCTTAGGAGCTATGCAAAGGGGGAAGGCAGCTGGGGAGGATCAGGTAACAGCAGATTTGTTGAAGGATGGTGGTCAGATTGTTCTAGAGAAACTGGCCACCCTGTATACGCAATGCCTCATAACCTCGAGCGTACCGGAATCTTGGAAGAACGCTAACATAATCCTAATCCATAAGAAAGGGGACGCCAAAGACTTGAAAAATTATAGACCGATCAGCTTACTGTCCGTTGCCTACAAAGTATTTACTAAGGTAATCGCAAATAGAATCAGGAACACCTTAGACTTCTGTCAACCAAAGGACCAGGCAGGATTCCGCAAAGGCTACTCAACAATAGACCATATTCACACTATCAATCAAGTGTTAGAGAAATGTGCAGAATATAACCAACCGTTATATATAGCTTTCATTGATTACGAGAAAGCGTTTGATTCAGTCGAAACCTCAGCAGTCATGGAGGCATTACGGAATCAGGGTGTAGATGAGCCATATGTAAAGATACTGGAAGATATCTATAGCGGCTCCACAGCCACCGTAGTCCTCCACAAAGAAAGCAACAAAATCCCTATAAAGAAAGGCGTCAGACAGGGAGATACGATATCTCCAATGCTATTCACAGCATGTTTACAGGAGCTATTCAGAGGCCTGGAGTGGGAAGAATTGGGGATAAAAGTTGATGGAGAATACCTTAGCAACTTGCGATTCGCTGATGATATTGCCTTGCTTAGTAACTCAGGAGACCAATTGCAATGCATGCTCACTGACCTGGAGAGGCAAAGCAGAAGGGTGGGTCTGAAAATTAATCTGCAGAAAACTAAAGTAATGTTTAACAGGCTCGGAAGAGAACAGCAGTTTACGATAGGTAGCGAAGCACTGGAAGGGGTAAGGGACTACATCTACTTAGGGCAGGTAGTGACCACGGATCCGGATCATGAGACTGAAATAACCAGAAGAATAAGAATGGGCTGGGGTGCGTTTGGCAGGCATTCTCAAATCATGAACAGCAGGATGCCACTATCCCTCAAAAGGAAAGTGTTTAACAGCTGTGTGTTACCAGTACTCACATATGGGGCAGAAACCTGGAGACTTACGACAACGGTTCTGCTGAAATTGAGGACGACGCAACGAGCTATGGAAAGAAGAATGATGGGTGTGACATTAAGGGATAAGAAAAGAGCAGATTGGGTGAGGCAACAAACGCGGGTAAACGACATCTTAGTTGAAATCAAGAAAAAGAAAGGGGCATGGGCCGGACATGTAATGAGGAGGGAAGATAACCGATGGTCACTAAGGGTTACGGACTGGATTCCAAGGGAAGGGATGCGTAGCAGGGGGCGGCAGAAAGTTAGGTGGGCGGATGACATTAAGACGTTTGCAGGGACAACATGGCCACAATTAGTACATGACCGGGGTAGTTGGAGAAGTATGGGAGAGGCCTTTGCCCTGCAGTGGGCGTAACTTGGCTGATGATGATGATGATGAGGGTTAAACTTCTATATGCAGTAAAGTGCACTACAAGAGGGCTTCCCTCGTCCTCATGAGGGCCCCATAGAGCACTTCCTTTTAAATACATGTTAGGTCACATAAATACAACTCACGAATGCATTCACAAATTTGGGCCAATGTCTATCTATAATACAGCCAGACAGAACGGGTTCGTTTGCTTCACGTGCTATCATGTCTTATAATGTGTGCAGTGTGACGGATGTGTTGCATGAGTGCTAAATAACATAAACTGCGGCCAACTCCCGGAGCGAATTATTATTTGCTGAAAATATCGTCATTGTATTGCCCATGCAACTGCATATTAGCTGGTGTACATATTTGAGATATTTTAGACCTGTTTGGAACTTTCGGGCCAGCGGTGAAACTCACGTGGTTTTCCTCGCTAACCTTTATCAAGTGGCACACAATGCAGTCAAAGCAGTCAAAGCTACCATCGCAGGCGCCGACCAGAGACTATTGCTACAAATTGCAGGACACAAGGTTTGGGGCACATAGTTTGCAATAGATTCATTTGCCGTCTATAGCCATGCATGGTAACCATTGTCGTATATTCGCAGTCTGTTCTATAATTTCAACGTACTTGTTTATTCTGAAGAATGTCGAATTGCCTTCTAGGGGTTCCGTTATGTTATCTTCTTGCGTGCCATCTGTTTCCTTTTCTTCTTGTCTCACTGCCATATTTTACTGCCATGAGTAAGCCTCTTCCCCGTAACACTATCGAAAACATTATAATGGCATTATAGAACTGACAGAAAAAAAATATCGCACGCATGGCGAACGCTCAACTAAGGCCTGAAAAGTTACTCCAAGGTACAAGGCATCATAAATAACAAATCCAGACGCCGAGCGCACCCTCATGCTACCAGGATGAGCCAAATCCTTTGTGAAGGGTAATTTACAGTCAAACAAGGTCATCGAACGAACTAAAATTCAAAATTTTCTGCTTTTTTAATGGGCAGATCCACGATTATTTCACCTACTTCCTAATTTCCATGCGAGAATGTGCCTTACAGAAGCGCAACTGTGGTCGGTTCAGTTAAATATAAATATTCGTGGAATGTTATATAATACAACACGCAAGCCTTATTTGCCACGTAGCCGTGTAACGAAACAACGCTCATGTTTCATCCTGGAACAACACACCCTATTGAGCTTTAAAATTTCATCACTAGTCATCGGCGTCTTTATAGACATGAGTCCTGGGATATACTCGTACTTTTGCACCAGTAATGAAGTACATTGTATACGTCAAGAAATCTTACCTTAGTGCATTATAACGCAACCTGGTAGTAGCTCGTAATTCTCTGTTTTGCGAAAATGTCGTTACACTTTTTTACTATATGTAGGGGGCTTTATTTTCGTGGCACAGGGTAAGCAGAGCACGAGGCCGAAGGGTTGATGGAAGGCCCCGGAGAGCGCGTTCAGATGGCGCCAGAGTGCGAAATGTGTCGCGGACTTGTAGGTGCGTCTCTTCCGGTTTTGCGGTTTCTTTCGAAACCTCTGTGTTGCTGCGCAACGTAGAACATGCCATAATTTTTAACATGCTGGAAATAATTTGAAGGCAAGTGCGCAGTTATGAGGAAAAATCTTCAGGTGCCTCTACTTCTGGGAGAAAAGCACTGTATGTGTTTTCGAGCATCACTATAAGAAAAAAAATTTAGCTCACAAGATCTGTAGCCTTTCTTACACTACAATATTTGCTTGCATAAAAATTGGTTGTTTTAGATGATAAATGGCAAAGCACCGGCTACGTAGCTACTGCAGCGTTCAACACTCTTAAGTGTTGACAAATTGCGTAGCATGGGTGCCCCAGAAAATGCACGCGAAGGTGTCTCATATGCTAGAGATGTAAGCATGAAGTGAACAAATTATTGCATTTGAATAAATGCTTCAAAATATTTGTTTTACGTACATTGCAGAATATTTTTTGATCTCCATAATTTATTTCAAAGTGAGTTTTTTTTTTTAGTGGTGATTATTTGTCTGCGCTTACCTATTAGGAATTCTTACTTGCAAGCACTTGTTCCTAACCAGCTTCCAGGGTTAAATTGTCGTGTCGGCGCCATACTCAAACTTGTGTTTTGACTGATCAGCATTGCACCACGCGGAGTTCGCAAATCGTTGTCGTTCGTGGAAAGTGTACACTCATTGTAATCTAATGTTACTAACCTATTGGGTAAGCACTTGAAGCGCATATATAATAACGTAGCTTAGGAAAGTAAGACTGCGTAACAAGCCGTGAAACCAAAAATTAAGGACGTTGCGCGATGAGTCGGGAAAGGAGCCGTGTAAATTAGCGACCAAACGGGAGCTGCCATTTTTCTAATTGAAATTAACAGGAAAGGAGTTTGTAATGCTGGCGGTGTAATGCAAGGGAAAGGTTGCCAAAAGTACAAGAGAGTATCAGAATAAATTCCAATGAAAAGAAACGCAGTCCAGGGCCGTAGATGACTAGGTGGTGTATTGAAATTAAAGTTTACAGAGATATACGGGTATAATAGCTAGCGTAAAGAAGTATCGGTTGAGATGGCAAGGTAGAGTTCTCCATCCGGCAGTAGCCACAGATTTTGCCAAGAAATGCCAAGAACACGAACCCGTTTTGTAGTTTTGGATCTTCGCTTATATCCATGATGATAGATACAACTTTATTCAGGGTCAACCAGATCGGCATGGAGGGGGGGGGGGCAACTTGTTTGTTTGCTGAATGTGTAATCTCCGTGCCTAAAGTTGGATTAAGTGTTGCAAAAGCCCATTGGCCAGTTCGAGGAAAATTGCGGCGTAACGCTTCTCTACCATACTTGGAAACTGTGCCCACTGCAATCAACGTGTGGTCATTGAGTCGGGAAACGCGCAAAGGATTGCATTCACCCCAACCATGCAAGACTATAACTCATTCTGTAAAGTCTGTTCGAAGTATCGCTATGTATAAACAAAACATGAACTAGCAGCTTCAAGAACGTGGCGGGTTATGGGCAATGAAAGGCGAATATAACGTGCGTGTTGTAGGTCAGCCCTGGAAATTGTGCAAGAGGAGGAGGAGGAAGAGGAGATCTTATGGAGAGAATAGAGGAGGGGTTGGCCTTGAGAGCTTGTGTCTAGCCTGCTACTCCTCACTGGGATAAGGGGGAATGGGAGATACAGGGAAAGGTAGGTGGCCGTTTAATATGTTATGGTACAGTGAGCTACTATATACAGGTTGTGCAGTACGTGGATGCGCGCTGTAGACACAATACATGCAAGAGTAAGCTTCTCCACACAAAAGTTATCGCGCAAACACATTTCGCACTGCCTGCAAGTCTCACAGGCTCTAAAGACGATCTTCTAAATCAATCTCACGTAGAAACTTGAAGATTGACTTCATGACACGTTGGGCATGGTCAAGTCTCCCTCCACGCGTCTAAAATCTTTTCTTCCTCAAAGGCGCGGAAGTCCAAGCAGTCAACACTAGGGTTGCCAAAAAATACTTGTGCCGGAATGCAAAGAGCTCAGATAAGTTACAATAATGGTGGTACTGTGCTGCTTTCAGACGAGATTAAATTCCTACGGTAAGTATGACCACAGTAACAAAAACGCCTTCATAGTAAAATAATTGCTTTTGAAAGCGTGGAATCAAATGTTAAAAAGCAATTTCGATTGGTTTCGTGCATTACTTGTACCTAGAGCGCAACGTAGTGTTAATGCAAGTAGTAATATAGCCACAATGCCTGCTTACATCATGTCATGACCAAAACAAAACAAAAATATTAATTGGTGCACATCTGCCGATGTTCCGCGCGATTTCTCTATTGATGTGCTAAAAAAGGCAAATAAAAATGCCTATAGGCTCACACAGCCATTAGGTCAGCAACTGCTAAAAATATAGTCGCTAAATATATATTGTGAACGCCCGATACATGACATATTCTTCTTCATCTCTACACGTCATCATTACTTGTGCAAATTCCTCATCTGTAATTATGACCCTCAGCCGCACAGCTTGTTCTCCTTCGTCGTAACTCGTGCACGGCTGGATTAAACGGTTCCTTATGAGTGGTGGAACGTGCTTTTGGTTTCCCGCGGCCTCTAGCCCTTCTCATTAGAGCTCCGGTCGGGTCGCCGCATACCACCTATTGCCTTGCTTGCTCAAGACAATCCGAGCACGTCCGTTAACACCACCCCAGCACAGCCTTCGCCATCCGTCACGGCCATCTACAACCGCCACCGTGACCCACCTGTCTTCGTTGGTCTTGCGAAGACTGGTGGGTCTTCGCAGGACCCGCCATTCTTGCAAACATTGCTAAAAAACTTGCTAAAATTGGAAATACCTAGCATATGAACATTGTTTCTACTAAAATAAAGCCAACCATTCTATATTTGAATATATTTTTTAAATATAGGGGCTTTACGTGCCAAAGCTACTTTCTGATTATGAGGCATGCCGTAGTGTCGGACTCCGGAAATTTGCATCACCTAGCGTTTTTTAATGTGCGCCTAAATCTAAATACACGGATGCTTTCGCATGTCGCCGACAACGAAATGCGACCGCCGAGGCCGGGATTCGATCCAGCGACCTCGTGCTTAGCAGCCCAGCCCTACAGTTACTAAACAACCGCGGCGGTTTGAAGACATATTTAAAAGTATTCAATAAAAATACGATTACTTGTTCGCATTATTTCATTCGTATTGGCTTATTTTCAAACGTTCTACTCTCGCACCACATAGCGAGAAATCTTCCAAGTATCTGACAGCATTGTGGCAGATCAGAAACTCCATGACAGTCCGTGTACACAAAGTGTCCTCTCGCAGCTCGGCTTGGTGTTCAACGTCCATCACCATTCGGCGACTTCATCACCACTGCAAAGGTCATCTTTGTAAAGCGGTGCGCCGACGCCACAATGCTTCATAAACTCATCCACACATTTTTTGGGCACCAAATCTTTGGCTGTTTCTTTCGTCCAGAGGATGCACTCTGAAAGGGAAAGCAGTTCGTGAGATTTATGTTTACAATTTCACTTGACATTATCTCAGTAATGTAAGTCCAAATACACTTGCTCAAATAGCACCTAAAGTTCCTGGGAACAATAGTACTGCTGATTTTAGGCTGCTAGTACGACAAGGTATATTTCCAAAGCTTCTAGACATACAATGTGCCCACTTTCCAGTGGTAGCTGTTTTGGCGGTCCATCGCGATGCTTTCGGCGCAATTCACCAAGAGGGTCACAAAAATATTACCAGAAATATAATGAGACGACAGAGTCGTCATAAGTATCACTAATTTGAACGGTACGTTCTCATGTCAAAAAACCAGTGCGAAAACAATTGCCCTTTGCACGCCATGTAGCATGTAAAATATTTCTATATCGACTCTAATGCTAGTGAGAATGAGTAAACAAACAGCAAGACCAGCCGTTTGCGCTTTCACGAGGTGCAGTGTAAAGGCAATTTTCAGAAAATGAAGTAAAAAAGAACGAGGCAATGTAGACAAAGCCAGCGCTTGAGTTCATGTTTGCCACTATGTCTTTTCGCTACCAGCGACGCAGAGTTTCACAAAGACGGATTCTCGAAGTGAACAAGAGGAGGGGCCACTCATGCAACCAGACATGCGTTGTTCGACCCCCCTGAAAATTTGTTTAACTGCTCATTCCAAAGGCATTTGAGAAGAAGGCAGCGTGGTAAAATAATAAAGGTTCGCCTTCGTTCAACCCTGTGAATATGGATGTACAGCGAAACTGGTGCGGACGTAATACAGGTAGCGCCATCCCAATTGACGTTAGACGATGTTACACCTGCACCACCACAAGTGACGTAAGTCACGGGTGCACGCACGTGTGCGGAAGTACAGCTTACGTGTTCATTCGCCTAGGATTTCCGGGAAGCGCAAATGCCTTACTTAACGAAAGTATTGTTTAAAAAAAATTCATAAGAAAATGCGTGAAGTACAGCTTATACACAAGCTGCAGACATGATTGCGTCGGATTGTTATAAGAACATACGAAAAAACATAAATGTGTAACTCAGAAACTCAACTACAAACCCATCCTATAGTTGCCGTGGTTTTGGGTGAGCATGCCACGAAACATTTCCGAGAAACTATAGACTAATTGCTTTGCTGTCAAGAAAAAAATCTTAATGAACAGAACGAAACCATGAGATGAGGAAACAGAGAGGCGCATATATAGTTCGCCACTGTTGTTAGGGAAGAGTACCAGACAGGTGCACGATTACGACACATGAAACTATTGCGTGAACTTGTGCTCAAGCAAACAAGTAACACTTAAACACAACGATAGTTTCGAGCCCATAGTTTGTCTTTAAAATCTCATGCGGAAATGAAATGCCGTCGGATGTTTATACGCAACTAAGTGTACATTTTAGCCTGATCACTGGTGCTTCACACGCACTCTAGAGCGCACTATAATCTGCACGCTATCTACATGTTCTAATTAAAGAACGTTCTTTTTGCTATAGAATCGGCGACATTATTTTAGACAGTTTCGATACACGTACGTCCGTCTTGCGACGAGCGATAAGATCAGCGTATCAGAGCAACGAGAGGGCTCTTATACAACCACTCGAACGTGCCATTAGAATGGTGAGGCACTGAAACAACGTTCACCGCACAAACACAAGCAGCGTACGGAAGCACGCGCTCCTCCGTACGAACTGCACTCCCTCCTATCAAGTAGCATCCTGCCTTGGCTGCAAGCGCAAAACCACAGTGAAAAATTTACACATAGTAAAAAGACTAGAAACTGTTTGGATCGCCCCGCTGGTACGATCTGTTGGGAACTCGGCGCTGACGCCCGTGGTTGTACCTGGGTCGCAAGCCCCAAGGGTAGCGTTGGCCTGGCGGCCTGGGGTACAACTGGAAGCATCCGAAGGTCCCGGCAAAGCATGAGTCGACTGGTAACAACGAAACAACTTGTTTATTTTAACATCGCAAAGAGTTGGCGGTCAGGTTTGACCGAAGTAGAGAGACGGGAGAGCACTTCACTCAACAGAAGAAATCGGAGCCCTCCTTTTGGCGTCCGGGGGCAGCTGTTTTTATACTCTCGCAGTTGAGGGCAAGAAGGAACCCCTCAAAAGACGAGCACGTGAATGTACAATGGGCTAATGGTGACGCACACTGTCGTAGCGATGCCGTAGCACCATGTCGAGCACGATCTCGTAGCACCCTGTCGAGCACGATCTCGTAGCACCCTGTTGTAGCGCTGCCGTAGCACCATGTCGAGCACGATCTCGTAGCACCCTGTTGTAGCGCTGCCGGTCGGGCACAATGACTGTAATGAGAGGATGATCCCTGCTTTGGCATCGCCTGTTTCGGGCACAATGACTGGAATGAGAGGATGATCCCTGCTTTGGCATCGCCTGTTTCGGGCACAATGACTGGAATGAGAGGATGATCCCTGCTTTGGCATCGCCTGTTTCGGGCACAATGACTGGAATGAGAGGATGATCCCTGCTTTGGCATCGCCTGTTTCGGGCACAATGACTGGAATGAGAGGATGATCCCTGCTTTGGCATCGCCTGTTTCGGGCACAATGACTGGAATGCGAGGGTGATCCGTTGCGGTCGCATCGCCGCAGTCGCGCCTGGAAACACCTGCCGATGAGCGTTGCGGTGACGACGATCGGGCCAAAATGTCTGCCGCCCCTCCGCAGTCGCGCCGGCAAAACCACGTGTCGCAGGCGAAACGCAACAGACCGCCCCGCCGGGGGAAGGAGATCCCGATGGACAGGGGACTGCATCCGCTGTCCGGAGGGATGTCGCTCGATGATGCTCATAACCGAAGTCGGGCGTCCCTCGACGTTTCTTGAGCGCAGCGCACAGAGAAGGCCTCGTTCTCTCGTTCAGGTTCGCACGGGACACTGCAAAGTGACTTCGGGAGAGTTCACATTTTTGTTCTCGTTCCCGGCAAGCGTTAGAACTACGCTGAAACTCAACCGCTCAGTCAGCAAGCACGGCACAACCCTCACTAAGCCCTGCCAGGCTCTTTCCCCTTTTTATACCACTGCCTAGTTCCTTACAGTAGTCTAGCATCACTCAGAACGCGTCCACAAATTGAAAAATTGCACTAGAAAGCATATCATCACTTTGAAACACTAAACAAAAGCAATATGTTAAAAAAATTCTGCCTCAGGAAGAAAAACATCAGTAACAAACAATTTTGAGGCTGATTCCTACGTTAGGGGCTTCGACTTAAGCCATCGGCGTTACCGTTGAGACTCCCCTTTTTGTAACGCACCTCAAAGGAATATTGTTGTAAAGCGAGGCTCCAGCGCAGGAGGCGGCCATTTTTGGGAGAGATGGTCTGCAGCCATTGGAGAGGGCAGTGATCCGTCTCAATGATAAACCTCGAGCCGGCTAGATAGCATGACAATTTCTGAACGGCCCACACGAGACACGCACACTCTTTCTCGGTGGCGCTATACGCCTGCTCACGACTGGACAGCTTACGACTAGCATACAGGACGGGGTGTTCTACTTCTCCATTTTCCCGTTGGCACAGTACAACGCCCATGCCTCGCTCACTAGCATCGCACTGAACAACGAACCCTTTTGTATAGTCTGGCGATCGTAGCACAGGCTGGCTTGTTAGGGCACTCTTTAGGGCGCTAAAAGCTCTTTCCTTTGTCTCGTCCCAGACGACTGTTTGAGGCTCTGTTTTTCTTAGAGCATCCGTCAGGGGAGCCGCGATATCAGAGTACCTAGGGATGTACCTCTGATAGTAGCCGGCGACACCCAAGAACGACCGAATATCGGTCTTGGTGCGCGGTTGCGGAAAGTCTCGCACAGCGGCCACTTTTATTTCAGAGGGGCGGCGACGACCCTGACCAATCACGTGACCGAGGTAGACAACCTCGGCCTGTGCTAACTGGCACTTAGGAGCCTTGACTGTCAAGCCCGCTTCGCGCAGGCGGGTTAGCACTGCCCGCAAGTGTGTCATATGCTCAGACCAGGATGCGGAGAATATCGCTACGTCGTCTAGATACGGTAAAGCGAATTCTTGCTGTCCCCGCAACACTTTATCCATGAGGCTTGAAAAACAGTATGGCGCGTTCTTCAAACCAAAACTCAACACTTTAGGACGGAATGTTCCCATTGGTGAAATGAACGCCGCATACCTACTAGCCTCTTCTGTAAGTGGAACCTGCCAATAACCCCTGACAAGATCTAGGGTGGAAATAAACTGAGCGCTACTAACTTTCTCAAGGCGCTCCTCGATGTTAGGGATCGGATAAATTTGATCCTTAGTGATGGAATTAAGCCTGCGGTAGTCGACGCAAGGACGAGGTTCCTTGCCCGGTACCTCAACTAAAATCAAAGGGGAGGTATAATCACTCTCACCTGCCTCAATAACACCGAGTTGTAGCATTTTCTTTACCTCAGCCTCCATAATATCGTTCTGGCGGGGTGACACCCGATACGCCTTGGATCGTACTGGCTCTGTGGAGGTAAGTTCTATATCATGAGTAAGTACAGAAGTCCTACCAGGCCTCTCAGAGAACAGACCTTGAAACTCTTGTAATAGCTGGTGTAGTTCGGTTTTCTGCTCGGGCGACAGCGGTGCTTTACTGATAAGGTCACTAATGACTTGACCGGTGTCTTCCCTGTTCGTCACTGAGCCTAGTCCCGGAAGCTCGACCGGAAGCTCTTCAGGAACGTTTACCATCATGCACACCACTGCTTCCCTTTGTCTATAAGGTTTGAGCAGATTACAGTGGTAAACTTGCTGTGCTTTCCGCTTTCCTGGCAGACTTACCACGTAGTTAACGTCCGACAGTTTCTGAACAATTCGTGCTGGGCCCTCCCACTGCACGTCTAGTTTGTTGTTTAGCGATGTGCGCAATATCATGACCTCATCGCCAACCTCAAAACGACGGGCCCTGGCTGTCCGATCATAATAAACCTTGGCCCTCTGCTGGGCCTTTGTCATTGCTTCACCTGACAACTCCTGTGCCCTTCTTAAGCGTTCGAGGAGCTTAAGCACGTACTCCACCACGACTGGGTCGTCGCCCCTACCTTCCCATGATTCTCGAAGCATGCGAAGCGGAGACCGAAGCGAGCGACCGTACACCAGTTCAGCTGGCGAAAACCCCGTAGCCGCATGCGGCGCGGTCCTTAAAGCAAACATCACCCCAGGCAGACACAGCTCCCAGTCAGTTCGATGTTCAAAACACAACGCTCTCAACACGCGCTTCATGACGGAGTGGAGCTTCTCAACGGAATTCGACTGTGGGTGGTACACTGAGCTGTGTAACAGCTTTACCCCACACCTTTCGAGAAAAGTTGTCGTCAAAGCGCTAGTAAACACTGTGCCCTGATCTGATTGGATTTCCGCAGGGAAACCAACTCGCGCAAATATGGACAGTAGTGCATTAACTATCTCAACTGAGCTGAGTTCTTTAAGCGGCACTGCTTCAGGGAACTTTGTCGCTGGGCAGATCACAGTCAAAATGTGTCTGTACCCCGTGGCTGTTACCGGCAGAGGTCCCACAGTATCAATAACGAGCCGTCTAAAAGGCTCCGTAATGATAGGTACCAATTTCAACGGCGCCCTCGATTTGTCCCCTGGTTTGCCCACCCGCTGACAAGTGTCACATGTCCTCACGAAATGGTCTGCGTCCCGAAAACACCCTGGCCAATAGTACTCTTGCAAGAGACGGTCCTTAGTTTTCTTAACTCCTAGGTGTCCGGACCACGAACCCCCGTGTGACAAGCGCAACAGATCCTGACGATAGCATTGAGGCACGATCAGCTGATCGAACTCCACTCCTCGGCGGTCTAGATACTTCCGGTACAGGACTCCACCTCTTTCCACAAAACGCGCAGTTTTCCTGGCGATACCTTCTTTGACATTGCAGCGCACGTTTTCCAGGCTGCCATCCTTTTTTTGCTCGGCTATCAAAGCCGACCGGCTGACTTTTAGCAACCTATCAAGTCCGTCTGACGTAGGCGCGATGAGCAAATCAGTAGATAGCTCTTCTAACTTTCCCGAATCGGGATTTTCCTCTCCAGTATCTGGCGCCTTCAACGCTACAGACTCAATTTTATTCGGTTCGGGCGTGCTCTGAATATCAGCTTGCTGCGCCTCTGACCCTCTTTCGTTGTTTGATAACGTCGGCCCCGCAACCACCGCCTTTGCAGCGAGCTCCCGAACCTTCGATCTGGTTAAGGCCTGAACACTAGCTTCACCAAACAAAAGCCCCTTCTCGCGCAGGAGGTGATCGGACCTGTTTGAAAATAGGTACGGGTACTGGGGTGGCAGCATAGATGACACTGCCGCCTCTGTCTCAAGCGCTCCGAAAGGTCCTTCAATAAGCACCTTTGCTACTGGCAGACACACGCTATGAGCTTCCACGGCTTGCTTGATCCACGCGCACTCGCCCGTGAACATATGGGGTTCTACGTAAGATGGGTGAACTACATCCATCGTAGCTGCGGAATCGCGAAGCACTCGGCACTCTTTCCCGTTCACGAGGAGGTCTCGCATGTAAGGCTCGAGAAGCTTCATGTTCTCGTCAGTGCTGCCTATTGAAAAAAACACAACTTTTGGTGTTGTTTCCGGACACTGCGCCGAAAAGTGACCCGGCTTCTGGCACGTATAACAAACGCGCGCTTGCCTCATCTCGAACCGCTTTCTGCGTTCGGCTTCGGCTGCCGCCGTCTCCTTAGGTTCGGTCGCACTGCTTCCACTCGCATCCGCACTACGCGTGTTCCCCTTTGCTCTCATGGGTGTGAACTTCGGCCTCTCAAACTTCGAGCCAAATTCACCCTTTTGACCGTCCTTAGCTCCGCGAGCTCGACGCGTCACAAACTCCTCGGCTAGCTCAGCGGCTCTAGCCACCGTACAAACGTCTGGCCTATCCAAGACCCAGTATCGCACGTTCTCCGGTAACCGACTATAAAACTGTTCTAGCCCGAAACACTGCAGAACTTTATCGTGGTCACCAAACGCTTTCTCTTCTTTGAGCCACTCCTGCATGTTCGACATAAGCCTATACGCAAACTCTGTATATGACTCACTTCTGCCTTTCTCATTTTCCCGAAACTTCCGACGGAACGCCTCCGCAGACAGCCGGTACTTTTTTAGAAGACTCGATTTCACTGTGTCGAAATCCTCTGCCTCCTCTCTATCCAAGCGAGCGACTACGTCGGCCGCCTCGCCGGGTAACAAAGTGAGCAAGCGCTGTGGCCACGTTTCCCGAGAGAACCCCTGCTTCTCGCACGTTCGCTCAAAGTTAACCAGGAACAAACCAATGTCCTCTCCAAGCTTAAACGGCCGCATCAGGTCAGTCATTTTGAACAATACGCGTTCTCCTGCACCGTGTGCCTGACTTCCATTACGAGCGCGTTCCATCTCTACCTCAAGACGCTTCATTTCCAAAGCGTGTTGACGGTCACGCTCTTGTTGCTCTCGCTCTTTCTGTTCTTTAAGTTCGCGCTCCTGTTTCTCTTTTTGCTCTTTAAGTTCGCGCTCCTGTTTCTCTTTTTGCTCTTTAAGTTCGCGCTCCTGTCTTTTTGACCTCTCCTCAATAGTCTCAAGGCATTCCGACAGCT
Source organism: Dermacentor variabilis (assembly GCF_050947875.1). Taxonomy (NCBI): domain Eukaryota; kingdom Metazoa; phylum Arthropoda; class Arachnida; order Ixodida; family Ixodidae; genus Dermacentor; species Dermacentor variabilis. Next base: position 72,624,022 of record NC_134573.1, on the reverse strand, counting down.
CGTCATCCTCAGCCTCTAACTCAAGAATAGCCTTTAGCAGTTCAGGTTTTCTTAGTTTGTCTGAGACATCCAGACCCAACTCTCTTGCAAGCTCCAACAATTTCGGTTTGCGCAACGACTTCAAATCCATGGCTGCTCTGAATGCTGCTTTCTCTACTGCTTACTATTGTCTTGCCGCAAACTAACCCGGCAGCAACGACAACCACAATTACCAGCTCTGTTTCTGACACTAACAAAAGCCTGGCAAAGCTCAGAAGAAGAAAGTCCCGCACTCACCAAACCTCGCAGTCAAGAGTTCCGCGCAGTCGTTCCGCTGCAGGCAACCAGTCGTCACACAGGGCTCGTTGCACTGCTCCCGGATCGTCGTTGAGCTGCTCAGCATACCGTCAACTGCATCTCTTCGCTGCTGGCCTCCGTTGTCGCGATCTCACCGCTGGCAACCAGATGTTTGGATCGCCCCGCTGGTACGATCTGTTGGGAACTCGGCGCTGACGCCCGTGGTTGTACCTGGGTCGCAAGCCCCAAGGGTAGCGTTGGCCTGGCGGCCTGGGGTACAACTGGAAGCATCCGAAGGTCCCGGCAAAGCATGAGTCGACTGGTAACAACGAAACAACTTGTTTATTTTAACATCGCAAAGAGTTGGCGGTCAGGTTTGACCGAAGTAGAGAGACGGGAGAGCACTTCACTCAACAGAAGAAATCGGAGCCCTCCTTTTGGCGTCCGGGGGCAGCTGTTTTTATACTCTCGCAGTTGAGGGCAAGAAGGAACCCCTCAAAAGACGAGCACGTGAATGTACAATGGGCTAATGGTGACGCACACTGTCGTAGCGATGCCGTAGCACCATGTCGAGCACGATCTCGTAGCACCCTGTCGAGCACGATCTCGTAGCACCCTGTTGTAGCGCTGCCGTAGCACCATGTCGAGCACGATCTCGTAGCACCCTGTTGTAGCGCTGCCGGTCGGGCACAATGACTGTAATGAGAGGATGATCCCTGCTTTGGCATCGCCTGTTTCGGGCACAATGACTGGAATGAGAGGATGATCCCTGCTTTGGCATCGCCTGTTTCGGGCACAATGACTGGAATGAGAGGATGATCCCTGCTTTGGCATCGCCTGTTTCGGGCACAATGACTAGAATGAGAGGATGATCCCTGCTTTGGCATCGCCTGTTTCGGGCACAATGACTGGAATGAGAGGATGATCCCTGCTTTGGCATCGCCTGTTTCGGGCACAATGACTGGAATGCGAGGGTGATCCGTTGCGGTCGCATCGCCGCAGTCGCGCCTGGAAACACCTGCCGATGAGCGTTGCGGTGACGACGATCGGGCCAAAATGTCTGCCGCCCCTCCGCAGTCGCGCCGGCAAAACCACGTGTCGCAGGCGAAACGCAACAAAACCCTCGAAAAAATGAAGTTCATAGGTTGTCAGCATGCCTAGAACGGCTTGCGACTAGACAGGTCTTCCTTTCCTAGCCGGCAAACACCGTACCCATCACTAGTTGCAACGTTGCAGACGCCTAGCAACAACCGTTTGTACAGACCATGAATTTATCGAGGCCTTTCGCAGTGATAAAGGTAGTCTTCTGTGGATCGCTATTGTCGGTTTATATTTTCCGATACTCAGCTTTGGTGTCCATTCAGGGATAATATCCGAAGACACCGACGCCCTTTATAGGAGTTGTCAATGCGCAAGCAAAAATATACACTTGAGCCCCGCTGAGCAGTCCTTCGAGTTATGAACTTCTCGCGGGCAAGCGAGCCCGTTGAGCACCTCGGCCAACACCTCGCAGACAGCACATGCACTTCGAACCGTTACGTCATGCTACCTTGCTCGACAGCCACAGAATGTAAGAGGGATGCTTCCGAGTAAGGCGCCGTTATTTGGACGTCACCGCTTCCGTCCCGCCGTGCTTGACAATGAAAATGTCGGTCCAAGTAACGTGATGTAATCAAGCAGAGTCCACAGGCCTGCTGTCTAGGAGGAGCTGGTTTAGCGCAATGAGTAAGACACTCGGCTTCTTAGCGTCAGGTCGCAGCTGAGCGTCGGAGAAATGGAAGACCGACTGCAGCGGGCTGTACAGGAGGTGGAGCGGCACCTCGAAGACACGGGACTCGTCTGCTCACCCGACAAGTCGGAGATCCTGCTCCACAGGCCGCGCAAGAAAGGGCCCCTTCCGCAGGCCGTGCTGGACGCTCGTCGTTTGGGCGTCCGCGTCACGACGAGAGAGGGGACCCGAATACCGACGGTGTCCAAGTTGCAAGTGCTCGGCCTGTGGCTGGAAGAGAACGGTGCCAACCGCGAGCTGGTTGCCCGACTGCAGAAGAAAGTGGCCGCCGCCACACACCTCGTGCGGCGGGTCGCGAACAAGAGGAAGGGAATGAAGGAACACAACGTAACGAGGCTGATACAGGCATACGCGCTGAGCCACATAGCGTACGTCGCCGCATATGCCGACTGGAACAGGAGCGAAACCGACAAGCTGAACGTGGCGATCCGCAGGGCGTTCAAGACCGCCCTGGGAGTACCCCAGTACACGCCAACCCACAGGCTCCTCGAGTTGGGCGTACACAACACGCTCGAGGAGATTGCCGAGGCGCAGAGAATCGCGCAGCTGGAGAGGCTGTCGAGCACCGTAACGGGAAGACGAATACTAGACTTGCTCGGGATTCGATATCACGAGGCGCGTGGACTGAAAGAATCACTGCTACCGGAAGTTAGGGACGCCATACAGACGGAAAACATGCCGAAGAATATGCACCCGCTGCATGACGTGCAAAGACGTATACGCAGGGCGGTAGCAATTCTCGAGAAGCATGGAAGACAAGAAGGCGTTCTCTTCGTCGATGCAGCCAGGTACCCGCGGCCAGTCGGTGACTCTGATGGCGACGAGGAACGTCGACCACCACCGCCGCAACAAGGGAATGTGCGAGACGAACCGCAGTTACCAGCACCACCACCACTACTGCTACTACGACAAAAACGGCAGCAGCAACAACGGCAACATCGACACGGCTGGCCGACGGCGGCGGCGCCCGCCTTCTCCATGGCAGTCGTAGATACAAAGGGAACGATCCGAGTCACGGCATCAGCGAGGCTGCCGTCGGCCGAAGCAGCGGAAGAGATGGCCATAGCCCTCGCGGTACTCCACGGAGGTGCGGAGGATAACCTGATCATCAGCGACTCCAAATCAGCGATTCGGAATTACACCAAAGGTTGGGTGTCCGCGGATGTGGCACGCATGCTCAACGCCCGGGCCGGGGACTTCGGATCCGGCACGATTACAAACAAGTCCCTCAAGTGGTTCCCCGCGCACGTCGGGGAGCTTGGCGGTACCGACAACAGCCACGACAATAATGACACCAACAATGCTAACGGCCGAACACGCAACGACACTCCACCAAACCACAACGAGCGAGCCCACCTCGTCGCGAGGCAGCTTACCCGCCGCGACGCGGTCACCCAGAGGGCAGCCGCTGCCGTTGTTGTGCGGGACCCCAGCGGAGGAGTGACGGCGACGGCGGCTGCCACCCCGTCTGGCGCGGCCGCTATTGTTACCAATACAACACAAATCGCGGCGGACGGAGCTGGGGATCACGAGGACGCCGACTGCGCTGTCAAGGAGTTTCCGGCAACGTACCGGGAGGTGCTTGGCCACTACAGGAAAGAACGTAGAAAATATCCACAACCCCACGGGCGCCTAGACAGGTCCCAGGCGGTCGACCTGAGACGGTTGCAGACGGGCACTTTCACCAACCCCTACCACCTGCACCGCCTGTGGCCCGCGCTGCACCCGTCGCCCGGCTGCCCGTGGTGCGAGCACGAACGGGCCGATATGGCCCATGTGCTTTGGGAATGCCGACGCCACGTGGACCAAGGACAAAGAGGAAGGGGGAATACAACAGCAGAACCCTCTGAAGCGGGGCGCCTCGCTGAGAGATGGCAAGCCGCCCTCCTCAGCGAGGCACCCGAAGACCAGGAGTGGGCCGTCCAGCGGGCCAGGGCCGTTGCCGAGGATCTCGAAAGATTTTCCTCGGGCGATGGAACTCTGGCAGCCTAGCCCCGGGCACCAACATCAACAACCGTTGGACAAATAAAGTTTATTCCTATCCTATCCAGCTTCGAAATCCACTGCCACCAACATTTTTCCTTTCGAACATATTCCATATTTTATAGAGCAATTTGTTGATAGCGATAACCGAAGCGAAGTTAGACAGCAGGATCGAGATCGCGCGGTCAAAGAAAGTGCGGATAACACATGTTCCTCTCATGCAACACCTGGCGTTCCAACGCGCCATCAGGTTTCTCCTTTCGCCTGCTCTGCGGCGTCTAGGCACGCACGTAACGGGGCGTTGTAGGCAGTAGAAATGTAGCTGCTCTTTCAGATGGCGAACATACATATTTAATAAAGTCACAAGGATCAGCAGAACAAGCAATGCGAAAAAAGGCAGACTTCCTTTTTAAGTCTTTTGAGGAGAAGAATATACAATTTTAGCTTTAAAAATGGAAAATAAAGCACTGAGGGCAGATGTAGAGCAGCTGAAGACTTAACTGGTCAGGTGAAAACTGGTCAGGCTCACAGACAACTCTACACAGGGGAAGCGTGGGACTAAAAAGATACTTTCAGTCAAGGCAAGAAGCGGCTTCAGGTTTGCACTGGCTTTTGCACGCTGCAGAGGTTTAACACATTCCTCTCATTTTTGGTGAGCAAGCACAGTTGCCTAGAAATAAGCGCTGAAAGGCCACGAATCATCACAATGATAGAGCAGCTTGTCGTTGTGCCATGCAGGCTCAGAATTGGATTGCTAGAACAAGATCTAGCATACCGACCTGATATCAGTGTATGGACAGTAAGCAAATTTTTGCGTACTGGGTGGATACCCTACATGTTGTGCTTACTCAGGTACCCATTTGGTTATCACGTGAGACTGTGCAAAACTTTATGCGGCAGGGATTTAAAGATATGTATCCTGACACTAGTGTTCTATTTGACTATACTGAGATTTTTATTGAGATGCCTCTGTATACAAAGGGCAAAGTAACACTTCCAGTGCCTACATAGGTGACAACACTGCAAAGGGTCATATGGGCATTGCACCAAATGTTCTTTTTTGCTTTACGTCTGACGTTTCACCAGGCAGGGTTTCAGAGAAACAGCTGACCTGGAAGAGTGACATTTATAACTTGCTTGAAGCAAATGACGGTGTGATCACTGACAGGATATTTTTAATTGAAGATGATATTGCAGAACATGTTATCAAATTGAACATGCCACCTCTGCTCAATGGCCAGTCGCAGCTTTTGTAGCAGTTGAAACCGAAACAAGGGAGATTGCCAGCGTGAGGGCCATGTGGAACGTGTTATCAGGGCGGTGTAAACCATCAGAATCCTAAAATACGTTTTTCAGAATGCGATGGCTAAGCGCTTTATTGCTCAATTTTGACTAGTGTGCAAGGGGCTTATGGACACCTGCTCTTTAACTGTGTTTTCTTTGTCTCTAATATGTGTTAGCTTTATTGCTTGTGCCCATTGGTGTGTTAGAACACTCCACTCATTTTACATATTATGACTGCTCTGCAATAATAATGTTACCCGTATTGAGACTGCATTGTATTTAGATACTGTTGCTTGACCTTGTAGTCATATTTGAGTTAACCTATATAGAAGAACTACATCTGTGGCTTTAGATATATGTTACAGGTTGTTGTCATATATCCTCAAATGCACACCGCTGTCACTACTGCATCAGTTACCCAACAGACGTCTATATTTCGGATGCATGCTGTATAAGCAATCAGTAGTGCTACTTGAGGCGCACCATTCAAGCCGTTGATTGTCTGGATATTACAGACCACGGTCCGGTTTCACACGAGTGCGTTAAGCAACAGCCTGTATCACAGTTGAGTAAAGTGCACAAATTACGCTCAACCTATTGCGAGTAGTAAAAAATTACTAAAATTACAAGTACTAATCCGATGACGAAGGCACTCCTCATTAATATTATGTTGCTCTCACTCAACGACTCCTAATAAAAAAAAGTATTTTATTGCCCTGAGAGACGAAAGAGAATGCTACTTGCCCAATTCCATTTTATTTTTAGAGATGAAGAACTCATTAACGCTGCCCTTGACAACGACTCAGGCTGTGGAAATGTTTCATTTTTTCCACTCTGTGCCGCTCGCGCTTTCACGTCCCAGTAATTTCGTTATCGCGTATTGCTGCACTGGTTTTGCTGGCCTCGCGAAATACACACAAACTGCAAGTAGCTGAATGCCGCGTCCTTGTGATGTCGCAGAATTCCCGAAATATCCACGCCACCTGACCAAGAGCAGCTACAGCGGCTAATCTAGCGTTTTCTCCTAGGTCGGCGTCTCCATTGCCACGCGCTTGACTTTTGCGCAAGAAATATATATCACCATTTCTCGGGCAGCGTTTTACTCACCGACGGTGATAGTTTATGCAACGCCACCACTCTCCAGTCGAAGGCAGGCTTTGTGAATTGTGCAAAAAGTGAGTGGGCACTTCAGATGCAATTTTCTCACAAACCAAGTCTGTTCATGACCCAAAATTAGCGATGTGAGGTTTCTAGAATGTTATTTTAACAGTACAAGTGAACTTTTCATTTGCCTATAGTGTTACGCTAAAGGCAAAAAAATACGCCCTTTATACCAGACGGGGCGATCATATCGGACATGTCCCCCACGATAATGGGAGTAGATATGCGTTATAGGAGATCCGTATCAGTACAAATGTAAATATTGTGCATGGGGCATATGCCATTGCTTGACAGGCAAGTTTTTTTTTTTTGCTCATCCTTCAATGTTCGCCGCATCAAATCTTCAACTACCCTTGAATCCTTTATCTTCTTGGCATTTACGAGTCATTCTACGTTAGACATTAAATTCAAAGCACTCCACAAAAAATCTGCATTTTTTAGTGTACTCACGAGGTCCATTGAACGGAACGTCGACGACAACGCAGTTGTCATAGTCGGCGTAGTAAAACTTCCCCTCCTTAGAGGGCACCTCGCCTGGAATAAAGACGTGTAGTTCGTATGTAATGCATTGAAATAAGAATACTCTTTTTATTCAGCGCTCTATAACATTGGATGCAATCTGTACGCCGCAGCAGGCAAAAAAAAAATCATACCATGTTTCCAGTAGACAAAATAATTTGTATAATTCGGAGCTATTTGGTCTGGTGAAACATGAATTATGGTTGTCAACGTAGGTTCAGGCATGCAACAAGTAAGCCTAGCGTGCTAAACGTAGTTTGGCTGCCTATAAAAAGCGCTGTCTGCATCAGGGGTGGGGATAGTTTCGCATGCAGCTTGCCAATTGAAATAATAATTGCCGGTGAGAATACTGCAGAGAAAGAAGCAAGGATTGTTCGGCATACGAAGTTAGAATACGGAAATAACTACAAGAATCAAACAAAATGAAATAACTAAACAGCAAACCAGGATCTTCTTTTAGGGTAAGCCAATTGCCAGAATATTTTGACTACCTGGCGGTATTTAGCGCGCACGTAAAGCTGTGTGCATAAGTTTCTGTTTCACGTACATCCAAAAGTCGCTACCTCATCCGGTGTGGAAACCGCGAGCTCGAGCTGAGCAGCACAACCCTATATCACCGATGCTACCCAGTGCTGGGCAGTATCGAAAGTACATGCATGTTATATACTGTCTTACAATGTATCGTGTACTTAAGATACAAGGTTACTACTATCGCAACAAACCGTGCGACACTATAAACGTTCGTTTATCTCCGCTTCTCAAGCTGGGGACGTGTTCTGCGACGATCACTTTCGACGACAGCGTCGACTCGGTGGTATTATCGCCGTCAAGCAGGCGCAAATTACCTGGTTGACCAAAATCGAATGACGTAGTGTTCAACCAGCCAGCCACTTCAACCGATTTCGCTCAACCAGCCAATCAGCGTGCGCCTGATAGCCAAGGCGTGGTGAAGGTGATAGTGTCGCCGAAGTGGATCGTCGCAGAGTACCTGCCCTCATACTGCTGGCACTATGTCATCTGAATAAGACTAACGGCAGCGTCATTCTTTTATCTTTGCGCCCGAGCCCTCCAGCGAGGGCAGGCCATTTTGTCCGTGCGTCCTTATTGCTGAAGCATGGTTACGCGGCCGTCGACCATAGTCGCAAAAACAAGCGCGCCAAGTTTGCGCGCCGCCCCCCTTTTGTTTTCTTCTTTTTAGTTCCGTTGGTGTCATGGGACTTGCTCGGAGCCACCATACTGCGCTGCGTGCGTCAATACGAGCGGCGTATTTCGCGCAAATTATGATGCCGCAATATTGTAGCTATGGACTTTCTCTTGCGTGGTGCTTTGTTACGCAGTTTGAAGAGTGCAAGAACGGGGCTGCTTTGCGTCTAGTGGCTTTCACACACAAGTATCTCGTGGAAGTAACTTTGACTGCTGTGAAGAAAAGCTTGAATGAGGCTGCTTACGCACCACCTTATGCACAAGTCTCCCGAGTTGCGCATAAGGTGGTTATTTTGTGTACGTGAGTGTTGCTCGCACGCTCCAAAAGCAATGTTTTTGGCTACGTTACATATGTAAATGGTATACGTTAGGTATACCATTTACCGTTAGGTAGGTATACCGTTAGGTAGGTAAAAATACACAACAGTGTTTGCGCTCTCCTGTAGACGCTTTTTATTGATGTTCTCGTAATTAGGTAGTGACCCGCTAGCTGGTCGGAAGCAGAGCAACGACTGCCATCTGTTGCAAAAGGGCCTAGCAAAAACATGGGACACCGCAGCGTATAGAGCGATTTCATGTTAAGCGGATAAAGTAACTCCAATAAATCGTTTTGGATTGAAAATATTTCACCTTGAGCAAGAAGCAAACAAACTTATAGATACTAACATACATTTGGGCACGGTGGCACCGAAAGAATACAGTCCAATCCTCTGCTTTTCCTTGTGCAGTTCTGCCTCCTGCGCACTGCATACTGCCTGGATCACAACGTGGTCACGGCCGCTACGTACAAGCACGGCGATCTCATCTACCATCAAGCTACTGATCAGTTTCTGCTGCCACTCTTCAGACCACCTCATCATACAACAACAGCAGGCGCAGAGGGCGCCACGGAGCCTCTGCAAGTCACGACACCGTGCGGAACAAGTATAAAGGTCCACCCTTTGGAATACGCGACCACTGGGCATGGTGGCACCGAAAGAATGCGGTCCAATCCTCTGCTTTTCTTTGTGCAGGTAAGAAGGATTACGGCAAGTGTTGCCGTTCAAGCGATCCTTTTCTAGTTGTGCTGCCGTGCCCATGGCTGTGTTGCTTGCTTGATGTTTTTTGCCTCCGGAAGTTGCTGCTTTTAGGAGGGGACATTGAAACTAACCCCGGGCCCGAAGTTGCTCAAATCTTGAAAAAACCTAAGGAAATCGCAGCTGATATAAAGGATATCAAAGAAAACCGCCTGGTTGAAATTGAAAAAAAGGTTGACGCTTTATCGAAACTTGAAGACAAGGTCACTTTATGCCAAAACCGGCTTTCACATATTAACGATGTTGTTCTGACCCTTGAAAAGAAAATAGACGAAATGGAGAACCACAGTAGAAGACCTAATTTGATTATTTTTGGCCTAACAGAACCAGAGAGTGAAAACGGCGAATCACTGGAAACAGCTGTAAATAAAGGTATCTTCCAAGAACTTCTCAAACTTAACCCGATAGCTATTGAACGAATATATAGATTAGGTCGTCCGTCCGCGAATAAGAAACGACCTGTCATCTTGAGATTGTTCGACACAAGAGACAAAGCGTTAATTTTTAAACAATGCCACAAACTGAATGCTACACTACTATATCAATAAGTGAAGACTATTCGCGAAAAGTTCGAGAAGTTAGAAGGAAGCTGTGGGCAAGTGCGAAAGAAAACCGCGAGAAGGGTGATAAAGTTTCCTTAGCTTTTGACAAATTATACATCAATAGTACAGCTTATATTTGGAGCGAGGAAAAAAATGAAAGAATACCTGTTAAAAAAAACGACGCAGAAAAACCATACCGCCCAACGACCCGCCGCCACGCGCAAGCGCAGAAATAGGCACGAGCGTCGCCGATGATCCAGACAATGTTTCGGAACTTTCATGTTTAGAAATCTTCCCACCTGCCATCCATAGCATTTCAGTTTCACCCAAGGACAAACGTCTGCGTATCGTGAATTTTAATGCTCGTAGCGTGGTGAACAGGACAGATTCCCTAGAAATTCACTTGCTACAACACGATCCGCACATCGCAGTCATAACGGAAACCTGGTTGCGCAGCGATATAACAAATGAACTTGTTTTACCCCCCAATTGCAAAGTATTTCGTAAGGATAGACTGCGCAGAGGTGGAGGACATAGCGGTTCTAGTTAAAAATCAAATCGGAGCCACGCTTATCGGTGATACTCCCGAACTAGAGTACCTATGCGTTAAGTTATCGTGCTGGGGTCAATCCTTTGTTCTGTTCGCATTTTATAGACAGCCCAAAGCTACACCAGACTACTTGAATATACTTAAAGAGCACATGTCTCTGTATCAAAATAAGAAAATTTTTTTCATCGGCTATCTTAACTTGCCTGGTGTCAATTGGGAGCTCCTCCAAGCAAACAATAAGGCTGATGCAAATGCTAACATTATTTTTGACATTATGCTAACACATGATCTTATTCAAGTGGTTAATGAACCCACGCGTGTGCAAGGATCATCACGTTCTATATTAGACGTTATTTTTTTAAACCGAACTTTTTCCGAGCATACCGTGTCAATCGAAGATGGCTTATCTGACCATTACCTTATTGCACTTTCCTTGCCCATTGTCAAAACTACCGTTCCTAAAACTAACAATACCAAATCTTTCAAATATTACACCAGAGCGGATCACGACAGCATAGTTGACTACATGGAAACTTGTCTTACGCGCTTTGCAGATAATGGTAGTGATGTGTCTACACTTTGGACCACGTTTGTTACAATGTGCAGGCATTGCATAGATACATTCATACCCACTAAAACTAAGAAAGTCAATAAAAGTACGCCTTGGATGACGCGTGGAATAGTACAACTAAAGCGCAAAATCAAACGAATAAAAAAGAAGCATCCACGCATGGTCGTTATCACGGAATTCCAAAACAAGCTATCATGTGCCGTGCGCGATTCAAAAAAGTTTTTATTTTTCCACATTACCGAACTTTATAAAAAAACGCACCGGATAAGTTTTGGGGATACCTTGGCAATAGCAAGAAGGCTATTACGGAAATTGCAGTTAATGGAACCATTCTTAACGACTTGAATGCCATTGAACAACATTTTAACTCTTATTTTCATAGCGTATTCTCCCGTGCACAATCAGGCCCATCTTTGAGTTCTGCAGGGTTTGAAGAGCATGAGGCGAACTTTATATCTTACCATGGCATTGTGTCTATGTTGCTCAATTTAAAAACCAAAACAACTCCTGGCCCTGACAACCTCCCGAATGTGTTTCTTAGGCGATACGCCGAAACTGTTGCCAAGTTCTTAGTGGTATTATTCAGAGCATCTTTGTTATGCGCGAAAGTGCCTGAGGATTGGAAGATGGCTCGAGTTGTTCCGGTCTTTAAAAAAGGCGATCGATTATTGCTCGAGAATTACCGCCCCATATCATTAACGTCATCTTGCTGCAAACTTTTCGAGCACATAATCGCAACTCGCATTAATGAATTCTTAGATGAACCCTGCATACTAACAAATGCTCAACATGGCTTCAGAAAAGGTTATTCCACTACCACACAATTAGTAACAATAATTGATTCAATTACCAAAGCTTTAGATGCCAACGGTCAAATTGATTTAGTGTTTTTAGACTTCAGTAAAGCATTCGATAGGGTAACTCACAAAAAGCTAATTTTAAAATTAAGGAACATTAACCTTCCGGACATCATAATTGCTTGGATTACAGACTATCTGGATAATCGCCAACAGTATGTTTCAGTTGACGATCACAACTCGGGATATCTACCAGTCACTTCAGGTGTTCCCCAGGGCAGCGTCCTGGGTCCATTGCTCTTTCTTTTATATATTAATGACATAGTTACCGTAGTCAAACCAGGAACGCAAATAAGGCTGTTTGCGGATGACTGCGTTGTATTTCGTACTATTAAGTCCGTGGATGATCAGGAGGAACTTAACTCTAGCTTGAATAATATATTTTTGTGGTGCGGAGAACGGAACAGGACAGACAGCTATAAGTTCTCCATCTTTCCCCGGACTGTTTCTGAATGGAATTCACTGCCCGCCCCTTACAACATGTGAATGTCTTTTGTATGTTTTTATTGTCTTTTTTGTTTTTACATAAAATGTGTTCTCCTTGCTGTTGAATGAGCAAGGCAAATCCTCGACTCTCCCTTGCGTTTGATGTGCAATTCCCTTGATTTTTTTAACATTGTTCTGTTTGCACCATGGATTGATTTAGGTATTGTGTTTTGATATTTTCATTAAGGGTTTCTCTGAGCAATATATCGTTGTAAAGTCTATATATTTTATGAATGTATACGGACGTATCTTGTATATGCCTTGTACTAATTGTCTGCCCGTCCTGCAAGGACCACAATGTGGTCTGCAGTATGTACTAACTAAATTAATAAATTTCATTCAAATGAAACAAGGTTGGTTACAGTTAACAAATCCCGAAGCAAACGTTTTTTGCATACCCGTTTGATCCTACACTACATAGATTATATCAAAACATTTGCGAATGTATCGAAGTATTTTAAGACATAAATAGAAGGTATCGTATAGGATAGAATATTTGTGGTGGTAACTTGTATGTGGTATCTCAAGTACTTGTTGCCCGAGTATCTTGTATCTTATCATGATAAGGATTGCAAATTATCTTTGCGCAGCCCAGAGTGCTAATTAAACTAACAAGCATAGAGCCGCACCCGCACAAGCAAACATGATGACATCTCACTGGATAACTGTGCAAGCTCGCTGTCAAATCAGTCGTGTGAGGAAGCGAGGCTGGAACAGCAAATGAACGATTCGTACTGCCTCTCGAACTAAACACCAACTAAGCCGCAAGAACACAGCACACACAAACCTATCAGCACTAGGCGCACTCTGTCCCCGTCATTGATCGCTTTCAGTAAAGGGCTCTCGCGGCCACGCCATACGCAGCCGCCGCCGTAGTAGAACCCCCACCCCCTTCCCTGCCATCACCGCGGTGCCCTGCGTATGACGAAAGGTTGCGCGATTCCACCCTACTTCCTTCTCCTACGCGAGCAAGACTGATCCACCATCAGCTTGCCATCACAAGCTTTCAGTCGCATCTACTAAAAGTGGTGCGCGGCGACGATGATATCGCCTTTGGACTTTGTACTCAACATCACGGCAACACCAATGCCGACGGCAGTAATATGGCTGGAATGGCCATATCATTGCTATCGCAATTAAAGGGACAATTAGGGCGAGCGACGTCTGACCCAGTCAGCGCATGAGGCTGCCAATCTGCAGTTGCAAGAAAGTAGACCAGTATGTTTGTAGACTTACCACGTCTGAATTCGGAACAGGGGATGTACAGTATTGTTTTCTGGCTTGGACGCTGCACATATAGGTACAGTGAATCCAACAAGGACGATGACATTAACGAAACCGTCTCTATTTTTATCAAAAGACAAGACGAAAGGGAATAACGAGCAGACAATCTATAAGGCATTCCAACAAGGAAGCTTTATTTATTGATCTGTATCCATATAGGAACTATTAGTATAGAAACGTGAGTTGCTGGGCCAGTTGGTTCGTGTTTAAATAAAAGAAAGTAGCGGAAACTAAGGTGCATCGCCAGAAGGAGGCACACACACGCACACACACACAGTGGCCGGACTTACAAAAATATTCAAAAGGCGGGATACTTGGCCGTCCCCGCATGAATTAAGTCAGAACACGGGACATTTACTGAATTGTCAGACTGCCCCGCTAAATTTGGGATCGCAAGTAATCTTAGCAATTGGCAAGGTTTTTATACTTCACTACCTTCGGGATTGTACAACGCTTTTATGCTTCATACAGTATCCGCGTAACATTTAGGAAAATTGGGTCGAACAGGTAAAAGATCCTTCGTATTATTACACGGAATGTTCAGTGTTATGGGAAACACTGGCTCCTCGGTCACTGAGGTCACTGGCGGTCACTTCAGTGAGATTATCTTTTAGTACTAGAGATTCCTTGTGTTAAAATTATTGAAACAACGTGCGACTGGACAAGAAATAACCGCCGATTTTTTTCTGCGCAACATTTGGCAAATATGTCGAAACCGGTATTTTATTTTTCATGGAATTTGCTACAAGTCGATTAGCCTTGCGCACTGCCGAGCAGCAACTTGTGAATTGCAATATGTCCAGTATGGCACATAGTTTAAATTTTAATTTGTAATTTCTTGGTTAATAACTCGAATATGCATTACGATTCCATGTACAAGTCAACCTGTTCGAGTAGGTTGGTTCAAAAACTAGAATTGTGCTATATATCACTCGCGACATTTAAAAAAATATGTAAAACGTGTATATATTAACCCCGTATAGTATATTAACTAAAAGCACCCGGAAAAATAAAAGGCACACCACACCACCCAGATTCCGTACGTCCCAGTAGCGTCCAGTCAGAGATGGGCTGCGAGAGCAAATTTGATGCATAGAAGAAACATAAATCATGCATACATGGCATGATGTGTCGAAGACAGCACAAAAAGAAACCGTTGTGCTTAGCCCCAGTCTATCCGCGTTTCCTTGGCCCACGAGAATACTGTGCACACATATGTGTTCCGCGCGCTGTGCTTATCTGTTTGGTCCGTTTACCTCGCATTTTTAAAACGTTCTACATGCAGCCAAGGACAAAGGCATTTCAGCAAAAATGCAATAATAAGTCAACCGTTCCGCTTGTTATGTTTTCTTGCTTCTAGAGTGGCAGAATTGGCCTGTATTTCAGCGCATGATGAGTGATAACTGCGTGTTGTCCAAAATATTGCGCGGTATGATCCTATTGAAAAACTTTCGCTTAAACCATCTCCGGATGACTGTCCAGGGTGATGCACTGAGCGTTCAATCAACGTAGCTACACAAGGTACTACCACTGCCAAAACCCTTATGTGTGCGATGTGTACTGCACTGGATATCTTCTCTCTGGTTTCTCTAAAAAGACCCAGCGCCGTCTATCGGTGCCACCGGGAACCCTACGTATGGCCTCCGAAACGCATGGCGCGCCGTTTGCGCGCTGAGAAACTCATCCTGAAACAGCGGCTTTCCTCTCCTGCTCTTTTTTTCTTGTCACGCTGCATCATCTACTAGCTCTGTCAAGAAGTACTGCGTCGCCTGCGTGAGGAGATTCGCAACGCGTCGGTTTTGCGACCGCTGAGAATTGTTGCCTCCCAGGCCGCACGCCAAGTGGCGCGTAATAAGTGACCCAAGTTAGTGAGAGGTGATTTGAAGGGGAGCACGTACCAACTGCATTAGTGACAGGTGATTTGAAGGGGAGCACGTACCAACTGCATTTGTGGCGCGGCTTGCTAAAGCGTTGGGCTCCTGCCCTTGAGGAACCCCTGTTAAGTGTGTCACATTGTGCCCAGCACTAAGGCCCCTCCGTGCGTTTTTTCCCTGCCAGATTAATTACCGCCAACCTACCCTTCTCCTCCGCGCTCCTCCCTCGCTCAACCCCTCAGCCGCCAGCGTCAAGAAGAACATACCTTGTTCCAGCTTCCTGCTTCAGCTGGAAATAACGTCACTGCTGCATTAAAGATCGGAAATGCGGAAGTCTAAAAGCAAGGAAGGAAAAGCCCGGAAAACGTATTGCGGAAGTAGAACTGGTATGAGCGACGAATGGGGGAATAGCGGGGCACACTAAATGTTGGCTAAACTTAGCAAAAGCGGCTGTGGCGCTTAGAGGAGAGGAGCTTAGGTGGCTTCACCCAGGACAGGTAAAATTTCAATGGATTTCTAGTGGTACAATCTGCGGGACAAAAACACCCATCTCAAAGTCGACAGCTCGAAATACAGCCGTGCAACTCTACCGTGAAGTGCCCGCTCGGTGATGAGTAGATTCCGCACAGCTTCAGAGAATTTAAAGATATGTATATATTTTTTGTCATTATACAGTGGCCGGTGATTATTACTGACGTTAACGTCAAACTTGTTTATTGAAAACCGCCACGCACCTTGTGGCACAAACCCAGCGAAATAAGTGGGCATCAGAGGGGCTCAGTGAACAGCAGCACGAAACGACTGCCACATACACAGTACTTCACGTCAGCATGAAGAGATTCATTAAAGAGCGGTATATACCCAGCACCGCATCCGCAGCGACCAATGCCTCCGTGAAGGAGATACGCTAAAGCGGTGTAAATACCGAGTAAGGCATCCGCAGTGACCCGCGTCGCACTCAAATAGATTCATTGAATAGAGGTATATACCAAGTACCCCATCCACAGCGACCCACGTCCCCTCCAAAGAGATTCGTTGAAGGGAGGTACATACCCAGTACCGCATCAGCACTGACCCACGTCGCGGTCAATGCGATTCATTGAAGAGAGTTATATACCCACTACCGCATCCGCAGCCGCGGTCAAAGAGATTAATTGAAGGCAGGTATATGCCCACAACGGAATCCACAGTGACCCACGTCGCCGCCAAAGAGATTCGTCGAAAGGCGGTATATACCGAGTTTTATATTCGCAGTGACCGACGTCGCCGTCAAAACATTCGTTGAAAGGCGGTATATACCAAGTTCTGCATTCTCAGTGACCGACGTCGCCGTCAAAGAGATTCGTTGAATAGCGGTATACACCCAGTAGCGAATCCGCAGTGACCCACATCGCCTTCAAAAAGATTCGCTGAAAAGCGGTATATACCCAGTACCGCATCCGCATTGACCCACGTCGCCATAACAGAGAATCGTTGAAGAGCAGTGTATACGCAGTACCGCATCCGCAGTGACCCACGTAGCCGTCGAAGACGATTGCTGAAGAGTTACACAGCGGCACATGCAGTGACCCAAGTTGATTCCATGAATGGTTTCGGTATCTGTTCCCTGAGCACAGCAGCCTGACGCACTATAAATTTCAGCATGCTCTATGGAGAGACCTAGGTATTCGCAAAACAGCCTATGGACATCCATAGATAGATAGATAGATAGATAGATAGATAGATAGATAGATAGATAGATAGATAGATAGATAGATAGATAGATAGATAGATAGATAGATAGATAGATAGATAGATAGATAGATAGATAGATAGATAGATAGATAGATAGATAGATAGATAGATAGATAGATAGATAGATAGATAGATAGATAGATAGATAGATAGATAGATAGATAGATAGATAGATAGATAGATAGATAGATAGATAGATAGATAGATAGATAGATAGATAGATAGATAGATAGATAGATAGATAGATAGATAGATAGATAGATAGATAGATAGATAGATAGATAGATAGATAGATAGATAGATAGATAGATAGATAGATAGATAGATAGATAGATAGATAGACCCAGACAGCGTCTAGTACACTGAGAATTCTATTCGCATAAAATTTACTTATGCAGCCACTGGGCTCTTACCCGATTCCAATGTGAAGCGGAATGTGTCAGGGCTGCTTCCTTCGAACAAATACAAGCTAACCGTTCGTCTGCAGAAAAGAAATTTTAAGAAGAAATAAATACACATTTACATTGTGGAACAAAATATTTTTGAATACATGGAAGACTTGTCTATTTCGATTTAATTGGAGAATATTTGTTTGATATGTGTCGTTAATATACCCCGAATAAGATTTTCGTAATACGTCCTGCAATACTCGTTAAAACGAACTCTGGTTTTGCGCGCACAATATTTGATTGACATAACAGAGAACATAATTACGAAGAAATACGCTCTTACGAAATACAGGAACCGGGAGATGCGTTTTAGGAATGCATCAATTCTCGCATGCAATGTTATAGACATCGAAAACGTAACTGTTCCATGCACTGACTGTAAACAAATTTAGTTCACGACAGTTGGTAGATAGCATGACCGCTGTCTTACTTCATCTTGAACTCACGCTCTGCATATGATGACATTAGCATTGTCCGCAGAATGTCTATATTTTTAATATATTTATTGCAAAATGTAGTATGATGCAAGGCCTGCTGAGGAAGCGTATAAACGAACATACCCTGATATATTTCCGCTCATGAAACCTTAGCGGCTTCGGTCACACATACAATCATTCTTGCAGAAATCAACTTGTACATATGCTTCTACAGCGGGAAATATCAACTCACTTCGAATTACCACCATGACCTCCAAAAAGATAAATGTATTCCGCCTTCTTCTCTTCCGGTAGCAGCCACATTCTCCTCGCTGTCATGCATTCGTATATCGTGTCGTTGTCATTGTCAGAGACGGCGACTGCGAAAGGGAAATTTTCGAAGACCTGCATGCAAGACCATCATAAGTGTATGTGGGTTAATTCTTTACGAAAGTGGTCATGAATCGCGTTGTTTTGTAATGAGCAAATGAATAGGGTTGTTACAAGAAGTCAAGGCAGCATGCACAAAGGGAGAGTTTTTTTTAACTTCGCGCCATGACACACTTAAGTTGTGCATGTCTGTACTACCTCGGTATTGAATGAGGAAAAATTGCGAGAACCAAATGTGCTCTATTCATTGCCAGATGCAACCACATAGAGCAAACAAAACCCATCATGGGGAACTGCAGGTCTTGCAAATCCTCCACAATAAGTGCATGACAAAATCGCTTCTCAAACAGAACCACGGTCACAGGTTCGCGCCTGTTCTTTTAACCCCACTTGTGAATCCTTCTGCAGCCATTGATAATTTTGTCCATTTCAATCATTTTTCCCTAAAGCAAGAAAACTGAATGTCGTTCTCTTGTTTGTTATACACGTGGCATACAGGTGGGATCGACTCCAATGCAATCGGGGAAAAAAAAATAGCGAGATGGACTTTTATTGTCTATCATAATTTAAAGTCCTCATTATTGCAGATATTGATAAAAAGGCTAAGAGAGATGTCGACGACTATGACTAAATGTCGTAAAAACTACACATTCTTTGTCTCCGGCAGAAAGCAGAAACACCCACTTCGCGCAAAATGTATCATGGATACTTGGCAACGTACTTCTGACGTTACGTTTACAACAGCGAAATTGTCGCACTTATAGCCGCCCGTCTCCTCTCAAGGTTCCGTGCCATCTCTCCTCAAGGTTCCTTGCATAGCAAGAGAACAGATGTCGAACCAACAGGGCCAGAAGTCCACTCTTACAATGTGATACGAGGCTTCTGAAGCACACTATGCGGCTTGCACTTGCGTCAACTGTTACCTTGAAGCTGTCTGGAACATCGCTAGTTTCCTGAGCTGCTGCGAGCGACCGCTGCAAGGTAGTGGCGAGAACAAGCAGAAGGCACAAGCGCTGCATGCTGTTTTAGCGAAGAGTGGCCTAGTGAGAGTAACGCCCGACCGAGCGTCCCTTATGTTATGCCCTTTTTGGCACGTGAGATATGCAGAAACCGAGGCATATTGCCTCTTTTTGTAGAAAATTTCAGCAGTGATTGGCATACTTGTGCTTGTAGAGCCCGTCTGTAAAAGAAAACTCATTTGTCGTGCTATCAAACAATTCAATGTACATTAATTAGATACGTGATAAGAAATTTCAATTTAGTATCACTTTGTCACTCTAATCCTACTGCGACATAGATAAGGAAAGATGGGACAGTTGCGTAAATCATGAAGAAATTACACTGTTTCAAAGTATAAGTACTGTAAATGTGATCTTCATGGGCGTAACTGCGTCGTATTATTGTAAACACAAGACATGTAGTTGTGAGAACACTTTCTATCTGGTTTGCAGGCATATTTTAGTTCATCCTAATGAAACATACGAACACAAAAATATTGCTGCGGTACCTAAAGAGTTGCTTATGGTTGGAAAAAAATGGATTCTTGAGCGGTATCTATCCCTGCCACACAGTTCGTTTATATAGGGCAGCTCACTTATCGCGGTGTCAGCATCGGAATTTCATTCTTTCCCCCAGAATAACATGTACTTCGCGTTGGAAGCTCAGATATAGAAAGGGGCCTATCACGGTCGCTACACGCACATTGCTGTAAATGTAATTGGATATGACATTAAGTAGATATTGCCTTAGGCGACTGCATAAAGACAACCTTAACTTAAAAAAGAAGCATTTGTTCCGAGAATTTAATTAGGGGCTAAATGAACTGCATGAAACATAAGGATCGAGATGAGCGGTATGTGCTGCTCATCTGTGCCGCGGTATGGCAAGCGTAATCAGTCTTGAAAACGACACAAATGTTGCCATATTTCAGCGTCAGAAATGGGCCGAGCAGATCAAGACTGACGCGAAAGAATAGATCTGAGGGCACACTGTCGCGGTGAAGGCGTCCAGCAAGCAGCACATCAGCTTTTTGCGGCGCTGATAGAGAGCACAGTCTGCAACGTAGCGGTGCACAAAGCGGTAAACGCCTAGTCAGTAGCATCGGCGCCGTACTCGTTCATTGACCATTTCTGAACCGCTGAGCTGGCCTGCAGTAAGGGTGTCATGCAACTGCTCAAGAACTGATGCCCGAGAGGGCGCGGTACAACAAATGAAAATTCTGTTCCTTCAGGGCGTAAGCTGCGATGTTAGGGAACGTCGTCGTGGAGCACGAACATGGGCAGCGAGGGCTCCCACTGTCCAGAATTGACATGATAGATGAGAACACATAAGCAGTCATCTCGTCGTTGTTCAGTGCGGATGTCCTGCAGATCAGAAATGGTCAACACGATATATTCGGCGTCGTGGGCATCATATTCAGATCGGTCGACAGGATGACTGGATTGGCAGTCGACGTCCTTGTGCAAAGACCTGATTTGTACAAAACAGGAAATTAATATTCTTGGAGCCGTACCGCCCTTCTACCCAATCGTCCAGTGCGGTGCCTAAGTGAGAAGAGCCAGCACAAGGCGTGGTTATCTCTTAACACGGAAAATGTGCGGCCGCACAAGTAGGGGCGGCATTCGGCAACTGCCCAAACTAACGCCAGCCACTCCCATTCGGTCATTAAAATTTGGTCGTGGCGTGTGACACGAGCCGCTTGGGGTATGCAATTACGCGCTCTGCGTTACGCTGCCACTGAACAAGCCCAAATTCTATGGCCACTGGCGTCCCTATGAACTTCAGTGGCGACAGACGGATCATAATGAGCTAGCAACGGGGAAGCCGGGAGCAACCGTACGAGAGCGGAGAAGGCTTTGGTTTGAGCAAGGCCCCATGTGAAACCAACGTAATTCTTAAATAAGTCAGCGAGTGTGGGAATGGCTACCGCAAAATTTTTGACAAAGCGACGGAAATATGACCGTAGCCGAACAAAGCTTCTTACGTCTGTGACGGAAGACAGAACAGCAAAGTTCTAGACAACGCGAATCTTGTCAAGGTCGGTTTGAAGGCCAGCGGCACTTACTAGATGGCGAAGATCGGTAATTTGACGACACCCAAAGTGGCACTGAGATGAGTGCAATAACAGGCCGGCGCATCTGACAACAGGAAGAACAGCCGACAGACACGCTGGATGACTCGTGAAAGCTGGTAAAAAGACTATGACATCGTATAGATAACACAGACATGTCGACCATGTATTGCTGCGAAGGAATCCATCATTCTTTCGAGGGTTGTTGGGGGATTAAAAAGGTCGAACGGCGTAACCTTAAATTGGTAGAGTCTGTGACGTGTTACAAAGGCCGTTTACGCACGGTCAATGCCATCTACTGAGATTTGCCAATTGCCCGATGGGAGGTCTATCGAAGAAAACTACTTCGCTCCATGCAAGCAGTCCAAGGCGTCAATACGTGGCAAAGGGTAGATATCCTTGCGTGTGATTTGGTTGAGGTTTCTGTAATTCTCATAAAAGCGTCTACTGCCGTCTTCTTTATTGATAAGGACAACAGGGGATGCCCACGAACTGCAAGATGGCTCGATGATACCTTTAGTCCACATCTTATCGACTTTTCGTTGTATCACTTGTCGTTCAGCATGTGGAACAAGGTACTGCCGGCGGCGTATCGGATTGGGGACTGCGGTATAGATACGATGGGTGACCACCAAAGTCTTGGCTAAAGGGCGGCCATCAAGGTAAAAAATGTCACGGTAAGATTCCAAGAGATGGCGGAGGTCAGCAGGTTGTGCTGGAAGAAGATCAGGTGCAATCATGTTGCACCTGATCGTCTGTGAGAGCCGATGAATTGGAAGTTCCTTTACAGGCTGACAGAATTTCGGCGTCTAGACCCGATATCTCGCAATTGCTCACAGTCACAATCTTGCCCAAAGACATGCCTGCGGAAAGAATCTGAGTCGAGCAGTTAAAATTTGGCGAGGGACCGAAGTCTGATTGCCTGTAACAGAGAGCACTGTACAGGGAACGGCAAGATTTCTTTCAAGGAGTACGTTAGCGGCGGCACATAGTACATAGACGCCGTCAGGAAGAGATGGGAACGACAGTAGAGTGACGTATGTAGCAGCTTGAGGCCACTGGCGGATGTCTTCGGGAGAGCATAACCGTGGTTGTGTGATTGGTGGACTGTAGCAGCAGTGGGGCTGTTCAAGCTGAATGACACTAGACGCGCAAACAAAGAATGCTGAATGGCGGCGATAAAAAGTATAAGCTGAGTATAAACTCATAGGGCATTCTTCCAAAACGGCAAAGAAAACAGTGGTTATGCGCCTCACGGTGCCTATGTGTGCGTTGCACATACCAAAGCAGCACAGGCGGTCCTTCGTGGGCGACACAAAGAGGGCGTGATACAGGGGGTGTGAGAATTTTGTTGAGGCGCCGCCGCAATTCGGCACTCACCAAGGATACGTGCGCGCCAGTGTCAATGAGTGCTGGGAAACTGATGTCATCCACAAACGTCCATGAAGTTCTGTTTAGATGGCAAAGTAATCAGAGGGTTCTGACCATGAGTCGTCAATGCCACGTCACTTCCGGGAGCTGCGTCGTTCAGTGTACGGTAGACAGGCGTCGGGGCAGCATCGAAGACGGCGGGAGTTAAGCTGGTGGCAATAGGGAGAATCGTCGATGCGCTGGTGGCGGACGGCACTCGTGACGTGGGAATGACGACGAGGTACTGTTCCATGGAGCACAAGCGTCATTGTTTGACTGTTGCAATGCCTATGGAGACTGGTAACGACGCTCACTCTCTTCAGGGTGGTAATACCCGGTGAATGGTGGTCGCACAGGGGAGGAGACAGTATGGTTGTTGCAGTAACGAGCAGCCTGACTAATGCGCAGAAAGGCAAGACAGATTGGAGGATCGTCCGCGGTTCGTCACTCAGCTGGATTTCGGTAGCGTGCAGGATACCGCGGCGCAGTCAGTGAACCTGGAGCATGCGACAACTGTGAAGCGGCAGTGGCACATACAGAATTAATTCCAAGATTAGCGAGTTCGCGGACTCTTGCCAAAACAACGGCTGAGGTAGGCAAGTTGTTCGGCTCACTGGGGTGGGAAAGAAAGCTGCAGGAGTCAGGGCTTCAAGTTCTCGGCGCATTATTCACTTCATCTGATCATGATGATAGTTGCTCTCCTAGCCTATCGTCACAAGAGGATGGCGCAGCTGTGTTCGGCAGACGTGCGAATGGCGTTGCAATGCGGTGGCTCTTTTCCTACTCAAAGCGTTGAAACTCTTTTATGGTGGTCTGTACTGGTTCCCAAGTTTTCCGCATGAGCAGGTCGAAGGCGTCCTGAGCGATCCCCTTCATTACATGGCTAGCCTTGGCTCACTCAGCCATATCGCTGCCCGTCTTTCGGCACCAAGCACCACGTCCTGGATGGAAGAGACGTATTATTCTGTGGACGTGTGGGCGTGGGTCACAAGTTCTTGCTTAGTGGTGCTCTCCCGCTTTGCGGGACGGCCGAACAAGTCCCTCAGCTTCTTCTTGCACGTGCCCCAGTCGTTAAGCTCTTTCTCGCGATTGTCATAACAAACCTTCACCCGGCCTTGTAGGTAGAAGGCAAAATTAGCCGACATAATCTTCGGACCGCATTTGCTGTGGGCACTTACACAATCGTACGTTGGGATCCAGACTTCTACATCGAGGTGATCGCTTGCGCAGAAAGTTCCTGGTTGCCGCTCCTGAGCCAGCACAAGCGTAGGGTTTGTAAGAGCTGATGTGCACTGCATCATGTCTGGTCCTGTTTCCTCCGTTATGTTGTGCAGTCCGAGGTGACGACCCCTGCGGAGCTCCGTTGTTGTTTCTCGTGGGTACCAGCACCTCCACGAATTTGTTACGTTGCAGAAGTCACATATACAGATATATTTACAATATTTACAAGAGACCCGCCGTGGTTGCTCAGTGCTATGGTGTTGGGCTGCTGAGTACGAGATCGTGGGATCGACGCCCGGCCATGCCGGCCACATTTCGATCGGGGCGAAATGTAAAAACACGGGTGCACTTAGATTTAGGTGCACGTTAAAGAACCCCGGTGGTCAAAATTTCCGGGGTCCTCCACTACGGTGTGCCTCATTATCAGAAAGTGGTTTTGCCACGGAAAACACCATAATTTAATTTAATATGTACAAGAAGTGCAACGATGCATAAATAAGAATGTTATCGAAACCGATTCCACATCTTCACGTCCTACTTGGTGCCACCCTTGGTCGCGCCGTAAGAATATTTTGAAACAATGAAGCAAAATACGAGAAATGACGCTCAAAGGAGTAGTACATGGCTGCAAAACCAAGTACACCCATTTCTTTTTGAAAATTGGCTAAATAAAAAGTAAAAGAATGAGAGTGCTGCAATTTTTGGTGTTTATGGCAACAACAGGTAGTGTAGAAACTTTTCCCACTATTATATGTAGCGAAAAACCTTGCACCCTGAAAGCTGCTGATTCTTACAACAGCTGCACCTCCCCCTCCATTCCCAGCCTTAAACGTGGCAAATCGAATTATAATTAGGGAAAAGTGAGGTTTTCCTTTTTAGCGACATATTGTAGCATGTAAACATGATGAAATATGTGGCAGAGGATACAAAATTGAATGAATACCATTAGCGACTATCGCTTCCTCATATTCGTATCAGATATTTCGGTTTGCGTTAGGAGGTCAGACTTATTAAAATGTACTCGAATACGTCCTCCCTCACCGCCGTTTTTGTTTAAGCTGGCTGTCAGGTACCATAAATTCTGAACAGATCGAACAGCAGCACCTTCAGCTGTCCACAGTTTTTTACTGTTTATGGAATGCTAATGAAGACGCCCATTTCTGATGCACTCGAAGAAGATTGGTGAAATGGAATACACATAAACAAAGCTCTAGCGAATGACATTACCTGAAGCTAGAGCTTTTGGTATTTCTAGTAATTAACGCCAGGTTTTGCAGGGCATGCTCGATGTTTCTAAATGATTCAATTGTTCAGTGTGTAGAGTGATTTAACCGACTAGCTACTGCTAATTTTGTAACTTAACTGCAGGCATTGTTGCACCATTGCAGGGAGCATCACTGGTTTATTCGACCTATGTGTCCATCTCGATCGAGTCGCTTGTGCTGTAAACTGCTTTTTATTCGTTCAAATTGTACAAGTACTATGAAGGTGCCGCATTAATTTAATGCTATTGAAGTGGCATGTGGTGCCAGCCGTACTGGTTTTTCACAAATATTCATCCGATGTCAGCACAAATTTTAAACTGAACGCTTAACCTTGCTGCAAGCACATAGTTTCGTATACATTCTGGATATTATCCTGTAGATAAAGGTTTGCGGTAATCCGTGCAACTATTGTGCCTTGGCACACAACCTTGTGTTTCCTATGTAGCGTAGTGTATGTTTCACGGTGTTCTGCTAAATGGAGGTGTAATATCTTTGAAGAGCTATTGACGAGGTTGGCGATCAGGTCGTGCAAGGTTACATACATTCAGGAATAGCAAGAAACGAAAACAGAATCTGTTAGGCTCACTTACAGGCTTCTTAGCTCCTTCCCTCCGAACTTCATATGTGCTCGACATGTGGGAACACAGTTATGCGCCTCCAAGAGCTATTGACAAATATTAACTTGTACAATGCTCAACTGTGAGACAGCAAACAGCAGGGCTTCATGTAGAGGCGCGGTGGTATGAAATTATGAATTATGTAGCAGAAATGTTGGATGGCCCTCCTAAAAAAAAACTCGTAAGAAATCCTGACACTGAGTGGGTGTGTTCGCAAAAAACAAGGAAAGGCGTTGGCTACTTGGACGTAAACGAACACTGATGGTTTAATTTTTCATATCTGTAGAAGTGTAGCTTTTGTTTTCGAGCTGGCTTTTAGAATATACTGAAGGAGAAAGAAAAATCAGGTTCAGTGAACATCCGCTTGATATGTTCATCCCAATTTATTTCAGTGGTAGAGAATAATAATTACCCGCCTTGGTTGCTTAGTGGGTATGGTGTTGGGCTGCTAAGCACAAGGTCGCGGGATCAAATCCCGTCCATGGCGGCCGTATTCGATGGGGGCGAAATGCCAAAACACCCGTGTACTTAGATATAGGTGCACGTTAAAGAGCTCGAGGTGGGCGAAATTTCCGGATGCCACCACTACGGAGTGCCTCATAATCAGAAAGTGCGTTGGGCACGTAAAACCCCATAGTTTCATTTTTTCGCACAATAATTTTACAGAATTTCATACACTGTCCTGGAACTTGTTGTAATTTGTCGGGTTTTGTTGTCCAGAGTTTATTAGTGTTGCTGTCCATCTTTCCCTAAGTGTGCAATATTTTGAAGGTCGCAGCCATGCGGTGTCATTTTTTTCGATTATATGTCTCGCAAAAATGTACTGCGCTCACATCGGGAATAGGTCTCTTACAAGTATGAAATTGCGCTATCTGCTTCAGTTTCATCCATTGGTTGTACTCAATTTATTTTAAATTATGTTTATATATTTCATATATATATATTTCTTTATAATTTATTTTAATTAAAAATTTTAGATAGGATTCAGCATTGCAGTTGTAAATGTCTCAAAGTCAAATCTCGGAAACGCACGCAGAGAACAAGCTGCACGTGCTTTTATAATGACTATATCAGACCATTTGAATTTCCTAAAGGCGCTGATGCTTTCGCAGCCTCTTTCAGAACTGGCGCTGATGTCAAGAACGAGACGTCATGTCAGAATAAACAGTATTTTCTGCTCCTAGGAAGAATTCAGCAGAGTGTTGTTTCCTTCATAATATATAAATAAATGAAGACAAAGAGAGCTTCACACAAATTTTGCGGTAAGGGAAAATCATATGATGCCGGCATGGCTGTGACTCCGTTTGCCTCGTTGAGTTGACACGAATCTCGCTACTTCAAGTAAATGTTTCGCGGCGACTCTTGTCATGCCAAGAAATTTGCCTAAAAAATAAGACAAGCTTAGAGATCCGGTGAGCATTAATATCGAACCCTCCAACCTGGGTTTTCCTTTCATTGAAGCATCATGTATAAAATACAGAAGGCCTCGTTCCTGAGCCACCTTCATGAAGCTAGATTAGTACTGCTCATCGGGTCGTGGAATGAGATTTCAGATTGCGGCTGTACTGCTAAATACGTACTCCTAGCGGATAGTCTACAACGTATTTCCGTGCCGCGTGATTCGGCAAATATTGGGCGCTGTAATGAAAATCTATTCCAAACTTTTCTGTTGCAATTTTACAATCGGTCCTCGGTGGGAGGTCAATAAATTTTCGGGCCACCCCCGCTGCGCCTGCCTTTCCCACGATGTTAAGAAACCCGCTAAAACTCATGATGTGATATAACAATATCTCATGAAATGTGCACTCTGATTATGCATGATTAAACCACACGAAAGAAAAATAATTTGTGATTATTTGGCATTATTGAGAAAGGCGTCTTTTGGCCAATTGCTATTGGTGACACGTTCTCGATCTGCGCCTAGTTCGCCTGTCTGTCATGCGACATCACACTACCTCGAAGACTCACTGCGTCAAAGCGATGCGTATGTGTTGAAGGTGAATGAGTACGCCGATCAAAACTGAATTTTTTCTGTGTACCCGGAGAGAGACTTCCCCGTTCTGACAGGAATAGAAGCTGCGTGCCGATCGATCTAGCACTAGCCACTCGTAGCTGGAGGGGAGCATGGATTTATATTTGTAAATAAAAAAAAAAACTCGTGACAATATAACGTTATCGAGACCCTACGGCACCGTACACAGCATCGCTCTGCCGACTCTTATTTGCCTAGAATCAGGTTTAGCGGCGTTTTTAACCTTCTGCTGCACGTCGCCGCAATTTTCGACCAGCTACCGCAATCTTAGTAAAGGGAAGCGGAGCAATCGCAGAAGCTGGCAGCACCCTTTTCATCTGGTTATCTATTTTCCCTGTGCTTGTTGGGCAAGATCGAACCTCTCTCCCCATGAGCGTGCTCTTCGCTTCTTGCCTGACAATGGGATAACAAATGCTACATGTAGGCAATGCTATTCGCCTTGAAAGCAAAAAATTGACATCCTACGCGGGAGAAGCGCGTTTCATTACGCTTTTCGATCAACGCTTCAGGTTACCACCCAATGCTTGCGTGGGTGGTTACGTAAATTTGATGTAATTAGACTGGAATATAAACAGATTAGAATAGGTTTACCTTATAGGGGCCCTAAGCTGCATGAAAATGGAAACTGTCATTATGCTGGAGTGAGGAATCCCGGCAGCAGCCAAGACCTAATTGACATTCGCGAATTTCTCGCTTCAACGCGAAAGAAAGGTCAAAAGCACAGCGCAAACGAAGGTACTGGTGCTACGCGCACTCTCTAATCATTGCAAATCGCTTTGAAGATGAGGCCTGCACGGGCGCGTACTTATGCCACGCCGTGATCGCTTTCACGATAGGCGCCCGCATGGCCGCGCCGTAAGCAGCTGCCGCCGGATACACCCCACCCCCCCCCCTCCCCGCTTCCCTTGCCTCCCCTGATTCCCGTGCCTCGCGCGCGACAGGACAGGGCGCGCTTCCGGCTCGCCTTTCTCGGTCGCACACGCGAGATTGAGCCGCGTTCGCCGGCTCACTCTCCCACGCTTCCGCTCGCGCATACACTTCATAGAGTAACAGCAAACCACAGGAGTGGACACTCGAGCCGTTTCGCGGTTGAGCGATGAAGATTCCCTGATTCCGCTAGATGGCAGAGCATAAAAATAAAAACGTGGCGGCGGCTACGACCGTGGCTAGCACCTTGAACGAAGTGTTGCCGGGTTTGGCTATATATCGCCAAATTGGGCGAGAGCAAAAAAAATTGGCGTCGACTCGGGCGCATTGGCAATGCTGCTATATTTCGGCTACTAACAATGTGCGACTTCGCTTTGAATAGGCGATAAGCGGCGCCTTAACTCAATCGAGAGGGGGCTCTCACCTAGTAGAAAGAATCTCGAAGGCTATGCTTTAGCTGGATGAGCCGGCAGCGCAGCAGTGCGTGTGTGCATGCACGAAATGCCCGCTGCTCCTACCCCCCCCCCCTCTCCGCGCCGTTGTCTGAGCCGGTGGTTTTGATCTTTGATGCACTTAAAGCCGGCCGAGGCAACTCCACTGCTTCGGTTGTTGTGGGGTGCCGTGCGGTGTGCAGCGATGGCGTAGAAGTAGATCATCCGCCTCGCCTGCAAAAGGACCGTGGCTCAAATCCCAGTGCTGCACAATTTTCCACCAGATAAAAAAAAATGAGAGGGCTGACAAAATTGTATAAACTGGCCTGGAGTGTTGACTGACCCTGGTGACCAGAACAGATAACATACTCCCTCACCAGAGGAGGATGGACCACCATTCTGCAGTACTTGGCCTACCTCCTATATGAATACAACAATCAAACCCCGGCCCTCAATCCCCAGCACCTGCTGAGCAACCTGTGACGTAGCAGAGAGTGCTAAGAATCTCTGGATCCGGACAGGCCGCCATTGGAATCGGAACCTGGCAACGTTTAATGCGGGAACGTTATCTATTGAGGTGAGTCTAGCAGTGCTATTGAAGGAATTAGCGGGCATTAAATGGGATATAAAATGGCTCAGTGACATTAGGAGGACAAATGAAGCATATACAGTGCTAAAAGGCGTTCACTTCCTGTGCTACCGGGACTTAGCGGAGAGACGAGAACTAAGAGTCGGATTCCTGATTAATAAGGATATAGCTGGTAACATACAGGAATTCTATAGGCTTGACGAGAGAGTGGCAGGTCTTGTTGTGAAACTTAATGGGAAGTACAAGTTGAAGTTCGTACAGGTCTAGGCGCCTAAATCCAGTCATGATGACCAGCAAGTCGAAAGCTTCTATGAAGACGTGGAATCGGCGATGGGTAAAGTCAAAACAAAATACACTGTACTGATGGGCGACTTCAATGCCAAGGTAGGCAAGAAGCAGGCTTGAGACAAGGCAGTAGGGGAATATGGCATAGGCACTAGGAATAGCAGGGGAGATTTATTAGTAGAGTTTGTGGAACAGAATAATATGCGGATATTAAATGCCTTCTTCTGCAAGCGGCATTACCGAATATGGACGTGGCTGAGCCCGAATCGCGAGACTAGAAATTAAATAGTCTTCATACTCTCCGCTAACCGTAGCCTCATACAAGATGTGGACGTACTCGGCAAGGTGCGCTGCAGTGACCACAGGATGGTAAGAACTCAAATTAGCCTAGACCTGAGGAGGGAACGGAAGAAACAGGTACATAAGAAGCCGATCAATGAGTTAGCGGTAAGAGGCAAAATAGAGGAATTCCAGATCAAGCTACAGAACACGTATTCGGCTTTAACTCAGGAAGAGGACCTTACTGTTGAAGCAATGAACGACAATCTTCTGGGCATCATTAAGGAGTGTGCAATGGAAGTCGGTGGTAACTCCGTTAGGCAGGATAACAGTAAACTATCACAGCAGACGAAAGATCTGACCAAGAGACGCCAATGTATGAAAGCCTGTAACCTTACAGCTACAATAGAACTGGCGGAACTTTCGAAGTTAATCAACAAGCATAAGACAGCTGACATAAGGACGTATAATATGAATTGAACATGCTCTCAGGAATGGAGGAAGCCTAGAAGCAGTGAAGAAGAAACTAGGAATAGGCAAGAATCAGATGTACGCATCAAAGCCGGCAATATCATAAATAATATAGATGAGATAATTCAAGAGGGTTAGGAATTCTATACAGATTTCTACACTACCAGTGGCACTCACGACAATAATGGAAGACAGAATAATCTAGAGGAATTTCGAATCCACCAAGTAAAGCCGGAAGAAGTAAATAATGCCTTGGGAGCTATGCAAAGGGGAAGGCACCTGGGGAGGATCAGGTAACAGCAGATTTGTTGAAAGATGGTGGGCGGATTGTTCTAGAAAGACTGGCAACCCTCCATACGCAATGCCTCATAACTTCAAGTGTATCGGAATCTTGGAAGAACGACAACATAATCTTAATCCATACGATATGGGACGCCAAATACATAAAAAATTATCGCCCGATCAGGGGACTGTCCGTTGCCTATAAATTATTTAGTAGGGTAATTGGAAATAGAATCAGGACCACCTTAGACTTCTGTCAACCAAAGGACCAGGCAGAATTTCGTAAAGGCTACTCAACAACAGTTGTTGAAGGATGGAGGGAAGATTGTTCTATAAAAACTGGCCACCCTGTATATGAAATGCCTCATGACCTCGAGCTTAGCGGAATCTTGGAAGAACGCTAACATAATCCTAATCCATGAGAAAGGGGATGACAAAGACTTGAAAAATTATAGACCGATCAGGTTGCTGTCCGTTGCCTACAAAGTATTCACTAAGGGAATCGCAACTAGAATAAGGAACACTTTAGACTTCTGTCAACCAAAAGAAAAGGCAGGATTCCGTAAAGGCTACCCAACAATAGACCATATTCACACTATCAATCAGGTGGTAGAGAAATGAGCGGAGTATAACCAACCCTTATATATAGCTTTCATTGATTACGAGAAAGCATTTGATTCAGTCGAAACCTCAGCAGTCATGTGGCATTACTGAATCAGGGTATACACGAGCCATGTAGAAAAATACTGAAATATATCTACAGCGGCTCCACAGCACCGTAGTCCTCCATAAAGAAAGAGACAAAATCTCAATAAAGAAGGGCGTCAGGCCGGGAGATACGATCTCTCCAATGCGATTCACATTATGTTTACAGGAGGTATTCTGAGACATGGATTGGGAAGAAATGAGGATAAGAGTTAATGGAGAATACTTTAGTAACTTGCGACTCGTTGATGATATTGCCTTGCTTAGTCACTCAAGCGACCAAATGCAACGTATGCTCCCTGACCTGGAGAGGGAAAGCAGGAGGCTGGGTCTAAAAAATTATCTGCAGAAGGCTAAAGTAATGTTTAACAGTCTCGAAAGAGAACAGCAGCTTACGATAGGTTGCGGACACTGGAAGTGGTAAGGGAATACTTTTACTTAGGGCAAGTAGTGACCGCGGATCCGGATCATGAGCGTGATATAATCAGAAGAATAAGAATCTGCTGGTGTGCGTTTGGCCAGCATTATCAGATCATGAACAGCAGGTCGCCTTTGCCCCTCTAGAGAAAACTGTATAACAGCTGTGTCCTACCAGTACTCACGTACGGGGCAGAAACCTGGAGGCTTACATGAAGGGTACTACTTAAATTGAGGATGACGCAACGAGCTACGGAAATAATAATGATGGGTGTAACTTTAAAAGATAAGAGCAGATTGTGTGAGCGAACAAACGCGAGGTAATGATATCTTACTTGAATACAAGGAAAATAATTGGGCATGGGCAGGACATGTAATGAGGAGGGAAGATAACCGATGGTCATTAAGGGTTACAGACTGTATTCCAAGGGAAGGGAAGCGTAGCTGGGCACGGCAGTAGGTTAGGTGGGCGGATGAGATTAAGAAGTTTGCAGGGAGAACATGACCACAATAGTACGTGACCGGTGTAGTTGGAGAAGTATGGGAGAGGCCTTTTCCCTGCAGGGGGCCTAACCAGG
Organism: Dermacentor variabilis; assembly: GCF_050947875.1. Lineage (NCBI taxonomy): Eukaryota > Metazoa > Arthropoda > Arachnida > Ixodida > Ixodidae > Dermacentor > Dermacentor variabilis. The sequence continues at coordinate 72,590,999 of NC_134573.1, read as the reverse complement.
CTGATCATGATGAAGATACGTGATATCGTTCGGGAGGAACTTCACGGGTGGTGCTCTTACTGTGCGCCAGAACCTGGAGTCGCCCCGTCGGCGACTGGCTTACCCGAGTTAATCAAGCAAGAGATCGCCTTTGTGTCGCGTCTAACGTGCTCCGACGGGCCTTGCTTTCTACAGGTGTAAACTTACGCCGATGTCGCGCCGCTCCCTCCTGTAACCGCGTCCCCTCTACAAACGGACCACAATGTCCTTGTCGCTTTGTGATCGCCACTAGTGCGTGTACAGCCTTAACGCTCCGTCCGCTTCCTACTCGACCCATTTGCTGGTACCAGAGTCCTTCAATGATTTTCTGATCACGGCACTCCGTTGTAACGCTATGCAAGAGCTTGCTATGTTGATGCAGCTGCCACGCTCTGGCGCAGGGAGCACGGCGGGGGCTAGACGAAAGCTTCGCGCTGCGTCACTTCTCTCTTTATTCTATAGCTGTGCGCCCAAGTAGTCCGGCGGCATCGGAAGTCAGTTTTCCTCTTTTCAAGAAAGAATGTGTTGATCTGTACCCCGTTGTCGCTTCGGCTACAGAGGTAAGAGCGAAAACGTATCGTTGATTTATTTGTCTAGTGACGCCGATATGCGAGAGAAGTGGAAACGGGCAGTACGGCGACAAGCAAGCTGGCGGCTTTACATTACACTTAAAATATTTTACGAAAACACACGAATTTACAAGAAAACATTTTAACACCACTGTCGCTGTTCGAAGCAATGAGTTCATTGTGAAAGGAGACGCTGTGTCCTTGCCCGGGGCCGTTCCTTCGCTGCCGGTGTGCTAGGCCTTACGGCGAAAGTAACTTTTTTTCTCAGATGCTGTATGCATCTTTTCACAAAGGTCAAGAACAAACTTGCACGGGCAAGGAAGCGCGCAACATGCACAGCCAGTCGGGGCAAGAATGTGACGTGTTGAATTGCTTCCTTAACGGTTTCAGCCATGCAAGAAAGCAGCAGTTTTTTTTTCACTTCTTTTTCTCAATGCGGTAGATAATCGCAAAAAAAGTGCATGTTCCTTTTTTTATTCACTAATACGTCAATCATGTTCATTTTTCTATTTTTAATGTGCTTCATTAGAACTACTTTGTAGCTTGCTGTTTTTTTAGGTGTTTTCCATCATATTTTGTATTTTGCAATCTTGCCTTGTTTACTGTGAATTTTGTTGCGCGACAGTGTTATGTTCACGAACATATGTAATGAAAAGTGCCATTATACTGAAGAGTGAGACGCAATGGCCACTAGTGTCTCCTCAGCGTGACACGCTTTGGGGTATTTTCCCCCATGCGGTGTGGTTCACATTCTGAACAAATCGACAGTGCAGCAACAGCATGCTCGTGAATACGCGTGCTTATTTTTGTTGAGATTAGTGACATAAAATAGGGCTTCATTTCACTTAATCAGGCCTCAGCATTGCAGTCTTCATTACGCAAACTCACGCCGTGCAGGCGTAGTCCGTCGTAGCAACACGCGCTTTCTTTATCAAGCATGCCAAATTGGAGTGGAAGTGATAGCGGGACTCGTGCCAGAAGGCGAGACGTTTGGGAAAGCGCGACCAACGCGAGAATTAGGGTTGCGCAGGTGACATTGCGCAGCTACGCAACGAAAAATTAGGCGAACTTTTGTTCGTCCAATGCCCACCTAGCACGAACTTGTCAAGGTTACACGTCGGAAATGAACAGACGGTGGTTGGAAACTCGGAGTGAAGGCCAGGTTAGAAATCAGCGCGTATTCACGCGACAGACGGACGTTGCCTTGCGAAAGCTTCGTCGTTCCCGGTTTGAAATGTTGCCGACGCTCTCTGCGATAGGCTGCAGCAGAGTGCAGTTAGCATTTATAAACTCTAAACACGGCAAATCTTGCGTAAATCTTGCGTAAAGCAAATCTTGCGTTAAGCAAATCTTGCGTAAAGCTTTTCTATTTTGTAATGCAGGAGCGCCAAACTCGCGTGGCGTAGACAGTCTCATTGCAAATAGCTAGCCCGATCGGCGCTGCTTCGAGTCTCGCTTCGAGGCTTAAATTTGCGATTTGGCGAGCTTCCTAGGTTTTCACAGTGTCACAAGCCCAAAAAAATGACCTATTCTTAAATAAATTAGCCCATGCTCCCCTGCCTGAGATAAGGAACTGCGCTGCAACGACAGATACGTTCAGTATTGTTGCGTCGACACGACTGCCTCCATCGTAGCCTTGCTATCTTGCTAAGGTGAGCGAAAGTAACTTTTTCACGCGCACGTGCAATAGCCGCATTGTATGTAAAGCGAAATATGAGTGATAGTCGAATGTTAGCGGTCTGATGAAAGATAAACAATTGCTTCGAGCCGGTACAGGAGCTTCAGCCGAGTGCGGTGCGTGCGGACACGGAATGCCCCCACGCTAACAGCAGCGACCCTAGTGGCAGCTTCTGTCCCTGTATAAAACTGCGGACGGAGTTTCGTGAGCAGAAAGGCATCGAAGGACTCTGCTACTACTGGGGCTACCGCGGACATATCTCCCGGTTCTGTCGATGCCGTCAACAGGATGAGCAACGTGGTTATACATCCGAACAGCGAACAGGCGTCCGTCCAGCAACGGGGGAACCAGAGAACCTCATACCGCTCTTCATTTCCCCGATGCCCCTCTCCTCCTGTAGGTACATTCGATGTATCAGTTGGAGATTCAAGACCTCCAGTATAGGTTGAGATTGGTTTAATTTACGTGGAAATAACGTTGATACTACTGTCAAAAGTCATCTACTTTTACGTTGAAAAGATGTTATATAAATGTGTCCGCTTGATATTCATTACATTTTTGGGTTATTATTGTAAGGCTGAAATGTGCTATAACCGCTTTACGAAGATGAAATTTTGTAGATTCACACTGCTTTGTTGGTACAGTTTAGCACATTTTTTTCTTGACGAACCGCAACTAGAGCATGTAATTTCCATAACATTGCTGACAAATAACTCGTGAGACTGCTTGGCGTATCAGGGCTTTTGCGTATTGCTTGCTATGTTGAATATTATGTCCTACGTAGGCACTATGTCACTGGTGCAAGGGGGAGAACGCCACACAGCAAGATCAGATACATCGCGTGAGCGCATAAGTGTTCACGCACGCGCGCCACGAGGGCGTGCAGAGTCCCTATTCTTCAGGACCTCACACCTCGTACAAGTATATCATTGCATTAGCGCACATTTTAGCGAACTGAACGCGTAAATAGGAGAGTAGATGCAAACATAGGACATGTAAACATGATAGTCGTGAACTATATTTTGAATAAGTGAACAACTTGTTTGCCATAGGAAAGCGAAAAAAAAACACGCCTCTGGGTGGAAAACTATCCGTGCGTGGTCGAAAAAGTTTGGTCATATCCTTACAAAATACATTGGATTACATGTGATACGCACATATATGTGTGTTTGAAATCTTTGCAAAATGCAACTAAATACAATAATGAATCTGTAATAATTAAATGCAAATTGGTATTCGACGTCGTGGGCAGCCGAAGACCGGCCTTCATGAAAAGGTAATTTCTTGTAATATTTTATCAGTGGCAAGAAACACTTACCTTTCAACTATATATATATATATATATATATATATATATATATATATATATATATATATATATATATATATATATATATATATATATATGTGTGTGTGTGTGTGTGTGTGTGTGTGTGTGTGTGTGTCTGTGTGCGTGTGTGTGTATATGGACCAACTTTAGGTGATACTGTTCAAACGGTGTGCACCATTAAATGTATACGTACCAATCGGTGCTTCACTGCTATCCTATGTACATCCAGAATACGTTGTCTAGTAGCCTAACAATCATGTAGATAGTACGTCCCATAAAATGATACGCTTTTTCTTATAAAAGCGACACTTACGCGAGGCGTAACATGTACGTGTCTTCAAGTCTTCAAGACGCTGACGTTTGATCAATTATAGAGGTTAAAAAGACCTTCGTGGTTCACACGACTACCAACATGCCTCTGAATTCTTGAGAATCTCGCCGCAGGTCGACTTCTCCAAGTCGTCGATCCGTAGTACCTCTCCGAGCTGCTTCTCATGTCTCGAGCGCTCCCTCCGATAACTTTCCGATGCAGTTTTAGGAGGAGAAACTGTATCCACCGGACAGCCTACAATTCCTACAGGGCCACCGTCGAACTTGTCAGTGGTTGTAGATGGTGAGCTCGTCGACGCCCTCATTCAAATAGGTGCCGCCATTTCGATTATTCGGGCAGACGTCTGTTCCCGCCGCCGGAAAGTGATGACGCTTTATTGCGGCCCGTCTCTTCGTGCAGCGACCAACGCCGTTCTTCGTCCCATCGCGCAATGCGCAGTTCGAGTACTGATTGACGGAATACGTCATCACATTGTTTTTGCTGTGCTTCCTAAGTGTTTCCACGAAGTTATTTTAGAATGGAATTTCTTGGTCATCGGCGTCCACTGCTATTTTTTGTCGTGAGCGACTCGTACACCAGAATGCCACTAGTTACTTTCTTCTTGATTATAAAGAACGCGTGCGCCTCATGACCTCCTCCGATTATGTTCTTTGGCCATCAAGAGAAGAAATTATAAGTGTCAGTTCCCGTGACATTCGGGATGGCGATGTTCCCTTTCTTCCCTACGCTCTCTAGAGGAATTCCTATTACTCCTGGCCTTGTTAGCTTCACTTATGGCTGTGCATTCCTCACCGCGTTAAATTAAACTACCGAACTTCGACTGCTACCCCGTGGATCAAGTGTCACTTGCGCTGTTGATATACAGACTAATGCATTTTTCCCTTTCGACTGTGCTACCAGATACAACGTCGTCGGCACTCACTGCCACTTCCACACCGCTGTCGGCAACCATAAGTCCTGTTCGCACTATTACAAAAACAGCGTTCCTCGTTCGACATCAATTCGCCAGCCCTCGGTATGACTCATCACATACACACTGATGGCTCCCGCATTGTTCACCGGCGGCCACATCTCGTGTCTCATAAGGAGCGCGTAATTATTGAGGAAAATGTATCGGGCATACTTCGACGTAATGCGACCGTCCTCGCGCCCCTGGTCTTCTCCAGTTGTCCTAGTGCAGAAGAAAGACGGTTCATCGTGTTCTTGTGTTGATTACCATGCCCTGAACAAAATCACGCGCAAGGATGTTTACCCTTTGCCACGGATCGACGATGCACTAGATTCATTCATCATCATCATCATCAGCCTGGTCACTCTCACTGTAGGACAAAGGCCTCTCCCATACTTCTCCAACTACCCTGGTCATGTAATAATTGTGGCCATGTCGTCCTTGCAAACTTCTTAATCTCATCCGGCCACCTCACTTTCCGCCGCCCCCTGCTACGCTTCCCTTCCCTGGGAATCCAGTCCGTAACCGTTATTGACCATTGGTTTTTTTCACTCCTCATTATATGTCCTGTCCATGCCTCCCCACCCCATTTCCTTTTCTTGATTTCAACTAATACGTCATTACCTCGCATTTGTTCCCTCACCCAAACTGTTCTTTTCTTCTCCCTTAACGTTACACCCATCATTCTTCTTTCCATAGCTCGTTGCGTCGTCCTCAACTTAAGTAGAATATTTTTCGCAAGCCTCCAGGTTTCCGCCCCGTACGTGAGTACTGCTAAGACACAGCTGTTATATATTTTCTCTTAAGGGATAATGGCAACCTGCGGTTCATGATCTGAGAATGTCTGCCAAACGTACCCCAGCCCATTCTCATTCTTCTGATTATTTCAGTCTCGTGATCCGGATCCGCGGTCACTACCTGGCCTTAATTGATGCATTCCCTTACCCCTTCCAGTACCCCGCTACCTATCGTAAACTGCTCTCCTCTACCGAGACTGTTAAACATTACTTTAGTTTCCTGCAGATTAATTTTTAGACCCACCCTCCTGCTTTCCCTCTCCAGGTCAGTGAGCATGCGTTGCAATTGGTCGCCTGAGTTACTAAGCAAGGCAACATCAACAGCGAATCGCTAGTTACTAAAGCATTCTCCATTGCCTCTTATCCCCAATTCTTCCCAATCCAGGTCTCTGAATACCTCCTGTAAACACGCTTTGAATAGCATTGGAAAGATCGTATCTCCCTGCCTGACGCCTTTCTTTATTGGGATTTTGTTGCTTTATTTATGGAGGACTACGGTGGCTGTGGAGCCGCTATAAATATATTTCAGTATTTTTACATACGGCTCGTCTGCACCCTGATTCCGTAATGTCTCCATAACTGCTGAGGTTTCGACTGAATCAAACGCTTTCTCGTAATCAATGAGAGCTATATATAAGGATTGGTTATATTCGGCACTTTTCTGTGTCACCTGATTGATAGTGTGAATATGGTCTATTGTTGAGTAGCTTTTACGGAATCCTGCCTGTTCCCTTGGTTGACAGAAGTTTAAGGTGTTCCTGATTCTATTTGCGATTACCTTAGTAAATACTTTGTAGGCAACGGACAGTAAGCTGATCGGTCTATAATTTTTCAAGTCTTTGGCGTCCCCTTTCTTATGGATTAGGATTATGTTGGCATTCTTCCAAGATTCCGGTACGCTCGAGGTCATGAGGTATTGCGTATACAGGGTGGCCAGTTTTTCTAGAATAGTCTGCCCACCATCCTTCAACAAATCTGCTAGATTCTTTACAGGGTGCCGCTTATTTTTCTCGTGTTGATGGTCAGAACTGGCTACGGGCAAATACCGGTTTCAGTATCAGACAAGGAGAAAACCGCTTTTGTCGCCCCAGATGGGCATTACGAGTTTAATGTGATGCCGTTTGGGCTCTGCAAATGCGCCTGTCATATTTGACCGCACGATACATATTGTCCTGCGCTGTTTAAAATGGAAGCCTGTCTTTGCTATATCGACGACCACCGTAGTGTTTTCACCCAGTTTCCCAGAACACCTGCGGCATCTTGAACAAGTTGCAACCTGCGTCGCAAACGCTGGCCTACAGCTCCAACACAAAAAAATGTACTTTCGCAGAAAATACTATCAGTGTTCTGGGGCGCCTAGTAACTAAATATGGCATTTGACCGGACCCTCAGAAACATTCTGCCGTCCTTGAGTTTCCTCGTCTTCTGCGCCCAAAAGACCTGGGCAGTTTTCTCGGACTGGCTTCATTCTTTCGGCGCTTCATACGCAACTTCGCTGCGCTTGCGTCTCCAGGCTCGATCGACGCCTTTCAAATAACGCGCCCTTCGTTCTGTCCGCCGATTGTGAAAGTGCCTTTTCGACACACAAGCAGGTCCTGACATCTGAACCGGTACCGTGCCACTTTGACCAAAGAGCAGCTACTAAAATTCACACTAGCGTTAGCAGTCATGGTCTCGGTGGTGTTCTCCTGAAACGTGGTGACACCTTATGTGAACGAGTGGTTGGTTACGCCAGTCGGACGCTGACTGCCGCTCAGAAAAAGTACACCATCATTGAATAAGAGTGCGTTGCTGTTGTTTGGGTGGTGCAAAAGTTTCGGCCATACATCCACGGCCGTCAGTTTACAGTCATCACAGGCCATAACGCAATATGCTGGCTTTGGTCGCTAAAGAACCCATCGGCTCGCCTTGGTTGCTGGGTGATCCGTTTACGGCAGTATGATTTTCACGTTACCTACAGGTCTGGCAAGCGTCACTAAGGCGCAGATGCTCTATCTCGTTGCCTTTGCGGAGCAATAATGGCTCGGCATCGCCTAATTGTACTGATGCGCAGCCTGAGCCCCCTTCATCATCCCTGCCCGTCTGAACGCTCGACTGGCGGAAACCAGATTACCAATCTGTCCTTGTTTTCCACCAACGTGCCGACCCATTCTGCTGCACTATTCTCGACCGTATGCAAGTCTCTTCTCCACCTCGGAACGCCCACCTCCATCGACAACTAACAAAATTGCAGCTTCACGATGACGCTTTCCATCGCTACATTTATCCCGTCGATGGGAACAAATGGGTACCTATCATACCAAGTTCTCCGCAACGTGAGGTGCTTAAAGCTTTTGATGGTGATCCGACGGCAGGTCCCATCAGATACCACAAGGCATACGACAGAATACGAAGTCGGTGCTCTCGGCCTGGCCTCTGTTCTGCCGTAGCGCGGTGTGGTAGCCAGGTATACGCCGCAAATGACCTAGGACTCCTCCTTCTGGTCTTTTGCAACCTCTTCCTTGACCCACTTCGCCGTTCGTGTTCGTCGCAACCTCCAGTGCGAATTGACCTTCATGACCTCCAATGCGAATTGCTGGATTGTTATGGACGTAGGCCATCTGACCCGGTACGCCAAGACAGCATGTATACAATCTGGGAGTGCCGCTGAAGTCGCCGATTTCTTTCTACGCAACATTATCTGACGTCAGGGAGCTCCGCGCGTTCTCCTCGGCGACCGCGGCAAAGCCTTCCTCTTGTGTCCCTTACGCAAGTTCTGCGCGCCTCATACACCGTTCAAAAGAGCACTTCGAATTTTACCCGCAGACCAACGGCTTGACAGAGCGTTTTAATCGTACCATCCCTAATGCAAAACCCAGTGCCACTGGGACCCAGTACACCGGATTATGGGCCCAGTGCCGCGGGCTGGATGTTGGGCAGGCGTTGAGTACAGGGAGACGCTGGCTACTCGTGCGAAAAACATCTCTAGCGCGTAAAATATGCGATGCCTTGACACCATATGTATTTTTTTTATGCAGAAAGCAAGAAAGGGCGTTTGAGTGCAATAAAAAAAGAAAAGTAAATAAAACTGCTCTGACCAGGATTCGATCGTCCGACCTACAGATCCCAAGCCCGGTACTTTACCGCTACGCCACGCCAACTATTTTTTCTTTATTTCCAGCTTGGCTACAAGCTTCAAAAGAGTTTGTGATCATAGATCACACTCGTTTTATATGTGTCAAAGTATCAAGCATTGACACCACAGCTTCATCACAGTCATTCGTCTTGTACACGTCACGTACCTTCGCAACCATTTCCACAAAATATTCATAGACAGATCGGCCTTTAACGTCACAATGTCTATATGCCAACAGACTACGCCAGACTGCGTGCATTCCAAGTAAAAAGATGACATCCATCTGTTCAAAATCGTGTTCAGGTGGTAAAAAACGAATGTCATGTGGATGGAGGGGTAGGTTTATCTTTAACGTTCTCTGTAATATCTCCCAAAAGAATATGGCATTATTACGCCACGCCGCGCCAAGAGACGAACACAGGCGGATAATTTGCCATGTGAAAATCGTGAACCAGTTTTAGTTTCGCAGCGTTATGTCTCGCACAGACATGGTAGACGCGCTATCGCCGAGCAACTAAAACTCACGCCTGTACTATAAAGAAAATTTGCTGTGCGTATCCAGTAGCATGCTCGGAAGTGCCACAACATCGATTTTTACTTGCGATTGGTATTTTAACATCGAAAAAAGTGCTAAATGAACCGCCGACCCGGGACGCAGTATGGGCTGTTACTGCCGATTTCGATAGCCGTTTCTTGTTCTTCGCGTGATGGATATGCAACGTTTTCTTAGTTCAGTGATGCCTTTCAGTCAACACGTCTTTCTAGTCATATATCTTCGTCAAAGAAGTGCAGGCTATTGCCGGGAGCCTTCGGCGATAGCACATATACCTCTCTTTATGACGCGTCACATCGGCGGTCATTGCTTCTTGTGCTGGCGCTGTAGACATGAAAAAGTTGTTTATTTAAGAACACCGATGCTAAAGCTGTAATATACAGTGATTTATCCTTGTTAGACTTCTTGATTCCTGAGCCTAGACGCGCCGGTAGCGCGAAGAGGGACTCGGCGGATTCGCTAGGCCTAAGCTTCGGTGGGGACTGACCTCGGCGCAGGTACCTGGGGAAAGCTAAAGTGTTTGTATTTGAGTCTCAGAACTTTTTTTGAGTACAATAGGGAAAGTGGAAGCGCACGAATCACCTCAGCTTTGTTATCGGTGCGATAATATCAGTCACCTATAGGCTTCGAACTCGGGGTCCGTTCGCGCGCCTCTGAGCGACTTCTGCTTCAGCTCCACTCCACAACCCTGCGACAACGGCGACAACTCCCAGTCATATCTTACGTCCGAACTGCAAGAAAACGCGGCGTCCTCGGCGTTTGCGTGGTTTCGTTCAAGAATATAGTTATCCGCCCAGTCAAAAAGGAAAATTAAAAAAAAAACGAAAGTGATCTTCAGTATCAAATGTGTATGAATAAACAGGCCAGCTCACGCACCTTTATTCCAAGCTGCGACTCGAAATAGGGTTTTATGACTCCTAGATATAGCGCTATTTAGGACAAGAGACTAGTATCAAACGGCAAAATTGTATAAAGCATTTAATATTCAGCTGCGCTTCTGCTTGCGTAAAGGAGCCAGCGCGGCACAAACACAACCAGCGCAGTTTCCAGTGCGAATCAGCGAACTGCAGCGAGAACCAGCGCCTGTACAGCACAAACCAGTGCGCCTTAGCGTCATGGCCGTGGAACCAGCGTCTCTTCCAGTGTGACCCAGCTCTTATCCAGCGTTCACACTGGTGTCCCAGTGAGTCTCAGCGAGCGCCAGCGTACCCAGTGTGATCCAGTGCCAAAAAACGCGCTGGTTTAACACAGGAAGACGCTAGTTTTTGCAATAGGGATATCAGATATGATTGCAATGTACATCAGCCCCGACCACACCAACGGGGATGCTATCGTGCCGTTTGTGAAATTTGCTTACAATACGGCTGTACAACACACCACCGGCTTTTCTCCCTTTTTCCTCGTCTATGGCCGCTCATCTTGTTTCGTCCTTGACGTCTCGTTCCTTACGGCTCCCGTGTCCTCAGCAACGCCCTTCTCAGAACAATTTTCGTCTCGCCTCGAAAACTGCCGTCATCGAGCCCGCACTAACACCGACATCGCTAAGGATGTGCAGAATCATCGCTACTACTCAACTCACCGTGTTGGAACTTTTTCCGCTGGTGGCTAGTCGTTCTATTGACTGTGTTCCCGGCTTATGTGAAAAATTTGGCAGTCGTTTTATTCGACCCTACACAGTCACGGAGCAGACATTTTCATAAGCACTGAAACCTAAAATTTCCACATAGACTCTGCTACCGCTGCACGTTCAGCCAATTGATTCAAATGATCAGTTATATTTGTGCCGAACATATAAAGCTATGAATAGTGTCAACTTTCTAGCCTGTGCAGTGGACATAATATTTAATTGACCTATTGTTTTTTCCATCCTATATTTCTTCGAGTAAGAGTGCAAAAACGAAATTGATTAGACTTGTTGCTCATATCAAACTTGCGCCTCTGTGCAAGACATGCACTTGCCACGTGTACGCAGGTAATGCGCCATTCTTCACCAACTAGCCCAGACACGTGCTTTCATATGCAATATTCGTGTTGTGAGGATCAGGAGCTCGTACATGCGCAGTAAGACTGCAACCGATGTACCTGAACATGTCATGACAGAGCGCAGAAAAGCTAGACCACGCTTGTTAGGAACTCAGTGGGAGTCAGATCGATAAATAATTTCGTAAAGATGGGGGAGTGTCCATTAATATTTATAAATGAATGAAAGAGCTCTCTATCGAATAAGGTTATTCTATATATGCCGGTATGCGCATATATGAATATTTTGCTAATACTTAAACGATGGATTCAATTATTTTGTGTCCACAACAAAAGAAAAATTTGAGCGAAAGTTTTATTAATTTAATTTCTGTGGCAATAATGAAATACAGCCGTATTTTCCCATCTTAATTACCGGCACATGGACCCTGCGAACAATTCAGGGTACCAAAACAAACTGTATCTTTTTTGCCAATGTTCTATTTGAAATTTTAATGGACAGTGCTTGACACGTGCAACGTTATGTGAAAAAACTTGCTAACATTGTAAATACATAAAATATAAACATTGTTTTACTAAAGTAAAGGCGACTATTATATATTTGAAGACATATTTAAACATTGGGGTTTTACATGCCAAAACTACTTTCTGATTATGAGGCATGCCGTAGAGGGAAAATCGGGAAATTTGCGCCACCAGGGGTTCTTTATATTGCACCTAAATATATATACACAGGGGTTTTCGCATGACCCCGCCAACGAAATACGGGCGCCAAGGCAGGGATTCAATCCCGTGGCCTCGTGCTTAGCAGCTAAACACTACAGTTACTAAGCAACCGGGGCGGTTTGATGACACATTTGAAAGTATTCAATAAAAATACGATTCGTTGTTAGCATTATTTCATTCATATTGGGTTATTTTCAAACGTGCTATTCTCGCACCGCAAAGCGAGGAATCTTCTAAATATCTGACAGCGTTGCGGCAGATGAGAAACTCTATGCCAATCCGTGTACACACAGTGTCCTCTTGCAACCCGGCTTGGTGTTCAACGTCCATCACCATTCGGCGACTTCATCACCACTGCAAAGATCATCTTTGTAAAGCGGTGCGCCAACGCCACAATGCTTCATGAACTCATCCACGCATTTCTGGGGCACCAAATCTTTGGCTGTTTCTTTCGTCCATAGGATGCATTCTGAAAGTGAAAGCAGTTCGTGACATTATGTTTACAATTTCACTTCATATAATATCAATAAACTAAGTCAAAATACGCTTACTCAAGTATCAGTTAAAGTGTCTTGGGAATAGTACTACTGATTTTAGGTGGCTACTACGACAAGCTATATTTCAAAAGCTTCTAGACATACAATGTGCCCACTTTGCAGCGGTAGCTGTTTCGGTGGTCCATCGCGATGCTTTAGGCGCAATTCGCCAAGAGGGTCACAAAAAATATTTACAGAAATATAATGAGACGACAGAGCCGTCATAAGCATCACCTCTTGGAACGCCATGTTTTCATGCCAAAGATCCAGTGTACGGACAATCATGTCCTTCCCACGTAATGAAGGAAGTAAAGTTATTTCGATATCGACTCTAATGCTAGTGAGAATGAGTAAACAGACAGGGAGGCCAGCCGTTTGCGTTTTCACGATGCGAAATCTAAACGCCATTCCAAGAAAATTAAGTAAAAAAAGTAAGAGGCGAAGTAGACGGAGCCAGTGATTGAGTTCGTTTTTGCCACTATGTCTCTTCACTACATGCGACGCAGAGCTTCACAAAAAGACGGATTCTTGAAGTGAGCAAGAGGAGGAACCAAACATGCATCGAGGCATGCATTGTTCGATCCCTCTGAATATGTGTTTAACTGCTCTTTTGAAAGGCATCTGAGAAGAAGGCAGCGCGGTAAAACAAAGAATATTCGCCTTCGTTCAACCCTGTGAATATTGATGTACAGCGAAACTGGTGCGGACGTTAGACAAGTAGCACCATTCCAATTGACGTTAGAGGATGTTACACCTGCAGTACCCCAAGTGACGTAAGCCACGCGTGCACACAGCTGTTCCGAAGTGCAGCTTACATATTCCTTCGCGTTGGCCTTCCGGGAAGCTCAAACGCTTTCTTAACTACATTAATGTTTAAAAGTAAATTTCATAAGAAAATGCGTAAAGTATATCTTATACAAAATCTGCAGACTTGATTGTGTTGGATTTTTATTGGGGCATTAAAAAAACATAAATCTGTAATGCGGGAACCCAAACACAAACCCTTTTTCCAGTTGTCGCGGACTTCGGTGAGCACGCCATGAAAAATTTCCGAGAAACTATCGTCTAATAGCTTCGCTGTGAAGAAAAAATTATTAATGAAGATAACGAAAGCATGAGCGAGGAAACGGAGAGGGGCATACATATTTTCCCGCTGTCGTTACGGCAGAGGAACAGACAGCTGCTCGATTACGACACATGAAACTATTGCGTGAACTTGTGTTCAAGCAAACAAGTAACACAGAAACACAACAATAGTTTCGAGCAACTAGTTTGTCTTTGAAATCTGATGTGGCAACGAAATGCCGTCCACCGTTTATACGCAAATAAGTGTACATTCGAGCGTAATCACGGGTGCTCACTCGCATCATTAGCGCACTCCAATCTTCATGTTATCTACATATTCTAATCAGAGAAGGTTCTTTATGCAATAGAATCGGCGACATCATTCTAGATAGTTTTTATACACGTTGGTCCGTCTTGCGACGAGTGATAAGTGGTGGCATATTAAGGTGGCAGTTACAGATCGCTCTGACCTTGCCATGATAATGGCTGAAAATTTCTTTAAGGCTGTGATGCAGGTACACCCGGGCATGGAAGTGATGTTCATGATCATAAATAAACGCTGCTGCGCACCTATGCACGTATAATCTCTGAGTTGTACTTTTGCGTGTGCTTTATAGGGCAACGAGAGGGCTCTAAAACGGACCACTCGAACATGCCATTAGCATGGTGATGCACTAAAACAACGTTCATGGCACAAACATAAGCAACGTACGCATGTGCGCCCTCCTCCGTACGAATTGCACTTCCTCCTATCAAGTAGCATCCTCCCTTGACTGCAAGTTCCAAATAACAGTGAATGAATTACCCCTAGTAATAAGCTAGGAAACACTCGAAGAAACTAAGTTTAAAGGGTGTTAACATGCCCGGAACGGCTTGCGACAAGTAAGACAGGTCTTCATTTTCAAGCCGGCAAACACCGTACCCATCACGAGGTGGAACGTTGCAGGCAGCGAGTAACACCCGCTTGGCAAGACCTTCAACTTATAGAGGCCCTTCACTGTAATAAAGGTACTCTTCTGTGCACCGCTATCGCTGGTTTGCATTTTCCAATAGTTAGTTTCGCTGTCCATCGACGAAAAATATCCGAGGACACCGCAGCACTTTTTAGGAGTTGTGAATAGGCAAGTAACAATATACACTTGAGCCCCGCTGAGCAGTCCTTCGAGTTGTGAACTCTTCGCGGGCAAGCGAGCCCGTTGAGCACCTCGGCCAACACCTCGCAGACAGCACAAGGCTGGTACACTTCGAACCGTTACGTCATGCTACCTTGCCCAACTGCCATAGAATCTAAGGGTGATGCTCCTGAGTAAGGCGCCGTTATTTTGACGTCACCGCTTCCATCACGCCGGCCTTGGGAATGAAAGTTTCGGTCCAAGTAGCGTGATGTCATCAAACAGAGTGCACGGGCCAGCTGTCTAGGAGTAGCTAGTTTAGCGCAATTAGTAAGACACTCGGCTTCTTAGCGTAAGGTCGTAGCTTCGATACCCACTGCCGCCGACGTTTTTCCTTGCGCACATATTCCATATTTTATTCAGTCATTCGTTTATAGCCATTGCTGAGGCGAATTTAAAAGGCAGGACAGAGATCGTTAGGTCAAGGAAAGCGGCGATAACGCAGGCTCCCTAACGCAACACTTGGCACGCCAATGCGGAATCCGATTTGCCCTTTCGCCTGCTCTGCGGCGTCTAGGCGCTCACGTGACGTGGCATTGTAGGCAGTAGAAATGTAGGTGCTCTTTCGATGCTACAGACGCTGGATTTTCGCTCGATGAAGCAATAGACCTTTCCGAAAACAGCAGCGCCGCGCTGGCCCCTGGTGGGCGCGCGCAATGATTTATGGGACTAGGGTGCGCCGGAGAAGCGCGCGCGAGCGGCAAGCCCGGAGAGCGCGCATTGGTTGTGTACGCACTCGTAGTGGTAACGTGGCCGTGGTACTTGCTTGTGCTGCTACCAATGCGAGGCGCCGGATGGACGTGCTGCGTTCCCGGTGTGTCAAACCAACACGCTGACGCATCGCCAACTCTCGCATCATTATTTCCCTAAAAGCAAGAAACTGTAGAAGAAGTAGGTGCGGCGGATAAAGCGGCGGGGAATGTGCGGGCGGTTCGCACTTTGGCGACCTTCTGGTTAAGACAAAATTTCTTCAGTACACTTCAACCGAAGCGGCCGGAAAGGGTACATGGATGTCTTGCCAGCTATCTTTTCCCGTCGAATGTTCGAGCAATAGGCCCTTCTGAAGAATACAGGCGAGTTTTTTCAATGCCCCACCCTCGTCTGAGAAATGTGCTTTCGTAGCTGCGTGTTTGTTTCTCGACCCGAAAAAAGATAACAGGCACGGCTGCACCCGATCGTGCAGCACGATCCCCCATATGTTGCACAGCCGAGATCCCCGAGTCGGCCCAGCACTTGACAGGCAAATTTCGCCGCATATTTTTTTTTCGATTTGGTTATCACGCTTAGACGCCGCCATTACTGTGCGGTTCAGATCTTGCAGCTGATCCTGAGGCATCTTGAAACGTTCGCCGTTCGTCAGCACAAGCACTGAAAAGTCCAGGTTGGTACGGGCCGGCACGTTTCATGCCCGTTTGCTGTCGGTCGTCCCATATAACATCGTTTCGGCTATCTCTACGCAAGCTTGTTCCGAGGTCCGGTTGTTCCAAGATTACTTCTTGTTGAAAGCAAAGAGTGTGAAATAACACGGAGCAAGAGCAAGACAAAACGAGCGTACAACCATCCGGTTGCCCGCTTATGTTGCGCTCTTTTAATCCAACTAGACCAACTTGTTGCATTCGAGATTTGTTGTTTCTCCCATTGGCATTATTCCTTGCTCAGACGACAGGAGTGTGTTAGAGTATTATACAAAACCTGTTGCTATTTGATCAACTTGCTGCATTCGAGACTAATTTTTTTGCACTTTGTATCATTTGTTTCTCTGACGCTCATGGTGTATTTGAATAGGGAACCTCTTGCAGTAATACTACATTCATAGTCATGGCTTGTGCTCGTTTCTTTCCACAATATCTCGTTTGGTTTGTTAGCCCACTTATTCACCCTTAAGTGACCTTTCGGAAACATGGCGAAATCGAAACAACACAAATCGAAGCATTCTTTGGAACTTTTCTGTTATTTCTGCAATCCAAATTAGTATCTCGTGTTCTGTGGGCAGATATGTCTTTCAGATGGCGATCCCACGTATTTAATGAAGTCACAAAGATCAGTACAACACGCAGCGCGAACAAAGGCAGACTTCTTTTTCAAGTCTTGTGAGGAGATGAATTATACAATCTTATATTTAAAGATGGGAAGCAAGCCACTGAGGGCAGATGTAAAGCACCTGAAGACTGAACTGGTGAGATTAAGAGTTGTCAGACTCACAGACAAGTCTACACAGGAGAAGCGTATGAATAGAAATCACACTTTCAGCCAAAGCGAGAAGCGGCTTCAGAATTGCACTGACTTTTGCACGCTGCAGAGGTTTAACGCATTCCTCTCCTTTTTGGTCAGCAAGTACAGTTGCCTAAGAATGAGCGGTGGAAGGCGACCAATCATCAAAATGAGAGAGAGGCTTGTCGTTGTGCTATGCAGGCTCTGAATCGGATTGCTAGAACAAGATCTAGCATACCGCCCTGATATCACTGTATTCATAGTAAGCAAGATTTTTGCGTACTGTGTGGATACTCTGCATGGTGTGCTTACTCAGGTACCCATTTGGCTATCACCTGAAACTGTGCAAAATTTCATGCCGCAGGGATTCAATGATATGTACCGTGAAGCTAGGTTTACATTTGACTAT
Source organism: Dermacentor variabilis (assembly GCF_050947875.1). Lineage (NCBI taxonomy): Eukaryota > Metazoa > Arthropoda > Arachnida > Ixodida > Ixodidae > Dermacentor > Dermacentor variabilis. The sequence continues at coordinate 72,573,560 of NC_134573.1, read as the reverse complement.
GCGGAGATTTTTATTGAGGTGCCTTCTAATTACGAGGTGCAAAGTAACATTTCCAGTGCCTACATAGGTCACAAAACATCAAAGGATCTTATGGGCATTGCACCAAATGGTCTTGTTTCTATTATGTTTGACATTTCACCAGGCAGGGTTTCAGAGAAACAACTTACCAGGAAGAGTGACATTTATGACTTGCTTTAAGCAAATGACAGTCTAATGACTGACGGTATTTTAATTGAAGATGATATTGAAGAACGTTCTATCAAATTGAACATGCCACCTATGCTCAATGGCCGGTCGCTGCGTTTTGTAGCTGTTGGAACCAAAACTAGGCAGATTGCCAGCCTTAGGGCCACGTGCAACGTCTTTTAGCGCAGTTAAAAACTTCAGAATCCTAAATATGTTTAGCAGAATGCGATGGCTCACAAGCTTAACAAGATATAAAAAATCTGCTTCTAGTTAAATAATCGCTTTCATTAACATTTGCCTGACAGATCAGCTCACTGCTGTAGGCATTCAGTGTTCCTTCACTTGAGATTCAACGTTGCATTATGTGTTTGCACCAGTTGGCATGAATGATAGAACTGTATGAGCTTCTACTCATTGAGTGTTTCAAATCCCCACAACTTCATCTTTTTATTGTAAAAAAAGCGTCCACTTTATGGGCCCCGGTCTCTTCTTTTTTTTTTCGCATGTTTAAGTTCCTGGCGATGCTGTGATACAACCTGAGTTTTCATCGTCACAATTTTTGAAGTGCATTATTGATTAATGTTTATTGACTATGTGCAAGAGGCTTATGGACACCTGCTCTTTAACTGTTTAACTCTTTAACACTGCACTCACTTTACACATTATGACCACTCTGCAAGATTGATGTTACCGTTATTGGGACTGCATTGTAATTATATACGGTTGCTTGACCAGGTTAAATTTTGCCCAGGTTAATATTTGGGTAACTCTATATGGAAGAACTACATCTGTGGCTTTAGATTTATGTTACTGGTGCTTGTCATATATCCTGAAATGCACACCGCTGCTACTAGTGCATCAATTACCCAACAGGCGTCTATATTACGGATGCATGGTGTATAAGCAATCAGTAATGCTACCTGAGGCACGCTATTCAAGCCGTTGATTGTCTCGATCTTACAGACCTCGGTTTGGTTTCACACAAGTGCGTTAGGCAACAGCCTTGATCACTGGTGAGTAATGTCCACAAATTACCCTCAACCTATTACAAATAGCAAAAATTACTAAAATTACAACTACTAGCCCGATGGCAAAGGCACTCCTCATTAATATTGTGTTGCTTTTACACAACCACTCCTAATAAAAATGAGCATTGTATTGCATTGTCAGACGAAAGAGGATGCTACTTGCCTACTTACATTTTATTTTTACAAATAAAAAACTCATTAATGGTACTCTTGAGAACGACTCGGTTTGTGAAAAGGTTTCGTTTTCTCCACTCTAGCCATACAGCTGCACTGGCTTTGCTGGCTCGCGAAACTCGCATAAACTGCAAGTAGTTGAATTTCACGTCCTTGTGATGTCGCGGAATTCCTGAATAATCCACGCCACTTGACCAAGAGCAGCTAGAGCGGGGAATCTAGCGTTTTCTAATAGTTCGGCTGCTTCATAGCCGCGCGCTTGACTTTTGCGCAAGAAAAATGTATCACCGTCTGTCGTGCAGCGTTTTACTCACCGACGGTGATAGGTTATGCAACGTCACCACCCTCCCAGTGGAAGGCAGGCTTTATGAATTGTGCATAAGGTAAGCGGGCACTTGAGGCGCTATTTTCTCCCAAACCAAGTAATTGTTGACGCAAAACTAGCACTGTGAGGTTTATGGATTGATATATCAACACTCATGTGTATTTTTTGCCTTTAGTGTTCCTTCAAAACTTCGTTCAGAAAGAAAACTCCCTGTATTCCAGACCTGGCTATCATATGGGACATGTCTCCTGCGATAATGCGAATAGATATACTTCATATGAGATCGGTATCAGTCCGAATGTAAATATTTTGCATGGGGCATATGGTGTCGTTTGACAGGGATGGTTTTTTTTTGCTCATTGAATGTTCGTCACATCAAATATTCCACTTCCCTTGAATCCTTTATCTTCTTAGCCTTTACCAGTCATTCTACTTTAAAAATTAAATTGAGAACAGTCCAACAAAAAATAAACATTTTTTTAGTGTACTTACGGGGTCCGTTGAACGGAATGTCGAGGACAACGCAGTTGTCATAGTCGACGTAGTAAAACTTCGCCTCCTTAGAGGGCGCCTCGTCTGGAAAAAACGAAGACGTGTAATTTGGATGTAATGCATTGAAATACGAACACTCTTTATATTCAGTGCTCTATAATACTGGATGCAATCTGTGCGCCGAAACAGGCAAAATATTCATACCATATTTCCAGTAGCCAACTAATTTGTATAATGCGGAGCTATTTGGTCTAGTAGAATGAAAATTACGGCTGGCAACATATGTTCAGGTATGCAACAAATATGCCAAGCGTGACAAGCATGATCGGCGACCCATGTAACCTCCGCTGTATGCATCAGCCGCGGCGCTAGTTCCGGAAGTCGCTTGCCACTTGCAATAATAAATGCCGGCAAGAAACCTACAGAGAAAGAAGCAAGGATGGTTCGGCATATGAAGTAAGAATACGGAAGTAAATAAAAATCAAGAAACAAATAACAAAACAACAAGCGATAGGTTTCATTGTAGTGAATTTATTAAATTGGAAGGTTCTAGTCGTTAACATAATTTCTCTTTCGAGGTAATCAATATTCATACACTTCTCGTAAATTATGTACTGCTATTGCTACTGATAAACATAAATTCTCGGGTTCTGCGACCTCAAACCAGGATCTTGTTTGGAGGCAAGGCGATTGCCAGAATATTGTTACGGGGATGTTGAGAGTATATAAAAACCATATTGACAATGTATATACAGGATGCCTCAGAACACCTAAGATGGCTGACCACCAACAACACGCAGCCACCAGCGTCTCCCGAACTACTTCTTCCTCTCTCTTCTCTCATCCTTCCGTAACAATATTTTAACTACGTGGCGCTATTTAACGCGCACCTAAAGCTATCTTAAAACTGCTATCCGTTTGACAGGATACCAATAAGCTAACGCAGGAGACGAATGATCTGATCAAGAAACGCCAATGCATGAAAGCCTCTAACCGTACGGCTAGAATAGAACTGGCAGAACTTTCCAAGTTAGTCAACAAGCGTAAGACAGCTGACATGAGGAAGTATAATATGGATAGAATTGAGCATAATCTCAGGAACGGAGGAAGCCTAAAAGCAGTGAAGAAGAAACTAGGAATAGGCAAGAATCAGATGTATGCGTTAAGAGACAAAGCCGGCAATATCATCACTAATATCGATGAGATCGTTCTAGTGGCTGAGGAGTTCTATGGAGATTTATACAGTACGAGTGGCAGAATAGTCTAGAGGAATTCGAAATCGCACAGGTAACGCCGGAAGAAGTAAAGAAAGCCTTGGGAGATATTCAAAGGGGGAAGGCAGCTGGGAAGGATCAGCTAACAGCAGATTTATTCAAGGATGGTGGGCAGATTGTTCTAGAGAAACTGGCCATCCTGTATACGCAATGCCTCATGACTTCGCGCGAACCGAAATATTGGAAAAACGCTAACATGATCATAATCCGTAAGAAAGGGGACGCCAAATAGTTGAAAAATTACAGACCAATCAGCATACTGTCCGTTGCTTACAAAGTATTTACTAAGTTAATTGGAAATAGAATCACGAACACCTTAGACTTCCGTCAACCAAAGGACCAGGCAGGATTCCGTAAAGACTACTCAACAATAGACCATATTCACACTATAAATCAGGGGACAGAGAAATGTGTGGAATATAACCAACCCTTATATATAGCTTTCATTGATTACGAGAAAACGTTTGATTCAGTCGAAACCTCGGCAGTCATGGAGGCATTGCGGAATCAGAGTGTAGACGAGCCGTATGTAAAAATACTGAAAGATATCTATAGCGGCTCCATAGCCACCGTATTCCTCCAAAAAGAAAGCAACAAAATTCCAATAAAGAAAGGCGTCAGGCAGAAGGTACGATCTCTCCAATGCTATTCACAGCGTGTTTACAGGAGGTGTTTAGAGACCTGGATTGGGAAGAATTGGGGATAAGAGTTAATGGAGAATACCTTAGTAACTTGAGATTCGCTGATAATATTGCCCTGCTTGGTAACTCAGAGGACCAACTGCAACGCATGCTCACTGACCTGGAAAGTCAAAGCTAAAGGGTGGGTCTAAATTTAATCTGCAGAAAACTAAAGCAATGTTCAACAGCCTCCGAAGAGAACAGCAGTTTACGATAGGTAGCGAGGCTCTGTTAGTGGTAAGGGAATACAGCTACTTAGGACAGGTAGTGACTGCGGATCCAGATCATGAGACTGAAATAATCAGAAGAATAAGAATGGGCTGTGGTGTGTTTGGTAGGCATTCTCGCATCGTGAACAGCAGGTTGCCATTATACTTCAAGAGAAAAGTATATAACAGCTGTGTATTACCAGTACTCACGTACGGGGCCGAGACCTGGAGGCTTACGAAAAGGGTTCTACTTAAATTGAGGACGACGCAACGAGCCATGGAAAGAATAATGATAGGTGTAACGTTAAGGAATAAGAAAAGAGCAGATTGGGTGAGGAAACAAACGCGAGTTAATGACATCTTAGTTGAAATCAAGAAAAAGAAATGGGGGCATGTGCAGGACATGTAATGAGGAGGGAAGGTAACCAATGGTGAATAATGGTTACGGACTGCATTTCAAGGTAAGGGAAGCCTAGCAGTTGGTGGCAGAACGTTAAGTGGGTGGATGAGATAAAGAAGTTTGCAGGGACAACATGGCGAGAATTTGTACATGACCTGGGTAGTTGGAGAAGTATGGGAGAGGCATTTGCCCTGCAGTGGGCGTAACCAGGCTGATGATGATGCTATATACATAACTTTCTGTGTTTCACACGCATCCAAAAGCCGCCACCACATCCGGTGTCGAAACCGCGAACTCAAGCTGAGCAGCAAAATTCCATAGCACCGTAGCTACCTAGCGCTGGGCCGTATCGAAAGTACTTGCATCTTAGATACTATCTTAGATTCTCCTTGGCTATCTTGTATCTGCATCATGATAAGTCTGGCAAGACGTGTATCAGTATCTCTAGTTCCGATACATGAAAGAACGTATCGTGTACTTAAGATACAAGGTACTGCTAACGCAACATCCCGATGCAAAATTATAAACGTTGGTTTAGCTCCGCTTCTCAAGCTGGGTACGTGTTCGGCGACGATCACTTTCGTCGACAGTGTCGCCTCGGCGATGGTACCGCCGTCAAGCAGGCACTGATTGCCTGGTTGACTAAAATGTGATGACGCAGCGTTCAACCAGGCAACCAGCGCGCGCCTGATGGCCAAGACGTGGTGAAGAAGATGGTGTTGCCGGAAGTAGAGCGTCGCAGAGTTCGTGCCCTCCTACTGCCTGCACTAGGTCGCCTGAATAAAGCTAAAGGCAGCGACATTCTTCTATCTTTGCGCCAGAGCCCTGCAGCCAGCGCAGGCAATCAGGTCCGCGCGTCCTTATTGCTGAAGCAGGGTCACGTGGTGGTGGAGCAGAGTCACAAAAACAAGCACGCGAATGCCTGCCCGCCACCCACCTTTGCTTTTCTTCAGTTCTTGTTTTTAGTTCCGTTGGTGCCATGGCACTTGCTCGGAGCCACTGTATTGTGCTACGTGCGCCAATACATGCGGCGGCTTTTGCGCAAATTCTGATGACGCTATATTGCGGCTATGAATTTCCTCTTGCGTGGTGCTTTGTTACGAAGTCTGAAGAACGCAAGAATGAGGCTGCCTTGCGTCTCATGGCTTTCACACACAACGATCTCGTGGATGTAATTTTGACTGCTGTGAAGTAAAGCTTGGATGACGCTGCTTATGCGCCAAGTTATGCACAAGTCTGCCGACGTTTCCATAAGGTGGTCATTTTGTTTACGTGATTGTTGCTCACCAGCACCAAAATAATTTTTTGGACTACGTTACATGTGTAAACGGTAATACGTTCATGGACAAGGTAGGCGGAGGAGGAAATGGAAAAGTAGAAGGCAGGGAGCTTAAGCAGAATAACGTCCGGTTGGCTACCCTACACCGGGAGAATGGGAAAGGGGAAAACAAAGATCACAGGGAGAGTGAGGGGGAAGGAAAGAAGGAAATTGCAGTGAGTTCGCTGACGCGTGTGGTCTTACAGAAATTGCATTAATAGTCACTGAAGGTAGCACAAACCCGTCGTCCTTAAGAAGCACAAAAGCGCCTTCACCGCTTTATGGGCCGATGGGCGATGGGGGAGATGTTCCAGCAGCACCTGGACAGAAAGCGGCCGATTGTCCAGTTTTTGGAAAGCTTTGAAAAGTTCGTGTGTCTCTGGGGCATATATTGGATAGTCGCATAGCAGGTGGTCTATGTTTCCTTCAGTGCCACAGACCTCGCATGCTGCTTTGTCAGTCACTCCATTTAATGTAGAGTACGCTTTTGGGAAGGCAACTCCTAACCAAAGGCGACAGAGAAGCGTAGCTTCGTGTCGAGGAAGTCTGAGTGGAGGTCGGAGTTGCAGGGAGGGGTTTAGTCGATGCAGTCGTGTAATTCGTAAGTTTGGCGAGTTTCACTCGGTCAGTGTGAGACTGCGTGCCAGGTGTCGACGCTACCTTGCGGCGTCAGTCCTCGAAAGCCGAATCGGAACGCTGTGCTCTTCTTGATGTGCTGTGCAAGCAGCGTTATAGGGGGAATCATTGCCACTGATTCCACAATGGCCAGGTACCCATTGAAAATCGACCTCGTGACGTTTTAGTTCGACGTGATGGTAAAGTTTCACGATTTCGTATATCAGTTGGTCATGACATCCGTGCCGGAGAACTGACTGCGTGCACTGTAATGCCGGATTTGAATCACAGAACACAGCCCATTTTCTAGGTCTTTCAGAATCAATGAATTCCAGTGCTCGACGCAAGGCCGTTACTTCTGCCGCCGTTGAGGCTGTGACCTGCGATGTCTTGAACCGCAGTGTCATTCCTCGCGTTGGTATAACCACGGCGCCACCAGAACTACACGACGTAGTCGATCCATCGGTATAGATGTGCACGTGGTTGCTGTACTTTTCATGCAAAAAAGAAAAGCTCAGCTGTTTTAGAGCAGGGGCCGGTAGATCTGTCTTCTTCTGTAGTCCAGGAATCATTATATGCACTTGTGGACGGCTCTAACCCCACGGAGGAAACGCTGGCTTGGCCGCAGGTGCGTACCCTGAAGTAAACGAAGCACGATCTGCACTGACAATACCGCTAAACGTCGAGCAGGGCCTTGCAGCAGTGAGGGTCGCCAAGTGCTGGGAAGGAGTCCCAGCATAATGCCTGAGATGCATACGCTATGTCTCAACGGTAATGTGCGTCGTGATAGCGTAATCCGGAGCAATGGCGATGGTTTCAGCCGTTGATGCACTGTGTGGTAAGCAAACACATATCTTAAGTGCTTGGGCTTGTTGGATATGTTGGATAGGGAGGTGTTGGATATTGCAGGCAGGCTGTGTCGCACGAATCCAACGAACAAATCCATGTACAGCTGTAACAGAGCGTGTATAGATACTCCCCAACTTTTTCCTGCAAGGAACCTGTACAGGTGACATATAGCAGTCAGCCTCTTTTCACGTAATTCACGTGCGGAGTCCAAGACAGGTCTCTGTCTATTACAACTCCCAAGAACCTGTGACTTCGGCTGTATGGTATAGGTTGTCCGTTAATAGATACGCCGTAAGCAGACATTGACGTCCTCGTGAATGCCACCATCGCGCACTTTACCCATGAAATTTCACGTCCTTGTTCACGAAGGTAGCAAGATGTCATTGTGGCTGCCTTCTGAATACGAGCGCGAAGCTGAAGTCATGTCACGCCTGATGCCCAAATGCAGATGTCATCTGAATAGATTGAAAGTCATACGGTGCTTGGCAGGTCGTCAACTAATGCACTGAGGGTGCAATTGAAAAGAGTAGGGCTAAGCACTCCACCTTACTCCTCGGCTACCGTAATGCTCAGATGTCGGGCCATTCTCTAAGTGCACGTAGAATGGTCTCCTCTGTAAACGGACAAGGTAAAAATCCACAGTAGTATATGCGCTCTCCTGTAGACACTTCTTATTGATGTTCTTGTAATTAGATAGCGACCCGCTAGTTGGTCGGTAAGCAGAGCAGCGACAGCTGTAACATAGCGTGTATAGATACTGCCCAACTTTCTTCCTGCAAGCAACCTCTACAGGTGACATAAAGCAGTCAGCCGCTTTTCACGTAATTCACGTGCGGAGTCCAAGACAGCTCTCTGTCTAAAACAACTCTCAAGAACCTGTGACTTCTGCTGCATGGTATAAGTTGTCCGTTAATAGATACGCCGTAAGCAGTCATTGGCGTCCTTGTGAATGCCACCATTCCGCACTTTCCGCATGAAATTTCAAGTCCTTGTTCACGAAGAAAGCAAGATGTCATTGTGGCTGCCTTCTGAAGCCGAGCGCGAAGCTGAAGTCATGTCACACCTGATGCCCAAATGCAGATGTCATCCGCAGAGATGGAAAGTCACATGTTGCTTGGCAGGTTGTCAACTAATCCGCTGAGGGTGCCATTGAAAAGAGTCGGGCTAAGCAATCCGCCTTGAGGGACTCCTCGGCTACCGTAATGCTCAGATGTCGGGCCATTTTCTGTGTGCACGTAGAATGGTCTCCTCTGTAAACGGACAAGGTAAAAATCCACAGTAGTATATGCGCTCTCCTGTGGACGCTTCTTATTGATGTTTTTGTAATTAGATAGCGACCCCCTAGTTGGTCGGTAAGCAGAGCAGCGACTCCCATCAGTTACAAAAGAAAGCGCCAAGCAAGAACATGTGAAACCACAGCGTATAAAGCGAGTTCATGTGAAGCGGCTATAGCAACACCAATATATTGCTTTGGATTGAAAATACCTTGAGCAAGAAACGCGTAAATTTACAGATACTAACACATTTCATTTGAATGAAGCAAGGTTGGTTACAGTTAAGAAATCCCCAAGCAAACAATTTCGTTCACACGCGTTTGCTCCTGGACTACATAGATTATATCAAGAAATTTCCGAATGTATCGAAGTATAACATATAAATAGAAGGTATCGTATAGGATACTTTATCTGTGGTGTAACTTGTATGTGTATCACAAACACTTCTTGCCCGAGTATCTTGTATCGTATCATGATACGATTGAAAATTACCTTTGCCCAGCTCTGATGGCTAATTAAACTAACAAGCGTAAATCAAAGCGCGCACAAGCAAACGTGATCACATCTCACTCGATAACCATGCAGGCTAACTGTCAAATAGTTCTTGTGAGGAAACGAGGCTGGAACAGCGAACGAATGCTTCATGCTGCCTCTCGCATCAACGCCAAGTAAGCGTTGAGAACACAGCGCACGCTAACCTATCAGCACTCGGCGCACTCTGTCCCCGTCACAGATCGCTTTTAGTAATAGCGCCTCTGCGGCCACGCCATACGCCGCCGCCGCCGCCCCCTCCATCCCTCCCATCACGGCGGTGTCCTGCGGGTGATGAAAGACTGCGCGATCCACCCTAGTTCCTTCTGCTGCGCACGCAAGACTGAGCCACCATCATCAGATTACCCTCGCAAGCTTTCACTCGTATCTACTACAAGCGGCACACGGCGACGATGTTATCGCCTTTGGACTTTATACTCAATTTCACGGCGACACCAACGCCGACGGAAGACATCCGCCTGGAACGGCCATATAATTGCGATTGCAATAAAAGGGGGAATTAGGGCTGACGACGGTCTCATCCAGTCAGCGCATGAGGCTGACACACTCTAGTTGCAAGAAAGCAGAACAGCATGTTTGTAGACTTACCGCGTCTCAATTTGGAACAGGGAATGTACAGTATTGTGTTCTTGTTAAGACACTACACATATAGATATAAGTACGGTGGATCCAACAAGGACGATGACATTAACGAAATCATCTTTATGTTTATCAAAACAGTAGATGAAAGAGAATACTGTGGAGACAATCTATAAGGCATTATAATAAAGCTTATTTAGTGATCGCTATCCACTTACAAAAATATTGCTGCATCAGAACGGCAAGTTCGGCCCGTTGGTTGGGATTCATGGTAAGGGTTGTAACAGCGCACTCAAGACAAGGACAACAGAAGGAATAAAACGACGACACAGCGCTGTCGTCTGTTGTCCTTGTCTTGAGAGCGCTGTTACAACCTTTACCAAGAATAGAAAAATATTCACTTAGAACCGTCAAATCCTGGGCCAGTTTTTTCATGTTTATAGCAAAAAAAAAAAAAAACAGCGAAGACCAAGGCCGCAGGGTCAGAAGGAGGCACACACAAGCACAGCCGTCAGACTTACAAAAATATACAAACGTCGACATAATTAGCCATAACAGCATGGGTTACGTGAGGACTCTGGAGGTTTACTGAAATTCCGGACTGTCTCGCTAAATTCGCGATCGCTAGCAATCTTAACAATAGGCCACGTTTTTGTAGTTCACTACCTTCGGGATTGCACAACGCTTTTACGCTTCAGCTATTATCCACAAACCAATCTGGAAAATTGGATCGAACAGGTCATAAATGCTTCGCATTCTTAAATGTACTGTTCATTTCTATCGGAAAGTATTCCTGGTCAGCCGGTGAGGCCTTTTCCTGACTCCTAAATATTCTAATTTTAACACACTTCAATTACATTAACCTTTAGTGCTAGAGATGTCCAGTGTTAAAATTATTGCAACAACGTGCGGCTAGGCAAGTAACAGGCCCGCGGATGTATTTCTGCGCAATGTTTAGGAAATATGTCGAAACTAGTATTTTTCATGGAATTTGTTACAAGTGGATCACCCTTGCGCACTTGCCAGCTGCAATTTTTAAATTGCAATATGTCCAGTAAGGCACTTAGTTTAAATTCTAATTTGTGATTTAATTTTTATATGTCGACTATGCATTTCGATTTGATGTACAAGTACAGTTAGCCTCTTCAAGTAAGCTGGTTCGAAAATTATAATTGTGCCATATATCACAGGCGACATTTGAAAATCTGTAAAAATGTGTATACATGCTCCCTGTATAGTGGGCTAACCAAAAGCATCCGAAAAAAATGAAAGCTACACCATGCCACCCAGATTCCGTACCTGATGAATAGAACCTGATGAATAGAAGAAGCATAAACCATGCATGCATTGCACGATGTGGCAAAGATGGCAGAAATAGAAAGCGTTGTCCTTAGCCCTAGTTTATCCGCGTTTCATCTGTCCATGAGAACACTGTGCACACTTATGTGTTCTGTGATGTCTGCTTCTCTATTTTGTCCCTTTACCTCATACTTTTTTAAAATGTTCTACAGGCAGCCAAGGATAAAGGCATTTGAGCAAAAATGCGATAGTAAATTATCGGTTCTGCTCGTTACATTTTCTTTCTTCTAGGGAGGTAGTATTGGCCTCTATTTCAGGGCATGACGAGTGATAACTCGGTATGTTTGTCAGACAAATCGCGCGTTACGATCCTACCGGAAAACTATTGCCTAAACCATCTCCGCATGACTGTCCAAGGTGATGCACTTAGTGTTCAATCAATGTAGCTACACAATGTAGTACCACTGCCGAAACCCTTATATATGAGATGTATGCTGCACTGGGTATCCTCTCTCTGGCTTCTCTAAAAAGACCCAGCGCCACCTATCGGCACCACTGGGAATCATACGTCTGGCCTCCGTAACGCATGACGCGCTATTGGTGCGCTTAAAAAATTGGCAGAGGCTTAGCTCGGCTATGGCAGGATATACGTAGCGAAAGCTAAGGTTAGCCTTGGTTAATCTTGATTACCAATCCAGGTTAGTCTGGTTGTCTAGCTGTGTTGTGGCGTTTAGGCAGTCGTTCGGCGCGCGGCTCGTCTGTTTCCTGGGTGATTCATTTCTTCTGCATCTCATTCCGATGTCGACTTCAGGCCTCCTCCTGCTTATCAGAATTGTCGCCGTCCATACTGCCACCTCAACTGTGGTTCCAGCGCACGCGAGCTCTCCTTCTCAATCCTCCGACACATTTTCCGGCATGCGACCCAGCTGGCAAGCGAGCGCATGCTAGCGCAACGGCGAGGAACGCGGTGTGACGTCATACCAAACTTTGGCAGCTGAAAAGCGCGCAGCCGCACAGCGGCGGAACACCTGTGGATTGGTGCTACTAGTGGCGCATGCGCAGTAATCACTAGGGAGCGAGAGAGAGAGAGAGAAGTATCCGCGGCAAGGCGCGCATTGTGATGTCATGTGCCTCGTCGGAGCACCGCCAACGGCGTAATCGCCAGTTCGCGGCCAGTAAAGCTTTCGCTTTAAATACGCATCCTGAAACACCGGCATTCCTCTCCTGCTCTTTTTTCTTCTTGACACGCTGCATCATATTGTTACGTGTAGAAAGACACAGACGAAAGAGGCTATTTACAGGCTATTTACACTGGACTAGAGCCAGAACGACAAGCCGACATTCACTCGCGCCAAGGGCACAGACCCACTTCGCCGTCGTTCTCAGGGCGGCTCGTCCCTTGAGCATCGCTCGATGATATCCTAATACTATCCCCCGGCGGCAAAAGCGCCGTAACGGTGCTGGTAAATATTCAAGGGGCGTGGAGAGTTGTAGGGTTTGATTCGGGCGACGTGGACAATGTCACTGGTTGTCACAGCAGAGTACGTAGTGGGCGTGGCTAGAATGATTTCGTAGGTGACATCGGTCACTCGGCGAAGCACGCGATATGGGCCCGTGTAGCAGGAAAGCAGTTTTTCACAAAGACCAAGTTTACGCTATGGTGACGAGACCAAATTTACGCGATGGTGACCAGAGTAACACGAGGGTGCCGGGCACAAAATTGACATCACGGTGACGCAGGTCGTAGCGTTGGTATTGGTTGTCTTGAGAGACTTGTAGACGAGCGCGCGCAAGTTGGAGAGCATGGTCAGCATGGGCGATAGCATCACGGGCATAAGCGCTAGTTGATGCTGTGGCGGACGGAAGCACAGTGTCCAGTGGTAGTGTCGCTTCACGGCCATACAAGAGGTAAAAAGGCGAAAAGCCAGCAGTTTCGAGACGGGAAGAGTTGTAGGCAAAGGTAATGTAAGGTAGAGCCTGGTCCCAGTCACGGTGGTCGTCTGAAACTCATTTGGATAGCATGTCTGTAAGGGTATGGTTCAAATGCTCAGTGAGGCCGTTCGTTTGAGGGTGGTAGGAGGTGGTAAATTTGTGCTGTATTGAGCAGGTACGCATAATGTCGTCAATTACTTTGGCCAAAACGTACGGCCACGGTCTGTTAGCAATTGACGCGGAGCACCATGAATCAAAATGATACCGTGCAGGAGGAAGTCCGCAACATCAGTTACGCAACTGGTCGGAAGAGCGCATGTTACGGCGTAGCGGGTCGCATAGTCCGCCGTGACTGCAACCCACTTGTTTTCTTATTTAGATTACGGAAACGGGCCGAGAAGGTCTACGCCGACACGATGGAAGGGCTCGGCAGGGATGTCGAGCGGCTACAGGTAACCAATGGGGAGCTGGGAAGGTTTCTTGCATCGTTGGCAAAGTTCACAAGCGGCGACGTAACGTCGTAAGGAACGGGCAAGACCCGGCCAGAAAAAACGGCGACGTACACGGTCATAGGCTCGAGATGCGCCGAGGTGTCCTGCCGTTGGTGCATCGTGAAGCTCTTCTAGAAGGGTGGAGCGGAGGTGTTTAGGTATGACAAGTAGGAACTCAGAGCCGTGCGGATGAATGTTACGACGGTACACAGTACCGTCGCGGAGGACAAAGAGGTGTAGAGTGGCGTCAGCCTGAGAGTGTTCAAAATGGTCGATGAATGCTCTGGTGTAGGCGTCACGACGTTGCTCGTCGGCGAAATGAAGACGCTGCGATACAGAGAATACGCGAGCAGCACTGGTAATATTCGAGGAGTAAGGGTCGTGAACAGGGTAACGCGACAAGCTGTCAGCGTCTTGGTGCAGGCGGCCAGACTTGTACACCACGGAATATGAATATTCTTGTAGCCTCAAAGCCCATCGACCAAACCGGCCTGTAGGATCTCTTAGCGATGAGAGCAAGCAGAGAGCATGATGGTCAGTGCCTATGGAAAAAGGGCGACCGTAAAGGTAAGGACGGAACTTCGCAACCGCCCAGACTACAACAAGGCATTCTCGTTCCGTAATAAAATAGTTGTGCTCCGATGGTGTGAGGAGGCGGCTCGCATAAGCAATTACGCGATCCTGGCCACGCTGACACTGGGCTAAAACAGTACCTAGGCCATGACCGCTGGCATCTGTACGAAATTCTGCAGGGGCATCAGGGTCGAAGTGGGCGAGAATGGGTGGTGAGGAGAGAAGAGTAACAAGACGAGAGAAGGCGGCGGCTTCTGCAGTACCCCACGAGAATTGTACGCCTTTCTTCAAAAGATTAGTGAGGGGTCTAGCAATTGCCGCAAAATCTTGAATAAGACAACCAAAGTACGAGCATAGCCCTACGAAACTTCGAACGTCTGCGGCTGACTTCGGAACCGGAAAGCCTCGGACAGCGCGAGTTTTGTCGGGATCAGGCTGTACTCCGGAAGCGTCAATGAGGTGGCCCAGAACAGTAATTTGGCGGCGGCCGAAACGACATTTGGACGAGTTAAGTTGCAGCTTCGCCTTTCGAAATACATGAAGTGTAGCTGTTAGACACTCAAGGTGAGTGTCGTACGTGGGCGAGAAGACGATGACGTCGTCGAGGTAGCACAGACATGTGGGCCATTTGAAAGCTCGGAGCAAGGAGTCCATCATACGCTCAAAGGTGGCAGGGGCGTGGCATAGTCCAAACGGCATTACCTTAAGTTGGTATAGGCCACCAGGTGTGATGAACGCGGTTTTTTCTCTGTCCATATCGTCAACAGCAATCTGCCAGTATCCAGAACGAATATCAATAGAAGAGAAATAGCTGGAACCGCGGAGGCAGTCAAGGGCGTCGTCTAACGTGGGAGCGGGTAGACGTCCTTCTTAGTAATGCTTTTCAGATGACGGTAGTCTACAGAAAAGCGCCACGTGCCATCCTTCTTCTTAACGAACACTACAGGCGACGCCCAGGGACTCGAAAAAGGATCAATGATGTTTTTGTCTAGCATTTTGTTCACTTCACTTTGAATTACTTGGCGTTCCGACGCAGAAACTCGATACGGTCGTCGGTGAATAGGAGCAGCATCGCCAGTAAGAATCCGATGCTTGACCGCGAGCGTCTGGCCTAAAGGGCGATCGTTGAAGTCGAAAATATCTCTGTAGGACGATAATACTTGGTAAAGGTTTTCAGCCTGCGCAGAAGACAGGTCTGTCGCAACCATTTTCTGTATCTTGGGATCGGCGGCCGAGGCTGGCACGATGGGCCTGCTAAGCTCGCAAGAAGCATCGGTGGATAAGGTTGCCTCGTGATGGTCGCCAAGACAATCAATGTTGGCAAGGCAAATACCCTGCGGTAGAATTTGCTTTGCCAAGCCAAAGTTAAAGATAGGCATGAAAGGGCGGTTCACAGTAATAGTAAGTATACTGTGAGGCACGGTAACGTCATACTGTAGTGGAATGTCGGGCAGAGGAGTGACGAGGTACTCGCCATCAGAGACTGGTGGGGAAGACAAGAGTTCGATATAGGCTATTGATTCTGGCGGCAGGCGAATAAAGCCGGTGGGGCGTAGGCGGCACTGGGGTGCGTCAGAAGGTTCTGCAAGAATCGGCAACTCAAGACGAAGGGCTTGAGTGGCCAATTATGTCAATAAGAGCAGAATGCGCGGAGAGAAAATCGAGGCCGAGAATGAGGTCGCGGGGGCAATGAGCAATCACGGTGAAGAGGACAGGAGTGTGGCGGCCGGCGATGATAACACGTACCGTACACATGCCGATGATAGGCACAGTACCGCCATTCGCAACACGGACGACGCTTAGCCGACGCTGGGTTGAGGAGCTTGTTCAGTCGTCGTCGGAAGGCAGCACTCATAATAGAAAGATGTGCCCCTGTATCTATGAGGGCCGTGACAGGATGGCCATCAACGTCAACATCAAGAAGGTTTTGGTTAGTGTTTAACGTGAGCAGAGGATTTGAGGGCAGTGTCGACAACGCAGCTTCACCTCCAGAAGCTGCATTTCCTAGTTTTCCGGCTGGGCCCGGGAGGCGATAGGCGGTGAAGAGAAGCGGCGGGGTTGGGGCGAACGATACTGACGGCGTCGAGGTGAGGGCGAGCGCCTGTAGCGGAGGTTCGGAGCAGGGGCATCAGAGGCAGTGGGTTCATGGCGGGTGGCATAGGGAACAGAAGGTCCAAAGGTGCGGGAATAAGTGACGGCGTATGTCCGAGAAGGCGGTGGCCATCGGTTGCTACAGTGGCGAGCGACGCGGCCGATGCGACAACAGTAGGAGCAGATTGGTTTGTCATCAGGTGTACGCCATTCGGACGGGTGAACGCCATTCGGATGTGGTAGAAAAGGACTGTCGGGGACGAGGCGGGCAGGTAGAGGACTGGGGAACGCTGGGTTGCGATGTTCAACCCACGGAGTTCAGACCCATGTTCTCAAATCCCTGTCTGACTACGGCCTGAATAATGTCAATCGTGGTTGCTGGCGGATCGGGAGGCGTCGTGGAGAAAGGTGGCGAACAGGCGGCCTCGAGCTTGCGGCGAACAATACGGGTGACGTTGTCACAGGTGGTGGCCTGACGTGGTCGACCCTCACATGTCGACGTAGCAGCGGTGTTGGGTAGCCGCGTGATGCGGTGTGTGATGCGGCGGCTCTTGGCTTGTTCAAGGCGACGGCATTCTTTAATGATGGCGTCGATTGTCGAGATGTTGCCGAAAACAAGCAAATTGAAAGCGTCGTCGGCGATGCCTTTGAGAACATGTGACACTTTATCTGATTCAGACATAGCATGGTCAGCTTTGCTGTATAGAGCCAAGACGTCGAAGATGTATGAAACGTACGGCTCTGTAGATGTCTGAACATGAGACGCAAGAGCCTTTCTCGCGGCAACCTTGCGGCTAATGGGGTCGCCGAACAGTTCCGATAGCTTTTCTTTGAAAGTGTCCCAACTGCTTATCTCGTCGTCATGCGTCTGGTACCACACGCGTGGGGTGCCGCTACGATGAAAGATGACATTGTCGAGCATAATGGTTGAGTCCCACCTGTTATTAGCGCTGGCATGTTCATATAGCTTGATCCATTCGTCAACGTCCTGTCCCTCCTGGCCAGAGAACACGCCATGGTCGCGATATTGGGCAACCGTGATGATTGGAGTAGTCGGACCAGACGAAGCCGTCGCAGAGGCGGGCTCGTCACCGAGAGGCATGGTGACAAGCTCGATGTACGAACCACTCCGGAGTTCCATGACGAGGAAGGGGATCGCTGACCTCCACCAGAATGTTACGTGTAGAAAGACAGAGACGAAAGAGGCTATATACAAGCTATTTACACTGGACTAGAGCCAGAGCGCCAGGCCGACATTCACTCGCGCCAAGGGCACAGACCCACTTCGCCGTCGTTCTCGAGGCGGCTCGTTCATTGAGCATCGCTCGATGATATGGTAATGATATACTGGCTCAATCAAGAAGTACGAGCGTCGCCTTCGTGAGGAGATTCCCAACGCGCCGGTGCCTTGGACCGCTGAGAATTGCGGGAATTGGGCAGCACATACCCAGTGCAGTTGCGGCGCGACTTGCTAAATCGTTGTGCTACTGTCCTTGAGAAACTCCTGTTAAGTCTGTTTCATTGTGCTTAGCACTAAGGCACCTCCAGACATTTTTCACTTCGCTACCAGATTAAGTACCACCAACTTACCCTTCTCCTCCGCGCTCCTCCCTCGCTCAACCCGTCAGCTTCCAGCGTCAAGCAGAACTTAGGTTTTTCCAGCTTCCAGTTTTAACTGGAACTGACGTCACTGCTGCATTAACGATCGAGCGTTCAAGAAGCAAACTTTAAGGAACCGGAAATGCGGAATTCTAAAAGCAAGGAACGACAATCCCGGCAAATGAATTGCGAAAGAAACTGGTGTGAGCGACGAGGGACAGAATAGGGGCGCACGCTAAATGATGGCTAAACTTAATAAAAGCGGCTGTGGCGCTTACAGGAAAGGGAGCTAGGAGGCTTCAACCAGCACAGGTGTAATTTCAAAGGATTTCTAATGGTACAATCTGCTGGTCGAAAACACCCATCGCGATGTCTGCCGTAATTTGCCCGCTAGGTGCAGATTAGATTGCGCACAGCATTAGAGAAATTAAAAATATGCGTATATTTTTGTCAGTAAACAGCACTCGGTGACTGTTACTGAAGCAGGCGTCAAACGCGTTTATTGAAAAGCGCTACGCACTTTCTGTCACAAACCCAGTGAAAAAAGCCGGTACCCGAGATGCTCATTGAAGAGTAGCACCAAGCGTGTGCCACATACGCAGTACTTCAAGTAAGCGTGAAGAGATTCATTGAAGAGCGGTATATACCCAGTACCGCATCCGCAGTTACCTATGCCTGCGTAACTGAGATTCGCTGAAGAGCTATATATATATATATATATATATATATATATATATATATATATATATATATATATATATATATATATATATATATATATATATATATATATATATATATCGAGTGCCGCATCCGCAGTGACCCACGTCGCCCTCAAAGAGATTCGCTCGAGAGTTGTGTACACCCAGTACTGTATTCTCAGTCACCCGCGTCGTCGGCAAAGAGACTCGCTGAAAAGTGGTATATACCCAGTATCCCATCCGCAGTGACTCACGTCGCCTCAAGAGAGATTCGTTGAAAAGTGGTGTATACCCAACAGCGCACCCGCAGTGACCCATGTCGCCATAAAAGAGAATCGCTGAGGAGCGGCATATACCAAGTACCGCATCCGCAGTGACCCACGTGACCGCAAAAGAGATTCGTTGAAGAGCTGTATATACAAAGTACCGCTTCAACAGTAAACCCACGTCGCCGTCAAGGAGATTCATTGAAGAGAGGTATATACGTAGTATGGTATCCGCACTAACTCACGTCGCCGTAAAAGAGGTTTGTTGAAGAGCGGTATATACCAAGTACTGCATTCTCGGTGACCCACGTCGCCGTCAAAGAGATTTGTTGAAAAGCGCTATATAACTAGTACCGCATCCGCATTGACAAAGGTCGCCGCAAAATAGATTCGTTAAAGTGCGGTATATACCCAGTACTGCATTCTCCGTGACCCACGATGCCGTCAAAAAGATTCGTTAGAAGGCGGTATATGCCCTGTTAAACATTCTCAGTGACCCATGTCGCCGTCAAAGACATTCGTTGAAAAGCGGTATATACCTAGTACCGCATCCGCATTGGCCCACGTCGCCGCAAAAGAGATTCGTTGTACAGCGGTATATGCCCAGTTCTACATTGACAGTGACCCACCTCGCCGTCAAAGAGATTTGTTGAAAAGCGGTGTCTATCCAGTACTCATCCGCCTTGACCCACGTCGCCGCAAAAGAGACTCGTTGAAGAGCGGTTAACAACAACTAGTGCATTCTCAGTGACCCACGTCACCATCAGAGATTCGTTAAAAACTGGTATATATCATGAACCCCATCCGCGTTCATCCACGTCACCGCAAAAGAGATTCGTTGAGGATCGGTATATACCTAGTACTGCATTCTCAGTCACCCACGTCGCCGTCAAAGAGATTCGTTGAAAATCGGTATATAACTTGTTCTACATTCTCAGTGAGGCACATCGCGTAAAAGAGAATCGTTGAAGTGCGGTGTATGCGCTGTACTGCATCCGCAGTGGCTCACGTCGCCGACATAGAGATTCGTTGAAGAGCAAAACACAGGTACACAGCGGCACATACAGCGACCCAAGTTGATTCCACGGATGGTATAGTATCTGTTCTTTGAGCACAGCAACCTGACGTTCTATAAATTTCAGCATACTCTACGCAGAGACCCAGGCATTCGAAAAAAAATGCCTGTGGACATAGATAGATAGATAGATAGATAGATAGATAGATAGGTAGATAGATAGATAGATAGATAGATAGATAGATAGATAGATAGATAGATAGATAGATAGATAGATAGATAGATAGATAGATAGATAGATAGACAGATAGATAGATAGATAGTTAGATAGATAGATAGATAGATAGATAGATAGATAGATAGATAGATAGATAGATAGATAGATAGATAGATAGATAGATAGATAGATAGATAGATAGATAGATAGATAGATAGATAGATAGATAGATAGATCCCAGAAAGCGTCTAGTACACTGAGAGTTCTATTAGTATAAAACATACTTATGCAGCCACAGGATTCTTACCCGAGTCCAATGTGAAGCGAAATGTGTCAGGGCTGCTTCCTTCGAACAAGTACAAGCTAAGCGTTCGTCTGCAGAAAAAAAAATTAAAAAGAAATAAATATTTCGATTTAATTGCAGAATATTTGTTTGATATGTGTGGGTAATATACCCCGAATAACATTTTCGTACTACATCCTACAATCCAGGTTAAAATGAACTTGCCCGCACAATATTTCATTGACATAACAGAGAACACAATTACGAAGATATACCCTCTTGCAAGATAACGCAACCGGAAGATGGGGTTTAGGGATGCATGAATTCTCGCATATAATATTATAGACATCGAAAACGTAATTATTCCATGCACTGACTGTAAACAAAGTTAGTTCAAGACAGTGTGTAGATAGCATAATCGCTGTCTTACATTATCCTTAAGTCACGCTTTGCATATTACGACATTACCATTTTCCGCAAGATGTCTATATTATCATTGTGTTTAATACAATATGTAGTATGACACAAGGCCTGCTGAGGAAGCGAATACCAAAGCAGAAACATTTGCGCTCAAGAAGCTTTAGCGGCTTCAGTGATGCAAACAATTCTTGCAGAAATCAACTTTTATGTATGCTTCTACAGCGAGAAATATCAACTCACTTTGAGTTCCCACCATGACCTCCGAAAAGATAAATGTATTCCGCCTTCCTCTCTTCCGGTAGCAGCCACATTCTCTTCGCCGTCATGCATTCGTATATCGTGTCGTTGTCACTGTCAGAGACGGCGACTGCAAAAGGGAAATTTTCGTAGACCTGCGTGCAAGGCCATCATAAGCGTATGTGGGTTAATTTTTACCAAAAATAATCGTGAATCGTCTTGTTTTGTAATAAGCAAATGCATATGGTTCTTACACGCAGTCCTGGCAGAGTACACAGAGGGAGAGTTTCTTGTTTCGCGCCATGAGATGCTGAAGTTGTGCATGTCTCTACTGCCTCGGTATTGAATGGGGAAAGGTTGTGAGAGCGTAATGTGCTCTATTCTTGCCAGTTGCAACCACATAGGGCAAACAAAACCATTATGGGGAACTGTAGATTTTTTAACTCCTCCACCATAAGTGCATGACAAAATCGCTTCTCAACTAGAAGCACGGTCACAGATTCGCGCCTGTTCTTTTAACCCCACTTGTGAATCCTTCTGCAGCGGTTGATAATTTTGTTAATTTCAGAAATTTTTCCCTAAGGCAAAAACATTGACAGTCGTTCTTCTCTTGGTGCCTATACACGTGGCATACACGTGGGATCGATTCCAATGCCATCGGTGAACGAAAAGTAGGGTCCGGAGCCTCGCAACCTGCAGTCATATTGGTCTCGATTTTGCCAAGACATACCGAAATGGACTTTTATGGTCCATCATAGTTTAAAGCACTCAGTATTGCAGATATTGCTAGAAAGGATAAGAGAAATGTCGACGACGGGGACTAAAGGTCGTAAAAACTAAACATGCTTTGTCTCTGGCTGAAAGCAGGAACAACCACTTCGCGCAAAAGGTATCATGGATACCTGGCAAAGTACGTCCCACGTTACGCCTAGAACGGCGAAATTGTCCCACTTTCGCCCACCCGTCTCCCCGCAAGGTTCTCCGCTAAGCAGGAGAACAGATGTCGAACCAACATGGCCAGAAGTCCATCCTTATAGTAGAATATTAAGCTTCTGAAGCACACTATGCGCCCTGTACTTGCGTCAATTGTTACCTTCAAGCTGTCTGGAACATCGCCGGTCTCCTGAGCTGCTGCAAGCGACCGCTGCAAGGTAATGGCGAGAACAACCAGAAAGCAAACCCGCTGCATGCTGTTTTAGCGAGGAGCCGCCTAGTGATAGTACCGTCCAACCGAGCGTCCCTTATATTCTGCCCGTTGTTGCATGTAATATATAAAGAAACCAAGGCATATTGCCTCTTTTTGTAGAAAATTTCAGTTGTGATTGGCATACGGGTGCTTGTAGAGGCCGTCTGTAAAATCAAACTCATTTGTCGTGTTATCAAAGAATTCGATGTACATACGCGATAAGAAATTTCAATTTAGTCTACCTGTGTCACTCTAATTCTACTGCGATGTTCTTTAAAAAAGATAGGACAATTGCGTAAATCGTGAAGAAATGAAACATGACACAGTTTCAAAGTATAATTATTGTAAATGGGATTTTATCTGGCGTAACGGAGTCGTATTATTGCAAAAGTACGACATGTAGCTGTGAGAACACTTTCTATGTGGTCCCCGCAGGGGCGTCTGCGTCAGCAGGCGTTTGGTGTGTTGCGACACCATGTACCCTAGCACACGAGGGTTGGACCCTCGCGGCCGTGCGCGGCTTAGCCGTGTCTGGGGAAAGGGGGATCCTGGCGGTTGAGCCGATGCTGGGTGTTTGGACCGTTAAGGCCCCCGGCGGAGGAAACACACCTCTTCGGCCTCGGCTTCACATAGACGGCACCTCCAGACTGACCCACCTGGATGAAAACGGCAGTCGCCATTTCCTGTCTTCCTCTCCAATCTACGTCTTTCTCTCCCACTTTTCCATCTTTCCTGTCTTCTGCTCATTTCTTTTAACTTCCTATTTCCTGGTGGCAAGGGTTAACCTTGTGTAATATATCCAGTCTTGGGTATATATATATTAGGTTACAGTGGGAGTGTACCACTGGCGTACGCGGAATAGAATGTTTCTAATCCTGTGGCGTCCCCAGGTTGGGTTCCGAGGTGGGCGGCGGGCATTCCTGCCGAACACAGTAATCCTGTATATGGCTTCAGATTACCCCACACTCCCTGATCGCTCCCTGAAGAGGGAGCACACCGATGAGACCTTCAACTTTCTGATGAAACCAAAAGAAGTATTTCCCAAATACCACGTAATACATACTCAACATGAAACCAAGACAGTCCGTACAATATCCCCATTTGTGGTCGCAAAATGTCTGAGAGAAGGAAACGGCTCTGGTTACAAGGTAACTAAGATGGGAAGCGGCGACCTTCTTCTGGAAGTGCGTGACATGCTTCAATACAGCAAACTGACTAAACTTGTTGCGTTTGGTGACATTCCTGTCTCTGTGGGCCCCCACCGGTCAATGAACACTGTGCGTGGTGTCATTTCTGGTGACGACCTCCTTGAACTCAGTGAAAGTGAGCTGTTTAATGGATGGCAAGACCAAAACGTTGTAAAGGTGCAACAAATTAAGTTAAGACGCGATGACAAGGAAATCCCAACAAAGCATGTAATAATAACGTTCGGAACAAGTGAACTGCCTTATTCGACAGAGACCGGATATTGTAAACTTCACGTACGACCATAAATCCCCAATCCGCGCCGATGCTTCAAGTGGCAGCGTTTTGGGCATGGATCTCAGAGCTGCCGAGGGCGTGCTACTTGTGGAAAATGTGCATCTAAAGACCACACATGAGATAACTGTTCTTCCGTAACCCACGGCATTAACATTGATGGAGACCACCCCGCATATTCGCGATCGTGCCCGTCATGGAAGAAAGAAAAAGAAAGAATCGAACTGAAGGTCAAGCTAAACATTTCTTTTCCCGAAGTGCGCAAGCGTTTTTCTGTCCACCACCAATCGAATCCGTCCTACAGGGACGTGACGCGCCGGGGGGCAGCGCCAGATCTTCTGGTGGCTGCGCAAGTCACACGGAGTGTCACGGCGGTTACGCCATCAGCCCCCCCTGGGGGGAGCAGCCACTGCTCTTCCGCCCCCTAGCACGAAGGGCCAGCAGACCTCCAAGCCAGCCGGACCCAGGGCCACTGCTCGTGCAGACAGGCCCGAAAAACTCCCGAGAGCGCCCGCTGAGCGGGCGTCATCCAGCGCCCCTGAAGAGGCGATGAATGTAACAAAAGCTTCTCCGGCGTTTCAGACGCCGAAGGAACGGCGTTGCTCCCTGGAGCGCGCCAACAAAAAGGAAATACTCCGCATCAAGGGGCCTTCAAAGGTCTCTTGAGCCAACCTAATTGATCTCTTGACACACACCATAAAACACTTCCAATATGGCCACACAGATAATGCATTGGAATGTGAGAGGTTTATTACACAATCTTGATGATATTGCTACGGGATAGTATTTCCAACGACAAAGAGCCGAGCAGTATGAAGACGACGACGACGATTGGAAGCTAGCGCGCGCTGTTCCCTCTTGGCCAACTGCGGCGTATTGCCTTGTAAATATACTTGTAACTAGCTTTTCGTCGGTGTCTTCCTACGTAACATATCTGGTGGAGGTGGACGTTCCCCGTACTTCGTCACGGAGCTTCGCATTGCACGGTACGTCGAGCCTTCCTTCATGGCTACCGGCAACGACAACCCGACTCCGCCGGCTCCGACACCTGCTGCCACTTCGATGACCTACATCACCCTCTCCGCTCCCCGTGATCCTGGCGTATTCTCGGCAAAAGATGGGGAAGACGTCGAGGACTGGATCAGCCTGTACGAACACGTCAGCCGCAATAACCGGTGGGACTCTACTATCATGCTCGCCAATGTAGTTTTTTACCTCGGTGGCACACCTCGAGTTTCGTATCGGACGCACGAAGATGAGCTGACCAGTTGGGATTCGCTTAAGCAGAAGCTTCGAGACTTGTTCGGCAACTTATACTATCGCCAACTTACGGAAAATGATTGCACCCGACATGCCGTCCGAGCACGCTCGAGCGCTCTACCGCGTTCTGATTTCCTACCAAGATATTTTTGACTTTAACGATCGTCCTTTGGCCCAAACAACAGCTGTTAAACATCGCATTAATACCGGCGATGCCCCTCCTATTCATCGCCGCCCGTATCGAGTATCACCGGCTGAGCGTCAAGTTATTCACACCGAAGTTCGCAAAGTGCTTGCCAAGAACATTATTTAACCGTCATGTAGTCCATGGGCGTCACCTGTTGTGCTGGTAAAAAAGAAGGATGGCTCATGGCGCTTTTGCGTGGATTATCGGCACCTTAACAGGGTTACCAAAAAGTACGTGTATCCCCTACCTCGTATTGATGACGCCCTTGACTGCCTCCACGGTGCTCGCTATTTCTCCTCTATTGACCTTCGCTCCGGCTATTGGCAGATTGCCGTGGACGATCTGGACCGCGAGAAGACTGCCTTTGTAACACCCGACGGTCTTTATCAATTCAAGGTGATGCCGTTCGGCCAATGTAACGCTCCTGCCACTTTTGAAGGCATGATGGACTCCCTTCTTCACAGTTTCAAATGGTCCAGGAGCCTGTGCTACTTCGACGATGTTATAGTATTCTCCCGAACATTCGCTATGCACTTCGAGCGCCTCTCAGCAGTCCTGGACGTTTTTCGGCGAGCCGGTCTGCAACTCAACGCATCGAAGTGCCAATTCGGCCGTCGCCATATTACCGTCCTTGGACATCTCGTTGACGCGAACGGAGTGCAACCGGACCCAGGCAAGATCCATGCTGCTACGCACTTTCCTGTTCCGAAGTGTGTCAAGGATGTGCGCAGCTTCATCGGCCTTTGCTCGTACTTCCGCCGTTACGTGGAAAATTTCGTGGCCATAGCACGACCACTAACCGAGCTTTTGAAGAAAGACGCCCCTTTCAATTGGGGCGATAAGGAGGCCTCTGCATTCTCGCTTCTAATCGACCTTCTCACAACGCCTCCTGTTCTGGCCCATTTCGATCCTTCTGTGCCTACCGAAGTCCGTACTGATGCCAGCGGTCACGGAATTGGCGCAGTACTGGCACAACGCCAGCGTGGCCACGACCGTGTTATCGCTTACGCGAGGAGGCTCCTCTCGCCCGCAGAGCGCAACTATTCCATCACTGAGCGGGAGTGTCTGGCTCTAGTTTGGGCGGTTGCGAAGTTCCGCCCATACTTATATGGCCGACCCTTTTCCGTTATCACAGACCATCACGCGCTTTGTTGGTTATGCCCATTGAAAGACCCTACAGGGAGACTTCGTCGCTGGGCCTTACGCCTCCAAGAATATACGTTCTCTGTCACCTACAAATCTGGCCGACTACACAAGGACACTGACTGCCTGTCTCGCTACCCGGTAGACGAGCCTGACGACGCCGACAGTAGTACGGCCGACGGCATTTTCTTTGTGTCTGCCTTCACTAACATCGCCGATGAGCAGTACCGAGACCTATCGCTGCGAGTACTCATCGAGCGTCTGCGCTCTACACCTACCGACGCATCCGTTCGCCGATATGTCCTCCAGGGCGGCATTCTGTACCGAAGGAACTTCCTCCCTGATGGCCCTGATCTTCTTCTTGTCGTGCCAAAACATCTACGACAGACTGTGCTCTTTGAGATGCATGACGCACCCACTGCAGGACATCTTGGGGTAACCCGCACGTACGACCGCGTCCGCCGCCGCTTCTATTGGCCTGGTCTCGCTCGCTCCGCCCGGCGGTATGTTGCTGCCTGTGATCCCTGCCAGCGTCGGAAAACACCTCAGGTGCTACCTTCCGGTCATCTCCAGGCGATCACCGTCCCTGTGGAACCATTCTTTTGTGTTGGATTAGACCTCCTCGGTCCCTTTCCCACGTCGTCCTCTGGGAACAAATGGGTAGCCGTCGCAACTGATTACGCCACCCGATACGCTATCACGCGGGCTCTCCCTACCAGTTGCGCCACTGACGTCGCGGACTTTCTCTTGCGCGACATTATCTTAGTGCATGGCGCCCCGCGACAGCTGCTTACTGACCGTGGTCGTAACTTCCTCTGGAAAGTTATCGCGGACATTGTGCGTTCCTGCTCTATTCAACACAAGCTGACTACCTCATACCACCCTCAAACCAATGGCCTGACAGAGCGCTTAAGCCGGACTCTTACCGACATGCTGTCCAAGTACGTTTCGAAAGGCCACCACGACTGGGACATTGCCCTCCTTACGTCACATTTGCTTACAATTCTTCCCGGTACGACACCGCCGGATTTTCTCCATTTTATCTACTCTACGGTCGCGAACCGACCTTGCCCCTTGACACGGTACTTCCTCCTGCTGCGACCTCAACAACCGAGTATGCGCGCGACGCCATCGCCCTCGCCGACCATGCACGCCAGCTTGCCCGTGCTCGACTGACGGACTCGCAAACCACGCAGCAGCGTCAGTACAACGCCCGCCACCGTGACCGACAGTTTTCGCCTGGTGCACTCGTGCTCCTGTGGTCACCCCCTCGTGACGTCGGACTTTCAGAAAAGCTCCTTTTGCGATACACAGGGCCCTACCGCGTGCTGCGCCAGGTGACGCCTGTGACGTACGAAATTGCTCCTGTGAGCTCAACCTCGTCATCTACTCTGGCATCTAGTGATGTCGTGCACGCCAGTAGGCTCGAGAGCTACTACACTGCTTCAGAGTCCGGCCTTTAGTGGCTCCGGGACGGCGCTTTTGCCGCCGGGGGTAGTGCTACGGGATAGTATTTCCAATGACAAAGAGCCGAGCAGTAAGTCGGTGTCTTCCCACGTAATCGTCGGTGTCTTCCTACGTAATCGTCGGTGTCTTCCTACGCATCAATATTAAGCAACTCCTTTGCAAGTTTAACCCAAGGGTGCTGTGTGTGCAAGAGACACACCTAAATCCTTCACATACTAACTTTCTGAAACAATATTCCATTTACCGCAAAGATCGCAGTGACGCTCTCGTCTCGGGAGGCGGTGTTGCTACTATAGTTGATGAGGGTACAGCCTGCCAACATTTACATCTGCAAACACCCCTTGAGGCAGTGGCAATCAGAGCCGTGCTATTTGATAAGTTAGTAACAGTTAGCTCTCTGTACATGCCTCCATGCCATCAACTTTCCACAACAGAATTCCAGAGCTTTATCGCAGAACTCCCTGAACCTTACATTGTAGTAGGTGATTTAAGCGCACATAGCACCCTCTGGGGAGGTTCTCGTTGTGATACGAGAGGGCGCTTATTAGAAAAGTTCCTTTTATCCTCCAATGCATGCTCACTAAACAAGAAAGAACCCACGTTCTACAGCGTGGCGAACAAAACGTACTCATCCATTGACTTAAGTATAACATCAAGTACACTAGTTCCATGCCTGGAGTGGGACGTGATCACAAATCCATATGGGAGTGACCATTTCCCAATTCTCTTAAGATTAACAAAAGACGATAAGTGTTCCCCACATCTGCCAAGTTGGAAGGTCGACTGTGCTGACTGGAAACGATACAGAGAGTTGACACATTTGACCTGGGATGACATCTGTACTTTCTCAATCGATGATAGAGTATCATATTTGACGGCACTTACAACTGATGCTGCATCAGTATGTATCCCTCAAACGAATGGATCACCCTCTAAACGGCGTATTCCTTAGTGGAATGAGCAGTGTAAGGAAGCCCGTAAAAATCAAAATGAGGCTTGGAGTCGCCTTCGCGACTGCCCAACTACCGAGAACATGATCAGCTTCAAGAAAATAAAATCAGAAGGTAGAAGAACGCGCCGCCTTGTCAAAAGGGAAATCTGGCAAAAATACATCTCTAGTATTAATTAATATCTAGGCGAAAGAAAAGCCTGGAACAGGGTAAACAAAATAAAATGCCGTGAAACTCATCATCTGGCATTGGTAAACACAAGGAGACACACTCATTGACCAAGCCGACTTTCTAGGGGTACATTTTGAAAGGACTTCTAGCTCATCCCACTATTCAGATACATTTCTGAGATACCGGCAACAAGCAGAACGACTGCCTCTGGGTCGGAAAGGAAATAGCAACCAACCTTACAACCGCCCATTTAGCATGGCGGAATTTCAGGCTGCGCTCAATGGCTGTAACAAATCCGCTCCACGAATTGACATAATATTGTATATAATGATCAAACACCAACACCCTGAAACCCACAAAACACTACTGTCACTCTTCAACTCTGTGTTCTCTGCCGGCTACATTCCTTCCGCCTGGAAGGAAGCAATAATTATTCCTATACTAAAAGACGGCAAGGACCCAACTTCAGTCAACAGCTATAGGCCTATAGCGTTCACAAGTTGCCTATGTAAACTCTTTGAAAAAATGGTTAACTGGCGTCTCCTTCATTTTCTTGAAAGTAACAAACTATTAGATCCCCAACAGTGTGGTTTCAGGGAAGGTACATCCACAACTGATCACCTCGTCCGCATCGAGACGAATATTCGCGGTGCTTTTGTGCATAAGCAGTTCTTTTTGTCAGTATGTATTGACATGGAGAAGGCTTACGACACCACGTGGCGGTTCGGAATTCTCCGTGATCTGGCCGAAATGGGAGTCCGAGGTAATTTGCTGAATGTCATCCAAAGTTACCTGTCTAACCGCATGTTCCTCCGTCAGAATGGGTAATGTGCTATCTCGTCTATTTACACAGGAAACAGGTGTACTTACGTGGCGTGCTTACCTGCACTCTATTCGTTATAAAAATGAACTCACTTTATACTATCACACCACGTACAATGTTTTATTCTGTGTATGTGGATGACGTACAAATAGGTTTTAATTCATGTAGTCTTTCCATCTGTGAGCGACATGTACAGTTTGGGCAAAACAAATTGTCAGTGTGGGCTGACGAGAATGGGTTTAAATTAAACCCGCAAAAAAAGCACGTTTGTTCTCTTCTCGAGCAAGAGAGGCATATTACCTGAACCCGCTATTAACCTTAATCGACAACAGCTCCCAGTGAGCCATGAACACAGCTTTTTGGGCCTCATATTAGACACTAAATTAACATTTATCCCCCATTTGAAATATCTGAAGACGAAGTGCATGAAGACAATAAATCTTCTGAAGCTCTTGTCTCGCACATCCTGGGAAAGTGACAGAAGATGCCTTTTGCGCCTGTATAAAAGTCTGATAAGGTCACGCCTTGACTACGGTGCTATAGTGTATAGCTCTGCTATGCCTAGTGCCTTGAAGATGTTAGATTCGATACACCACTTGGGTATCAGTCTTGCTACAGGTGCCTTCAGGACTAGTCCTGTAGAGAGCCTGCACGTTGAATCCAACGAATGGTCTCTTCATCTACAAAGAGCATATCTACCTTTCTCTTACGCCTTGAATATTAAATCAGATATTCAGCATCCATGTCATTTTGAAATTAGCAACTTGTCCACTGCAAGGCTATTCCGTAACCGCCCACCCATCAGGCCTCCTCTGTCCCTCCGAGTGGAAGCACTGTCAGAAGAAACAGGCGTCCCTTTTCTAGAAAATATCCCATTGGCTCCTACTCGGTTCCCACTGCCTTGGGAGAGGCAAACTATCCAATGTGACATATCTTTCTTAGAAATATCGAAACGAGCGCCTGAGGCTCACATACAATCATAATTTCTTGAACTATAAGAGAAGTATTCCTGTGCTGAATTTTACACGGATGCTTCGAAGTCTGCTGATGGTGTTGCTTACGCAGCTCTTGGACCATCATTTTCAATATCTGGGACACTAAACCCACACACAAGTATCTTTACAGCGGAACCATGCGCTATACTCTCGGCTATTAAACACATCAGGCTCACAAACGTCGCTAAGGCTCTTCTCTTCACAGACCCTTAAGTGCCGTGAGAGCACTAATTAGTTTACAAAAACATAGGAATTCCATTTTGAGTGAGCTGTATAACTTATTGTGCGCCCTATATATGTGCAATCAAGTGATTGTCATATGCTGGGCACCCGGTCACAAAGGAATAGAAGGGAACGAAGCAGCTGACGAAAGCGCTACATCAGTAACTTTTAGCGACAGAGATGGAAATATTCCCATCCCTACCACAGACCTAGAGTTTTTCTACGCCGTAAATTAAGGAATCATTGGCAAGGCAAGTGGTATACACAAGTACTGAATAAGCTTCACATAATAAAACCAAAACTGGGGAACTGGATAAGTGGGAAAACAGCACGTTACAAGGAAATAATTCTTTGCCGATTAAGGATAGGTCACACATGTGGTACTAACTCTTATCTCTTGACTGGAGATGATTCCCCTACTTGTAAGTGCGGCAATAGTCTGACAGTACTCCATGTTCTTATTCAGTGCCCTGCAATGGAAACAGAGAGGAAAAAGTATTTTCCTTCTGCCCATATCGTGAAAATACACCTCTTCACCCTGCATTTTTTCTTAGTGATGAACCGCTTTTTAACCTGAAAGTAGTCTTACAGTTTTTATTGGAAACAGATACTCTCCAAATCATTTGGACAGGTAAATTTTAGCACATGACTAACAGCTCTTCTAATAAAATGGCTCTCTTGAGATTCTACTATAAGTGTTATGTGTTGTCTTGTTCCATCATATTTTTTAACGAAACCCAATTGCCATCGTCCACGCCGGTGGACCATGGCAATCGGTGTCATCATTTTAGTACCTATTTATTTTACGCCATTTACAGCGACAATTTTTAGGCCTTTTTACAGCCATGCCACATTTACCATGATGAATCCACCGTCCACTGCATTCACAATACATTGTTAAAATTTCTTTTTGGCATGGCGCTCTTTGGCCATACTTGGCCCTTGCGCCATTAAACACCACATATCATCATCTTCACTTTCTATGTGGTTTGTAGGAAACCTTTAGTTCATCTTAATCAAAGCTACGAACACAAAAATATTGCTGCGCTACCTACAGAGTTGCTTAATGTAGAGAAAAAGTGGATTTTTGAGCGATATCCATTCATGCCACAGAGTTCATTTATATAGGACAGCTCACTTATCGCACTGTCCACATCGGCATTGTATGCCTTCCCCTTGAATGACATGTACTTCGCGGTTGAGAGCTCAGATATAGAAAGGGGCCTATGACAGTCGCTACCCGCACATTGCTGTAAATATAATTGGGTGTGACGATAAGTAGATGGTGCATTACGCGACTACAAAAAGACAACCTTAACTTGGAAAAGAAACATTTCTTGCCAAGAATTGACTTGGAGGTTGCATCAGCTACATAAAACAAGCGGATGGTGATGAGCGGAAGACAGAAACCATTACTAGGAGCATCATATTCTAAAAAAACGGCGGTTCCGTGCAGGCAAGCAAAAATATATATATAGCTTGCCCGAAATGTGTTTTATTTTATTTTTATACCAAAGTACTATGGTATTACTAGCTGTAGGTACATGATACATTTGTTAAATGAGAAGGTAATAAAATTTTTCCCTTTCTGGAGCGTGGAATTTTTTCTCGAAATAGGTCAGGTTGGCTCACAGTTGACGCTCTTTTCGGCATACAGGGTAAATATCTATTTATGTGACAAGACAGGGTGACAAAACGCTGCGTAGCGGAAAAACAACTTGCAGCCTGAAGCCTCCTCATTCCTCGAATGGTTAGTCTGAGCCTTAACTTGTGTACTTATTTATTACAGGGCATCAAAAAGAGGAATAGGTTACATTCGGAAATGTGGAAAACAAAAAGTAAACGCGAGTAAGTTTAAATAAAATTTAAATAACAGAAAAGGGTTTAATCAATACATTGATGAGAATTACCCCGAAATAGCTCAAAGTACAAGAGAGAAAATGAATCTAACAATACAATGCATATAGAGATATTATTACGTTGCAGAAATCACATATAAAGGTGTACTTACGATATTTACAAAAGAGACAACGACGCATAAGCAAAATGGCTTTTGAGACCGATTCCACCTCTACAAGGCAAATCGTGTTCTGACTCGCCGCACTGTTGGTTCCACTGTAACATAACCCTCGCCTTTAAAGGGGCCGGCCCCACCTATAAGGGACGTGAACTTCCGGCAAAGTAAGGCTTTAGCTGGGACACATGCACAGCATCCGTGGGGACAAGCGATTCCAGCGGAGCAATCTCGTAGTTCACATCGCCAGACAGTCGCAATATCGTGTAGGACCCTGTGTAGTGCGGCAGCAGCTTTTCAGACTTGCGACGCGGCGACATGGTGTCCATATGAGCAGGACAGCGGAGCCAGGAGGAAATCGAATGTCCCGAAGTCGACTGTCGTACAGAATCTTCTGCCCGGCCTGAGACTCAGTGAGCCGGGACCACGCGATCTGGCGTGTCGTGTGAGCCCTGGCGAAGACATATTGGGCATATTCATTTGGAGTGTTAGTTGAGGAACGAAGCAGTGTGTCAAAGAGCAAAGCAAGTTGGCGGCGCAACAAAAGGTAAAAGGGTGAAAAGCCAGCGGTTTCTCGACGGGACGATTTATAGGTGAAGGTCAGGAAGGGTAACGCGCAGTGCGAATCACTGTGGTTCTCATAAACGTACATAGACAGCATTTCTGTCAACGCACCATTAAGCGGATCCGTTAGTCTGCTTGTCTACAGATAGTAGGCGCTGGAAAGCTCGTGCTCGGCACTATAGGAACCAAGTAGGTCTTCAAATATTCTGGGCAAGAAGGTGTGGCCGCGATTACAGAGGAGCTGCGGCGGTGCGTCGTGATGTAGTATGACGTCATGTAAAGCAATACCTACCACTTCAGTTGCTAAGCTTGTGCGCAAAGCTCGCGTGATGGCGTACCGGGTCGCGTAATCAGTCGCGACAACAACACAATTATTGCCATATTGAAACGTCAGAAATGGGCCGATTAGATCAAGACTGACGCGAAGGAATATTTCGGAGGGCACGCTGCTGCGGTGAAGGCGCCTAGCTGGCTGCACGTCAGCTTTTTGCGGCGCTGATAGAACAGGCTGCAGCGTAGCGGTGCACAGAGCGGTAAAGGCCTACCCAGTAGAAGCGGCGCCGTAGGCGGTCAGAAGTACGCGAAACGCCGAGGTGGCCTGCAGTAAGGGCGTCATGCAACTGCTCAACAACTGATGCCCGGAGAGGGCGCGGTACAACGAGTAAAAACTCTGGTCTTTCAGGGCGTAAGCTGCGATAATAGATTCCGCGGTCGCGGAGCACGAACATGCGCAGCGAGGGCTCCCAATGACCAGAATTGACATGATCGATGAAAACACGTAAGCAGTCACCACGCCGTCGTTCAGTGCGGATGTCATCCAGATCGGAAATGGTCAGCACGTTATATTCGGTGTCATGCGCGTCATATTCGGGGTGGTCGACAGGATCACGGGAGAGGCCACCGACATCCTTCTGCAAACGGCCTGATTTGTATAAAAAGCAAACAAATATTCTTGGAGCTGTAGCGCTCAGCTACCCAATCGCCCAGTGAGAAGAGCCAGCACAAGGCGTGGTTATCGCTTAACACGGAAAATCTGCCGCCGCACAAGTAGAGGAGGAATTCGGCAAGTGCCCAAACCAATGCAAGGCACTCCCGTTTGGTATCTATTGACTTTTCATTGTATCACTTGTCGCTCAGCATGTCAAACTAGGTACGGTCGGCGGCATATCAAATTGGCGTCTCCGGTATAGATACGATGGGTGACCACCTAAGTCTGCGCTAAAGGGCGGCCATCAAAGTAAAAAAATGTCGCGGTAAGTTTCCATGAGACAGCGGAGGTCAGCACCTTGAGCTAGACGATCAGGTACTATCACCTTGCTATGTTCGTCTGTGAGAGTCGGTGAATTGGAGGTTCCTGTAGAGGGCGCCGGAATTTCGGCGTCTAGAGCCTATATCTTGCAATTGTTCACAGTCGAGATGTTGCCCAAATCGTGCCTGTGGAAAGAATCTGAGTGGAGCAGTTAAAATTAGGGAAGGGAACGAAGTCTGATGGCCTGTCATCATCATCATCACCATCATCAGCCTGGTTACGCCCACTGCAGGGCAAATGCCTCTCCCATACTTCTCCAACAACCCCGGTCATGTACTAATTGTGGTCTGGCTGATGTACTAATGGCCTGTAACAGTGAGCAAAGTATAGGGAATGGCCAAATTTCTTTCAAGCAGTATGTCAGCGCTGTAACATAGTACACAGACGCCGTCAGGAAGAGATGGGAACGATAGTAGAGTGACGCACGTAGTAGCTTGAGGCGACAGGCGGATGTCTTCGGGAGAGCATAACCCTGGTTGGGTGATTGGTGGACTGTAACAGCCATGGTGCAGTTCAAGCTGAATGACACTAGACGCGCAATCAAAGAGGGCTGAATGGGGACGATAAAAAGCATAAGCTGAGCATAACGTCGTAGGGCATTGTTCCAAAACGGCAAAGAAAACAGTCCTTACGTGCCTCACGATGCCCATGCGTGCGGTGCGCATACCAAGCACGCATATCCAGCTTTTCTGGACACGTACCAACTAGCTCCCCAAGTTGCCCCTGCACGAAGCTAGCGCGCTTTCAATGGACCGAGCGGGTTTCTTGCGAATAACAAAAGCTGCATACCGATTATTGAAAAAGGCAGGTGACAGACATATTCTAGAAGACAATCCATACGAGCCTAATGGAGTGATCACGCTGTCGCAAGCGAGAGTTCTGTTCCCGGAGCGGTTAAAGATTATGCAATGGAAGCCTATGGAAACTACGAAAAATTGTGCTCTATTTTTGAGACAAAAACAGCAACTGTGGTAAAACTACGGCGTGTATCCTAAAAGTTACTGCAGCGTATGTAGTCCGGAAACTCAGCTTTCGATTGATGTCTGTCTATACTCTCTACACATGGCGTAAAACTGTCCGAGAAAGTAATTTTTGAGGCGCAGTCGTGCAGGTTCACGTGATATCTATATATACGCTTGGGTGAGCGTATCACTAGGTGAAACGTTGGAAGCCGTGGCGGAGTCGTTTGATCACTCGCTCCTATCATTCCGCTTATGCTGGCAGTGGTTCGATGCCGTGGTGCATGGTACCTCCTATATATTTTTTTTTTGACGCCACGTAGGACTCAGTTCGACAGTCTTCCATCAGATGGCCCGAACACAAAACTCAACATTTGGTTTCAGTTTTGGTTTTTCCCGGAATGTTCTTCAAATATTATATTATTTTTTTGCTTCCTAAAACGAACCAATGGGTTGCTTATTCGTTATGTCATCGCTTTTATTATCAGATTTTATTCCTTGGACAACATAATAACAAGCATGTACATGCGTTTTGGTTACGTTAAAGAAGATAGTAACGTGCCTTGTAGCCTGGACATACTCAGGAATTCTGGACATTTCACCTTCATCATCCTGAGGAACTTCACGGCAACGCACATGCTTAACTCAGTAGGTGAAATTTTAAACAATAATATTTCTATATATTAGCCGAGTATCAATAAGCTTCAACTGTCTGTGCCAATAGGTTGTCGTTTGTAAGAACTTATGCATTTATGGCACTTAGTCGGAACATTGGTGGTGCGTTAAAGCAGTATTTCGGTTGGGGATGGGCGGTTATGTCACACGACAGGACCAAATGGCGTCGTGCCATATGGGCAGAGGGAACATTGACGTGAAGAAGCGACAAATTTAAGCCATAAAGCCATTTATTACAGCTGGAGTTTGAATGGTGATTGCAGAACGAGTGTCATTCAGTTTGCTTGCACGCACATGTTCTTGCGAGGCAGCAAGGAAGGAGAGGCAGTGTATATGCGTGTAGATGCCTTGGGCGTGCGTGCGTGTGTAATTGCATTTGTGTGTGCGCGCGTGTTTGTGTCTCCATATTAGAATCAGCGTGCGCACGAGTGCGTGTACGCGTGTGCAAGCGCACGTACATTTGTGTGTGCGTGGAGTTTCGTGTGCCTGCGTGCGTATATTTTTGTGCGTGTGTGACGCGTGGACGCGCATAACTGTAAATGCGGCCTAAAATGTGTCGTATCTCTCTCTCTCTCTCTGTGTGTGTGCGTGTGCGTGTGTTTGCGTGTGCGTGTGTGTGTGTGTGTGTGTGTGTCTGTGTGTGTGTGTGGGCGAGTGTGTGTGAGCACTTCCCGCTTACGCCTACTCTCCGGGATTAATGGGACATAGAGTTTATTTAAGCCCGTATTTAAATCTACGAGACAAGAACGAATGACTGTGCATTTAAGTGCGTTTATAGCACTATCTCTTTCTGAAAGCGAAATCAAGGCAAAAAAGAAAACACACCTGCGCCGTCACTATCGCCGCCCCAGATTTCGTCACAATCGCATCGTCAACATCGGCACGGCTCCGTGAGCCGCTACCAAGCTGTTCACCTTCGTTATCTTCCTTCCCATGGCAGCAGCTCACTGTCTTCAAGCCGACGAGGCGCTAAACCCGTACCATCATCGCATCACGCGTTGCTTCTACGACCAAGCAGGCTTTTAGCGGCACAGGTTGGCTGGTATATTGATATTAAAACTGTGAACTGCTTGCCTTGGAACAGCATTAAGAGGAAGCTCGGGTGCTCTAACCTAAATACATGTAAAAGGAGAATTCGTATTTTTTGGGCAACCAGTGCACCAAGTTTGGCGAGCTTTGTTGCATTTAAAAGGAAGAATTAAAATCTAGTGACACTTTGGTTTCGAATTGTTGATTTAGCCGTCAATTTTTTATTAAGTGGCAAAAATCGAAAATTATCAGAGAACAAAATTATCAATTTTACAACGCTGTTAATCATCAAAGAAATATGACGTAGCAAACATGTGAATTGGATCTATTAGTACATCTAAAGCAGACAAAGCTGATATGTCACACATTAATCTAAAAAAATTTAGTAATATGTAAACACAGCTTTGTGGAACCCTTGTACACAACGTAAGAAATTAACGTAAGATGTCAAATGAAATATAAAATTTGTCCGCTTTCAATGATCTAGTGGATACCGTTTTTAGAACCGCGATATCTATTATGGATGCAGAGTTAATAGTTTATAAAAGTTGTGCGTGTATTTTTTTTTCATTTTGAAAATCTTTTTAACAAAATTGAAGCTTATAATCGAAATTCCGCTTCCAGCAGTCACTAGCATTTAACTTTCTCCCTCAAGTGCAACAAATTCCATTAAAATCGGTTCACGGGTTATTTCAGAAAAAAAAAACGTTTCGCATTTTACGCGTATTTGAATAGGCCGCGTTGGAGTTGGGCCCGAGCTAAAGCTTCCTCTTAATAAAAATTTAAAGCGCACTGCCCACCAGGAACACGCTTAGGCAGCCATATTATTGAGATCACAAAAGGTTACGT
This sequence comes from Dermacentor variabilis, assembly GCF_050947875.1. Taxonomy (NCBI): domain Eukaryota; kingdom Metazoa; phylum Arthropoda; class Arachnida; order Ixodida; family Ixodidae; genus Dermacentor; species Dermacentor variabilis. Next base: position 72,535,199 of record NC_134573.1, on the reverse strand, counting down.
GCGGTCAGGTTCACTTTATAGACTGCGTTTTTCTGCGTCAGTTACGCTTTCCGAGACCGTTTATTTGGAAATATTTTTCGTATAGCTCTTCCAGAAGCATGTTTAATCAAAATGTCTTCGCTCGGCTAGATAACCCCGAGGACGGGCTCCAAATTACTCATTTTTTTTAGCCATTTAAGACCAGTACTTGAAGATATAATTAACGTAGGTTCGTTAATCACGCACGCAACGTCTCAACTTACTCCGTATGTAGCGGTTGCCAATATGAACACTCGAATGATAAAATGATTTCATCAAGACTTATATTTGTTAGTAAAATTATTTGGTGCAGTTAAAAACAGCCAGAATATTGATAGTGCAGTAGGCTTTCTATAAAGCAAGTGGGACAGCAAGTTCACTAGGGTGGAGAATTGGGCGTGTTGGTATTGCACTGTAAAACTGGTACAGCGCAACATAAAAAGGAAGAAACAGTTGGAAGTCAGCGCTCTATTCCTGTACGTGGCCGGCTCGGCTTGTTTCTGCATTTCTATGTTGTGCTGTACCAGTTTTAGAGTCTGAAAGCATGGACAATTTTCTTGGCGCAAACCAAGTTCACGAGCTTAAACGCACGTGCCCAGCCATGCAGTTCTCCCTTTACAATGGATTCTTATACATTATACAAGAAGCACCTCAGTGCTACGGTACACCACAGAAGGTGTGCGAGAGCATTGTGTGCGCTCCCGATTTCCTGGTGTCATTAGGCATAAAAAGTTGAGGGACGCTTATGCTTTGCATAAGCGTCCCTCGATATAAGCGTCCCTCGACTCAGAGTCCTACCCAGCGCTACCCAACGCCTGACGGGAAGGAGAACCACATCAGGCGATCGGGACACTGCAATACTCTCACGAGAGTAATGAAATTAATGAACCTAAAGCAATCATACAAAACCAGGAAAGAATAATTCAGGAACTAATGAAGGCAATAACGCAACAGCAGCTAGAAAGTAAAACACATATTGCTCAACAACCCGCGATCTTAACACAGGAACCGCGGAGGGCATCCCTTCCCCCGTCAAACGCATTCTCTAGGGCACCCTCACCTTCAAAAGGACCACCGGCAAAAAAGAGGTTGGTGGAAGACTCAGAAAATCACGAAACACAGAATCAAGAGGAAGTAATCAGCCTATTAAGAATATTGGCAACGTGATTAGATAAAATGGAGGAAAGGCAAAACAATATTGAAGCAAACATAGAAGCACGCTTCACAGATATCAGAAATGAAAGCAGGGAACAATATAAAATCTTCGCAGAACAAGTAAGAGTCCTAACAAACGCACCAAAGGCTACAAACGAGCTAGCACAGAAACATGACAAGCAACTGGTTAAGGTGATGGGCAAACTCTTTCCGGCCCCAGGACCCATGGCCTGAACCACAGCGCAATCTATCTCCCTCCTAAAGCCAATCATGGGGAAGGGCCAGACGGAGATAAGAATATGGCAATGGAACTGTAGGAGCTTCCGCGGAAAGCGGAAGAGCCTAAAACTCCACATTCAAAACCTTGAAAAAGAAAAAAAAAACCGCGATGTCAAAGCCCTAGAAGAAACCAAGAAAAAATAAAGGTTCTGGATTATAAAACATATGAAAACTACAAGCAAGAAAAACAACTCACGGCCTTCATGGTCCATAGAAATCTTACAGCAATAGAGCATGAAATTCAATCGAACGGTGCAGACTGCTTCCTGATAGAGGTCATACCACTAAAAAGAAGCGAGGCCACGCTCTTCATTCTAAACATATATAGCACCCCCCAAGGCGGAATCCTCCCCCATAATAAAAGCCATGAACGAAGCCAGAAAAATCAGTAAAACGAATCCCCTAATAGTAGTCGGAGATATGACCGCATAGCACATGGCATGGGGTTACAGAACAAATTTAAAGAAGGGAACTAGCCTCTGGCAACATTTTCAGGACGAAGGATACACGCTCCTGACAGATCCGCTGGTGCCAACTAGGATAGGGAACAGTGTGCAAGCAAACACATGCCCTGACCTGACCCTATGCAAAAACATAGTAGACGCTCAATGGCACAACACGAACGAAAACCTAGGGAGCGACCATTACATTATTGAGACCACTATACCCAGCAGTAAGCTCAAGAAAAAAAGAAGGGTGACACGAGTGGTAGACTGGGATAAATTCAGAGAAAGGAGACAGAGTAACGCGGATGGCAAGATTGAAAACCTAAATGAATGGATTCACAAACTCTCAAAAGACGGAGAGCACACCACCAAGACGATAGAAATAGCAGCCGAAAACGAAGCCACTGACAGCAGATTATTACACATGTGGCAGGCACATAATAGCTTACAAAAAAGATGGATGAAACGAAAACAGAATAGAAAACTTAGAATTAAAATAAACAAACTAGAAAGAGAAATCGACAGTCATTCTCAAAACTTAGTTCAACAACAATGGGGACGAACATGTGATCAAATGAGCGGAAAATTGGGCCACAAAGACGCATGGCATCTTCTGAGACATCTTTTAGACCCAGAAAACAGCAGAGCCGCTCACCAGAGGGATGTAGCACGCATAATTCATGCAAGCCTACTTAATGACGAAGAAATGATAACGGAATTACAAAACCGATACCTATGCACAACGAAAAACCTGACGCTTCCCAACTACAGCGGCAGCCCCAACCCTGAACTTGACGAAAATATAACGGTAGCAGAGGTAAAGGCGGCCATGCAGAAACTTAGAACATCCTCCACTCCAGGAGCTGATGGGGTGACGAACAAAATACTAAGAAATCTAGACGAGGACTCTATTCAAGGGATCACGGAACACTTTAACAAGTGCTCGAAGTATGGGTGGCAGCCAGAGAGGTGGAAACACGCCAAGGTAACTCTCATACCCAAGCCAGGCAAGAAACTCGAACTAAGCAACCTCACACCCATATCTCTAACATCATGCTTAGGGAAGCTATTGGAGCACGTGGCGCTATGTAGATTGCAACACCACATGGACAAGCACAATCTCTTTCCGCACACGATAATAGGCTTTTGGCCCAAACTGTCTACGCAAGATATACTGCTCAGGCTTTCTGAATAGGTAATAAACACACCGAATAACACCAACACTAAAGCAATAATGGCACTGGACCTTACCGAAGCCTTCGATAATGTCACCCACAATGCCATCATGAATGCCCTCTCCGACTTAAGCGTGGGGGAGAGAATATACTCATACATCAAGGCTTTTCTAACCGACAGAACGGCTCAAATAACATTCGGAAGCATCAAGTCGGATACACTACAATTAGGAAGCAAAGGCACACCGCAGGGGTCAGTGCTGTCACCCTTTCTGTTCAAGATAACCCTGATACCCATGGCCAAGCTTCTCGCCGCCATACCAAACTTATCGTCGGCACTCTACGCAGCCGACATCACCCTCGGGACAGTCAGGGGAAACGAAGGTGATATCGAGAGCACGCTACAGACTAGAGCGAATATAGTGGCCCGATGCGCCAGGAGAGTCGGCCTAACGTGCTCGCCACAAAAAAAATTGAACTCCTAGTTATGAGACACAGACCTAAGAAAAACGATCACCCGGCACAATTCGATGTTAGGGTTGAAGTTACAAAAGCTACAGAAGTACAAACCTTGAGAATCCTGGGAGTACACGTTCAAAACAACGGGAAAACACTACTACACTAAACAAACTAGTCGCATGCGTTGGACAAACCAACAGGCTCATAAGACGAATAGCTAACAAACACCAGGGAATGAAAGAAACAGATTTGAGGAGGCTAGTGCAGGCTTCCGTGCTCAGCCGTATAGTATATTCTCTCCCCAATCTCAAACTTCAGGCAGCGGAAAAGAACAAGGTTGAATGCCTCGTACGACAATCGTACAAGGCAGCCCTTCATCTCTCTAAGTATACATCAACAGAAAGGCTCCTAATGTTAGGCATACACAACACACTTCCTTAGCTAGTCGAGGCGCACAGAATTGCACAGTACGACAGGCTAACAAAAACACCCACGAGAGGACACATCCTAAGGACCTTGGATATCAGGCAAGAATGCATAGGGACGGATGCCGTGCAAATGCCTAGAGACATACGCAAGTAAATGAGAATAGATCCAATCCTGAAAAACATGCATCCCGAACACCACGCAGAAATGAGGAAGGCGAGAGCCAAAGCCCTCCACAGGCAATATTCAAACCATAAGGAGGCCGTCTGTATGGACGCTGCATAGCTCTGTGATCACGATGCCTTTTCGATAGGCGTCGTGGGCATGGACCTAAAACCAATCTCAGCCACCTCTGTGCGGATCAAAAAGGCACACGAGGCGGAGGAAGCGGCCATCGCCCTAGCCATTATAAGCACTGAAGCCAACAAGCTCTTTTGCGACTCGAAGACAGCCGTTCGAAACATTGCAAAAAGGAGGGTTCACAAACCCGCCAAACAAATCCTGAAACCGCAAAATTCAAACACCAGACCCATTAGAATCAAATGGGTTCCGGCCCACGCGTCGCATCCTGGGAACGAGGCGGCCCACAACTTAGCCCGAGGTTTCGTCAACCGGGCAGTGGGCGAGCCGGTACTGAAGTCAGCCAGAGAGACCTTGACCACCTACCACGAAATAACATTATAATACAGAAACAACACAAGGAGGCTCCCGCCGCTGGACAAAAGCGTTAATAAACATCAATTAGTGACCTGGCGGAAGCTACAAACTAACACCTTCCCCAACGCCTATATATATACTCCAAGGCCTACCCAGGAGTCTACACCCCCGAATGTAAGCTCTGCGGGGTCACAAAGGCAAATTTAAAACACATTTTATTCGACTGCGACAATCTAAAACCGAAAAGAGAATGGCAACTCTCTAACGAGCAAGAGTGGGAGGATGCTGTGTCCAGCTCCGACCCGGCGGTTCAACTGCAGGCCGTCAGCTGGGCTTTGGAAGCCGCCGACAGACAGGGCCTCATGACCATAACAGATGGCCCTAGAGGAACTGATCGTACGGCCACCTCACGCACCATGGAACCTCACTAAAGTCAACCAAATCCTTTCTGTTGACGAAATAATGTTGTTACCACAACCACCTGCACTTGCGGTTCCGCGATGAAAACTAAAATTAAACCCTTTAAGAAGCATTTAAGTAGTCAAGAAGTAAATGATAAATAAATATCAGTCCGCCTTTGTGCGTCGCTGTTGTAGAAAAATATGTGCCACCGTGGCGGGTGCATTGTATTTAATAAGTTGTGAGAACTGAAAAACAGTCATATCTTGTGTATTCATCGTTCAGTAACCTGCCGCGTGCATCAGCAGTGTGATGCCCTTTCGTCGATACGTAGGGCCGACTCGTATTGGCAGCGACAAGACCTCGAAATATAGTATCCTTATGCCATTTCTTTAAAAAATCGCTATTTGTTTAAATGAGTGTTCATGTCGCTGGTAATGAAGCTCTTGCTGCTGTAATGTTTGGAATGAGCGTAATTGATTTAAACCTATAAAACAGGCAAAAAAATCTACCTGCACTTTGCAGAGCTAAACTGCGATAGCCGAAAGCCTGTCGATGACTGCCTTTATTGCTGTTGTCTGAACTGTTCTGCGAACGGACTCTGCCGCGGCCGCGAGCATGGGATGCAATCACAGCGATATGGCTGCGAGGTTTGTCGCAGATTCGCGCGAATCCCCACGCACATGTCCGCGCTCTCCGATGCGCCCACTCGCACGGCGCTGCTGGCATGGGGCCTCCTCTCCTTTTTGTCCTCGCTGGTGATCACCGCTTTCCTGCGTCCACCACGGACTGCGCCCAAGCACTCATGAGCCACTAATAGCTTACGCCTTAATACAACGGTATGTCTGATTTTTTCCAGCATTTGAGTTTTGACCGGAAAGACTCAGTGAAAGAAAATTTACAATAAAGCTAAGGCGATGACCTGCACGCAGCCGCAAGTCCACAGGCCCTCCGATGAGAGTAGCCTAGCAAAGTTAGTCATGTGTTACCTAGCGGATAAGGCAATCTTAAAATTTTGGTTCGTTTCTGCGTCCATTCTGCCTGCGTCGGTGATGAAAACGAGAAGTGGCAAGGCCGATAAATCGAAGGTGGCAGGGGAAGGCGGTAGCGAAGTGGTTAGTGTGCCCAGCTCCCAAATGTTGAATGCTGCGGATACAGCCATTCGAATCCCGTGGCTTGTTTGTGAAAACACCTTTCTGTGCATTCTGATGATGACGAAACTCAGGATGAGTCGGCGGCCTGACGACAACGGTTGCCGTCAGCGTAACAGAATAACCGGGCCTGCAAAGTCGCATTTAATGCCGAAAGTATATTCAGATGAAATACAATATGCTCTTATCGACAAAAAAGTGATGGATAACGAGCACTGATGTTGAGCGAGGTTGTAGGCCGATAATGTCACCAAAGACAGCGTAGCTCTCCTATACCGGCAATTAGAGGTAATTAGAAGGAATATACATCAACAGCATGTCAACTAGCGTGCAAGTTATACTTCATTAAGAGCGTTGCGTGTTTGTGCAGTGTGTAGCACGATCGAGTAGTGTAAGGAATGACACCGAAGAGAAAGCGGTGAGGCGAAGTCCGTGAAAAGTAGTTGAGGATAGCCATATTGACCGTCAGCGCCATGTTGAAGAAAGCCGGCGACTTCAGTTGCTCAGGTCGCCACGAAGGCTTGAGTGGTAGCATACCGTTGGGCGTATTTGGTAACCACAGCGATACACTCACACTTCGCGAAAACTAAAAGACGAACAGGGCTGAATGAGTTCAAAATTAGTTTAATGAGAGAACTCGTGTGGTGTATAATAGGTTGAAGAAGACAATCAGGTTAGAGGGACGACCTTTTCAAGCTAAATAGTATATGCCAACCCAAGCGAATCAGCATGGTCATACTTGTGTGACACGCCATGATTGCCTGCCATCAGGACATTATGAAGTTACGGCGATGACACTTTGCACTGGGTGCTTGCGAAAAAAAACGAGCACATCAGAGACGTCCGACAGATGTTTCTACGGTACAAGATCACATTCTGGAAAAAAAAGAGCTTGCGAACAGGGGCATCAGGAAATCGAGTACTACGGCCCTTGTTGATATAGTTCAGCATGACGTCAGCGTTTTAGTAAGCGTTTATCTCTGAGCAAATTAGTTGAAGGTACGTTTATTTGCATTACAATGGTGGGCGTAAGGAAAGCATTCTAGGGTGCTTGAGTACTGTGTGTAGATTACGTACGACAACAATAGCAAGAATACAACATTATAAGAGAATATATTTCGAAAACAAGTTCACCTATTATTACAGTGCAGTAAAGAGCAAGTGCGACTTTTTTGGACACGAGGGTTCAGTTCGTTTGAGTGTCACCACGTAGCGTACTGACCCTAAACTTTTCAAACTTCCCGCGGTGACGCGGTCATGACATCAACAATACAAAAATAAAATAATTAAAAGCTATTCTTGAGCAATGAACTTCGCCACAATGCTTGTCTCGCCGGCGTTATCAGTGCTCTTGATAAAGCGTAGCCGCTTGTCGCCTGGAAATGACTTATCTTCCTCAAAGCGTTTAAAGCGTTTAAAGTTATTGTGCAGTAAGATAGGCGAGATTTGTATCTTCAGCATATTGTTTACCATATTGCTGTTCCGCCTACATATAGTATAGCCGCAACGTGGACTAACAGATCTCGAACGCCAATAAGGCTAGCCACATACTCAAAGACCTCGCGCACAACTCCGGACACTTACTTGTATTCAAGAGTTGTGCGACTGCCAAGGACATCCTTAAGGAATGTTAAATAATAAATTATGTGATTTTACGTGCCAAAACCACGATTTCCTTATGAGACACGCCTTTGTGGGGGATTCAGTTATAATTTCGACCAACTGGGTTCTTTAACGTGCGCGCCAATCTAAGTACACGGGTGTTTAAGCATTTCGTCCCTATCGTAATACAGCCGTCGTGGCTGGGATTCGATCCCGCGACCTCGTGATTAGCAGCCGAACCCAGTAAAAAATGAGCAAGTATAGCGAGTAAGGAATCTTGGCAGTTCGAGGAAGGTGACAGTCGGTACCTGAGACAATTCGTACCCTGATTGCGCGAGTGTCGGTGCGATCAGTCGAAGAATGACACCGTATAATGTATTGTATTTATTGTAATGAAGTCGGCGTCCTAAATTTGAGACCCGAATCTGCCTGTAACGACTCACTACCAGACATCTCGTTCATACGTGCAGTCGCCTGACAACTACCGGGTGCTCGCGTAGGCCACAGGACCTACTTGACCTCTGTTCAACACTTGCCGATATTCTCGCCTTATTTCGCACCATCGGGTTTCAGGTGAACTGCTTCAACAGCCAATTTATTTGTTCCGAAATTTGGCTGCCCTGTTCAGTGTTATGGCTTCTTATTTTTAGGTGATCTTTTATGTTTAAGTTAGGACTGTCATAAAATTTCCAGCGGTTTCACCTTTCCCAAAATGCCCGCATTTTGCCGGCCTCTATTCACATTTCGGGGGATTTATAATAGACGTTGGAACTATAGCAAGGTCCCACTCACCATGCTGCTCAAAAAGTAACTTTACGTTCCTGAGGTCCTGTGCAAGCTTTTGCCTTCTTGCCATTCATCAACCTCCTGAATTCCCTGTCACTTGTATTCCGTTTCGACGACTACAATCTCACGGAAGTTGGTAATGATGTAATGGCCATGGGACTGAAGCCATTTAGATCAAGTCTACTGTGGACACGACAGCCGCTTTTGCCCACGGCAAATTAAAATTTTGCTATAATGAGTGCCGTTCTTAAGCACACTGCCGCGACAACTTGGTCCCATTCAAGTTGCGCGCCCTTGGTATTGCACACTGTGCGCGCCGTACCGTGTTATTCAGCAACAGGCAGCGATCTTCGTTGCACGGGTAGCCGTTTGGACCCGGCTCGCATGCGCCACGCGCGCGAGGTGTCACGCGAGAGGAAAGAGGAAGACGGTTCACGCCCACTTGGAGAAGGCGACTGCCGCGGATTTTCTTCGCGACCGCAGTGCCTTTTACTTGTGGGCACAAGTTCGCCCTTAATAAATATCGTTGTTTTATTAACATCGTTACAATGTGAATTCATAGTCTAAAAAACTATGCGGATTTCACGCATGGTACGAATCGATGTAATCGATATAACTTCATAGTCTAAAAAACTATGCTGACGCCGCGCATGGTGCGAATTGATCTAAGCGACGCTTTCTCCCTTGTTTGTTTTGATTGACGTTAATTAGGGGTAACGATGACTGCGAATGTATGATTTCTTCAGCGTATAGTGCAATACGGAGAGTAGTGAGTTCATGGTAAATGTTACCTTGCGTGCACTACTGCTGTTTGTTTGCGTATTACACAACATACAGCCAGCCGTACTTGCGTGAGGCGTTGTTGTGCGCCATTGTTTGTAACGTGTGAGAGGGTTGAGCATTATCATTGCTTCACATGGTACATCGCATCGAAGCAGACGTGTTGGCAGAATTATACCGTTTTACGTGCCGAAACACTATAAGATTATGAGGCACGCCTTAATGGAATACTCCGGATTAACTTTGATACCCTGGTATTCTTTAACGTGCCCCGAAATCACGGTGCGCGATCGTGTTTGTATTGTTGTTTCTGTCTAAATCCGGCTCCCCGCGGCGGGATCGAATGCGCTACCTCAATCAATGCCATTGTTTGGAAAATGTCTGGCATGATATGTCAAATGGCTAACATGTAGTAATTGCATTGAAAATATTTCTCATCTTTGAAAGCATTCATAGATAACCTGCGCTTCTCACAGAGCGGTTTGTCCCTCGGAATTTGGCGCTGCTTAGCCATTAAAATTTAGTTATTATTATAGACTAGAGCAGCGCAAAAACATGGACTTTCCCCTGTGGCTGAATATGCCAGTGCTCTGGTAATAGCTACACCCTCATGGCACATAAGCCATGTGTGTCTTTGGATAAGCTATGGTATGGTGTGCTTTGATATTTCTTAATGTTGCATATATTGAAAGCCTGGCTGTGTTGCACACTATCACAGTCAGCAAGAAAAAAGCTTCAATAATGTTTTCATATGGCTGTGTAATCATTTCATGTGTTCTTGTGATGTGTTAAACCCTGTCATCGCACAAACTGCTCACTTGCAATTTCAGGTGGTGGTACACCCACACCGCACCGGCCGTGGTTGCTCAGTGACTATGGTGTCGGGCCGCTGAGAACGAGGTTTAGGGATCGAATCCCGGCCACGGCGGCCGCATTTGGATGGAGGCGAAATGCAAAATCACCCGTGTTCTTAGATTTTGGTGCACGTTAAAGAACCCCAGGTGGTCAAAATTTCCTCAGTCCTCCACTAAGGCGTGCCTCATAATCAGAAAGTTGTTTTGGCACGTAAAACCCCATAATTTAATTTTTAACACCCTCACTGAGCCAAGCGACCGACGAGCTGCAGCAAGTCGGAGCTATAGCGTTACATATGGCAGTTCGACTTGCAATTCCATTCGACAGCGACCGCAGCAGACATCACGCTGAGCCCGGCGAATCGCAGGCATGCCAATCCCAGTGCACACATGCTGTCGTTTCACTACTGTCGCAGACGCAGAACGGGTCTCTTGTGGAGGCAAATGGTAGGGCTTCTTGATTTCCTTTTGCCTTTACTGCCCACACTTTATGTAATTTGCGCTGTTTTTTTACAACAAAAATTACGGGAATTTCATGAATGGCACAGCGAATCATCAGGACTACCCCGCATAAATCATTTTTACACTTTCATGCCTAATGTAACCAGCTTTTGTGCGCTTACATATTGTCACATTGCAGTGGCGGTGAATAAAACAGTCGTGAAAGTGTGAACGACGAAGCTGATTCTTTATTGGGCGAACCTGTGCCCACAAAAGCAAGTTACACTCGAACTACAACGATACCGGCGAACACAGTCAGCGATCGTCGAAATCTAATCAGCGGGTCAAGCGCGTCAGCTTTTATACATAAGCCACCCAACGTTCCAGAGTAAACGTTGGTGCTGGCGTGTTGCTACAGAATTCGAGTCACGCATACATGTAATAACAAATTGCCTTGCGCTGTTTAAATGGTGTATTCAGTTGGTCATGCAAACACCAGCTCTTAGTGTGACCAACCAGGAGACAAAATAAAGCTGGTCGAGAAGGAAACGAGAGGCGCTGAAACCCAGCTCGAAAAGCGACTATAGTTGTGCTGTACAGTGTGTATTACATATTCTCCTACTTATATTCGGGACCATGTGCACTGTGCAACCGTACACCATGCATAGGCACCAAGGTGTACAGAACGTTGCAGAACGTTTAGTGTAGCAATGCAGGAGCGATCTTGCTTTGCGGTCACTTTCAACTCTTACTGCAGGTAGTCAAGATGCGGCTGATGAGCCCGACAACTGGTGCTGGGATGATGCTGGCAGGCCACCAGCAGAACCTGAAACGAATGCTGCCCCATCACCGACCACTACAGATAGCCGAGCGCTAGTTCATGGTACAACAAGCCAGGAAGTTGCTGGGACAGAGCCAAGTGCTGCAGCGATTTCAAGCAGTCCTGCGCCTGCTGGCACAAGACGCCCCGCGAGAAGCAGCAGCCAGAGACAGACGGTGGTCTCGCTTGGACTGGCTACCCGCCTCAGTGCCATGAAGAAAAAAAAACAATTATTGAAAATGAAATGCATGCGCCTCGAGCAAAAATACAAATCTCTGCACAGGCAACCTGAACATGAACAAACTATGCAGTTTCTTCGGCTGAAAGTATCCAACCAAAAAAGAAAAGCGGAAAAACCAAGCACAGCCTTGGTTTTCTTGGTGTTAACCTCTAACTGATTTGCTACAGACCATTCCAGAAGTTTTACGAGAGCGGAGTTTGCTATGTAGCTGATTTGCTCGCAGTCTGTAGCGGAAAAAAATATGCTGGCATCGTGGGCGTACAATATATATTTGGTTTCAGCGCATGTATTTACCAGATCATTTATATAGATATTAAAAAGAAAAGGCCCAAGAATGCTGTGTTGAGGCACTCCTCTTGCAACCGTTTTTGGTCGGAACAGTGCTCACCTATTTGAACATACTGCCGCCGATAGCCAAGGTAAGATTTTATAAGATTCCAGCAATGGCCACGCACTCCATACAATTCAAGTTTTTTGAGTAAAATGGAATGAACAATGCAGTCAAATGCTTTCGTGAAGTCAATGTACAGGCCCAGTAGAACCATCTTACTTGAAAACTGTGATAAAATAAACTCTTTTTGTTCTATCAAGGCTAGTTCCGAAGACCTATGCTTTCTAAACCCAAATAGAGCTAGGGTTGAAAGGTCATATTTCTGAAAAAAAAAATTGAAAGGCGCTCATGAATAATCTTTTCTGAACCCTTTGAAAGTATTGGCAACACTGATATAGGGCGATAATTCTTGATGTCATATCGATCACCTTTCTTGAACAATACCGTAACTTTAGCCACCTGCATTCTTTGTGGGAAAACGGCACTTGAGAAACAAAGTTTAAATATATGGGTAAGAATCGGTGCGATAAGATCCATATTATGTTTAAGAAGTTGAATTTGCATACCTTCAACGTTACAACTAGAGCTGTCTTGAAGAGAGAAAAACACACCGAACTTGTTCTTCGCTAACGGCCTCAAGAAAGAAAGTAGATTGGTTACTAGGGGGCATGAATCTTGAAAATTCAAACATTGGAAAATAATCACCACACTGCACAAAATAATTATTAAATAAATTTTCCAGGGCGCGACCGGATATCTGGACTTCACCGATATTAAGTTTATCTATTTTTCCACGAAAGATCAGGCTTACGAGAGCAGGCCTCAAGTTCCGCATGAAAATAGTTTTGTCTGCTTAGCTTTATTTCTTTATTTAGCTGATTTCGGTACATCCTAAACTCCTTGAGTTTTGGGGGATGTTTAGTATTTATAAACTGATGGTACATAGTATTCTTCTCATTGATCTTTTTAATGAGCTCTGGTGTGATCCAAGACTTGCGTATTTTCCTACCAAGTTGCAGTTGCTTAAGCGGAAAGTGCCGTTTATATATTTCAGCGATGTGATCAACGAACATGTTATACGCCTTGTCAGCGCAGTTAATCGCATGAAGATATTTGAAATCAGAATTTAGCACGTCATTCCTGAAGGCATCTAGGCGAGTAGGATTTATTATTTGAACGTTTATAAATTGTTTTTTGCTATGATGGTTGTGTCTATCTAATATTATAAAGGTAGGAAGGTGGTCACTCAAGTCGCAGGTCATCCCACCCGAAATGTTATTTTCACTGACCGAGTTAGTAATAATTAGGTTTAACAAAGTTTCGCTGTGTTCTGTGATCCTAGTAGGCAAATTGATTTGGTTTGAGCACCCGTTTGAAGTAATGGCTTTGGCTGCTGAATCTCCTAACCAATCAATAATAAAGTCGCCAGCAGATGGAACAAAGTAACCAGCCTTCGAAATAAACGATCAGAACTCTTCGTACAACGCAAAAAAGTTTTAAACATTTCCATTGGGTGGGTGATAACATACAGAGAAAACAGAATTGTTCACTTTCGCAGTCAAAACCTCGTAATCGCAGCAAGAAACACAATAACGAGAAAGCAGTTCACATTGTATCCCTTCCTTCAGTAGCATCATTATGTCCTCATTATGTCATCATTTTATCATCAACTTTTATCCTTGCAGCCGGTAGTCTTCAGCGCCGCTCGTCGTTGCAGTTTGTCGCTGGGTTCCGCAAACACGTGCCCACTGCTACGATGATTGAAGCCCAAGTAGACGCCCACGTCAGGCCAGGCAACAGGATTGCGGGAGAAACGGAGCTGTGAAAAGCAGTGTTGCGTTTAAAAAAGCGTGCAGACGCTGCCACTGCTGCCGAGTCAATACAACGTCACAAACCTCACCAGGATAATGCCTTCCAAGTGCACTCGAAAGGTAAGCCAGTAAATGTATAAGCGCCTCCTTGACACTGGAGTTAGCTAAATGAAAAAAAAATGTGTGGTCATTTCGTACATGCCAAATTGGTAGTGTTGCTTACTGCTACTTTAATCTTTAGCTCCGACAGTTTCTCTCGCAGCCCGGTACATTGTACGACAGCGTAGTAAACATACCTGGACATTGATGGAGAAGTACCCCTTTCGTCAACGAAAAACCTCTACGTCACCTCCTCCGGGGCTTCTGATGGGTACATGAGTGCAGTCAATGCACCCGCTCACACCAGGATACCGTGCGATGGTGTAGAATTGCTCCATTACGGTTGCCAAATAAATAGCGTTAGGAAACTTCACGAGCTGCAGGAACAAAGTATCGGTAGTCATTCTTGACATTCTTGCAATGATTCGAGACACAGTTGCTTGGTAAACATTAGCGAGGTCCCCGGTGACAACCTTAAAGGTTCTGGCACAGTAGAATCGCAGCGCGATTAGAAGCTAGAGCAGCCGCGGCCCGGCGTGACCGCATTCGTTGTCTTTTTGGACCAGTGGCTGCATTTCCAACAGTCGTAGCAGCGCTTGCTTGGAAAAGCGGTACCACCAGGAGAATTCCGTGTCGTTGTATACTTCCATGGGATTCTGTCGATCCTGAAACCGTGGCCGTGATGCCGACGCGTATCGGTATGCCTCATCCTCCGTAATGTTGTGCACACGTCCAGCAAAATCGGCGATGTCGGCGAGGCTGCCGTAGCAGTCGGCCATCTTGCTTGCTAGGCGAGAGTAGCGAAAGTAGCACTTAAGGTTGCCAATGACCGCACTTTACTTTCCGGCACTTAACTACGCAAGCGCTTTTGATGCAGTTCTGGACAATATCCCGACGCGAGTTGTGTTCGCTGAAGGTGCGGCCAAGGTTGACGACGTCATCGAGGTACCACATGCAGATGTTCCCCTTCAGGCCGCGCATAATCGCGTTCATAAACATCTCGAAAATTGCCGGAGCGTTGCCCAGTGCAAATGGGATCACATTAAACTTGAAGAGCCCGTCAGGGGCTACAAAGGCAGTCTTCACCTTGTCGTCAGGATGCATCGGAATTTCCCAATAGCCGGATCATAAATCTACTAAGGAAACGTAACAGGCGGAATGAAGGCAGTCTAGTGCGTCATCATTACGGCGGAGTGGGTACACGTCCTTTTTTGTTACAGCAGTCAAACGGCGATAGTCGACGCAAAATCTCGACGATCCACCTTTTTTTTTACAAGAATCACTGTAGCTGCGCACGGACTCACTGACTCTTGTGCGACTCCCTTTTTCATCATTTCGTGAACTTGTTCGTTGATAATCTGGCGCGCTGATGGTGAAACGCGATATGGCTTTTGTTTAATCGGACCGAACCTATGCTGATGGTATGGCGTCTTCGAGACGTGGGGATTGCAGGTATTTTGTCCTTCTGCGCAAAGTCGAATACCGAAACGTGCTTCGAAAGCACACCCACTAAAGTTCGGCGTTCACTCGTGCTGAGCGAGTAATTTACCATTGACAAAAGCGCCGTTTCCGAACCTTGACCATCAGGTTCTTCCAGCACATCTGTGTGTTCAGCTACTGATAATGACACGTGTTCCCTGGTGAAGGCTAATTTCAAGCCGTCTGGTAGTATAATGGGCTCCTTAGAACAGTTTACGGTCCATAAGCTAGGGCATCCGCCTTTGATCGACACAACACAACGTGGCACCAACGCCTTCTTTTTTACACAGCTCATGTGCATCGGTTCTACGGTAGTATCGAAGCTGTCAGATTCGGCGCCGCAACAGACAACGCTCGATGATGCACGTACGACAGCATCACCAAAAAGACAGAGTGTGTCTTTGTGGCGAACGGCTTGTTACTCACTCCACAGAACTTTGAATCTTCGTCCCATATAAACAAAACCTTTCACCCTAACACATGTTTAAAAGAGGCACTCATGACCGAAATTGTTTCGCCTGTGTCCACCAGAGCCATCACAGGCACATTATCTGTAAGAACGCGCAATTTGTTTTTATGCATCAACACAGGAAATATTTCTGTCAGTAGCACGTCTCCAGCGAACTCTCCTGCATCGGCCGCGCTAGCTAGCTTTCCGGTGACGAATGGGAGGTGGTGCGACGGAGCGATGGGGTAGAACGGGTAGCACGACCTTGCGGGGGGGGGGGGGGGGGGTGTCAAACTCTTGTCAGATGCCGGGGAGCGATTCCCGGAGCTGCTCGGCCAATACTCGTCGCCGGATGATACGTGTGCTGGCCAAGGGGCACCGTGTGGCCGTTCGGAGGGACGAGAAAACTCTGAGGGCTGGCCATACCACGTGGTCATACGTTGGATGCAAAACCGCGATATATGACCCGGGAGACCGCAGGAGTCACACACTAGGAGAGGTCCCAACCTTGCTTGTTCGTCGATGAGCCGAATATTATCGTTCTCCCTCGTGTATTGGATTGGTTCGTGACGTGTGTCACGACGATACATCGGGCGTACAGAATAATAATAATAATAATAATATTTCGGGTTTTACGTGCCAAAACCACTTTCTGATTATGAGGCACGCCGTAGTGGAGGACTCCGGAAATTTTGACCACCTGGGGTTCTTTAACGTGCACCTAAATCTAAGCACACGGGTGTTTTCGCATTTCGCCCCCATCGAAATGCGGCCGCCGTGGCCGGGATTCGATCCCGCGACCTCGTGCTCAGCAGCCCAACACCATAGCCACTGAGCAACCACGGCGGGTCGGGCGTCCAGAAGGCGTGCGCTGAGCGCGTTGGTCATAGCGCGTAGTCGGAGGGCGTGTTGTCATCCTCGACTGTGGGGCTGCGCTGTACTCTACAGCCGCTGCGCTAACAATCGGCTGCCAAGGGGTCTAATGCGGCGCCGTCATAGCCTCACGTGACGTGTACACGCCGTGGTGGTCAGCAGTTGAATGCAACATCTCTTCGCGGCGGGAAAGTTTCTCGCAGACAATCGAAGGGAGGTCGAGGCAAGGGCTCGTGTCCACACTGGCAACCGTCGTAAAGTGTACCAACCGACCAAACTATGGCGCAATTCGACGCATCTTGAGATTTGCAAAAGTTCTGTAATGCCGAATGACGTCGGGCACAGAACTGAGGCTTTCCTTTTGAATTAGAAAAGTGTGCACATCCTCAGCCATTCCCTTCAGCAAATGTCCCACTTTATCTTCTTCCGACATGCGAGCACTGACCACCATGCACAGGTTTAACACTTCTTCGATATACGTGGTGCATGTCTCACCTGGTAGCTGCGCCCGTTGCGACAGTGTCTGCTCCGTACGCTTCTTTTTGGCGACTGAGCCCCCGAAAACACGCCTTTAACTTGTGAACAAAATGTTCCCACGTTGTAAGCGCGTCCTCGTAGTTCTCGTACCACACGAGTGTGGTATCGGTCAAGGAGAACACCACATTGGGGAGCTGAGCGGTTTAATCCCACCTGTTGGACTTGCTCACTCGTTTGTAGTGGACAAGCCATTCGTCGGCACCTTCCCCCGCTTTGCCTCCGAAGGTGGGTGGAACTCGGTAGTATGGCAGCGGGCTGCTAGGCGCAGCCCTCGGAGCGGCTACTTCTTCTGGCATGTCGAAGACGGTCACCGCTGATGGCGAGAGGCCGGCACGTCGACGGCTACGACGAAGCTGCGGCCGTGACGGTTGCGCTGTTGTGAGCGCTACCCAGCACCTCCACGACTTTGTTACGCGCGAAGGAGACCGTTTTTAACCCTTACGGATGAGGGGGGCCGTTTACTTTAGGGTGGGAAGGTGCGCGCAAGAGTGTCCAGCTGGTTGATGATCTCAGCGTCGTTCTCTTCTTTCCCCCACTCGGGACCGCAAACACGTTAAACAGGCCTTCGTTTTCCTCATGCGTAACAATATTTACTTGGCCTCTTGCTTTTTCTGTCCTATATTTCTTCGAATAAGCGTGCAAACACGAAGTTTATTAGACTTGTTGTTCATAGCAAGCTTTTTGTGCACGACCTGCACCTGCCGCGTGTACGCAGGGAATACGCCATTCTTACCAACTAGCCCATACATGTGTTTTCATATGCAATACTCGTGTTGTGAGGTACATGAGCAGTAAGACTGCAACTGATGCATCTTAATCTGTCAAGAGAGAGCGCAGAAAAGCTAGACTAACGGTTGTTAGCAACTCAGAGGGATTCAGATCTATAAATAACTTCGGGAAGATGGGGAAGTATTCAATCATATTGATACATGAATGAAAGAGTCCTCTATCGAATAAGCTTATTTAGTATAATGGCCGGTATGTGCAATTATGAATATTTTTCTAATATTTAACCGACGGTCTCAATTTTTTGGTGTCGACAACCAAAGACAAAATTTTTGCGAAAGGTTGATAAATTTAATTTCGGCGGTCATAATGAAATACAGCCGCATTTCTTCATATAAATCACTGGCACATAGGCCCTGTGAATAATTCTGCGTACCAGAACAAACTTTATCTTTGTTGCGAATGTTCTATTTTAAATTTAAACAGTGTTTGATAGGTGCAACATTCGTAGAAAAACTTGCTAACATTGTAAATCTCGTGCATATGAACATTGTTTTTGCTAAAAAAACAGACCGTTATATATTTGGAGACATCTTTAAATGATGGGGTTTTACGTGCCAAAACCGCTTTCTGATTATGAGGCACAGCTTATTGGGGGACTCCGGAAATTTGCCCCACCTGGGGTTTTTTAACATGCGCCTAAATCTAAGTACACGGGGGTTTTCGCAATTCGCCGCCCGCGAAATGTGGCCGCCGAGGCCGAGATTCGATTCAGCGACCTCGTGCTTAGGAGCCCAACAGAATAGTCATTAGGCAACCACGGCAGGTTGAAGACAATTTTAAAAGTATTCAATAAATATCCGTTTCGTTGTTGGCAATATTTATTCGTATTGGGTTATATTCAAATCTGCTATTCTCGCGCCACATAGCGAGATATATTTTAAGTATCTGAGAGCTTTGCGGCAGATCATAAATTCCGTGCCAATCCATGTATACAAAGTGTCTTCTCGCAACTCGGCTTGTCGCTACACGTCCATCACCATTCGGCGACTTCATCACCACTGCAAAGGTCATCTGTGTAAAGCGGTGCGCCGACCCCACAATTCTTCATGAACTCATCCACGCATTTTTGGGGCACCGAATCTTTGGATGTTTCTTTCGTCCAGAGGATGCATTCTGAAAGCGAAAGCGGTTTGTGACATTTATGTTTACAATTTCACTTGATATAATCTGAATAACATAAGTCAAAATACACTCACTGAAATATCGGCTAAAGTTCCCGGGAACAATAGTGCTACTGATTTTAGGTTGCTACTACGACAAGGTTTATTTCAAAAGCTTCCAGACATACAATGGGCCCACTTTGCAGCGGTAGCTGTTTTGGTGGTCCAACGCGATGCTTTTGGCATAATTCACCAAGAGGGTCAGCAAAAAAAATCACGGAAATATGTTGTGGTGACAGAGTCGTCATAACAAGCAGTAATTTGAGCGCCATGTTTTCATGCCAAAGATTCAATCTGCAAGCTATTATGTCCTTTGCACGTCATCCAGAAATTAAATTATTTCGATAGCGACTCTAATGCTAGTCAGAATGTATAAACAAACAGAAAGACCAGCCGTTTAGGTTTTCACGAGGTGAGATCTAAAGGGAATTTCTGGAAAATGAAGTTAAAATAAATACGAGGCAAAATAGACCGAGCCAGCGCTTGAGTTCATGCTTGCCACTATGTCTGTTCACTACAAGCGACGCAGAGCTTCACATAATAACAGATTCTTGAAGTGATCAACAGGAGGGGCCAAACATTCAACGAGACATGCATTGTTCGATACCTCTCAATGCGTGTTTAACTGCTCTTTCGAAAGGCGTCTGAAATGAAGTCAGCGTGGTAAAAGGAAAGAAGATTCGCCTCCATTTAACCCTGTGACTATGAATGTACAGCGAAACTGGTGCGTATGTTAGACAAGTAGCACCATAATAGGCGTTAGAAGATGTTGCACCTGCACTGCCCCAAGTGACGTAAGCCACACGTGCACGCACCTGTGCGGAAGCGCAGCTTACATATTCATACGCCTAAGCCTTCCGGGAAGCGCAAACGCTTTTTTAACTAAATTATTGTTTAAAATTTAATTTCCATGTGAAAATGCGTAAAGTATATCTTATACACAAGCTGCACACATAATTGTATTGGATTTTTATTGTAGCATACGAAAAAACAAATCTGTAACGCGGGAACCCACACACAAGCTCCCTTTCCTGTAGCCGTGGTTTTCGGCGAGCACGCCACGAAAAATTTCCGAGAAAGTATAGTCTAATAGCTTCGCCGTGAAGAAAAAATATTAATGAAGATAACGAAAGCATGAGCGAGGAAACCGGGAGGGGCATACATATTTTCCCGCTGTTGTGACGGCAGTGGAGCAGACAGCTGATAGATTACGACACATGAAACTATTGCGTTAACTTGTGCTCAAACAAACAAGTAACACTGAAATGCAACGATGGTTTCGAGCACATAGTTTGTCTTTGAAATCTCAAGTGGAAATGAAATACTCGGCTTTTTGTACGCAACTAAGTGTACATTTGAGCGTGATCACTGGTGCTCACTCGAATTCTAGAGCGCACCCCAATCTTCAGGTTATGTACAAGTCCTAATTAAAGGAGGTTCTTTTAGCTATAGAATTGGCGACATTATTCTAGATTCAATACGTGCACGTCCAACTTGCGACGGGGTGAATTTGCGGCATATTAGGGTGGCAGTTTCAGCGCCACCTCGCCTTGCTTTGAGAATGGCTGAAATTTTTTTTATACTGTAGTACAGGTATAACTGGGCATGGAAGTGATGTTTCTGATTATTATTCCTCACTGCTGCGGGCCTATGTACGTAGAAGCGCTGAGTTGTACTTTTGCGTGTGCTTGAGAGAGCAACAAGAGGGCTCTGATATGACCACTCGAACGTGCCATTAGCATGGTGAGGCACTGAAACAACATTCCCCGCACATACATAAGCAACGTACGCATGTACGCCCTTCTCCGTAAGAAATGCACTTCCTCCTGTCGAATAGCATCCTCTCTTGGCTGCAAGTGCAAAACCGCAGTGAAAGAATTACACCTAGTAAAAAAATTTGGTGTAAAAAATGTTGCAAATTCGAGATCCCCGACTCGGCCCAGCACATTACACGCAAGTTTCGCCGCATATTCGTTTTGGATTTGTTAGCACACTCAAACGCAGCCATTAGTGCTGTTCAGATCGTGCTGCTGATCCCGCGCCATCTTCAAACGCTCGCCGTTCGTCAACGCCAGCACTGGAAAGGCCAGCTTGGTACGGGCCGGCATGTTTCATGCTCGCTTGCTGTCGGTCGTCCCATAAAACATCGCTTCGATTATCCCTACGCATGTTTGTTTTGAAGTCAGCTTGTTCCAAGATTACTTCGTGTTGATTGCAAAGAGCGTGAAGCAAGATAGGGCAAGATCAAAGACAAAACGAGTGCACAGCCATCTTGTTGCCCGCTTGTTTTGCGTTCTTTTTTTCCAACTAGCCCAACTTTTTGCATTCGCGATTCGTTGCTTTTCCCGTTGCGTTATTTGTTGCTCTGACGTTCGGAGTGTGTAAAGTATTATAGGAACCCTATCGTTATTAGACCAACTTGCTGCATTCGAGACAAATTGTTTTCCCTTTGCTTCATTTGTTTATCTGAAGCTCTTGGTGTATTTGAATAGGTAACCTCTTGCAGCAATACTACATCCATAGTCATGGCTTCTGCTCGTTTTTCCACAATATCTCGTTTGGTTTGTTAGCCCACTTGTTGACACTTCATTGACCTTTCGGAAACATGGCAAAATCAAAACAACACAAATCTTAGCATTCTCTGGAACCTTTCTGTTATTTCCTGCAATCCAAAGTTTGTATCTCCTGTCCTGGTGACACATTTATCTTTCAGATGGCGATCACAAATATTTAATGAAGTCACAAGGATCAGCTGAATACGCAATGCGAAAAAAGCAGACTTCCTTTTCAAGTCTTTTGAGGAGATCAATCATACAATTTAGCTTTAAAAAGGGAAAATAAAGCAATAAGGGCAAATGTAGAGCAACTGAATATTGAACTGGTGAGGTAAAAAGTGGTCAGGCTCGCACCAAGTCTACACAGGTGAAGCGCATGACAAAACATGATACTTTCAGTCAAGGCGAGAAGCGGCTTCAGATTTACACTGGCTTTTGCTCGCTGCAGAGGTTTAACGCTTTCCTCTCGTTTTTGGTGAACAAGTATTCCCTAACAATGAGCGCTGGAAGGCCACCGATCATCACAATGAGAGAGCAGCTTGTCTGTTGTGTCATGCAGACTCAGAGTTGGATTGCTAGAACAAGATCTAGCATACCGACCTGACAACTGTGTATTAACGGCAATCATGATTTTTTGCGCACTGGGAGGATACCCTGCATGATGTGCCTACTCAGATGCCCATTTGGCTATCACGTGAGACTGTGCAAAACTTCATGCCACAGGGATTCAAAGATATGTATTCTGACACTATATAGTCTTCTATACGACTATACTGAGATTTTTATTAAGATGCCTTTTGATTACAAGGTGCAAAGTAACACTTCTAGTGCCTACAAAGGTCACAACACTGCAAAGGTTCTGATGGGCATTGTACCAAATGGTCTTGTTTCTTTTATGTCTGATGTTTCACCAGGCAGGGTTCCAGAGAAACAACTTACCAGGAAGAGTGACATTTATGACTTGTTTGAAGCAAATAATGGTGTGATGGCTGACAGGGTATGTTTAGTTCAAGATGATCTTGAAGAACGTGGTATCAATTTGAATGTGCCACCTATGCTCAATGGCTGGTCACAGCTTTTTGTAGCTGTTGAAACCAAAACGAGGCAGAATGCCGGCCTTAGGGCCACTTGGAATGTGTTATCAGGGCGGTTAAAAACTTGATAATCCTAAAATATATCTTTCAGACTGCGATGGCTGACAGGCTTTGCAAGATATGATAAAATCTTCCTCTAGTTAAATAATTTCTTGCATTAACATCTTCTGGACAGATGAACCCACTGCTGTAGACATCCAGTGATCCTTCACTTGAGATTGAAGGTTGCATTATGTGTTTGCACGAGTGGCATGACTGATAGAACTGTATGAGCTTCCGCTTTTTGAGTGTATCAAATCCCCACTACTGCATATTTTTATTGTAACGAAAATCGTCCAGTTAGTGTGCCGCGATCTGATTTATCTTCTTTTCTCATGTTTAAGTTCATGCCGATGCTGTGGTACCACCTGCGTTTTCATGGTGACATATTAAGAAGCGCATTATTCATCAATTTTGACTAGTGTGCAAGGGGCTTATGAACAACTGCACTTTAACTGTGTTTTCTTTGCATTTAATATGTGTTTTCTTTATTGCTTGCCCTCATTAGTGTCTCAAAACACTGCACTAACATTACATATTATGATCGCTCTGCAAGAATGATGTTACCGGTATTATGACAGCATTGTATTTAGATACTGTTCCTTGCCCAGGTATCACATTTGGATTAACCTATACAGAAGAACTACTTGTGTTGCTTTAGATTTATGTTACAGGTGCTTGTCATATATCCTGAAATGCACACCGCTGCCACTACTGCGTCAATTACCCAACAGGCGTCTATATTTCGGATGCATGGTGTATAAGCAATCGGTTATGTTAACTGACGCGCACTGTTCGAGCCGTTGATTGTCTCGATCTTACCGCCCTTGGTTTGGTTTCACAAAGTTCGTTAGGCTACCGCCTTTATTGCAGTTGAGTAAAGTGCACAAATTACCCTCGACCTATTAGAAATAGTAAAAAAAATTACTAAATTGACAAGTACTAGCCCGATGACGAAGGCACTCCTCATTATTGTTATGTTGCTCTTACTCAACCACTCCTAATAAAAAAAGAGCATTGTATTGCAATATAAGACGAAAGAGAATGCTACTTGCTCAGTTCCGTTTTAGTTTTTTAGAAATAAAGAACTCATTAACGGTACCCTTGAAACGACTCGGGCTGTGGAAAGGTTTTGTTTTCTCCACTCTGAGCAGCTCACGCTTTCACGTTCCAGTAGTTTTGTTATCGTGCAGAGCTGCACTGGCTTTGCTGGCTCGCGAAACTCACACAAACTGCGAGTAGTTGAATGCCACGTCCTTGTGATGTCGCGGAATACCCGAAATATCCACGCCACTTGACCAAGAGCAACTACAGCGGCCAATCTTGCGTTTTCTATCAGTTAGGCTTCTCCGTGGCCGCGCGCTTGACGTTTCCGCAAGAAAAATGTATCACCGTCTGTCGGGCAGCGTTTTACTCTCTGACAGTAATAGTGTGCAACGCCACCCCGCTCCCAGTCGAAGGCAGGCTTTGAGAATTTGCATATGGTGAGCGGGCACTTCAGACTCGATTTTCTCGCAAAGCAAGTAATTCTTGACAGAAAACTTGCATTGTGAGGTTTCTAGATTGATATACCAACCGTACACATCAATTTTGTATTTGCCTACAGTATTCCCTAAAAACACGTTCAGAAAAAAAAACGGCCTGTATACCAGACGTGGCGACCATGTCGGACATGTCTCCTACGATAATATCAGTATCAGTAAAAATGTAAATTTTGTGCATGGGGCGTTTGGTATTGCTTGACAGGAAAGGTTTTCTTTGCTGATCCAATATTCGCCACATCAAATCTCCAACTTCTTTTGAATCCTTTATCTTCCTGGCATTTACCAGTCATTCTACTTTAGAAATTAAATTCGAAGCAGTTCACCAAAAAAATAAACGTTTTTTCAGTGTACTCACGGGGTCCGTTGAACGGGATATCGACAACAACGCAGTTGTCATAGTCGGCGTAGTAAAACTTCGCCTCCTTAGAGGGCACCTCGTCTGGAGAAAAGAAGACGTGTAGTTCGGATGTAATGAATTGAAATGCGAACACTTTTTACATTGAGCGCTCTATAACACTGGACGCAAACTGTACGTTGAAACAGGCAAACATTCATACAATATTTCCAGTAGACAAAACGATTTGTATAATTCGGAGCTATTTGTTCTAGGGAAACGGTAATTATGGTTGTCAACATAGCTTCAGGTATGCAACAAGTAAGCCTAGCGTGCTGAACTTAATCGGCCGCCCATAAAACGGCGGTGTCTCCTTCAGCCGCCGTATTAGTCCCGCATGTCGCGTGCCACTTGAATTAGTAATTGCTGGCGAAAAGACTGCGGAGAAATGAGCAAGGGTGGTTTGGCATATCAAGTAAGAATACGGAAGTAAATAAAAAACCGAACTGAATCAAATAACAAAACAGCAAGCGGTAGATTTTACTAGAGAGAATGTATTAGATTGCAAGGTTCTATTTATTACCATGTTTTCTTCTTGAGGTATTCATTATTCATACATTTTTCGCAAATTATGCACTATAATTGCTACGAAAAAACAATCTGTGGTTTTGCGACCTCAAACCAGGATCTTGTATTGAGGCAAGGGAGCAGGGTTACGTGGCCGTACTTATGCCGTCGCGACAAAAACAAGCGTGCGAAAATCTGCGTGCCGCCCATCTTTCGTTTTCTTGATTTCTTGTGTTTAGTTCCGTTGGTGCCATGGCACTTGCTAGGAGCCACCGTATTGTGCTGCGTGCGCCAATACGTGCGGCGTCTTTCGTGCAAATTCCGATGCCGCTATATTGTCGTTATAAACTTTCTCATGCCTCATATTCAAACATGATCACATCTCACTAGATGACCGCGAATCCTCACTGTCTAAACGTTCGTGTAAGTAAGCAAGGCAGCAACAACGAATGAATGATTCGTGCTGCCTCTCGCATCAACGCCAAATAAGCATTGAGAACACAGCGCACACGAACCCATCAGCACTTGGCGCACTCTCTCCCCGTGACAGATCGCTTTCAGTATACCGCCTTCGCGGCCACGCCATACGCAGTCGCCACCGTAGCATAACCCTTGCTTGTCTATTTTGTCCCTTTACCTCGCATGTTTTAAAATATTCTACATCCAACCGAGGACAAAGGTCTTTCAGCAAAAATGTAATAGTAAATCATCGGTTTCACTCATTGCGTTTTCTTTCTTCTAGGGAGGCAGCATTGGACTCTATTTTATTGCATGATGAGTGATAACTGCGTGTTGTTCAAAATATCACGCGCTACGATCCTATCGGAAAACTTTTGCTTAAACCATCCCCGGATGGCTGTCCAGGGTGACGCACTTAGCGTTGAATCAATGTAGCTACACAACGTATTACCACAGCCGAAACCCTTATCTATGCGATGTGTACCGCACTGGGTATCCTATCGGGGGCCACCGGGAATACTATGTGTGGCCTCCGAAACGCATAAAGGCCAGAATACATGGAGCGAATATGCGACGAATAGTCGGCGTTCGACGCACGGCGGCGTACGCGCGATGCGCGGCGGCGGAGAAAACGTCGTTCACCGCCGATCCAGCCGGCGCAGAAAAATTCGTCGGGCGGCGACGATACCGGAAGCGGCAAACGAGCGGCGTCCCAAAGCGAGCCAATCAGGTCTCACTATCGGCCCCGACTTCCGGCTAGGCTTCCCCGCTTGTCCTTGTATCCCGATCCCGCTCTGTCGTTCACGCCGGTCTCCCGCTTTTCGTATTCATGGCATCCAAAGTGGCGCGGCTGGAATTTAACAAGTTAATAACAGCCATGGTTAGACAAGCTCACGTGCGCTACTTTGGGGTCTGCTTGCTTCGGCTGCGCGCGCGTTGAGCCACAGAACAGAACCGCGGAGTTGGAGGAGCCGAAAGTTGTTTACCCGCCCAGTGTTGCCACAACGCATAGCATCGCCGCTTTCTTTAAACTACATCGGCACATGAATGTCTCAAACACATAAGAAAGACTAGAAATCACTTCTAAACAAAATTTTACGCGTTTTTAGAGTGTTCCGTAATTCAAAAGCGATAATAATTGTCGGTAAAGTTTTTTTTTGTCATGTGTTTCACGACAGCGCATTTGCCTCGACTAGCCACACTGATAACAACGCAGCGACTCGCCGGCGGCGGCCGGCCTGTCTTCGCTCCATGTAGCCCAGCCCGACGAACATACGGCGTCGCGCCGCGGCAGATTTTCTGCCGCCCGAACTTCGTCGTGAAAGTTCGCTCCATGTATTCTGGCCTTAACGCGCCGTCGGTGCCCTAAAAAAAATTGGCAGTGACTTGGCTAGGCTATGCCAGGATATACGTAGCGAAAGTTAAGGCATAGCCTGGTTAGCCTTGGTTAATCTTGATTGCAAGTCCAGGTAAGTCCGGTTGTCTAGCTATGTTGCGGCGTGCGTTTAGGCAGCCGTTCGACGCGCTGTTTGTCTGTTTCCTGGGCGATTTATTTCCTGTTGATCTCGTTCTGATGTCGATTGCAGGCCTCCTCCTGCTTGTCAGAATTGTCGCCGTCCATACTGCCACCTCAGCTGTAGTTCCGGCGCACGCGAGCTCTCCTTTTCAATCGTCCCATATTTTATCAGGGCCGCTATATTGTAGCGGTGCCTTATGCCTTATTCTATGTTATTCTTATCATCCACGACACACGGCCGTCCGATCCCGATGATAATGTGGGCAGATCGTCGCTCTGACCACTGGCCAAGCGCGAAAAGCGTGAAAAAGCATAGAATGGGAAAAGGCATCGCTACAAAATACCGGCCCAGGCATGCAACGCAGCTGGCGAAGCGATCGGAGGCGAGCGCAATGACGAGGAACGCGTGGTGACGTCATACCAAAAGGCAGAGGCGGAGAGGCGCGGCGCAGTGCAGCGACGGAGCACCTATGGCTCCGTGGTGCTCGGGGCGCATGCGCAGTAGTCACTAGGGAGCGAGAGAGTGAAATATCCGCGGCGAGGCGTGTGTTGTGACGTCATGTGACTCCTATGAGCACCGCCAACGGCGAAATCACCGTTGTCAGTCGCCGTTTTTTGTCAGTATACAGCGGCCGGTGACTGTTACTGAAGTTGGAGTTAAACGCGTTTATTATAAAGCGCCACGCACCTTCTGGCAGAAACCCAGTGAAAAAAGCCGGTATCAGAGATGCTCATTGAAGAGCAGCACCAACCGACTGCCACATACACTGTGCTTCAAATCAGCCTGAAGAGATTCATTGAAGTATGCTATATACCCAGTTACCACATCCGCAGTGACCCACGTCGCCGCCAAAGAGATTTGTTGAAAAGCGGTATATACCCAATACCACATCCGCAGTGACCAACGTCGCCGTCAAAGAGAATCGCAGAAAAGCAAAACACAGGTACACAGCGGCACATACAGTGGCCCAAGTTGATTCCATGAATGGTTTCAGTATCTGCTCCCTGAGCACAGCAGGCTAACGCACTATAAATTTTAGCATGCTCTATGGAGAGACCAAGGTATTCGAAAAAATGCCTATGGACATTCATAGATAGATAGATAGATAGATAGATAGATAGATAGATAGATAGATAGATAGATAGATAGATAGATAGATAGATAGATAGATAGATAGATAGATAGATAGATAGATAGATAGATAGATAGATAGATAGATTCCAGAAAGTGCGCCTGGCACACTGAGAATGCTACTCGCATAAAATATACTTATGCAGCCACTTGGTTCTTACCCGAGTCCAATGTGAAGCGGAATGTGTCAGGGCTGCTTCCTTCGAAAAAGTACAAGTTAAGCGTTCGTCTGCAGAAACGAAATTTTAAGAATAAATAAGTACACATTCACATTGTGGAACAAAATATTTTTGAATACAAGAAAAACTTGCCTACTTCGATTTAATTGTAGAATATTTGTTTGATATGTGTCGTTCATATACCCCGAATAATATTTTTGTAATACGTCCTGCAATCCTCGTTAAAGCGAACTCTGGTTTTGCGCGCCCAATATTTGATTGACATAACAGAGAACATAATTACGAAGAGATATTTCTTACGAAATAACGCAACCGGAAAGTGCGTTTTAGTTATGCATTAATTCTCGCATGCAATGTTATAGACATCGAAAACGTAACTATTCCATGCACTGACTGTAAACAAATAAAGTTCGCCACAGTGGGTAGATAGCATGATCGCTGTCTTACATTATCATTAACTCACGCGCTGCATATGATGACATTAACTTTTTCCGCAGAATTTCTATATTAGCAATCTATTTATTGCAAACTGTTGTATGACGCAAGGCCTGCTGAGGAAGCGTATAAACGAGCATACCCTGATATATTTCCGCACAGCAAGCCTTAGAACCTTCGGTTAGGCACACAATCCTTCTTGCAGAAATCAACTTGTATGTATGCTTCTACAGCGAGAAATTTGAACTCACCTCGAATTACCGCCATGGCCTCCGAAAAAATAAAGGTATTCCACCTTTTTCTCTTCCGGTAGCAGCCACATTCTCCTCGCTGTCATGCATTCGTATATCGTGTCGTTGTCACTGTCAGATACTGCGACTGCGAAAGGGAAATTTTCGAAGACCTGCGTGCAAGACCGTCATAAGTGTATGTGGGTTAATTATTACAGAAAGTGGTCATGAATCGTGTTGCTTTGTAATAAACATATGAATATGGTTGTTATACCAAGTCCAGGCAGAGTGCACAAAGAGATAGTTTTTTGCTTTCGCGCCATGACATGCTTAAGTTGTGCATATCTGTACTACCTCGGTATTGAATGAGAAAATATTGTGAGAACCTATTGTGCTCTACACATTGCCAGTTGCAACAACATAGAGCAAACAAACACAATTGTGCGGAACTACAGATCTTGCAAATCCTCCACCATAGGTGCATGACAATATCGCTTCTCAACCAACAGCTCGGTCACAGGTTCGCGCCTGTTCTCTTAACGCCACTTCTCAATCCTTCTGCAGCCGTTGATAATTTCGGCCATTCCAAAAAAAAAATTATCTAATGGAAGAAAACTGACAGTAGTTCTTCTGTTTGTTATACACGGGAGACACAAGTGGGATCGATACCAATGCAATCGGTGAAAGAAAATTAGGGTACGGAGCCTCGCAACCTGTAAAAATATTATTCTTGATTTTGCCAAAAAGTAGCGAAATGGACTTTTATTGCCCATCATAATTTAGAGCACTCATTATCGCAGATATTGATAAAGAGGCTAAGATAGATGTCGACGACTAGGACTAAAAGTCGTAAAAACTAAACATTCTTTGTCTCTGGCAAAAGCAGAAACAGCCACTTCGCGCAATGTG
Source organism: Dermacentor variabilis (assembly GCF_050947875.1). Classification (NCBI taxonomy): domain Eukaryota; kingdom Metazoa; phylum Arthropoda; class Arachnida; order Ixodida; family Ixodidae; genus Dermacentor; species Dermacentor variabilis. Next base: position 72,504,990 of record NC_134573.1, on the reverse strand, counting down.
TATCATGGATACCTGGCAACGTACTTCTCACGTTATGCCTACAACGGCAAAATTGTCGTACTTTCGCCCACCCGTCTCCCCTAAAGGCTCTCCGCTAAGCAAGAGAACAGATGTCGAACCAACAGGGCCAGAAGTCCACTCTTACAATGTTATATGAAGCTTCTGAAGCACACTATGCAGCCTGTACTTGCGTCAACTGTTACCTTGAAGCTGTCTGGAACATCGCTGGTTTCCTGAGCTGCTGCAAGCGACCGCTGCAAGGTAGCGGCGAGAACAAAAAGGAGGCAAACGCGCTGCATGCTGTTTTAACGAGGAGCGGCCTAGTGAGAGTAACGTCCAACCGAGCGTCCCTTATATTCTGCCCTTTGTGGCACGTGAGATATCCAGAAACCGAGGCATATTGCCTCTTTTTGTAGAAAATTTCATTAGTGATTGGCATACTGGTACTTGTTGAGCCCGTCTATAAAAGAAAACTCATTTGTCGTGCTATCAAAGAATTCAATGCACGTTAATTAGATACGCGATAAGAAATTTCAATTTAGTGTCACTGTGTCCCTCTAATCCTACTGCGACGTACTTTAAAGAATATAGGACAATTGCGTAAATCGTGAAGAAATGCAAGATGACATTGTTCCAAAGTATAAGCATTGCAAATGTGAGTTTAATTGACGTAACGGAGTCGGGTCATTGTAAAAGTACGACATATAGCTGTGAGAACACTTTCTGTGTAGGAATGCTTTAGTTTATCTTAATCAAAGCGGCGAACACAAAAATATTGCTCCGTTACCTACAGAGTTGTTTAATGTAGAGAAAAGGTGCATTTTTGAGCGATATCTATCCATGCCACACAGTTCATTTATATAGGACATCTCACTTATCGCAGTGTCCACATCGGCATTTCATGGCTTCCCCCGAATGACACGTATTTCGCGGTTGAGAGCTCAGATATAGAAAGGGGCCTATCGCAGTCGCTACAGGCACATTGCTGTAAATATAATTGGATGCGACATTAGGTACATGCTGCATTACGCGACTACAAAAGATAACCTTAACGTAAGAAAGAAATATTACATGCCAAGAATTTAATTAGGGCCTAAATGAACGACATGAAACGAACGGATTGAGATGAGCGGTATGTGCCGAGAGAGAAACCAATAGTAGCAGCAGAAAATTCTTCAGAAAAGGACGGTTGCGTGGTGGTATGCGAAGATACATGTGCCTTCACGAAATGCATTTTGTTTTATTTTTACACCACAGTACTATGGTAGTACTAGCGGCGGGTACATGATTCATTTGTGAAATGAGAAGGTAATTTAATTTTCCCCTTTCTTGAGTGTGGCATTTTTTGTCGAAAAAGATCACGTCGGCTCACACTAGACGTTGTTTTCGGCATACATGGCAAATAGCTATTTATGTGAGGAGTAGGGTGGCAAAACGCTACGTAGCGGAGAAAAACTTGCAGCCTGACGGCTGCTCATTCCTCTAATGGGTAATCGCACCCTTAACAATGTTTAGTTATTTATTACATTACCCTCACTGTCCCAGGGCATCACAGAGAGGAAATGGTTACATTCGAAAATCTGCAAAACAAAAATAAAACACCAGTAAGTTCCAATAAAATTTAAGCAAGAAAGGGCTAAATCCATACATTAATGAGAATTACCAATAAATAGCGCGAAGTACAAGGAGAGAAAATCACTTAAACAATACAAAGCATACAGAGATATTGTTACGTTGCAGAAGTCACATATGAAGATGACTTTACAATATTTACAAGAGAGACAACGATACAAAAACAAGATGGCTATTGAGACCGATTCCGCCTCTACACGTCAAATCGACTTCTGACTCACCCCACTGTTGGTTCCACCGTTGCATAACCCTCGCCTGTAAAGGCGCCGTCTCGGCGCCAACTGTAAGGGACGTGAACTCGCGGCAACGTAAGGCTTCAGCTGGGACACATGTACAGCGTCCGTGAAGACAGGCTACTTCCTGCATCAAAGCGACCTGTATGCGTTGAAGGCGACTTCCTCGTTCTTTCAGAAATAGAAGCTGCCCGCCGATCGACCTGGCACTAGCTAGTCGTAGCTGCTGGGGAGCATGAATTTATTTGTGCAAGATACAACAAAAAATTTCTGGCAATATAACGTTATCGAGAACCCACAGCACGTGCTGGTACCCCGGGCAAAAGGATGCTCGGTACCCCGGGCAATAGGGTGGCGTGTACCCCGGGCAAAAGGGAGGCTCAAAGACCATGCCTAAACGAAACGGACGATGGATTCCGAATTTTCTATGGTTATCTCGAGTGGTTGCCGGTCTTGTAGGCGCCCCGCAGTGATGACAGGCCCCTTTGTGTGTGCGCAACCCTGTGCGACTGTGCGACTCTAAGGGAGGACCCTTTCCGCAACTATTTATTTATTTATTTATTAATTAATCGCAGTACCCACAGCGCCAGTTTGGCATTACAGTGGGGGGCGGGGGGAGTACATATATAATTCACAAGTAAAAACAGTTAATATAGAAAACATCAAGAGAAAAAAAAATACAGTTCAGGGCAAATCGCCGAAACGAAGTGGTTCAAAGCGAAGCAAAGCGGTTCTGGTGACGCAAGCACGAAGTACCGAAACGAATTGAAAGTCACGCGGCTGAATCAAAGGCATCACTTGGAGATAGCCATACAACATCACTAGGGAACCTATTCCAGTCACTGACCGTCTTAGGAAGAAAAGACATCCTAAAAAGCTCCGCTATACATCTACACTCTTTTTTACGTTAAGTGGGTGATCACGCCTGGCAGAAGTGTACTCCGGTGGCTTTATGTAGATATCACGATTGAGGCCGGTTTTATAATGATATATATTATGCAAAAATTTTAATCTACATGTTTTTCTACGATTTTGAAGTGTATTCCAGCCTGTTTCCTTTGTTTCGGATGCGCTAATATACCTAGTATAATTTTGAACCACGACACGTGTTGCTAAGCTTTCTATTCTTTCTAGTTTCTTTATCTCTGTCACAGTCCACGGGTCCCATATCGTACAAGCATCTTCCAGTATTTGTCTTATGTTCGTTTTGTAAAGCAAGTTACTTGTTTCTAAAGGAAAGCATTTCGCATTTATACATACCATAGCAAGAACTCTACACGCCTTAGCAATTACATAGTTAACATGACGGTGCCAGCGTTGTTTAGGGGTCAAGTATATCCCGAGATATTTATATTCACACTCGAATGCAAGATTTGTCCGTTAATGCTATACGTATATACATGTGGTGACCTTTGTCTCGTAGAGCACATCTGCACAGTTTCATTCAGATTTATACTGATGCCCCCATTTATCACACCACTCTGCAACCTTGTCTAAATCCTTCTGTAATTTATTGTAATCATCGGAACATTTCATAACACGATACAAAATGCAGTCCGCAAACAGTCGGATGAAAGATGATATGCGAACGGTAATTCCATTCATGTATAACAAAAACAATAGTGATCCCAAACCTGAATCTTGAGCCACCCCGGATGGCACATCAACACCATGTGACCGCTTACCGCCAACGACTACGCGTTGTGTCCTACAATTTAAGTATTCTTTTATCACTTCAGCAGCCGTTTTATTTATGTTGTACCACGACAATTTTTCAAGCACCAAAAAGTGGGGCATTAGGTCAAAAGCCTTCCTGAAATCTAAAAAGATGCAATTTACACAACACCCTTTGTCCAGAGTGGACGCTAGGTCGTGAGGTAATTCTGTAAGCTGAGTAATACAAGAAAAACCACTTAGAAATGTGTGTTGCTGAGGCATAAATAAGAAAAACAAATTTAAGGGAGTCATGATGTTGCTAAAAGTACATGCTCAAAAATCTTGCAAAGTACACTAGTCAAGGACACCGGTCGATAATTAAACACAGATTTTCGAGGCCCTGACTTCGGAAGACGAAGAACATTGGCAATTTTCCAGTCTGCAGGCTACATTCCGCATGTCAAGGACTTAGGAGAGGGTACATGAAGCTATTTAGACAACGGGGCTGTACAGGTGGAAAGCAGAAATTTCGGTAAGTCATCGGGACCGCTGGCACTACTGGTATTTGAAGGCTCAAGTTGTAGTTGAATGCCCCTCCATTCGAAGATGATGTCATTCATACGTTAACCTCCGATAAGCCCGTAGCGAAACATTGAATCAATATGAGTTGCACGCGCAAAAAAAAAGAAACAGAACTGAAGAAGGAGCCAGAACATTCTGCCTTGTCTAGACTATCATGAACATTTGTTGTGAACCCATTTTGTTCGAGTACAGGAATTGACACTTCGTCTTTTCTATTCTTCTTGATAAACTGCCAGAATTCTCTAGGGTTACTTTTAACCTAGAATGAAAACAAGAATAAGAAATACCTTTCATGTGTGTTATTGGGGAATGCGCCTCATTTGAAGCTTGTTGCAATTGTTACTTTTTCTGGGGTGTCGATTTGTTCCTGTACGCCTTGTATACTAAATTTTTTCCCAGTGCCGTACGAACTTTCCTCGTGAACCATGGCTTATTTCTACCCCGCCTCGCCATCATAATTCATGAGAGGACGACTTGGTCATGCAACTGGAAAATCTTATTTTCGAGTAAATGCCACCATTCGTCTACGTTCAGCGATTCTGACAATGTTTCAAATACGTCGTAATAGGAGTCGAGTGCCAACGAAATTTCATCGACTTGTGCCTTTCGGTAGCTGTATATCCGTCTACCTGCGCTATCGGCGACTTTAATGTACATCAATTTCAGTTTGCACAAAACAGAGTTATGATCACTGCATAATTGCAAATTTTCGTCAATTCCTTTGCAGACGCACTGGACACATTAGGTATTGTAGCATTGTGAAACCAATTAATTCCGGGTAAATTAAAATCACCACCGATCACTAAGGAGTCATAATTTCTCACATCTACATCTTCCACTAGCTTAGCTAAAACCTGTACCTTACTGCCAGGAGGCCTGTAAAAGGAACACACCACCAGCGATTTTCCCTTTTTCATACGAAGTTGCACCCAGACAGCCTCAGTAGAATCATCTGACTCGGCGCCGGTTGCGGCAAGGACGTCGCCGCTCCCAGAGCAAGCCCCAGGGGAAAGAGGCACTTCCTTTGAGTACTTGGATGCAAAACGGGCCACAGAAAGAGCAAGGCTGGCACACACAAGATGCGCCTCCCCCAGTACCTCCGCGCCCGTCAAGGAATGAGGCGTCATCCAACGTGCGTCCAACCTCTTCGGCTATTGAGTGGCCTTCGCTACCACTAAGGGCTTCTGGAGGAGATACTCCTTCGGCGCTCCCCGAGTGCCGGGAGGGTAATGAAAGGCTTGGAAATGAAAAGGTGATAGACATGCTTAAACAGCTAGTAAACACTATGCGTATATTACTCTCCGGATTGGCAACGCCAACTGCACTATCGGTCGTGAAGGCGTTAGGTGCTATGGAGCCGCTATTAGCGGCTCTAAAATAAGGACCTTAATCATGGCTCTCACGATAAAACACTGGACATTGGAACAGGAAGATGCATCATTCTGTTATAATGCAATGGAATGCTCGAGGTCTATGCGGCCGCATGTCTGACTTCAGGCAACGAGTCTTCAAATACCCCTTCCCAGTGATCGTGATATGCGAGCCAAATCTCACGTCGGAATTTCGCCTTTCCGGATACGTTAAGCTCTGATCACGTGAAGACGGATACAAGAGCAAAGTGTTAATGTGTATACGCAATGACATGACGTTTGTGCGGAACACAATCACTCCACATGACAGCAATGAATATGTGAGTGTGACACTAAAACATAAACTACATGTGTTTTCGATCATCGGCGCCTACATACCTCCTAGACAAAGACTTGAACTCTCTTATCTATCTACTGTGTTACAAAGTTCCCCAGGCTCTCATGTTGTTATTGGAGATTTCAATGCTCATCATCCTTACTGGGGAAGTGCCGCAATGAACTGCCGGGGTAGGAACTTGATGGACTTCATAGACACTGAAGGTCTGGCTGTCATCAGCGATGGATCTCCAACTTACATCCGCGGCACTACCTACGGCAGTTGCTTAGACCTCACTATTGTATCTCTGAGCCTCATGCCCTTAGTCAACTGGTGCTTGGACATAGAAACGCATGGGAGCGATCATATACCAACATATGTGCAGATGAAGTGGTTTGTGCAATCAACTGCATGTGCTGCACACTGCGCTGATTGGTCCACATTCTCTACATCTGTCGAAGAGTACTGCAGAGACATCACTTCACTATCTGATATAGAAGACATTATTGTATCATCAGTACAGAAGACAACTAAGTTCATCAGTGCACCTACATCCAGAACGGTGATTGATATTGAGTATGAACGGCTCCGAGCGATCCGTCGCAGAGTGGAAAGGAAGGTTAGGCGAACTCAATCGTCATTAGACCTTGTCTTATGTCGACGAGCTCAACGAAAAATACGGCGTCACCTTCAAAAAATGGGAAGACAATGGTGGAGGACCTTCTGTTCGTCTCTGGATCCTCGAAAACCACTTTCTAGGATCTGGCAGATAGTACGAAGCCTTCGTGCCCCTCCTCAGCAAAAACATCCTTTTCGTGCTCTAGCATTTCACCAATCTCTGACGGAAGTGCAGGTTGCCGAAGACTTCTGTAAGAGAGTCATCCGTACCGATGTTTCAGCATGTGCAACGTTGGATAGACCCGTGATACCTCCTAAAGATGATCGTCTTGACCTTCCTTTCACGATGCCGGAATGGGAAACTGCACTTGCTGCGTCGAGACGATCTTCTGCCCCTGGACCTGACGGTATTTCATATACTGCTCTGTGCCACCTTGGGATGGAAGGTCGGAAAGTCCTACTGTCATACTATAACGCCACGTGGTGATCCAGTACAGTCCCGAAGCAGTGGAAAACCAGCCGTTTGGTGGCCCTCCTAAAGCCAGGAAAATCGCCCTACGAAATGTCATCTTACCGGCCAGTAGCTTTAGCTAGCTGTGTCAGTAAGGTGATGGAATGAATGGTGTTCACTAGATTAGAATGGTTCATGGCAAAAGAATGAGCTTTATCCTGAAATGATGACCGGATTTCGACGTGGCTGGTCTGTAATAGATGGGGTCATTGATCTCGTGTCCACGATTGAACACGAAAAAAAGCGACACCGACTTGTAGGGGCAGTTTTCTTAGACATAAAGGAGCTTATGACAATGTGCTGCACGAAGCCATTCTTAATGCCCTCAGTAATATAGGCATCGGTGGCCGTCTCTAGATGTGGATTGAAAATTACCTAGATGGTCGTACAGTCTTCATGTCCATGAATGATAGCGAAACGACAAGACACGCTGTGGTCCGTGGAGTGCCCCAAGGAGGAGTTCTCAGCCCGACTCTTTTCAATGTTGCCCTTATTGGCCTTGCGGAAATAATTCCTGATACAGTACGCATCAGTACCTACGCAGACGACATATGCATATGGGCATCCGCAGTCACGCGACCGCAAATTCGTGCCAGGTTGCAGCGAGCTGTTTCTTTAACGTCTCAGTACCTGCAGTGCCACGGACTGCAACTGGCCCCGGACAAGTGCGCTGCGATAGCGTTCACACGGAAGCTTATGCATTGGTATCCAATTATAATCAATGGAATTGCCATCCCACATGTCACCCACCACAAGTACCTAGGCGTTGTCATTGACCATGGTTTTTCATGGTCGAAACATGTGGCAATGTTAAAGAAAAAATCAACTGGGTTTGCTCATGTTTTTCGCTTTCTTGCCGGTATTAAGTGGGGTCCATCTGAGCATTCGCTACTCCGGCTGTACCAGGCTCTCTACGTTGGATACATTCGGTATAGTCTGCCAGTTTTGTCAAGTATGAGCCCTTCATGTTTGCGTACGCTGGAAAGTGCCCAGGCACAGATGCTGACAACATGTCTCGGTGTTCCACGTTGCACCTCAACCCACAGAACAATTGAGGAGGCTCGCGTCACCCCTTTACCTGTCTATCTACGATGCGAACCTCTTCAAGTATTCCTGCGACTGCTTTGCCGTCATGGACGCCTTCCCTTATCAACATTACCCGATGTACGGCCGGACTCCACTTTTTCAACAGCCGTTAAATGCCAAGAATCTGCGGTACCAGCATACTTTGCCCCGGCTGACCTTCCACATATGCCCCCATGAGTAATGTCCAAAATACCGGTACGTCTATCCATTCCCGGAATTTCTAAAAAATGGCGAATAGCTACCGTCGGCCTCAGACATTTAACACTTGAATATATGTCAAAAGAATATGGCTCCTCGGTGAGCGTGTATACAGACGGATCGGTCTCGTCGTATGAGTCTGATGCGGCTTTCGTCGTACCTGCGCATCAAGTCATTCGACGGTTTCGTCTGTATAACAAGACGACTACAACATCTACGGAACTAGTGGCAATCAGAGAGGCCATTCAGTATATTTCGCGACAGCCTCCTCAAATATGGACAGTCTTCAGTGACGCAAAATCAGCTCTTCAACTACTTAGAGTGGTGTTGAAAGAAAGCACTTACAGAGTGTTGGCTCTTCAAACTGCTGAGCTCTACACTTTAGGTGCAAGAAAACGGCCACCACATCACATTTCAGTGGATTCCCAGTCATTGTGGTATACAGAGCAACGAACTGGCCGATGCCGAAGCGAAGAAAGCACTCGAAGAACGAGAGTCACTGCTTTCAATTCCTTTTTCAAGAGCGGACACGAACTGTCTCCTCTCCAGTGTCATCCGAAAATTGACAGCAAAGCACTGGGACAATCCGGATAATCGCCACAGACGACTCCAGAGATTGGACCCTACCATGAATTTTAGGCTACCACCGAAAATTCAACGCAGCTGTGCCAGTCTTCTGCACAGACTAAGGCTGGGGGTAGCGTTTACGCGCGGATACGTGCACCTCATGCGACGCACCGAGTCTCCACACTGTGAGGTGTGCAATGTGACTGAGACTATAGGTCATGTGCTTTGTGACTGCCCTAAGCACGTGGAAGAGCGTGAAAGGTTGGACAACGACCTTACGCGTCTCGACAGCGCACCGTTGTCGGAGGATGTTATTTTAGGCTCTTGGCCAGATGCTCAGTCGAGTTTGAAGGCCATCCAGGCATTACTGAACTTTTTTAAAGATTACTAGCCTGGATTTCAGACTTTGAGCATGCCAAATTGCTTGCCATATCTTCTACATCTTCCTTCTATCGTCATCGTCACCCATCATGCACCTCTTTCTTCCCTCTTTCTTTCCCTCTTCCCCTTCCCCCAATGCGAGTAGCTGGCTAGAAGAATATACCTCAGGCCGACCTCTCAGCATTTCGTATCATTAAACTTCTCTCTCTCTCTGTCTGACTTGCGTAACATCTGCGACTATTTTTTGATCAACGAGAATAAACACTCCACCCCCGTGGCAGCCTCTATCTTTTCTCTAGCTACTGTAGTTGCTAGGAAAGACAACACAATCCCTATCGTTACCATCTAACGACGACTCAGTGCCGGTATCACAGATGGTTTACTCATGTAAATCAAGTTGAAAAAATTCATCTGTTTTTTTTTCGGAGACTTCTGCAGTCAACGATAAGGAACGATAACGACGCGCCTTTCTTTCGGCTTTGTCAAACAACTAGCACAACCTTCTCCATGGATTCGTCATAAACATACTTCATTTTATGAAAGTAGAGTAGGTCACGCTTAACGCACCCGTTATCTGCCTCAGTCTGGTGTTATTTCGCATATTCAAGAAGCATTTTTCTTTTAATCCGTAACGACTCAGAAAAATCTTCCGAAATTGAAATTCTTGTACCTTTCGATTTCTTCGCCTCCAGCAAAACTTTCTGTTTTTCCTTATATGTACGAAATTTGACAATTATAGGGCATTGCTTCTGAGCGTTAAATTTACCAAGTCGGTTCGCCCTCTCTATTTCGACCAGGTGGACTTGTAATAGTGAAGTGCACAAATTGAAAAGACGCTCTTCAGATTTTGTATATGGTTCCCGCGCGTCATCTCCGTCGACGCCGAAAAAAAGTAAGTTACACCTCTGACTACGGTTTTCAAGATCAACCACCATGTGTAGCAACGATGCTGTTAGCCTGGAAGGAATCACAACTCGACTTATACTCTGCAACACTACTACGCAATTCTTCGAATCTGTGAATAGTTGCTTCAATCATGGGTATACGCGCATTCATATTAGCCATAGCAGCCTTATTGTCTGCTTGGTACTTTTCAATAGCGGTTAGCTTCTGCTTGATTTCATTTGGCCATCCAAAAGTTGCTGCAGTATCGTGTCACCGGGCCCTGGGTTTAGTTTAACATCACCGCATAACAACAACAGCAGGAAGTAAAATGCAGCGCGATGAAGCAGCAAAAAGTGAGCCTTCCTTCCACGAGAAGGTCACCTGGCTCCTAATCGCGAACATGCACTCACGATAAGCACAGGGGGTGAAGCAGGCCAGGCAAAAAGGCACTGCAGACATATATTATCTGAACCAATCTGCATGAAGAGCAGCAAACACGTGAATGGCACAGCCATAGTAGTGCCGGTCTCACGCCCGCACTCCAGACTCAAGCTCGCTGCCTTTGTACAAGGAAGCCGTGCTTGATGACAGCCCATGGTAGCTCGACTCGAGTTGCACAACGTCCAAAAGCGGCGGCACTGCAGTATTCCTCGGTGATGTTGAAGTCGGTGTTTTCGAAAACAGTGTCAGCTGCGCATGACGAGTTGGTGACATGCGACGAAGGCCCTTGAACGATGTCCACTTCAGTGATAACGGGAGAGCGACTCATAAGTGAGCCAGCACCAACCTGCATGAAGAGCAGCAAAGATGTGAATGGCACAACCATAGTAGTGCCGGTTTGCCACCGCCCAAAGTTCTGCCTTTGTGCAACCAAGGGGAGAACTTTCCGCGAGCTGTCCAGCTCTGGAGAAAGAATAAGCCGCCAGTCTCCGACCAGACTCTACGGGTTCAATTCATTCATTCTCTTCTTCATGTCGTTCTACAACCATTGAATAAACAGTGCAAGTTTCGCACTAGAAATTGTCTCGTCCCTGTCTTGTCGCCATGGCTTACCGAACGCGTGCAGCCTGCCGACAACGCCACGCTACCCAATCGTAAAGCCGGTCTACGTTCGAGAAACAGGCGTCCCAACAACTGGTTCGCAGCGATGGCATACGCTACCCTTGAGGCCCCAACTTTGGACGACATCCAAAAAAGATCATCTCCTCTTCGCCCTGGTGAAAACGCTCGGAAGGAAGGTGTCCGGATTCATGACTGCATATGGTGAGTGCATGGCTTTTCTTCACTAAGATATCACATCACTTTATGTATTTCGGGGAGGGGGGGAGTACAAAGCAGTGATTTTTCTTTAACCGTTGACTGAAGCTTTGAGTACGTCGAGGTTGTCGTAGAGTGAAGAGTTAGCAGGACCAAGGGCAGCCATGAACTTGAAGGCACTAAAGAAGCCAGAATTATTTAGCTTGGCCAGAGAGTTGGGCCTCAAAATCGCCAAATAAAGGAGATAGCCGGAGATCGTTGAAGCGATCGAAGCGATCGGGGTAGACAACGACGAACTGAAGGAATACCAAGAGAGAATTACGAAAGAGGAGGAAGAGCGTAAGCGCCTAGAAGAAAAGGAAGAGCGTAACCGCCTAGAAGAAAAAGAAGAGCGCGACCATGTTGGACGCAACGCACTCGAGATGAGGCTCCTAGAGATTGAGTTTCTCGAGGCTCAAAATACTGAAAGACTAAGCACAGAGGCACGACAAAGCGAGCACAGAATGGCAGAGTTAATGGCACCCTACACAGTAAGAGAGGACATCTGGTACAGATTGAGCGCGTGTGTGAGAAGGCAAAATTCGGAAGAAACACCTGGCCGCAACGCTTTGTTGCGCTGTTACCGCGTGTGGTAGCTGATATCACTGCCCAAATGGGGAAATAGGAAGCAGAGGACTTCGATAAAGTTAAAGCGAATCTGCTTATAAAGTATAGATTATCAGTAGAAGCATTAAGGCGAAAATTCTGGGAGGTCGGGAGGACCAAAAGTGAGTCATACTTGGATTTCGCATACACCATGGAAGTAAACCTGAACGAATGGCTCAGAGAAGAGAGCGCACTCGGCGACGCCGAAAAGACAATCACGAAAGCGGCCGATCTCGCGTAGGAGTACGTAAGTCGCCGTGCGTTTGAAGGCAAAGAAGCTCCTAAGAAGGAAATGAATACAGACCCGACAAGCCAGAGCGACGGTCAAAATAGAGTCAGTATAAATCTAAGGAAAGGTCTGATTCGGTGAAATATAGTTACGAGAACAGCAAGGGGAAGGAGGAGTCACCCGAACAGAGGGCAGTAAGGCAAATGAAAAAAAGCTTTCGAGGAAAAAAAACAGTAGTTTACTACAACTGCCAGCAAACGGGGCATATCTGGGGTGCGAAAATCTCAAACTAGTGTTGATATCACATACTAGTAACGAGGAAAATCTGAAATTGCTTGAACCATACATTCGAGACCTCATGGTAAGCGGCAAACCGTGTCGCGTGCTTCGCGACTCGGCTGCCACAATGCACGTGGTGCACCCGTCGTACGTGGAAGAAGGCCAGGTCACGGGAGAATGTGCTTCGATAAGGCGAGTCGTAGAGGCCTCCAGTTTTTTTCTCCCTGTGGCAAAGATTCGCATTCAAGGCGCTTTTGGAGTACTGGACACTGAAGCCAACGACTCGGCACTTCTCCCGCCACAGTATCCATATTTGTTTTCTAACAAATCCAAAGATTTGCTGTGACGCAGGGGAATCGGGTTTAACGAGGTAATAGTACAATTCCTAACTCGTTACAAGGCCAGGAAGGTTGCAGCCGAGGCAGTGTACAAATGTCCAGTGGTGAAGGAAACAGGTTTCACGGAGGATTCAGGGGATATTTCGGAAAGTATCCTAGCTAGAAGAGGTCAGGAAAGCACCGCAGCCTGAAATATCTCGCGAGGCAGAATGCTGAAGAAAGTTATTCAATGTAAGCTGTGCCACATTGATTGCTGAATAGGAAAAATGTTCCATCCGGCGTAGCATAAGGCCAGACGCGAAAAAAGGTGTGGCCAAACAGAACATAAAGTTTCTCAAGAGGGCAGGCGTCCTCTATAGAAAGTACACCATTCGCAAAGGAGTGCAATTCGACCAACTCGTGGTGCCGCATTCCTATCATGAGCAGCTCCTGCACATGGTCCACGGGGTCTTTTGGACAGGGCATCTGGGCGTTCGGAAAACAAAGGACCACTTACTGCTGGTATTTTACTGGCCCGGCTTTTTTCGGGAAGTGGAAGCATTCGTGACAAGCTGTGACACATTTCAACGCATAGGCGAACCCGGAGATAAGGCTAAAGCGCCAATGAAACTCGTTCCTGTTATCACGGAGCCGTTTCGCAGGCTCATAATAGACACAGTGGGACCATTTCCTGCAACGCAGTCTGGCTATCTGCATATTCTCACTGTACTATGCCCCCTAACAAAATTCCCAGAGGCAGGGCCCCTCAAAGAACTAAGCTCGGTGGAGAGATCGTTAACGCGCTTTTGTCTATCTTCGCGCAAGTGGGGTTTCCCACAGAAATCCAATCAGATCAAGGATCCGTGTTTACCAGCGAACTGACCACGACGTTTCTATAAACGTGCGGTATTAAAATTATTCAGAGCTCAGTGCGCCACCCGCAGTCAAACGCGGTAGAGAAAGTCCACTCAGTCATGAAACGGCTTTTGCGATCCCTTTGTTATGATCACAAAGCCGATTGGGAGGTTTGCTTGTCTGCAGCAATGTTCGCGCTTGGAACGGTACCCCACGAGTCTACATGGTTTTCACCTTCAGAGGTCGTTTACGGTCGCTGCCTTCGGTCCCCTCTTCGCATTGTTCGAGAAGCCTGGGAAGGCCGGGCGGACGACCCTTCCGTTGTGGCATACGTGCTAGAGCTGTTACACCGGCTGCACACATCTAAAGAATTAGCAGGGCAGGAAATGCTCAAGGCCCGAAGGAATGCTAAGCGATACTATGACAGGACGGCGCGAATGCGACGCTTTGATGTTGGGGCAAAGGTAATGATTCTGAAACCCTCGTTCAAATCAAACTACAGGTTCAATGGGAAGGACGGGCTGACATAATTCACAAATTATCTGATACAAACTACGTAATCACGAAGCCGGGAAAACGAAGGACCCCACAAGTGCACCACACCAATCTACTTAAACACTACCGGCAGAGGGAGTACATTGTGAACATGTCGCTTAACCAACCTGAGGATAGCCTGTCGACATTCCGGAGTTAACATCCCCAACGGGGGCAAAAGACATTGACGAGACAATTGACAAGCTAGTACAGCAGGCGGAGTTGAATGCCAATGAAGCGGCCGAACTGTGAGAACTCGAGCTTGAATTTAAAGACATATTTTCGGACACACCAGGCAGGACCACTGCGATTGTTCACGATATCAAGTTGACCTCATCGGACCCAGTTCGTTCGAAAGCTTATTGCGTTTCACCTCGTCAACATCAAGTCATGGCCGCTGAAATAAAAAAGATGTTAGATTTAGGGGTAATCGAGCAAGGAGAGAGTGATTATATCTCGCCTCTTATCTTCGCTGAGGTCCCAGGACAAGAGCCGCGACCGTGTATCACTACCGCCGGCTCAACTTAATCACGAAGGAGCAGACCTACCCAATAACGCATATCGAGGAAATGCTTGAGAGAGTGAACAGTGCTAATTTCATATCTACGCTCCATTTAGTCAAAGGGTACTGGCAGGTTCCGATGATCGAGATGGCAAGCAGTCTTGCGGCGTTTATTCCCCCGATGGTAATCTTTCGGCTGGAATTCCTGAGGTTCGAAAAATTCTCCCTATTGTTTCTCTAGCTTTATGGACCAGGTGGTATGGGGAATGGAGGGCGTTGCACTTCCGTGTCTGGATGACATAGCAACCTTTTCGTCATCATGGGCGGACCTTGTGCAACGCTTGCGAACCATGTTGTGTCGTCTGCGAGATGCCAACTTAATTGTCCAGGCTCCCAAATGCCAATTAGGGCGCGCGGAGGTAGCTTATCTAGTTCATGTAATAGGACAAAGCCATCGTCGGCCTTCCCAGATTAAACTGACCGCCATGGACAACTTCCCGCAACCACGGACCAAGCGGGACATCAGGTCATTCCTCGGTTTGGCAGGTTATTGCCAAAGATATAACCCGCGTAATTCCGAGATTACAGGTTCTTTAACAGATACTCTAAGAAAAACAGAACCGCAAACGGTGAAGTGGGATGACGCAAAAGAAAAGGCTTTTAGTATGCTAAAGAAAGAGCTAACGAGTCAGCCAGTGTTGAACGCGCTCGACTACTCTAAACTATTCATTCTTCAGTGTGAAACCAGTTATAGGAGTATGGGGGCGGTGCTTCGTCAAAAGAAAGATGACGAAAATGAACACCCTGTACTGTACGCCAGTAGAAAGCTTTCAGTTCGTAAGGAAGCTTACAGTGCATCAGAAAAGGAATGCGCCTGCGTGGTATGGGCTTGTAGAAGCTAGCTTGCTATATGGCTGGTTCAAGGTTCACCATAGAAACTGACCACTGTCCCCTCACATGGCTGCAGTTCATGTCTAAAAAAACGGCCGCTTTTTGCGCTGGAGCTTGGCCCTTCAACAGTGCACCTTCGATATTCACTACAAGAAGGGTAAACTTAACGACACTGCCGACGGACTGAGTCGTTTCCCCGAGAGTAGTGGAAGGCTCGTGCTCGCTCTGGCTTTCGTGGCATTTTTACGTTGGCATTTTTACCTCCTTTTTTTATTATCGCGAAGTTGTAGTTGATTGCTCGCTGATTTTAGTAACCACGTCTTGAGGCTTTCACGTCTTGAGGTTTTTAGTGTTTAGGGAGGACCACGGGAGAAAGGGATGGGAAAGCCGTACCGGGTATTCTTTTTTTTAAGGCCTGGTGTATCTTGGGGAGAGGGTGGCCTTGCGCTCGCTTGATTTGTAGTTGTGGGTCCTGCACTGTTCTGGAGTGATTGGTCGCCCAAACAGGCCACGAAAAGTTGCGAAACCGGTTTGCATGTCTTGTCCACCGGACCGGACCAGGGAGAAAAGGTATGCAAGAGCGCTACGATGAGTGATCAACGACTACCAGGAACCAACAAGCTACAAACCATGGTTTCGTCATTCCGGGGGGAAATTCTACTGCTAAACCGCCAATACCTCGCCCAGTGGCTGCGGGCCCCTATGCGTCGGGATCTTCCTCCGCC
Source organism: Dermacentor variabilis (assembly GCF_050947875.1). NCBI lineage: Eukaryota > Metazoa > Arthropoda > Arachnida > Ixodida > Ixodidae > Dermacentor > Dermacentor variabilis. The sequence goes on along the minus strand of NC_134573.1, from coordinate 72,488,721 downwards.
TTCAGAGATGCTGTTACGCTTGGCGTGTAACACCCGGGGCATAAAGGATGCTAAAGACCATGCCTAAACGAAACGGAAGATACATTCCTAATTTGCTGCGGTTGTCTCGTGTGGTTGCTGGTCTGGCAGGCACCCCGTAGTGATGACAGGCCCCTTTGTGTGTGTGCGACTCGGGAGGACAACCCTTTTCACAACCTTTGCGATTACAGGGGAGGACCCTTTCCGCAAACTGTGCGACTAAGGGGAGAACGTTCTGCAGCCTGCCGAAGACGCCATGCTACCCAGTAGAAACGCGGGTCGAGGTTCGAGAAACAGGCTTAGCAACAGTACACAGCGTCGCTCCGCCAAATCTTAGCTGCCGAGAATCTGGTCTAGGGTCATTTTTAACCTTCCGTTGCACGCCACGGCAATTTTCCATAAGCCACCGCAATCATGGTAAAAGGAAGCGGACCAATCGCAGACGCCGGCAGCACCCTCCTCATCCGGTTATTTATTTTCACTGTGGTGGCTGAGCCCCATCGAACCTCTCTCCCCATGAGCGTGCTCCTTGCTTTTTTCAGACAATTAGATAACAAAAACTGCTACATGGAGGCAATCCTATTCGCCTCGAAAGCAAAACATTGATATCCTATACAGCAGAATCGCGTTAAATTGCGCTTTTCAATCACCCCTTCGGGTTACCGCCCGATGCTTGCGTCAGTGGTTACGTAAATTTCACATCAGGAGGCCGGAATAAAAACAGATTGGAATATTTTTATTTTGTAGGGTCCCTGAGCTGCATGAAAATGAAAACTGACTGTCATAATGCTAGAGTGAGGAATCGCGGCGGCAGCAGCGATCCAGTTGACTTGTATGCATTTTTAGCTTCAACGCGAAAGAAATGTCAAAAGCACAGCGCATACGAAGCTGCCGGTAGTACGCGCACTCTCCAAACATTGCAGATCGCTTTAAGATGAGGCCCGCGCGGGCGGGTACTGATGCCACGTCGCCTATCGCTTTAACGATAGGCGCCCGCATGGCCGCGCCGCCGCGCCGTAAGCAGGAGCCGCCGGAGACCCCGCCCCCTCTCTAGCCTCTATCCCGTGCGTCGTGCTCGAAAAGACAGGGTGCACTTACGGCTCGCCTTCCTCACTCGCACACGCGAGATTGAGCCGCGTTCGCCGCCTCACGCTCGCACGCTTCCACCCACGCACACACTACAAAGAGTAACAGCAAACCACAGGAGTGGACACTCGAGCCGTTTTGCGGTGGAGCTGTGGAGATTCCCCGATTCCGCTAGACGGCAGAACACATAAATAAAAATTCGGCTGCGGCTACGACCGTGGCTAGCAGCTTGACAGCAATGTTGCCAGGTTTCACTGTATATACCCAAATTGGGCGACATCAAGAAATTTGGCATCGACTTGGGCGACTTGGCTATGTGGCTATATTTGGGCTACTGACAATCTCCGACTTCGCTTTGTTAAGACTATAAACGGCGCCCTAATCCTCGCTCGAGAGGTGGCTCTCACCTAGTAGAAAAAATCTCGAAGGCTATGCTTTAGCTGGCTGAGCCGGCAGCGCAGCAGTGCGTGTGTGCGTGTACGAAAGCCCCCCCCCCCTCTCTTCGCCGTTGTCTGAACCGGTGGTTTTGATGTTTGATGCACACAAAGCCAGTCGAGGAAACCCCGTCGCTTCGGTTGAAGCGAGGTCCCTCGATATCAGCGCCGCCTCCCACGGAGAAACGTGGCTTTACACTCTTCTAAAATACTGTAGTGGCATCGAGGCCCCCTATAGGTAATTAGCGCCATCCGTTGCTAGAGTAAGGGTGGGCAAGAGTAAGGGTGGGCTAGAGTAAGGGTGGGCAAGAATTTTATTCTTGCCCACCCTTACTCCCAGCCCCGCTCCCTTCGCCATGCATCATAGCTGCCTCTCCTTTGACTGTCTCGTCACGCGCACGCGCGGGGTAGACAGGCGCAGATGATGGTGTAAAATGATGGTGGAATTTCGGCACACCACTGAGAGAGAAAAATACGCTGCTGGTGAGTTTCTCTTTCAAAACTTGTCGAAATCGGTTGTTGCACCCTTTTGCGCTTGCCTGTAATGCTGCTGTAACCTGGTCGAACGCTACCTGGGGGTCCCGGGGGGGGGGGGAGTATTCTATAAGAGTCTACCTAGTGGACTATCCCTTTCGGCCGCTGCTGACCTGATGCAGCTGTACGAGTGAAGAGGCGACGAGCGGCCCAAGCCAATCAGCAGCGGCAGAAATGCATAGTCCACTAGGTGCACTCTAACAGAATACTGTAATTCAGTATTAGAGAATACTGCTCTCCGTGACTAAGACCGATCACCGAAATAGACTGGAAACAGTAACATTAGAAATGGTCTTCCGCGTATGGATGCTGCGACAAATACGAGCCAGGTGACCGCTTTCTGGCCAGATTTAAAACTGCCGGGATTGACTGTCAATGAATACAATCTGAAACCAAAAAGGGAAGGGAAATGACGCTTACTAATAATATAATAATAATAATAATAATATAATAATAATAGCCATAGGGAGCGCATGAAACTACCCTATGCTACACTAGTGAAGCTTCCACCGTGGTTCAAGATAAGCAGTGGGAACACATGAAACTACCCTATGCTACCCTAGGCGCAGAAGTCTGAGCATTATTTTAAGGCGAGTGCGTTAAGGAGCCCGAGTAGTAGAAAACCCGCCGTTGGCGGCGGCGTCCCAGGTCGGCGTCCAGCAAAAATATGTTCGAACTACACGTATCAGGGTGTTCCTGTAAGGCAAAGAATTCGTCGAACTAATTTAATTTCTCAAGCCAAAGTATGTGGAAATATCGTAAACTACGACACACACAAGCTACAGATAATAGACCCTTCGGGCTGTAATTTTAATATATGTGAAAACACAATTCTGTTACGCGAAAGCCCAAATAAAGCCCTTTTGCAGCGTTTCTACAACGCACAAACGGAGACGGCGTCCGCTTTTTGCCCACGACGGTGCGTTACTATTTCAGGGTGCATGGAGCAGCGCACCCCCTTCCTTGGAAGACTTCCAGATGGCGCTCGCCTCCGCCACATCGCCAAGTGTGGCTTGAGATTTGTGGCGGATGGACGTGCTTTTTAGCGCTGCGTGGCGCTGAAGAAATCATAAGTTTTGTGCATGCTTTGAGCTTGCTTCTGTTCTTGATTTGCTGATTTTTTAGTCTTTACATATTGATTGGGTAGTTTTTTTTCCTTCTTTTGTCTCTCTGTTTGTTGCGTGTTCGCGGGTGTGTTTCGTGTACATTTGGTTTTGCAGGATAGTCAGGGCATCTTTTCACATCATGTGATTCAATACGTGCAACCGGGGGGAACGGTCAGTCTTTATAACCTTTAAATAGTAGCTTGGAAGCAGCAAGACAAATAACTATTAGTCGTAAAAATACTTGGTTGGAAAGTGAGAGCGTGCTCGCAACACGTGCGGAAACGTGTCAAGCATTTAGCCTCTGCGACATTGAATGCTTTTAAAACATTTTTGAGAATTAATTTGCCACATTTTAAGCATTGCGATCCTGTGCGTACCGGTTTTTGCCAGAAGGCACGTGCTCTTCGTTATTATAGTATTATGGCATTTTCATTGGAAAAAGCCGTGGAATACATGGCAAGAAAGCCGGGAAAGCGGGCAGTGCGCAGAGGGTCCCTCAAGGCAGATAAGGGGGCGGATGAGAATGGAGAGGGAATCGAGTCAATCGGCACACACTGTGACGTCGACGCTAGGCTGAAGAAAATGGATGCTTTCTAGGAAGAGCTTGCCAAACAAGTTGAAGAGCTCAAAATGAGCTAAATGGGGAGCGTGATGCATGGAGGTAGTGGAAAAAAGATTTGAAGCAGCCAAGGAAGAGCTAAACAGGGCCGTCATTCTGAACAAGAATGGGCGTGACAATGGAACGCAGTCCTCTAACGGGACTGGAGAGGGAGTGCTAACAAAGTACGTGAAATGCGTACAACGTGGTGAAGGGTTAGTTGGAAAGAGTGGCACATATCTTAAGGCCGCCATGCGTAAAAAGCAGGAGCACATGTGTCAATGCCCCTTGTCAATTCCGAATCACGCGGAAAAGGACAAAAAAAGCAGGAGGATGTAGGAGAGAGTGAAATTGGGATAACCGCCGATGACTCAAACCTGGCTAAGTGCTCAGAAGCAATTGGGGAGAGGGTGAAAGGCGATAAAATAGTGGCAGTAGGGCCATTTCCAGGCCGGACGCTGGGTTCTGTCATAGGGGGAGCAAAAGCAAAGCTCGCGGAAAATGCCCACGTGCGCAACCTTCTCATTGTAGCAGGTGCTAAATGCCGTCCTAAACAGGAAAGGGGAAGGACTAGCCCAGGGCTTGGCGAAGGGGGTAGACGACTTGCGCGAGCTGTCCGATCAGGTGCAGATCGTGGTGTGCAGGGTGCCTGAGGTGCCTGTTAGTGACAGTCACGTACAAACAGCCGTAGTGGCTGCTAATGAGGCGATATGGAAAATGAGCCGCGAGAAAGGCTTTGAGATTGCCGAAGTAAACAGGGCAATGAGAAGGTGTGGTGGTTTTCAATGGGACGGGATCTACTTCAATTATAGGCTTGCGCGAGAAGTGGGCTGGCGACTTGCTGGTCGCGCTGTTGCTTTTTTAGGGGGCCCACGGGAGGCCAGAGTAGGTTGCAATGCTGATGTTCCCTAAGGGAACATCAGCATTCCCTAAGGGATCCGCGGTCACACACTGCTCTAAGTAGGTGCCCCCCTTCCACCACCACCTCCCTTACCACTTCCAGTGCTGCGCTACCTATCGTAAACTGCTGTTTTTTCCGAGACTGTCAAAAATTAGCCTAGTTTTCTGCAGATTATATTTTAGACCGGCCCTTCCTCTTTGCCTCTCCAGGTCAGGGAGCATGCACTGCAATTGCTCCCCTGAGTTACTAAGCGAGGCAATATCATCAGCGAATCGTAAGTTACTAAGGTATTCTCCATTAATTCTTATTCCCAATAATTACCACTCCAAACTCTGAATACTTCCTGTAAACACGCTGTCAATAGCATTGGGGAGATCGTATCTCCCTGCCTATAAATATAATATCGCCTGAAGTAACCTGATGATCTTAGTGACGTATAGCTACTTACAGTGGCGTATATTGTTCGAATAAGAGATTAAAGTTCATGATTGTCACAAAATGAAGTATTTGTGAAATTGCGCAACACGATTAGCAGAATAGGCGGAATGGAAGCGAAGAACACACAAAAAGGTCTTACGAATCACCGAAACAGAGGCTGCGTGACTGCCTGCCAATCCCCCGTTCAAAGCCAGTTTATATATATAAACACGCTCTACGCATTTCCTGCAAACACCTCGCATTGGAGGGCAGCGTATGATCAGTTCACTGCTGCCAGCGCAGTTCATTGTCAGAAAATCATGCCAAATCGTTCACAGCGAAGCGCCGCCATTTTACTGCCTGCCTATCAGGCAGTACCAACACTAACACACTCTAAACACTAACGCTTTGACGGAGTTGCCACCTGCAGCTTGATCTCACTAAAACTAGCGATAAATGTGCAATTTGCATGTGGCTAATATGAGTTGGTCAAAGCTCATACAGAATGAAATGGGTCCGGGTCACAAAGCAGGCCTGGACCGCAGTCTGGAGCACGTAAGCGCGATCTTGCAGTCCAACTGTTTCATGCACAGGTAGCCGCAACAGCGCCATGTAGCTGCCTCTGTAGAGTAGTGTAGATACGGCGGTCGCCGTGGCGTGAAGGGACGAGCACGCTAGCTGAGCTCGGTGGGGTTTGCTGAGGACAACGGTGTGGTCCATTTTATAGATCTGAACTATGTAGCTCAAGGCACGAACAGCTTTGCCCGATCGCCAACATCAAAACGACTTCTGCATGCTGCGTTGCACACCCCTGAGGTGTGTCGCCGTAGTAGCCGACGGTCGTTATGTCAGGAATCCTCTCAGCGCGACTGCGTTTGCTTCATCCATTACTTGACCGATGTGCGCGCTTTTGACGTGCTCGCACCAGTGAGCATGAAGATGAAGTTTGTTTGACTTTCAGTAACCTTATGCTTCTCGAAGAGTTAAGTGCGAAAGGAAATGTGCTGTTTATGTCACTCAGTACGAGACCAGCAAAATTTTCGCGTGGGTCGGCGCTCGAGGCACTTTGCGTGCATTCGCAGGCTTCTTTCAAGCTCAGGAAAACACTTAAGGCATGTTGTGAGCAAGAGAAAGCTGTATCGGGTGTATTTTATGTTGCTGTACAATTTTATTATAGACACATTTTATCCAAATATAAAAATTCAGCAGTTTAATAAATAATTAGATCTAAATATGCAATTAGGCAGAATGCAAAAAATAATCTGTGCAAATCCAAGCGAAGCCAAAAACATTACTTTGGTTCTGCCCAGCTATGCGGAATTTCCATATTTTTAAATCTTTGTGCATAGTAGTTTGGCCACCCTTTATTAGGGCAACTGACGGTGGTCTGCTCTGCACCGCAGTCCGTTTCACTTCGCTCTTAGGAAAGGCAGGACGTCTCCTGGGTGAGCTCCCAAACAACACGTTGCAATGTGGTGAACGAATTACAAATCCGGGACCTCAAATGGGTGTGACGTAATCTTAACGCATTATTCTCCCATTTACCAATACTTTTGCAGCGAAAGTTATATCAACTTGTCCAGTCGGACGTTCTCATTTCTTTTCTGCAACTCTGACCAGTATAACATTAAGTGGTTATATGTTCATAACTATGCGTTTTAAAACAAAGACGTCAGGCAATAAAAAAAGCTATTCGGAGAGAAAAATAAGCTTTTTTTCTTACCATACGCGCGTTTTCTTCCTCCTAATGTGGGTGACATCCTTGTTCCAGAAAGCCATGGCTTGTAGACGACGCCCTGGCCCTCTCCACTAGCCAAACCTCGCCCTCACGGTTCCGTGACATCAGCAGTGCCTCCCACTTGTATTTTGGATCTTCTTGTGCTACTTATTCGTCAATTATTGCAATATTTGGGTTATTTCGGCATCCCCTTACCATACGGCAAGTATTATTCGTTGACTCCGGCAAGTGTTTGCAGTTTTTACTGTATATCCCGAGATAAATGGCGTGCAGAAGCGTTTCGTCAGGATATACTTTTCCTGGAGTATTTTCCAGGTCAATGCTTCCTCTCTGTTTCCCTTAATGTGAGCAGGTCGATACGCCTTCATGGCTTCGTGTAGCGTACGTGCATTTGCGAGTGTTTTCTAGGTATTCGTTCTTCGGAAGTGCTTGAGCGATGTTTGCGTATTTTGCATACAAAGAAACCATGGCAAGTTCATGCACTGCTTCGTCCACAACGCTCGTTACGTATGCATTGACTCCTTGATATTGGAACAGCATCGGTGTACCTTATGTTCTCTTTGTCACTAATGCGCTCGAGTGCTAGCTTTATTCCTTGTGTTCGTGCTCCATATTCTACCCTTATCTTATTCTGTGTGCTTGTTCTTAAGCATGTGACGTACAAGCATTTACTCGTTGCTTGCGGTGCGAATACGCAGGGGCAGGCGCGTTTCGTTTCTGACTGTGCCCGACCTGGCCAAGATCCATAAAAACTGCTCGTTCTATTTTCTAAGCTTCAATCCTTCGATTTCATTCTCTCTTTACGCTTTGATTAACACTTCCAAGTTGTTATGAACTCCCATTGTGAGGAGATTTATCGTAGGTTCGGTGGGTGAATGCACCGTGGCAATCTCGTAGGTTTTGCGGATAAGGAAGTTCGCCTTGCTGCGTATGTCTTTCGTCTCCACGTAGCGATTCCCATAGCCTACGGTGCTTGCGATTAACGCTTGTATCATCCTTGAGCAGCCATCTTCTTTTCGTCCATGGTATTTTCTCGCTATTTGTTTGTAAGATGCGTCCCTTGTATAACGGGGCGTTGTAGTTTCCCAAACTTTGCTTTTACAGAACCACCTTTCGGAGTACGGCGACACAGGGCACGTAATGTAGATTCCCCAGTGATATTGATGTCTCCTACCGTCAGCTGAGGATCAGGGCCTTCTGTTCTGCTAGTGCGCAGCCCTGCGTGCGTTTCAGCATTACAAAGAGCTACTATTGTTCTAATTCTTAAGGCAGTTCGCATACTTCGAGGATAGCTCAGTGACGCGCACCACTTCATGCAGTGTACCTTGTTTAGTCCTGGTAGATCTACTTGTGGTCTAAATTTTGAGGTTCTCTGCATAAAGTGCGTACTTGATGACCTTTATCACTATCAATTGGCTAGGCAGTAAGCTTATTCGGACGTTGAAGAGCATTGGCGATATGACGTTGCCTTGTGATGTCCCTTATCATGGAAATGTGAATTTTTCCGAACAAGGAATTGCACTCCAGTGCGTGAGGAAATAGCGTAGCTTTATTTTCTTTCCCCGCATTTGTAGAGAGTGAGATGGTGAAAGAAGATACCGCGGAACATGCTGTCAAAATCCTATACTTCATCAAGGGCAAATATAACTCACCTGATGTGTGTGGGTCTAGTTGCTCAAGGATCTCCTCATTTTGTTGTAGCAGGTAATCTTGGGCAGAAAGTTCCGACTGCAAACGGAGCATTATGCATGCGAGGTATTCGTTGTCTTTGTGATACGGGGTGATACGATTGAGTACCATATGTTCATAAAGTGGGGAGGGGTATGGGGCGAAGATTCTGCATCGTTGGTGTCTTGTTAGGTTTGCGCATCATTGTTCCTTCGGCGTGTTTCCACGTCAGCGGAACTCGTCCTTCTTCCCAACATGCGTTGACATATTGAAAGAGTGAGTCAAGCGTTGGTTATTTGATTTTGGAGGATATTCTTATTTTGTTTATCGTTTTCCAGAGCAGTGTTGCGGGTGACATAGCTCAAGTCTATGTTGATTTATCTCGCAGTGAAAGGTCGGCGCAGTTCAGGATTTGACCAATCACTGTATACAGTAATGTTTGGGTGTGCTGTTCTGTCGCGGTCAGTTCCGAGAAGCTTCCTAGCTTCGTTTGTGATGTCTTCTTCGGTCCCCTGATGCTCATGTATAAGGCGCTCTATATCCTATCCAGCGGCTGTCCAGTATTCCTTCATGACTACGAGCGTTTTGAGCTCCGCACAGGTGCATTTGGTGCTTAGCGTCGCTTGTAAGCAGTTGCACGCTTGGTGTCAGTTTTTTGCCCCAACTGTTCACCCTAGTCTTTCGATTTTTAGTGATCTTTGCAATTTCGATCTTGAGTTTAACATTATATTTGTAACGTTTCCAATATTTCACGTCTTTTCCGCAGGCCTCGCAAAGACGAAGTGTGGAATAACCGAAAGGATGCCGCGTGCGAACTGGATTGTTTAATTATACTTCGCTGCCCGGTCCATATTACTCTTCGTATAGCTTTCAGTTCAGTTTTTGAGGTAGTTTTGGTGGCTTTTGGGCGAAAAGGCTTTCAGTCCGTGATCTTTGCTTTTCCGATCCGTGCTTAGTTTTGTGATGCGGGATGATTGTTTGCACTATGAGGTGACCATTACGCAAAGTTTCCTCAATGCATCTCCACCGCTGAAGGCAGCGCGATACCAGTGTTCGGTCACATCAAGATGTGGGGTATGACGAGAGAAGTGAATGGCTCGAACAGCATCGCAGTCGCTAAGCTCACCGCGAAGGCCGAGAACGCCACATGCCTTCTGAGATGAGGGGCGAACCATCATCACGGGCTCAAGGAGGACAACCAGCTTAGGCTGGCACAGGCCTTCTTAATAAGTCACTTAGTGTACATATAACGGCCATGCACAATTGGACCAAAGTATAGACAGACAAGCTAGAAAGGCTCCTGCATAAGGTTGCCAAGGGAGCCATGGGCCTCAGTAGCGTAGCCAGAAATTTCGTTCGGGGGGGCTTACGTTGCAGCTCGGCCTCCTCAAGAGGAAACTTTAGCTCAGGTGCGCCTATCTAAATATATGTAGAAAGAGAATTCGTTTGTCTCGGCAACCACTGCACCAAATTTGATGAGGTTTGTTGCATTTAAAAGAAAAATATAAATTGTAGTGGCTGGTGGTTCTGATTTTTCATTTACGTTGTGACTTCTTTATTAAATATTACCCAAAATCGCAAATTTTCAGAAAACGATACTATCATGTTTAAAACTCGGTAACTCAACAACAATAAAGTATATCACAATTCTCTGAATTGCATATCATAGTACATCTATAGCGAGCAAAATTGATATGTTACACATGCACCTAAAAAAATTCAGTATTATGGAAATACTTCTTTTGCACAACCCCTGTACAAAACGTGACCAATTCACGTAAGATACAAATTGACATATCGAATTTGTCCGCTTTGAATGGTCTATAAATGGATGCCGTTTACAGAACCACAAGATCTATTCTTGATGCAGAGCTATTATTTGTAAAGATCGTGCTTCTAAATCGAAATTCCAACACGCACTATATTTTAACATCCTCTCAGAAATGTCACAAATTTCATTAAAGTGATCCAGGGGTTATCTCAGAAAAGCGTTTCTGCGTTTTACAGGTATTTGAACAGGTGCATCAGAGTTGGGCCCGAGCTAAAGCTTCCTCTTAAACAATATGTCTAGGGGTCAAATACATGACTAATAATTGCATTGTCATTGCCAAAGATGCTGCAAACGAATTCTTGAACGCTACGCACTGTCAATACAAGTAAAATATGTATTTTTTCATAAAAGAATATACTCGTCCGAGCCAAAAATTGTGCCCAAAATAACTGATATCAATGCTTCCAGCTTTTTTGTCTATTTCATAACTAAAGAAAATATCACATGAACTTTAGAACTATATCAGTTCGAAATCAGCAAAACATTGCATGCCGCTGATATGAAAAATGTAACGGCTACGAAATGAACGAGTTGAAGACGAATATGTTAATGAAACTTTGTCATTCAAGAACCTTGTTTACATTCTTGTACATTTGCAACGGCCAGTGAACAATCTCAATGACGCTGTCATTTGTTTCAATGTATTACGCAAGAGCACCTGTCAGCGGTCATGTATCGTTAGCAATTGCACCTAAATTATAGTCGCAACAGAGAGCACGTACAGAAAGCATGAGTTCTGCAAAATATACGAGGGCGAGTCAAATGAAAGTGAGCCAATGCGAATATATGACAAACGGGGTACTTTGTTTAAAAGTAGCATCCATGAGTATTTAGACATTTGTCCCATTGACTAACGAGTCGCGTGATTCCAGTCTCATAAAGCTCCTTTGGTTGCCGCTTCAAAAAGTCTGTAACTGACTCTTTTACGTCATCGTCCGACACAAATCTGATTCCCTTGAGCTGTTTTTACAGTTTCCCCAAAATGTCGAAGTTGCAAGTCGACAGGTCTGAGATGTATGGTGGATGTTGCAGTGTTTCCGCTTGAACTTTGCCAGTTTTGTATTAACCACATCAGCGACGGGGGGACGGGCATTTTCGTGCAGTAAGATGACCTCATTCGTCAATTTTCCACGTAGTTTGTTCTTGATTGCGACACGCAGCTGGTCCAGCGTTTCACAATATCGGAAACAATTGATAGTGGCTAGGTTTAGCAAATTCTATCAGTAATGGCTCCTGACGATCGCAAAAAAAGTCAACGACACAATTCTGGCGGAAACGACTGCCTTTGCTTCCTTTTGCGGTGGTCAATTCGAGTGATTCCACTGCCGTCGTGTTTCTGGCTCGTAGTAGTGACGTGATGGTTCGTCCCCGATCACAATTGCATAAGAGAAATCGTCACCCTCATTGGGATACCGGATCAGATGAGTAAAGGCAGCGCCGAACTTCTCCCTCTTCTGGCGGGGGTTCAAAATCTTGGGCATCCATTGCGCACACAAGAGCCGATAATCGAGAGGTTCGTGAATTATGACGTGAACCGAACCGTGACTGATGTTCACACGCTCTGCCAGTTCATCGATGCTTGTCCTCCGTTCTTGTTTCATCAGCTCATCAAACTTCGCAATTTTGTTAGCGGTGATTGCACGATGGCTTTGGCCTGGTCTCGGATCGTCTTTGCAACTTTCACGTCCTTCTTGAACCGTTTGCTCCAGCGTTTCACACTGGCCAATGATATGTTCAATGTACACGGCAGCCATACGGCGACTAATATCTTTTTTTTGGGGGGGAAACCACCTTCAGCTGTCAAAAACCTAACGGTACCACGCTGCTTAACTTCTAGGGCGTCCATTACGTCGCGCAACCATGTTAAACCCAGTGTATGAGAGCAAAAAGAACATTTATCCTCCCACCTACACGTCACTTTTGTAAATGAGAGATGACTGTGTGCTACGCGCATGCCTCGCAGATAATGAACTGAACCATTTTTGCGCAGGGTGGGTAGGCTCACTTTCATTTGACTCGCCCTCGTACATTAGAAACGCGAAGATACAATAGAATATACAGACGCGAAGATACAGCTTGATGAAGGGCAATAAAGTGTCTCTGGAAACAGAGTTCAGTGCACGTATACACAAGATCTCGCAACAAGTTATTTAAATATGTGTATAAGTTTCCAATAAATCTACATATCTAAGAAAAAAATCACTGTATATAATGTGTAAAACAAGGCAAATAAACATGTGAAATCACAGATTCACAGAATCCTAGATACCGCCCCCATTCTATCCACTCCCCCCGATGTATCGCGCGTGATGGAATGCCGCGCGATTGCTCCTTCCTTTTCTTCCTTGCACAAACCAGACTGAGCCACCACCATCGGCTCACCCATCCCCCGCCCCGCTTTCGCTCGCACATACAGCATGCGGTGCACGGTCACAATGTTATCGCCCTTGGAATTTTACGAAACATGAGGGCGACGACGAAGACAGGAATGCGCCTGAGTGTCCATATAATTTCTATCGAAATAATAAAACAAGAGTATCCGGCAACTGAAGCGCATCATGGCCCATTACTTTGTGCAAAAGAAGTAACGAAATCGAACTTTCACTGTGAGACAATTCGCTGCGCCGCAACAATGTTTTTCTTTTTTTTTCCTTCTGTGGGGCGGGGGCACCGAAATAAAAAACGCGAAGAAAAGTAAGTGGGCCACAATCGAATCCCTACTTTGGGCGCCTATAGTGGCTACCAAAGGAATATCGAAGAAAACGCGAGACGCTTGGTCCAGCGAAAAACATGTGCATACAGCTCGGTATCCTAAACCGGCGAGACAAGATTTTCTGGAGAGGTTGCACTCAAGCGAACGCGGTGCAATTCGTCGAGTCCCCACAGTGATGGCGGCGAGCGACCATTGTTTCTTTTTCTTGTCTGCTAGCCAGAAAGCGTCCAAAAATCTGCTAGGCGAAAATGCATTCAGCCAGAGAGAACCGAAGGCGCACCGAAGTGCGCCGCGCAGTGGTCAGGGCAACACCAGAAAAATGCATGCGCTCTGGCTGGCTCTGGCAGCCTGTGAGTAGCGAGTACAAAAAAATTGAAGAGGCTCAATGTGTCCTCGCGAATAATAGTCAAAGTAGAAAAAATAAATAAGAACGTAGTTACCTTCGCTGGAGTTAGTGTCTTGACATGGATGCTTTGGCGCAGGGGCAAAAAAATGTTCGCATTTTTTATGTGACATGACGGCGCGAATGAACCACCACAACGCTTCGTCTTTGGGACCTCGCTGCGTGCATTGTCAACTTGTCTGATAGTGTGTTCATTTGGCTTGTCTCGTACATTCCGATAAAAGACTTTAGAAAAGTCAATGCAGCTTTGGCGTCAAATATTTATAGAAACATTAAATCCACAAAGTTCAGCAATTGAAAATCTAATGGACACTTTTGGAAATGTTAGTGCACCTTTCGCATCAAAAGTTTATGCGAACTTTACACCCATAAAGTTTCGGAATTGACATCCACGTGCTCCGTAGATTCCGCGGCCTCCGCGAGATGCCGCGGCGAGCCCTTTGGCCATCAAAACGCCCTTGAAACTTTATGCTCGGATGGATTTATGCTCGGATTTATGCTCAGATTTATGCTTTATTCTCGGATTTAAACTTGATGCTCGGATTTCGTTGCCACGAAACCCAGCCCGAGTTCGCAAAGTTTGCACTGATATGTCTTTTCGAGCATAAAAAAAACATTCTAGACAAAATGCAGAATGATTTCCGGCGCCGGGGGCAGCTTTGGTCGGCGGTGCATGGACAGCACGAAAAAATTTCTGGAGGGGGGCTGAAGCTCCATAAGCCCCCCCCCCCCCCCCCCGTGGCTACGCCCCTGATGGGCCTACCTATGCACACGAGCACGGAGGCACTGTACGCATTAGGCACGTACAACACGCTGAGCGATGCGAAGGCACAAGAATGGCTCACATGACTAGGCTGTCCGGCAGAACTGCAGCCAGATGGATCCTATGAGAAACCGTCGTCGCTCCTCGGGAGATCGAGTGTAACAGCCACGGGCTAAGGCCCGACCAGACGAAAACTATCAGGGCAGCTCCCCTGCCTAGGAATATGAACCCCGAGCACAACATCGGCAGAAAACTTGCTCGAGCGAAAGCACTCCTCCGAAAGGCAGCGGCCTCCGCGAAAGGATACTGCTTTACGGACGCAGCCAAATATCCTGGCAGAAGAGCCTATGTAGCCCCGGTGGCCAACAAAGATGGCACGGTCATCAACACGTGCACGGTCGCACTGATAGTCCTGGGGTGGCTGAATAGGCGACCATAAGCCTTGTACTCCTAGAAGACGGTAAAACATTGGTATACGGTTACTTAAGAGGGCAATTCTCTCCTCCGGAAGAGGGAGGATATCCCAGACCATTGGCAGAATACTTGGTACACGACTCCTTACCCCACACTACATCAATTGGTTCGCGGCACACGGGGGACTATTGGAGGAGCCGCTCTATAACCTGAACGATACGGTGCACGAGGCCGCACTCGACGTAATTCACCGTGCGCAACCGGACTCCCTCTCGGCAGCATGGAAGAGCCAGCGCGACCCCCTCGTCAATAACAACGATCCCACCCAGAATGACAGGTTGGTCAAGAGAACCATGCCGCTACCGCACAAAGCACTCAATAAAGCACAAGAAGTCACGTACAGACGGCTTCAGACGAGCACCTATTCGTGCCCGGCCATACTGCACAAAATCTTTCAGGATGCGCACCCTCACAATGCGTGTCGCTTTTGTAAAGATATACCTAGGCTTGCTCACATGCTCTGGGGCGCCCCCTGGCGCCGGGGGCCTGGACCACCAATGAAGTGTGGGACCGAGCTCTACGCAGCTCGGACCTTAAGCACAGCTCTGGGCTGTCCATCGGGCCCGCTACGCAGCGTAGGGGCATGGCCTCTCTGTCACAGCGTGGGAGCTTTCCGCTGCGCGCTAACAGCAGGCACCGAGGGACCTCAATAAAGTCATTCGTCCATTCATTCATCCATTTCCATTTGTGCTTCTTGATTCCGTGTATGAACGTAATATCAAAGTTGGTGCATCTAGACACGCTGTTTCCAATGGTGGGCATTTAGGGGACGCTATGGATGTTTAGAAGATGGCGCTGAGCCGCAATGTGTATATTTGCCCATTTCATAAGAGAAGGTGCGTAGCCCAAATCTACATCAGGTACACTGAACACCCCTAGGATACTCAATTTCTTTCCCTTCGTTAGCTTTTTCCATCGTGAAGAAATTCTTCGAGCTCTTTTAGGTGAATTCACGGAGAGATGTAGATGTTCCGGACGCCAAGACCTTGATGCTTTTTAGTTAAGTTGCGAGTTAAAACCGAATGCGGTCAAAGGCATGTCGAATCAGATTATGCTGTTTGTTGTGTTTTGGAAAGAATTGGAGCTCTGTTTTTCGCATCAGCAGAGTGTGGATGGTGATTGTTGATGTGACCTTTCTCGGCATCGATCTCACGAAGAGCAATCATGTCTGGCTCTTTTCGTGTGTGCAGATTTCTCAGGTTGTTTCTTTTCCGTTCAGGGGAGTGACAATTCCGCTGCAAAATCATCTTGCGTGGGAGCTTCTTGAGGTTCCGTGACTATTTCATCATGACGCTATTTATTATGAGCACTGCAGGACGAAAGTCTTGGCCAGCAATCTGCAGTTAGCCCTGTCTTGTACTGGCTTATTCCAACACGCACCAGCAAATTCCCTAATTCCATCAGTCCGCTTAATTTTCTACGTCCTCGACTGTTCATTCCTTCCCTTGGCGCTTATCACTCATTCTGCAAATGTAATCGTCCACCGGTTATCTGCACTAGGGATTACGTGACATTCGCAGCTACATTTTTTTCTCTCTTTGTCAACTTGAATACTGGCTATCCCCGTTTGTTCTGTGATATACCGCCGCTCTCTCTATGTCTCTTCACGTTACGCCTAATTTTTTTCCGTTCGATCTCTCCTTGCGTGTTCTGATACCAAGCTTCTTTGTTAACATCCAAGTTTTTTTTCTCTATATGCTAGCACAAGCAGAATGCGACGATTGCACACTTCCACATTCAATGACAGTAGTAAGCTCGAATTCACGATTTGGTAATGCCTGTCGAGTGCACTACGATCTATACTATGATCAGCGCCCCCTGTGAGCATCGTACCTAGATAAACGTATTTCTTCAAACTCTAGAGGCTGATTGGGGTCACGAATTATTATTCACTCGCCTGGCTATGGGACATTACCTTTGTATTCTGCTTAATAATCTAGAAGGACAATCTTACACTTTTTCAGTTAAGGTCCTAAAAAATGTATTGCATTTCTTTCCAAGTGTTTCTGAACAGTACAATGTCGTCTTAAACTGAAGGTTATGGAGATATTCGCAGTTAATTCTCACTTCCTGGTCTAATAGGTTGAATACTTTTTCGAAGCATGCAGTGAATAGCATTGGGCAGATTGCGTCTCCTTACCTTACGTGTTTCTTGATAGGTGATCTTCTACTTTCCTTGTTGGAAAGTACGGGTAGCTGTAGAATATTTACAGATATTTCCCAAGGTATACATGTATGCCTCTTCCCCTTGATCACGCAGTGCCTTCATGACTGCTTCAATCTCTACAGAATTTGATACTTTTTCGTATCCTATGAAAGCCATAAAGAGAAGTTCATTATTATCGGCCTTAGTGATGACATCGACGTAATCCTCTGTAGACTATTGCTTAAAGACACGCTGATCTCGTCCTTCATTGAAGTGTTGCCCTTATTTTATTCAAAATTACCTGCTTAAATATTTTATGCAATGCTAAAAGAGAGATTATCGGCCCTGAATTCTTAAATTCTTTAAGGTCTCCTGTCTCGTTATTGTTATCATCACTACATAATATTTATTGTACGTGAAGCCCAGATGCAAGAGAATCGCGACAATCAAAATTCCTGCAACATATATGTTTACAACGCTTCGCTTAAAGATGAGAATGAGGAAGTGCCTTCTGGAGGTTCTGTAGCGCTGGTTTTCATAGTTTAGATGAATTTTTTCATGTACCATCCTTCTCTTCCTCTTTTTCTTGCCCTCACTGCCGCCTTTAAGACGGCCAGTAGGCCTTCCCGCCGTACCAATACGGAAGCTATTATGATGGCAGTGCACTGGGAAGGGAATACAGAAAAAAAAAAAGAAGTACGCAGGGTAAAAACTGAAGTAATTGTCAATTTATAGCAACTACAAGGAGTAATAAATACAGTAAGCCACTCTGCATGCGCACCTAAAGAATGCACAAATAGGCTACATTTGTTGAGAAGAGTGATTTTACCGCCAAACTGGGTCGAAGATGGGGCTGAAATTCAAAATTCTTGATTTTATTTATGTGAAACGCCCAGATGATTCATCACAATTTTTTGTATCCGTCTTACCTGTGACAAATGTTCTTGTGAAAAAGTGCTTGCAACCACATCAGTCTCTGCGCATTGAGAGATGTCTTGAAGGCGCGCCCTTTGTGCTAATATTGATTTTGAACCAACAGACCATGTTTTACACTCTTCCCATAATGCATTTGAAAAAAAAAAAACACCCAAGTTCACAGCCTTTTGCAAGCCATTTCAAAAGAAAGTCAAGTAACGAGAATTAATATCCCTGTTAAAAAAATGTTTCCGTGATGGTAGGTTGGAAAGATTTGCAGGAATCTTCGGCGAGCGTCTCATCAATTTGCGGTCTGCGCGTGACGTTGGCCCATTTAGCACCATTGGAGATAAGGACTTACCAGTAACGCTGAAAGGTCTCAACCGGTAAAACCTAGGCGTCGAATTGAATAATATTATACATAAATTCACCTTTACTAGGCTCTCACAACGCGCGCTCAGCGACGAACCGTTGCCTCGTGTTCATTATGATCGTGATTTCTTAGCGTGTACCCACAGCAGGCAATTTTCCAAGAAGCGGGCGGCATACGCCCCATGCCAAGAACAATCTCTTTGAGATTATTTCGTGTGTTGATGCATAAGTATCGTTTCCACACCTTTGCACACGCTCTCAACGGAATATCGCTCAAGAAGCGTGTTCGCGTGTTAAGTGTGATGGTGATGATTTCAACGCGGTGGCACAAAACCAAGAACGGCACGAGGGCGCGGGCCCTGAACGGAGGACGGGCGAACAAGCGGATGGTGCACATTGTGCCTATGCCAACTTGCTATTACAGCGAAGTTGTTAGCTATACCTTCCAAGGAAATTTTCGTGTCGTTGGCGCGGTGAGCAGAAACTGGCCATACGTGGGCCCATCCCGGAGATAGTGTAATGCCGCGTCGACCCGAGGCGGAGGTGCAGTTCGCCATTGAGGGGCCCACAAAATGGAAGGGCACAAAAATTTTTTTGGACATGATCACCGCGAATTGAATATGATCGCTATTTGCAAACTATGAGCACACACCCACAGCGGGGGATATTCGAAGAAGCGGCCAGTACATTTACAATAAAAAAGACGAAGAGTTACAAGCCCATAGTAGATTTGTCATAGTGCGTAGTACAGATACGGAAATCAACGTGCCCGCACCAGTTTCCTTTACCTGAGAGACGTGGCAATGAAATGGGTAAATTTATAGCAAATAATTAACCGGCGTACTCACAAAAGCTTCACTTCGCGTAGGTAATTTTTAGTTGCGCTTATGCTTCGGCTTTTATTCATCGATAATTTTTATTTTGCCGGCATTTGTTCATTACAAAGTGCAATTGGTAAAAGATTATCTCCTTGAAATATTTGAACTTGTGGTTGTAGCCCTTAATTTTCCGTCGACCTAGACCATGCTGACTTCAGTCAACCGTTGTCGACACCATACCTTGATGGGTGAGACGTTACGTTACAGACGTATTAGATCGACAGTTGAAGTAAGTGAGCATTAAATGAGCTTGAGGATGTAGGACCATGCAGCCAGTCCTGGAGAAAATTGTATTTTAACGTTACTAACGTATTAAATCAACACTTCAAGTAAGTCTATAACAACTCAGCTTTAGAAAGTAGGAGCACGCAACCAGACATGGAACAAAAATTACCGGCGTTAGGTGAAGAGACTGGAAGATAGCTGTGTAAATCAGCAAGAAACGGGAGTAGCCGATATTCTAGTTGACATCAAGAGAAAAAAAGTTAGGCTCACCATGTACTGCGTGGAGAAACTTGCCTATTATATAGTAAAGCAACAAAATCATTTGCAAAGGAAGGAAAAGCAGTTGATGACGTAAGACTAGGTGGTGGATTCGTCGTCCGTCCTGCAGTGGACTCACAGTTCGCTACGAAGTGCTGTGAATTCAAACTATTCTTTCAATTTTTGTCCTTCGCATTGCATTACAGAACCCTATGTGGGCCACATTTCCGGAATCCCTCGCTTCGGCGGGCCTCAAAATCAGATCGTGCTTTTTGCACGATCTGATTTTTTTCGTCTAAGCGAATTGATGCAATCTTATTGAGCGTTAACATGATCACCTAGGTTGCGCTGCCTATGCAAATAGATGCACTCGACATGGTGCCACAAGAGTGCATCAGCCAGCTCAAAGACACTTGTGGCGCAAGGGTGTTCGAACATCCTGGGAAAATGTGTGCCTACTACAACCAGGCTCTTGTGACCGCATAGCGAAATGCACACTGGATTGTTTCTAACCCCCCCCCCCAACCTAACAACACTACAATGCATTCTTCAAGGTATGCCGATCCTACGGCAGTGTAAATAAAACTGCACGAACTTAGCAGCTTGAAGAATGTTGCTTCTGTCAGCCACCGCACACATCGTCTCAACATGCTCTATTTAAGCGAGCTGCTTTACCCGATAGCTGTTTCCGAATTTCCTTGAAAAGGAAATTCGGAAACAGCTATCCGGCAAGTAATGCCGGAAAGTAATGTATTAGCGGAAAGTAATGTATTAACGGAGTAATATTTTATACGGTCAAAACGCGGAGAGTGAAACAAAAAGAACTGAGCAGCTGCAGACTGCCACAGAGGGAAAAAAGGAAAACGCTGGGCTGAAACTATGAAACACAAAGGTACCCACATGATTACAGAGCTAGAATTGTTGCATGTGTTTCAGAAGGAAATGATTTATAAGAAATTGTGGCGATTGTTGTTCCTAAACTGCACTGTCGATAACGAGGAATACGGCAGCGGAGGCCTATGGATTGGTTATGGTAAAATTGGGTTGCTTCACGTGCATATAAATCAATCCACACGAGCGTTTTTGCATTTCGCAGCATTTAAATTCGACAAATACGGTCGAGAATCATACGTGTGGCATCGGGCTCTACAGCAGGATGACGTAGCCACTGATTCACTGTGGCAGGTCGATGTGGGGTGCGACATTGCCGTAACGTGTAGCGGAATAAAGCAGTTGTCTATTACCATAGAAGAATGGGTAAGAACAGATCGGATACATAGTCCAGGGCGGCTTGAAATTACGTGTCGCGGATGATATATCACTATATTTAGACCATGAGGATTGAAGATCGCCCAAAGTTCATTTGTGCTTAAGTGGACATAAATAGGCTAATAGCAAAGACGACCGCTTTTTCAGAAGATATGAATACGCGAATGTTTAATGGCTTCTAATGATGGTTACAACTGGGTTGTCGTGAACGAGCCTTTAAAAAGATCGGGTTGCAGAAAATGCTGGTACTAGAGTGAAATTGGCTCTGACAGGCTCGCACTAGGGCTAGTGCTGTTCTTCGTTCAGGAAAGATGAAATTCATTCGTTGATTATTGGCATAGTACAACCATGAGAAACAGGAGGCGAGGTATTATAAATGTTGTAATACTCTTATACGTGTATAGGCTTCATGGCAAAACCTTTGATATTACATGTTTGGAATCGAATAAAAAGTTAATAGCAGTCTGTTTCACTATCGTTCTTTCAGCTAGAGCCCAGCCTACGGTTAGCTTATTCGATAACTTACCGGAGAAAAAGCTCTGGCCTGCAAGTGGCGATACTTGGTACAGTGGATGCGCTTTCTTCCCACTGTGCATCATAAGAAATTTCAAGGCTGAAATTGTCGTCCCTACTGCACATAATGACGAATCAATGTTCCGTCAGTAGATTTCCCAAAAATGCGACTAAGTGGCTCTTTCGTCACCTGTTATGTCAGAGCTTTAGATGCGGAACCAACAAAAAACACTGGACAAGTTGAGGCATACAGAACGTATGCTTGTCGGGGGCCTCACTTGGGAAATAATGATTTATTCCTAAACTCTTTAATCGCAACGAAAGTTCGTCGCATACTTGCGTTTCTCCAATGGAACGCAATATACGGGTGAGTGCATTCGTGAAAAGAGATCTGGTGTTTTAGACAGTTTCTTTTTCAAGATTTATTAAAGAGTTGCATGGATGCCACCAGTGAAAATGGCCAAGGTGAAATCAATCACTTGTACTTCACAGCCTGGTGGCAAAATATTTTCTTCCTGTAAAAAATAAAACAGAAGGGTTTACTTAAAACTCAATTTGCACAGATAGCTAATGATATTGAGTGAAGTGATACATAAACAATGTGATATGTTTGACACCCCAAGAGGGGCACAAGAGAACTAACCGCTTACAATTGTTACGTGCGAAAGAAAGTTACAGCGACGTTCCACTTCGTGAACGCGGGTTATGCCCAAGCATATGGGCGCTATTCTCTTTTTGTACGTTCTGCGTAGAATGTTCTAAAAATGCCTTGATCGTGTGTATGTGTGACAATGTTTTTAGACCATATCTTTATATTTTCTCTTTTACGTGTGGTTTTCCATTTTTATAATGTTTGACGGGGGCTGTCACAGTAAGCAGATTGAGCGAACGCACGAAGTCCGCCTATACCGACAAGATCTTGTAGGGATGTGGAAAGCCTTGCCTTGACGGCCGTAACCGCTTACACAGAATGCGGTGCTTGCTGTTCCCCCATAGGGAACTTCTTTGTTGATCCATCGGTAGTTAGCGCGCGATCCTTTCGTCATGTTGGCGGGCCCTTGATGAAGCGGTCGTTTTGTGGGAAGCACCCAAATAATGTCCATCACCCTTTTCAGCCCCAAGAATGTTCACCTAATCGACTTATGGCATCACTTACAATTGCGCTGAAAGACGGATTGAGGAATGGTGCCCTTCTTGCTTCTTGTGTATATATAAAATGCACCTGGCTTCGTGTTCTTTCGATCTCATCTACACCCAAGATAGCTGGTAGAGCGTAAATTATTTAGGCTTGCTGTTTGGATGCCTTGTGCAACTGTGCACGACATACGCTCGCCTAGTGCATGTAAGTAATACACAGTCCTTCACCAGCTTCCCAAAACTTATAGTTATTTAGGTAATACTCCAGTTGTGAGAATAAGGAGCTGGCGAATGAGCAGAAAGACTGCGTTAGGCCGCCTATGGAAACTGACCCTGTCAGCCTATAATTGCCGAACTCTGAGGAGAGAGGCTAGTTTAGCAGGACTCTTTGAGGAAGTATCAGACATTTTTGGGGATATCATCGGCCTTAGTTAGATTAGAAGAGCTGGTGAGGGTTATACATTGCTGCATAACGGACATGTCTTCTGATATAGAAGTCTGCTAGATAAGAAGCAATACGGGGTAGGATTCCTTATCCATAAGGACATAGTGCGCAACATTGACGAATTCTACAGCATTAAAAAAAGGTAGCGGTAGTCGTAATCAAACTTCATAAGAGGTGTAGATAAAAAGTAGTAGAAGCCTACGCTCTAACATTTAGTCACGATGATGAGGAAGTAGATCAGTTTTATGAAGATGTTGAATTAGCGATGAGAAAAGTGAAAACTCAGTATACTGTAGAATGGGCGACTTTAATGCAAAAGTGGGGCAAAAGCAGGCTAGTGAACTCGCAATTGGCAACTACGGCCTCAATTTTAGGAACGCTAGAGGAGAGATGCTGGTCGAATTCGCAGAAAGGAATAAGTTTCAAATAATGAACACCCATTTCAGGAAGCGTATTAATAGAATGCGGAACTGGAAAACCCCTAATGGTGAAGGAAGAAATGAAATTGATTTCATATTTTCTGCTGATCCTAGCGTAGTGCATAATGTAGAAGTGTAAAAGTTGGTAAAATGAAGCGATCGTAGGTTAGTGAGGGTAAGGATTCACCTCCACTAGAAAAGAGAAAGAGTAAAATTGGTCAAAAAAGAGGTCAGCCGAGAGGCAGTAAGGGAAAAAAATAGACAAATTCAGGCTGGTACTTGCAAATAAACATGCAGCATTAGAACAGAGACATGAACATGACATAGAGGTAATGAATGAAACCGTAACTAGGCTGGCTTAAGGGGCAGCATTTGAAGTGGGAGGCAAGGCACCAACGCAACCAGTAGGCAAGCTATCCCAAGTAACAACGGAGCTAATAAAGAAACGACAAAGAATGAAAGTGTCCAACTCAAGAGATAAGACAGAATTCGCTGAAGTGTCAAAACTCATCACAAAGCGAAAATAAGTGATATGCGAAACTATAACATGAGAAAGACTGAAGAAAGCGTAAAAAATGGACGCAGCCTCATATAAGTGAGAAGGAAACTGGGCATAGGACAAATCAAGATGTCTGCACTGAAAGATAAGCAGGGTAATATCATCAGCAGTCACGACAATATAGTAAAAGCAGCGAAGAGTTCTATACTGACCTGTACAGTACTTAGAGGAGTCAGGATACCTCAATTAGAAGCAGTACTGAACAAGATATAGAAACTGCTCCTATAACTAGCGATGACGTAAGAAGGGCCTTGCTAAACATGAAACGGGGAAAAGCGGCAGGAGAAGATAGAATAACAGTCGATTTAATCAAAGATGGAGGTAGTATAATGCTTGGAAAACTTGTGCTTCTTCATACGAAGTGTGGAAGAATGCAAACATTCTACTAATCCACAAAAAGGGACACGTTACAGAATTGAAAAATTATAGGCCCATTGGCCTACTCCTAGTATTATATAAAGTATTTACCAAAATAATTTCCAATAGAATGAGGGCAATACTGGACTATACTCAACGAAGGCAACACGTTGGATTCAGGTAGGGATACTCTACACTGGATTAAATCAATGTCTAATGAGGTTATCGAGAAATTCGCAGAGTACAATAAATTTGTCTCTATAGCTCTCAAAGATTAGGAAAAGGCATTTGGTTCAGTAGGGATACCAGCGGTGATAGAAGCATTACGTAATCAAGAAGTACATAACGCTTACGTAAATACCTTGGAAAATATCTACAGATGTTCCACAGCTACCTTAATTCTACACAAGAAAAGCAGGAAGATACCTATAAAAAAGAGGGTCTGACAGGAAGGCACAATCTCTCCAATGCTATTCACTGCGTGCTTGGAAGAAGTATTCAAGCTAATAAACTGGGAAGGCTTAGGAGTAAGGATTGGCGGCGTATTTCTCAGCAACCTTCGGTTTGCCGATGTCATTGTTCTATTCAGCAACAATACAGACAAATTACAGCAAATGATTGAGTACCTTAACAGAGAGTATGAGAGTGCGCTTGAAGATTAATATGCAGAAGACAAAAATAATCATGGACAGCCTGGCAAGGGAACAAGAGTTCAAGATCGCCAGTCAGCCTCTGGAGTGTATGAAGGATTACGTTTACCTAGGCCGATTAATCCCAGGGAACTTTAATCGTGACAAGGAAATTCATAGAAGAATAAAAATGGGCTGGATCGCATACGGCATACATTATCAGCTCATGTCTGGAAACTTACCATTATCATTGAAAGGGAAGGTGTACTACACCTTCCCTTTCCTTCCCATAAGCCAGCACTGCACCAGTGCTGGCTTATGGTGCTGCACCAGACTGACAAAGAAGCTTAAGAACAAGAGCCTTATAACGTAAATCCATTCCAATATCTTTTTATTCCAATCTTCAGACGTCAAATTTGCTTAACCGCCGATGGCGGGGACCCGCAGGGTTGTCTGAACAGACGAATCAAACGCTCTCCTCGTTCATAGGAGGTCACTTTTCTTTGCTTGGTAAGCGAATAACATTTCCTACGCTGTGCGGCTTGTCTTACCTAATTGGCTCACAACAAGCGAGGAGCACGCTCAAGTGGAGATGGATTCGATATGGGCGAGTCAGTGCTCTGAAAATCGATAACCGGATGAAGAGGGTGGTGCCGGCGTCTGCGATTCGTCCAGTTTCCCTTGCAGTGGCTGGTCGATAATCGCTAGGGCATGCAACGGAAGCTTAAGAATGACGGTAAAACAGATCCCCAGGAAAGAATTCTTGGAATAACGAGGTAGTAAACGCGCCGAAAGTGCTCGGAAACGTTACAAGTAAAGGCAAAAGTTTCATAATACGCAAATAAACTCATGCTTCTCGGCTGGTGCGAGTAGCCAGTGCCTGATCTGGAGGCAGCCATCTTTTACTCCTGTCGGAACGGGGCAGCCTGCGGCTATTCAGAAGAACATTCAGTTTTGTTCGGCATGATATTGCATCTTTAACACAAATGACGCGGGGAGTATTCGCGGTTTTGTGACGTTGCGTGCCAGGCAGGTGAAGTGGCTGCAGCCCGAAAACTTTTGATCGATAGGCTAGGGCTAATGGCGAATAGGCGTCGAATCAGAAATTACTATTTTTCTTTTGTTCGGTCAAATCATCCACAATCAGTGCGTACACGTCATATCAGATGAGAAGCCATCGCGGTTTTCGTGAAGTCGCGTGACAGACTGGTGAAGTGGGGGTGGTCCAGACAAGTTTTTGACCAACCGCGGAGTGCTGATTGCAGAATTAAAAAAGTTTGGGATAGTTTTACGTTATAGCGCCTCAAGTTAAGGACCATGCAAAGAGTGATGAACAAAGATTTCTAGACAAACCTTTAAGATAAAGATAGCGGTTTAGATCAGAGAGCAAACGGGTATAGCCGGTATTGTAATTCACATAAAGAGAAAAAAAATGAGCTGAGCAGGTCATGTAATGCGCCGGTTAGATAACCGTTGGCCCACTATTGTTACAAAATGGGTACCAAGAGAAGGAAAACGCAGTCGAGGAAAGCGAAAGATATGGTGGAGCACTGAAATTAGGAAATTTGCGGGTGCTAGTTACAATCGGTTGGCGGAGAACACGGGTGATTGGAAATCGCCAAGACAGGCCTTCGTCCTGCAGTGAACATAAAACATCCTTATGATGATGATGATAATAATGATGATGCTGATGATGACATTTATTTTAACCTGTCATCATTGACGATAGGATAGGTAGACTTCACTTGTTAGATTAGAGAGGGAGGATGATCGATAAAAAACATACGAGAGTTATGCGAGGGTTTTATAATTTCAATTTTTTTATCTATATGGCTCTATCTAATTAGGCCATTAAAAGCAATAGCTCTTTTTTCTATTTTTATAACATTTATTTTTCATGTGTGCAGAGTCAAACAAAAATTTAAGCAAAAGTGCAATAAATTTCATCTCATCGGCTATAGCACAAGAAAGGCAGACTTTGTCTTCTAAGTTGCCATGATTTAGAGTTCGAGAAATATTTCGGGCAATAAGATCAACTGCCTTGTTCCCGCAAATGTTCACTATTGAATGTTTATATAAAATGCTCCATACATGCAATGAAATGTGGAAAAACCATGCTAACCTTTTCAATACTAGGATAAGAAAATAGCTTTATATTAAGAATAAAAACAAGTGATTGATGTATGAAGGCTACTCAGGAAGCACTCAATAATGATTTCCATTCGTTGCTGGCATTTTCCCATTCATTTTGCGTTCGATACTACCTGTTCGTTGCTGCCACTCGTATCTCCAAACGAAACCTTGCACTGAATACAGTGAGCAAGTAAGTCTAAACTTGCATGCTTCGTTAACGTGTCATTCTCCATTACGACAGGCTAAGAAATCAGCCTTCAAAGTATGTGACTGCATCACTGCGGATCTCACCCTAAATGCCCACCCGTGTAGAAAAACGCGTAGTAAATGATCTGTCGATTCAACGTACATCACCATTCGGCAACTTCATCTTCACTGCAAAGGTCCCCGTTGTAAAGTGGAGCGCCGACGCCACAATTCTTCATGAACTCATCCAAGCATTTTTGGGGCACCAAATCTTTGGCTGTTTCTTTTGTCCACAACATACATTCTGAAACGGAAAGAAGTCTATGTTTTCAATCTCAGCTGACGAATGTCCAGAAAGAGCTGCGCGGAAAATAAAAAGATTTAGTTAGCGCGAAGTACTTAGAAAGTATAGTAGGACACGGAGAGTACGAGTGCTAACTCACAACTGATATTACAGGGAAGCATTCCGCTACATGCCGTACCGTTGCGCATGTACGAAAAACAACGGCAATCACTAGCATTTTGATTAAAGCACATCTTAAAGATATACCAGCTGCCCCATACATGTACCCTCTTATAGTTATGCACAGAATGCTCAATAATTTTTATTCATACAAAGTGGCCATTTTGCAGCGGCAGCTGTTTGAGTGCAACCACGCGATGCTTGCAGCGCCATTACTCGACTGAGCATAGACGGTAGCAAAAAGATTAGGAAATACAGATACAGCAGAGTCGTCTTAACTTCCATAACATTTCGACGTGAGATATTCATATGAAGGATCCAGTGTTCTACATTCACACGCCGTTGCTCGTCATGTTGGAACAAGAGGTAGTTGCTCTTTGATTACCAGGCTAGTCAAGGTGAATAAAAGAAGGACAAGAATACCTTTTGCGAAACCAAATCTTTGCCTTTTTACGTGGTCAAGTCCAAAGACAGTTTCTTGAAAATAAATTACAAATTCTAGGAGGCAAAATAGAATCAGACTGGGAAGGCTTTTTCATTCGCGTTTCACCACATCAAGTCTGCAACGTCCAGGTAGCACTTCGTCTTCTTCGTATTTACGAGTCATTCTACTGCTGAACTTTTAAATCCTGAGAGGTCTGCTAAACAATCGAAAACGTTTTCATTGTACTCACGGCGTCCGTTGTATGGAATATCGAGGACAGCGCAGTTGTCATAGTCGGTGTAGTAGCACTTTCCTTCATAAGATGGTGAGTCTTCTGAAGAAAAGAAGACATGTCGGACGAATTTACTCCATTGAAGTACAAGGACTCATTATATACAGCGCCCTCGTGGCAGGGTGCAAATCTCTTTGGGTGAGCAGGAAAAATGTTCATACAATATTTCTAGTGGACAAATGAATTGGTATAGCACTGCCCTGTCAGTTAGATAAAAGGTAAACAAGGGCTGGGGTAGGTAGGTTGAGGCATGTGACATAGAGACCACAATGATTGAAAGGAAACGCCAATATAAAAGGTGTGGTCTCTTGAAGCCACACTAGGAGTTTCTATTGGCATCCCATCAAAGAAATAATAACGTCGGTGCTCCGTACATGTTCTGCATCGAAACAACGAAGGATTTGCGCGGCGTAGAAGTATGGATGCGGAATGAAATAAAAAACCAAATCGAATAATACGTCACAACAATTCTTTAGTGAATTTTGAGGTTATTGCCGTTAACATATTTCTCCCGTTAGTTATTGTTTATGCATGCATTTCTAGTAGATTTCGTGCTCAAGTTAACAAAACTTCATAGGTTCTGGCGCTTTGCGTGCCTACACCACGATCTTGTTATGAGGCATGTCATGTCTTAGAATATTTTGTCTAACTTGAACCTCGGCCTATGCCTGAGTCCATCAGTCTCTGCATTTCTACCCCGTGGAAAGCTGGCCTCTGTGATCGGTACCTAACCCGCGACCTCACGTTCAGTAGGACACATAGCCAGCATGCTTCCGCAGGAGGTTGCTGCGCTATTTCCCTATATTTGATTGTGTACGTTGAGAGCCAAAGGCCACAAGGACAATTTTATTTCGAAATGACGGAGCTTATTGTGTTAACGCGTATACATGTTAATACATGAACGCGTCAGCTTCAACTTGGCGCTGACTATATTATCATCATCATCATAAGCCTGGTTATGCCCACTGCAGGGCAAAGGCCTCTCCCATACTTCTCCAACTACCTCGGTCATGTACTAATTGTGGCCATGTTGTCCCTGCAAACTTCTTAATCTCGTCCGCCAACCTAACTTTCTGCCGCCCTCTGCTACGCTTCCCTTCCCTTGGAATCCATTCCGTAACTCTTAATAACCATCGGTTATCTTCCCTCCTCATTATGTGTCCTGCCCATGCCCATTTCTTTTTCTTGATTTCAACTAAGATATCATTAACTCGCGTTTGTTCCCTGACCGAATCTGCTCTTTTCTTATTCCTTAACGTTACACCTATCATTCTTCTTTCCATAGCCCGTTGCGTCGTCATCAATTTAAGTAGAACCCTTTTCGTACGCCTCCAGGTTTTTGCCCCGTACGTGAGTACTGGTAAGACACAGCTGTTATAAACTTTTCTCTTGAGGGATAATGGCAACCTGCTGTTCATGATCTGAGTATGCCTGCCAAACGCACCCCAGCCCATTCTTATTCTTCTGTTTATTTCAGTCTCATGATCCGGATCCGCAGTCACTACCTGTCCTAAATAGATGTATTCCCTTACCACTTCCAGTGCCTCACTACCTATCGTAAACTGCAGTTCTCTTCCGAGACTCTTAAACATTACTTTAGATTTCTGCAGATTAATTTTTAGACCCACCCTTCGGCTTTCCCTCTCCAGGTCAGTGAGCATGCATTGCAGTTGGTCCCCTGAGTTACTAAGCAAGGGAATGTCATCAGCGAATCGCAAGTTACTAAGGTATTCTCTATTAATTCTTATCCCCAATTCTTCCCAATCCAGGTCTCTGAATATTCGGAGTATTCAGAATATTCAGAGTATTCAGGAGGTATTCAGAGTATTCAGAGCTGACTATATAGCTAGATTTCTTTCTTTATCTCCTGAGCTGTGTCTTTCATATCACGTATAATAATAATAATCATCATCATTAACAGCCTGGCCATGCCTACAGCAGGGCAAAGGTCTCTACCATACTTCTCCAACTGCCATGGTAACAGTAACATATACCTTGTGCCAAACACTTCGTGGTCCAAGTGCCGCACATCCGAATTGGTTGCCGAGAGGTTCACTTAAATACAGCACATAACTAACGGCACATACCCACAGGTACGGACCACATCAACTAAATTTGTGTCATGAAGGTTCGTTGAAGAATGACACATACCCAATTTGCACATACCCAGTTCACATACCCTGGGACACATACCCAGTTCTGAATACAAAGCGGCACATATAAATGTGCGCGTCAGAGAGGTACATTGATATCGCAGGAATCTCTTCGGATAGCGCTACCTTCGGGGTTGCCCCATATTATTATACTGCTCATAACCACGATATGCCTCGTTGCCGTGAATATCAACAGTCTTAAGTCAACTGTCGCGTAAAAATACCCAGCTGGGGATATGTCGCCCTTGCAGTTAACGGTCGAGTGGACAAACTCAGGAGAAAAGGTGGGAAGGATAAAGAATCGCGACGACTGACTCTGTGAATGCCTGGTGCTACAAGTCTGTAGGTGCAAGAAAAGTTGCAAAAATGTATGCATTCCTGACCCGTCGCATTTTACAAGAAATGTGCAGTGTAGCTATCGGGCAAACAGGCTGTGAGTACAACAGAGGTATAGTGAACGATTAGCGCCTGTGATAAAACTAGAACAATTACATTACAAAAGCTCCTTTATGTTTACGAGAACGCCACTGGAGACGAAAGAGAACAACGTGCAGACAAGCTATGAGGAATTTTGCACACAAGCTATGAGGCCAAAAAAAAGGAAGTAGGGATATTTGCCCGTTCACCTAGGTCATGTCAGGACTCAAATGTCGGGACTCTCGCATTAAACATGGAGTGGCTAGCAATCCTAAGAACGGCCCGTATTATTAAATTGACATACCTTGCATATCAGACCACACATGTAGTCTATACTATCTTCGGGATTCGCCAGTGAAAACGGTCAGATTGTTTCGAGATAATATTTAAAAAAACTGGGCTGAACTCAACACAAAAGGTTCCAATTAATATAGTGAGTGAGTTAGAACTTTGTTTAGCATTAAATGTTTATATTTTAGCATTAAATGTTCATGGAGCGACATTAAATGTTTAGCTCCATATAAATACGGGTCAGTCGTCATCGCTTTTTTTTTTCATTCCTAAATGTGTCAATTGTCACGACTTGAATGGCATTCACTTTCACTACTGGATGCACTACTACTACATGCTAACATGCTAACTTTTTTGTAATCATGCGCTGCTCGACTGAATGGACGGCAAAATTACTCGCAACACATCTCTATCTCACAGGTGAGTTACAGTTCTATGCGCTTTTGTTCGGGTGGCGTGCACTTCTTCATATGGTTAGGTAAATTATTAGTGCCCAAACACCAGGATTTTTGCTGCTGACAAAGCCTTAGATGTATGCAAGTCGGTGAACGTCAGCAGGAATGTGATTTTTCTGTGAGCAAAGCCACAACAAGCCAAGAAATGTCACGAAGACACGTACAATAGGGTGTACTAAAACAAACCACCGACGAAATTAGGAAGTACACCATGCCTTATACGAACAACATCGGAAAAAATCATTCCGTAACGTCAAGGAGCTTCTCGCCAAATATAGCCTTCGCTACAAAATAGATTAATGGAACAAGCATGAATCATGCCTAAATTTCACGATGTGCCAAAGATGGCAACGAAACAAAGCGTTACGTTTGGCGCTCATGTACCGGTGTTTTGATTGTGGACGAAAATACTGAGCGTGAATTGGTAACATGTTCTGTGTGCTTACCTTTTTGTAGGTTTCATTTGTTTGGTTTTACTGGAACTTTATACATACATGGAAGACAAAGCATTTTTGGCAATAGCGTATCTCTGAATTGCACTTTCGACCTGGTATTTCTTTCTTCTTGGAAGGCTGTACTTGCCTGTTTCTCAACGCATAGCGCGTGAAAATTGTCCTATGTTCTTCATAATATCATGCACTGTAAGCGTATAGAAAAAATTCTGCAGAACACATTTCACAATCACTGTCGATGGTAATGTGCTTATCATTGAATCAATGCAGTGACACAACGTATTGTCCCCGTCGAAACTCCTAAGTGTGAAACCTTTACACTGCAACGCGAGTCCCTTTTCAGGGTTTCCCTATAAACACTCTGCTTTATCTAGTGGTATCAGCGCGAAGCCCCCGCCTTGCCTAGTAAATTGATGTTTCGCTGTTGCATGCACTCAGAAACAGAGCATCATGCAACATCCGGGCTTCTATGCAGCTCTCTATTTCTTTACACGCTGCGATATATAGCAGCGCTACCGAGAAGTCCGCGCTTTGCGAACGTGCGTGCAGACGCTGAAAATTGTTCGCTCTCTGACCGCACAGCCAGTAGCACATACTCAGTGCCCAAATATGGAGAGAGTTGCATTGAAGAACGGCACATCCCCACTGTTATCGTGGTGTAACACGCTGAAGCCTGGAGCTGCTAGCCTTTAGGAACCGGTTTGAAGCGCATTAAGCTCTGCCCAGCGTGAGAGAGGTCTCAAAGTTTATCTAATGGCACATATGGCTCGCAGAACTGACTCATCTCGCAATTGGCTGGGAGGAATGGAGCGGGACTCCTCTTCCGTGCCATTGCTACATCAGCGCGCTTGTTCTCGCTCTGCACGTGGCACCGTCTATTGGCGTACTCGTAAAATCACCGCTGAGCGCAGACGATATTCCGCCCAGCATGTACAAAATTAAAAGGACCTTTTTAGAGCTTCTTAGGCGCCCGTTTCCGCGTTGAGCGTCGGCGTGCCTCGGCCTCCCAGGTCCTGCCTCGGCATAACCGGGTGAACGAGCACAGCGCATAATGAAAGAGCGAAGGCGGAGCGGAGTGGGGGATGAAAGACTGCGATAGGGAATAGAGCGTAAGGGGGAAAGTGGAAGAAGGCAGCTTGAAGCACCATCACGTGGCACTCACGCATCTGCGGCTCTGGGCATCAGGAGGAAAAAAATGAAACACTGTAAAGCTCGACTTCAGCACAGCGATCGCTGTGGTTGTTTTCTGGTAAATACAATGTTTGCGCAAGCAGCAGTGGCCGGTAACTTGCAAATGTGTGGCCGGTCCATATGTAGCACTGCGTGAACGGCTTAGCAAGTTGGCACGGTGACCATTGCGGCGCCTCAATATTTCGCGAAATGAAAACAAGTCTCGAGCTGCTCTCAAATTTCGCATTAGACGGTACTGTATTCATCGCAGATTTTTCTTGTGTGTGTTTGTGATTACAGTGCGGCACTATACCGGTGGCAAGTGGCTATATTAACCGACGTTTGCGTTACACACATTTCTTCGAGAGGGAAACCTACCTACTGGCACACTGCCAATGACCGAAGTCGTTTTCAGAGAGGTGTATTGAAGAGCAGCGCAAACCGTGTCGCAAATACACCTTGATTATAGTCAGCGTGAAACAGAATGATTGAAGAGCGGCATATATTCCCCGTACCGCATCTTCAGTTCGCCATGTCAGCATCAAAAACGTACGTCAAAGAGCGAGACAGAGGTTCACAGTGCCATACACCCAGTTAAATAAGTTGGACGGACGAATGGTTTTCAATCGTACTCTCTCAGCTCAGTAGACCTACGCATCGCGCAATGGAGCAGGGACACTTTTCCCAGGAAATGGCTGAACAAAAAGTCAAATAACAGACAGACAGCCAGCCAGACAGACAGACAGACAGACAGACAGACAGACAGACAGACAGACAGACAGACAGACAGACAGACAGACAGACAGACAGACAGACAGACAGACAGACAGACAGACGGACAGACAGACAGACAGACAGACAGACAGACAGACAGACAGACAGACAGACAGACAGACAGACAGACACGCACTTAGACCCACGAAAGGGCGTTAGGTACCCTAAGATTATTATTCGCATGACAGGTATTCAATGACCAGGTCCTTACCAGAGCCCACTGTGAAGCGGGTTGTGTCAGGGCTGCTTCCTTCGAATAAGTAAAAGCTAACCGTGTGTCTGCAAAAGAAAGCAATAAACCTGAATTGTGTGTACATTGCTATGGTAAAGAATAGAATAATGGAGCAGACAACCATAACAAAACACGCAAATCATTGCGTTTTATTATCACAATATTTTCTCCTATGTGGCGGTACTGTATTCCAAGTCGCATTCTGCGAATACCAACTCCAATATTTTTGAAATCGAACTTAACCTTCGAGCATGGTATTCGAGTGGTATAACAGGGAGCATGATAAAGAAGTAACAACGTGCACTTGCAGCACATGCTTGGAGCCACAGCACTTTGTTCTCGTTTAAGGAACTAATGCAATAGGAAGGATGGCATGAACTTTTACATCGAATGTTAGAGGGACTGAAAACGTGAATACAGTATGCATTGACTGCTGGTAGATTTACTCTGCACAAGTTGGTAGAAAGGGTCATTGCAGGCTTACATCATCACTGACTGTCAGTGTGTATTTGATGATGTAGCAGTCTACGGGAAGGCGTTTCAAATTATTACACTGTGTTTATTTCAATATGAAGCATAATAAAAGGCGTGTTGAGGAAGCAATGGATCGAATATACCAGGAGAACTGGTCTCAGAGATGGACTCTACGCAGTGCCGTATTCTCTTTTCCTTTTTACCCATTGTTTTTCTCTTCCTTTGTTGTAGTATCAGTTTTCTATATCCTTCTATTCCCCTAACCCCTATTCCCGCCGAGCTCAGGATAGCCAGCCAGTCTGACAACTGGCTATCCTACTTATCTTTCCGCCTATTCCTGCTTCTTTCTTTCTCATATACTTACTTCTACAAGAAATCAGATCACTCACTTCGGTTGGCCGTTGTGTCCTCCGAAAAACCAAACGTATTCTCCCTTCTTTTCTTCGGGTAGCAGCCACATTCTCCTCGCCGTCACACATTCGTATATACGGTCGTTGTCACTATCCGACACCGCCACGGCGAATGGGAACTTTTGATACATCTGCATATAAGGCCATGATACGTGTGTGTGGTTTAGTTAATATAGAAAGTCGCCCTGAACAAAGTTGTTCAGCGATAGCTTATTAGGTATGCTTCCTTTGACAAGATCGACGCGAAATGCACAAAGGAGAGCTTTCTTAGTTTCACGCAATGACATGCTTAAGTTGGCCTTGTGTGCGATACTTGGTCATTCAATGAGCAATAACTCTGAGAGGAGTTAGTGGGCTATATTTCTCGCAAGATGCAAACTACACAAAACCAACAATAACTGTTATGGTGAGTTGCAGATGTTGCAGCTCCTCCATTATGATGAGCTCTATAAAATTTGCTTTCGGCCAGGAGAATGGTCGCAAATGCGCGTCTGTACTCTTCAGCCATCGAGTCAACGATCCTGCGCTAGTTAATAATTTTGTCCTTTTCAGAACTTTTCGGCTTCTGCAAGAAAGTTGAGAGCGGCACTTGAGTGCGTACTCCGCGCGGCACACATGGGAGCACTTCCAATACCATTGGGGAAAGAAAATTAAGGTGCGGATCGTCGGAGTGAGTACTCCTCTGGTTCGTGCTTCGAGCAAGAAATAGCGAAATGGGCTTTTTTCGTCCATTATAAATAAAAGCCCTTATTATCATAGACATTGCGGAAAAGGCTAACAGCAAGTTTCAGCACAATATATTTTTGGATTCCTGGCTACGTACACGTGACGTTAGGTTTACTACAGTGAAATTGTCGCGCTTGTCTATTTTCTTGTCCGCCTCGTGCAAGTTTCCTCCGCTAGGCTTTAAATAAGATGTCGAACTAAGAACTGCAGAAGTCGACCACTGCGAAGTACTAGGAAGGTCCTGGAGCACACTGTGCAACCGGTACTTGCGTCAATACTTACTTTGAAGGTGTCTGGAACATCGCTGGTTTCCTGAGCCGCTGCAAGCGACAGCAGTAAAGTAATGACGAGGACTACCGGCAAGCAAACGCACTTCATGTTATTGCAGGAATGTGAGGCACACTGAAGGTAAACTCCAACGGAGCGTCTCTTATATTCACCCCGTTGTGGCCTGCGAGATGCGTAGAAACGGAGGCGCATTGCTGGTTTGTTTCTTTTTTTTTTGTAGAATATTACAGATGTGACTGGCATGCCGGTACTTCCTTTCTTATTTAAAAGAAAACCCATTTGTCGTGTTATCAGGGAATCCAATGTACACTAATTAAGTAAGCTGTAAGGAAATTTCAGCGTAGCGTCACTTCGTCGCACTGATCTCATTGCGACGTAGTTTAGAAGAGATAGGACGAATGCCTGAACTGGTGAATAAATACAGGATAGTAGTGTTTCGATGCCTAAGTATTCTAAATCTGATATTGATGGGCGTAATTTTGTCGCATGATGATAAACGTACCAAATGCACCTGACAAAACACCTTAAATGAGGTTAAAAGGTAATCTACTTTCGTATAATGACATATTCGAATTCAATGCAGCTCCGTTACCTAAAGTGTTGCTTTGCCACACAACTTATAATAAAGGATAGCTCACTTATCCCGGTGTCCGCCTCGGCATTGTATTTGTTCCGATAGTGTCACGTGTACTTCGCGGCTGAGTGCTCAGATATAGAAAGGGGCTTGTCACAGCGGTAATTAAACTGATTTTCCGCCGCACGCTCATTTCTTTAAGAACGAGTGGATGTGGTAATAAGGGGACATGACAATGCTACAAACAGATAAACTTATGTCCAATACATTTCCAGCGTCGAAATTAATTAGAGGCGAAATGAACGACTTCAAAAAAACGCATTGATATCAGCAACATGTGCCGTCAGAGAAACACATAGTAGTAGCAAAATATTAATACAAATGCAGTGGTTGCGTTCACGGATGTGAGGGCATCTGTAGCTTGCACTGGATGTGTTTTATTTTGTTTTTACGCCAGAGCATTAGTATTACTAGCTGCGTGGTCATGATATGTTTTTTTTAATTAGCAGGTAGTTTCATTTGTCTTTTCTATGCTTTTCAATATACGGCGACAACTTTCTGTGGCAGTGCTGTGAAGGCTATGTGGACGGAGCCTATGCACATGTAATACTATGCCAAATAGTATCAGCTTTTCGCTAGAAGTTTCGGTGCTCGTTATGAGCTTTCGGTTGTCCGATCGCCTTTCACAAATTGGCGTTTTCGACGACTGCTTCCGTGCACGCATGTGGTAGATATATATTAGCCGTGTTAAGGCACTGTAAAGATCAATAATCGGTACATCGCATCATAGATATGGAAAGCGGATATATACGTATATATATATATATATATATATATATATATATATATATATATATTATGTATGAATATTCAAAAATTATTTGTTTCGCGAGCAACCATATCCTTTAAAAATAGTCTTCGCAGCTACATACGAACTCACTTCCAGACGAACTCTTACGCAAAATAGACTATTTCATTAACCTTTGAAAAATCCCTCCGACTACGCGCTTTGCCGCATATTCGACATACGCAATGCGCGGCATGTCGTGCGGTGACGTGGCTTGTGATGTGTTTCATTGCAAGGAGAAAATAAGCGTCTTATTTAAGCAAACATTCTCTCCAGACGATTGCTGCATTCCAGAAATCTTCATAACTATTCCCGCAACACTTATTTCCGCCATGAAAATGAAGATGTCCGGCCCGCATAACGATTGCTTAGGAGCTATGCACTGCTGAGCGCAAGCTTGCGGATTCGCTCACTGCTGCCAAACTTTTACGGGTGCAACATCTGAAAGGGGCAGTACATTAACTTTTGGTGCACGTCAAAGAGAGAATTAGTTCACGTATTTTTCACGCCCAGTTGGTTAAGGCTAAGGGGAAGCTTACAACTTCAAAAGGAAGAACATAAAGTGGCACGCATTGTTCAAGGGTTGAGGGTTATGCTGTTCCTTGGGATCATACTGCGGTTGTGGGACGTAAAACCTTGCAGTCAGTTATTTTATATGCCGCGTGATTATTAAAAGCATTGAGGGAAAAGCCGAAGCGCAAAACGGAATGTTGCGGAGGCTTCTGCAACCGTGCCCACATTCACAGCGGCCCTTCCATTCCACTCTTATCACTATCACTCGCATCACTCTCACTGCTCGTATCTGCTACGAGTGAAATTTCAAGCCTGTCAAGAATTGCGTCAATGATGTTGTCACCCTGCCAGAATTCCTCTTCGATGCTCTGAATATGAGAACGCGCCATAAGCCACTTCTCTGCCGTTGCGAAATTGAGGTTTCCCTGCAGGAACTTTTGGGCGGCTGCAAGGGTGAATGTTGTATTGTTAGCGCCTACATAATCTTTCACATGGCTCTGAATCCGTTCGGTTGGATTCAACTCGCAGTGCTATGGAGGAAGCCTCACAACGCCGTGACCGGCAGCCTTAGCCACCACATCCACGCGATAAGCCGAAAACATCTTGTGTTTGTTGACGAGCTTGAGCAGCCCTGGCTTTAATTGCCTTGAGAAAACGCGATCCCTTTCTCAATTATCCAAAGCTGAATGTCGACCTTTCGTATTGATGCTCTCGGTAGTTTCTCTAGGTGAACACTGTGGTAGGGTGCATTGTCCATTACTATAGCGTTGCGTGGTTTGGTATTTTGTAGAAGCTGCTCAGAGAGCCACTTCTCGAACCGTGGCCCATTAATTTCTTTGTTATAGTCACCAGCTCCTTTCGCTGATCGGAAATCCAGGCAAGCACCATTTATGAAGCCATCTTCCCTACCGGCATGCAACAGGATCAGCCTGCCGCCTTTGCCACTGAGTGTGCGAAGGACTGTTGTGTGACCCTCCCGAAAAGCATCTTCGGGTGTAACGACGTTGACGTCCTCAGACATCTTTTCCTTGGAATGTCCATCGTTGCACCAAGTGTTGTCAAAGTAGCATATGTGCCCGCAAAGAAAGAAACAACAACGAAAACAATTGTATCATGTCACCACGCGTACGCACACTCTAAAAACA
Organism: Dermacentor variabilis; assembly: GCF_050947875.1. Lineage (NCBI taxonomy): Eukaryota > Metazoa > Arthropoda > Arachnida > Ixodida > Ixodidae > Dermacentor > Dermacentor variabilis. Next base: position 72,449,496 of record NC_134573.1, on the reverse strand, counting down.
AAGAGAGCTACAGGAACTGTCTTGGAGGGAGTATCTGCTTGTCCCATATTTCACTCCCTTTTCGAGAGTAGATAGCCCACATTGAGACAAAGTAGAAGAACGTCGTACCGTGTTACCGTACCAACTTGCCCAACGTTTTATCGTTTCGCAATAGAAGAATGCCCCCTGACAGAGTTTTATCACTCCACCGCAAGGAAGTCGTAGTACTCTTCCGCACAGCACTAATATTCTACCCACAAGGTTGATAGCACCCCCAAGACCGAGTGCTTCTACTCCTTCACGCCGTGTACTTCTACTCCTCCCAACCAAGTGTTTCTAATCCCCCAGACACAGTGCCTGTAGTCCTAACGGAGAGATTGTACGCCATCACAACATATTGCTAGTACTGTTCTAAATAGTGTGAAAGCGCTCACGATGTCGAGCCATGGAGACGTTAGAACAAATTCGGAATACTTACGTGTGGGGAATATTTGATTCCTGCATAAGCAGCTCCTGCACCTATGCTTGCTGAATTCGATGTAAACTGTAGTCACCTAGTTAACCAAATGGAACACTTTTCTATTAAAGGGTCAAAATCTTTATTGATCAGTCACACGACAAACTGAATGATGATTTGAGAAACATACTGACACTTACCACATTTGATTTTGACACTTAAAAATTTCAACTTTACAACTAATTTTGCAATAAAACATAAGTATGTTCTCTAAAGTTTCATCAACATTACAGTGTAGAAATATCCTTTACTGTCAATTCGCCCCATCTTTTTAAAAATAATGCATACAATGGAAAGGCAAACATAGAACAAACGTGTGCAAACTCACAAAGTACTGACAGTACGATCTTAGAGAAATAGCCACCACAATACTAGCCAGCAAACGCATTTCTAGCATAAAACGCCTGCCCTTATGTGTAGTGTAGAGTATGTGTGGGCTGGTAACGTAGACAAATTATGCAACAACCTTTTTTTGAGTCATATTCTAAAACAGCAGCTCATTTGTTAACGTCCTGTACAACGTAAGGATGTTCCTGACAGAGAGTAGAGTGCGTTTAGAAATGTGTCGTACATTCTCATGCGAACCAACCATGGTTGCTCAATGGCTATTGTGTTGGACTGCTGAGCACGAGGTCGCGGGATGGAATCCCGGCGACGGCGGCCCCTTTTCAATGAAAGCGAAATGCGAAAACACCCGTGTCCTTAGAATAAGGTGCACGTTAAAGAACCCCAGGTGGTCAAACTTTCCGGAGTCCTACACTACGGCGTGCCTCATAATCAGAAAGTGATTTTGGCACCATGTGAGGCCGCAAGTGCAGCTTAAGTTATAAATATTTCGCACAAACTTCTGCATGTATGCGCTGCACCCAATTGTTTCTGAGCATGGCCTGTCGTGGTTTTGAGCAATATCCTGCCCGGTCTCAAAGCGTACAGAGGCGTATCATATTTCTTATTCGATTGGCGTCCTCACGAAGGTGAGCACGCCAATCGGGGGTGGCTGCTTTTGGGATTGTTCCGTTAGACTTTCTCACAAATTAATAAAATGAAATTGACCATACTATCTACTCTGTAGTAAATGAATATAAAAGTGCATGGAGCATTGACATGAAAATCTTGCGCATCAAATTTCTTGTCATATATGGCAGCTTCTTATTCTGCACTACCGTATGAACGCTATATTTTTGTGGAGAAGCTTGCATAATAAGGTGATCAGTTATTGTTACAAGTTGAAAATGGAATCTAATTAAAGTATAGCATGCCTTCAGATGTGATGGAAAGATCATATGTGATAAATAATATGAATCAAAGGCGAAATAAGGGTAAGTCCAAGATGGGCAGTGCACGAAAAAGACAAAGAAGCAAATCATAAATTGGGTAAGGCACCATCCTGTTTTATATATCCCTTGCATGCGCGTGGATGTTGCATGCGGCTAGGCAGAAACTTGCAGAATGAACCAAGTATCTGAAACCAAAGCTTCTTTTCCTACTGAAGTGGTTAAGGTACGCTAAAGTAAGAAAAATTATCGCGCTTCAGAGAATCTTCATCTCAAAACAAGTATATATGTGTCTCGGAAGACTATCACAGTGCCTCACTGGGCGCTCCATCTTAAGTCCAGAAATTTACTGTGTGGAAAATGCTTTAATTTTATTTTGCCTCATAATAATTATATCTGCAGAAGCCAACCACCTAAGGTGATTTTGCTTGATTACCACTATATGTTCACATCCGCCAATTGACGAACAAGAGTTCCACGCAGATGCTCTCAGTTCTTTGCTTTGAACACATCCCTGCCACCACTAGCGTACTTGGCTGGCAAGTAGATTGAGTCAAACTGATGACAATCTCAAATACCTGCCAGGAGCACTCATATGACTATTTCATGAGAGGAACCACAATTTGGCATTCGGCAAATTAATTTGTCCATTGCAAGCGACTCTGTCGCTTCTAATTAAGACGTAAGGTGTGCACCGTTAAAGGCCTTACTCCTTGCTCTCGCTTTGGGAGCCGCTAGCGCTTCCAAAGAAATGGTTATGTAAGCGTGCACGTAAACGATGGCTTCTTAAACCTCGGTAATTTGTCCTCAGTGCTTCCCTTTTCTCGAACCAAAGGGTAAGCCATAATTCTAAAATTAGGCGTAAGAAATAGATAAAAGCAAAGACATGAAAATCTGTCTGCTTCATGTCAGCATGTAAAATACAGGATGGCAGTGCTTCGTATTTGCACCCTTGCACTTACATGCTGGTAAATTATGTAAGCAACTAGCCAAGCATGCCCTGTTGCTTTTTATTAGAGAACACAGGCACCAGGTTCACTTCAAGTATGTATTATGTCACTAAGCAAATCTGCAATGTTATTGTACCACTTTTCTTTCTCACATGAATATATCTGTGGAGAGGTAATACAAGAAGCTGTCACTTCTCATAAAACTAATAAGTTTTTTTTAAATAAATTTGTAACTTTTCAATGACACTTGATCCTATGCGTTTCTCTCCAGAGGGCATACTTATTCTTCACTTTTCTACCAGAGACATTACCAAAAAATACCATGTTAAGACGACTGCTTAGAGCAAGTGACAATTTTCATCTTAGTGCGACATAGTGTATTTTGAAAGTTTTGTTGACATTTGGTAAAATGGTACACCCAATATACCCAGATTCCAGTTTTCTCGTCCAAATTGTATGACAATGTATTTTTATTCTTTGGAGTGCGCTCCTCGGCACCACGTGGTGTCGCGTTGAGCTGGCTCTTTGACATCCTTGTGTCCTTGCAGCTGTCTTCTTGCGTTATATAAAGCAGGTGCCTGAAAAATGCTGTATGCAGACGTCAATACGGCGGCATGGTGTAAAAACATCGACAGAAAAGAAATAAGGTCACTTCACTAAAAGAAAGTTTTAGCTCTTAGCCTTCCTACTGAAATGCATGTGCAACATCTAAATGACTGCAAAAGTAAACTGCTAAACTAACTTCTATTTATAGATCTAAAGAAAAAAAAACCGACAGTTCACCCTCATTCAGCACCACTGTTACAATACTCCTACTAATAAATAGAATATTGGTCATTGCTAGATGTCGTAAGTCTGTCATTAGTCTGGTGTGTCACAAACACCACTTGCGACACATACTAAGCATGTACCCACTGCCCTCCCCCCCCCTCTTCATCTCTGGCTGTGCCATTGCTCAAGTCATAATTTGAGGATCATATCTGTAAACATGATGCTCAGTAGAGATAAAAATATGATTCTCCTGATCAGTCGATATAACTGTATGTGCCTATAACAATGCGCAACAACCCTTGTTATGGCTAGCTTACCCGCACTTCAAGAATAACAAGAAACAGTTCACTGCGGCCTGCATCTAAGCTTACTAAAGAGCATGAACTTACTTTCATTTCATAAGGTGCGCAATTGAGTTCATTTTTGACAGACTCAACCGTTGGTGCGGTTTGAAATCTTGGATTTTACATTGTCGAAGGGATGCAGAACTTCCAGTTAGAGCGCAGTTACTAGTTTATTAGAGCAACTCTTTCTTTTGTATATGACAGCCGAGAGGTAACGCCGAATTAAGGCAACGTTTATTTTGATATGTTATTTCTCCACTAAAAATAATAATGCGATAAACAGATTTTGATCTGACGTGCCGTAGTGAGGCGCATAGATTATGCTTATAACTGCCACAGGGAAAGTGATTGAACTCTTCATATGACACAACTCTGAAGCGCCAACTCATATTAGCAAATGCACAGGGATGTCCACGACAGTAAGCGTATGCAAAACGCCCCTGCAACTGTAATTCCACACAGTAGCGGTTATCTTCAGTTCCGATGCATAACTCGCCGCTTGATAATTCACCGAGTTCGTACACATAAGCACCCTTTTACGTACGCTCCGTGCTCGAAAACTGCAACAGGAGACATAAAATCAGACATATAATCACGCCATTTCAATACATGAGAAAAAACGGCTGTCTTATTCAGCCTAAAATATGAATTGCTCATGCGTTTTCAGTACGTTCAAGGTAACGTGCTGAACTGACCTGTTGCAGCATGCAGGTGAATAGCTGCGACAATGTTTCTAACTAGCACTGGCGTTGCAAGTAACTTAAGGGGTTGCCCATTACCCATGGGCGAAAGACACCGTAAAGCGTGCGTCTTATAAAGAAAGCATGCCGCCAGCAAAATTACGCCTTTTGTTATCTGACCCTCATTTCAGCAGCGTCCCGTACACAGTAGACTGCCAAACTGAGTAAGCTCAAACGACGCACGCTAAGCACGCTCCGCCTAGGCACGGAATGATGGGCGGGTAAACGAACTATTTTATGTTCGCCTCAGGTCTTACTGAACATACCATGGTTCTGGCAACGTTTGCGATTTTCAAAGCTCGTACGGATAGCGCCAAGTGATAAAATCCCACGCAGTTATCGCGACGACTGGTTGTTTCGATTGACTTCGAGGGTCACAGCGCGCTTGCCTAGTCCGCTGTTAATCGCGCCGCCTAAACGTCGCGACGACAGCCTGGCGATATCATGTCATATACGGAGAACGTGCACGTAAGTTAGAATACATTTACACTGGAGGATTTGTTATATCCAACAAGTGACGAGCAGCTATCCTGTTTTCGCAACGACGCGAGATGGCCGACTCACGATCTCCCTAGGATGGTCTTTGTTCCTGCCGGTTGGACGGATCACCTTTCTCAGGTGGTGTGCTGTTCCGCGATCTTGGGCGCGCGCGAACGGTGGGGCAACTCCCAGGGAAAATGTAGATCGCTGGCTCCGCTTCGTTTGCACTGTGGTTGCCTGTTCTCTCTTTCTATCAACTGACAGCGAGCTCATTGGTGTTAGGCCCGAACATTGTCACAAGTGAGATTCTCTCTTCAGCTGGTCAGTAAACCTCAACTGCACTGACAACTCTGAGCCCGCACACAACGCCTAAGTGTGGCGTTTCACTGCCTTAAAGGGTTTCTTTTGGTTTGGATTACAAACACCTGCATCTTGGCGTCAGCCAAAACTTTGCTTTTTGAGCTCAAGCTCTTTCAAAGAAGAGGCGGCACTGTTCCTTTCCCGATCATTCCTAAATTTGACGGTCATTTGCTGTTCTCGTCCTCCTTCTGCCGCGCGTTCGGCCCGCGGACCCTTTGGAGCATCCTCTTGGTCAGTTGTAAAGTCAACGTTCCATTTTACGGACTCCCTAGCGACTGCGAAAACGTCCGAAAAGTCTGGCAGTCCGAAGAAATGAATGCATGTCCTTTACTGCCCTTAAGGGCTCAAAACACCCCAAGAACGTCCGAAAAAGCGCTGAAGGCTTGCAAGTACACTTATTAGGCCTATCGGTGCTCGTACTGGGACAGGAGGCGGTGGGGGCACGCGTGTACAATTAGAGAATAAGTACTGTGTACCGTGACAATTGATTGAATGAGTGAGTACAACTTTGTTAGAGTCCAGATCAGACGCGGAGGTTGCCCCGCACCACCAGGCTACTCCCACGTGGGGAACGACAGGTGTAGCCTACAGGCCCTGTCGCGGGCGTGCTGGTTGGCGAGGATTTGGTCTTGAAGGCTTGTGCTATTCTGAATAGAATTCCACTCGGTCTTGCCGTAAGTCGGGCCAAGCGACGAGCACTCCCAGAGCATATGTGCTAACGTAGCGTTCTGCCCGCAAGCGGTGCCGGCGGCGCCAGAAAATAAATATACAATTACCTATGCTAATGACGGATACGATTGATTTTGGAGTAAGCGTAGTGAGACTGCCTGTGCTCGGTTTAGTTTGCCTCTCCCACGCTTGTTAAGCGTCACCACGATACTTCACATATGCTTCACCGCGTAAGACTACTATTCTGAGGCGAAGCTACCTTTCGGGAACCGCCATCATGCAAGGTTCCACGCTCTTTAAGCTGTGAAGCCAATCGCGAGGATTACAGAGGCGGAGTCGGTGCCATTGCTGACAGCGGTGAATTCTTTCAATGAAAAACACAGCACGGAACGACAGGAACCTGAATAGAGAACGTGGAAGCAGCTAGGCCTTGCGTTGCCGCGGTGTGGCTACGGCTGCCAACGGATCTGCGTGCAAGAGCGCCGGTTCGAGGCGGCGAGATAATCAAAGCGGCGGTGTTCGCTTTGATTAATGCCGTTTCTGACCTGTGGTCACGGTAAAAAGTCCGGAAATCGGGCGGCGAAGGCGTCTTGCGTCCGAAATTTGAGACGTTCTTATACATTGTCTCTGTGGAGAACGTGGTGGGGCCGGAAAGTCCTCCGCATTATCGAGCATGTCCGAAAAATGCGGCGCCCGGAAAACCGGTCGTTGACTGCACACTGGCAACTCCTCTAGCCGACGATACGGCGTCAGACAATTCGTCATGATTCCTCTCTTTTACTCAAGCCAGCATTAGGCCGACTTTTGTTCTCTCGATAAAATGACAGCTAATTTTCCCTGATCGAAGCACAAATCCCCTCAGTGTTCCCTGAGTATTTCAAGACTATTCAAAATGCTTGAAAATTTTCAGTTTTCCCCGTTTTCCGTGGTTGGTAGACACGTTGCTAAAACACTGCACCCATCTTGACACCTCAACACTTTCATACACTCAACATGCGACTCAAATTTATCGCAAGCAAGGCTAGAAGGTGAATACAAAAATTACAGTTAACAGAATCTGCTCTCAAAGTACCATGCTCTCAATAATGTGTTCGCAAACGCACCTTATTAGACGCGCTCGAGTGGATGGCTTATTCTGGGGTGTACGCTTTGTCCAACCACGAATAACAAAATGGATTTGCTTGCAGCACCTATCGTAGCTGTGACTTTCGACCCGCTCTCTCTAAACACTCGGAGAGCGGCGCTTTCATTGACCCGTGTGGAAGCTGTCTCTTCGTTCACTAGAAAGGTAATAGCCTTTTTCCCCTAGAAAGGGAATAGCCTTTGAAGCAGACTTTCGAGCATACCCGAAGCTTCGCTACGTGACTCTGCTTACAATCCCTTGACGCAGCATTTGCGGTGTCTGAATTTCTGTAAAATTCTTTCTTTCCCGAATGACACACGGCACGTCAATTCCAGATTTGGATAAACAGCTAAGCTTCCTATTTAGTACCCTCGGTTTTTTTCCTAACGTCCTGGCCGTTGGCTCTCTTGACCCAGCTCGTGTCACCGCCATAGTACGGCTTTTTTGGCTTGCGCCTTCTTCGTTTGCCAGCCGCGCAGCTTGCAGAGCCTGCGCTCTCGACACTCGTGCTCTAAATTGCGCTGCCCTCTCGTTGCAACGATGTCATTCCAGCTGGCAAGACTGAGCTGGGGTCGCGGTCGTCGCGAGACGTCGGTGCCCCTGGCAGAACATGACTGGTCCGACAGCATTTGCTGTAGCCGACTCGCCCTGAGCTCTTTCCTCAACTTGCCGGGATTTTATCGCTGCCATCGAAAACAAAAGTGGCACTGTCGGCTACTGTTTCCAAAGCAGCCTCTCTAGACGGTGATACAACATTTTGTTCGCGCTCGTCAGACAGCTTGTGCAGCAAAAGCGCCACAACATTTCCTAGGCATCCTGAGCTAGTAGGCAGTTGGTCTGTCCTTGCCAAGCTTGGCATTCTCGCTATCTACTTGGCCTTCGCAGTTGGCTTGACTTATAGCTTGAAATTGCCTAAATGAAGCCATGTTGCTTCCATCATGGGCCCTATTTCCCACATAATGTTTGTGTTCCAAACCATTCACTACTTTAGACGAAAGCAGCACGAACAACTCTTTGGGCCAACAGTCCCGGCTGACAAGCATCCCGGCTCACACTTCACCACACGTTTACCATATTGCAATGTGGTGAACGTGGTTTCAATCCCGAATCCGGGCCTCAAATAAGTGTGACGCAATCTTTACGCATTACTCTCCAATTGACCAATGATCTTCCACCAAATCCTAAATCAGTTTGTCAAGCCGCACGTTCTGATTTCTTTTATGTAATTTTCACCATTAGAACATCAAGTGGTTATACATTCATAACTATGCGTTTTACAACAAAGGCATCCGCCGATCAAAAGCCAACTATTCCAAGAGCGAAATAAGCTTTATTTTCTAACCAGTCGCGCGTTTTCTTCCCCCTAATGTGGCTGACATCCTTGTTCCAGGAAGCCACGGCTTGCAGACGATGCTCCGCCCCTCTCCACGAGCCAAAGCGAGTCCTCACAGGTTCATAACATCAGGAGGGCCTCCGATTCGTCCGCAGGATGTTGTTGTGCTACAAATTCGCCAATGATTGGAATATTAGAGTTGATTCGGCCTCTCCAAACCATACGGCACAGGTTGTTCGTTGTTACCGGGCAATCTTTGCAGTTTTTGCTGAATGTACCGAGATACATGGCCGGGAGAAGTGTCCCGTCAGGATTACTTTTTTCCTTGAGTCGTTTCCAGGTCGTTGCTGGCTGTCTGCTTACCTTACTATGGGCGGGTGGATAACGACTTCATAGCATCCTGTAGCCTGCGTGCATTTGCGAGTGTTTTCAAGGTATTCGTTCTTCGGAAGTGCTTGAGCGATGTTTACGTATTTTGCATACAAAGAAACCATGGAAAGTTCATGCACTGTTTCGTCCACAACGCTCGTTACGTATGCATTGACTCCTTGATATTGAACAGCATCGGTGTACCTTATGTTCTCTTTGTCACTAATGCGCTCGAGTGCCAGCTTTATTCCTTCTGTTCGTGCTCATATTCTTCCCTTTTCTTATTCTGTTTGCTTGTTCTTAAGCATGTGACGTAAAAGCATTTACTCGTTTTTGACTGTCCCAGATCTGGCCAAGACCTTTAAAAACTGTGTGTTCTATTTTATAAGCTACAATGTTTCGAGTTGGTTTTCCTTTTACCCTTTGATTAACACTTGCCAGATGTTACGAACTCCCATTATGCGGAGATTTATGGTAGGTGTGGTCGTTGAAAGCACCGTAGCAATGTTGCACGTCTTGCGGATAAGGATGCTCACCTTGCTGCGTTTGCCGTTCATCTCCACGTAGGAATTCACATAGCCTACGGTGCTTGTGATTAACGCTTGTATCATCCTTGAGCGGCCATCTTCTTTTCGTCCATGGTATTTTCTCGCTCTTCGCTTATGAGATCCGTTCCCTTCTTGAGCGGTGCGTTGTAGTGTATGAAACTTTGCTTCTACAGATTGACATTTCTGAGTAAGGTGACAGAGGGCACGTAGTGTAGAGTCGTTGGTGATATTGATGGCTCCCACCATCAGCTCAGGATCAGCGCCTTCTATTCTTCTAGTGGACGCCCCTGCGTGCGTTTCAGCTATGCAAAGAGCTAAGATTGTTCTAATGCTTAAAAGAGTCCGCATGCTTCAGGTTATAGCTCAGTGACGCGCACCACTTCTTGCAGGCATGTTGTTTAGTCCCGGTAACTCTACCAGTGCTGCTAATTGTGAGGTCATCTGCATAAAGTGAATGCTTGATGCTCTTTATCTGTTTCACGTGCCTAAGCACTAAGCTTATCGTGAAGTTGAAGAACATTAGCGACATGACGTAGCCCTTTGGTTTCCCTTTGCATGGCAACGTGAATTTTTCCAAGCAAGGATTTGCTAGTCCCACGATTGCGGTCTTGTGCGTGAGGAAATAGTGAAAGTAGCTCTGTGTTCTTTCCCCGCAGTGGTAGGGATTGAGATGGTGAAAGATGATAGCACGGGATATGCTGTCACAATCTTATTATGCATCAAGGGCAAAGATAACTCATTCATGTGTGTCTACTTGCTCAATGATCTCTTCTTTTTGTTATAGCCGGTAATCTTGGGTAGAAAGATGTGACCGGAAGTGGAGCATTATGTACGCAAGATATTCGTTGTCTTCGAGATACGGGCTCATGCGATTGAGTACCATACGTTCATAAAGTATTCCCGCGCATGTATTGAGGGATATGGGGTGAATACTTTTTATCGTTAATGGCTTGTTAGATTTATGGATCATAGTTAAACCGGCGTGTTTCCACACCGGCAGAACTGGTCGTTCTTCCGAACATGTGTTGATATGTTGAAGGAGTGAGTCAAGCGCTGGTTTATTGAGATTTTGGAGGATCTTTTTATTTATTTGATCGTTTCCCGAAGCAGCGTTGCGGGTGGCATAGCGCCAGCGTATGTCGATTTCTCTTGTAGTGAAATGGCGGTGCAGTTCAGGATTTGAGGGAACACTGTTTACAATAATGTGTGGATGTGCTCTTCTGTCGAGGTCAGTTCCGAGAAACTTCTTAGCTTCATTTGTCATATCTTCTTCTGTCCCTGTTGTTCGTGTATAAGGCGATGTATGTTGCACCTAGCGGATGCCCTGTTTTCCTTCACCACTACGAGCGTTTTGAGCATCGCAAAGGTGCATTTGGTGCTTAGTATCCCTTGTAAGCAAATTGCACGCTTGGTGTGACTTTTCTTGCCCTAACTGCTCAGCGTAGTCTTTTGCTTTTTAGTGATCTTTGCAATCTCAATCTTGAATATAAGATTACGTCTTTTTACGTTTCCAGTATTTTCTCTGCAGGCCTCGTAACGACGCAGTAAGTGCGGAATAATCGCAGGGATGGCATGTGGGTGCTGGATTGTTTCAGGGTATGTCGTTGCCCGGTCCATTATACTATGATACTCTTGGTCTAGCTTTCAGTTCAGTTTTCGAAGTAGTGGTGGTTGCTTCCGTGCGCAAAGGGTTCCAATCCGTGATTTTTGCATTTCCGATCCGTGTTGTGGTTCTGTGATGCGGGATAATTTTTTGCAGTAGCAAGTGACCGTTCCCCGACGTTTCGTCGACGCATCTCTATTCGAGCTTCTTGATTCCGTGCAAAAACTTAATATCGAATTAGGTGTTTCTAGTCACGCTGTTTCCAATGCTCGGCACTTGGGGGAAGCAATGGAGGCTTAGGAGATGGTGCTGATCCGCAATGTATACATCTGTCCATTTCTTCAGAGAAGATGCTTAGGACAATGGTAGATCACGTGCATTGAAGACCCCTACGATACCCAATTTGTTTCTCTTGGTTAGCTTTCTTCCATTGCAAAGAAATATCTCGATGTCTTTTAGGTGATCTCAAGGAGAAATGTAGATATTCCGGACGCGAAGACCATGTTGCTTTTCTCGTTAAATGGCTAGTTAAAGGATAATGCATTCGAAGGCATGCTGAATCACATTATGCTGTTTGTAAAGCTTTCTTGCAAAGAATTGCAGTTCTGGTTTTCGAATCGGCAGGGTGAGTATGGTGACCGGGGAAGTGAACTTTCTCTGCGTTGATTTGCCGAAGAGCGATCATGTTCGGTTCTAGTTGTGTGCACAAATGTCTCAGGTTGTGTCTTTTCCGTTCAAGAGAGTGACAATTCCGCTGCAATATCATCTTGCGTGGAAACTCCTTGAAGTGCTGTGAATATTTCTTGATCGCGCTATTTTTTATGAGCACTGCAGGAGGAAGGTGTTCACCAGCAATCTGCAGTTACCCCTGTCTTGTGTACGCTGATTCCAACTTGCCCCAGCGAATTCGCTAATTTCATCGCTATCCTTAATTTTCTGCGTCCTCGACTGCGCTTCCCTTCCCTTTGCACTCATCACTCGTTCTGTAAATCTAATTGTCCACCGGTTATCTGCCCTAGGCATTGCATGGCATTCGCACATACATTTTTTTCTTTGTCAACTTGACTATTGGCCACCTTCGCTTGTTCTGTGATATACGCCGCTCTCTTTTTGTCTCTTCATATTAAGCCTAACATAATTTATTCGATCTCTCCTTGCGTGGTCGCAAACTTGTTACCGAGCTTTTTTGTTTACCTACAAGTTTCTGTGCCATATGCTAGCACTAATAGGATGCAACGATTGCACACTTTCCCTTTCAACGACAGTACCAAGCTGGCAGTCAGTATTTTTTAATGGCTGTCGAGTCCATTTCTGCATATTTTTATTCTTCGGTAAGTGATCAGCGTTCTCTCTCAGCATTGTAACTATATAAACGTACTCCTTCAAACTCTAGAGGGTGATTGGAATCACGAATCATTCTTCCCTTGCCCGGTTATGGGACATTACCATTGTATTCTGCATAGCAACTACTGTAAGAGATGCAGTAGTTCGGTTAAAGCACTCATGAATTTGTTGCATTTCCTTTCTAGTGTTGCTGAACAGGACAATGACGTGTGCAAACTGAAGGTTGTGGAGATATTCGCCGTTATTCTTCGCTCTCATTCTCCTAGTTCAATAGCTTCAATATCTTTTATAAGCGTGCACTGAATATCACTGGACAGATTGCGTCTCCTTTACTTACGCCTCAATAGGTAATTCTCTACTTGTTGCAAAATACGTGTAGCAGTGGAATATTTACAGATATTTCCTAAGGTATTCATGTACACCTCTTGTTCTCCATGATCATGCAATGCCGCAATGACTGCTCCTATCTCTACTGAATTGGATTCTTAGTAATAATTTATGACAGCCATAAAGACACGTTGATTAACATCGGCCTGAGTGAGGAATTGGACGTGATCCACTGTAGCATATCGCTTTCTGAGGACACCTTGTTGTCATTGATTCAAGTGGCGTTGCCCGGATTTTCTTTGAAATTATCTTCTTGAATATTTTATGCAACCCTGAAAGCAAGATCATGATCATCATTATCATCATCATCATCAGCCTGGTCACGCCCACTGCAGGGCAAAGGCCTCTCCCAGACTCCTCCAACTACCCCGGTCATGCACTAATTCTGGCCATGTTGTCCCTGCAAACTTCTTAATCTCATCCGCCCACCTAACTTTCTGCCGCCCCCTGCTACGCTTCCCTTACCTTGGAATCCACTCCGTAACCCTTGATGACCGCCGGTTATCTTCCCTCCTCATTACATGTCCTGCCCATGCCCCCCATTTCTATTCCTTGATTTCAACTAAGATGTCATTAACTCGCGTTTGTTCTCTCACCCAATCTGCTCTTCCCTTATCCCTTAACGTTACACCTATCATTCTTCTTTCCATAGCTCGTTGCGTCGTCCTCAATTTAAGTAGAATCCTTTTCGTAAGCCTCCAGGTTTTTGCCCGTACGTGAGTAGTGGTACGACAGAGCTGTTATACACTTTTCTCTTGAGGGATAATGCCAACCTGCTGTTCATGATCTGAGAATGCCTGCCAAACGCACCCCAGCCCATTCGGAGTCTGGTTATTTCACTCTCATGATCCGGATCCACAGTCACTACCTGTCCCAAGTAGATGCATTCCCTTACCACTTCCAGTGCCCCGCTACCTATCGTAAACTGCTGTTCTCTTCCGAGACTCTTAAACATTGCTTTAGTTTTCTGCAGATTAATTTTTAGACCCACCCTTCTGCCTTGCCTGTCCAGGCCAGTGAGTATGCATTGCAATTGGTCCCCTGAGTTACTAAGCAAGGCAATATCATCAGCGAATGGCAAGTTAGTAAGGTACTCTCCATTAACTCTTATCCCAAATTCCTTCCAATCCAGGTCTCTGAATACCTCCTGTAAACGCGCTGTGAATAGCATTGGAGATATCGTATCTCCCAGCCCGACGCCTTTCTTTATTGGGATTTTGTTGCTTTCTTTATGGAGGACTACGGTGGCTGTGGAGCCGCTATAGATATCTTTCAGTATTTTTACACAAGGCTCGTCTACACCATGATTCCGTAATGCCTCCATGACTGCTGAGGTTTCGACTGAATCAAACGCTTTCTCGTGATCAATGAAAGCTATATATAAGGGTTGGTTATATTCCGCACATTTCTCTATCACCTGATTGATAGTGTGAGTATGGTCTATTGTTGAGTAGCCTTTACGGAATCCTGCCTGGTCTTTTGGTTGACGGAAGTCTAACGTGTTCCTGATTCTATTTGCAGTTACCTTAGTAAATACTTTGTTGGCAACGGACAGTAAGCTGATCGGTCTATAATTTTTCAAGTCTTTGGCATCCCCTTTCTCATAGATTAGGATTTTGTTAGCGTTCTTCCAAGATTCTGGTACGCTCGAATTCATGAGATATTGCGTGTACAGGGTGGCCAGTTTTTATAGAACAACCTGCCCACCATCGTTCAACAAATCTGCTGTTACCTGATCCGCCCCAGCGGCCTTCCCCCTTTGCATAGCTCCCAAGGCTTTCTTTACTTCTTCCTGCGTTACTTGTGGGATTTCAAATTCCTCTAGACTATTCTCTCTTCCATTATCAGATAGCAAGATAATCGGCCCTTAGTTCTTTATTGCATTAAGATCTCCCGTCTCGTTATGCTTATCATCACTCGATATTATTCGTTGTACGTGAAGCCCAGAAGCAACACTCGCAGTGATCAATACTCATGCAACATATATTTTTGCGCCTTTATTACAACGCCTTATTTAAACATGAGAATGCGGAAGTGCCTTCTGCAGGTTCTGTTGCAATGGTTTCCTTTGTTTAGGTAGATTTTTTGAGAGCCGTTCTTCTCTTTATGTTGTTCTTGCCCTCACTGCGCTTTTAATAAGGGAAGTAGGCCTCCTTTCCGTAGCAATACGGGAGCTATTATGATGTCAGTGCACGGGGAAGGAGTTAAAGCAAATATGAACTACGCAGGAGAAAAACTGAACCAGTTGACACTTTATTGCAACTACAGGGCGTAATAAATAAAAAAGCCAGGCTGCATGCGCACATTCCGAATAAAAAAAGAACAGGCAAAATGTGTTGAAAAGACAGATTTTACTGATATACTGGGTGATAGATGGGACTGAAATTCAAGATTTATGCGTTTTATTTATGTGAAAAGCCCAGATGATTCATCGCAATTTTTTCTATACGTGCTTAACTGTGAAAAATCTTCTTGTGAATAAGTGCTTGCAACTACTTCAGTCTCCGTGCCTTGAGAGGTGTCTTGAAGGTGCTTCCTTTATGCTAAGATTGATTTTGAACCAACGCGACAATTTTTACACTCTTGTCATCATGTATTTGAAAAAACGCCCAAGTTCACAGCCTACTGTAAACCATTTCAAAAGAAAGTCAATTAACGAGAATTAATATCGCAGTTCCTATTCACGCCGTGCTTGAAAAAAAATGTTTCCATGATGCTAGCTTTAGAATATAAAAGTGCAGGAATTTGCGGCGAGCGTCACATCAACTTGCAGTCTGCACGTGGCATCGGATCTTTTAGCACCATTGAAGGTAAGGACATACCAGCATACGGTGAAAGGTGTCAACCGGTAAAACCTAAACATCCACTTGAAAAATATTATACATAAATTCACCTTTACTGGGCTCCCACAACTGGCGCTCGGTGACATAGGGTTCCCTCGTTTTGATTATGATGGTGATATCTATGATCAGGCATGTACCCACAACAGAGCATTTGCCAAGAAATGGGCAGTACACATCGTGCGATGAACAATCTCTTTGAGATGATTGCATGTGTTGATATGGACTTTGGTTTCCATATCTGTGCACACGCTCTCAAGGGAGGATCGCTCAATATGCGTGATCGCAGGTTGAGTGTGATGATGATGATTTCAACATGGTGGCACAAACCCACAAAGGGATGTTCACCATGAAGCCAGCGGTACAACGACACGAGACCACAACGGGGAGGGATGAAAACGCGGACGGTACACATTATTGCCATGCAACTAGCTATTACAGCGAAGCTGTATACCTCTACCGCCGGAGGAAATTTTCGTGTCGTTGGCATGGTAAGCAAGGAAACTCCTCATACCCGGGCCGATCCCTCAGATAGTGCAATGCCGGACCGACCCGTCGCGGAGGTGAAGCAGGCGTAAAGCACTCCCCATACGTGGGCCGATCCCGAATATAGTGCAATGCCGGGCCGATCCTCGGCGGAGGTGAAGCAGCCATTAAGCACTACCCATACGTAGGGCGATCCCTAAGATAGTACAATGCCAGGCTGACCCGCAGCGGAGTTGAAGCAGGCGTAAACCACTCCCCACAGGTGGGCCAATTCCGAAGACAGTGCAATGCCAGGCCGACCCGCGGCGGAGGTGAAACAGGCGTTAAGCGGCACAGATAAACTGCTGCGCTGGTCATCCTCCTTGACAGAGTTGAAGGGCACGGAGTGTTTTTTTAGATGATCTCCACGGGTTGAGTATAATTGTTAGTTACACGCTATGAGCACACATCCATAACGGGGGATCTGCCAAAAAGCGGCCAATACATCTACAATAAGAAAACAAGAAATTTATTTATTTATTTATTTATTTATTTATTTATTTATTTATTTATTTATTATTTATCACACCCTCAGGGCCAGAGGCATTATACAGCGGAGTGGCACTAAAGAAAATGTGGAACATAGAATGTAAGCAAAACGAATAAATGAATATGAATAAAACATAATGCTAGAATACAGGAGGTTTCTATTTATACAATGTTAGCTGCTGTTCCCCAAAAAAAGAAATTCCTGGTTATAGAATGTTAGCTAGTTTCACGAAAAATGCTCTTATCAGTAGGATTTTCGATATCAGCGGGAAGGTGGTTCGAATGTATGCATGTGCCAGGGTAAAACGACTGCGAAAAATACTTTGCGCAGCATAGATAGGTCGCAACTTTATGACATTGATCAAGACGTTCTGATACATAATAGGGTCGTGCAAAGAATTGCGTGTTCAGTGTAAGATGGTGGTAAACCCTATGAAAGAGTGCTAGACATGCAATTCTACGTCGAACAGACAGCAAACGAATAGTAATACTAAGTTTCATGGAGGAAATGCTCACAGTTATGTTATAATCACAACAGATAAGTCGGACTGAGGTATCTTGGAGAAGTTCTAATGCCGTTTCCAGGTTATCTTGGCCAGGATTCCATACAGAAGTAGCTTATTCTAATTTAGGGCGTAATAAAGTTCTATAGAGTAGGTGTTTTAGGTTAGAAGGTGAGCTAGAAAAGTTACGGCACAAGTAGCCTAACAAAGCATTAGCGGTGTTAATAACGTGCTCGGTGTGAATTGACCATGACAGGTTTGTAGTAATATGGACACTTCAGTATTTTTAAGAGTTAACCTTATCTAAAGGAACGCTGTTTTAGTGGTAAGTGGCATGTTGGCGAAAAAAACGGGATAAATGCAGTACTTTATATTTTATTTAAATATTTAGTCCCATTAACCAGGAGTTACACCAGTTAGATATTGCGTCAAGGTCGAGGTGCCACCTGTTAACGTCGGTTTCATTGGTTGTTTCGCGAAAAATAACACAGTCATCAGCGAACAAGTGCACGTTAGAAGAAAGTGTAGAAGGAAGGTCGTTGATATAAATGGCAAAAAGGAGAGGGCCCAGGACTAAACTTTGGGGCACCACACAATGTACATCGCTGCAAGAAAAATAAAACCATTAACTGTAACAAACTGAGTGCGGTTTGCGCGAAAGACCTTAATCCACGTGAAAAGGTTAGGATGTAGATTTAGTTTACTTAATTTGTACAAGAGAAGTCTGTGGCAAACCCTTTCAAACACTTTAGAGAAATCTCAGAATATACAGTCGGCAAAGGAAGACTGATCTAAAATTTGATGAAGATAGTTGTGTTCCACTTGTGAAAGTTTTGTGAAGGCCGTTGCTGAGCAGGGGCGAAAAATAAATAAAACTCGAGGAATTTAACAAGGTTAGAAAAAATTATATGGTCAAGTAATTTACAACACATGCTAGTCAATGAAATGGGACGGTAGTTATTTCGTGGTTTTTTGTTACCCGACTTCTGTAGGGGTATCACCTTCCCTATCGTCCATTGTTTAGGCAGTGTGGACGTGTCTAGAGACTGCTGGAAATGCGTTGTGTGAATAAGTAAACTAAGAGCATTAGTACTTTCTAAGAATTTTGTGTTAATAAAGTCATAGCCGGTAGAAAAGTTGATATCGAGAAAATTTATTATATTTAGGACACCAGACGTTTCAACAGTAGTTGGAGACATTTAATATAGTCATATTCTCAAATGGAAGATAGAATAATTGTAAACTTTTCATTTCATTTCATTTATTATAGCCTCAAGACCACAAAGTATTACAGAGGGGAGTGGAGTAAAAAAAGTTGCAAAGCAAAGAAGGCAGCAAGTGATGTAGTTATAGACATGTGAAGCCCGAAGCGAAGGTGTCGATTATGGCCGTACGAAATTGTGCGTGGTCTTCAACAGCAATCAACGCGGCGGGAAGGTGGTTTTATTCTTGACACGTCCCAGGAAGAAAAGACTCATGAAAAGCTCTGGTGCGACACTGCAAAACTCCAACTTTGTGATGATGATCAACGCGAGGAGATATGTAGGTTGGGGATGAAATAGGATTATCGAGCAGGTATTAATTCTGGAAGTATATTTTATGAAACGTAGCCAGGCGAGAACGCTTGCGAAGAGCAGAAAGTGGTGGAAGTTGGAGGATGTTTTTCATAGAAGTTACGCTAACCGTGTGGTTATAATTGCTTAAGATGAAACGCGGGGCATTATTTTGAACACGTTCGAGAGACTGGATTAGTGTCTCAGCATATGGGTCCCAAATTGATGAAGCGAAATTCATTTTACTCCTAATTGGCGTCTAGTACGAAATGAACTCTAATGATGACGGAGCGGAAGAGAAGTTTTGACGGATATAACCCTACATGTGATTACTTTTATTGATAACGCTGACGTTGTTTAAAGACCAGGAAAGAGTAGAGGTTAAATGGACACCTAGGTATTAGTAAGATGCAACTGCTTCCATGGCAGTATTATTAAGGTAATAGGTAGGAAGAGGAAGTTCACGGCGGGTTACATGCATGGTTTTACACTTAGATTGGTTTAGTTTCATTAACCACAAGTCGCACCAGTTACACACAGCATTAATATCGTTTTGCAGAGTGTTAGTATCAGCGGCGTCAGAAATTTCACGAAGAATAGCGCAATCGTCGGCAAAGAGATAAATGTTACAAGAAATTTCATTGGGTAAGTGATTAATATAAATTTAAACAAGGAGAGGGCCTAACACTGATCCTTGAGGAACGCCAGATTCAACAGGGCTAAATGTAAATTAAATGCAACAAACTGGGATCGATTAAGAAGAAAGTGCTCTAGCCATGCAAACAGATTAGGGTCAAGATTTAGTTTACCAAGCTTAAAAAATGAGTAGTTTGTGACATACCTTGTCGAAAGCCTTTTGAATGTCGAAGAAAGCACACTCTGCGCAAGAACATTTATCAAGAATAAGATGAAGATCGTGAGTAAACGAAAGCAGTTGTGTTTCACAGGATAAACTTTTGCAGAAACCATGCTGCGCGCGTGTGAAGAATGAGATATCGTCTAAGTGCTTAACTAAATGAGAGAACAAGGTATGTTCGAGTACTTTACAAGCGATGCTAGTGAGGGAAATGGGGCAGTAGTTATAAGGTGAGCATTTGTTGCGGGACTTGTGAAGTGGAACCACCTTCCCAATTTTCCAGTCTGCAGGGAGCTGATGGGTGTCGAAAGATTGCTGAAATATTTTTGAAAGTAATAAAGATGAGTAAACAGAAGTGCTTTTCAAAAACTTTGCGGTAACCAGGTCTGGGCCAGGACTTGACAACACCCTTAGATTTTTAAGAAAACACTGGATCAGGACGTAGAACAACATTACTGCAGAATACGGAGTTCAGGATTCGGGGACATTCAGCGTCGGGTACTTCTCATCCACTAGAATCAGCTAAGGCTATTGTATCATCTTTGGAAGGGTTTATGGTGCGCCAAAAGTTTTTCGGGTCTTCTGTAAGTATTGTAGGCAAAGTGTGTACTTGAAAGATACTTTTAGCGAGTTTTTAAGCTGTTATGTAATCTTCGTTGGCATCCTTGTAAGCGTCCCACTTAGATGCCCAGCGACTTTTTCTTCCAATGTGGTACAGGCGCTTTTTCCGGTTGCAAAGCCTCTTTAGGTGGGAATTAAACCAAGGCGCCTTAGAATTCGATGCTATTATACACGACGGAATAAACTTATCTGTTAGTTCATGTACTTTGTTTATGAATATGATCCAGTTATTGTCTAACGTGCGATCATCGAAGTTATTTAAGAAGACGTCAAGGCAGTTAGATAGTTCCAAGTTTATATCATTAATGTTTGCTTTGTCGTAGTCGTATATTAACTTTTTTTAACAGCCGGCTTTGACAGAGGACACGTAGCGTTAAATGAAAGAGCTAGATGGTCGCTTACACCTGGTATACATGAACCATCCGTAATAAGGTCAGGATGAGAGCACAGTATAAAGTCTAAGATATTGGCAGTGTCCTTTGAAATTCTTGTTGGTTCAGATACTAGTTGAGTTAAAGAAAATATAGAACAAAGGCCAAGAAATTCATTACACTTTGAAGAATATGGATAACAAGCAGGTGAATCAGCGTTCCAAATTATATTCGGGAAGGCAAAGTCCCCCAATAATATAACAGGTGTTTTTAGATGCAGCTCAAAAACTGTGTTTAGTGCGTCCTGAAGTTCCGCAGTGAAAGAAGGCGGGTAAGAGGGAGGGCGATAACCAACAGCGAAAATAACTTTTCGATGGCCTAGGTCAACGCAGGCGCACACAAATTCTAGGTTGCTGTCAAAGGTAACGTGATGGCAAGGCAAATATTTTGAAATGGCAAGCAGTGCACCTCCGCCGTGGCCAGCCATGCGATCACAACGGAAGATATGAAAGCGGGATACGTAAAAAATTTCACAGTCGTACACCTGAGGAGGCAACCACGTTTAAGTTAGAGCGGTAATACTGCCACCGCCGTTGTCGACGAGAGAGTTAATTGCTTCGCGGTTGTTTATCAAACTTCTTACGTTAGCAAGAAGCACTGGGACAGGTGCTGATGAACCAACGTCACTACCCCTCGCGTGTGCCTACGTAGCAAAGGGACTGCCTGGACTGACAGCTGTGGCTGCGCCATCAGGGAGTCCGTGCTTGATTTGCTTGACGCAGTCATTCGTTGGGTCGCACAGGAAGGATTGCCTACCTATAAAAAGCTTATTAAATCTTATCTGAAATAGGAGGGGGGGGGGGAATCGGGCTGGCTTTTAACAACTTCGATAAGCTTTTTCCTTGCGTGCCTTGTAGCTGGCGAGAAGTCCTCAGAAACAGAAACGTTGTTAGCTTTCAGCTTGTTGCGCGAGGGAAGTTTGGTTTCCTTGACCTTAAAGTTCGCTAATTTCATTATGACGGGGCGGCACTTCCCGTCTAAAAAGGCTCCGATACGATGCGCGATACGATGAACTTGGTGGAAAACATTTGACAAAGGCATCATTTAGGAGAGTAGCACATTGCTCGCGTGGAACACGGGAACCCGAAGGGTCGTCCAAGGCGACGTGATCACGAAATGGGGTATTGATAGTTCTCCAAAAAATTTTAACGTTATTTGTTAGCATTGATCGAAGAGTGGTAGAAAAAATTTCTTCTTAGCAACCTTTAATGTAATTATTTAAGTATGAAATCCCAATTTATAAGTAGCCCACCTTGATTTTGTGGGTGAGATTTTAGCCAAGCGAAAAAAACGTTTCTATTGGTTGGCAAGCCGCTTTATGTGGGGACCATACCAGGGCGCTTGTGCATTTAGAACAATTTTGCGAGTCGGTATATGCTTGTTGGTTTGTTTATCTCAGCAACGAACAAGTTCCAGTCAGTTTGGACTGAACTGTTATAAAAATCAGGGAGGAAATCGTCTAAAAATGAGGTTCATTCTCTGTTAATTGTGTCAAAATCGGCCTTTTTGTCATCCTGCATAATCTTCCGTTGTTCAGCAGTTTTAGGACTAGTTGAGCTGAAAGTGAAATGAAGAAGACAATGCTCGCTTATGCCCCAGGTAAATGTGTGCTTGAAGATATCATGTCTGGATGACAAGTTAGAATTAAGTGAAGTGTATTTGCTACATTGGTAGAGGATCGCGTAGGATCGGCAACTGGTTGTGAAAGCTATAAACAGAACATGCTCCTCAAAACTGCTTAGCTGGTTAAGAAAACGGTGACAGCGAGGGTTGCTCATTGTTCCACGTAATGCTTGGAAAGTTGAAGTCACTGAGGACTACTATGGGCGATGAAGCAAAGCGATTGCGTACATGATAAATAGTGCCATGGAATTCATTGGAAAATAAAGATGATATAAAGAGTGGGCGGTAGAACACACTTGTTATTATGCTTTGATGATTAAGGGTAATGGAAGCACCGACAGTCTCCAGGGCCCCGATAACGGCAATGAGAAATGAATGTATGTCTCTTGATATAGCCAAGAAAACGGTCTCCTCTGTGCTCAGTGCGACCGCAACGGTATGAAATTTAGTTCTGTGCGCTATGAAAAAGTTCAAAATCACAGACATGAGGTGGAAACCATATTTCGGTTAGTCTATTGCGGGTGATTAGGGGTCGTATTTATAAAGAATGCTGCGAACGTTGGGAAAGAGGACTGAAGTCGGAGGACGAGATGACGGTCGACAGCTGATGATACACGTGTCGCATGTGGTGAATGTTTATCAGTGTTGATTGTGTTGTCGCGATGCGTCGTGAATTCTTGAACGGAGGCAGCAGTAGCCTTACAAACATGCGCTTAAATATAGCAAATGAAAAAACGTTCAGAAGAAGCTTGGCGTTTACCAAAATCGAAAAGCTTCTTTCTAGCGATGCGTGTAGCAGGCGAAAAGTCTTCACTTATAGTCATGCGTTTATGTTTGAACACGCTCCACATCGAAAGAAGCCTTTCTTTTATCTTGAAACAAGAGAACTTTATAATAATTCGCCGGCATTTATCTTGTACAAACCAACTAATTCGATGTGCTTGCTCGATGAGATTGGAAGAAAAAACATTCACGAACAGACGTAAAAGTGTCAACTATTTTCTGTTCACATTCCTTGGCGTCCGGTAGGCCATAAATGATTAAACTGTCACGACGTGACCGGTCTTCTTGTTCATTCCTTCGAGATTCTAACAGTTCATTTCTAGTGGTGAGCTCTTCAAGTGATTTTTGCATTGTTGCAAGTTGATCCTTGTAATGTTCTAATGTGTTTGTTTTTTCTTCAAGCACTTCTAGTCTTTTGTTCATTCCACTAATTTTAGTATCTACGCTTTTCTGCCCAATCTTAATCGTTTTAACATCTGCTGAAAATTCCGTTTGAAACCTGCTACTTTGAAGTGAGTGATTATGCACATGTTTAATAAACTCAATGAGAACGTTCATTTGTTCAGCGCGGTCATTAGGGACGGAAAAGATTTCTAAAAGAAACCTGTGGTTTTACCCTTTAATTTTCCGTCGACCTAGACTATACTGACTTCAGTCAATCGTTCTCGACAGCATACCGTGATGGGTGAGACATGTACACCCATTGTATTTCAGCGTCATAAACGTATTAGATCGACAGTTGAAGTAAGTGTATAACAAATGAGCTTGAGAAAGCAGGAGCATGCAACCAGCCTTGGACCGAAAAATTATCGGCGTTATGTGAAAAGACAAGAAGATAGCTGTGTAATTTACCGAGAAACGGGATTACCTTATATTATAGTTGACATCAAGATAAAAGAAAGTTAGCACACCATGGAAAAGGTTGCCGATTAATTAAAGCAAAGGAAGAAAAAGCAGTTGATGACGCCGTAAGACTAGGCGGTGGCTAAAATCAGAAAATCTTGCAAGGATAGGATGGAATCGGTCCTCCGTCCTGCACTGGACTCACACTTCACTACAAAACGCTGCAATTCAAACTATTCTTTAAGTGCTTGTCCTTCGCATTGCATTACAGAACCCCAGGTGGGCTACATTTCCGTAGTCAATCACTACGGCGGGCCTCATACTCAGATCGTGGTTTTGGCACGATCTGATCTTTTCTTCATTTAAGAGGATTGACGCAATCTTATATAGCATTAACCTGATCACCCAAGGTGCACTGCGAATGCAAATAGATGCACTCGACTCGGTGTCACAAGATTGCATCAGCCAGTTCAAGGACACTTGCGACGCAAGGGTTATTCAACATCGCGGGAAAACTTGTGGCTACTACAACCTGTGTCTTGTCACTGGATCGAGAAATGCGCACTGCATTCTCTGCCCCCCCCCCTACCACACTACAAAGCATTCTTCAAGGTCTGCCCATTCTACTGCGATGTGAATGAAACTACATTAACTTAGCAGCTTGAAGAATGTTGCTTTCTGTGTTCCGCCGCACACATCCTCTCAACACGTTGTATTTAAGCAAGCTGCTTTGCCGGATAGCTGTCTCGAAATTTCCTTTAAAAGAACAGCATGAAACTAATGTATTAAGGCAGTAATATTTTACACGGTAAAAACGCAGCATGTGACAGAAAAACAACTGACCAGCTGCAGACTGCCACAGAGGGAATAGAAAGGAAAACGGTGGGCGAGAATTATCAAACACAAAGCTAGCGACGTGATTACAGAGCTGGAATTGTAGCGTATATTTCAGACGGAAATGAAATATAAGTAATTGTGGGGATTGTTGTACTTAATCTGCACTGTTGGTAATCAGGAATTCCGCAGTGGAGGCCTCTCGATTATTTATAGAGAAATGGGGTTGCTTCTCGCGCATATAAATCAATCCTCACGAGTGTTTCTGCATTTCGCAACGTCGAAATTCCACAAATATGGCCGAGAATCAAACGTGTGGCATTCGGCTCAACAGCAGGATGACGTAACCACTGAGTCACTGTGGCATCTTGGTGTGGAGTGCAACAGCTCCCGTAACGTGTAGCGGAATAAAGCAGGGGCCCTATAACGTAAAACTATCCCAATATGTTTCTGTTCCAATCTCCTGACGTCAAATTTCCGTAACCACCGACGCAAGCACCGGGCGGTCTCCCGCAGGGTTGTCTGAACCGACCAATCAAACGCTCTCCTCGTTCATAGGAGGTCACTTTTGTTTGCTTGAAAAACGAATAACATTGCCTACACTGAGCGGCTTGTCGTATCTAATTGGCTGACAACAGGCGAGGAGAACGCTCAAGTGGAGAGGGATTCACTGGGGCAGAGCCAGTGCACTGAAAATCGATAACCGGATGAAGAGGGTGGTGCCGGCGTCTGCGATTGGTTGGCTTTGCCTTACTTAGCTTGTGGTGACTGGTCGAAAATCACGGCGGCATGCAACGGAAGCTTAAGAATGATGCTAAAACTGACCCACAGCAAAGAAGAGTTGGCAGAATGAGGTGGCAAACGTGCCCAAAGGGCTCGAAAACGTTATACGGCCACGCAAGAAGATTTATTATACGCAAATACACCCATGCTCTCCGTCAGGTGCCAGTAGTCAGCGTCTCAGCGATCGGCGGCAGCCATCTTTTATTACTTTCGGAACGGGGCAGCCTGCGGCTATTCCGAAGAAAATTCAGTTTTGTTCGGCATATTAATGCATCTTTATTGCGTACACGTAACTTTGACGCGGTGAGTTTGTGCGGTTTTGTGACGTCACGTGACAGGCAAGTGGAGTGGGTGCAGCCCGAAAACTTTTTACCAATAGCCGAGGGCTAAGGGCGAAAAAGGGTCGAATCAGAAATAAATGTTTTCTTTTTCTGTCAAATCATGCATAATCAGTGCGTACACATCATATCAGATGGGGAGGTATCGCGGTTTTCGTGACGTCGCGTGACAGACAGGTGAAGTGGGCGTGGTCCAAAAAAGTTTTTGACCAATCGTGGAGGGCTGATAGCAGAATTGGAATAGAAAAGTTTGGAATAGTTTTAGGTTATAGCGCCCCAGTTGTAGAAGTAGATAAAGTTCATTTGTTGATTATTGGCATGGTCAAATCATGAGAGACAGAAGGAAAGGTTACATAAGAGGTTTAATACTGTTATACGTGTGAAGGCTTCAGGGCAAAACCTTTGCTTTTACATGTTTCAAATCCAATAACAATTAATAGCAGTCTGTTTCACTACCGTTCTTTCCTCTAGAGGCCAGCCTACGCTCAACTCATTCGATAACTTACCAAAGAGTGAGCTGTGGCCTGCAGATGGAGATATTTTGTTGCTGTGCATGGGATTTCTTCCTATTGTGGCATGCTAAGCAATTTCAAGGCGGACCTTGTCGTCCCTACTGCACATAATCTCGAATCAAAGTTGATTTCAGTAGATTTCCCAAAATTCGACTTATTGGCCTTTTTTGTCAGCGTTTATGTCAGAGGTTTAGATGCAGAACCATTAAACATATTGTAATAGGCGAGTTGAGGCCGCGAGAACATATGGTTGTCGGGGGCCTTACTTGGGAAATGAAGATTGAACGCTAAACTCTTTAATCGCAAGGGAAGTTCGTCGCAGACTTCCGTTGCTCCAATCGTACGCAATATACGTGTGAATGCATTCGTCAAAAGAGCGCTAGTGTTTTAGAGTGTTTTTTCCCAAGATTTAATAAAGAGTTGGATGGATGCCACCGGTGAAAATGCTCAAGGTGAAATCAATCATTTGTAGTTCTCAGCCTGGTGGTAGTCAGTTCTTTTCCTCCTGGAAGAATTAAAACGAGAACGGTTGACTTAATAGTCAGTTCGCATACGTGCCTAATGCTAGCGAGTGAAGTGATATGTCAACAATCTTACTTGTTTGACACCATAACAGGGGCCGAATAAAAGAAATGACCGCTTACAATTATTGCGTGTGAATGACAAAACGTTACAGGGATGTTTCACTCTGTGAACGCGGATTACGCTAAAGCGTGTGGGTGCTATTCCCTTTTTGTGCTTTGTGCGTACAATTTTCTAAATATGCCTTGATCCTGTGTAAATGTGACGGGTATTTCAAACCATATATTCTATATTGTATGTTTTGCCATGGTTTTCCATCTTTATCAAGTTTAAAGTGCCATTAGCGAACGTGGGGTGTCACAGTAAGCTGACTAAGCGAACTCACGCCGTTGTCCGTCTATGTCGACTAAATCTTGTGGGGATGTGAAAAGCCCGGCCTTGACGCCCGTTACCGCTTACACAGAATGCGATGGTTGCTGTCGCCCCATAGGGAGCTTCTTTGTTGATCCGTTGATAGTTAGCGCGGGATCCTTTTGTCATGACGTAGTAGTTCTGAGGAAACCCGCAAGGTGGAGATCAGAAATTAATTAATGGAAAATCAGGCATCCACCCGTTCGTAGCAATTGCTGCAACGGAAACCCATACGGGTTCCTCGAAAGAAAAGCCTCACAGTTGAAGAAAATTCGTCCTGGTCCGGAACTCGCTTCATGTGTTGTCGACAAGTTCGACTTCGCCCTGCCATCTGCTGGCCGCCTGGTTAGCTCCGATGGTAGAGCGGCTGCCCCGGAAAGGCAGTGGTCCCGGGTTTGAGTCCCTGCCAGGACGAATTTTTCTTCAACTGTGAGGCTTTTCTTTCGAGGAACCCGTATGGGTTTCCTTTGTAGCAATTTCTACGAACGGGTGGATGTCTGATATTTCATTAATAAATCCTTTTGTCATGTAGGCGGGTGCGGGTCAGGTGGTCGTTTCGCAGGGAAGCACCCACATAATGTCCTCCACCGTTTTCGCCGCAACAATGTTCACCTAATCGACTTAATGCATCAATTACAATTGCGCTTAAAAGACACAGGAAGGGATGGTATCCTTCTTGCTGCCTGTGCGATGTATATAAAAAGCACCTGGCTGAGTATTTTTTCAAGCTTATCTACACCCAAGATAGCTTGTATAGCTTAAATTTTTAGTGCTGCTGATTGTAGCAAGCGTTTAGGTATGTCTTGTGCAAGTGTGCACGACACACGCTCGCCGTGTGCATACAAGTGATACGCAGTCGTTCACCAACTTCTCAAAAGCTATACGTTTATAGGTAATCCTCCAGTTGTGAGGATCAGGAGCTGGCGAATGTGCAGTAAGACTGTGACCACTCCACTTTAACCTGTGATTATTCGGCACAGTATTACTAGACTTCACTTGTTAGATATGAGAGGGAGTATGATCGATAAGCCACTTGTGAGTGGTGCGTGAGTATTTGATAATTTCAAATAATGGATCTATATGGCTCAATCCAACTAGGCCATTAAAGAAATATGTCTTTTTCGAAAATATAATATTTTGCATTAATTTATAAATTTTTTTCATGAACCCAGGCTCAAACTTAAAGTTTAACAACCGTGCCATAAATTTAATGTCATCGGCTATAGTATAAGAAAGGCAGACTTCGGCTTCCAGGTTGCCATGATTTAGGCTAAGAGAAATATTTCGGGTATCCAAAAACTGCATTGTTCTCGCAAATATTCTGCGTTGAATTTTAATAAACAGCCATGCAACAAATATGCAATGTTATCAGAAAAACTTGCTAAGATTCTCAATGTTAGGATAAGAAAATACCTTTATATTAAAAGTAAAAAAACAGCTTCATATACGAAGGCTGTTCTGAAATTACTCAATAATAAATCACATCCGTTGCTGGCATTTTCCCTTTCATATTGCGTTCCATATTAACTATTCTATGCTCCCACTCATATTTCCAAACGATACCTTGCACTGAGTACAGTGAACTGGTAAGCCCAAACAGGCATGCTTTGTTAACGTGCGATTCTTCATCAGAACATATTCAGAAATCTGCCTTCTAAGTGCCAGACTGCATCACTGCGGATATGACCCTAAATACTTGTCCGTGTAGAAAAAAGTGTACTAAATAATCTGTCGGCTCAACGTACATCACCACTCGGCTACTTCATCTTCACTGCAAAGGTCCCCGTTGTAAAGCGGAGCGCCGACGCCACAATTCTTCATGAACTCATCCAAGCATTTTTGGGGCACCGAATCTTTGCTTGTTTCCTTAGTCCACAAGATACATTCTGAAAGGGAAAGATGTCTATGTTTTTAAAGCTCCGCTGACGAAAATACAGAAAGATAGGCGAAGAAAATAAAGATTTAATTAGCGTGAAGCACATGGAACGTATAACAGGATACGGAGAGTACGAGTTCTAACTTACAATTGACATTACAGGGAAGCATTCAGCCACATGCCATGCAACAACAACAATCACTAACATTTTCATTGCAGTTCATTTTTATAGATGTACCAGCTGGCCCATACATGTACCCTTTTTTAGTTGTGCACAGAATGCTCACTGACATATTGGCCATGAATATGTGCTAACAATGTGCCAAAAACATGCGCTTGCTGCTATGGGAACTTACATTTCAAAAATTTCTATTCATACTTTCTTCCCATTTTGCAGCGGTAGCTGGTTCAGTTCAACCTCGTGATGTATTCAGCGCCATTCCTTGGCTGAGCATAGAGCGTCGCAAGAAGATTTAGGAGATACAGATACGGCATAGTCGTCTCAGCTATCATAACTTTTCGACGTTCCATTTTCATATTGTTATGCGAATGAAGCAATAACAACTGGAGACTATTTGCAAAGAGTATTTACAAAGGATAATGCAGCGCTAGCCTGGTACACGCAATTTGCATGTATCAGTATGAAGGATCGAATGTTCGACGTTTACGCGCCGTTGCTCGTCATGTTGGAACTATAGCTAGTTGCTGTTTTATTACCAGGGTAATCATGGCGAATACAAAAAGGACAAGAACACCTTTTGCAAAACCACATTTTTGTCTTTTTACATGGTCAAGTACAAGAACAATTTCTTTAAAATCAATTACAACATCTAGGAGGCAATGTAGAAGGAGGTAACACTGAAGTCTTTGTTTCGCACTATCATTCAACTTAGCAGAAGACCAAATTTGACAGGAAGACAAAGTCTTGAAGTCATCAATAGTAGCCAAACAACAAGGGAGACATCCATTGTTGTAGCCCTCGTAATTTGTTTGAACTGGTCTTCTGAAGGAATTTTCCGAAAGAGACAAGTTCTTAAGAGAAAATACAGTGTTTCACAAGAAAAAGTGGTGAGAAAGGACATCGAAAGAAATATTCAGTACGCCACACTGTAGTTACTGTAAATATAACCAGACGGTAATACAACTGCTCGTAGCATTACTCCTTATTTGGCTATGTCGTGCTCATAAAAACGAGTAACACATAAACACACAATAATTGTGAGCTCCGTAGATGATAACCGAAATTTCATGGGGGAATGAAATGTCCGCCATTTATTTATCACTCATCGCATATTCCAGCGAGATCGCTCATGATTACGCAGGTTTTAAGATGCACGCGACTATTGGCCTCAAATAAGTCCTCTCATTGAAGTAGATTATTTTTGCTATACAATCGTAGATATTATTCTAGAATGCACTTATACAAGCAGGTCCGCCTTGCGCCCACGGATAATATTCGGCCTATTCGGGTAGTGGCTTGAGAACGCTCCGCAAGAATTGCTTGAACGCTGTACTGCGGGATTCAATGGGCATGAAATTGATGACGCTGGCTGCTACGCATCAGTGGTGCGCGACTTTGGCAGCAAAGACGCTTAGTTACGCATTTACGAATACCTTGCAGCGCTACCATAGCTTGCTAAACCAACCATTCGAATATGCCATTAGTGATGAGCCATTGAAATATTTTTCACTGGACTTAGATATGTAATGCATGCATGTAGGGCCGCCTTCGTACACCACATAGAAGATAACCGCGAAAAGAATGCATGCAATAAAGAAATTAAAAAAGCAAGTGAGAAATGCAGTTTCCTAAATTGTTAGCATGCGTACAATGGCTTGACGCAAGACAGTCTTGACGTTTCTGGCCAACCAACCCCGTGTCCATGACGCGGAGAAACTTTTCAGGCGGAGAGCAAAGCTGACATGGCATGTCCTGCAACTCGTAGTTGCTATACGGAGTGACAAAAGCTGTATTCGCTCGATCTCCTTCGCCAGCTTCTATTTGCTATTAGCCATGTAATCTTGTAATCTATCGACAAAAATATTACGCCACTGAAGACACCGCCCAAACGTCTCTATCCGTGACAGTGGCTCCCCAACCTTCTTCCGTGACTTTGCTAATCCAATGACAATCGGCACAAAAACACTGAATGTCTCCTTTTGTGCTGAAGCTACAGAAGAAGCCCACGCGCAGTTGGTCATTTTCGCACTTTTGACTGAAAACATTTAATTGACTTGTTGCTTTATGGCTACTCTGTTTTAGATCGATACTAGGCACGGGTTCCGACGGAGTGGTTGATCGACTTCTTTGGTTATTATGTGACGATGAGCAACTGGTGTTTCTGAAATGTTCGAATTCTGAGAAGCGATCATTTTACAGCTTTAGAAGACTTCTACACGCTTCAAGTTACCACATCAACATACTTGAATTGATGTCAAAGTTAACTTAGGAGCCAGGACCCTCAAGTTCGATGCCCTCGAGTACGACAAAACAAACGTATTGTAGGTTTCCACAGGTTCTGTGCATGCGATTGTCATGGTTTTTTATAGGTATTCGTATTCCTCGCTGAAATTTTTAACATTACTTTCATTCTTCCTGCATGCAATCGAGCGTGTACCGTTGCGATGCTATTTTAACCTACCAGCAGCAGATGTTTGTCAGACTTGTCTACACCTATATTTGCGGTTGTCTCGATGACGAAGGAGCATTGTCACATGCTTTCATGGTCTTCCAGTAACTCCAAGACAAAGTAGTTGACTGTCCTATCCGTCGATATGTCTTCCTTTGTCCGTAGACAGGGATATTGGCTTGAACCTCGAGTCAAATACAGCGATGTGATGACTTTGCTAATCAATTCCCAGCTATACGCTCCGCCAGCGAAGCTGCATGAATGCAAAGTTTACAGGGTATGTCTGTTTAGGTACGGCGACTCTTTGAGGGCCTATTTCCTCCAGCGTTATTAAATGAACTCCTGTTGTCCACATTTCCGTAGATTCCAATGTATTATTTCTTCCCTCACCTTGGCGGTGAACTCTTCCCCGACGACATAGTGAGCATTTGTGTGGACTAGAGCGGTCACTCTGTGGCCATGGAAAAAAACGTTGATTTCGGTGCCTCTTTCACTTGCAGTGTAGCTAGGTCATGGCGGCGAATCAGCTGCACGGCGTCATCCCACTGGTGATATGCTGTGTCTTTTTAAGGGCTATTTCCTTGGCTTCCAGGCTTTGTCTCGATGGGAGCGTACTGTTGTTGCTTCGTAGAGATACTTATTTTGGTATCTATGTCAGAGGTGCGGGATCTTCATTTCTATGAACAGCGACTGCCCCTCTATGTGCTAATGCATTCAGTTTACCGGATGAGGGTTACAGGACTAGGAATGGTTATTGCCCATGTACATTTGCAAAAGTTACAAGCAGTCCTGAACAATGACAGTAAGAGAAAGAGAGAAAAAAGCAAGGGATGCAGCGTTTCTGCTCTCCTTCTCGACCTATTCCCCTTTGTTCTTTTTCTTTCGTTCTACGTTTAACACTCTTTACACCTAATGCACACCAAATCTTCCAACTTTCGGAGCAATTGGCATTCTGACGAGAAGCGTTGGCATGGTGACGGTGATGGGGAAGGTCGTAGAGCTTTTCTTTGTGCTTGTACGAGGTAGTCGGCCATAGGATCTTGTCATTCGCATTGCTGTGGACGCAGTGCGTCAAGGGCGAAGCCTGGAAATCTAGTGTCCACTATGGACATCGCCAATATACGCAGCGAGTTTGCCGCTCTGATGCGTGTGCATTTCTTGGGGCGTCGCGCGGGGTGGTTAAAGGTGAACAGGGTAGCTCAGGCAGTAGCTAGTGATGGAGTGGCAGCGTTGTGGGGCGCCAACGCGGGCGCCGAGTTTCAATGGAACGACGCGCGCCAGCAGCGTCTCATATTGTTTCCGGCTAAATCTTCGTTAATTGAGAATCTTCTAGTCCCTTCTAGATTTCTTCGCGGACAATGTCTGCAAATAAAGCCACTCCCCGCTGCGCCATAGGTGCATCGTACGAAGGTCGTCTCGCACAATGACCCAGATGGCCTCTAGAAGCTCGTCCGAGACTCCTTCTACTGTGGTGTAAGCTCTCCATGAATATATTGCATGGTGGGCATGTGGAGCGTATTTTCGGTGTCCGTAGCTTCAGCTAAGGATTTAGCTATCATGTTGGGTGTACTTCGAATAATTTTGTGGCAGAGCTCATTTTTCACACAGCGCTTCAAGATGTGGACTTTCGTCTCTTCTGACGCGTTTGGGCCGGCGTGTCAAAAAAACCGAGCCATTTCTGACGTGACGAAAAGATTTTAATCATCTAATTTCGCAGCGGGACCCGGGCTTCCACAAGAATCTTGGTCCTTTTTATGCGCATAAGACATGCAACTGCGTCTAGGAAGGTGCTGTGAAACAGGTCCCGCGTCTGTATCATGAGTACTGATTACCTTTGAACGCCTTGCTGTTATTTTACCATCTCCGTATTCTGCCGTATCCAGTTGTGCTTCTGTTCCTGGGGGAGTCCACGCTACGCATATAAACGCTGGATATCAACACTGTTGTTTAAATAACGAAAACGAATCATCCTTGCGAAAATGTCGCGGTAGCTTGAACATACTGCAAAAATACCGTAGTACCCATGCACAGTAATCCAATATGACCATATGAGGACCACATTTACAACCCGTATATTGCCATATATAATATTGGGCATCTCCGAAAACGTTATGTGAACGTATGGAGATCCAATTATCAGCCCCTCTACGTTCCCACATATTGGAACTTGTAAAATAATTGCTTTAAATTGTATATGGGAACGTATGCATTTTCTAACTTATCCCCATATGCTTGCCTAATGGACGGTGTCATCATAAGGAACATTGCATTGAATTTGACTTTATTTGCAACAATGCAGCGGGAGATCAGGAATAAAAGCTGCTGATACAGCTTTACATGACTTTACAGCTTTACATGCCACTTTTGATAACGGGAATACATTTGATTTTACAGGGGTCCCCATTACTCCACCTGGAAATATTGCATGTGGGGCATAGGGATTTTGTCGTTCAGGAAGGCTTTTTCATCTGCTTTTCACCACATCAAGTATCCAGCTTCCAGATAACCCTTCGTCTTGTTTGTATTTACGAGTCATTCGTCTGCATAACATAAATCCTAAGTAGCCTGCTAAAAAATTGAAAATTTTTTCGTTGTACTCACGGCGTCCTTTGTATGGAATGTCGAAGACAGCGCAGTTGTCATAGTCCGTGTAATAGCACTTTGCCTCATAACATGGTGAGTCTTCTGAAGAAAAGAAAACATGTCGGGCAGATGTATTCCATTGAAGTAGCAGCACTCATTATATACAGCGCCCTCTGGGGCTGGATTCAAATCTGTTTGGACAAGAAGGCAAAATATTCGTACAATTTTCTAGTAGACAAATGAATTGATATAACACTGATCTGTTAGCTAGGGAAAATATAAACAAATGCTTGTGTGCATAGGTTGAGGCATATGACACATACACCATAATGGTTAAAAGGAAACCACGAAATTAAAAGGTGCGGTCTCTTTAAGCCGCGGTGCAAGTTCCTATAGGCACCCCATCAAATTATAATGAGGGACTTCCGCAAATGTTCTGCCTAGGAAGAGGGAAGGATTTGTGCAGCGTAGACGTAAGGATGCGAAAAGAAATAGAAAAACAAAATGGAGTGATACGTTAAAACGATTCTTTAGTAAATTTTAAGGTTCTAGCCGTTATCACATTTTTCGCTTTAGTTATTGATTATCCATGCACTTCTAGTAGATCGGGTCCTCTATGTGCCAAAAATAAATAAATTCTCTAGTTTCACGTGCCTACACCACGACCTTGTTATGACGCATGTGAAGTCTTAGAATAATTTCTGTAACTTGAAGCTTCGTCAAAATCTGAGCCCATCAGTCTTTCTGCATTTCTACCCCATGGAAAGCTGGCCTCCGTGACTGGTGGCTAACCCGCGACCTCGCGCTCAGTAGCAGAATGTCATAGCCAGTATGCTTCTGCAGGAGGTTGCTTCGCTGTTTCGCAATATTTTATTGTGTACGTAGAGAGCCAAAGGCCGCCAAGACAAATTTAGTTCGAAATGATGGGGCTTAGCGTGTTAACATGTATACATGGTAATGCATGGATGCGTCAGCGCCAACTATATAGCTGTATATCTTTGTATTCTTTCTTGATCTCGTTATTTATTGTCCCATATGGCCATGTTCCCTTGATGTTTTGAGGTTCTTCTCTCTTTCTATGCATTCAGGTAAAATAAATTTAATTACACAGTCGACATATAATTAACGTGATTCATGCTTGGCCTGATCAGATATCGCTATTATGAGTAACACAACTTTTCTGAGGCCCCCGTGAAGAGCAAGGTTCGCGCAAGTCCGCGTCGAATAGCTCATTCAAGAGCGGCACATACTCAACGGCCACTGAGGCAAGCACGCAGCAACATATGCCTTGTGCCGAACACTTCCGGGTCCCAGTGGCACGCATCCGAACCGGTGGCCGAGAGGTTCATTTAAAAGTAGCACATACCCAGAGAGACGGACCACATCGACAAAGTTTACCTCATGAAGCTTCTTTGAAGAGGGGCACATACCCAGCGTCGCATACGCAGTGCTGAATACACAGCGGCACATACGAACGTGCGCGTAAGAGACGTTCATTGATACCTGTGCAAGCTCTTCGGATAGCGCTACCTTCGGGATCGGCCCATAGTATAATCTTCCACACATGCACGACACGTCTAGTTGCAGTGAATATCACCAGTCTTCCGTCAACTGTCGCGCCAACATACCCAGCTGTGGGTGTGTTGCCCCTACAGTCAACGGTCGAGTGGAAGAAGTCGGGAGAAAAGGTGCGAAGGGGCTGGAATCGCGAAGGCTGACTCTGTGAATTCCTGGTGCTACAAATCTGTAGGCGTAAAAAAGTTGCTAAAATTTATTTACTCCTCACGCGTCGCATTTTACAACAAGAAATGTACAGTATCGATTTTTGGCAAACAGGCTGTGAGTACAATAGAGGTATTGAGAACGATTAGCGCCTGTTATGCAACTAGAACAATTACTTAACGGAAGCACCTTTATATTTGCGAGAATGCAAGAGAACACGAAAGAGAATCATGTGCAGACAAGCTAGGAGGCATTTTGAGAATGAAATCTGGTTTATTGATTGCTATCCAGCAGAGAAAAAAAAGGAATCAGGATATTGCGCCGTTCCAACCAGGTCCGGTCATGACTCGTGCTATTTACTCAAATGTTGGGACTGTCCCGCTAAACTTGGAGCGGCTAGCGATCCTAAGAATGACCCAAATTATTAGATTTAGATACTTTCCGGATCAGACCATATATTTAGTCTATACTATCTTCGGAATTCGCCAATGAAAACGATCAGATTGTTTCGAGGTAATCTTTACAGAAAACTGGGCAGAACTCATCTCAACTGAACAATGGTTCCCAGTATTACAATAAAT
The DNA here is from genome assembly GCF_050947875.1 of Dermacentor variabilis. Taxonomy (NCBI): domain Eukaryota; kingdom Metazoa; phylum Arthropoda; class Arachnida; order Ixodida; family Ixodidae; genus Dermacentor; species Dermacentor variabilis. Next base: position 72,412,846 of record NC_134573.1, on the reverse strand, counting down.
GTTTAGCTTCATACAAGAGACTCGTCAGTCGCAATCCCTTTTTTGCCCACTCCTAAATGTGTAAATTGTCACAGTCTTGAATGACATTTACTTTCACTACTGGAGCAACCCCATACTACCATGCTAACTTTTTTTGCAATAAAGTGCTGCTTGACTGACTGGACGGTAAAATTACTTGGAACACATCTCGATCTAACAGTGGGGTTAAAATTCTATAGGCTTTTCTTCAGGTGACGTGCTCCTCTTCATATAATTAGCTAAATTACGAGTGCACAATCACCAGCATTTTTCCTACTGTCAAAACCCAAGATGCATACAAGTGGGTGAGCGAAGCCTGGAATGTGGCATTTATGTGAACAAGACCATACCAAACCGGGACGTGTCACCAAGACACGTATAATAGAGTGGTCCAATAAAATGCACCGGGGAAATTAAGAAGTACACCATGCTTAACACGAGCATCATAAAAAAAATGAGTCCGTGCCGTCAAGTAGCGTCGACTCAAAGATAGCCTTCGCTAAAAACTAGACCCATAGAACAAGCATAAATCATGCCAACATTTCACGATATACCGAAGATGGCAGCAAAGGAAAGCGGTACGTTTAGCGCTTATGGATCCGTGTTTTATTGTTACACGAAAGTACTCAGCATGCAGCGGTAACATGTGCTCGGCGCTTACCTATACTTTATTTATTTTTTTATTCCATGTACCCTGTCGGCCACAGGGGCATTATTGAAGGGAGTGGCAAAGTAGAACATAGAGGACAATAAAACTTCAAAACACGTGCATACACATAATCAAAGACATACAAATAATGACATGAAAATGAACCCATATACGTTACGAACAAGCAAGTAGTTGTGCAAAACTAGTTACAAAGTTACTGCTGCCACAATGCATAACACATAGAAAAATCGACGTTTATCAACAACAAAAGAAACAAAAATTTCAATACGCACTTTAGCTAACAGAATACAAATTTTCTAACCGTTTATTAAATTCTTAGAAAGCGTTAGTAAGCGCCAAAAATATTGGTAGGTGTGTCCTCTCCGATGTTGTGTTTCGATAAAGTGAGTGCAAGTATACATACGTGCGACAATGTGAAATGCCAACTTTGCACGAATGCTCAATGCCCCATGAAATGTCTTTGCAGTGTCTTTCTAATGCGTTTCGCTTTATTGTACTGAAATTTACTAGATGCATGGAAGGCAAAGAGATTTTCCAATAACATAGGTGTAAAGGAATCCTTCGAACTCTTATTTCTTTCTTCTAGTGACGCTGCACTGGCCTGTTTTTCAACGCATGACTCTTCAAAAGTGTTCTATGTTATTCAGAAGATCGAACACTGGGACCCTACAGAAAAAACTCGGCAGACGCCATTTCACTATCACTCTCAATGTTAATGCCCTTATCATTGAATCAATATAGTGACACAACGTAGGGTCACCGTCGAAACTCTTAGGGGTTAAACCTTTACACTGCAGCGGGAGTCCTCTCACGGGCTTTCCTATCGACACTCTGCTTTATCTAATCGTATCAGGGCGAAGCCCATGCTTTTCCTCCTAAATTGATGTTTCGCTGCTGCATGAACCGAGAAACAAAGCGTTATGCAACATCCGGGTTTCCTTGCAGCTCTCTTTTTCTTTGCACGCTGCGATAGATAGTGGCCCTATAGGGAAGTCCACGCGTCGTGAACATGTGTGCGGACGCTCAAAATTGTTCGCTCTCTGACCGCACAGCCATTGGCACATACTCAGTGCCCTAATATGGAGAGAGTTGCGTTGAAGAACAGCACATTCCCAGTGCTTTCTGGCGCACCTTGATACAGCGTTGGGCTGCTTCCCTTGAGGAACCGCTTTCAAGCGGGTTAAGTTCTGCCCAGTGTGGGAGAAGTGTCAAAGTTGATCTGATGGCACATATGGCTCGTAGAACTGACTCATCACGCAATTGGCTGGTCGGAATGGAGCCGGACTCCTCTTCCACTGCACTGCTAGTACAGCGAGCTTGATCTCGCTACGCGCGCAGCGCCGTCTATTGGCGTAGTTGTAAAGTCGTAGTCGTAAAGACTATCCCCGCTCAGCTCGGACGAGATTCCGCCCTGCATCTACGAAATCAAAAGGACATTTTTATAGGGCAGTGCTTAGGCGCCCCTTCTTGTGTGGGCGTCAGCGTGCCTCTGCCTCCCTGGTGCCGCCTCGGCGTAACCGAGTGAACAAGCAAAGCGAATAATAAAATAGAAAAGGCGGAGCGCAGTGGGCGATCAAAGACTGCGACAGCGAAGAGAGCGTGAGGAGGAAAGCGGAAGAAGCCCGCTTGAAGCACCATCAGATGGAACTCGCGACCAGTCATCCGCGGTGCCGGCCGTCCGGGGGAAAGAAAACATAGAACTAGCAAGCTCGCTTTTGTGCATAGCCGCCGCTGCCAGCGTTGGCGTAAGACAACGTTTCCGTATGCACCAGTTGCCGGGAAGCGGCAAATGTGTGGCCGGTCCATATATAGCACCGCGCGTAGCAGCACGGCCAGTTGGCACATTGATCAATCCGATGCCTCAGTATATTGCGAAATAAAAACAAGTATCGAGCTGCTCTCATATTTCACGTTAGAGAGTACTGTAAATCACCGCAATATCTTTTGCGTCAGTGATTTCATTGCGGAACTGTACCAGTGCCAATCACCTATATTTACCGACGTTTGCGTCAAACATATTCGAGAGCGGAACCTACCTACTAGCACATAGCCAATGACCCAAGTCGTTTTAGAGAGGTGTATGGAAAAGCAGCACAAACCGAGTGGTACAAATACCGTGAGTCTAATCAACGTGACGCAGAATGACTGAACAGCCATATATATAGCCCGTAGCCCATCCTCAGTTCGCTTGTCAGCGTCAAAAACGTACTTTTAAAAGTGAGGCGTAGTAGGTTCACAGTGCCATCCTCCCAGGTAAATAAGTTGGACGGGCCAACGCTTCCGATCCGTACTCTCTCAGCACAGAAGCCCTAGGCTTTGCGCAATCGACCAGAGACACAGTTTTCTCAGAAAATCGCTAAGCAAACAAACAAAAAAACAACTAACAAACAGGCAGACAGACAGACACGAACTTAGACACAGGAAAGGGCGTTAAGTACCCCAAGATTCTTAATCGCTTGACAGTACATATGCAAAGACTAGGTTCTTACCAGAGCCCACTGTGAAGCGAGTTGTGTCAGGGCTGCTTCCTTCAAACAAGTAGAAGCTAGCCGTTTGTCTGAAAAAGAAAGCAATAACTAGAATAATGTGTACATTGACATTGTAAATGATAGAATAATGGGCGAAACAGCCATAACGAAACACGTAAATTGTTACGTTTTCTTATCAGTGTACTTTATTCTATGTGGCGGTACTATATTCCGAGTCTCATTCTGGGAATTCGAACCCCAGTCTTTCTGAAATCGAACTTTAGCATCGCGCATAGTGTTCGAGCGGTATTAGAGGGAATATGATACAGAAGAGGCAGCCTGCACGTGTAACACACGCTTGGAGCTACGGCCACTTTGTTGTCGTTTAAGGAACTAATGCAATCGGAAGCTGCGTTTCAGGAATGCATGAATTGCCATATCGAATATTGCATAGAACATGATTACGGCATGCATTTACTGCAAGAAGATTTACACCGCATAAGTTCGTAGTAACCGTGATCGCAGGCTCAGTGTGCATATAATGATGTTAGCATTCTACGGGAACAGGTGTGAAATTATTATTATGTGTTTAATTCAACATGAAGCATTAAAAAGGCATGTTGAGGAAGCAACGGAACGTACATTGGCAGGTATATACCTGCTTGTGATTGTGATCTAGTGGCATCGGTCACCCAAACGTCACTTCCCACAAAAATCAAATAGCTGCGTCTTCCGTCAGGACATTCTGCAGCTGAGGAGACCCTTCTGGGCCACTTGTTCCTTGACGTGGGCTTCGCGACTCCTTACTCATTACGGATCGCAATGGCCTACATTCGTACGCACGAAAATGGTGTGTGCGAGGAAACAATCTCCCACCTTAACTCTCAGTGTTCCCGCTTCAGTGCACCCAGGAACTAACTTTCAAGGTTGTTAGATATTCTTGACAAACTCTCTTTGTCGCAGGATAGGTTCCTGGGATACTGGTCGAGACTGTACTCAGTACAGAAGGTTTTGAAAGCGTTGTTGCATTTTTTACCGGGGAACTAATCTCAGAGACAGACTTTAAGCAGTGCCGTATGCTGCTTTCCTTTTTCCCCGGTCTTTTTTCTGTTCTTTTTTTGAACTATCTTTGTTCTATTATCTTTCATTCCCCTAACCCCTAGTTTCCAGCACAGGGTAGCCAGCCAGTCTGACAACTAGTTAACTTCCTTGTCATTCCTTCTATTCCTGCTTCTTTCTTTCTCAAACCCTTCTACAGGAAGTCAGATCACTCACTTCGGTTTGCCGTCGTGCCCACCCAGCAGCCAAACGTATTCCCCCTTCTTTTCTTCGGGTAGCAGCCACATTCTCCTCGCCGTCAGACATTCGTATATACGGTCGTTGTCACTATCCGATACCGCCACGGCAAATGGGAAGTTCTCGAAGATCTGCGCACAAGACAATGATACGTGTGTGTGTTTTAATTATTCTAGGAAGTATCCTGAACAAAGCTGTTCTGCCATAGCTTAATAAATACGCTTTCTGCACAAGATCAAAACGAAATACAGCAAGGACAGCTTTCTTAGTTTCACGCCATGACATGCTTAAGCTGTCCTTGTGTGTATTACCGCGCTATTCAATTAGGAAGAACTGTGAGAGAAGCTAATGGGCTGTATTTCACGCAAGATCCAAACTGCATAAAGCAAAACAAAACCAATTATTGCGAGAAGCAGATCTTTCAGGTTCTCCATTATAATGAGCTTTATAAAATTGATTTTCGACTCTTCACCCCATGAGTCAATGATTCCGTAGTCGCTCATAATTCTGGCTATTTCAGAACTTTTCGGCTTCTGCCACAAAGTTGACAGCCACACTTTAATGGGTGCTACGTACCTCAAAGAAAATTAGGGTACGGTTCGTCGGAATGAGCATTTCTCTTGTTCGTAATTTGGAAAAGAAATAGCCAAATGGCCTTTCTTTTCTGTCCATCATGACTTAAAGCCTTTATTATCATAGATATTGAGGAAAAGGCTCACAGCAAGTTTCAGCGCAATATATTTTTTGGGGGATTCCTGGCTACGTACTCGTCACGTTGGGCCTATTACAGCAAAATTGTCGCGCTTGCGTTTGTCTCTTTTATGCGTCTGGTCCAAGTCTCCTCCGCTAGGCACTTGAAAAAATGTCGACAAGCAGCAGAACTCGACCCTTGCAAAGTATTTGGAAGTTCCTGCAGAACACTGTGCGACCAGCACGTGCGTCAATACTTACCTTGAAGTTGTCTGGGACATCGCTGGTTTCCTGAGCTGCTGCGAGCGACAGCTGCCAATAAATTACGAGGACAACCGACAACCTAACGCACTTCATGTTATTTTCTCAATGTTGGGCATACTGAAGGCAAACTGCAACAGAGCTTCTCTTTTATTCCCCCAGTTGTAGCCTGCGAGAACCGCAGACATGGAGGCGTATTGTTCATTTTTGCAGAAAATTACATATGTGATTGGCATGCCGGTATTTCAGTCCTTATTTGAAAGGAAATCCAATTTGTCGTGTTATCACAGAATCCAACGTACCATAATTAGGTAGGTCGTAAGGAAATTTCAGTGTAGTGTCACTTCGAAGCCCTTATCCCATTGCGACGTAGCTTATAAAAGGTTGAATGCCTGAACTGGTGAATAAATACCGGGTAGTAGTGTTTCAATGCATATGTATTCTAAATCTTATATTGTTATGCCTAACAGGGTAGCATGATAAAAAAAGAACCAAACGTGCCTCTTAGAACACCTTGCATGCGGTTAAAAAGTAATCTAGTTTAGACTAATGACAGATTCGAACACAACACTACTGCTTAACTACATAAAGAGTTGCTTTTCCACACAACCTATCATACCGGACAGCTCACTTATACCGGTGTCCATACCGGCAGCGTATTGCTTCCGCCAGAGTGACGTGTACTTCGCGGTTGATTGCTCAGATAAAGAAAGGGGTTTGTCACAGCTGTAATGAAACAGTGATTTTCCGCGCCACGCTCGTTGCTGTAAAAACGAGTGGTTATGACAAGAAGTGGATATGGCAATACTACAAAAAGATATACTCATATCAAAAACATTCCCAGCGTCGAATTTAATTACAGGCTAAATTTGATACGAGCGACATGGTCGCCAGAAAAATTCATAGTAGTAGCAAGGAATTCGTGCAAATACAGCGGGTGCGTTCAAAGATGTGAAGGCACCTGTAGCTTGCCCTAAATGCGTTTTATTTTATTTTTACACCGGCGGATAAGTATTACTAGCTGCGTGTTCATGATATTTTTTTCTTAAATTGGCAGGTAGTCTATTCTTCTTTTGTACACATTTCTATGCAGCGAAAGATCCGTGGCTGGAGCCTGTGTCCCTGTATTACTGCGCTAAGTAGTCCGAACCTTTCGCTAGAGGTTTCGGTTCTCGGTTTCGGTTTTCGGTTGCACCAGCACATTCCGCAAATGGGCGTTTTCTATGGCTGCTTTCGTGCATGCATGTCGTAGATATATATTGGCCGTGTTAAAGGACTGTAAAGATTAATGTTGCATATGTATATAGCATCATATGTATGTAAAGCTGATATATATGTGTTAAGTATTTATACTAAAAGATTAGTTGTTTCGCGAACAACTATAATCTTTAAGAAATCGTCGTTGTAGCTACATACGAACTCAACTTCAGATGAACTCTCACTGCAATATATACTTTTTCTGATACTTTTGGAAAATCCCTCCGACTACGCGCTTTGCCGCGCGCTCTATATATACGATGCACGGCATGCAGTTCTGCGACATACGATGCGATGTGTTTCATGGCAAGGAGCAGTGTGAACGTCTTTTTGATTCAAGCTTTCTTTGTAGATGATTGCAGCATTCCAGAGTTATTCATAACTACTCCCGCAACTCTTATGTGGGTCATCAAAATGCAGATGTACTGCAACCATCACGGATGCTCAGCAACTATATATACGCTGCTAAGCGCAAGTTTCCGGGTTAGATCACTGCGGCCAAATTACCATGTATCCAACATGTAAAAGCGCCCGTACATTAAATTTTGGTGCACGTCAAAGAAATCATTTGTTTGTGTATTTTTCACGCCTACTTGCTTAAGCCTAAGGGGAAGCTTTCAAAATTATAAGAAAAAAAAAGTGGCACATATCGTTCCAGGTTTGTGCTCTACGCTGTTTCCTGGGATCATACTGCGGTTTTGGAACGTAAAACCTCGCAGTCAATTATTTCATACGTAACATGATTAGTAAAAGCATTGAGGCAGAAGCCCAAGCACAAAACGCAATGTATCGGAGGCTTCTGCGACCGTGCCCGCCTTCACAGTGGCCCTTCCATTCCACTCATCTCAATATCACTCGCATCACTCTGGCTGCTCGTATCTGATACGAGTGAAATTTCATTCCTGTCACGGCTTGCGTCAATGATGCCCGTCAAGATGCCAGAATTCCTCCTCGATCCTCTGAATATGAGAACATGCCCTAAGTCTGTCGTTACAAAATTGACCCTTTCCTGTAGTAACTTTTGGATGGCTGCAAGGGTGAATGCGTTATTGTTAGCGTCTAAATAAACTTTCGCTTGGCCCCAAATCAGTTCCGTCGGATTGGACTCAAAGTGCTATGGAGGAAGCTTCGCCAGAGAGGGACCGTTAGCCTTATTAACCTCAACCACGCTGTAGGCCGTAAACATCTTGTCACATAAACAGGGGGCTGAATCTTCGTCAAGTGAGCTAGTTTTCACTTTTTGTTCAGGCCTCCCTCCATTCTTTATGGAAAAATAAACTTCATTCATTCATTCAAATACCTTTATTCAGTGCCCTGCGATTTGGTGGGGTGGGCCGGGACCACGCCTAGGTTTCAGCAAAGGGTTTTTGGCCCTTGACAGCTTCCTCGGCTCGCTGGACGGCCCAGAGTTGGTGCTGTAGGTCCGAGCTCAGCAACGCAGACTCCCAGCGCACGCGGAGCCTGTCGCTGCTTGAGGCTGCATCACCGTTACCCTGGATTACAGCCGTACATTCCCATAGGATATGCTTCAGGGTGGCTCTAGAGATGCAATGTCTGCACTTGTTCGTTGGGTACAAATCTAGGTATATTAGGTGCATAATAGCTGGACTCAGATATGATCTGGTCTGTAACTGCCGCCATACTCTGATTTGATTTCATTTTTTCGATTCTAACTGGCACTGGCGCTGCACGTAACTTCAGTGTTTGAAGACTAGCCATGGGTGAAAGTCCACGTCAAGCCTGCGGCTTATTATAACGAAATCAAGCCGCCAGCAAATGGACGCCTTCTGTTATGCAGCCCCTTATTTCAGCAGCGTCCCGTAAACACCAGACTACCAAATTGAGTAATATCAACCCCACAAAACGCACGCTCAGCACGCTTCGCCTAGGCTCGGAATCATGGGCTCGTAAACAAACCATTTTATGAGTCCCCTCGTCTCAGGTCGTATTGAATATACCGTGGTTCTGACAGCGTTTGCGATTTTCAAAGCTCGTACGGATAGCGGAAGTGATAAAATCACACGCAGTTTTCCCGACGACTAGGCTTTTTTGATTGACATCGAGCATCACAGCGCGCTTGCATAGTCCGTTGTCAATCGCGTCGCCTAAACGCCGCGACGACTTCCCGGCGATAGCATGTCATATACACACAGTGTGCACGTAAGATAGACTACACTTACCGTGGACAATTTATTATATACAACAAATGACGAACAACCGTCCTGCTTTCGCTGCGACGTAAGATCGCCGATACACGATCTCCCTTGGATGCCTTTGTTCCTGCCCGCTGGACAGACCGCCCTTCTCCGGTTCTGTGCTCTTGCACGATGTTGTGCGCACGAGGCGGGGCAACTCCGAATGACAAAGTAGAGCGCTGACTCCCCTTTCCTTTGCACTGTGGCTGCCTGTGCTATATTTCTGTTAACTGATACCAAGCGCATTGGCATTAGGCACGAACATTGCCACCAGTGAGATTCTCTCAGCAGCTGGCAAGTCAAGCTCAACTGTCCAGAGATACTCTCGGCCCACGTACAATGACTCAGTGTTGCGTTTCACTGCTTTAAAGAGCTTATTTTGGCTTCGATGAAGGTCACCTGCATCTTGGCGTCAGCCAACACTTTGCTTTTTGAGCTCAATATCTTTCAAAGAAGAGGTGGCACAGTTATTTTCCCGATCATTCAAAAATGCGAGGCCCCTTTTCTGCTCTCTTCCTTGTTTTGAGGCGCGTTCATCTTCTCGGTCAGTTGTAAAGTCAACGTGAAATTTTTGGGACTCCCTAGGAACCGCAAAAAACATCCGAAAAATCAGGCAGTCCGAAAAAATGAATGCATGACTTTTACTGCCCTTAAGGGCTCAGATCACCACAGGCACGTCCGAAAAAGCTCTGAAGGCCTGCCACTACATTTATTAGGCCTATCGGTGCTCGTACTATGACCGGACGGCGTGTGTAAGCGTGTATAATTAGGGAATACGTACTGTGTCCCGTTACAATTGAGTTAGTGGGGAGTTAGTACAACTTAATTAGAGTCCAGTGAAGTAGCGCAGGTTGCCTCGCGCCACCGTGCTATCCTACGTGGGGATCGGCACGTCTAGCCTACCGGCCTTGTCGCGGGCGTGCTGGAGGGCCGGAAATTGGCCTTGACGGCTTGTGCTATGCAGAAGCAGATTCCACTCGGTCTTGCTGCTAGTCGGTCCGAGCCATCCGCAATCCCAGGCACATGCTTTAACGTAGCGGTCTGCCCGCAAGCGGTGCAGGCGGCGTCAGGGAATTTGTGTGGACACATTTCATTTAAATATGGTAATGACGAATACGAATGGGTTTGTAGTAAGCTAAGTGAGACTGCCTGTGCTCTGTTTAGTTTGCGCCTCCCACTATTGTTAAGCGTCCCCACAATACTTCACGTATGCTTCATCGCGTAACACTTCTAAATTGAGGCGAAGCTCTCTTTCGGGAACCGGCATTATCCAACGCACCACGCTTTTTAAGCTTCGAAGTCAATCGCAAGGATTACAGAGGCGCAGTCAGCGCCATTGCTGACAGCAGCGAATTCTTTCAATGAAAAACGCAGCACCAACGGCAGGAACCTTAATAGCGAACGACTAAGCAGCTGGGCCTCGCGTTGCCACAGTGGTAGTTACGGTTGTAAAAGGATCTGCATGCGCATAAGCGCCGGTTCGAAGCGGCGAAGTGAAAACGGTGGTGTTCACTTTCATTAATGCCGTTTCGGACTTGCGGCCGCAGTAACAAGTCCGGAAATCGGACTGCGAAGAGTTCTTGCGTCCGAAATTTCAGACTTTCCTAGACTTTCCAGACTTTCCTAGACTTTCCAGACTTTCAGACTCCTTGGGGTACGTGGTGGTACCGCGAAGCCATCCGCATTATCGGGCACGTCCTAAAAACCGCACGTCCAGAAAATCGGTCGTCGACTGTACGCTCGTAACTCCTGCAGCCGACTACACGACGTCAAACACAATTGGTCACGATTCGTCGATTTTACTCGAGCCAACAATTGGCCGACTTTCGTTCTCTCTAAAAAATGAGACTAATTTTCCCTGATAGAAGCCGAAATCCCCTGAGTTTTCCGAGAGTATTTCTAGATTATCCAATCACCCGCGCAATTCCCGGTTTTCCCGGGTTGTACATGCCCTGATTAAAACAAAGCACTCTTCTTGACACCTCAACACGTTCATACGCTCAACACGCGACTTAAATTTATCGCAACGAAGGCCAAAAAATGAATACTAAAATTACCAATAACAAAATCTGCTCTCAATAATGTCGTGTTCGCAAACGCATGCTTTTCGACGCCCTGGAGCGGATCACCCATTCTTGGATCTATGCGTTGTTCAACTGCAAACCAAGAACAAAACGGATTTGCCTGTAGCACCTATAATAGCTGTGACTTTCGACACGATGTCTCCAAACACTCGGAGAGCGGCGCTGTCATTGACCGTAGTGTGAGCTCTGTCTTCGCTCGCTAGGCATTCTCCTTTTTTCCCCTAGGAAGGGAGTAGCCATTGAAGCAGACTTTTGAACATACCCGACGCATTGCTGCCTTCCTCTGCTTACTACGCCTTCACATAACTAAGAACACGCGGTATCTGCGGCGTGCAAACTTCTGTGAAATTCTGTCTTTCTGGAACGACGTACGTCACGCCTATTCTAGATTGGCACAACCGCCTAAGCTTCGTAGTTAGCCCACTCTGTTTATTCCTAACGTCCTAGCGGATGGCACGCTTGACCCAGATCGTATCACTGCCCGAGCCCGACTTTATCGGCTTGAGCCTGCTTTGTTTACCCTCGGCGCCCAGTTACTCGTGTTACTCGTGCTCCCAGTTACGCTGCCCTCTCGTCGCAGCGATATCGTTCCGGCCGGTAAAATTAAGCTCGCCTCGTGGTCATCGCTAGATGTCTGTACCTCTCATAGAACATGAGTGCTCCGACATCACCTGCGCTAGCCGTCTCGCTCTGAGGTCTTTCGCTGCCATCGAAAACAAAACGGGCACTGTCGTCCACTGTTTCTAAAGCAGACTCGCTAGACGGCGACACAACATTGTGTTCGCGCTCTTTACACAGCGTGTCCACCAATGGCACCACAACATTTTTCCTACGCATCCTGAGCTACTAGGCATCCGAATACGTGGTCTCTCCTCGCCAAGCTCAGCATTGTCGCTATGTACTTGGCTTTCGCAGTTGGCGTGACTTATAGCTTCAAATTGCCTCAATAAAGCCTTCTTGCCTCATCATAATCCCGATTTTCCAGATAAAGTATTTGTTCCAAAGCATTCGCGGCTTTAGGCTAGAGGAACGTGAATAACTTATTTTGTTAGAATTTTCCGATCAATCTCTTTCATCCTAAAAGCGTGCAATGGCTCTGCCTCTCACTCGCGCCTCTGCGCTTCCTCGCGTTTCTTTACCTCCAGCTTCCGCTCAGCAAACATCTCCCAATGCTGGTAAACTTCCTAGACCGTCACGTCCTCTGACTGTATCATGTCGAGGATCGTTTTCCTTGTTTTTGCGGAGCCGGCAGAAATGCCCCGCTCCTAGCAAATTTGAAGCAGGTCCTGAATTTCGAATCCCTCTATCGCGATCTCGTTCGTCGTGTTGCTTGCACACTAAATTTACCCTCACTTCAAGATAAAATTTACAGTTTAATAAAGATATATCATTAATTCATAGTCCCCCTCCCCCCCAAAAAAAGAACACTCTCCTAACATCTGCATGCCCTGGAGAGGTCTGGGGACATTAAAGCAAACATCAGGCACTGACCCAGCAAAAGTGGGTGGCACCGGCCGCTCTCGTAGCGGCCATCGAACGGTGTAGCGGGCGTCTTCGGGCCTCATATCTCGCAGCTTGCTATCCACTGTTGAGACTGGTTCGCCACTAAACATAGCTGCCATACACTATTGCAACTCGGAGCCGAGGACGACAGACGGGCTCTTTGAGCAGACACGAAGGAAAACTTTTAGAAGATACGTACAGATGTGTAGCAGCTATTAGCATACAAGTAGCTGTAAGAGCGCACAAATCCAACGGAATGGCTAGTGGCGACTCTATCTTCTAGCAATGGGCCGGTTCCACCTTAATTCCCATTGGCACTTCCATCGTCGGCAGTAACGTGGTGGTGCGGCTGCAGGCGTCACTGCCGTCGCATTCCCCTTCCGTCGCGGCAGCAATCTTGGTGCGACGCGTCACCGGATTGCACACTTCGTTGAACTTTGCAGGTTGTCAGCCGCAAGGGCAACTACTTCAGAAGAACGAGGGGGGCGGGGGAGCGCCCGTTGCCTCAATGATAGGCACGCAATGTGGCACAACACCAGTGTTACAGCTAGGGAGGCCTGTTTGCAGACTTCTTTCTATTGCCTCTTTCTCTCCTTTTGGGCGGTTCTGTTCTTTGTCTCCATACTCGATATATCTTGGTATGCTTTTATCATCCTGATAAGATTTTAGATGGCGCTATTAGATTAACATTAGTTCCATCATGTGCAACATATATGCAGCAAGTATTTTTTTCACCTCGGAATAGTGAATGCGAAACGTCACTGCCCTAAAGCTAGACTTAGCTGAAATAGCTAGATTTAGAGCTAGCTTTTGAAAAAGAGCTAGAAAATGTAGTCGTAGCTAAATGAATTTTTTGTAACTAGTTGAGGCTGAAAGTAACTAGATCTACCTACACAAAAGCTAAATTGGTAACACTGAGCTGCGTCTGTGCTATGTCCTACCATTATGCTTCTGTCTCCCTTCTAGGTCTCCAGTTACCACACTACGGGCCGCTCAACAGCTATATTGGCAGAGAGAGAGAAAGAGTAATATAGGAAGGCAAGGATGTTAACTAGTCAATAGTCCGGTTGGCCGCCCTACGCTGGGGGAAGGGAGAAGGGGAAGCGAGATAAGGGAGAGAGAAGGTGTAGATACGTGTACGGACAGCACTTGAGTTAAAGCTGCTCGCGCAAACCAGAAGTCCTGAGAAAGCATAAAAGTGTCTTCCGTGCCTTCTGAGCCGATGATCGGTCGGGACGGTGGCAGAGCAGCACAGTCGGTGCACCGGAGCAATACAGAGGGGATCGGCGGGCAGCAGACTTCACAATCGACACTGTCCAATAATGCAATAATGACTGGTCGAATCTCGTTTTCTCCTCCGCTTGTGTCATGAGATGTGTTAGCTGAGAAAGGTCCCTTCTGGCCGCTGCTGACTAGATGCCTTGGCAGACTTCGCTTCGTATTGAGCTATAGGGTGCAATAATGGATGGATGGCTGCAATAATCGATAGGTGGATGGATGGATGGCTGGATGGATGGATGGATGGATGGATGGATGGATGGATGGATGGATGGATGGATGGATGGATGGATGGATGGATGGATGGATGGATGGATGGATGGATGGATGGATGGATGTTATGAGCGCCCTCTTTGGCACGGGGTGGTGGATTGCACCACCAAGCTATGCGCGATGGAGCAGAGCCGCCACCTAGCGGGCACAGGCGGAAGCCCAGATATTGTGGATTGTTGCTTGCGTCGTCTGCTAGCGCTACATATTTACATGTGTGTGTGTGAGGGGGGGATGCTTATCTTTAAGGAGTGTTTATTCCATCATTGTACCAGAGCCAGAAATGTTTCTCTGCATGTTTCACGATCTACAGAAGACATTAGGCATGGGTTATCGTCTTTTCGGTGTAGTAGGATCAATTACGGCACGTTGCCGTGTGGGCGATATATTACCGTCGCATCCTACACTCTTAAGAAAAATTACACCCTTTTGCCACACAACAATAATCGTCAACTGTCTTGTCCGCATTTCCTGTCTTTAACGCACTGATCCCGGTACTCTTTAGTAACGAACGAAATGCGCGGTATTAGCATGACATAGCCTTCCCGACAGGAAAGTAGCGGGCGCGGCGTTTTCATGAAAGCAGGGCAGATAACGATTATTGTTGTTTGGCAGAGATTTGGGGTGTAACTTTGCCTAAGAGTGTAGGCCATGCACAATCATCTGAAGTTTATTGTGGCTTTGTGCTTCGAGTCCATCGCAAGAAGCACTTTGCCTTGTTTTAAATAAATTAAGTGGTGGCAGTAAAACATAAATGTTGCGTTTGAGGTACTCGTCAAGATGTCTTCATCCCACCGCAATATCTGTGATCCCAAGAAAAATACACGAGTGGCGTGAAGATCTCTGAGTAGCACAAAAACAATATCCCAAAAGGGCACTCATATCATATCGTATTATACGTTTTACACTAAATTACCAGCGTTCATATTCGCGATAATTTTATACCTCTCACATTGTTTTTTATGCTACCAAACTGATTTAGCTAGGGCTGGGGTTTCATTTTATGATGTGTTTATAGAAGCCATGCACTCTGCCTCAAACAATGTAACCTCACAAGTAAATCTTGGACTTTGTAGCTACATTCGCTGGTGCAAGCGGAAAGTTAAGGTGCAGTAATATACGAGAATCGTGTGTGACGTGATACTCTAAATACGCAGGATGTCACAATACAAGCTGGAACGCAGCTATAGCAATTTTTTATCGCTCTTCAGTGTGGCGTTCTTTGCTGTATTGAAGGCCGCGGTCATTAAAAAAAATCCAATATAGACATTTGTGTGTCAAAAACATAATCTGAGCACCAGAAACGCCGTATGAGGAACTCCTGTTAAATTTTGACCACCTAGCTTTCTTTAATCTAAACCCAACGGTGATTGGACGTAAGAAAATTACAGACAATGCGGGCGCGAAGCGCGGGATTTGATCCTCACACTCGTGATCAACAGCGCAACGCCATAGGCACTAAGACCCCTTGCTGCGTAAGAAGATCGACCATCATCAGCTGAAATAAAACGAACACATGATTTGAGCTCCTCAAATAAGTACAAATTTGTCTGTAAGTATCTTTGTGCTCAAATATAGTGTTTGGCTGCAGCTGCAATAAAAATATCATCTGAAGCAACCTGGTCTTCCTAGTGATGTACAGCCACAGTGGTCTGGCTTGCTAAACTGCGAGATTAAAGTGCGAGATCCTCACAGAATCAAATATTCATGAAATTGCGCAACTCAATTAGCAGAATAGGCGGCTCGAATGCGAAGCACACACAAGGTCTAACGAAGCGCCTAAACAGAGGCTGCGTGGCTACCTGCCAATGCACCGTTCAAGGACAGTGTGTGAATCTTAACGAGATATAGAAACATTCTACGCATTTCTTCCAAACACGTGGCGTTCGAGGGAACACATAGAAAGTTCACTGCTTCCAGCGCGGTTCATTGCCAGAAAATCATGCCAAAGCGTTCACAGCGATGCGTCTCCATTTTACTGCCTGCCGCCGACCGCCTATCAACACTAATGTGTTGACGGTGTTGCCACCTGCAGCTTGATCTCGCTGAGACTAGTGCACATTACGCAATTTGGATTTGGCTATTGTCAGTTGGTCAAGCTGATACATAATAAAATTGGTCGGAAGCACACAGCACGACTAGGCCGCAGTCTGGAGAACATGAGCGCAATCTAATGCTTAAGAAAGTCCGCATGCTTCGAGGTGCATCTTGTTTAGTGATGGTAGATGTACCTGTGGCCCACATTGTGAGGCTATCTGCATAAAGTTCGTGCTTGATGGTCTTTATCTGTCTCAATCGCATAGGCAATAAGCTTATCTGGAAGTTGAAGAGCATTGGTGATGTGACCTAGCCTTGCGGTGTCCCTTTTCATGGAGATGTTAATTTTTCCGAACAAGGATTTTCTAGTCCCAGGATTGCGCTCGTGTGCCTGAGGATATAGCGAATATAGCTGTAAATTCTTTCCCCGCAGTTGTAGAGATTGAGATAGTGAAAGATGATAACGCCGGACATGCTGTAAAAATGCTATTGTTCATCAAGGGCAAAGATAACTCACCTGATGTGTGGCTCAACGATCTCTTAATTTTGTTGCAGCAGCTGCTCTTGGGCAGACAGATGCGACCGCAAACGGAGCATTATGCATGCGAGGTATTCGTTGTCTTCGTGATACGGGGTGATGCGATTGGGTAACGTGTGTTCATAAAGTAAACCCTGCATGTAGGGAGGGATATGGAGCGAAGATTTTGCATCCATAGTAAAATATTTTTGCATGCACAATTGACCAGGACACAGTGAAGGGGGACACACCTTGTCAATTGTGCGCGGAAAAGTATTTTACTATGAATTCGTACCAACTCGCCCAACTATCAGTTCTGCTGCAAGATTTTGTATCGTTATTGGCTTGTTAGGTTTGCGGATCATTGTTACTTCGCCGTGTTTCCACTTCGGCGGAACTCGTCCTTTTGCCAAACATACGTTGACACATTGAAGGAGTGAGTCAAGCGTTGAGATGTTGATGGATCTTGTTATTTTTTTATCGTTTTCAGGAGCAGTGTTGCGGCTCACATAGCTCAAGGCTAGGTTAATTTGTCTTGAAGTGAAAGGTCAGTTCACTATTTGAGCAATCATTATATACACAAAATTTGGGTGTGCTGTTCTGTCGCGGTAAGTTACGAGAAGCTTCTTAGCTTCGTTTTTCATTTCGTCTGCCCCTGATGTTCGTGTATGAGGCGCTCTATATCCTATCCAGCGGCTGTCCAGTATCCCTTCATCACTACGAGCGTTTTGAGCACCGCACAGGTGCATTTGGTGCTTAGCGTGGGTGGTAAGTGATTGCATGCTTGGTGTTATTATTTTGCCCTAACTGTTCAGCGTAGTCTTTTGCTATTTAGTCATCTTTGCAATCTGGATCTTGAGTTGAAGATTATATTTGTTACATTTCCAGTATTTTACGTCTTCCCTGCAGGCCTCACAAAGATGCAGTAAGTGCGTAATAGCCGCAGGGATGTCGTGTGCGATCTGGATTGTTTTAATGTACATCGGGGCCATAGCCATAATACTCTTCGTCTAGCTTTTAGTACTGTTTTTAAGGTACTGTTGGTTGCTTCCCGGTGGAAAGGGTTCCAGTCCGTGATTTTTGCTTTTCCGATCCGTGCGGTGGTTTTGTGATGCGGGATGATTGTATCTACTATGAGGTAGCCATTGCGCAAAGTTACGTTGCTGCATCTCCACCGCTGAAGGCAACAAGATACCAACGGTCGTTCACATAAAGATGTTCGGCGTGAGAATAGAGGCGAATGGCTCGAACACCATCGCAGTCGCTAAGCTCACCACGAAGGCCGAGAACGCCACACGCCAACTGGCATCGCGGGCTCAAGGAGGACAACCGGCTTAGAGTGGCACAGGCCTTCGTAATAAGTCACTTCGTGTACATCGTGGTCATGCACAATTGAACCAAAGTGTAGAGGAACAAGCTAGAAACGCTCTTGCGCAAGGTCGCCAAGAGAGTCATGGACCTACCCACGCAGACGAGCACGGAGGCACTGGACACATTAGGCATGTACAACACGCTGAGCGTGATTGCGGAGGCAAATGAACGGCACAGATCACCAGGATGTCCGGTACAACTGCGTGCAGATGGATCTGACGAGAAATCGGCTTCGCGCTTCGGGAAATCGAGTGTTACAGCCACGGGCTAACACCCGACCAGAGGAAAAATATCAGGTCAGCCCCCCTGCCCAGGAATATGAACCAGGCGCACAACATCGACAGAAAACTTGTTAGAGCCAAAGCACTCCTCCGACAGGCCTCCGCCTCCGGAAAAGCAAGCTGCTTTACGGACGCAGCCAAATATCCTGGCAGAAGAGCATATGTAGCACCGGGGGTAAACAAAGATGACACAGTCATCAGCGCGTGCACGGTCCGCACTGATAGTCCGGAGGTGGCTGAGCAGGCGGCCATCAGCCTTGTACTACTAGAAGAAGGTATACTGCGACTATAAAAGGGCGATTCTCTCCCTCGGAAGGCGGAACGTATCCGCGACCGTCGGCAGAATACTTGATGCGCAACTCATCCCCCCACATTAAATCAACTGGTTCCCGACATACGTGGGACCATTGGAGAAGCCGCTCTCTAACTTCAAGGAGACGGCACACGAGGAGGAATGAGACCGAACTCACCGTGCCAGCCAGGACTCCCTCTCGGCAGGATGGGAGAGCGTCATTTACAATGGTCTCATCCAGAACTATCAGTTAGTTATGAGAACCATGCCGCTACCGCACAAAGCCCTCAATAAAGCAGAAGAAGTCACGTACAGGCAGCTTCAGACGGGCACCTACTTATGCCCGGCTTTCCTGCACAAAATCTTTCCTGACACTCACAATTCGTGTCGCTTCTGTAAAGCTATACCTAGCCTTGCTAACATGCTCTGGGGTTTCTTCTAAGCCCCCGGCTGGATGAAGCTTAGAGGACTGAGGATGCTGTCCATCGAGCCCGCTAAGCAGTGGAGGGGCATGACCTCTGTGTCCCCACGTGGGAGCCCGGCATAACTTTATTGAGGTACCTTGGTGCGCGCGAATAGCGCGCACCGAGGGACCTCAATAAAATTATTTATCTATCCATCCATCCATCTCCATTTGTGCTTCTTGATTCCGTGTATCAACATAATATCAAAGTTGGTGTTTCAAGACACGTTGTTTTCAATGCTGGGCATTGGGGGGACGCTATGGATGTTTAGAAGATCGTGCTGAGCCGCAATGTGTATATCTGTCCATTTCATTAAAGAAAATGCATAGCCCAATGTTATATCAGGTGCATTGAACACCGCTACGATACTCAGTTCGTTTCCCCTGGGTAACTTTTTTCATCGCGAAGAAATTTGCCGAGATGTTTTACGTGATCTCGCGGAGAGATGTAGATGTTGAGGACGCGAACCTTGTTGCTTCCTTAGTTAAGTTGCGAGTTAAAGCAGAATGCATTCGAAAGCATGCCGAATCAGATTATGCTGTTTCCGCTGCTTTTTGGAAATAATTACAGTTCTGATTTTCGCATCAGTGGAGTGATAATGGCGACCACTGATGTGAATTTTGTCGGTGTCGATTTCCCTAAGAGCGATGATGTCCGGTTCTAGTTGTGCACACAGATGTCTGTAGTTGTATCTTTTCCGTTCAAGAGAGTGGCAATTCCGCTGCGAAATCATCTTGTGTGGAAGCTGCTTGAGGTTCTGTAACTATTTCATCATAACGCTAATTTAGTGAGCACTGCAGGAGGAAGGTCTTGACAAGCAATCAGCAGTTAACCCTGTCCTGTGTTGACTGATTTTAACTCGCACCAGCGAACTCACTAATTTCGTCACTCCGCTTAATTTTCTGCGTCCTCGAGTGCTCTTCCCTTCTCATAGCACTCATCAATCATTCTGCAAAAGTAATCGTCCTACGTTATCTGCCCTAGGCATTACATGGAATTCATACCTACATTTCTTTTTCGCTCTTTCTTAACTTGAAAATTACCTATCCCCGTTTGTTCTGCGATATACGCCACTCTCTTTCTGTCTGAGAATGCAAAAATAGGCACAATTTATTGAGAATACTGATTTTACTGCCAAACTGGCTTATAGATGGGACGGAAATTCAAAATTGATGCTTTCTATTTATCGAAAAAGCCTGGATGATTCATCGCAATATTTTGTGTCAGCGCTTAACTGTGGCAAATCTTTTTTGAAGAAGTGCTTGCAAACACATGAGTCGCAGTGCATTGAGATATGTCTTGAATGCGCGCCGTTCTTGCTAATATTGATTTTCAACCAACTCACCAAATTTTACACTCTTTTCATTATGTATTTGAAAAAAAAAACGCCCAAGTTGACAGCTTATTCTAAACAATTTCAAAACAAAGTCAAGTAACGAAAATTATTATTCCAATTGCTATTTACGTCCTGCTTTAAAGAATGTTTCCATGATGGTAGATTCGAAAGAATAATTTGCAGGAATTTTCGGCGAGCTTCTTATCACTTTGCGCTCTGTACGTGGCATTAGCCCATTTAGCATCATTGGAGATAACGACTGACCAGTAAGGTGAAAGGACTCAACCGGTAAAACCTAAGCGCCAACTTGAATATTGTACATAAATTCATCTTTACTAGGCTCCAACAACGGGCGTACGGCGACGAACCATTCCCTCGTGTTCATTATGATGGCGACTGATGATGATTATGCTAGTACACACAACGGAGAAATTAACAAGAAGCAGGCAGTATACACACCGTGGCAAGAACAATCTCTTTGAGATGATTACGTGTGTTGACGTTGAATATGGTTTCCTGGCCTTTGCACACATTCTCAAGGGAGAATTGGCACATTGGGATTTGGCACATTGCGCAGCATGAATGCGGAAATCTGCATGCGCGCACCAGTTTCGTTTACACGAAAGACGTGGGGACGAAATGGGTACATTTAGAGCAATTAATTAACGGGGATCTTCACGAAAGCTTCACTTCGCATAGGTAATTTTTAGTTGCACTTATGCTTCTACGTTTAATCATCAATAATTTTTACTTTGGAGGCATTAGTTCATTACAAAGTGCAATTTCTAAATGATCATCACCTTGAAGTACGTCAACTTGTCCTTTTACCCCTTATTTTCCGTCTACCTAGGCCATGCTAACTTCAGGCAAATATTGTCAACAGCGTACCGTGAAGGGTGAGACGTATAAATGCATTGTATTGTAGCGTTACTAACGTATTAGATCGACAGTTGAAGTGTACAACAAATTAGCTTGAAAAAGTAGGACTATGCAACCAGCCCTTGAGAAAATTATATTTTAATGTTGCTATATTTTAATGTTGCTATCAAAACTTAAAGCAAGTGTACAACAAATTAGCTTGAGAAAGTAGGAGCATGCAACTAGCCTTCGAACGAAAAATTACCAGTGTTATGTCAAGAGACAGGAAGATAGCCGTGTAAGTCAGCGGGAAACGAGAGTAGCCGATATTGTAGTTGACATTAGGAGAAAAAAAAAGTTGGGCGCACCATGTTATGCGTGGAGAAGTTTGCCGAGTATATATTGACACGTGTACTTATCTTTGTCGGGCGACCACGTTTCGCCGCCTAACAAATGTAATCGCACAGCGCGGGACGCGCCTGCATGTATCCGAAGTTTCTGGAAATTTATAGATGCTTCTACCCGGCTGTCTGTTGTCGCCGAACCTTGTGTTATCTGATTTCATCGCGTCACGCGAATGGTGTAGAACTTTGTGGAAGGCATGCGGGTCCGAACGATTGGTCTGGAACATTCGACGACTGCTGTATAAAAGCCGACGCGCTTGACCCAGGGGGGGGCACTCCCCGGTTCCGGTGGCACAGGAAATTGGCGCCATCTCTGTAATGGGCGACGCAAAAATCCGTTTCCCTTGCACGGCCTCGTAGATCATCGCGCGCACGCGCGCCGATCCAGGTGGCCAAGCCCTTCCCCCCCGCTCAACTCCTCTCCCTACGCCCTCTCTCGTAATACCCTCTCAACTCCCTCTCCTTCGACTGTCTACACGCCCGCGCCGCCGTGCCATCCCCGCCGGCCCGGCTGCTGCTTATTCCGCTACGTAACGCTTTATTTTTGTTATCTACTGTCATCGAGATGCGTGCGCTGCTGTGCATTGACCGACGTGGCTAGTTTCGTCAGTTCTGTGGTCCTCGGTAGCTGTGTGCTTGTGCTCCGCGATGTTTCACCCGTTTCACGACTCGTACCGCTCGTGCATCGTGCAGTGGTGCACAAATACCTCAAAAACAAGTCCTGCAAGGTTGTTCCGTGTGCCTAAATACAACAGGTGAGCGCTCAGACCCAAGGACATCAGAAGGCGCATGTACACGAATACAGCCCTGTCCATTTGTGTACTCCATAAGGCTCCGGACGTCGTTGCGCCTTGATTGTGCTACACTTGCCTCTTCCCGGTAGAGAAAGCTGACAAATAGATGTTCCTCCTCAATGTCACCTGGTCTGTGACTTGTGTTTTTCTGTGCCAAGTCTCATTCTGCAACTTCAGTAACTTGCCCAGCTTTCCATACCGCCCTCAGTGCTTTTTCTGTGTATCACGTTCTACAAACCAACTAACAGCTGAAAAATTACTGTTAGTGTTTGTGTACTATCTCAGTAACCCCCGATGGGAAAACCGCGTGAACAACCTTCATGTGTAGGCATGATACGCTTTTTTTTCCTCTGGAAAGCATGAGCATTGCAAGTGTCCTACATGCAGATTTTTGCAGTGCGTGTTTATTATACAAGGGAGAGCCCAGTAGGTACGACTTAGTGCCTTAAGTGACGTAATTTTATTGCTAAGCATTGCATTCGGGTAGAAAGAAAAGCCGTGTTGGCCTGTTTTACCTGGTCTTTGATTGAGGAATAAGCCTTTCTGCGAATGTTTTCTATGTGCTGCTGCAAAAGCCGACTATCTTCTGTTCCCCTTGCCACCGTTACTCAAGTTGTGGCCAAGTGCAAAATAATGTGATAATGTGTGTTTCAGTTTTTAGTACAATGTTATTTTTTTCTGCCATGTATTTTTCAATTTGTTCAGCAGTAATGATCATGTCAAGCATTTCATATACTTTCGTGCAGATTTATAAGTAAGCTTTCTTTTGGTATGGCTCTCAATCAAACAATGTTAGCATTTTATTCTATCTTTCAGGTATTTTGCGTGTCATTGTTTTTGCCATTACTAGTGAGTTTTCCCTTTTTATAGTTGTCATGACTATGTCATACACGTCGTCCAATTTTGTGCAATATCTTAGTGCACATATCAGGAGCTCGTCTACATTTAGGTCTTGAGGACATTATGTAAAAATCTTGTTTTATATGTGTGTACATGAAATGGCCTTCGCGTTTTCTAGCACTTTCTTTTGTTATTTCACCATCTGTGAACTCTTGTCTTTAGTACTCTTGTATATGTCATGCACCTCTCACTTTTGCTCATTTTTTGAGCGTGTATCACACCACGTTGTAAGAAAAATCTCTTTTCGGAAACGAAGTCAATAAAGCGAGACTAAACATCTGTTGTGTTGGAAGTGGAATTTTTTTTATGTCCCGGCACATGCTGGTATAATATAAGTATGGGCAAGACTGCGTGCGTGCCAACGCATTGCCCACGGCGCACCACGCGCCAGCTCGCAAGCAATGCCAATGCGCGGCGTAGCGCGCGCATTGCTTGCGAGCTGGCGCGTGGCACGCGGTAAGAAGCGGGCTATAAAAAAGAAGAAAAAACGCGCCGCTTACGGGTAAAAACAAAAAAAGTGAGCGGCGCGCGCGGCATGGGGGAAAGGGGGAAAGAGAGTGGAGCGGGTCGGCATAATAAAAACAAAAAGGAAAGAAAAACGTTTGGGAGAGGAGGTGCCGCGCGGCTGCTGTTGCTGTTGCCATGACAACGTAAACAATCATGTGCGCCGCCATTTTGCTTAATGCGTCGCCCATTGGTTAGGGCCGTAACTGAAGGGGACCTTGGCGCTAGCGTCGAAAGAGCGTCTGCTCGAAAACGGCCAATGGGATGTATACGGAGTGTCCCCCCCCCCCTGCTTGACCCGCTGATCAGATTTTCGACGATCGCCGACTCTGTTCGCCGCTCTCGTTGTGCTTTAAGTGTAGCCTGTTTTGTGGGCACAGGTTCCCCCAATAAAAGCTAGTTTTGCCTTTCACAGTATTGCTACTGTGTTCTTTGTCGTCACGACCACGTGACATCTGGTGGAGGTGCTTTGCGTTCATGTACCGGACACCCCCCCAAAGCCGTGACCCAAGCCCTCACGCGGAAGACACCAACGTCGCCAAGAACCAGCGAGGTAGCCGCAGGCTGCAAGGACTGCCCACGGAGCACGGACTTTTGCCTGAGACGACTACGAAGATGGCCACCAAGTCCACCCCAATGGCAGCCCCAGCGTCCCCCGTCGTGCTGCAGCAGCCCAGGGAGCCTCCGACGTTCCGCGGTTCAACTTTCGAGGACCCGGAAAGCTGGCTTGAGACGTACGAGAGAGTCGCTACGTTTAAGAAGTGGAACAGCGACGACGAACTGCGTTATGTCTTCTTCGCATTGGAAGACGCGGCCAGGACGTGGTTCGAGAACCGAGAAGCCACCTTAACCACCTGGGAACTTTCCCGTAGCGGCTTCCTGCAAACATTTAAAAGCGTCATGCGAAAAGAGCGAGGCCAAGCTCTACTGGAGACCAGAGCGCAGCTGCCGAATGAGCCGATTGCGATCTTCATTGAGGAAATGAGCCGTCTGTTCCGCCACGCCGACCTAGAAATGTCCGGGGAGAAGAAAGTCCGCCTGCTGATGCGTGGTGTGAAGGAGGAACTTTTTGCGGGAATGGTACGAAGCCCACCGAAGACCGTCGACGAGTTTCTTCGCGAGGCCACAGCATCGAGAAGACACTCAAGGTGCGAAACCGGCAATTCGACCGCCGCACGAACTCGACAAACTACGCCGGAGTTCAGTCACTGGCCACCGACGACCTACGCGAGACTGTCCGAGCTGTCGCGCGGGAGGAGCTGCAAAAGCTGTTCCCATCATCACAGCCTCAAGTGGCTTCGATTGCCGACGCCGTGCGCGAGGAGTTCCAACAACAACATGGAGTAGCCCCTGAATCGCCGCAGCCTGAGCCCCAAGCGATGACCTACGCCGCCGTCGCACGCCGTCGAGGTCCCCCTTCGCGACCGCGCCTGGGCCCTGTCACGCCGCAGTTCCGTCGCCCGCCGCCGCTGCCGCCAGCACGACCACTCGTCGCCCAGCGCACCTACGCGAGGAAGACGGACATTTGGCGCGCTCCTGACCACCGCCCGCTCTGCTACCAATGCGGAGAAGCGGGTCACATCTACCGACGATGTGCATACCGGAAGATGGGACTGCGAGGTTTCGCCGTGAACGCTCCGCGCCCGCAGCAAGGTGAACGCCCCTGCGATATCGCCGACTACCTCGCCGCTACTCAGTGGAGCTCTCGACGACCGTCGCGTTCGCCATCACCAGGCCGCTACCTGTCGCCGCAGCGCAGCCCATGCACTGGCCCAGCCGGGGGCCGGTCAGCGAGCCGATATCCGGAAAACTAAAAGCAGAAACCGATGGAGGTGTGGTTGCTGTTCGTCGAACTGACGAAGATCCTCCGCCGCCGACGAAGACACCGAAGAAACTACCTCGACGACATAACGACACGCCGCCGTCCCGACGAAATCAGGAAGCCAAGCCTACACCGACGAAAGACGACTTGACGACGCGACGTTCCAACTTCAGTTCAACACGGCGCAGCCGTGATTCGACTCCAAGACCTAACTGTAACACACGACAAAGAACCACCGACCTCGACGTGCTTCTCGACGGCCACGCAGTCACCGCCTTAGTAGACACAGGAGCCGATTACTCCGTCATGAGTGGACCCATCGCCGCCCAGTTGAGGAAAGTTAAGACTTCATGGGAAGGCCCTCAAATTCGGACCGCTGGAGCACACCTGATTACGCCGACTGGGATCTGCACGGCAAGAATAACCATTCATGACCAGACTTACCCAGCACCTCCAGCAGATGTCACGTGGTCGTGACGTCAAAGAACACAGTAGCAATACTGTGAAAGGCAATACTGTGAACTCAAAGCAACAAAATCATTTCAAAGGATCGAAAAGCAGTTGATGACCTAAGAATAAGTGGTGAATAAAATAAAAAAATATTGCAAAGATAGGATAGAATCCATCTTTCGTCGTGCAGTCGACTCATACTTTGCTACTAAGCCCTGCGAATTTAAACCATTCTTTCAGTTCTTGTCCTTCGCATTTTACTACAAAAGCCCAGGTGGGCCACATTTCCGGACTCCCTTACTTTGGCGCACCTCATAATCAGATCGCGGTTTTTACACGATCTGATTTTTCTTCATCTAAGAGGATTGTTGCAATCTTATTCAGCCTTAACCTGATCACACAAGTTGCGCTGCGAATGCAAATACATGCACTCGACTCAGTGCCACAAGAGCGCATCAGCACTTCAAGGACACTTGTGGCGCAAGGGTTCTTGAACATCCTGGAAAATGTGTGCCTCCTACAACATGTGTCTTCTCACTGGATCGGGAAATGCCCACTGGATTGTTTCTATCCACCCCCCCTCAACCGCACTACACGGCATTCTTAAAGGTCTGCTGATTCTACCGCGATGTAAATTAAACTACATGAACTTAGCCGCTTGAAGAAAGCTGCTTTCTGTCCTCCGCCGCACGCATCCTCTCAACGCGCTGCATTTAAGCCATCTGCTTTGCCGTATAGCTGCTTCCGAATTTCCCTCAAAAGAAGAGCATTAAAGTAATGTATTAAGGGAGTCATATTTTATTCGATCAAAGAGCATAGGGTGAACTAAAAAGAATCAAACAGGTGCAGATTCCCACACAAGGAATATAAAGGAAAACGGTGAGCGCGAAATATGAAACACAAAGGTGCCCACGTGATTACAGAGCTAGAATTCTAGCGTATATTTCAGAAGGAAATGAATTATAAGTAATTGTCCTCATTGTTGTACCTAATCTGCAGTGTGGGTAATGAGGAATACGGCAGCGGAGGCCTGTGGATTAATTGTGGTGAAATGGGGTTGCTTCACGCACTTATAACTCAATCCACATAAACGTTTGTGCATTTCGCACCATCGAAATTCGACAAATTAGGTCGAGAATCAAACGTGTGGCATTGGGCGCAACAACAGCATGACGTAGCCTTTGAGTCACTGTGGCAGGTCGACGTTGAGTACAAAAGTTCACACAAGGTGTAACGGAATAAAGAAGTTGTCTATTATCGTAGCAGAATGGGCAATAGATCGGATACATTGTCCAGGGTGGCTTGAAGAAACGTGTCGCGGAAGATATTACAATATTTAGACCATTAGGATTGAAGATCGCCGAAAGTTAGTTCGTTTGTGTTGAAGTGGACATATATAGGCTGATAGCAGAGACTACGACCTCTTCAGAAAATATTTGTACACGAGTGTTCAAGGCCTTCTAATGATGGGTATAACGAGGCTTAATGATGGGTATAACGAGGCGAGAAAAGCCTTTAAAACTGTCGCGTTGCAGAAATGGCTGTCGCTAGAATGAAATTATCTCAAAAAGGCTCACGCTAAGGATGGTGGTGGTGGTCTTCCTGCAGGGAGATGAAATTCTTTCGTTGATTATTGGCATGGTACAACCTTGAGAGAATGGAGGCGAGGATGAATTAAAGCTGTAATACTGTTGCACGTGTGAAGGCTTTATGGCAAAATTATTGACTTTACATGTCTGGAATCGAATACCAATTAATCGCAGTCTGTTTGACTACCCTTCTTTCAGCTAGAGCCCAGCATACGGTTGGCTTATTCGATAATTTACCAGAAAAAAAAACTGTGGCCTGCAAATGGAGATACTTTGTCACTGTGCTTGGTATTTCTTCCTATTGTGGCATACTAAGCAATTTCAAGGCTGAGCTTGTCGTCCTTAGTGCGCATAATGTCGAAGCAAAGTTGATTTCAGTATATTTCCTAATATGCGACTAAGTGGCTCTTTTCTTAGCTATGTCAGAAATTTATATGCCAACCATTAAAAAACACTCTAATAGACAAGTTGAGGCCGCAAGAATGTATGGTTGTCGGGGGCCTTACTTCTGAAATAAAAATTGAACGCTAAACTCTTTATTCGCTACGGAAGTTCGTCGCAGAGTTGCGCTTCTCCAATGGTGCTCAATATAGGGGTGAATGAATCCGTCAAAACAGCTCTAGTGTATAAACTGTTTTTTTCCAAGATTTATTAAAGAGTTGCATGGATGCCACCGGTGAAAATGTTCGAGTTGCAATCGGTCATTCGTAATACTCAGCCTGGTGGTAATAAGGTGAGTTCTTTTCTTCCTGCAAAAAGTAAAACGAGAACGGTTGACTTAATGGTCACTTTGCACACGTACATAACGTTAGCGAGTGAAGTAATATAACAACAATCTGACATGCTTGACTCCTTATACGGGGCATAATAAAAGACATAACCGCTTACAATTGCTACTTGTGGATGAGAAAAAGTTACAGGAATGTTTACGGTGTGAACGCGGGTTATTCCCAAGCGCATGTGTGCTATTCCCTTTTTGTGCGTTGTGCCTAAAATTTTTAAAAATGCCTTGATCGTGTGTGTAACCATTATTTTCTTATTGTAGGTTTTACGTCCGGTTTTACATTTTTGTCAAGTTAAAGCTTCCATTACAAAACGTGAGGTGTCACAGTAAGCTCACTGAGCGACCGAACACAGTTGTCCGCCTATATCGACAAGATTTTGTAGGGATGTGAATAGCCTGGGGGGGGGGGGGCCTTGACGGCCGTTACCGTTTACACAGAATGGGGTGGTTGATGTCGCCCCATGATGAGCCTCTTTTTGATCCATCGGTAGTAAGCGCAGGAGCCTTTCGTCATGTAAGCGGGCGCTGGTCAAGTGGTCGTTTCATGGGAAACACCCAAATAATTTATACCACCGTTTTCGCCGCAAGAATTTTCATCTAATCGAGTTAACATATCAGTTACAATTGCGCTTAAAAGACATAGTGCGGAATGGTGCCTTTTTGCTGCCTGTATATATATAAAATGCGCCTGGCCTCATGCTATTTTGATCTCATCTACAACCACGACAGCTCGTAGAGCTTAACTTCTTTAGGCTTGCTGCTTGTAGCAAGCATTTACGCATGTCTTCTGCAACTTTGCATGACATACGCTCGCAGTCCTTTACCAGCCTCCCAAAACATATAGTTTTATAGGTAATAGTCCAGTTGTGAGGATCATGAGCTGACGAATGTGCAGTAAGACTGCGTTAGGCCGCCACCCTTTCAAACATTTATTGCCGAACTCTGTCGAGTGAAGCTAGTTTAGCAGCACTCTTTGAGGAACTATCAGACATTGTTTGGGATATCAACGGCATTAGTGAGATTAGAGGAGCCGTTGAGGCTTATACATTGCTGAATAACGGACATGTCCTCTGCCATAGAGGTGTGTTAGATAAGAACAACTACGGGGTACGATTCCTAATCCATAAGGACATAGCGGGCAACTCTGACGGAATCTACAGCAGTAATGAAAGGGTAGCTATAGTCGTAATCAAATCTAATGACAGGTATAGATTAAAGGTAGTACAGGCCAACGCTCCAACATTCAGTCACGATGATGATTAAGTAGATCAGTTTTATGAAGATGTTGAATTAGCGATGAGACAAATTTAAACACAGTATACTGTAGTAAAGCAATGAAGGGGGCTAGTTGGTGAACGTTCATGGCTTTACTGCGCTTAGTTTTACACTGGTGATTTTAAGTGAAGAACAGGACGCGGACGTACGTAGCGCAAGCTACCAACTGTTTACTACTGTTAAAGAACGCGCTTATATACAAGGAGATATGGCGCAAGGGGGGGGGGGGGGGGGGGAGGGAGATCTAAAAAGACATGACAAGGTGACGACATGTGATCGCAGTTCGGGCCAGGCATACATTGTTCACTTGCAACCGTCGCCCTGGCAAACTCGACCTCAGCTTCGATAAGCGTGATGGACGGAGTGCTTACGCACATCTCTTTTTCTTTAGCTATCGCAAGTGCCTCCCATATTTCTCACTCCGTTTTTTTTTTGGATGTGCCAATGACTGTGGTGCATTCAAGTGGCGGAAAGCATTTGCATTGTTTGCAGTGTGCAACCAAGTTGGTAGGAGCTGTCAGAAACTCGTATGTGTATTTGTGGTCTCGTAACCTGCTGTGCACTGTATCAGTATACTGTAGTAATGGTCGACTTCAATGCAAAAGTGGGGAAAAAGCAGGCTGGTGAAAGGGCATTTGGTAACTACCGCGTTGATTCTAGGAACGCTAGAGTAGAGAAGATGCTAGCAGAATTCGCAGAAAGGAATAAGCTTTGAATAATGGACACTTTGTTTAGGAAGCGTAGCAACACAATGTGGACCTGCAAAAGCCATAATGGCGAAAGAAGACATGAAATTGATTTTATGCTTTCTGCTGATCCCAGCATAGGGCATAATGTAGAAGTGTAGAAGTTTAATGTAGGGTAAGGTGCAGTGATCATAGGTTAGTGAGGGCAAGTATTCACCTCAATGAGAAAAGAAAAAGAGTAAAATTAGTCAAGGAGAAACAGGTCAACCTAGAAGCAGTAAGCGCAAATTCAGGCTGTTACTTGCAAATAAACATGCAGCCGTAGAACAGAGAGATGAAGATGACGTAGAAGGAATGAATGACACCGTAACTAGGCTGGTTTAGCGGCAGCAATTGAAATGGGACGCAAGGCACCAACGCAACCAATAAGCAAGCTATCCCAAGTAACAAAGGACCTAATAAAGAAACGACAAAGAATGAAAATGTCCAACTCAAGACATAACAAAGAATTCGCAGAAGTGTCAAAACACATCACAAGGTGAAACTAGGTGATGTTCGTAACTATAACGTGAGAAAGACTAAACAAGCCGTAAAATATGGACCCAGCCTGAACTCAGTGAGGAGGAAACTTGGCATAGGACAAACCAAGATGTATGCACTGAAAGATGAGCAGGGTAATATCAGCAGCAATCTCAACAATATAGTAAAAGCAGCGGAAGAATTCTATGCTGACATGTACAGTACCCAGAGGAGTCAGGATACCTCAATTAGAAGCAGTAATGAAGAGGGTAAAGAAACCCCTCATATAGCTAACGATGAGGTCAGAAGGGCCTTGCTAGACATGAAACGAGGAAGAGCGGCAGAAGACGATGGAATAACAGCAGATTTAATCAAAGATGCAGGAAGCCTAATGATCGGAAAACTGGCGCTTTCTTATACTAAGTGTCTATTGACTGCGAGGGTCCCCAAGAACTGAAAGAATGCAAATATTCTACTAATCCACAAAATGAAACATGTTAAACAAGTAAAAAATAATAGGCCCATTAGCTTACTCCCTGTATTTTATAAAATATTTACCAAACTAATCTTCAATAGGATAAGGGCAGTACTGGACTTAAGCCAACAAAGGGAACAGGCTGGCTACAGGTAGGGTTACTCTAGACTGGATCACATCCATGTCATTAATCATCCTATCGAGAAATCAGAAAAGTACAATAAATCTCTCTATATGGCTTTCATAGATTTCCAAAAGGCATTTCATTTAGTAGAGTTACCAGCAATCATAGAGGTATAATGTAATCAAGGAGTACAGACCACTTACGTAAATACCTTGGAAAATATCTACAGAGGTTCCACAGCTACCTTAAGTCTACACAGGAAAAGCAGGAAGATACCTATAAAGAAAGGGGTCAGACAGGGAGGCATTATCTCTCCAATACTACTCACTGCGAGCTTGGAAAAAGTATTCACGCTCCTAAAGTGGAAAGGCTTAGGAGTAAGGATCGACAGCGAATACCTCGGCAATTTTCTGTTTGCCGATGACATTGTTCTATTCAGCAACAATTCAGGCGAATAACAACAAATGATTGAGGATATTAAAAGAGAGAGCGTGAGAGAGGGGTTGAAGATCATTATGCAGAAGACAAAGATAATTTTGAATAGCCAGGCAAGAGAACAAGACTTCACGATCACCATTCAACCTCTAGAGTCTGTGAAGGAGTACGTTTACCTAGGTCATTTAATCACAGGGAACCCTGATCACGAGAAGAAATTCATAGAAAATGAAAAATGGGCTGAATCGCATACGGCAGACATTGTCAGCTTTTGACTGGAAGCTTACCATTATCATTGAAAAGGAAGGTGTACAATCAGTGCATTTCGCCAGTGCTGACATGTGGGGCAGAGATTTCGGAGGCTTACAAAGAAGCCTGAGAACAAGTTAAGGACCGCGCAAAGAGTGATGAAGCGAAGATTACAAGGCAAAACATTAGGAGACAGAAAGAGAGCGTTTTAGACCAGAGAGCAAACGGGCATAGCCGGTATTCTAATTTACATAAAGAGAAAAAAACCGAGCTGGGCAGGTCATGTAATGCGCCAGTTAGATAACCGTTGGACCATTATGGTTACGAAATGGGTACCAAGACAAGAAAAACGCAGACGAGGAAAGCAAAAAACATGGTGGAGTGATAAAATTAGGAAATTTGCGGGTGCTAGTTACAGTGGGTTGGCGCAGAACAGGGGTAATCGGAAATTGCCGGGAAAGGCCGTCGTCCTGCAGTGGGCATAAAACATCTTGATGATGATTATGATGATGAATACATCCGCCTTAACCTGCCATTATTGAGCACAGGATAGCTAGACTTCACTTGTTAGATCAGACAGGGGGTTTGATCGATGAAACACTTACGAGAGGTGTTGGATCTATATTGTTCTATCCAATTATGCCATTAAAACCAATTACTCTTGTTAGCAAATATGATTTTTCACTAATTTTTATAATATTCATTTTTATACTGCGCAGGGTCAACATAAAATTTGAGCAAAAGCGCAATAAATTTCATCTCATCGGCTGTAATATAAGACAGGCAGACTTTGCCTTCTAAGTTGCCGTAAGTTGAGTTGCCATGAGTCTGAGAAATGTTCCGGGTATCCAGATAAACTGCCTTGTTCTCGCAAATGTTGTATATTGAATTTTTTATAAACAATGCTCCATACATGCAATGAAAAATGGAAAACATGCTAACATCGTCAATACTAAAACAAGAAATTGCTTTATATTATGAAGAGCAACAAGTGCTTGATATATGAAGGCTGGTGTGAAAGTGCTCAATAATAAATTTAATTCGTTGGTGGCATTTCCCCATTTTCCATATTACCTATTCCATGCTCCCACCCGTATTTCCAAACGTTAGCCAGCCCTCAGTAGAGTGAACAGGTAAGCCTAAACCTGCATGCTTCGTTAACGTGTGCTTCATCATTAGAACATACTGAGAAATCTGTCTTCGAAGCATCTGACTGCGTCAATGCGGATCTGACCCTAAATGCCCGTCTGTGTAGAAAAATGTGTACAAAACAATCTGTCGGCTCAACGTACATCACCATTCGGCTACTTCTTCTTCACTGCAAAGGTCGCCGTTGTAGAGTGGAGCGCCGACGCCACAATGCTTCATGAACTCATCCAAGCATTTTTGGGGCACCAAATCTTTGGTTGTTTCTTTCGTCCACATGGTACATTCTGAAACGGAAAGTAGTCTATGTTTTCTACCTGACCTGACTAATGTCCAAAATGTTACTCACGGAAAATAAAAAAAATCATTAGCGCGAAGCACACGGAACGTATAATAGGATATGGAGAGCACGAGTGCTAACTTATAATTGACATTACAGGGAAGCATTCCGCCACATGCCCTACAGTTGTGCATGCACGAAAAACAAAAACAATCACTAGTATTTTGATTGCAGCACATGTTTAAATATGTACCAGCTGACCCATACATGTGCCCTCTTATAGTTATGCACAGAACACTCACTGAGATATGAGCCATGAGTATCTGCTATCAAAGTACCAAACACACTCGCCTGACGCTCTGAGAACTTACATTTCAACACTTTCTATTCATACTGTGTGCCCATATTGCAGCGGCAGCTGTTTGAGTGCAACCTTGCGATGTTTTCAGCGCCATTCCTCGACTGAGCATAGAGGGTATCAAAAGGATTAGGAGATACAGATACGGCAGAGTCGTCGCAACTACCATAACATTTCGACGTGAGATATGCATATTGCTACGGATCAGTATTTGCGATGACGAAGAGGCGAGCAGTGTGAAGACCAAAAGCGTTACGTTTTGGACAAGTTGGTTGTACATGGTCCTTATTATAGTATTGCGCGCACAAAGACAGGACGTCGAACGAAGGGACCCACAACATGCGCAAACTTCAGCTGATTTTTATTGTGACAGTGACATATATATACGCTTCGACAATCAGAAAAATACAGGATGGCAATAAAACAAACCACGTGCAAAACTGCATAGCCACATGGGCCAGCAAAACCAACCCTTGTCACTGTTAATCCTTCTCACCATCCAGATACCTCACTTCCTTATCACTAATACAGCTCTGATCATGCCGAATAATTTCTCTGCCCTCGACTACCTCCCTGGTTAGCTTATTTATGTGAGAAAATAATATCGTGCATCTGTTAAACATACAATAAAAACCATTGCAGGACTTGCAGTGTTCTGCAATGTGGCCTTCGAACTTTGCGGCGATGTTCTGCTAGCCGCTCCTTTACACATGGGCTGGTTTGGCCGATATAAGAATTGCCGCACGGCAAGGGAACCCGATATACTTCACCTTCTTTGCATGCAGCGAACTTATTTTGACGCTTAATCATGCATTTTGGATTCTCATTCTTAATTGGGCAGCTTTTCAGCAATGTCTTTCAAGTTTTTGGGGAGCCGAGAATACGGCTTTGACGTCAGAGCCAGATCCTATCTTCTTGAGGTGATGTGAAATGTTATGGAAGTATGAAATGACAACCACTTTTTCTTTATTTCTGGCTTCTGTCCTCTTTGCTATTGCTGCGGCGCATTGATCTGCTTTCAATCTTGCCTCATTTCTCTTCTTGCGGTACATGCTGTCAGCGGCTGCTACAACAACCTGTTTCGGTAAACCTGCTTCTTTCAACCGCAATACTTGCGAGTGAAAACTTTGCTTGATTAGGTGATGACATGACTTTTCAAGCGCTTTCCATAAACATAATCGCGCAATATTTCTTTTAACCGCTTTTCTGTCTTTCTGTGTTTTTCTGCATTCGTGAAGCCATCTATCCTCCAGGAGCAAAGGCTCTGTTTGGTGGGTTTGACCTATCATCTGGTCATGCCAAAAGGATCTGCAAGATTTTAAGATCGGAATGGAGACGGCAGTTCCGGATCTACAGGGATGCCCTCCAGGCAAGGGTCTTCATGGTTGACCATCCAAAAATAGCGTGCCAGAAATGGAGGGAATTTTCTCGGCTGCTTGATAGCTCTATCGAAACTGTCTGGCACCAAAGATTATCGAATTTCAGAAGCTTAAGGCCGAAGAAGCGTTATCCCGCTACAGGAAAGCTTCACAACCCCGAAGAAATCAACCTGCCCGACAAGGTATGTCGCACGCTCAGCCTGGGTCCAATGTACGCCGTGGAGCCAAGGAAGAATGCACCTGAAATGCTGGCAGTAGTAAGACAAGTGTTGCAGCGTGCTCCCGTGGACTCAAGTGAAGCTTGCGTTTAACAAGGTGTAGATGGGCTGACGCGGTGTAATCAGCCAAACACTTGTGCATCAATTCCGCAAATAGCAAATGCCCTGAAAGCACAAAGACTGTGCTTACTACATTCCGACAAAGAAGGTGATTTTGCTGTTTTTATCCACAACCAGATCTTGTCCTAAGCCAAACTGGCAGTGGGAACTTTTTTCAACACAGCCGACTGTGCATTCATCCCGAAGGCAAAGTCCCGAGCAAAGAAGTTATGCAAACAGCTAGAAATTATCAGACTGGTACAGAGCACAAAGAAAAGCAAGAAAAGCGGCTTCGATATGTTTTTCACGGCTAAGACGCATAAGGTGGCATGCCCTTTACGCGTGATAGTGTCTGAAGAAGGTACGTGGCAAAGGTCCGTTGCAATGTTTTGCAAGCAAATTTAGAAAGATTGCAAATATACGACCCATTTAGGATTAAGCAATACGATGCGGTTGTTGATGCTCTCAGAGCAAACGATGGAAGGCAGCTGAATGCATTTGCAGTCGACATCAAAGATCTGTATTATTCGCTGCCACATGATGAACTACTTTCCTGTGTTGAGGAGTGTATATACCATTTAGGTGCGGTAGCCTTCCAAAATGCCTCGGGTATAAGTTCTGGGAGCTTTTTAGAATTGTTGACTGCGTATTTAGCGTCCATATTTGTAACCTTTGACAATCATATTTACCTGCAAGAACAAGGCATTCGTATCGGCTCCTGTATAGCTCCTTTACTAAGTGATTTAATTTTAGCCCAACGTGACAGGGTCATATCCACCCGCATTATTGACCACGGTGTTGTAAAAGTGTTTCGTTTCGTGGATAATCTTTTTACTTATTTTAGATAAAGCTTTTAAGGACACTCACGACAGATTGGAAATATTTTAACATGTTTTGAAAGGTGTCTAAAGCCTTTCAGTATAACCCATGAAATGCCTGAGCGCAATAGCATCATGTTCCTAGACATTAGAATTGTCTTTGAACCAAATCACCCTTGTTGGATGTATGAACCCAGAACAAAAAAGCCTCTACTTCCATTTTCATCTGCGCACTCAAAATTGGTTAATAAAATATTGCGTAATTATGTTTATCGAAAGCGCTTGAAAAGTCATGTCATTACCAAATGAAGCAAAGTTTTCACTCGCAAGCATTGCGGTTGAAAGAGGCAGGTTTACCCAAACAGGCTGACGTAGCAGTCGCTGAAAGCATGCACCCCAAAACAAAGAATGAGGCAAGATTGAAAACAGATCAATGCGCCGCTGCAATGGCAAAGAAGACAGAAGCCAGAAGAAAAGAAAAGTGGTTGTCATTCCATACTTCAATAAAATTGCACATCACCTCAAGAAGATAGGATCTCGCTCTGACGTCAAAGTCGTGTTCTTGGCTCCCCAAAAACGTGAAAGACCTTCCAGGAGAAGCTGCCCAATTAAGAATGAGAAACCAAAATGCATGATTAAGCATCAAAATAAGTTCGCTGCGCGCAAAGAAGGTGTAATGTACTAAAGATAGAGTAAATGAATAACAGTGACGAGGGTTGGTTTCCCCGGCACATGTGGCTATGCAGTTTTGCACCTGGTTTGTTTGTTTTCTTTCCATCCCGTTTTTTCTGATTGTGGAAGTTTATATCTGTATGTCGCTCTCACAATAAAAGCCAGTTGAAGTTTGCGCATGTTGTGTGTCCCTTTTTCGTTCGACGCCCTGTCTTTGTGCGCGCAATAGTGCGCGCAATAGAACCTGTGTGAAGACGACGACGACGATTTGGAGGCTAGCGCGGGCTTCTGCCTCTTGGCCAAGTGCGGCGCATTTCCTTGTAAATATATTCGTATATTGCTTTTCGTCTGCGTCTTCCTACGTAACATATCTGGTGGAGGTGTGCGTTTCTGTACCTCGTCACGGAGCTTCGCAGTGGACGGTACGTCGAGCATTCCTTCATGGCTGCCGGCCACGACAACGCGACTCAGCCGCCTCCAACACCTGCTGCCACTTCGACGACCTACATCGCTCGCCCCACTCCCCGTGATCCTGGCATATTCTCGGGCAGAAATAGGGAAGACGTAGAGGACTGGATCAGCCTGTACGAACACGTAAGCCGCAATAACCAGTGGGACCCTACTATCATGCTCGCCAAAGTAGTCTTTTACCTCGGTGGCACACCTCGAGGCGTTATCCGGCCGTATGCAGACATCAACGAGCCCTACGTCACGTACATTCAGGACGTCTTGGCTCTCTGTCGCAAAGTTGACGCACACATGACTAAGTCAGACAAGGTTTCTCACATCCTCAAAGGCATTGCCGATGAAGCCTTCAACTTGCTCGTCTTCAACAAGGTGGCGACGGCGGATACAGTGCCACCGCCTGGAACTCGCTAAAATCCGACGTATCGACCAGCAGTTTGCCCGTCTGCCCAACACCCCAGCGACATCTTCCTGTGCCGATGCTCCTCGTCCGAACAACACTGGCGATGTTACCACGATCGCCCGACGTGAGACAGAGGTCGCCTATCCGGCTGACTTCGACTGCAGCTCCTCCAACGCACCTGCATTCACGGTTTCCCTGATCCAGGGAGTTTTCCGCCAGGAGCTCGAAAACATGGGTCTTCAAACCATCTGCTCGGCCCATCGCCCTGATACCTACCCGGCTTCTTCGATTCCACCCCGTCCTGCATCTTATTACCCATCACGTTTCCGCGACCCATCTGAATGGCGCACTGTTGACAAGCCCAATTGTTTTCACTGCCGTCGAATCTGGCACATTTCTCGGCACTGTCACAGTCGCTGAAGTTGCCCGACCCGGTCTACTTATACTGCCTACTCTCGCCCCCCATGTATCCCTTCTCGTCCCTATGCCGCACGCTCCGATAATGCCGCCACTGATTCTCCTGGGCCGAACCGCCCCTATTCTCATTCGCCTACGCCCCAACTATGACAATCTCGCTCTCCCCAGCTCCGTCGGTCCTTTTCGCCGACTCCCTTCGGACGCCGCTCCTAGCCGGAAAACTAGACGATGCAACGCCTGAAGGTGACGCTGCATGCTCCCTACGCCACCAAATCTTCTACTCACGTTGCCCACTCAGCTGAACCTTCTTGACGTGCAAGTCGACGGTATTTCTGTATCTGCTCTTATAGACACTAGAGCACATTTGTCGGTAATGAGCGCGGACCTTTGTAACCACCTGAAGAAAATAATCACGCCCGCCTCGACGCCTGTTGTCCGGTACGCCGACGGCAGAACAGCCCCCGTAATTGGTATGTGTGCCGCCCGCGTCTCCTTCGCCGATTGCTCCACTATCGTGCTATTCACAGTCATTGCCCACTGTAGCCACGACATCATCCTCGGCTTAGACTTCCTCTCCGCACATTCTGCTTACAACGATTGTTCCGCCAGTACTCTCCGCCTTCACCTGCCTGTTCTGGATCCCGCCGAATCACGCCCCAATCGCGTCAGTTCCGTCGACTTCGCTCGCTTGCCACCTTCGTCACTGACTTACGTTCACTTAGTGTCATTCCCACCAGTGCCCGACGGTCACTACATTGTGGCTCCTATGCAAGACGTCCTACTTACACATGGGATCACAGTACCTCATACAGTTTTATCTATTACGGCGAATTGAGTCTGCCTGCCAGTGGTAAATTTTGGCTTGACGACACAAGTGCTGCGACGCGGCATGTCTCTGGCCTAGCTTTGCTCATTCGAGGGTTGCTGAGTAGCATCTATTGAAGTAGACGGCAATTCAGCCGATCCTCCTCTACCATTGCATTCGGCAACTTGTACCATCGCCAACCTACAGAAAATGATTGCGCCCGGCATGCCGTCCGAGCAGGCTCGTGAGCTCTACCGCGTTCTGTTTTCTTACCACGATATCTTTTACTTTAACGATCGTCCTTTAACCCAAACTGCAGCTGTTAAAAATAGCATTAATACCAGCGATGCATTATGCAAAAAAGAAGTGAGGCGTGCAGACAGGACACAAGAGTGGAGAAGTGGACAACGCGAACGCCGACTATCAACTGAAGGGAGCACTGAGGCGAAAAAAGAAGACACAAAACTCATCTGCGCATGCTCAGGAATGGCACCACCACGTGTCAGTCGGGTACACGTGCCGGTCTACGTGAGAGATAACTGTTAAGACACTTAATCTGTTCCTTATGTAAAGTAATCGAAGGCTGACTCACGCACGCACTTCCACCATTAAAGATATGTCATGCCTCTACCAAAAGACGCGTATCTTCATTCTTATGCCTGTACAATATCGCGCATTCATTTAACTCTGGCGTGCAGTTACGATCTCTGCAATGTAGCGAAAGATTAGAAGGCGACACACCGGTTAACGACCTTTTATGTTCCCTTAGCCTCTGATTGATACACCGTCCCGTTTGCCCTACGTAGAAGTGGCCACAGCTAAGGGGAATTTTATACACCACATCCATACGACAGTCAGTAAAACTGTTGTTCTTATTGTGCTTCACTGGAGAAATATCTGTTCGTTTCTTGCCTTTTACCCGCTCCTTTTTATTCTGTACGGCAGCACATATCTTACCTAGCTTATTGGGAGCAGTGAAAGCAACATTAACATCATATCTACTTGCAGCTTTTTTAAGCCTCTGCGACACTGAATCAATATACGGAATAGCCACTACTCTTTTTTTTGCTGCTACTGCTTTCTGTAATCACGTCCGTCCCTCTCGAAACCGACTTCTTTAGGCGCTCAGCCACATTGGCCACCGCTACTCTAGGAAAACCTGCTTCTAATAGGCGCCGGACCTGCGCATTAAAACTGGCGCTCATTTTGTGCATGCAGGATCTGGTGAGGGAAGACTTAAGGCACGATATGGCAATTCCGTTTTTTACTAATTTAGAATGCTTGGATTGAAAGTTTAGCAACGGCTTCGAAGATTTTGGGGAGTACTGCCAACAAACATTGTTTTGTTCGAAGATCAAGGAAATGTCAAGAAATTGAATTACGCGTCGCTGAGGAAATTCCTTGGTAAACTTTAATCCTCCTCCATAAATTTTAGATTGATCACTTACTGAGGTAGCAGCGGAATCGAATTCTTCCCTATTGCAGAAAATCAGGTAATCATCAACGTACCAAAATATCTTGATAACGCTATCACCTAAGGCTTTCTCTAAGCAGTTGTCAACCTTACTCAGGTAAATGTTGTTAAGAATAGGGGCAACCTTTGAGCCAATAGAAATGCCTGATTTCTGCAGAAAAACGCCATCTCTCCATCCAATCAGCG
This sequence comes from Dermacentor variabilis, assembly GCF_050947875.1. Lineage (NCBI taxonomy): Eukaryota > Metazoa > Arthropoda > Arachnida > Ixodida > Ixodidae > Dermacentor > Dermacentor variabilis. The sequence continues at coordinate 72,371,970 of NC_134573.1, read as the reverse complement.
TCGACTTCAAGTACATTGAAAGAATTTCTAGAAAAGCTGCCATGGAAACACCGCATCTGTCAATAAAAGCCGATTCTTGCACTTGTTCTTTAATGCACTCATTTACGGAATATAGTAACGCGTCATGCGGCAAGGAACAATACAGGTCTTCGATATCCATACTAAAAGCTGTACAATCACCAGGATTTTCCTCTCTCAAATACTGAACTAGTGCCTGAGAATTACGTAAGCAAAAGGGGTCTGAAAAAACTAGTGAAGCTAAGTAGTTCTGTAGGTAACTGGCGACACAGACCTGACACGTCCCTTTCTCTGATACTATAGCACGAAAAGGAACTTCTTGTTTATGGGTCTTGGCCGAGAAAAACAGTTCTAAGGTGGGGGACTTAGCTTTCTTAACATTACAGACAAGCCTATCAAGATTATGTCTTGATAAAAGGTCAACCGCACGTTGCTTAACTACCGAAGGCTTGAATTTTACTGGCTGTAAATTCTTTTCTATGGCTGAAATCGCTTTTTCTGATGCCAGCGGTCGCGGAATGAGCGCAGTAATGGCACAACGCCAGCGCGGCACCGACCGTGTTATCGCTTACGCCAGCAGGCTCCTCTCACCCTTGGAGCGCAACTATTCCATTACTGAGCGTGAGTGTCGGGCCCTAGTGTGGGCGGTTGCATAGTTCCGCCCATACTTATATGGCCGACCCTTTTCCGTTGTCACGGACCATCACGTGCTTTGCCGGATTTTGCCGAAGATAGTTCTTTCAGTGTGTTAGTCAGAAGCGGGGATGTTCGTTCTTTTTTTCTACAAACAGCAATTGTCCCTCCTTTGGCTGATGCATTCACTGGATGAAGGTTAGAGGACTACAAATGCTTTTTGCCAATGTACATTTGCGAAAATTTGAAGCAGTTCTGAACAATGACAATGAGAGAAGTAGAGAAAAAGGCAAGGGCTGCAGCATTTCTCCTGTCTCTTTCTCCGCCTATTTGCCCGTTGTTCTTTTTCTAGCGTGCTACGTGTGACATTCGTTACACTTAATGCATACCAAATCTTCCAACTTTCGGGTCGATTGGCATTGTGATGAGAGGCGTTGGTGCAGTGAGGGTGAAGTGGAAGAGCGTCGAGCCTTCCTTCGTGCGTAGTCGGCGTGCGTAGACGAGGTAGTCGGCGATACGATATAGTAATTCGCTTTGTTGTCAACGTGGTGCATCGACGGCGAAGCCTGGAACCCTAATGTGCATTAGGGACATCAGCTATATACGTTGCGAGTTTGCCGCTATGATGTGCGTGGATTGCTTTGGGAGTCGCGCGGTGTGGTTAATGGTGAACGGGATAGCTCAGGCAGCACGTAGGGATGGAGTGGCGGCGTTATGGGGAGCCGACGCGGACGCCGAGGTGCAAGGGACGACCACTGGCAGCGGCGTGGCATATTGCTTCCGGCTAAGGCTTCTGTGGTTGTGAAACTTCTAGTCACTTCTAGATTTCTTCGCGGACGATGTATGCCATTAAAGCCAATCGCCGCTGCGCCATATGAGCATCGTACGAAGGTCTTTTCGCACAATGACCCCGATGGGCACTAGAAGCTCGTACGAGACTCGTCCTATTGCGGTGTAAGCTTTCCATTACTATATTGCCTGGTGGGCATATGCAGCGTGTTTTCGGTGTCCGTGGCTTTCGTTAAAGACTTAGTGATTGTGTTGAGTGGGCTTCGAATAATTCTAGTGCAGAGCTCATGTTTCAAACAGCGTTTCAAGGCGTGGACTTTTGTCTCTTCTGACACATTGGGGCCTGAATTTCGAAAAATGCGAGCCATTTCTTACGTGAAGAAAAAGTTTTATCCTATAATTTCGCAGCTGGACCCACACTTCCCCCAAAATCTTGGTCTTTTTTATGCGCATATGACATGTAAATGCGTCTAGGAAGGTGCTGTGAAAAAGGTCCCGCGTCTGTATCATGCGTACTGCCTACCTTTAAACGCCTTTCTGCTCTTTTACCATCTCCGTACTCTACCTATCCGGTTGTGCTTCTCTTTCTGGGGGAGTCCACCCTACGCAGATAAACGCTGGAAATCAACGGTGTTGTTTATCTTACGAAAGGAGCACTCCTTGCGAAAATGTTGCTGTAGCTTGAGTCTGCTAAAAAATGCCGTAGTTCCCATATACAGTAATGCCATACGACCATATCAAGATTCTATACAACTAGCATATTGCGATATATCATATGGGGAATCTCCGAATAAGGTATGTCAACACAATGAGATCGAATTATCAGCCTCTCTACGTTCCCACATACCACATGGGGCTTGTAAACGCACTTGTGTTACATTGTATACGGAATCGTATGCATTTTGTAACCCATCCTCATATGCTTAAATAACGGACGTCGCGATCATACGGGACATTGAATTGAATTGGAGTTGCAAAATTATTGCGCGAGACCAGGAGTAAGAGCTGTTCATACAGCTTCACATGCCTTTACAGCTATACGTACCTCTTTTGATAATGGGAATACATACGTTTTTGCAGGTTATCCCCGTTACGCCGAATTGAAATATTGTATGTGGTGCATAGGGATCTTGTCGGTTTGAAAGGCGTTTTCATCCGCTTTTCACCACATCAAATCTCCTATTTCCAGGTAACTCGTCGTCTTTTTTGTATTTGCGAGTCATTCTACTTCTGAACTTATATACTAAGAATTCTGCTGAAAAATTGAAAATGTTTTCATTGTACTTACGGCGTCCATTGTAAGGAATGTCGAGGACAGAGCAGTTTTCATAGTCGGTGTAGTAGCACTTTCCCTCAAAGGATGGCGAGTCTTCTGAAGAAAAGAAGACATGTCGCACAGGTGCATTTTAATGAAATTCAAGAACTCATTATATACAGCGCTCTCGGGGACTGGATTGAAATCTGTTTGGGCAAGCCAGCATAATGTTTATGCAATGTTTCTAGTGGACAAATGCATTGGTGTAGTACTTCCCTGTCAGCTACGTAAAAGTTAAACTAGTACTTGTGTGCATAGGTTGAGGCATGTGACAGAGACACAGTAAAGGTTGAAAGGAAATGATGAAATTAAAAGGTGCGGTCTATTTAAGCAGCAGTTGAAATTCCTATTGGCACCCCATGAATTATATAATGATGACGGGGCTGCGTACATGTTCTGCATAGAAAAAAGGAAGGATTTGTGCTTTGTAGCAGTAAGGACGGGGAAAGAAATTCATAAACCAAATTGAATAATACATCAAAACGATTCTTTAGTAAATGTTGAGATTCTAGCCATTAACATATTTTCCCCCTTCGTTATTGATTATTTCAGCATTTCTAGTAAATTTCACGCCACATACACCAAAAATTAAATTCTGGCGTTTCACGTGCCTACACCATGATCTCGCTATGAGCATGTCATGTCTTAGAATATTTTGTCCAACTTGAACCGGCGCCCTAGGCCTGAGTCTATCAGACTTTCTGCGTGTCTACCCCGCGGAAAGCTAGCCTCTGTGATTGGTACCTAACCCGTGACTTCGCGCTTAGTGGGACAATGTCATAGCCAGTATGCTTACGCAAGAGGTTGCTTCGCTGTTTCGCAATATTTTATTGTGTACGTTGACAGCCAAAGGCTACCAGGACACATTTATTTCGAAATGGCGGGGGGCCTTGTTGTGTTAACATGTAAACATGTGAATACATTGACGTGGCAACTCCAACTTGGCGCTGACTATATAGGTAGATATTTTTGTATTTTCTCGCAACGTGTTTCTTTCATATTACATATATTGATACTTCCTTGATTTTCGAAGGTTCTGGGGCTTTTTCGTGATGCATTTAGGTGAAATCAGTTTAAGAAAACAGTCGACACCTACGTAATCTGAATCATGCTTGGCTTGAAGGGAACTGGTTATTATGAGTAACGCAACTTTTCTGCAGCAAGCGGTTAAAGGTTTTGCGTCGTGTTGGAAACTGAGGCCCAGTAAAGAACAATATTCACCGAAGTTCGCGTGGAATAGCTCATTCAGGAGCGCACATGCCCGATGGCCACTGCGGCAATTACGCAGTAACATATACCTTGTGCCAAACACTTCGTTGTCCCGGCGGCACACATTCGAATTGGTGGCTGAGAGGTTCACATAAAAGTGGCACATAACTATTGGCACATACACAGAGGGACGGACGACATCAATAAAGTTCGCCTTAAGAAGATTCGTTGAAGAATGGCACACACCCAGCGTCGTATAACCAGTGACCCCCCTGGAGCAGCTACCCAGTGCTAAGTACACAGCGGCACATAAAAAAGTGCGCTTTATAGAGGTTCATTGATACCGGAGCAAGCTCTTCGGATAGCGCTACCTTCAGTATCGGCCCGTAGTATTATCCTGCGCATATGCACGACACGCCCAGTTGCTGTGAATTTCACCTGTCTTCAGTCAACTGTCGCATCAACAAAGCCGTCTGTGGGTATGTCGCCCCTGCATTCAACGGTCGAGTGGAAGAAGTCGGAAGGTGGGGAGGGGCAGGAATCGCGTGTATATATGTTCTTCGTTTGAATAAAAATTTAGTTGAGAGTTAGCGCTCGTCCTGTCTGCTCCTTTCTGTGTCCATGTTCGCTTCGCGCTACAAGCCAAGATCATGTTTTGAGGTAATCTTTACAGAAAGCTGGGCTGAACTCAACACAAATGGTTCCTATTATGACATTAAATATTTAGCTCCATAGATGAAACTGGTCAGTCTCAATCGCTTTTTTTTCCCACTCCTAAATGCGTCAATTGTCACAGACTTCAATGACAAGCACTTTCACTACTGGAGCAACCGCAGGCTAACATGCTAGCTCTTTTGCAATCAAGTGCTGCTTGACTGAATGGATGGAAAAATAAATTGCAACACATCTCTATCTCACAATTGAGTTAAGATCTTATGTGCTTGTCATCGGGTGACGTGCTCTTCTTCATGCAATTAGGTGAATTACTAGTGCACAATGACTAGCACTTTTGCTGCTAACAAAACCGAAGATGTATACAAGTCGGTGAAAGTAGCCAGAAACGTGATTTTCAAGTGAACAAGGCCACAACAAACCAGGAAGGATCGCCAAGACACGTACAATAGAGTGCACAGATAGAAAGCACCAGGGAAATTAAGAAGTACGCCATGCCTTATACGAACAACATCATAAAAAAATGATTGCGTAGCGTCAAGTACCCTCTCATCAAAAATTGCCTTCGCTACAAGCTAGACTCATAGAATAAGCATAAACCATGCTTAAATTTCACGATGTGCCAAAGATGGCAGCGAAACAAAGCGTTACGTTTGACGCTCATGTATCCGTATTTTGTTTGTGCACGAAAATACTGAGCATGCATTGGTAACATGTTCTGGGTGCTTACCTTTCTTGTCGCTGCCATTTGTTTGATTTTACCGAAATTTTCTACATACATGGAATACAAAGGGATTTTTACAATAATGCAGTTTTGAATGAGTCCTTCGACCTCTTATTTCTTTCTTCTAGGCAGGCTGCCTTGGCCTGTTTTTCAGCACATAAGGTGTGAAATGCGTTCTATGTTCTTCATAATATCACGCACTGGGACCCTACGGAAAAAATTCTGCAGAACCCATCTCACTATCACTGTCGATGATAATGCGCTTATTATTGAATCAATATAGTGATACAGCGTACAGTGTACAGTGACAGTGTACAGTGTACAGAGTACAGAGTACAGTACAGCGTACAGTGATACAGGCTCACCTTCTAAACCCTTAAGTGTGAAACCTTCACACTGCAGCGGGAGTCCTTTCCCGGGCTTTCCTATCAACACTATGTCCCATCTGGTGGTGTGAGCGTGAAGCCAACGCGTTGCCTCCTAAATTGATGTTTAGCTGCTGCATGTGCTTAGAAACAACTCATCATGCAACATCCGGGTTTCTCGGCAGCTTTCTTTTTCTTTGCACGCAGCGATAGATTGTGGCGCTATCGAGAAGTCCGCGCTCGGCGAACGAGCGGTCGAACGCTGAAAATTGTTCGCTCTCTGACCGCACAGTCAGTGGCACATACCTAGCGCCCAAATTTTGCGAGAGTTGCATTGAAGAATGGCATATTCTCAGTGTGATCGTGACGCAACTTGCTAAAGCGCAGAGCTGCTCGCCTCTGGGAAACCATTTCACGCGGGTTCGATTCTGCAAAGTAGGACAGAAATGTCAAATGTTTATCTAATGGTACATATGGCTCGTAGAACTGACTCATCGTGCATTGAGCGGGTTGGAATGGAGCCGCACTCCTCTTCTCTTGCACAGCCACCACAGCACGCTTGTTCACGCTCTGCAAGCGGCGCCGTCTATTGGCGTAGTCGTAAAATACCCACTCATCTTGGACGAGATTCCGCCCAGCATCTACAAAAATAAAAGATTTTCAGAGCGCACTTCTTAGGCGCCCTTTTCTGCGTTGAGCGTCTTCGTGCTTCGGCGATCCTGGTCATGCCTCGACGTAGCCGAGTGAGCGAGCACAGCGAATAATGAAGCAGCGAAGGTGGAGCGCAGTGGGGGATCAGAGACTGCGATAGCGAAGAGAGCGTAAGGAGGAGAGTGCAAGAAGCCAGCTTGAAGCACCATCAGATGGCACTCACGCATCTGCGGTGCGGCTGTCAGGGGGAAAGAAAAACAACAACTAGAAAGCTCGCCTACGCGCACAGCGGTCTCTCTGAGCGTTTTCTGGTAAATACAATGTTTGCGTAAGCATCAGCTGCCGGGAAGCGGTAAAGGTGTCGCCCGTCCATATAAAGTACCGCACGTAGCAGCACAACTATTTGGCACAATGATCAATGCGATGCTTCAATACATCGCGAAATGAAAAAAAAGTATGCAGCTGCTCTCAACTTTCGCATTAGAGGGTATTATAATCATAGCTGAACTTGTTTTGTGTGGGATTACTGTGTGGCACTATACCAGTGGCAATTACCTATATGTGCCGACGTTTGCGTCGAAGACATTTATTCGAGAGCGAAACCTACCTATTCACCCAGAGAAAATGACCCAAGTCATTTTCAGGGAGGTCAATTGAAGAGCAGTACAAAATAAGTGGCACATATACCGTGATTATAGTCAGCGTGAAAGAGAATGATTGAATAGCGCTATATATTCCCCGCACCGCATCTTCAGTACGCCATGTCAGCATCAAAAACGTACATCTCAAGGCAAGAGATAGGTTCACAGTGCCATACACCCAGTTAAATAAGTTGTACGAATGGTTTCCAATCGTACTCTCTCAGCTCAGCAAACAGGCCTTACGCAGTCGAGCAGGGACGCAGTTTCGCCTCAAAATGGTCGCACAAAAAACAAAGAAAGGCTAAATGACAAACAGACAGACAGACACGCACTTAGACCCAGGAAAGGGTGTTAAGTACCCTGAGAGTTATTATTCGTTTGAGAGGTATGCAATGATTAGGTCCTTACCGGAGCCGACTGTGAAGCGGGTTGTGTCAGGGCTGCTTCCTTCGAATATGTAGAAGCTAACCGTTTGTCTGCAACATAAAACAGTAAATTAGAATTATGTGTATATTGATATTGTAAACAATAGAATAATGGACAAAACAACCATAAAAAAAATTACCGACGATTACGTTACTTCCTAATGCGAAATTTGAGCGCAGCAAATAAGCTGTTTCACCTTTTCGATAGATTGAGGCAAAGAAATCGAGCAACACATGTATGCGCTATCACAGAATTTTTTTTTTATATTTCCCGTACTCCTGAATCATCTCGACGACGGCGACGGTAAGCTTCTGCTTCGGCGGCACGCACCTCTGGATTCTGACGGCGACGGCGCTGGGCCTCTGCTCTGGCAGCTCGTTTAGCAGCAGCAGCAGACGGAGGACTTCCATCGGTCGTCTCGCTCATGGCTCAGAAAGAACTGGCAGATAATTTCGCAGTGGCGAACGGCAGCGGCAATTTCGGCTCGGGCGGTGCACATATACAGATCCGCCGCCACCGATCTGGCTCTCTGATTGCCACCGCACAGGGCGAACGGCAGCGGCAATTTCGGCTCGGGCGGTGCACATATACAGATCCGCCGCCACCGATCTGGCTCTCTGATTGCCACCGCACAGGGGTTGCATTGGAGGAGGAGCGAAGAAAGGAATTAAGTTCGAGCCGGCGCTTTGACAACCGGAGACTCGCAGGAAGAGGGGGGAGGGGGGCGGCGTGTACACCCAGCGGCAAACGATGGCGGCAGAAGCGCGCGCAGCAAGTGGGCAACACGATAAAGGGAGGAGGGAAGAGATAGCAGCGACTGACTGATGCCGCTGACGCCGATAGTGAGTCAACCCCAGCTGCGGAGTTGGTTTCAGGGACAACGCCGCCGATGCCGACACGTTATCTTGACTCTCTAGCGGCGTCAGCGGCATCCAGCGGTATCAGTCGGTCGCTGCTAGCGCTGGGGGGATGAAAGGGGGGCGGAGCTGGTTACGAGGCCGACGACGACGCGAAACCCAGGAACGGACGCCAAAGAGCTGCGCTCTAAAACACGTAAATTATTGCGTTTTAAAGATTTTCTTCTTTGTGGCGGTGCTATATTCCAAGTCACATTCTGCGGATTCAGACTGCAATATTTTTTTAATCGAACTTAAAACCTTCGTGCATAGTATTCCAATGGTATAACAAGGCGTATGACAAAGAAGTAACAACGTGTTCCTGCAACACATGCTTGGAGCCACAGCCATTTTGTTCTCATTTAAGTAACTACCACAATCGGAAGGAATGCATGAGCTTTTATATTGAATATTAGAGGGACTGAAAATGTGACTACGGCATGCATTGACTGTAGTTAGATTTACTCCGCGCAAGTTGGTAGAAAGCCTCATCGCTGGCTTACATCATCGTTGACTGTCAGTGTGCATATGATAATATCAGCTGTCTACGGGAAAACGTGTGAAATAAATACAATGTGTTTAATATAAGATTAAGTATAAAAAAGGCATGTTTAGGAAGGAATGGAACAAATATACCAAGATATATATCCGCTTGTGATTGTGCTTTAGTTGGATCGATCAGCAAAAGTAACTTGCCGCCAAAATGACCTTGAACCGAATCTCCGGCTACGACTCCCACCAGGGCATTGGAGAGCTGAGGAGATGGTTCTGTGCCGCTTGTGGCTTGATGTGGGTTTCGCGAATACTTTCTCAATTCGGATCGCAATGTCCTACAGTCCTACGTGAGAAAACCGTGGGCGCGAGGAAACCATCGCCCACCTTATCTGTCAATGTTCGCTCTTCAGTGCGCCCTAGAAATAATTTTGAATGTTGTTATAAATTGTTGAGAAACGCCATCTGGCGGAGCAAAGGTTCCTGGGGCACTGGCTGAGACCGTCATCAGTACAGAAGACTTTGAAAGCGTTGTTGTTGCATTTCTTGTGGGAAACTGGTCTCAGGGACAGAGTTTAAGCAGTGCCATATTCTCTTTTCCTTTTTACCCGTCCTTTCCCGCTTCTTTTTTTTAGTATCGCTTTTCTATTAACTTTTATTCCCTTAACCCCTATTCCCCAGCTCAGGTTAGCCAGCCAGTCTGACAACTGGCTAACCTCCTTGTCCTTCCGTGTATTCCTGCTTCCTGCCTTCTCTAAAACTTACTTCTACAGGAAATCAGATCACTCACTTCGGTTTGCCGTTGTGTCCTCCCAGAAGCCAAACGTATTCTCCCTTCTTTTCTTCGGGTAACAGCCACATTCTCTTCGCCGTCAGACATTCGTATATACGGTCGTTGTCACTGTCCGATACCGCCACGGCGAATGGGAAGTTTTCAAACATCTGCGTACAAAACCATCATGTGTGTGTGTGGTTTAATTATTGTAGAAAGCCTTTCTGTACAAAGTGTTTCTGCCATAACCTAATCTGTATTCTTGCTTCACAACATCAACGCGAAATTCACAAAGAGAGCTTTCTTAGTTTCACGCCTTGATATGCTTAAATTGCCCTTGTGTGTATTACCTCGCTATTCAATGACAAGAACTGTGACAGAGCCTCATAGGCTGTATTTCTCGCGCCATGCAAACTACATAAAGCCAACAAAGACCATTATGGCGAGGGGTGAATCTTGCAGCTCCTCCATTAAAATGAGCTTGATAAAATTGGTTTCCGGCCAGGAGAATGTTCGCAAGTGCGCGTCTGTACTCTTCACCCCACGAGTCCAAGAATTCTGCAGTCGTTCACAATTTTGTACACTTCAGAACCTTTCGGCTTCTGCAAGAAAGTTGAGAGCCTCACTTGAGTGGGTCCCCCGCGTGGCACACGTCGGTGCGCTTCCAGTACAATTGGTGAAAGAAAATTAAGGCACAGATCTTGAGAACGAGTATTTCTCTTGTTCGTTATTACGGCAAGAAATACCGCAACTGGCTTTTTTTTGTCCACCATAAGTTCAAGCCCTTGTTATCATAGATACTGAGAAAAGGGCTCACAGCAATTTTGAGCAAAGTATATAATTCTATGCCTGGCTACGTACACGTGACGTTAGGTTTACTACAGTGAAATTGTCGCGCTTGTCTCTTCTCTTGTCCGTCTCGTGCAAGTTTCCTCCGCTAGGCTTTAAATGAGATGTCGAACTAATAACTGCAGAAGTTGACCCTTGCGAAGTACTAGGATGGTCCTGGAGCACACTGTGCGACCGGTACTTGCGTCAATACTTACTTTGAAGTTGTCTGGAACATCGCTGGTTTCCTGAGCGCCTGCAAGCGACAGCAGCAATGTAATGACGAGGACAACCGGGAAGCGAACGCACTTCATGTTATTTTCGGAATAGGGGGGCATACTGAAGGTAAACTGCCGCGGAGCTTCTCTTATATTCTCCCCGTTGTGGCCTGGGAGATACGCAGACATGGAAGCGTATTCTTTGTTTCTTTCTTTCTTTGCACAAAATTACAGATGTGATTGGCATGCTGGTACTTCAGTCCCTATTTGAAAAAACCCATTTGTCGAGTTATCAGAGAATCCAATGTACATTAATTAGATAAGCCGTAAGGGAATTTTAGTGTAGTGTCACTTCGTCGCACTGATCCCACGTGGCGTAGTTTAGAAGAGCTAGGACGAATGCCTGAACTGTGAATAAATACAAGATAGCAGTGTTTCGATACCAAAGTTTTCTAAATGTGATATTGATTGGCCTAACTGGGTCGCATGATGAGAAAAGTACCAAACGCACCTGTTAGAACGCGTTACATGCGGTCAAAAAGTAATCTCTTGAGAATAATGACAGATTCGAATACAACCATACTGCTCCGCTACGTATAGGGTTGCTTTGCCACACAACTTATAATACACGCTAGATCACTTATCCCGGTGTCCGCCTCTGCATCGTATTGCTTCCGATAGTGCGACGTGTACTTCGCTGTTTAGTGCTCAGATATAGAAACGTTTTTGTCACAGCTGTAATGAAACAGTGATTTTCCGCCCAACACTCATTTCTTTAAAAACGAGTGGATGTGTCAACAAGTGGATATGAGAATGCTACAAAAAGATAAACTCATGTCCAATACATTTCCAGCGTCGAGTTTAATTAGAGGCTAAATGAACGACTTCAAAGAAACGGATTGATAACAGCAACATGTGCCGTCAGAGAAGCCCATAGTAGTAGCAAAATATTCATACATATACAGTGGTTCCCGTTCAAAGGTGTGAAGGCATCTGCATCTAAACGTGAATGTGTTTTAGTTTATTTTTACACCGGAGGATTATTATAACTAGCTGCATGTTCATTATAGGTTTTCTTTCTTAAATAAGCAGGTAGTTCTTTCTTCTTTTCTATACGTTTCAATATATGGCGACAACTTTCTGTGGCAGTGCAGCGAAAGCCACGTGGACGGAGCCAAAGCACATGTATTACTGTGCGAAATAGTCGGAAATTTCGCAGGAGGTTTAGGTTTTCGGTTGCGCCAGCGCCTTCCGCAAATGGGTATTTTCGATAACTGCTTCCGTGCCTGCATGTGGTAGATATATATTAGCCGTGTTAAGACACTGTAAAGATTAATCATACGTACATCGCATCATATGCATGGAAAGCTGATATATATATTACGTATGAATGCTGAAGACTTGGCTGTGTCGCGAGCAACCATATCCCTAAAGAAATCGTCTTTGTAGCTACATACGAACTCAAATCCAACCGAACTCTGACGCAAAATGCACTATTGCTGTTACTTTTGGAAAATCCCTCCTATTGCGCGTTTTGTCGCATAGTCGATATATGCAATGCATGGCATGCCGTGCTGAGACATGCCAAGTGATGTGCTTCATTGCAAGGCGAAAATGATCGTCTTATTTATACTAACTTTCTCTCCAGGCGATTGCTCCATTCCTGAACCCCTCATAACTATTCCCACAACTGTTATGTCCGCCATCAAAATGCAGATGTCCTGCACCAATATCGACTGTTTAGGAGCTATGCGCTGCAAAGCGGAAGCTTGCCTGTTCGCTCACAGCTGCCAAACTTCCATGTGTACAAAATGGAAAACGGCGCCGACAATAAACTTCGTGCACGACAAAAAGAGACATTGTTCACGTATTATTCACGCCCGGTTGATTAAGCTTAAGTGGAAGTTTTCAAAATTAAAAGGAAAAACATAAAGTGGCACACTTTGTTCCAAGGTGGAGCTTTACGCTTTTCCTTGGGATCATACTGTGGTTGTGGAACGTAAGACCTCGCAGTTAGTTATTTTATATGTCGCGTGATTCTTAAAAGCATTGATGCAGACGCCGAAGCACAAAACGGAATGTTGCGGAGGCTTCTGCGACCGTGCCTGCATTCACATCAGCCCTTCCACTCCGCTCATCTCGCTATCACTCGCATAGCTCTCGCTGCCCGTATCTGACACGAGTGAAATTTCATGCCTGTGACGGCTTGCGCCAATGATGCCGTCATGCTGGCAGAATTCCTCTCGATGCTCTGAATATGAGAAGACGCTCTAAGGCACTTGTAGGCCTTTACAAAATTGATGTTTTTCTGCAGAAACTTTGGGATGGCTGCAACAGTGAATGCGATATTGTTAGCGCCTCCATAACTTTTCACCTGGCTCCAAATCAGTTCGATAGGATTTAACTTGAAGTGCTATGGAGGAAGCCTCACAACATCGTGACCGGCAGCCTTACCGACCACATCCACGCGATAGGTCCAAAACATCGTCTTGTGTTTATTTATTTATTTATTTCACGTACTTTCAAGGCCCGAAGGCGTTACAGAAAGGAGTGGAGTCAAAACAAAAAGTAATGCAGTAAAAAATACAATCAAAATGTATTAACAAGAAATATTAACAAAAGGCATTCTGAACGATGGTCTTGAAGTTAGTAGGGTTGGTGATGAGTGCGATTGAGGCGGGAAGGCGATTCCAGTCCGTGCTTGTCCTGGGGATGAATGAGTCACTGTACCGGTTAGTACGGCACAATGACACCCCGATTTTAAGGCTGTGGTCAGTGCGGGCCGAAATATAAGACGGAGGGGCAAGAAGGGTCTCTTTTAAAAGGGGGTTCAAGTGAAAAACTTTGTGAAAAAGGGAGAGCCGGGAAGATTTCCGGCGTGACGAAAGATCAGGTAAGTTAAGAGTTCGTTTCATTGAAGAAATACTTTCACAGCGAGAATAATTGGATAAGACAAAGCGTGCACTGCGGTTTTGAATACTTTCAAGAGTAGAAACTAATGAAGACTGAGTCGGGTCCCAAATGGCTGAAGCATACTCCAATTTGGAGCGAACTAAAGTATTATAAAGAGTTAGCTTCAGGGAAGATGGGGCAGAGCTAAAATTACGGCGTAAGTAACCAAGCGTGCTATTAGCGTTTTTAGTAACATAGTCAATATGCGAGTGCCAAGAAAGGTTATTTGATATGTGAAGGCCGAGATACTTGTAAGAGCTAACTGACGTCACAGGTGCACCATTAATAAAGTAGGTGTGCGTGGCAGTGTTACGAGATATACGCATGGCCTTGCATTTATTTGAATTTAGTTGCATGCACCAATTAGAACACCACTCAATTACGCGGTTAAGGTCCTCCTGCAGCTCATCGGAATCTGAAGGATTAGTAATTTTACGGTAAAGAACACAGTCATCCGCGAAAAGCTTTATGGAAGAGGAAAGAACGTAGTTAGGAAGATCGTTAATATAGATTAGAAAGGGAAGTGGACCCAGGACTGACTCTTGAGGGCCACCTGCTGGTACGTTAGAAAACCGAGAATTACAGTTATTAGTGTTTACAAACTGCGTCCTGTTAGAAAGAAAGTTTTTATCCACTCGAGTACATTTGCGTCCAAGTTAAGTTGAGTCAGCTTAAGCAGAAGTAAATCATGGGTCACAGAGTCGAAGGCTTTGGCAAAATCAAAAAATACGCAGTCAGTGTCGGTACCTAGATCAGAAATTGCAAAGAAATTGTTAGTAAATGTTAAGAGCTGTGCTTCACAAGAAAAGAACTTGAGGAAACCATGTTGACAGGGGTTGAAAAAGGAATTTGATTCTAAAAACTCAGCCAAATGTGAATATATTATATGCTCAAGAATTTTACATGAAATGCTTGTTAGTGAGATAGGCCTGTAATTGCTGGGTAAGTGTGTGTTACCTGATTTATGAACTGGAATCACCTTTCCCACGCACCAGTCATGTTGAAGAACAGACTGCTGTAATGACTGAGGGAAAATGTGCGACAAAATAACAGCAGAAAATACATTAGTACACTTCAAAATTTTTGAGTTCAGGCAGTCTGGGCCGGCAGAGGAGGACGTTTTTCGATTGTTAATTAGGCCGCTAACACCAACCCAGTCAATAGAGATTGTATCCATGGGCGAAAAACCAGAATTGGATACAAGTGGTAATCTACGTGGCATTGTGGTAACATGGGAAGAGAACACATCATTAAATACATTACAGCATTCTTCAGGAGCAACAGGTTGATCATTTGGGTATGTTAATTGGATTATTTTGCTTGGAGTACCGTTAACTATGGTCCAAAATTTACGAGGTTAGTTTGCAAGATGGACGGAAGCGTAACAGAATAAAAATGCTGTTTCGCACTAGCGGCGGCTGCGTTGTAGTCACGTTCAGTGAGGTAGTAAGCGGACCAAGCAACGTCACTGCATGAAGCTTTTGCGCGACGAAACAACCGCTTTTTTTTTTATTCCGTAGGTTGAACGAAGGGGACCGTGGCTTGCAAGCGACTGCTCTTTGCGGTACGAAACGTTCGATTAGTGACAACAATTTATTTTTGAAAATGCACCAGTTATCTTCAACACAGCGCTGATCGCAATTAGCGATGTAAGAAGCTGCTAAATTTTCCATTTCAGCGGTAATGGAAGCCAAGTCGGCTTTGCTGTAATCGCGGATCACCTTCATAGTCTTAACAGGAGCCCGTGTGTCTTGTGTTTGTTTACGAGCTTGAGCAAACCTGGCTTTAATTGCCCTGTAAAAACACGATCCCTTTCTCAATTAGCCAAAACTGAATGTCGAACTTTCGTGTTGATGCTCTCGGTACATTCTCTAGGTGAACACTGCGGTTGGGTACATTGTGCATTAGTATAACACTGCGTCGTTTGGTATTTCGTAGAAGCTGCTCGGAGCACCACTTCTCGAACCGTGGTCCATTCATTTCTTTTGGATAGTCACCAGCTCGTTTCGCTGATCGGAAAACGACGCAAGCACGACTTACGATGCCATCTTAGCTACGGGCATGCAATAGGATCCTCCTGCCACCTTTGCCACTGGGTGTGCAAAGGCCTGCTGTGAGACCTCCCTGAAAAGCATCCTCGCGTGTAAGGACGTTGACGTCCTTCCAGACCTTTTCCTTTGAATGTCCAGCGTTGACCCAACTTTCGCCAATGTAGTTTATGTGCCAGCAAAAAAAGAAACAAACAACCAAAACAATTGGAGCATGTCGCCACGCGTACGCACACTCTAAAAATAGCGTTCCGGGAACTCTCTTTGAGGGAGTGTCTGCTTGTCACCTATTTCACTCCGTTTTCGAAAGTAGATCGACCCCCTTTGAGACACAGTAGAAAAACTGCTGACAGAGATTTATTAGTCCTCCCCAAGGGAGCGCTTGTACACTTCCGCAGAGTGCTAATATTCTTCCCACCAGGCTAATAGTACTCCCCCAGACCGGGTGCTTCTACTCCTCCAGACCGAGTGAATATACTCCTCCAAAGCGAGAGTTTCTAGTCCCCCAAACACATTGTATGTACTCTTAACAGGGAGATTGTACTCCTTCAGAACAGAGTGCCAGTACTGTTCCCAACAGTGTGAAAGTGCTCGCGCTGTAGAGCCATGGAGACGTAAGAAAGTATTCGCAATACTTGCATGTTGGGAATATTCGATTCCGTCATAAGCCGACCCTGCACTTATGCCTAGTGAATTTGATGTAAGCTGCAGTAGACGAGTTACTCAAATGAAACATTTTTCTATTAAAAGATCAAACTTTTTATTGAACAGTCACAAGACAACCTGTATGATGATTTGAGAAACATACTCACTCACATAATATTTGATTACAATGATGCCCATAAACTTTACAACACATGTTGTAATTAAACATAAGTATATTCTCTAAAGATTCATCAGTATTACAGTGTAGAAATATCTTTAACTGTCAATTGGCGGCTCTATATTAAAAATAATGTGTGCAATGGAAAGATAAACATAGAACAAACGCGCGCCACCTGAAAAATATTGAGATTACCATCGAATCGAAATATGCACCACATCACTGGCCAGCAAACGCATTTCTAACACAAATCGCGTGCACTTATATGGCAGACGTAACCAGATGAGCTGCTAAATGGGGCTGGTAATGCAGACAAACTATGCAAGAAAATTTTTTTCTCATATTCTAAGACAGCCGCTCATTTGGTGATGTGCTGTACAACGTCTCGATGTTCCTGACTAAGAGTTTAGTGCATTTAGAAATGTGTTGTACATTCTCATGTGAGGCGGCCGGTATAGCTTAGCTTACACATATTTCACATCAATTTATTCATGTATGCGCTGCACCCTATTGTTTCTAAGCGTGCCTTGTCGTGGTTCTGCAGCAATATCCTGCCCGGTCTCAAAGCGGTACAGAGGCCTATCATATTTCCTATTCGGTTGGCGTCCTCAAGAAAGTAGCTTCCTGTTGCTATTGGGATTGTTCCGTTAGGCTTTCTCACAAATTAATAAAATTAAATATACAATAATATCTACTGTGTAGCAAACGAATATAAAACTGCAAGGAACATTGACATGAGAATTTTGCGCATCAAATTTGTTGTCATATGTGGTAGCTTTTCATTCTGCATTACCATGTGAACGCTATACTTCTGAGGAGGAGGTCGCATAATAACATGATCAATTATTGCTACAAGTTGATAATGTAATCAAATTAAAATATAGCATGACTTCAGATGTGATCCGAAAATGAAATGTGATAAATATGACGCATCAAAGGCGACATTAGCGTAAGTGTGAGCAGCGCAGTGCACGTAAAAGACAAAAAAGCAAATCATAAGTTGTAAAATCCACCATCCTGTTTAACATATTCCTTCAATGCACGTATACTTTGCATGCGGCTATGCATATATTTGCCCAATGAACGAACTCCCCGAAACCAAAATATTTTTTCCTACTTAAGTGATTAAGGTTAGCTAAAGTAAGAAATATTATCGCGCTTCACAGAATCTTCGTCTCAAAACAAATATATGTGTGTCTGGGAAAACTCACACAGTGCCTCACTGTGCACTCTATTTTAAGTCCAGAAATTTACTATGTGCGAAAATACTTTATTTTAATATTGCCTTATAAGAATTATGTATACAGAAGCCATCAAATAGGGGCTCCTTCTTGATTCACAATATATGTTCACATCCGCCAATTGATGAACAAGAGTTCCACGAAGATGCTCTCAGACCTTTGCATTGAACACAGCCCTGCCTCCAGTAGCCTAATTGGCTGGCAAGTAGATTGAGTCACCCAACTGAAACTCAAATACCTGCCAGAAGCACTAATATGACTATTTCACAGGAGGGACCACAATTTTACATGCACCACAATAATTTTTCATTTGCAAGCGACTCTGTGGCTTATAATTAAGGCGTAAAGTGCGAACCACGGTGTACACAGTTAAGGCCCTTGCCACTTGATCCCGCTTCGGGAGCTGCGAGCGGTTCCAATAAGCTCTTTTCGTACGCGTGCACGTAAACCATGACTGCTAAAACCGAGGGTAATCTGCCCCCATTGCTTCCGTTTCCGGGAAATTAAAAGGAAGCCATACTTCTAAAATCAGGTGTAAGAAATAGAGGAAAAGGAAGACATGAAAATCTGTCTGCTTATGTCAGCGTGTAAAATACGGAATGAAAGTAGTTTGTATTTACACCCTTGCGTTTCTGTGCTGTTAAATTACGTCAGCAACTAGCCAAGCATGTGCTGTTGTTTTTCATAGTAAACACAGCCACCATGCTCACTGCAATAATGTATTATGTCACAAAACAAATCTGCAATGTTATTGTACCACAATTTTACGACCGCTATCTGTTGAGAGGCAATACAGAAAGCGGTCACTACTCACAAAACTAATCAGCTTTTCATTAAAACACATTTCTAACTTTTCAATGACACTTGCTCCTATGTGTTTCTTTCTAGAGAGCATACTGAATCTTGACTTTCCCATCAGAGAAATTACATCAAAATACCATGTTAAGATGATTGCCTAGAGCACGTGTGAATATTCGTCTTGATGCGACATATTGCATTTTGAAAGTTTTGGTGGCATTTAGTAAAATGGTTAACCCAGTATACCCACCTTCTAGTTTTCTAGTCCAAATTGTATGGCAATGTTTTTTTTTTATTCTTTGGAGAGTGCTCCTCACGCCAATGTGGATTCGCGTTGGGCTGCGTCCTTGCAGCTGCCTTCTTGCGTTATATAAAGCAGGTGCCGGAAAAATATCGTATGCAGAAGTGAACACTAGGGCATGGTGTAAGGCATTGTCAGTAAACAGATAAGCTCAGTGCAATAAAAAAAAGTCTTAGCTGTTAGTCTTCCTACTGAAATGCATGCGCAACATCTAAATGACTGCCATAGTCAACTGCTAAAATAACTTCAATTTTCAGATTTAAACAAAAAAGAAATAACCGACAACAGTTGATCCTCGTTCAGCGCCAGTGTTACAATACTCCAACTAATGAATAGAAAATTAGTCATTCCCAGATGCCATAAGTCTGTCATTAGTCTGGTGTGCCACGATCACCACTTCTGACATATCGTAAGCATGTGCCCAGTGTGCCCGCAGTACCATCTCTGGTTGTGACACTGCTCAAGCCGTAATTTGAGGATGATATCTGTTAACATGGTGCTCAGTAGGAATGAAAATATGGTACTCCTCTTCAATCCATATTACCGGAAGTGCCTATAACAATAGGCAACAAGACATGTTATGGCTAGCTTACCACATTTCAAATCTAACAAGAAACAGTTCAATCCATAGGCTTTGCGCTCTTTGGCCAAAAATGCCCTTGCGCCATTAAAACCCATCAATCATTATAAGTAACAGTGCACTGCAGCCTGCACTTAAACCTTCTAAATGGCATGAACTTATTTCCATTTATGAGGTACGCAAAGGAGTTCATTTTGGACAAACTCAACTGTTGCTGCAATTTGAAATCTAGCATTTTATATTCTTAAAGGGATGCAGAAGTTGCAGTTAGTCCGCAGTTATTAGTTTATTAGAGCAACTCGTTATTTTGTGTTGCACAGCCCACTGGTAACACAGAATTAAGGCAACGTTTTATTTTGATTCTTCATTTCTCCACATAAAATGTTAAAGCGATAAACACATTTTTATCGACCATGCCGTAGCGAAATGCACAGATGATGCTTGTAGTCCGCAGAGGAGAGGTAATTTAACTGTTCATAGTACATAACTCTGAAGCGTCAACTCATATTAGCAAATGTAAAGGAATTTCCAGAAAAGTGAGTGTACGCAAAACGCCCCTGCCACGGTGTTTCCACAAAGTAGCTGTTACATTTGATTCCGATGCATAACTCGCCGCTTCACCGTCCACCGAGTTCATACACATAAGCACCCTTTCACATTCGCGCCGTGCTCTAAAACCGCAACACGAGACGTAAGCTAATACATATAATCACACCGTTTCAATTCATGACCAAAAACAGATGTCTTATTCAGCCTAAAATATGAATTGCTCATGCGCTCTTAGTAAGTTCAAGATAATGCACCCAAGTGAACTCTTGCAGCATGCAGCTGAATGGCTGCGGCAAAGTTTCTAGCTAGCACTAGCGTTACACGTAACTTCAGTGGTTCCATGCTACCCACGGGCGAAAGACACCGTCAAGCGTGCGGCTTATTATAACGTAGCATGCCGCCAGCAAAATGACGCCTTCTGTTATGTGACCTCTTTTTCAGCAGCGTTCCGTACACAGTAGACCGCCAAACTGACTAAGCTCAAACGCTCCAAATGCACGCTAAGCACGCTCCGCATAGGCTCAGAATAATCGGCTGGTAGACGAAGCCTTTTATGCTCGCCTCAGGTCTTACTGAACATGTCATGGTTCTTACAGCATTTGCTATATTCAAAGCTCGTACGGATAGCAGCAAGAAACAAAATCACATGCAGTTGTCGGAACGACTGGCTTTTTTGTTCACACCGAGGATCACAGCGCGCTTGCCTAATCAGTTGTGAATCGCTTTGGCTAAACGTCGCGACAACTTCCTGACGATAGCACGTCATATACGCAGAATGTTCGCGTAAGTCAGAATACACTTACCATGGAGGCTTTGTTATATAGAAAAAATTATGAACGACGGTCCTGTTTTCGCGGTGACATGAGATGGCCTACACACGATCTCCCTTGGATTGCCTTTGTTCCGGTTCGCTGGATTGATCACCTTTCTCCGGTGCTGTGCTCTTCCGCGATGTTGTGCGCGCTAGGTGGGGCAACTCCGAGTTACAAAGTAAAGCGCTGGCTCCCCTTTCCTTTGCACTGTGGTTGCCTGTTCTCTATTTCTATCAACTGATACCAAGTTCATTAGTATTAGGCCCGAACATTGTCACCAGTGAGATTCTCTCAGCAGCTGGTAAGTGAAGATCAACTGTCCTGAGATACTCTCAGCCCACGTAAAATGATTCAGTGTTGCGGTTCACTGCTTTAAAGGTTTTATTTTGGTTTGGATGAAGGTCCCCTGCATCTCGGCTTCAGCCAACACTTCGCTTTTTGAGCTCAAGCTCTTTCAAAGTAGAGGTGGCACAGTTCCTTTCCCGATCATTCCTAAATGCGGCGGTCTTTTTCTGTTCTCGCCCTCGTTCGGCTGTGTGTTTTCCCCACGGAAGATTTGAACTATCCTCTTGGTCTGTTGTAAAGTCAACGCATGATTTTTCAGACTCTCCGGGGATCGCAAAAACGTCCGAGAAATCAGGAAGTCCTTAAAAAATCAACGCATGTCTTTTACTGCCCTTAAGGGCTCAGATCACCACAGGCACGTCCGAAAAACCTATGAAGGCTTCCCGTTACACTTATTACGCCTATCGGTGCTCGTACTGTGACAGGAGATGGCGGGTGCACGCGTGTATAATTAGGGAATACGTACTGCGTCCCGTGACAATTGATTGAGCGAGTGAGTACAACATTATTAGAATTCCGCGCCAACGCGGATGTTGCCCTTGCCATCAGGCTACTCCGACGTGAGGACCAGGAGGTCTGGCCTACCGGTCCTGTCACGGGCGCGCTGGACGGCCAGGCAGGCTTGACCTGTGAAGAAGTGCATTCCACTCGGTCTTGCTGTAAGTCGGGCCAAGCCACCCGCACTCCAAAAGCATATGAGCTAACGTAGCGGTCTGCCCGCAAGCGGTGCAGGCGGCGTCAGGGAATTTGTGTGGAGAAATTTCATATAAATATCCTATAGACCGATACGAATGGGTTTGGTGTAAGCACAGTGACACTGCCTGTGCTTTGTTTAGTTTCAAAAGGTCTTCTTCTTGGGCAAGTTGGTGCTTAGCTTTTCTAAGTATACTCTGTGGCGCAAAATACATTTCTTGAAGAGGGACAGAAGAAAGGAAGACCGTGAAGCGCCAAGTTTGCCCATCCCAACCAATAGTCACGTAGGCTTCGCCGCGTAACGATGCTGCATTTTGGGAACCGGCATTATGCAACGAGTCACGCTTTCTAAGCTTCGAAGCCAATCGCAAGGATTACGGAGGCGGAGTCGGTGCCATTGCTGACAGCGGCCAATTCTTTCGATGAAAAATATAGCATCGAACAGCAGGAACCTTGATAGCGAACGTCGAAACAGCTAGGCCTCTCATTTCCACGGTGGTCATTTATTTATTAATGCCGTTTTGTACCTGTAGTTTGACTAAAAGGTCCGGAAATCGGATGGCGAAGGGTTCTTACTTCCGAAATTTCACACGTTCTTATAGATTGATTCTATGGGGTACATGGTGGTGCCGCGAAACCATCAGCATTATCGGGCATGTCCCAAAAGTCGGGCGTCCGGAAAATCGGTCGTTGACTGTACACTGGCAAATCTTCCAGTCGACGAAATGACGTCAAAGACTATTTATTTATTTATTTATTTTTTTATTTATTTTTGTTTGTTTGTTTGTTTCTTTGTTTATTTGTTTGTTTCCTCGAAAGTCTCTTGTTAAGGCATTATATGAGCGAGTGGGGGGTTAGTGATAAAGAAAGATACTACAAATTACAAAGGCATCTTTTCGATGAGCCGATTCACAGTAAGTGGGCCGATGATAGTGGCGACTATGGTGGGCAGGCCATTCCAGTCTCGTGTTGTGCGCAGAAAAAAAATGAGTGCTGAGAAGTCACAGTATGGGATTGTGGGGGATATAGTGTGTTTGAGTGACTGGTACGAGCAATGCGATGTGCTCTTTTTATGTACGTGTTGTCAAAAGGCAAAAAAATGGAAAAATTTATGAAAAAGGCTAAGACGTGCTATTCTACAGTGTGAGGCTAGAGAGGGTAAGTTTATTTGGGCTTTTAGTGCTGATATGCTTGAATTGGTAGGAATAGGTTGACAGAATAAATCGTGTCGCGCGGTTCTGAACTAACTCGAGGGCGTTAATAAGGTTATTGTGGTGGCTGTCGAAA
This sequence comes from Dermacentor variabilis, assembly GCF_050947875.1. Classification (NCBI taxonomy): domain Eukaryota; kingdom Metazoa; phylum Arthropoda; class Arachnida; order Ixodida; family Ixodidae; genus Dermacentor; species Dermacentor variabilis. The sequence goes on along the minus strand of NC_134573.1, from coordinate 72,348,892 downwards.
ATAGCATCAGCACACTCCAGCTCGGGCAGCACGAAGGTTAGAAAAGCAAGTTGTTTAATAGAGGCAGGAGCGAGGAAAAGGTTATGGCGTAGATGAGCTAGAGTTCGATTAGCAGAATTTATTATGTGGTTTACAAGACTGGCCTAAGTTAAGTCACGCGAGATATACACACCAATATATTTTAATTATTCAGTCGTTGGTATCTGCATGTTATTGATGCTATAACTAGGCATATCGTAATTACAACGACGATAAATAGATATTAACACGGTTTTAGCTGCATTTAGTGACATGATCCAAGTGTTACACCAGTTTTGTATACGCGATAGGTCATTTTGTAAGGCCAAATGATCGGTGAGGTTAGTAACTGCTCGGTAAACCGCACAACCATCTGCGAAGAGTCGGATATGAGAAGAAATGTTACAAGGCAGGTCATTGATGTGCATTAAGAAAAGGAGGGGATCAAGTACGGTACCTTGAGGTACTCCTCAAAGCGCGCGTTTTAAGGATGAAGACTGTGAGTTAGCGTGTACGAACTGCTGACGGTTAGACAAAAACTCTCGAATCCAGCATAGAACACAAGGATGAATGTTAAGACAGGATTACCTTATTAAGAGACGACGATGGGGGACCACCGATGGGGGACGATGCGGAATGCTTTCTTCAAAATCTAAAGATATTTTGTCAGTCGGGCTGTTACGATGTAGGTATAAATGTAAGTCGTGCAAGAAAAGAGAAAGTTGGATGTCACAGGAATAATTTTTCCGGAAACCATGTTGACTTGGGTGAAAAAATTTACGGATATTAGGAAGTTAGCAATATGTGAGTTTAAAATATGTTCGATTATTTCACAAGACACGCTTGTTATGGAAATAGGGTGGCATTTACTTGGTGATGATCGGCTTCCTTTCTTGAAGACTTGGATGACCTTGTCCACCTGCCAGTATGTGGAATGGAAGCACTGTTAAGCGATTCCTAGAATATGAGTGATAAAAATAGGCTACACGCATGTTTAAAATTTTTTGGCACTTCGGCATTGACACCGTTTACTGCCGTGGATGATGAGTTCTTCAATGGTTCAATTACTTTGACAAGGCCGATTGGATGGAAAGTGATATTTTCCATGAGCGGATACGTGAACTATCGTGGATCGGGCAAGCGGTCAGGTACTTCATTAGGGAAAACCGAACTAAATGTTGTGTTAAGAAGACCTGCAACCTCAGTCTCAGGGATCGGAAATCCGGAGCTACTGTTAAGGAAAATCTCATCCCGTTGATTAGGATTAATAGTTTACCAAGATCGCTTCGGGTTTGTGTGCAGCATAGCTGGTAATGTGGTAGAAAGAAACTTGTGTTTCGTTTGAGAGGTTCACTTGTCATATTCTTTCTCGACTGCGTAATACTTCTGCCAAGTGGAAGAAGAATTAGGTCGTTTGGATGATCGAAAAAGCCGTTCTTTTTTGTGATTATTTAGTCGTTTTAAGGATACATTAAGCCATGGTGACGTTCTTTCTGTTACTGTAATGGTAGAAATGTAAAGACGTATAAGGCGATGCATCTCTGCTTTGAAATGCTGCCAGTTCGGCTCGAGAGAATTTAGTGGAATGTTAGCGCAAACGTATTGAAGTACTCAGAGAATTCTCGGTTCATGCTGACATAGTCTCCTAATTATCATAGAGATATGTGTTTTGCGATTTTTTTTGCTTCTTTAGGACGTTGCAATGAAACGAAATATGTACTGCCAGGTGGCCGCTCAAACCGCGCAATGAGGTGGCGGGGGTAAAGTTATCAGGGTGAGTTGGTAATACAAGATCTCAAACGTTGGACGAGAGAGCAGTAACGCGTGTTGGATCAGTGACGAGCTATGTTAAGCCGAATGTTATGCACGTGTTTAGAAAATCGCTAGTGGGGTATAATGTACAGGCAGGATCGAACCAACCAATAGTTGCAAAATTAATATCGCCAAACAGAAGGACAGGCCTGTGAGCATATGATTTTGTTAACGTATTTAAGGCTTTATCAAGGCGTGAAAGAACTGTCGGCAGTATGGAACCGATAGAAAATACTAATCAGAACTACCTCTCCCCTCTACTAGACGTCGAATTTCCCGCTTATGCTTGTTTCATAAAATATACTGCACTAATAATGAGATAAAAATTACACTTTTTTCGCCACCGAGCCATTTATCATTCCGTATTGATCATCGAATGAAGGTTGGGGTGCCTCAGTGTAAAAGCAACGTATACCTCGAAGCCTTCATCCCGAAAACAAATCAAGACTGGAATCGCCTTCGCGCATCCATCGTCACTATCACAGACCATGATGTGTTCAAGTCGGCTATCTGTGACCTTGGGCAGCCTCATTAGCTATTTTTTCTTCTTTTTCTATTGCCACTCCTCTCTGTAATGCCTGTATGGCGTTGAGAGTAAATAAATGAAACGAAATGAAAATGAATCAGCTTGCAGTGTGCACGTGACATTCGCTCATTTAGCACCATTTGAGGTAAGGACTTACCTCGACCTGTAAGAGTTTAGCGTCGACTTGAAGAATATTAAATATAAATTCATCTTCACTAGGCTACCTCAACGGGTGCTCCGCACCGAAGCGATCCCTCGTGTTCATTATTATGGCGTTTTCTATAACATAGCATGTACCCAAAACAGATCATTCGCCAAGAAGCGGGTCGTACTCATCGTGCCATGAACAAGCGGAGATGATCGCGTGTGTTGATGTGGAACATGGTTTCCATACCTTTGCACAAGCTCTCAACGGAAGATCGCTCAAGAAGTGTGATCGCGGGTTCAGGTTGATGGTGATGATTTCAGTACGGAGGCAAAAACCCACAAAGGGAGTTTCACCATGAAGTCAGCGGTACAAAGAGATGCGCCCACAACGGGGTGCGGGCCAACCAGCGGACGGTACACATTATGCCTATGCTAACTAGCTATTACAGCGAAGCTGTATACCACTACCGTCCAAAGAAATTTTCGTGTCGTTGGCGTGGTAAGCAAAAAACACCCCATACGTGGACCGATCCCGAAGATAGCGCAATACTGGCCCGACCCACAGCGGAGGTTATGCACACGTTAAGCACACCCTACATGGGCCGATCCTGAATGTAGTGCAATACCGGCCCAACCCGCGTCGGAAGTGAAGCAGGTGTTGATCACTCCCCATACGTGCGCCGATCCCGAAGATGGTGCAATACCGGGCCGACCCTCGGCTGAGGTGAAGCAGGCGTTGGGCTCTCCCTATACGTGGGCCGATCCCAAAAATAGAGCAATCCCGAGCCTACCCGCAGCAGAGGTGAAGAAGGCGTTGAGAACACCGCATACGTGAACCGATACCGGAGATAGTGGAATGCCGGGCCGCCCCGCGGCAGAGGTGAAGCAGGAGTTAAGCACACCCCGTGGGTGTGCTGATCCCCAAGATAGAGAAATGCCGAGCCTACGCGTGGCGGCGGTGAAGCAGGCGTTGAGCACTCCCCATACGTGCGCCGATCCCGAAGATGGTGCAATACCGGGCCGACCCTCGGCTGAGGTGAAGCAGGCGTTGGGCTCTCCCTATACGTGGGCCGATCCCAAAAATAGAGCAATCCCGAGCCTACCCGCAGCAGAGGTGAAGAAGGCGTTGAGAGCACCGCATACGTGGACCGATACCGGAGATAGTGGAATGCCGGGCCGCCCCGCGGCAGAGGTGAAGCAGGAGTTAAGAACACCCCGTAGGTGTGCTGATCCCGAAGATAGAGAAATGCCGAGCCTACGCGTGGCGGCGGTGAAGCAGGCGTTGAGCACTCCCCATACGTGCGCCGATCCCGAAGATGGTGCAATACCGGGCCAACCCTCGGCTGAGGTGAAGCAGGCGTTGGGCTCTCTCTATACGTGGGCCGATCCCAAAAATAGAGCAATCCCGAGCCTACCCGCAGCAGAGGTGAAGAAGGCGTTGAGAACACCGCATACGTGGACCGATACCGGAGATAGTGGAATGCCGGGCCGCCCCGCGGCAGAGGTGAAGCAGGAGTTAAGCACTCCCCGTAGGTGTGCTGATCCCGAAGATAGAGAAATGCCGAGCCTATGCGTGGCGGCGCTGAAGCAGGCGTTGAGCACTCCCCATACGAGGGCCCATCCCGAAGATAGTGGAATGCCAGGCCGACCCGCGGCGGAGGTGAAGCAGGCGTTGAGCACTCCTCATACCAGGGCCGATCCCCAAGATACTGCAAACGAGCCCGACCCGCGGCGGAGGTGAAGCAGGGGTTAAGCCACCCTCTAACGAGGGCCGATCCCGAAGATAGTGCAGTGCCCGGTCTACCCGCGGTGGTGGTGCAGTTCGCCATTAAGGGGCCCACATACACAACTTCGCCGGTCATCCGTCTTCACGGAGTGGAAGGGCACTAAGTTTTTTTTCTTTTTTGAGATGATCTCCGCGGGTTGAATATAATTGTTATTTGCACAGTATGGGGGAGGCACTAAAGTAACTAAAGTAATGCTTAACAGTCTCGGAAGAGAACCGCAATTTACAATAGGCAGCGAGGCACTGGAAGTCGTAAGGGAATACAACTACTTAGGGCAGGTAGTGACGGTGGATCCGGATCATGAGACGGAAATAATCAGAAGAATAAGAAAGGCTGGGGTGCCTTTGGCAGGCATTCTCAGATCATGAACAGCAGGTTGCCATTATCCCTCAAGAGAAAAGTATATAATAGCTGTGTCTTACCAGTACTCCCGTACGGGGCAGAAACCTGGAGGCTAACGAAAAGGGTTCTACTCAAATTGAGGATGACGCAACGAGCTATGGAAAGAAGAATGATAGGTGTAACGTTAAAAGATAAGAAAAAAGCAGATTGGGTGAGGGAACAAACGCGAGTTAATGACATCTTAGTTGAAATCAAGAAAAAGAAATGGGCATGGGCAGGACATGTAATGAGGAGGGAAGATAACCGATGGTCATTAAGGGTTACGGACTGGATCCCAAGGGAAGGGAAGCGTAGCAGGGGGCGGCAGAAAGTTAGGTGGGCGGATGAGATTAAGAAGTTTGTAGGCATGGCATGGCCACAATTAGTACATGACCGGGGTTGTTGGAGAAGTATGGGAGAGGCCTTTGCCCTGCAGTGGGCGTAACCAGGCTGATGATGATGATGATGGGGGAGCACGCTAGTAGCCGCCAGTACATTTGCAATACGTGATACTGCAATACGCAATACACTCAATACAAGCCCATATTAGATTTATCACATTGGGTAGCATGAATGCGGAAATCTACATGCGCGCACCAGTTTGTTTTACCCGGGGAACGCGGCCAAGAAATGGGTAAATTGGGTAAAAAATGGGTAAATGGGAAATGGGTAAATTAACCGACATCTGCTCGAAAGCTTCAATTCGTATAGGTGATTTTTAGTTGCTCTTATGCTTCTACTCTTAATAATTAATAATTTTTACTTTGGAGGCATTTGTTCATTACAAAGTGCAATTGCTAAATGATCACCTCCTTGAAATATATAAACTTACGTTTTTACCCCTTAATTTTCCGTCGACCTAGAATATGCTGACTTCACTCAATCGTTATCGACAATATGCCATGTACGTGTACACTCATTGTATTTTAACGTCACTAGCGTATTAGATCAACAATTGCAGTAAGCGTACAACAAATTAGCTGGAGAAAGTAGGAGCATGCAACCAGCATTTGAACTAAAAATTATCGGCGTAATGTGAAGAGACAGGAAAATAGTTGTGTAAATTGGTGGGAAACGACACTAGCCGATAATCCTGTTTACATTAAATGAAAAAAGTTTGGCACACCATGTAATACGTGGAGAAGTTCGCCGATTATATAGCAAAGCAAGAAAATCATTTGCAAGGGAAGGAAAAGCAGTTTATGACGGCAGAAGACTAGGTGGTGATTGAAATCAGAAAAACTCGCTAAGATAGGATGGAATCGGTACTCTGTCCTGCAGTGGACTCGCACTTCGCTACTAAACGCTGTGAACTCAAACCAACTTTTTATTTCTTGACCTTCGCATTGCATTGCAGAACTCTAGATGGGTCACAATTCCGGAGTCCCTCATTACGGCGGATCTCATAATCAGATAGTAGTTTTTGAAGATCTAATTTTATTTTCATCTAATATTGATTGATGCAATCTTATTCAGCACTTACCTGGCACCCACGTTGCGCTGCAAATGTTAATAGATGCACTAGGCTCAGTGCGACAACAGTGCATCAGCCAGTTCAACGACCCTTATTGCGCAAGTGTTCTCAACATCCTGGGAAAATTTGCGCCTACTACATTGTTTTGACACTGCATGGCGAAATGCGCATTGTGTTATTTCTATCCCCCCAACCCCACTATTAGGCATTCTTCAAGGTAGCCCGATTCTACCGCTATGTAAATCAAGCTACATTAACTTAGCAGCTTGAAGAGTGTTGCTTTTTGTCTACCGCCACACACATCCTCTCAACATACTCTCTTTAAGCGAGCTGCTTTGCCCGATAGCTGCTTCCAAATTGCCTTGAAAAGAAGAGCATGAAAGTAAGGTATTAAGGGAGTAATATTTTATACGGTCAAAACGCAAAGGGTGAAAGAAAAAAGAAGCAACCAGCTGCAGACTTCCACATAGAGAATAGAAAAAGAAACGGTGGGCGGGATTTATGAAACACAAAGGTGCCCACGTGATTACAGAGCTAGGAGTCCAGCGTAGATTTCTGAAGGAAATAAATTATAAGTACTTGTGGTGATTGTTGTACCTAAACTGCATTGTGGGTAATGAGGAGTTCTGCATCGGAGGCCTTTGTAATTATTATGGTGAAGTTAGGTTGTTTCACGCGCATATAAATCAATCCACACGAGCGTTTCTGCATGTCTCACCGTCGAAATTCGATATATACGATCAAGAATCAAACGTGTAGCGTTGGGCTGAACAGCAGGATGACGTAGCCACTGTGTCAATGTGGCATGTCGATGTGGAGTGCAACAGTTGCCGTAAGGTGTAGCGGAATAAAGCAGTTGTCTATTACCGTAGAAGAATGGGTAATAATAGATCAGATACATTGTCCAGGGCGGCTTGAAATTACGTGTCGCGGAAGATATATAACTATAGTTAAATCATAACGATTGAAGATCGTCGAAAATTCATTAATGTTGAAGTGGACATAAATAGGCTGATAGCAATGACTAGTGCTGCTTCAGAAAATGTGAATACGCGAATGTTTAAGGCCTTCTAATCGTTATAACCGGGCTTTCGTTGAATGGCCTTTAAAAATGTCGGGTTGCAGAAAAGGCATGTGCTAGAGTGAAATTACCTCAGACAGGCTCACACTAAGGTTGGTAGTGTTCTTCATGCAGGGAAGATTAAATTCATTCGCTGATAATTGGCTCGGTACAAGCATGAGACAGGAGGCGAGGTTGTATCAACTTATAATGCTCTTATACGTGTAGAGGCTTCATGGCAAAACCTTTGATTTTACAAGTTTGGAATCAATTAAAAAATTATTAGCAGTCTGTTTCACTACCGTTCTTTCAGCTAGAGCCAAGCCTACGGTTAAATTATTTGATAACCTAGCAGACGGAAAACTGTGGCCTGCAGGTGGAGATACGTTGTTGCTGCGCGTCGGATTTCCTCCTATTTTGGCATAGTAAGCCATTTCAAGGCTGACATTGTCGTCCCTACTTCACATAATGACGAATCAAAGTTGATTTCAGTATATTTGTCAAAGCGTGACTCAGTGTCTCTTTTGTCAGCGTTTATGTCAGAGATTTAGAGGCGAAACCATCAAAAAACATTCTAATCGATGAGTTGAGGCCGCGAGAACGTATGGTTGTCGGGGGCCTTACTTGAGAAATAGAGATTGTACGCTAAACTCCCTCCTCAACTCTGTAGTCACAACGGAGGTTTGTCGCATACTTGCGCTTCTCCAATGGAACGTAATATACGGCGAGTGCGTCCGTGAAAAGAGCTCTAGTGTTTTAGACTGCTTTTTTTCCAAGATTTATTAAAGAGTTCCATGGACACCACCAATCAAAATGCTCAAAGTGAAATCAATTACTTGTAGTTGTCAGCCGGATGGTAAAGAAGTCTTTCCTTCCTGTAAAAAGTAAAATAAGAAGGGTTCACTTAGTACTCAATTTGCATAGATACCCAATGATAGCGAGTGAAGTGATACATCAACAACCTGACATGTTTGACACCTTAACAGGGCAATATTAAAAGAACTAACCGCTAACAACTGCTACGAGTGAAAGAAAAAAGTTACAGGGAAGTTAACTCGGTGACCACAGGTTACGCCCAAGCGCATTGGCACCATTATTTTTTATTGTTTATTTATTGATACTGTCAGCCCATGACGGGCTATTACAGGAGTGGGTGTAACATACATAAACAGAGAAGTGCATTAGTGCGATTGAACAATGCACTAAAAAATAAAAAAATTATGTAGCACAGCTGATATGAAACAAATTAACAATAAAATTACAGAGCACATTTTGACTTATTCCCTTTTTGTGCATTGTGCGCCATCATCATCATCATCAGCCTGGTTACGCCCACTGCAGGGCAAAGGCCTCTCCCATACTTCTCCAACTACACCGCTCATGTATTAATTGCGGCCATGTTGTCCCTGCAAACTTCTTCATCTCATCCGCCCGCCTAACTTAAGCCCCGATCGCTTAACAGTTACTGAGGTGCGCCATGGCGGAGAACCAAGTTGTTTAGAATGAACGAGGCGACGTCTTTTGCTGATGCGGCAGGCAGGCGGCGGTTTCAGCATACCGTGTCAAATGATCTACGCCGACAACAGTCCATCAGTTGCCAGCGCCAGTAGATGGAAGAAGCCCGTATATATCAATGCCTACGTGGTCAAATGGCTGAGCGGGGCAGCGAAGTGGTTGGAGAGGTGCGGTGGACAGATACGGGACACATTTGCGTCGCTGGCAGGCAATGCAGGAGCGTACGTATTTGTGGACGAAGATGTACATCCCTCGCCAATAATATCGTAGGCGAAGCCGTGTGTAAGTTTTTGACACTCCGCCGCGACCACACTGCGGGTCAGAAAGAAAAGCGGAGCATAACTCTTGTCGTAGGTGGCGAGGCACTACTAAGAGCCATTTGCGGCCGTCATTGTGGTAGTTGCGATGGTATAAAAGTCCGTCCCGGATTGTGAAATGCTGCGCCTGTCGGGGTAACGCTCGATGTGCCCAAGTTGCCGGAGGATTGGACAAAAAGGTGAATATCATGACGATCCACGCCTCTTTTTGTTGCTCCGATGCCATGTCCAAGATGTCAAGTGGTGAGATCTCATGTCTGTAGGTAGAACAGCTGCTTTCTGAAGTAACTGGTACGGGCGAAAGGGCATCGGCGTCAAAGTGTTTGCGTCCAGAGCGATAGACGACACATATATCATATTCCTGGATTTGGAGGGCCCAACGAGCGAGGCGGCCCGACGGGTCTTTTAGGTAAGACAACCAGCAAAGAGCGTGATGATCCGTCACCATGTCAAACCGTTGACCGTAGACATATGGACGAAATTTTTGAAGAGCCCATAGGATAGCCAGGCACTCTTTTTCTGTTACTGAGTAATTGGCCTCAGGTTTCGTGAGGGCACGACTGGCATTAGCAACTACGTATTCGGCATTAGTGTTGTTGCGTTGTGCGAGCACGGCACCAAGGCCTGCACCACTGGCGTCAGTGTGAAGTTCTGTAGGTGCGCTTGGATAAAAATGGCGCAAGATTGGCGGAGACGTGAGTAGGTGACGAAGAGTCGTAAATGCATCATCAGAGGCTTCTGACCAAGCAGAAAGTTGATTGTCGCCTTGGAGAAGTTGGTTTAGTGGTGCGATCACAGTAGCGAAATTGCGAACTAAACGTCGAAAATAAGAGCATAGGCCAATGAAGCTGCGTTGTGCTTTCAAGTTAGTGGGCTTCGGAAATTCGGATACGGCGCGAAGTTTGATGATGATGATTTGTGGTGCTTAATGGCGCAAGGGCCAGGTGTGGCCAAAGAGCGCCATGACAAGTGGTGATGTTGACGATGTATTATGGAGATGTGGCTTGGCTGTAAAGTGGCCTAAAAATAGTCGCTGTAAAGTGCGTAAAATCTATGTGCTATAAAATTATGGCGATGATTAATGACGAGTACTATGAACATTAAAATCCATCGTAGAAGGATGATGCAAATTATAAAATATATAAGATGGTAAAATTACTTGGAGCACTGCTGCCTCGCCAGAGCCCTTGAACCACAAGGGCCTAGAGGCATGTGCTATTCAAAAATAATTATCATAGCGCCATCCTCTGAAGAGAGGAGACGCTACGAACATGTGGGGCTAAAAACATGAAACACAACATCTTTCAGATAACTTAGAACTGCGACGGTGTCAAATAGCGGTTCTGGGCCGAGTAACATTACTGGATGAAGGGGGATCTGCTGCTGGTATGCTATGGGAAAATGTTTCTTTCTTTCATATTCGGCTTTCCGACACTCCAGAAGGACGTGGAGGACGGTGAGCCTCTCCCCGCATCTACCGCAGGTTGGAGGCTCGTTTCCGGTGAGTAAATAGTTATGTGTGCCGAATGTGTGTCCTATTCTTATACGACAGAATAGGACATCTGTCCGGCGTGATTTTGTTACGGAAGGCCAGAATCCTAACTGTGGCTTTATCACGTGGAGCTTATTATTTATTTCTTCGTCCCACATGCGTTGCCAGTGGTTTCGTAGTTTCCTTCTTAAGAAAGGTTTCAGGTCTTTGACAGGGACCGAAGCAGTAGGACTAACTGCATGTAATGAAATTGATGTGGCCATCTGGTCCACTAGAACGTTACCCTGGATGCCCCTATGGCCAGGCACCCAGCATATAATCACATGCTGGTTAGATACATATGCTTTACACAACACGGAATAGAGTTCAATTAAAACAGGATTTTTGCGCTTACAGAACGATATCAAAGCCTTCACAACACTTAGGGAGTCCGTAAAAATAACTGATTTTCTGAGTTTTGTTTTCCTTATATACTTCACGGTCGACAATATTGCGTAGGCTTCAGCCGTAAAGATACTAGTTTCCGGATGCAGTACGTCGGATTCCGAGAAGGATGAACCGACGGCTGCATAGGACACCCCGTCGTGTGACTTCGATGCGTCTGTGTAGAACTCCGTACAGGAGTATTTGTGCTGGAGTTCCCGGAAATGCATTTGGATTGCAATCTCTGGGGCGTTTTTTGTAACTTCCATGAAAGATGTATCGCATTGTATCAACTGCCACTCCCAAGGAGGTAGCAGCTTGGCTGGATGCATTAGGCGAAGTTCGAGAAGTGGAACATGCATTTCATGACTAAGCTCCCTCACACGCAGCGAGAAAGGCTGTCTTACGGAAGGACGATTACGAAACAGTGTAGCATATGTCATGTCGTTAATGGTGTTAAAACAGGGATGTTCAGGATTAGAGTAAACTTTCAAAAAATATGTTTGGCTGATGTATGTTCTCTGGATATGAAGTGACCACTCATTCGATTCTGCATATAAGCTTTGTACGGGACTCGTTCTGAAAGCTCCTGTGGCTAAACGGATACCCAGATTGTGAACAGGGTCTAGCATCTTTAGCGCGCTCGGGGCGGCAGAGTGATAAATCACGGCACCATAGTCTAGGCGTGAACGAATGAGGCTTTTATAGAGTTTCAATAAAGACATCCTGTCACTACCCCATGTACTCTGGGATAGGAGTTTCATTATGTTCATCGTTTTTAGACATTTTTCTTTAAGATGTTTAATGTGGGGGACGAAAGTGAGTCTGTAGTCAAGTATGACACCTAGAAATTTGTGTTCTTTGTTTACAGGTATTTGTTGTCCACCCAGTTCTAAGCAAGGGTCTGGGATCATTCCTCTCTTTCTTGTAAAAAGAACGCAAGTGCTTTTGTTAGGATTGATCTTAAAGCCATTCCTGTCTGCCCACATTGAGACTTTGTTCAGGCCATGCTGTACCTGTCTCTCGCACACTGCGAGGTTACAGGATTTGAAAGCTATCTGAATGTCGTCCACGTAGACAGAGTAAAAGATGGCCTGAGGTAATGAAGCGCGAAGCGTGTTCATCTTCACGATGAAGAGCGTGCAGCTGAGCACGCCTCCTTGGGGTACACCCGTTTCTTGCGTAAAAGGACGTGAGAGTGCATTGCCTACTTTTACCCGGAACGTACGATTTGACAGATAGCTTTCCATTATGTTAAGCATATTACCGTGGATGCCCATTTCTGACAGGTCTCTTAAGATTCCGTAACGCCACGTTGTGTCATAGGCCTTTTCCATATCGAGAAATATCGATAGGAAGAACTGTTTATGTATGAATGCCTCCCGAATATTTGCTTCAACACGTACGAGATGATCGGTTGTGGACCGCCCTTCTCGAAAGCCGCATTGATAAGGATCAAGCATTTTGCTCATTTCAAGGAAATGGATCAGTCGCCGATTAATCATTTTTTCAAATACCTTACAAAGGCAACTTGTGAGGGCTATCGGGCGGTAACTTGCCACTGAGGAAGGATCTTTACCTTGTTTCAAAACAGGGACCACAATAGCTTCCTTCCTTGCGGTTGGAAGGTACCCTGCATCCCAGATGGTGTTGAAAAGTGTGAGTAGTGTAACTTGCGTGTCATCGTGTAAGTTTTTGAGCATTTCATACATGATTCTGTCAGATCCGGGTGCAGAGCTCTTGCATGAGCTCAAGGCAGCTTTCAACTCAGCAATACTGAATGGGCAGTTGTAGGATTCACTCTGTGGACATTTTCTTTTGAGTGGCTTACATTCTTCTATTTGCTTATATTTCAGGAAGGATTTCGAATAATGTTTTGAACTTGACACACTCTCAAAGTGCTCCCCAAGTGAGTCTGCCTGATGTTGCAGCGTATCACCCTGTGTGTTTACCAGAGGGAGTGAATATGTTTGTCTCCCTCTAATTCTATTTACGCGGTTCCAGACTTTCGCCTCATCTGTAAACGAGTTGACGTTCGATAAAAACTTTTGCCAGCTCTCTCTTCTGGCCTGTCGGCGGGTTCTCCTGCCTTGAGACTTAACTTTCTTAAAGTTAACGAGATTCTCTGCAGTGGGCGAAGCGCGTAGCAACCCCCACGCTTTGTTTTGATTCCTACGTGCGACTCTACATTCATCGTTCCGCCACGGGACATGCCGTTTGCATGCCGAGCCACTTACTTCACGTATGCATTTAGATGCGGCATCTATAATAAAAGCTGTAAGGTAATCCACAGCAGCATCAATTTGTAACGAGGACATGTCATCCCATGATATGCTAGTTATGGTTCGGAATTTCTCCCAGTCGGCTGTGTCGACCTGCCACCTAGGAGCCTGTGGTAGATATTCGTTTTCTTTAAGTGTTCTTAATAGTATGGGGAAGTGGTCGCTTCCGTAAGGATTGTTCGCAACTTCCCACTCCAGTTCAGGCAGTATAGACGGGGAAACTATGCTGAGATCAATTGAAGAAAAGGTATTATTTGCAAGACAGTAATAAGTGGCTTTCTTCTTATTCAAAAGGCACGCACCAGAAGAAAAAAGGAACTGTTCAACAAGACGACCTCACGCATCTATACGACAGTCACCCCACAGGGAGCTGTGCGCATTGAGATCGCCAAGAACAACATAAGGTTCTGGCAATTCGTCTATAAATGACTGGAATCCATGTTTGTTTAATTTGTAGTGTGGGGGTACGTAAAGCGAGCTAATGGTGATGAGTTTGTTTAGGAGGACAGCTCGAACTGCCACTGCTTCAAGAGGCGTTTGGAGCTGTAAATGTTGACACGCAATGCTTTTGTGGATAACTATAGCTACACCTCCCGATGATGCGATAGCATCATCGCGATCTTTGCGAAAAGTTATATACTGTCGGAGAAAGTTTGTGTGTTTTGATTTTAGGTGTGTTTCCTGTAAACACAGCACTTTTGGATTGTGTTTGTGTATGAGTTCTTGTACGTCATCCAGGTTTCTAAGAAGACCTCTGACGTTCCATTGGATAATTTGTGTATCCATATTTATTTTAAATAAGTACTGTGTCTACGGAAAGGGAGGTGATGCCTTAGGTTACAGAGCTCTTTCGAGGCCCTGTAACCGGGGTTTTGTTTTTTCTGGAGCGCTCGAGGGAACCTCGCCGCTCCTTAGGCGCTTGCTGCGCCGTAGGTATAGGTGTTGTGTCCATTGCCTCTTGTGAGGCGCCGGACACGTGCTCTTGCGAGCGAGAAGTTTTTCGTGAGAGTCTCACCTCGGAAGGCAAGACCCCTGCGCCCACCAGCCCTGAGGTCGATGGGGCTCCCTGTGGGATTTGGCTGCGCCGGCTGTTGCCAGCGCTGGGAGGGGCCGGGGAGGTCGAGGCAGCCTCAGCTGCGCCTACCTTCGTGGCCGCTATCGGTCCTGCGGGATCGCTGCGTGCAGCGCAGGTTTCCGCAGATAACTCTTGTGGGACCGGCAACCCAAGTTTAGCCGGGCCTGGTTGCTGGTTGGATGGAGTAGGCTTACCTACTTCCACCCTGGGGGCAGGAGCCAAAGGTGCCTGCTCGCTGCACGCGGGCAGGGCACTCGGCGATTGCCGCTGCGACGCAGCCCCCCGACGCGCCGCATCAGCATAAGGTGTGCTGTGGAAAGGTGAGCACCGTTTACGGGCTTTCTTAAACGAAATATTTTCTTTGACTTTAAGGGTGATTATATCTTTTTCTTTCTTCCAGTTCGGACAGGAGCGTGAGTAAGCTGGATGGTCGCCACTGCAGTTCACACAGTGAGGTGTGCCACTGCAGTTCTCGGAGGGGTGGCCCTGCACTCCACACTTTGCGCAAGTTGTCTGACCACGGCAGCTCTGCGAGCCATGGCCGAACCTCTGACATTTGAAACACCTTCTAGGGTTGGGGATATATGGTCGAACGTTTAATCTGATGTATCCTGTTTCAATCGTTTCTGGCAGTACGCTGGATGCAAATGTTAGGATAAGATGCTTTGTGGGGATTTCCTTATTGTCCCGTCTAATTATAATACGCTTTACATCGGTCACATTTTGATCTTTCCGTCCTTCCAGCAGTTCAGCTTCTGTCAAATCCTGAAGGTCCGCCTCTGAGACGACTCCGCGTGAGCTGTTCATTGATCGGTGTGGCGTAACAGAAACTGGAATGTTGCCAAAGGTCACCAGTCTGTCTAGCTTTTCGTATTGATTTTTCTGTGGGATCTCAAGAAGAAGATCTCCACTTGCCATTTTCGTCACCTTGTAACCTGACCCTAAGGCTTCGGTCAAAGATTTTGAAACTATGAATGGTGAAATGAGTCTGGCCTGTCTTGCAGCATTCTCACTATGTACAACATGGTATTTCGGGTAGTTCTCTTTAGTGCGGGTCAAACATGTGCTGAATTCTTCGGTGCGTCCCCTCTTCTGAGGGTGACGATCAAGTAGGCGGGGAAAAGCGGGCGTTCCCATGGTATTTTGGTTTGTGTTCGGCAGCAATGGCGGCCACCCACCACGGAGCCCAACATGGGGACGCTGCAGGCCTTAACGCGTAAGGCTGCAGGCGCCAGCCGTACATTGCTACTATAACCCAATATATTATACCCAAGGGAGGGCAGATACACAAGGTTAACCCTTGCCGCCGGGGAGAAAGGAAGTAATAAGAAGTGAAGAGAAGACAGGAAAGATGTAAAAGTGGGAGAGAAAGTCGAAGATTGGAGAGGAGGACAGGAAGAGGCGACTACCGATTTCCCCCGGGTGGGTCAGTCCGGGGGTGCCGTCTATGTGAAGCCGAGGCCGAAGAGGGGTGTTGCCTCCGCCGGGGGGCCTTAAAGGTCCAAACACCCAGCATCGGCTCAACCTCCAGGATCCCCCTTTCCCCAGACACGGCTAAGCCGCGCACGGCTACACGCGAGAGGGTCCAACCCTCGTGTGCTCGGGTCCGTGGTGTCGCAACACACCAAACGCCTGCTGACGCAGACGCCCCTGCGGGGGGCGCGAAGTTTAGCTCGATCAGGAAAAATGCCTTCTTTGGAGACACCGTGGCCTAATATATTGAGTTTTCGAGCAGCAAATCGGCACTTCTTTAAGTTAAGCTGGAACCCAGCATTCTGGAGACAGGTCAAAACTTGATGTAAACGTCGAAGATGGGTTGGAAAATTAGGGGAAAAGACGACAACGTCGTCGAGGTAGCAGAGACAAGTATGGCACTTCAGGCCGCGTAGAATGCCGTCTATCATGCGTTCAAAGGTGGCGGGCGCATTGCACAGACTGAACGGCATTACATTGAATTCATACAAGCCGTCTGGTGTTACAAACGCGGTTTTAGAACAGTCATCATCAGCCATGGGCACCTGCCAGTAGCCAGAGCGGAGATCTAAGGAGGAAAAAAACTGCGCTCTTTGCGAACAGTCAAGTGCGTCGACAATACGTGGCAACGAGCACACATCCTTTCAGGTAATCTTGTTAAGCCTTCGATAATCGACGCAAAATCGTATGGTGCCGTCTTTTTTTTAACTAGAACGACTGGTGACGCCGAGGGACTACTAGAAGGCTGGATGACACCGCAATTGAGCATATCGTCCACCTAGTCATTGATAACGCGTCTTTCAGTCGCCGATACTCGGTAGGGACGCTGTCGAATTGGTGCATGGCTCCCAGTGTCGATAGTGTGCCAAACAGTCGTTGTGCGGCCGAGTGACGTTGCTTGGCAGTCAAAAGAGGAAAAGAAGCCTTGGAGCAAGCGAAGAAGTTCATCGCGCTGCGTCGTCGTAAGGTCACTGGCGATAGCTGGCGCAAAAGTATGTGGCAGTGACTGAGGAGGCGATTCCTCGAAAGCAGGAAGATAAGTGCAGTCGCCCATCGTGTCAAATATTGAAGATGAGGTCAGTGGCTCTGCTCTGCCAAGGCTTTCACGGCGGCGTAAAGTAATTGGTTCAGCGATGGGTTTGAGACGCATATGAGAGAGGCTCCTGCTTGGAACTCGAGGACGGCGAACGGCAGTAGTAGTGAACGACGGCGAACTAAGAGTTCAGACGGAGCAAAGAGTACTGTGCCGTCATCTACAGAGTCACAAGAGATACTGACAAGAGTGGAAGACCAGGCAGGTATAACGGTGTCTTTTGAAACAGCGATATTGCGAAAATGGTCCTTATGGTCCGCGATAATATCGGTCGAAAACTGGAAGAGCTCGATTTCGGCGCGGTGGCAGTCAGTGATCGCGTGATGTGTGGAGAGAAAGTACCAACCTAATATGACGGCGTGGGAACATGATGACAACACGATAAATTCTATGATATAGAGGACTTCATGAATTACGACATGAGCAGTGCAGGTGCCGGATGACTCGACGTGCTGCGCGTTGGCAGTTCGAAGAGACAGTCCAGAAAGCGGCGTCGTCACTTTTCTTATCTTGCGGCAAATACGGGCATCTATCGCTGAAAGTGCAGCGCCTGTGTTCACAAGTGCTAGCGCCAATGTTCCTTCTATTTCGACTTCAACAACGTTCTTCGGGGCAGTATGAGGCCTTAAACATTTCGCTGACACCGCAGTTCTCGCCTCCTGAACTGCGATTTTTAGTTTTCCTGACGCGAAGGGCTCTGCCACCGGTGCATGGGGGAAAGAGATCGGCGGCGAGGAGAACGTGAACGGCGAGCGGCGGAGAATGCGGTGTCGACGGCAGCAGGAGAATCAAAGGTGTCCGAATAGTTGCGGCGTTGCTGTAAACGTGGCGCATATGGACGCACATTGTTGGGCACGTTCGGTGTAAGTAGGCGACAGTGACGTGCCACTTGTCCAGCACGGCTACAATAAAAACAAAACGGAAGGTTGTCTTCCGTGCGCCAATGGTCCTGAGGTCGAAGGCGGGCGAAGGGGGCCGTAGGTATCTGGCGCAGGCCTCATCACGACTTCGGCGTACGTCAGGGGAGCGGCCGTCGGAGCCAGCTGAAGAGAAGGCGAAATGTGGTCGGCTGCCTGCTCCTTGATGACAGATTGAAGAGCGGGCGCCAATGGAGTACTCCGCTGGCCGCGTGTAAGTGGAATCAAGGAAAGCTGACGAGTCACCTCTTCACGGACGAACTCCTTGATCTGTAGCAGCTGCCAAGTGTTATCCGGGGCAGCAGCCAAGCTCGACATTGAAGTGGCCTGAGGTGTAAATTGGCGGGTGGCTACGTGTTGTTTGCGCGGTTCTTGGAAGCTTTGACAGAGACTGACAAGTTCAGAGACTGTCGACGGATTTTTGGCCAACAGCATCTGGAAGGCGTTGACTTCAATGCCTTTTAAGATATGGCGTATCTTCTCGGCATCAGCCATTGTGACGTCGACGCGGTTGCAGACGTCGACAACATCTTCTATATAGCTGGTAAATGTCTCCCCACTCTGTTGCGCATGGCCACGCAAACGTTGCTTGGCGCGAAGCTTGCGAAACGTGGGGCGTCGAAATACCTCTGTCACGTTAGTCTTGAAGGCCGTCCACGTCGTCAGATCACGCTCGTGGTTGCGGTGCCACAGGCTGGCGACACCGCTCAAATAAAACGACACGTAATTCAGTTTTTTGGTGTCGTCCCAGTGGTTGTGGATGCTCACCCGGTCGTGTCAGCGAGCCAGTCTTCTACGTCATGGTATTCGGTACCATTGAAGATAGGTGGGTCGCGTGGACGCAATGGGCCGGGGCCGACCACGGTAGTCACCGGGGCAGCGGGTTATGGTTGTGGTGGTCCTTCTTCCGGCATTATGAAGACGGGCTGCAGTGTCTGATTACGAAGTTCCAGAATTCCGGTTGTACCGGGCAGCTCCACCAATTGTAAGGAGGGTTTATTCGACTCGTAGAGCAGCAGCGACAAACTCAGCACCAGCAGGTAGGGCGTAGCCAGCGAACGAACCGGCTATGAGCCACGCGATGGCAACAGGGCTTTTCAGCCTGCCGATCTTCTTCGTCACAATATATATATATATATATATATATATATATATATATATATATATATATATATATATATATATATATATATATATATATATATATATATATATATATATATATATATATATATATGTATATATATCTATATATATATATATATATATATGTGTGTGTGTGTGTGTGTGTGTGTGTGTGTGTGTGTGTGTGTGTGTGTGTGTGTGTGTGTGTGTGTGTGTGTGTGTGCGTGTGTGTGTGCGTGTGTGTGTGATGAACCTGCCATCGTGTTCCTTCGATCTTATCTACAGCTTGCAGAGCTTAAATTTTTTAAACTTGCTGCTTGTAGTGAGCATTTAAGTATCTCTTGTGCAACTGTACATCCCATACGCTTGCCATGTGCACGCACTTAATACACAGTCATTCACCAGCTTCCCAAAACTTATACATTTCTAGGCAATACTCGAGTTGTGAGGATCAGGAGCTGGCAAATGTGCAGTAAGATTGCGAGCAATTCATCTGAATCTGTCGCAATTCAGCAAAGTATTGCTAGACTTCACGTGTTAGACCTGAGAGGGAGTATGATCAAGTATGATTGTGAGGCGTGGGCGAGAATTTTGTAATTTTGAATACTAGATATATATTGCACTATATAGATTATTATATATGATATATTATTCTATATAGATATAGCACGTCATATATGCACAAGTCATCAACTACCTAGAAGACCATGATATCATCTTCGAGTACCAGCACGGTTTTGCAAGAGTTGTTCATGCGACACTCTACTCTCCGGATTTACTAACGATATATTTTGCGCGTTTAACGACAGATTCCAAGTTGATGCAGTGTTTCTTAACTTCTCTAAAACTTTTGATCGCGTTCCTTATCACGGGCTTCTAATGAAATTAACACACTTAAATATTCACCCGAACGTTCTTGCATGGATTAAAGATTTCCTCTCCAACAGACAACAATGCACCTGTGCTAATGGTTGTACCTCTTCTTCTGTTCCTTTAACATCTGGAGTCCCCCAGGGCAGCGTACTTGTTCCCCTACTTTTCTTAATATTTAATAATGATCTACCCAAATGTGTCTCATCTCGAATTCGATTATTCGCAGATGATTTTGGTATATATCGTAATATTAGCAATGACGCTGACCGACTTTCCCTGCAAGCTGATCTTGACGCGGTGACAGCTTGGTGCTCCTCGTTGCTAATGTCTTTAAGTACATCTAGAACCAAGCTAATGTCATTTACCAACCATTCCACTATGCTTTCTACTGCCTACTTTCTCAATAATGCTATCTTAGAACACGCGCCAACTTACAAGTTTCTTGGCTTTCATCTTCAGTCTGATTTCACTTGGCACTACCAAATTAACACCGTCTTAGCATCATCTAACCGAGCACTCGGCCTTCTTAAGCGTAACATAAAGCACCCACCTTCACACTTAAAACAAACTTGCTTATATCACGCTGATCCGCCTCAAAATTCAATATGCTTCTGCCATACAGGATACCGATAAAGCATACATTATCAACAACATTTAATCTCAGCAAAACCATGCCGTTCGCTTCATCTTTTCCGATTATTCACGCTTCACCAGCGTGACATCGTTAAAGCAACGTGTCAAGTGAGAACCACTATCACGTCGACGCGAATTTGCTAGCCTAACCTTATTTCATAAACTTTATCACCATTCCACGCTTCACGATGACTTCTTTTTACCACCGTCTGCAGTCTTCCCGCGCCGAAACCACGCCAACAAAGCAAAACGCATAACGTGCCGCTCACCGATCTACGCAAAATCATTTGTACCTCGCACAATAATAGAATGGAATAACCTACCATCACGCATAGCTACTAAAGTTAACTTAACATCTTTCCAAACCTTGTCGTAAGAAAACGGTTAGTGGTGGCATATCAGTTATTACTTATTGGTATATATACATATTAATATTTTGTGTAAAAAGGTTCTTGTGATTTCATGAATTACTGCATGTAGCCCCTGTTCATATCTATTTATTTTATGTTCCTTGTGTATGGGGGGGGGGGTGTTTATTTCCTGCAGTTTTATTTCTTGTGTATATCTCATGTTTGTGTCCCCCTCTATGTAATACCCTGGCATGAGGTCCCTTAGGGCTAATGTAAATAAATAAATAAATAAATAAAAATATCCAATTATGCCATTAAAAGCAATATCTCTTTTTAGGAAATGTGATGTTTTTCTATTATTTTTATAATTATTATTTTTCATGAGCGCAAAGTCAAACTTAATATTTGAGCAAAAATGCGATAAATTTCATCTTATCGGCCCTACTATAAGAAGGGCAGACTTTGGCTTCTATGTTGCCGTGATTTAGACTCCGAGAAATATTCCCAGAATCCAAAAAAACTCCATTGTTCTCGCAAATATTCTACATTGAATTTTCATAAACAATGCTCCATACATGCAACGTTATATGAAAAAAAATTGCTAATATTTTCAATATAGGATAAGAAAGCAGCTTTATTTTAAGAATAAGAACAACAGCCTCATACATAAAGGCTCTTCTGATGGTACTCAATAACAAATTCCATTAGTTTCTGACGTTTTTCCATTCATACTTTGTTCCATAATAATTGTTCGATGCTCTCACCCGTATTTCAAACGATACCTTGTACTGAGTACAGTGAACTGGTTAGCTTAAACCTGCGTGCTTTGTTAACGTGTCATCATCAGAACATACTGAGAAATTTGTCTGGTAAGTATCTGACTCAATCACAGTGGATCTGGCCCTAAATGCCCGTCAGTGTAGCAAAAAGTGTAGCAAATGATCGGTCGGCTCAACGTACATCACCATTCGGCAACTTCATCTTCGCTGCAAAGGTCCCCGTTGTAAAGTGGAGCGCCGACGCCACAATTCTTCATGAACTCGTCCAAGCATTTTTGGGGCACCAAATCTTTGCTTGTTTCTTTCGTCCACAACATACATTCTGCAACAGAAAGAAGTCTATGTTTTCAATCTGAGCTGACGAATATCCAGAAAGATATGCACACAAAATAAAAAGATTTAATTAGCGCGAAATACATCGAACGTACAAGAGGACACTGAGAGTACAAGTGCTAACTTACATTTGACATTACAGGGAAGCGTTACGCCACATGCCATACCCTTGAGCATGGGCGGAAAACACCAACAATCACTAACATTGTGATTGCACGACATTTTTGAAAATGTACCAGCTGGCCCATACATATACCCCTTTATAATTATGCACAGAACGCTCACTTAGACATGAGACATGAATATCTGCTAACAAAGTTCCAAAAACACGCGCTTGATACTCTGAGAACTTACATTTCAACAATTTCTATTCATACGGTGTGTACATGTTATAGCGGTAGCTGTTTGAGCGCAACCACTCGATGTTTTCAGGATCATTCCTTGACTGATCATAGAGGGCAGCAAAAAGAATAGGAAATAGAGATACGGCATATTCGTCTCAACTACCATAACATTTAGACGTGAGATATTCATATCAAGGATCCAGGGTTCTACATTCACATGCCGTTGCTCGTCGTGTCGGAACTAGAGGCAGTTGCTCTTTGATTACGGGGCGAGTCAGGGTAAATTAAACAAGGAAAAGAATGCCTTTTGGGAAACCAAATATTTGTCTTTTTACATGGTCAAGTCCAAAGAGAGTTTCTTGAAAATAAATTACAAAATCTACGAGGCAAAGTAGAAGGAGGAAACGCTGCAGACGTTGTTTGGCTCTAGTTTTTAACTGTGCAGGAGACAGAATTTTACAGGAATATGGAGCCTTGATGTAATCAATAGTAGCCAAACAAACAGCGAGACAGGCATTATTGTAGCCCTCCGAATTTGTTTGAAATGGTATTCAGTAAAAATTTTCCGAAAGAGACAAGTTCTTAGAGGAAAATACAGTGTATCACAAGACAAAGTCATGAGGGAGGACATCGAAAGAAATATTCATTACGCCACTCTGTAGTTGCAGTAAATAACCAGACGGTAATGAAACTGCTTGTATCGTTACTCCTTATTGGGCTATATCATGCTCAGAAAAACAAGTAACACTTCAACACAACGATACTTGCGAGCTCTGTAGTCGGTAACCGAAATCTCATGCGGGGATCAAATGTCGCGGGAAATTTATTCATCACTGCCACATTACTTTCATTTGTCCTACATGCAATTGAGCGAGTGCCGTTGCGATGCAATTTTAACGTTCCGACAGCAGATTTCGGTCCACCTCGACGACACCTTCTAAGTTTGCGGTTGCTTCGGTGACGAAGGAACTGATGACGCTGGAGTATTGTGGGATGCTGCCTTGGTTTTCCAGTACATACAAGGGAAAGTAGCTGACTGTCCTATCCGTTAGCATATCTTCCTTTCTCCGTAGACAGCAATATTGACTTGGGTTTCTTGTAAAAATACAGCGCCGTGATCACTTAGGAAATTTATTCCCCGGTATACGCCTCGCTAGACATGTTGCAGGATTACAAAGTTCGCAGGGTATGGCTGTGTGAAGATTTCAGGCAGCTTTGTTAGGTGAGCACCTGCTCTCCAAATTTCCGTGTTTTCAAACGTAGTATTAGTTCGCCCAACATGGCTGCGGACTTTCCCCCTATGATATAGGGAACATTTGTGTGGACTAGAGCGGTAACTATGTCGCCGTCGATAAAAATGTTGAGGTTGCTGCCTCTTTCACTTAGTGTAGTTATGTCATGGCGGCGAATCAAAGCTGCGTGGCATCGTCCCACTGCTGTCATGTCACATCTTCTTTAGGTGCCGTTTTCTTGGCTTCGAGGCTTTGTCTCGGTGGCAGCGACGTTGCTATGTCGTCGAGATAGTTCTTTCGGTGTGTTAGTCCGAAGTGGGGAATCTTCGTTTTTTCTCTACTAGCAGCAACTGCCCCTCCATTGGCTGATGCATTCAGTTTACCAGATGAGGGTTAGTTGACTAGGAATGGTTATTGCCAATGTATATTTGCGAAAGTTCAAGCAGTTTTGAAAAAATGACAGTGAGAGAAGTAGAGAAAAAAGCAAAGGCTGCAGTGTTTGTGCTGTCGTTTTCTCGATATATTGGCGCATTGTTCTTTTTTATCATGCTATGTGTAACATTCGTTACACTTAATGCATACTAAATCTTCCAACTTTCGGTGCGATTGGCATTCGCACGAGAGGCGTCGGCGTGGTGACGATGAAGGGGAAGGTTGTGGAAGTTTCCTCTGTGTCTCTACGAGGTAGTCGGCGAAGCCTGGAAATCTGATGTGGTGTATGAACATCGGCTACGTACGTAGCGAGTTTGCCGTTCTGATGTGAGTGCATTTCTTGAGGTGTCGCGCAGGGTGGTTAAAGGTGAACGGATTAGCTCCGGCAGCAGCAAATGATGGAGTGGCGGCGTTGTGGGGCGCTGGCGATGGGCACGGAGTCCTAATAGGGTGACCAGTGGCAGCGGCGCATCCTATTGTTTGCAGCTAAGCCTTCGGTGGTTGAGAAACTTCTAGTCACTGCTGGATTTCTTCGTGAAAGACGTATGCAATTAAGCCCACATGCCGCTGCGGCAAAAGAGCATCACCCGAAGGTCTTCTTGCACAATGACCCCGATGGGCTCTCGAAGCTCGTCCGAGCCTTATGATTCCTCTGCCTACTACGGTTTAAGCTTTTCATTATTATAGTGTCTCGTCGGCAAGTGCAGCGTATTTTCGGTGTCCGTCGCTTCCGCTGAAGATTTAGCGATTGTTTTGAGTGTGTTGCGAACAATTCCCAAGAGCTACTTTCACACACACCGCTTCAAGACGAGGACTTTCGTCTCTTCTGACACGTTGGGGCCGGCGTGTCAAAAAATGCGAGCCATTTCTTGAAGAAAATATTTCATTCTCCTTATTCGCAGCTGGACCCGCGTCTCAACCAGAATTTTGGTCGCTTTTTGCACATAAGACATGTGAATGCCTCTAGGAAAGTGCTGTGAAACAGGTCCCGCGTCTGTGTCTTATACAACGCGTATATTGCCATATATAATATGGGGCATCTCCGAATATGGTATTTAAACGCTTGAAGATCCAATTACCAGCCCCTTTACGGTCTCACATAACCTTTGGGACTTGTAAACACCCTTCCTTTACATTGTATATAGGAACGCGTGCATTTTGCAATTGATCCCCATATGCTTATATAATGGATGTCGCGATGAGATGGGACATTAACTGGAATTTGAGGTTATTTGCAACAATGTTGCGGAACACCACGAGTAAATGCTGTTTATACAACTATACATGCCTTTACGGCTATGCATGCCTTTTTTTGATAATGGGGATACATTCGGTTTTTACAGGGGATCCCCGTTACTCCTAATGGAAATATTACATGTGGGGCATAGGGATTTCGTGGATAAGGAAGGCTTTTTCATCCACTTTTCACCACATCTTCTCCAACTACCAGGCAACCCTACGCCTTGTTTGTATGTAGGAGTCATTCTACTACAGAACTTGAAACCTGAGAAGTCTGCTGAAAATTGAAATTGTTTTCATTGTACTCACGGCGTCCGTTGTATGGAACGTCGAGGACAGCGCAGTTCTCGTAGTCGGTGTAGTAGAACTTTGCCTCATGAGATGGTGAGTCTTCTGAAGAAAAGAGGACATGTCGGGCAGATGTATTTCACTGAAGTACATGCACTCATTATATACAGTGCCCTCTGGGGCTGGATGCAAATCTGTTTGGGAAAGCAAACAAAATGTTTATATGATATTTCTAGTGGAGAAATGAAGTGTTAAAGTACTGCCCAGTTAGCTAGCTAAGATGTAAACAAGCGCTTCTGTACATATCTTGGCGCATGTGACAAAGACCCCATAATGGTTAATAGGAAACCGCAAAATTAAGCGGTACTGTTTCTTTAAGCTGCAGTGGAAGTTTCTATTCGCACCCCATCAATAAAATATTAATGGCGGTGTTCCGCACATGTTCTGCATGAAAAAAAGGAAGGTCTTCATCGACGTACGAGTAAGGATGCGGAATGAAATTCATAAACCATATCGAGTAATTCGTCAAAACGATTCTTTAGTAAATGTTGAGGTTATAGCCGTTAACATATGCTTTCCTTAGTTATTGATTTCCATGCACTTCAAGTTGATTTGGTGCTTTATGTATCAAATATGTATAATTTATGTCGTTTCGCAAGCCTATTCCACGATCTTCTTATGAGGCATGTAAAGTCCTAGTATATTGTGTCTAACTTGAACCTCCACCTTAATCTGAAACCGTGTGTCTTTTGGCATTTCTATCTCGCGGAAAGCTGACCTCCGTGACTGGTAGCCAATTCACGACTTCACGCGCAGCAGCGCAATGTCATAGCCAGTATGTTTCCGCATGAGGTTGCTTCGCTGTTTCGCAATATTTTTGGAGGGTATGTTGAGATCCAAAGGCTGCCAGGACACTTTTATTTGCAAATAACGGGGCTTAGTGTGTTATCATGTATTCATGTTAATACACTAATATGTAAGCTCGAACTTGATGCTGACTATATAAGTAGATATTTTTTATTCGCTCTTGACCTGTTTCTTTCATATCACATATATTTATGCTTCCTTGATGTTCTAAGGTTTACTGTTTTGCTATGCATTTCATTCATTTTAGAAAACAGTCGACATCTACGTAATGGGTATCAAGCTTGGCCTCATGGGCAATGGTTATGATGAGCAACACAACTTTTCTGCAGCGAGCGGCTAACGCTTCTATGTCTTGTTTGAAACTAAGGCCCAGTGAAGAGCAATATTCACCCAAGTTCGTGTCCAATAGCTCATTGAAAAGTGCGCATACCCAACGACCACTGCGGCAAGTGCGCAGTAACCAATACCTTGAGCCAAACACTTTGTGTTCCGAGTGGCACACATCCGTATTGGTGGCCGAGAGGTTCACTGAAATATAGCGCATAACTAGCGGCACATACCCACAGGGACGCACCACATTAACAAAGTTGGCGTCAGGAAGATTCGTTGAAAAATGGCAGCCGGTGACCCCCTGCAGCAGATACGCAATGCTTAATACCCAGAGCCACATACGAACGTGCGCGTCAGAGACGTTTATTGATACCGGAACAAGCTCTTTGGATAGCGCTACCTTCAGGATCGGCCCATATTAATATCCTGCGCATGCGCACCACACGTCTAGTTGCCGTGAGAATTGCCAGTCGTCAGTCAACTGTCGCGTCAACATACCCAGCTTTGGGTACGTCGCCCCTACAGTCAAAGGTCGAGCGGAAGAAATCGGAAGAAAAAGTGGGGAGGGGCAGGAGTCGCGACGACTGACTCTTTCAATGCCTGGTGCTACAATCTGTGGGTGCAAAAAAAAATTCAAAATTTATATAGCCCTGACGCGTCGTATTTTCGAACAAGAAATGTACAGGGACCCTGTACCGTAAAATTATTCCAATATGTTTTTAGTCAAATCTCCTAACGTCAAATATGCCTAACCGCCGAAGCCAGCATCGGGCGGGGACCCGCAGGGTTATCTGAACTGACCAATCAAAAACGCCCTCCTCGTTTATAGGAGGTCAGTTTTGTTTGGTTTAAAAGCGAATCACATTGCCTAGAATGAGTGGCTTGCCTTATCTAATAAGCTGACAAGACGTGAGGAGCGCGCTCAAGTACAGAGGAATTCGATGGGGCCAAGCCAGTGCAGTGAAAATCGATAACCGGTTAAACAGGGTGGTGCCGGCGTATGTGATTGGTTCGCTTTCCCTTACTTGACTTGAGTTCGCTGGGCGAAAATCGCGGCGGCATGCAACGGAAAGCTAAGAATATCGCTAAAACGGTAAAGACGAGATGGCAGAACGAGGTTGTAAAGGTGTCGAAAGTGCTTGAAAACGTTACATGGCGACGGAAAAGGTTTTATTGTGCGGAAATAAACCCATGCTCTCCGGCAGGAGCGAGTAGCCAGTACCTGAGTGATCGGCCGCAGCCATCTGTCATTCCTTCTGGAAAGGGGCAACCTACGGCTATTCAGGAAAAAAGTCAATCTTGTGCGGCATATTAATGCATTTTTAACGCGTACACGTCACTTTGACGCGGTGAGTTCTTGCGGTTTTGTGGCATCGCGTGAGAGGCAGGTGAAGTAGGTGCGGCCCTAAATGTTTCGACCAATAGCCGAAAGTTAATGGCTAAAAGGCGTCGAATCACAAATAACTATGTTTCTTTTTTTGTTCGGTGCAGTGATGCATAATCAGTGTGTACGCGTTACATCGGATGGGGAGCTATCACGGTTTTTGTAACGTTGCGTGACAGACAGCCGAGGTAGGGGTGGTTGAATAAAGGTTTTGACCAATCGCAGATGGCTTATTACACAATCGCAATAGAAAAGTTTGGAATAGCTTTACGTTATAGCGCCCCAGTATAGCTCTTGGGCGAACAGGCTGTGAGTACAATAGAGGTATTGGGAACGATTAGTGCCGGTGATGCAACTAGAGCATTACATAACGAAAGCGCCTTTATGCTTACGAGAATGCAACAGGAGACGAAAGGGGGGAGAAGAATGTTCAGACAAGCTATGAGGTATTTTGAGAATGAAATCTGATTTATTGATTGCTATCTAGCAGAGAAAAAAGGAAATCGGGATATTTGGCCGTTCCAACTAGGTCCCCTCAAGACTCATTAGAATAACTAAAATGTCGGGACTGTCCCGCTAAACATAGCGTGGCTAGCAACCGTATGAATGGCCCACATTATTACATTTACATACCTTCCGGATCAGCCCACACATTTAGTATGTACTACCTTCGGGATTCGCCAATGAAAACGGTCAGATTCTTTCGAAATAATCTTTACAGAAAACTGGGCTGAACTCATCAGAAATGTTTCCCATTATTACAATAAATGTTTAGCTCCATAGAAGAGACTGGTCAGACGCAATCGCTTTTTTGCCCACTCCTAAATGCTTAAATTGTCACAGATTACAATGACATTCACTTTCACTATACTGGCGCAACCACATGCTAACATGCTAACTTTTTCGCAATCATGAGCTGCTTCTTGACTGAGCGGACGGCAAAATTACTCCCAACACACCTCGATCTCACAATGGGGTTATAATTTTGTGTGCTTAGGGTGACGTGGTCTTCGTCATACAATTAGGGGAATTACGAGTGCACAATCACCAGCATTTTTGCTGCTGAGAAAACCTAAGATGTATACAAGTCGTTCTACGAAGCCCGCAATGTGGTATTGATGTGAACAAGGCCACAACAAACCAGGAGGTGTCACCACGACACGTGTGCTAGAGTGGACTAATAAAAGCACCGGGGAAATTAAGAAGTACACCGTGTCTTATACGAACATCATAAAAAAACGATTAAGTACCGCCAAGTAGCGTCTCGTCAAAAATCGCCTTCGCTACAAGCTAGACTATTGAACAAGGATAACTCATGCCTAGATTTCACGATTTCAAATAAAGCGTTACGTTTAGCGCTCATGTATCCATGTTTCATTAGTACACGAAAATACTGATCATGTACTGACAACATCTGCATTGTGCTTACCTATTTTGTCGCGGTCACTTGCTCTATTCTTCTGAAACTTTCTAAATGCATCAAAGAGGGAGGAATTTTTCTAATAACGTAGCTGTAAACGGTTCCCTTGGACCACTTCTTTTATTCTTCTAGGGAGGCTGCACTGGTCTCTTTTTCAACAGATGGCACGAGAAAAGTGTTTTATGTTGTTCAGAATTTCGCGCACTTGGACCCTACAGAAAAAATTCTGCAGAACCCATTTCACTGTCACTTTCAATGGCAGTGCGCTTATCAATGAATCAATATAGTGACGCAAGGTATTGCCACCTTCGAAACTCTCAGGTGTGAAACCTTTACACCGCAGCGGGAGTCCTCTCCTGGTCTTCCCTATCAACGCTCTGCTTTATCTAGCGGCATCAGGGCGAAGCCCATTCGTCGCCTCCAAAAGGAATGTTTCGCTGCTGCATGCGCTGAGAAAGAACGCAAAATGCAACACCCGGGAATTCTATCCAGCTACCTTTTTCTTGACACCCTGCGATAGATTGTGGCGCTATCAAGTGCGCGTGTGGTGAACGTGCGTGCGAACGCTCAAAATTGTTCGCTCTCTGACCGCCCAGCCTCAGCGTCCCAATTTGACGAGAGTTGCATTGAAAAATTGATTGTTGTGTTCAATAGGAGGTTGTGCCAAGTACTTGCACCAGGGTGGCCAATCCTACTCTGGCGAGGGAGTGCGTTACCGGTTCTGGTCACCGGGATCAGGCCACACTCCAGGCCTGTTTGTGCAATTTTATCAACATGCGGATTTTTTTTAATCCGGTGGAAAATTGCCGGCACCGGGATTCGAACCACGGACCTCTGGCACGCGAGGCGGGTGTTCTACCTCTACGCCACGCTGCAACTGAAGAATGATAAGTGTAACGTTAAGGGATAAGAAAAGAGTAGATTGGGTGAGGGAACAAACGCGAGTTAATGACACCTTAGTTGAAATCAAGAAAAAGGAATGGGCATGGGCAGGACATGTAATGAGGAGGGAAGATAACCGATGGTCATTAAGGATTACGGACTGGATCCCAAGGGAAGGGAAGCGCAGCAGGGGGCGGCAGAACGTTAGGTGGGCGGATGAGATTAAGAAGTTTGCAGGGGCGGCATGGCCACAATTAGTACATGATCGGGGTTGTTGGAGAAGTATGGGAGAGGCCTTTGCCCTGCAGTGGGCGTAACCAGGCTGATGATGATGATGATGATGCATTGAAGAACGGCACATCCCCAGTGTTATCGTGGTGCAACATGCTAAAGCGTTTGGCTGCTAGCCCTGAGGCACCAGTTTCAAGCGGGTTAAGGTCTGCCCAGTAGGGGAGAAGTTCCAACGTTTATTTATATATTTGTACATGTGGTTCGTAGAATGACTCATCTCGCAATTGGCTGGTCGGAATGGAGCTGGACTCCTCTACCGCTGCATTGCTACTGCAGCACGCTCGTTCACGCTACGCACGCTGCGTCGTCTATCGGCGTAGTCATAAAGTCCCCACTCAGCTCGGACAAGATTCCGCCCAGCATCTACGAAATTAAAAGGACATTCTTAGAGCGCACTATTTTGGCGCCCGTTCCTTGGTTGAGCGTCGCCGCACCTCGACCTCCCTGGCCCTGCCTCGGCGTAACCGAGTGACCGAGCACAGCGAATAATGAAAGAGCGAAGGCGGAGCGGAGTGGGGGATGAAAGACTGCGATAGCGAAGAGAGCGTAAGAAGGAAAGCGGAAGACGTCAGCTTGAAGTACCAACAGATGGAAATAACGACCACGCATCCGCAACGCCGGCCGTCCGACTGAAAGGAAATAAAGAACCAGAACGGTCGACTTCGCGCACAGCGGTCACTGCCGACGTTTTCTGGTAAAGACAACGTTTGCGTAAGCAGCAGTTGCCGGGAAGCGGTAAATGTGTAGCCGGTTCCGATATAGCACCACGCCTAGTGGTGCTGCCAGTCGACATGGTGATCAATACGATGCCTCAATATATAGCGAAATGAAAACAACTAACGAACCGCTCACCAATTTTGCATTAGAAATTAATGTAAGCATCGCTGAATATTTTTTGTGCGATGATAGCGCGGCACTATACTAGTGGCAATTACCTATGTTTACCGACTTTTCGTCAAACATATCAATTGGAGAGCGGAACCTACGTACTGGCACATAGCCAGGGACCCAAATCGTTTTCAGAGAGGTCCATTGAAGAGCAGCACAAACAGAATGGCACATATGCAGTGATCCCAGCCAGCGTGAAAGAGAATGACTGAAGAGCGTATATATAGCCCATACCGCAGCCTCAGTTCGCCATGTCGACGTCCAAGACGTAGGTTTAAGAGCGAAACATAGGTTCACTGTGCCATGTACTCAGTCAAATAAGTTGGACGGAAGAATGGTTTCCAACCATAGTCTCTCAGCACAGCAGCCCTACGCGTTGCGCAATCGACCAGAGACAGTTTTCCAAGAATATCGCTCAACAAAAAAAAGCCAAATAACAAACAGATAGACAGACACGCACTTAGGCGCAGCAAAGGGCGTTAACTGCCCTATGGTTAACAATCGCATTAGAGGTATGCAACGACTAGGTCCTTACCAGAGCCCACTGTGAAGCGGGTTGTGTCAGGGCTGCTTCCTTCGAATATGTAGAAGCTAACCGTTTTTCTGCAAAAAGAAACAATAAGAAGAAACGTATGTACATTTATATTGTAAACAATAGAAAAATGAATAAAACAACCATTACAAAAAGGTAAATATTTGCGCTTTATTAGCAGAATAAGTTCTTCCATGTGGCGGTACTATATTCCAAATCGCATTCTTGGAATACCAACTCCAATCTTCCTATAATCGAACTTTACCTTCGAGCATAATACTGGAGTGGTATGACAGGGAGCATTATAAAAAAGAAACAACCTGCACGTATTGCAGACGCTTGGAGCCACAGCCATTTTGTTCTCATCTAAGGAAATAACACAATGGGAAGCGGCGTTTAAGAAATGCATGGACTCTCGAATCAAATTTACAGATTGGAAACATCACTACCGCATGCATTGACTGCAAGTAGAGAGAGAGAGAGACAGGGGAAAAGGGAAATTTAGGGAGGTTAACCAGTGGGGAAGATCCGGGTTGCTACACTACGCTGGGGAAAGAGGGTAGGGGGAGGTAAAGTGATAAGAAAGTAGGGATAAAGAAAGAAAGAAGCATAGACACAGAATCACAGTCGGTCGCTGTCACCACATACTGCCCCACACAGCACAGTAACACTTGCGGCACTATAGACATCTGTGCAGGCAACAGCCGCTTGTCCAATTCTGTTGCCCTTAAAAACTGCAACGCTGCCCTCGTCGCCCTCTGCTGCGATGGCTTGTGATGACGGTATGTTAAAATGAGTCCCTCTGTTAGAGCTTCTCAGTCAAAGAGCGCTTTCACGATCTCGAGCGATCGTTTCTGTAAATTGTAGTGAGGACAGTCACAGAGAAGGTGTTGAAGAGTCTCCTAGTTACCACAGTCATCAAACGAGGCATTGTCGGGCCATCCGATTCGGAAAGCAAAAGACTTGCTGAACGACACCGCTAGCCATATTCGACAAAGCAGGGTAGCTTCGCGACGGCAAAGTCCAGATGGGATGCAGATGCGTTGAGAAGAGTCCAGGTTGCGCAGCCGGTTGTTGGGAAAACTTCCTGCGTTCCTCAAGGAGAACGTGATATCACGGCTGAGCATTCAAAGTTCTCTAGTGGTATCCCTCCTTGATAATGATATCGGGTCCTCTTAGTCGCCTTGCAGAGCCGACCGAGCAGCGCTATCGGCGTGTTCGTTGCCTATGACGCCGCAGTGACTTGGAAGTCACTGAAACGTCACCTGGTGTCCTTTCTCAGTCAAGGTCTTCCTTTCTCAGTCAAGGTCTTCCTTTCTCAGTCAAGGTCTTCGACAGCCACTCTCCAACGTCGTTGTCGTCGGTTCCCCTGACGATAGGAGGTCCCCGCTGGCGAACGGTGCCAGTGCAAGGGACGAGTGGCGATGGAGGAGTCTGCTGGTCGGCGTCCGGCATGGCGGAGAGTAGCGTCCGAGAACGGAGTTCCAGGATGGTAGAATGGAACGTTACCCCGCACGGCTGCACCACTTATAAAGGAGAATTATTGGGGTTCATAGAGACCGCTGGTTCCAGGATGCACCAAGCAGTTCGTGAGCTCGAGTCTCGCCTGCGCGTTTGATGCTGCCGATGCTGATGACTGCGCACGTTTGTCACCTTCCTTACAATATATACTGACGAAAGTCTGAAAGGCGTGGCTTTAGTCCCCTTTTCTGAATAACTGACGTTGCCTTGACTTCTCGAAAGGATGCGCGATGGTTGGCGATGTCTCTATTCGTTAGACTCAAGCACTGCGCTTAAGGCGTCCAGTACTTGCAGTGCACTTCGAACAGACGTGGTTACAAACTTCGACAGAATCACTCGAATGGCATCTATAAGGAGACGCAGCGTTGAATTGAATAGACGATATGCTTTAGGCGTGTCATCAGCAGCAGGGATAGGCTCAAAAGCGGGCTTGACAATCTGTGGTATTCTGTGAAGTTGCTGCCTCGGAACCACAGGCTATTCTTCCTGAGAAAGATTCCTTTCAACAGACTTTCTTGCGCTGTGCAGCCCCCCCCTTTTTTTTTTGGCCTGATTGGATAATCTGGGTGCAACCATGGAAGGGCCCCTCTTCTTTTGTGTCTCTGCCTTTTTTGAGGAGGTTCAGTTACGCCAATGTCGGATCGTTTCAGCTGCCTCCCTGTGTGTCGAATTGTCCAGAACCATTTGCTTGAGAACGGCGACCTCTTTTTTGATGCGAGGATAGTCCCTAGACGAGGCAGCATGACAACCATTACAGTTGCCGCACTTTAGGACAATAGCCCGGCACGTGTCCTCCACGTGAGGTTCAGCACACCGGGAACACAGTAACGAGTTTGGACAGACCCCCTCGACATGTCGAAGCCTAAAGCACTGATGGTATTGAAGATGCTCTTGTACGAAGGGCCGAACAGCGTGTCGGAACTGACCGACTTTGAAGTGAGATGGTAGGCAATCTCCCTTGAAAATCAGTTAGACGCAGCGCGAAGTTTCAAGGCGGCTCACACATGTGATGACAACACCCCCACTTGCTGGTTTGACGATGATAGGCAAGTCCGCGTTGGGAATGGCGACACCAATATCATAAATTACACCTGCTGTGGATGCTTCACCTATCGGGATATAAGAACGCACTTTCAGGCGCCCTAGCTCCGAGATTTGCTTCAGTTTTTCGAGCACACTCCTGTTGGAAACATCGATTGCAAGGACATTTTTTCGTGTATTTATCCGAATGTCCGTAATTTCATTCAGCGCGACCCCTTCCAAGAAAACAGACAGTTCTTGCCTGTTCAGGAGTCGGAGGTTGCTTGAGAGTTCCTCGGGTATGAACACGATGGCGTGAGGCCAGCGTTCAGGCCTTGACTTCAGAGTCGCCGTGCTCGCTTGCGTTGACGTATTCGGGTTGGCAGTCCTCCTTTGGCCCTCTTTCGGCGGACAGTGATGAAGCTATCATCCGATGAGGCTTCATCCGACACGAAGTACAGCTGAATGTCATCGGTGTCATTGAGCACGCTTCCTCTCTTCCTCGCGAAGGACGGCACTGATGACCTGTGGCCAGGAGGGCCTCTGGAAGGCTCCGCGTCCATGCCCACAAGAGCGCGAGCCGAGGCACGAGCAAATTCCGAAGAATGTGCCAGAAACTAGAGAGCACAGATAGAAGCGTTCTACCGAGAAGCGACTGCAGATAGATTTACTCCGCACAGGTTCGTAGAAAGCCTTACAAAAAGACTTACAAAAAAGTCTTACATCACCATGTACTCGCAATGTGCGTATGATCATAATAACATTCTACAGGAAAACGTCGAAAATTATTATAATGTATTTATTTCGAAATGAAGTATAATCAAAGGCATGTTGAAGAAGCAAAGGAATTAACAAACGAAGGTATATATCCTGTTGAGGTTGTGCCGTAGTTGCATCGGTCATGCAAACGTCACTTCCCACAACAACCACCTTGATTCATATCTACGGCTATGTCTTCTGTCAGGACATTGTAGAGCTGAGGAGAAGCTTCTGTGCCACTTGTGGTTTGGCATGGGCTTCGCGAATACTTTCTCAATTCGGATCGGAATGGCCTACAGGCCTACGTGCAAAAACGGTGGGCGCGAGCAAAGAATGCCCCACCTTATCTGCGTCGTGCGCCTAGGAAATATTTTACAAGATTGTTATATATTGTTGGCAAACGCCCTTTGTCGCAGCAAAGGTTCCTGGGAGGCTGCCTGAGACCGTCCTCAGCACAGAAGGCTCTCAAAGCGTTGTTGCACTTCTTGTGGGAAACTGGTCTCAGAAACACAGTTTAACCAGTGCCGTATTCTCTTTTCCTCTTTCCTTCGTTTTTTCTGGTCTTGTTTTTTTTAGTGTCTTTTTTCTAACATCGTTTATTCCCCTAATTCCTATTCCCCAGCACAGGGTATTCAGACAGTCTGAGAACTGCCTAACATCCTTGTCTTTCTGTCTATTCCTGCTTCTTTCATTCCCATATACTTACTTTTACAGGAACTCAGATCACTCACTTAAGTTTGCCGTCGTGTCCTCCGAGCAGCCAAATGTATTCTCCCTTCTTTTCTTCGGGTACCAGCCACATTCTCTTCGCCGTCAGACATTCGTATTTGCGGTCGTTGTCACTATCCAATACCGCCACGGCGAATGGGAAGTTTTCATATATCTGCGTACGAGACCATGATAGGTGTGTTTGGTCTATTTATTCTAGAAAGTTGTCTTGAACAAAGTTGTTCTGCCATACACTGTAAAAGATTTCCGTCATTATACGGAGAATTGCAGGTAAAGATACGGAAAGTAGGTCATATATCAAAAATATGGCATAAGCTCCCGTTAATTTACGGAAAGTGCACTCCGTTTCAAGCTTTACGGACATTTCACTGTAACCATATGGCGGCTATACACTGTTTTCCGCGAAGCGCCCAGAATTCTATATTTTTGTTATCCGAACATCCGTATTATTGTGAGAAAATTTAAGCTGTCTGAATGAGCGCTCGTACTCACAAAGTTTAGGTAACAATATTTTATTGAACACGCAAACTGTACGCATTATAAAGATACGTACAAAATGTGAGAACTATCCTTCTACCGAAAGCTGCAAAACAGATCGTGTAAGTATATATATACGCATCTTCTACTCCGTTCGCAGCTTGCCGCGCATACGGGCCTTCTAACGCTGATAATATGCGCAAATATATGCGTGTTCTTGCAATTTCTCAAATTGAGCGCTTTGTAGTAAATAATACAGCATATATGTTTAAGTGAACGAAGAGCCGTGGGCATACGTGCATACGTAAACAAACTTGCGGCACTCAGGTGCTGGTGCACTGTGAATGACATTGGTGCTCTACGCCAAAAATTTCGCGTTCTATAAATCAGTAACGAAACGCAGGGAATTTTATAAAGACCGTAACTCCCTTTAAATTTAGCAACAAATGGTCTCGATGGGATCTGGTGGCCTATAGATACAAGTACATTGGTCGGATGAAATTTTCGAATGCGGGAAGCAATTAACCCAAATGTAAAAGGGCATTGCTGAACTGCAATGTAGTTGGTTTAACTCATTCACATAATATTTACAAAACATCTCGTCACTGTCAATAACTGCCCATTCCTTGAGACAAATTTATTACGCATAATCTTCAATGTTCATGTGTTAATTCTTGCGGTAAGATGTAATCGCAAGCATTTGGCGTGTCATCCTGAAACAAGACCGGTAAGCGCGTTCGTTCTTGTACGGCGGAATAAAGAACGCAAACATGCACCCACATGTCTGCAAACTATTGCAAGGTGACTCAAGATGAAGGACCTACTACCGTGCTGGTACCGTGTGTACTGTCAAAAAGAAGAAAAAAAAACACGGAAGGAAAGAATGCCCAGTGCCGAAATTTACCGATTCAAGCTTTATTTCTTTTTGACCCAGAATGCAACACCATTCGTTCCGTGTGGTTTATCCATGGGTAAATGTTATGACACAACTCATTATTTACCCGTTCATTACAGGCACAAACCAGCCAGAATTATCACTATACTAGAGCTTATTGACGCATTGCAGTGCACTGTTTTGCACTTTATTGCAGCGCAGGGGGTTGCTATCCACAGTAGCAAACGGTTTGGTTGATCTCACTGCCAGTCTGCTTCTTGCATTCTCTCTGCCTTTGTACAAAACGCACTAAACTGTGGAAGAGAAAGCGTTCTCCTCTTTTAGAATTCAATTATTTGTCAAGCAATTATTTTGTAGTTCCATTAACTAGAGCACAAATGCAATAACGAAACCGGTTCTGTGCTGTTCTCCACACTCACAGAGTGCGGCACCCGGGGGCAGCGCCCGCTTCGCTTCCGTTAGGAGTGGTAGACGAAGCTGCACATTTGTAGTCAGCCGGCATTTATCGTGTCGTGTTGTAAAAGTTGTTAATTTGCCGTATATATCTCCTGATTTGTACCCAAGAGTGGAGCAAGACCCCAAGGAAGAGTGATTGACGCATCGGCAGCGAAGAACAGAAACGATGGATGGTTACGCTGCTTGGGTCTCGGCACGTTCGAATTGGCAAAGCTCCGAATTTGTCGCTGTGTGGTGTACAATTGTGCGCTCGTCATTTGCCGTCATCGCGCGGGGATATTTGCGCTGGATGTCTTTCACTTCGTGTACAAGACTCTGCACGCTGCGGCATCGAAGAAATTTTCCTGTGTTTGGCTGCACGTATGCGCTTGGGCACGTGATAGCCTGCTTGCTCTCAACGGGTGTTCAACAGTCTGCGTGTGCTCGCAACTTGCTCATGAGGTAAGCCCATTTTAATCTTATTTGGTTTGCATAACGTAGGTGTTAAAAGGATGTGTGGTAAGGCGGTGTCGCGAACAGAAATATTGTTTCAAAAGACCGCTATGCAGCGTGTTAGGGCAAAAATGACGCATGAATGGGGAAAGAATCATCTTATATATTCAGGTCAATTCGAGTGGTAGCGCGATCGGCTCGATCGCAATTTCCGTGTGGCCCTTCTGACATCTTGCTCACTCGCGTTAAAAGCGTAGAATAAAACTGCGTTCAGTTGCGCACTTGTACTGACGCTTGTATTGGCTTGAGAGCATACTGTATATGATAGAGAACTTCTGTTAGAATAGGGAAATAAAAATTCGAGGCAATAGCAGTGGCTCACTACGTGTGATCGTTACTTTCTTGCTTGGGTACACGTTTTAATTGTGGCGACAAAAAAAGTTATTCGCTCTGGCTGCTGTGCTGTGTTTCCTTGGGGCAACTTCTTGCGGCCTAGCAAGACGTGTTACCTCGAGTATTGTCTGGGCAGTCAAGGCATTCGTGTCAGTAAACAAGCAGTAAACGGTGTATCAGTGTGAAAAAATTTGGACATACAAGAGAAGCGAATGGTATCATCGGAGACTCTATTTTACGAATAATTCAGTTATATTACTAAAGCAGAGAGTGGATATGCATGAAAGTCAGATTGTATGATACTCAGCAGGAACAAGGTAACTTATCATTACTAATTAATTCCTTTTTTTTACTGAAAGGCTAGTTGCTCTTGGTTCTGCTGTAGCTGAAAAGAGGTCTGCTGCCTGCAATGAGTCCATCTCTCTCAAGTTATCGCAGTATTGTAGTCTCAAAGTGAGTGGTTTTTTTTTCTCTCTTAGCTATTTGCTACCTGAATCATGACCTTCTACTAAGCTGTGTCGGTGATCACTGTTGTGAAATTGGGGTGCTGGTGGACAAGCGCTCCTTCATTATTGCAACGCATATGACAGAGTGCAGCTGTGGCAATATGCGAAGGTGTTAATCTATAAGCCAAGTTAGGTTCTTGGAGTTAATATGTTACTATATTGATGTTATTGGATTGTGGTCAAGCTAGAAAAAATTCTATACAAGGAGAAGTAATCTTAATTTAGACTTGGTAAGATGTGCAAGCAATTAAGGCTGTTATACATGAAATGGGACATTTGTAGGTGTCTTCTACAATGCTGCAGTCATGAATAGCTTCAGAGTTAAGTGATACCACTATAGTTTGTCTGTAAAGCATGCAGCGCGGTTTACAATTGGGAGAGGCTGGCATCAACACACGTCTACGTACTGCGAAGTTCAAATGAGGTGTTGCTGTTAGGGTCACTATATCATTTGTGCTTTAGTTCTAATCTTGTATGAGGCACACATAGCTTAACCACTTGGTTAAACAATAGTGATGTAATATCTATGTATGCAAGTATTACCCATTCATGCCTGCCATTTTGACAATGGAGAAATGCATGGGTAATACCTGTACACGTATGCATTACATCACTATTGTTTAACCAACTGGTGCCCCTGCATGCTAAAATTTACAGGGCTATTATTAAGTGATGTCAACTTTTCTAGCAACATTAAGAGGAAGCTTTAGCTCGAGTGCTCCTATCTAAATACATGTAAAAGGAGAATTCGTTTTTCTCGGCAACCACTGCACCAAATTTGACGAAGTTTGTTGCATTTAAAAGACAAACTTGAAATCTAGTGACTGTTGGTTTCGAATTTTTGAGTTAGGTTGTCAATTTTTTATTAAAAATTGGCAAAAATTGAAAAGTGTCAAAAAACGAAACTATCAAGTTTGCAACTCCGTAACTCAACCACTAAAAATGATAATACAATTCTGTGAATTGCATCTAATAGTACATCTAAAGCGGATAAAATTGATATGTTACACATAAATATAGAAAAAATTTAATCATAGGGAAATACAACTTCTGCAAAACCATTGTAACCAACGTAACGAATTCACGTAAGATGTAAAATGACATATTGAATTTGTCCGCTTTGAATGGTCTAATGGATGCCGTTTACAGAACCGCGATATCAGTTCTTGATGCAGAGCTATGAATTTGTAAACTTCGTGCTTCTATTTTTTTCAAACGGTCAAATATTTGAAAATCGTTTTAAGAAAATTGAAGCCCTAAATCGAAATTCCGCTTCCAAAAGTCACTAGAATTTAACTTTCTCTTTCAAATGCAACAAATTTCATCAAAATCGGTCCAGGGGTTACCTCATAAAAACGTTTTTGCGTTTTACATGTATTTGAATAGGCCGCGTCGGAGTTGGGCCCGAGCTAAAGATTCCTCTTAAGGCATCTTTTACATTATTACAGATTACCACAATTGTGTACCATCATAGTGTGATATTTGAACTAAATGTATTTGACTTTCTCTATAAGACCCTGCACAGTGGTGAGTCATTAAAATGTATCATGTTAAACATGTCATGCAGCTTACCAATTTGCATGAATATAATGCAAGATTTTTTTTCGATTGTTTCTGGCCTCGGAATGCACTTCACATCATATTCTTGTTTGAAACAAGACTATAAAGCAGTTTCCTCTCCTTATATTTTGTGGCACTTCGGACGCGGCGAGCTAAACCACTGGCCAGCAATACTGGAAACGCCACTGCTTGTGGAGCTGTCTTCAAACACACACAAGGAATACATAATTACTTTGTTTAGCGCAAAGCAACGGACACAAGAAAGACGACCAGGACAAGGCGCTACTCTCAACTGACATCACTTTATTGCGTTACTCCTTTATAGACAGCAGAATCTAGAAGAACATGTGCAGTGAGCACCATGTGCAGGGACCACCAACATCCGACCACAAGAGCGCACTTGTGCGACAGAATCCAAAAAACCATATTGAGTACTGTACAAGCTTAAAGAAGGCACACTAATGCACTGTGAACTCAATGACTGTATGAATAAAGCTTCCGATAACTCTCGGGTGGTCGTATCACGGCTCTTTTTCAAAATCGTAGTGTCAAGAAACATGGCAAACATGAGCGATCCATACCAACAGGCACAGGTTCCCATTTGGCTCAACATTGTAAAATATGGAAGTGCGAAGCCATGTTTCGCGATGTTTCGTGATTATCTGATCGCACGTACTAGTTAGTCCACCATACGCCCTGATTCCAGGACAGGCGACTTCATGACACCTCATTTCCACTGGCTTCACCAGCACCCGGTGCGGCGTGCTGCATCCAGCAAAACATATTGGAAATCAGTGGTGCACAGCGTTTTCTGTCACCTTTCTCGACACCAAGTGAACACATGGTAAACTCTTTCCAAAGCAGAAAAACAAGGTTAAAGGCTCTGAGCCCATTGCATATTAAAGTGGCTGGTACTGGGTAACACAAGTACTGTGGCATAGTAGATTTGCACCAGGCAACCTAGTAGCCTAGAAAGACTGCTGGTTACTTGCAAATGGCCAACGTATTGTTATCATGTTGAAGTTCTTTCTTTATTCTCATCGCTTATTTAGCTAGTGGAGGCAGCTTACACAACTGCAGAATGAGCCTTGGAAGCATGAAACACTTCACAAAACCAGCTTCAATATATCGTGTTTCTGCGTCACGTAATTTCATGGCTGCATGAGTGAACCGTCTAGTTAACATGTAAGAGTTTTCATGGTGTTTGCCATGCATTATCCACCTTATCTACAGGTCAACCCTATCTTGAGACTTAAGCTCATGTTCCGTTTAGAGAA
Organism: Dermacentor variabilis; assembly: GCF_050947875.1. Classification (NCBI taxonomy): domain Eukaryota; kingdom Metazoa; phylum Arthropoda; class Arachnida; order Ixodida; family Ixodidae; genus Dermacentor; species Dermacentor variabilis. The sequence continues at coordinate 72,306,853 of NC_134573.1, read as the reverse complement.
ATGGCCGAGAGCTAGCTTTTGAGAATACAGACTGAGCTCGACAGCTTAAACGCCAGAACAAGTTGAGGATTTCAGGTCGAGAATCTTCAAAGGCCAGTTCATTTAGTGGTGTTAATACTCTGCTCAAAGTTATTGATTGTTACGTTCATGTGCTGCCCAAGCATTGCGGTAACAACTTCACCTGGAATACATAGCAAGGGTGTACTGGACGTAAGCTGGTGGCTATTTTCTCCATTTTCAAAAACTGGTTTGTTGTTCAGTTGCGATTTTCAAATTTTCCATTGTTTATTAGGTGTTCTGTCCTGTTTTCGTTTCCTGCAGCTTCTTAGTTAAACATCTGAATAGTGAACACAACTTGACCTTTTCCTTGATTTGCTAGATTACACGACCTTGATGCGAAACAATGTTACTTCGAAACTACTTCTACCTTACTGAAAAAATCACTTGAAGCAGCCATAGCCATTAATAACACGCTAGAGATGATTATGAAAATTGTAATATTGTTTTTGGTCTACAGGGTGCTCTAGCTATTGTGCACCAAGATTTAGAAATATGTAAATGCCATGTAACTAGACAGAACGAAGATGATGTCTGCCATCGCTTTCAGGTACTCGGGATTATTTTTTGCATTCTGCCTAATACATAATAATTTTTAATTACTTAATAAACATCTCAAATAATTAAATAAAAAGTGTCAATGAAAAGTTGTAGAGCAATATGAAAGCCTGCCGATACACTTTCCTGTTACTCATTTGTGCTACATAGAAGTGTTTTTCCAAGGAATAAGCCTGTGAATACACGTAAAGTGTCTTGAGTGGCCAGTCGCATGGCAATTTTGTGGTGCAAAGCCACGAATACAACTTAAATGGGTTCTTTTAAGAAAAGGACAGCTCAGCAAATTATCCTTCTTTATGCAGCCTGCGGAGAAAAGGTTTCTTGCACATGGCCATGACCCTCAAGGAAGATGCCGAGGCAACGGGCAGTTCCTCCAGTGACCGTGAAAAGGTCCCCTGAGGCACAAGTCTAATTTGGCAGCCCCACCCTTCTCCTGCAGCTTTTCTGTCTACTTAGCTAACCAGGTGGGTGAAAGATGACAAAGGGGAAAAGAATCATCAGCTTCAAACATAGAACTTGCTCAAGCTCAGTGCATCTATAGTGTGAAGTTTTTCCCTTATCATTTATCAAAAAACCGGTAATAAGTATATGATATGATTTTATACGGACATCTCTTTCCAGCAAAGAATTAGCAGTAAAAAAAGCAGCTTATGAAGGCTTGAATATTAACCAGCATGATGTCACATGTATATGATAATGATTATGAATGTTTCTGGTGAAGGTAGTGCAGTAGAGTGATGGTTGGTTGGTTGGTTGGTTAGTTTGGGTTTAATGGCACAAGGACAACTAAGGCCATGCTGCGCCAGACACAAGACAAAATGAAATGTAATGTTAGAGTAGGTAAACCTGTATTATATTACAGTTGGTGTAAATTACCTGTTTTTTCTAAAAAGTCGAACAGGTTAGCAAATGGCCCTAGGGGGTCATCTGCTAGTGATAGGGCAGGGTGTAATGAAGTGTGAGAATTATATAGGCTGTGCAAAAACCTTCGTCTCAGTATGCCGATATGTGGACATGTTATTAGGATGTGCATGACTGTGAGAGGTTCAAGGCATTTTTCGCAGGTTGGCGGGTTTTCTTTTCGGAGGAGAAAATTGTGCGTCAAATGTGTGTGGCCTATTCGAAGTCTACACAAGATCACCTCGTAGAACCGTTGTTGGTGACTGCATGATTTCCACTCGCCGATAACAGGTTTAATAAGATGTAGCTTGTTTTCTGTACAATGGTCCCATTCGTGTTGCCACTTTGACGTTAAGGCCTTCTTAATGGCACGGATACTATCTTTATATGATATTATTGCGTTTATCATGTCTTTGTGCGCTGCCATTGATGCGCATCTATCCGCTGCTTCGTTACCCGGTATACCAACATGGCTTGGTGCCCAGCAAAACCTAATTGACCTGCCGTATTTGTTTATTGTTATCATGTTTAAGCTATCCCCTATCAGGGGTTCACATTCGGATTTCATGTGAAGAGCCTTCAGCGTGCTTAATGAATCTGTGTATATGATTGTGTTTCCGTGTTTTTCAGCGATGATCTCCTTAAACACAGTCCACAATTCATAGACTTCAGCTGTGTAGACAGAGGCGTGCTGTGGCAAACGAATACGTCTTTCCCGATGTTCTGTTACGGCCCCCACACCCACGTGTTCTTTTGTTTTAGAGCCATCAGTGTAAAATTCCTTGTAATTTTGATGTTTGTCCTGTAGAAAGCGGAATTCTTGTTTAATATGTTCGTGTGGGGTGTCTTTTTTCTTTAAATGTGTCAATGTCCAATCACATAACGGTGCGAAATCGTGCCATGGGGGCAAACGCGGTGGTTTTCTCGCAACCTGAACGACTTCACGAGGAATGTTATGATCCCGAATATATTCCTCATATCGTAGGATAAGCGGCTTAATCATGTTCGGTTTGTTTGTATAGTGTAAGCGTGAGTTACACTGTGTGACAATGTTGAAGCATATGTGTTGTGGTGAGGACTGAATTCTTAGTACGTAAGAAAAAGTTGTAGCACTCTGAGTTGCTGTAGAGGAGGTTCATTACAGTCAACATACAAACTCTGCACAGGCGATGTTCTGTAAGCACCGCTTGCCAGTCGTAGTCCAAGGTTATGAACTGGATCAAGTCGTCGAACGTAAGATTGTCTGGCTGAACCGTATATGATGCTACCATAATCTAATATGCTGCGCACCAAAGTACGGTAGATGCGTAGCAGGCATTCATGGTCAGAGCCTCAGCGCTTCCTGGACAGGACTTTGAGGACATTAAGTGCATTGTTCGCTTTTATTTTGAGGCTCTCTACGTGTGCCAGGAAGTTTACTTTTTATCAAACAGAACACCCAGAAACTTGTGTTCTTGTTTTACTGGTAATGTGGCTTGTTGTAGCTTAAGGGTAGGTTCTGGTTGTAAGCCTCTTTTTTGTGTAAAGACAACAATAATAGTTTTTTCACTTGAGAAACGAAAACCGTTTTCGGACGCCCACTGTGTTAGTTTGTTTAATGTAATTTGAATTTGCCGTTCGCAGGATGTCAGGTTGGATGCACGACACGCAATTTGTAGATCATCCACATATAATGAATGCATTACAGAGGATAGAATTACACTATTGACCGAGTTCATTTTCACCACAAACAATGTTGTGCTCAATACGCATCCTTGTGGCACACCATTTTCCTGGATGAATACACGTGACAGCGTCGTACTTAAACGCACCTGGAATGTTCCGTCCGACATGAAATCGGCTAGACATTTGAGCATTCTACCTCGGATTCCTAAATCTGCTAAGTCCCTTAAGATACCAAACCTCGATGTTGTGTCATACGCCTTTTCTAAATCAAAGAAAACAGTGAGACAATATTCTTTGTGTAGAAAGGTTGCATGCATCTCGTCTTCTACTCAGACTAGGTGATCTGTTGTGGAGCAACCTTTCGAGTATCCACACTGACCGTTATCTAGCACGTTCTCTCTTTCAAGGACGTATGTCAATCTTACGTTGGTAATGGCTTCATAGGACTTTGCAAGACAACTTGTGAGTGCTATGGGTCTATAGTTGGTTGCTGTTGTGGGAGGTTTTCCAGCTTTCAAGAAAGGGATAATGATGGCTTTCTTCCACTCTTTCGGCATTTTTCCTGTTTCCCAGATTATATTAAAAAAACGAAGCAACGTTTCAACTGCATTAGGAGATAGATGAGTGAGCATCGCGTAATGTACTCTGTCTGGACCAGGTGCTGTTTTTTTGTCAGTTGTCAGTACTCTATTGATTTCCGGTAGTGTCAAAGCTGCATTATACAGTGTTTCTGAACTTACTGTGGTCGGAAGCTTTAGTTTTTCTGTTAATTGCTTATGTTCTAGAAATGCAGCTGAATAGTTTACCGAGCTTGATACATCATGGAAATGTTGCCCTAATATGTCTGCTTTTTCTTCTATATTTGTTTGCGTGCCTGGAGGTGATAGTATGGGGATAGTGTAAGAAGCATAGTCGCCTCTAAACTTACGAACCTGATCCCACATTCGTTTGGATCCTATTGAGCTATTTATAGACGAGACATAATTTTTCCAGGACTGTCTTTAGGCTTGTCTGCGTGTGTACCTGGCTTTCGCTTTTGCTTTTTTGAAAGAGAGTAGATTATCTTGTGTTGTGTATTGTCGAAAGATACCCCACGCTTGTTTTGTAGTTTTCTTTGGTTTGTGTACATTCCTTCGTCCACCAGGGTTTCAGGTTTTTTCTTAAGAAGCCAGAGGATTGTGGGATTGTCTGTTCTGCTACAGCGAGTATGCAGGCGGTAATCTTCACATTCATTTCGTCTATTGTTAGCTCATCTGATATGTTATCCAGAGGGGTCTTTTCAGTAAAGAGAGGCCACTCTGCTAGATAGTGTTTCCAACGGGGTGGCCTCAGTGGGATGATAGGAAAAGGAGATGTTCTGTTTATGATAACAGGCATATGGCCACTACCATAGGGGTTCTTAATAGTACTCCACTGAAAATCGCCAAAAAGAGATGGAGAGCACAGTGACCGATCTAGGCAACTCATAGCTCCTGTGCTTGGGCAATAGTAAGTTGCCACACCAGTGTTTAAAAGACATATGTTGTTTGTTAGAATAAAATCTTCAAGTGTTTAGCCCCTGGTGTCAGTAGTTTTACTACTCCACAACATGTTATGTGAATTAAAATCACCGCCTATTAAAAATGGTTCAGGTAGCTGGTCTAAAGTTATCCCTAGATCTCTTACGGTAAAATGTTAATGTGGTGTAACATACATTGAACAAATGGTGATGGTTTTATTAGATAAAACGGTGACAGCAACAGCTTCAATGTGAGTGGTAATGGGAACTTCTCTGGCTGCTATACCGCCTGGCAGAACAATGGCTACACCACCTGACAGCCGGTTCGCCTGAGTATGGTCGCGCCGTACAACAGTGAATCCTTTTAAAATGTTTTTGTGTTTTTCACCTAGGTTTGTTTCCTGTAAACACAGGGCCACAGGAGAGAAGTTACTTAACATGTCTTTAATGTCACCTAGGTTGTGTAAAAGCCCTCTACAATTCCAGTGGACAAAAAAGCCACCTTAATATGGAAAGATAAGAAATGTCACTGCGGAAAATTAAGAGGTGAGGTATAGGTGACGTGGATTTAAAAAGGCTAATACAAATGAGCGATAACCTTTAGGTTAACGTCTTCTTATTTTGATTTGTTATTGGGATTTTGTCCCTCTTACCACGCTCGAGAGAGCGCTTGTCCTTCGGTGTCAATGACACCGGGGTTCTTGTGTCGACCTCCATCGCTGGAGGACCGATAGTTAGGCGCCGAGACACGTGCCTCGGGCCTAGGGGTTCGTTTGATTTTAGGGCCCTGCGGGACTGGTGTCTGCAGGGCCATCGAAGAGGGTTGAGCAGTACTGACTGCTTCCATCACGGGGCCTGAGGAGTCATTGCGGCACCACTGCGCGTGGGCTCGGAGGACTCCGGAGGCCTCTGTGACGCTGCCCCCGCCTGCGTCACATCGGCACAACTTCTTCGCGGAAGATAGGATAGCCGCTTTCTGGCTTCAAAGAACAATATTTCTTCTTTTACAGTCAGTGCAATGATTTCCTTTTCCTTTTTCCAGCGTGGTCAAGACCGCGAGTAAGCTGGATGATCTCCTTTACAGTTAGCACAATGTGGCGAAGAGGTGCAGTTGTCAGATTGGTGGTCATTTGAGCTGCATTTAGCACAGGTTGCGTGGCCTCGGCACGCATGTGCAGCATGTCCGAACCTTTGACACTTGAAAAATTGTCTGGGATTCGGGATATATGGTCTTACGTTGAGTTTAACATAAGCTGCATCGAGTGAAGTAGGCATTACGCTTGTTCCGAAGGTGAGTATAACATGTTTGGTGGGGATTCCGTGGTCGTTTCTGCGGATTACTATTCTTTGTACCTTTGTCACATTTTGTTCTTGGAAACCCTCAAGGAGTTCCTCACCGCTCAAACCAATAAAGTACTCTTCATAAATCACTACCCAGCTTGTATTAAGTCTTCTGTGAGCTGAAACTGGTACTTTCGCGTCGCCAATACTGGTAAGGTCAGAGAGCTTCTCTGCTAGATCTTTATCATTTAGTTCTAGGAGGAAATCCCCGCTAGACATTTTGGAGGCTTTGTATGTAGGTCCGATTTTTTCTTTCAGGCATTTGGCTGCTAGGAACGGAGAGTGTTTTCTTACTGGCATGTTACTTTCGCTGTGTACTACATGGTACTTGGGGAAGGATGGAGCGTCGCTCTGAAAGGAGAAATGAAATGGTACTTTGGTGCGGCATCTTTTCAGACGCCGATCATAGACGATAGAGGTTTGTGCTGCCATAGAAAATGTATATGTTCGGCAACAGCGCCAATCGCCCACCATGGAGCCCAACGAGGGGACGCGGCAGGGCTTGCGTTCAAGCCTGCACGACGCCAGCCGTACGCCGTCACTATAACCCAATATGGTGTACCCATGGTAGGATAGCCACACAAGGTTAACCCTTGCCGCCGTGGAGAAGGAAGTAAATGGAAGAGAGAAGAAGACAGGAAAGATCAAAAAGTGAGTGAGCAAGACGAAGATTTGAGGAGAAAGAGACAGGAAGAGGCGACTGCCGATTTCGGCCGGGGGGTTCAGTCCGGGGGTGCCGTCTACGTGAAGTAGAGGCCAAAGAGGTGTGTTGCCTCCGCCGGGGGGCCTTAAAGGTACCAACACCCGGCATCGGCTCAACCCCCAGGATCCCCCTTTCCCCGGACAAGGCTAAGCCGCGCACGGCTACACGCAGGAGGGTCCAACCCTCATTTGCTCGGGTACGTGGTGTCGCAACACACCAAACGCCTGCTGACGCAGACGCCCCTGCGGGGCGCAGTAGAGTGAATAATCGAAGAGTTTATATATAGATTAACGGACATTTCATTCCAATGCCAGAATTTTAAATCGTCCCAAATAATTCTTGTGTTTGATAGTCTATGCACATCGAGTGACACTGCTTCTTGATGCTTGCTGCTTGCTGACATCATTCTTATGCTGCATAATTCACCTTTTTAAATTCCCTGTTTCTACCGTACAAGCAACCTTACATTCGTCATGAGAAGCCTTGTAGATAAGTTCCAGAAACTTGCTGATGAGATTAGAGGGCCGCGTGCACCCCAGGCGTAGATATGCACTCAGGAGCCTCGTATCTTGCAAATGTTAGAAATACTCCTGTTATGCAAGTTCTTGGTGTCATACAAGGTTATTTGCGATTACGAATTTGCCTAAATTGGGAAAACAGTCAATCTAAAACATGTCAAGCGATATCGCTGACAACGCACGCACATTCCAACTGAACTAAATACAAATAAATATATCACCAAATGCAAGAATCATTGGCATGATGCCATTCTTTCAGTGGAATAACATCTGTCCTGCATTGTAAATCTGGAATCCATTATAATGCAGACTACTAAATTCCTCATGAGGATTGCGACGTGAAATATACATCTATTTATTCCTCATTTCTTTTACTTTAAGACCCGATAATGCTTAAACAGCAGTGAAAGAACTGAGATCACAGTAGTTAATACTTTATGTTGCTCCAGAAATCACTTTCTCTGCTGATCGCAGCATCCGACACTAACAATTTTTGACAGCAAATTGGAGACAGAAAGCACATGACACTTACGGTGGTGCTATGCACTTTGATTGTTTGGGAGCGAAGCCTATAATGGTACATGTTATGGCCTTACGTGTCATTACATTTAAACAACAAAATGGTAGGGGGTTTGGGTATTGCAAAACTGCATAGAGGTTTTTATTGTGTGCAGTTAAAATTAGAAACCTTCACAGCTGATACTAAATGCATTCTCCACAGCTTTTGGCTGTACAGGTGCACTGCTTTACACAGAGCACACTCTTTACCTCGTTACGACCCAGGAGGTGATTCTGATTTTTCAAAGGGGTTTGATTGTATGGGATTGCACATCGCACTTCACTTATTTGCAGAGTATTGCATTCCAATTGTGTCATATAAGATAAATCCATCAGAGAGTTTTAACTTGCCCAAAATGTATTATTGCTGTGTACTGGTAAACTGGCAGCAGCTTGTAGTGCTTGTGGAAAAACAATTGTAACTGCCATATATGTAACTGCTAGTGCACAGGCATCGACAACAGCAATGATTAGGGTACACTTGTTTCTTTTTCTCTGGGGTATGCATCCTCCACCAGAAAGTAGTTCTCTTCTTCTTATTTTTCTACTACATTGGAATGTTAAATGGGGTGTAATTGGGGTGACATAAATGGGGGGTGACATTAAATGGGGTGTAATTCATAGGGTCTACTCTTGCATAAACTTCATAAGCATTTCTCCTTGTCTTTGCCACTGCTCATTGTTGCTACTACTGTAACAGCAGGGTGCCTGTTTACAGAAACCGTAGAGCAGTCTGTGAATCTTTAACGAACAGTAAGGATAATGAATTATTGAATAATTTCTAGTAATCTTCAGTAATTTTCAACAACTTTAGCGCCCTTTGCCTTCTACTCTGGCTTTTACAAACTCTAAAGTTGGCAGAAGGTTTGACTGCAGGATGTCATTTTGCGTGAAAAAGTGCACGTGTGCGCTTAACACCTCGTCGGCAACATTTTGCAGCACAGAATGTCATGAGCTTTTGTATGCATTGGTCACTATCTCACAAACCGGCTGCTCCTTTGTTAGTTGGAATATAGCATTAATGTAAAGCACATTCGATGTTCTAACAAAAAGAATTGTGCCCTCTTATCACCTAATTCGCCTCCCTTGATGCATAGCGTTATAATAGCATGGTTGAGACCATGAGAGTCAGTGTGGTGTATAATTGTGTGTATGGTGGGGTGGGAAGTGTGCAACAACTTCAGCAACTTTTCCAGATTACTTGAATCAGTATTGTGGAACGCTGTTTTTTTTTTCACTCACTGTTACCAAATTTCACTTTGGTGTTGGCAACAAGTATAATGTAGTTCGCTAGCGCTCCTGCCAACGTATATAATGTGGAGGCATCTGTGTTGAAAAAAAAGACCAGCTAATAGTTTGCCAGGAGCTAAGGTCCATTTAGACAATTAAATTTTGAGCTTACACCTGTGGAAATAACTGGTGAATGAAAGCCCACCCAGGAGAACTGCCCGTAATATTTTCCTTCAATATAATAACGCTGAAGCGTTGAACAGCATTTGAACTGACTTGTTTAAAAAATGACCCATTTCCTTGTTCAAGACAAAGGTTCCACAGGAAGACAGAAACTTGAAGCCGTCAACAGCAGCATGAATATAAACAGCGCTCGACGTTTTGCGATCTTGCACCTGGTTATCATATTGTCCATCCCATTTTTTTTTCTACAGGCTGTTCTTTACAGTTTTATAGTCATACCAAGTATAATTTTAATGTCCCTATTTTTTATATTCGGTCAATATATGTTTTCTTCATTGGCTTTCAACAAAATATGTATTCATAATGTGCTTTCATTTACCGTTTACACTAACCTTAATCAGATGCCTCTTGATATAAAATTTATTTTCCTTAATTCTTCGTTTCCTTTTTCCAAATGTGCAAACTGTTTATCTTAATATCTATTTTGACTTCTCGGAAGATTAGGTCTACTGGATTAATGGCTGCTTACACGTGTACATCATTTTCTGTTTTGGTCACCCCTACTCTTTGCAAGAACTGACAGCAGTGCTCATACCCACTCGATCACAATCTCCGCTGCTAAGCACGCCCTTCGTACCTTTATTTTAACACTTTAGCTTCTCTTGACCTATTATATGCACCAGCTTCTACTCCCCAATGCTAGGGGCCAGCGAGCTATGCACAATCCAAAACAACACAGCAATGCAAAGCATTTGCTACCCTGGTGACAAGCACCTATGTCGAAATGTTGGCTACAGCAACATCCCTTGTTGCTTCTGTGTTGCTTCTGTGTTGCTTCTGTGATCTAAGAACTTGAGGACTGAAATTTTGCACCTTTTTGTATATATGCTATGCAATGCATTCGTATCACAGAGTGCAAAGTGTTTTATCTCTGCAGCCATGTCAGTGTGTTGGCAAGACAATTTTCTCAATGGTGACCTGCTGCCTCGGCTACGAGCTGCCTTCATGACATTTTCATTAAAGGAGATGTACTATCATAGACAAAAGTACCCTGGAAGTGCGAGCATCAACCAAATTGCATGTCTGTTCAAAGCAGCTGAAAACAGTGGGTCACGTATGCACATTCCGTTCACATAATGTTAGCGCGTCTGATGCCAGCCTATAGTACACCAATAAAATTCGGTCGACCCTCGCGCGTCCTGAGTAATTTTGTCCCCGCTGGCACATTCTCCGAACAGTGGATATGCTCTGCCAGACGAAATACGGGAAGCACCTTGACTTTAACGGACACAGTACAGATTCAGCATACGGAGTCTTTCGTTTTCTGAATACGGCAAGCACCTGTATTTTAACGGTGATAGTACAGATTCAGCATACAGTGTGTTCCGTTTTCTAGATACAGAAGCACTCATATATTGTATTACGGTCTCTCTTTTACGGTTGTTCGTTCTACGGAAATGACCGTTCTTTATTTACAAAAAGTGCATCGGTCACAAATTACCAGCAGGTTTTCTGTAAAGTAAGGCTAATTTTTTTTCACTGTAGCTTAATAGGTATGCTCGCTGCACAACATCGAAACGAAATACAGCAAAGAGAGCTTTCTTAGTTACACGTCATAATATGCTTAATTTGTCCTTATGTGCATTACCTCGCTATTCAATGAGCAAAAACTGTAATACAAGTTAATAGGCGGTATTTCACGCGAGATGCAAACTATATACGTAAAGCAAACACAGCTCATTATGGCGAGTTACAGATCTTGTAGGTTCTGTTATAATGACCTTTATAAAATTGGTTTTCGGCCAGGAGAATGCTCCCAAATCTGTATCTGAACTCTTCACGCCACGAGTCAACGATTCTGTAGTCACACTTAATTTTGCCCATTACATAACTTTTCGGCTTCTGCCACAAAGTTGACAGCCGCACTTGAGTGGATCCTGCGCGCAGCACACGTAGGAGTGTTGCCACTACCACAGGTGAAAGAAAACTAAGGTACGGATTGCCGGATCGAGTATTTCTCTTGTTCGTGATTTCTGCAAGAAATAGCAACGTGGGCAATTTTTTCTTCCGTCATAAATAAAATCTTCATTCTAGCAGATTGACAAAAAGGCTGATAGCAAGTTCGAGAAAAATAGATTTTTGGATTCCTGGCTACGCACTCATCACGTTGGGCCCCCTACATCGAAAATTGTCGCGCTTGTGTTTGTCGCTTCGCTTGTTCGTCTCTTTCAAGTTTCCTCCGCTAGGCACTGGAATATATATCGGACTAACAACTGCAGAAGTCGGCCCTTTCGAAGTGTTAGGAAGTTCCTGCAGCACACCGTGCGACCGGTACTTGCGCCAATCATTACCTTGAAGCTGTCTGGAACGTCGCTGGTTTCCTGAGCTACTGCAAGCGACAGCAGCAAAGTAATGACGAGGACCACCGGCAAGCAAACGCACTTCATGTTATTTTCAAAACGTGGGGCATACTGAAGGTAAACTCCAATGGAGCGTCTCTTATATTCTCCACGTTGTGGCCTGTGAAATGCGCAGGCATGGAGAGGTATAGATTATTTTTTATTCAAATGACAGATGTGACTGGCGTGCTGGTAGTTGAGTCCTTATTTAAAAGAAAACCCATTTGTCGTTTTAGAACACAATCCAATGTAAATTAGCCAGCTGTGCCGTAAGGACATCTCAGTTTAGTGTCACTTCGTCGCACTGATCCTATTGCGACGTAGTTCAGAAGAGATAGGACAAATGAGTCAACTGTGAGTAAATACAGGATAGCAGTGTTTCGATGTACATGTATTCTAAATTTGATATTGATGGGCCTAACTGTGTCGCATGATGATAAAAGAACGAAACGTGCCGGTCAGAACACTTTACATGTAGTTAAAAAGCAATCTAGTTTATAATAATTAAATATACGGAGAGCAGTACTAGGCTCCGTAAATAGTTGCCTATGGTTCAGGAAACGTACTTTCTTTGGCGCTATAGCCAGCCCTATCACACAACTTGCTATACAGGACAGCTCCCTTATCTCGGTTTCTGCATCACCATCTACTCCTTCAGAGAGAGTGACGTGTGTTGTGCGGTTGTATGCTCAGATATAGAAAGGGGCCTATCGCAGCCGTAATGAAATAGTAATTTCCCGCCGAACGCTCATTGCTTTAGAAATGAGTGGATCTGACATGCAGTTGATATGACATTACTACAAAAAGACAACTTCTTCTCGGAAACAATCGCAGCGTCGAATTTAATTAGAGGCTGAACGGACGACATTAACGAGAAGCATTGATATGAGTGACATGTGTCGTCAGAGGAACCCATAGTAGCAGCAAAAAAATTTAAACAAATGCGGTGGTTGCGTTGAGGGATGTAAAGTCATCTGTGTCTTAATTGCCTTTAATATGATTTTTTTAATATTTACACCGTGGAATTTTAGTATTACCAGCTGCGTGTTCATGATAAGTTTTTTTCTTATTTGCAGATAGTTTTTTTTTTTTTTTACTATACCTGGCGACAACTTTCTGTGGCAGGGCAGTGAAGGCTACGTGGGCGGAGGCTATGCACGTTTATTGCTCTGCCAAGCAGTCTCAACATCTCGCTTGAGGTTTCGGTTTTCGTTTTCAGTTTTCGGTTGCGCCGACACTTTCCGCAAATGGGCCCTTTCGATGACTGCTTTTGCGAGTGCATGTGGTAGATACTTATTAGCCGTGTTAAGGCACTGTAAAGATTAATCATAGGTATATCGCATCATAAGTATGGAAAGCTCATATATATTTTTTGCGTGAATACTTCAAAATTGGTTGTTTCGCGAGCAACCATACCCTTTAAGAAATCGCCGTTGTAGGTGCACATGCGAACTCAATTTCAGTTTAGCGGTTATCCAAAATACACTATTTCTGCAACTTTTGGAAAATGCCTCCTACTATGCGCTTTGCCACGCATTTTATATATGCAGTGCGCGGCATGCTGTGCTGCGACATGCCATGCGATGCGTTTCATTGCAAGGAGCAAAGTCGACGATTCTATTTAAACAAACTTTCTTTCCCGATGATTGCGGTACTCCATAACTATTCATAACTATTCCCACAACGTTTCTTTTTTCACCAACAAAATGTAGAGGTCCTACACCCATCACGAGTGCATAGCAGCTATGCGCTGCTAAGCGCAAGCTTGCGGGTTCTATCACTACGACGAAATTTCCATGTGGCCAAAATGTAAAAGTGCCCGTACATTCAATTTTGGTGCACGTCAAACAACACATTTGTTAACGTATTTTTACGCCCGCTTGGTTAGGCCTAAGGGGAAGCTTTCAAAATTAAAAGGAAAGAACATAAACTATCACACATTGTTCCAGGGTGGAGCTCTACGCTGTTCCCTGGGGTCATACTGTGGTTTCAGCACGTAAAACCTTGCAGTTAATTATTTCATATGCCACGGTATCACTAAAAGCTTGAGGCAGAAGCCCAAACACAATATACAATATGGCGGAGGCTTCTGCCACCGTGCCCGCATTCACAGCCACTCTTCCATTTCGCTCATCCCACTGTCACTCGCATAATTCTCGCTACTCGTATCTGACACCAGTGAAATTTCAAACCTGTCGAGGCTTGCATCAATGGCGCCGTCACGCTACCAGAATTGCTCTTCAGTTCTCTGAATATGAGAGCACGCCCTAAATCCATTGCCTGCCATTAAAAAAAATTGATGTTTTCCTGCAGCAACTTCTCGACTGCTGCATGGGTGAATGTGGTGTTGTTAGCGCTTACATCCAAATCAGTTCGATCTGGTTCAACTCGCAGCGGTATGGAGGAAGCCTCACGAGGTGGTGACCAGCAGCCTTAGCAGCCACATCTACTCGATAGGCCGAAACCATCTTCTTGTGTGAGTTAATTAAAGCCAGCAACTCTGGCTTTAATTGACTTCGTGAAAACACGATGGAGTTCTTGATTACCCAAGACTGAATGCCAATGGGTGCGTTTGGCAGGCATTCTCAGATCATGCACAGCAGGTTGCCACTATCCTTCAATAGAAAAGTGTATAATAGCTGTGTCTTACCAGTACTCACCTATGGGGCAGGAACTTGGAGGCTTACGAAAAGGGTTCTACTCAAATTGAGGACTACGCAACGAGCTTTGGAAAGAAGAATGATGGGTGTAACGTTAAGGGATAAGTAAAAAAGAGCAGGTTGGGTGAGGGAACAAACGCGAGTTAATGACATCTTAGTTGAAATCAAGAAAAAGAAATGGGGGGACATGGGCAGGACATGTAATGAGGAGGGAAGATAACCGATGGTCATTAAGGGTTACGGACTGGATTCCAAGGGAAGGGAAGCGTAGTAGGGGGCAGAAGAAAGTTAGGTGGGCGGATGAGATTAAGTTTACAGGGACGACATGGCCACAATTAGTACATAACCAGGGTTGTTGGAGAAGTATGGGACAGGCCTTTGCTCTGCAGTGGGCGTAACCAGGCTGATGACGATGATTATGATGGTGACGATGAATGTCAACCTTTTGTGCTGATGCTGTCGGTACTTTCTTGAAGTAGACATTGTGGTTAGGTGTATTGTCCAATAATGCAACGCTGCGTGATTTGCTGCTTGGTAGAAGGTGCTCAGAGAATCACTTCTCGAACCGTGGCTGATCAATTTCTTTCCTCTAGTCACCAGCTCCTTTTGCTTCTCGGAAAATGAGGCAAGGACCATTTACGAAGCCATCCTCGGCACCAGCGTGCAATAGGACCAGCCTGTTACATTTGGCGCTGGGTGCACGAAGGCCTGTTGTGAGACGTTCCCGAAAGGCATCGTTGCGTGTAGCGACGTTCACGTCCTCCCAGACTTTTGCCTTGGTATGTCCAACGTTGATCCAAGTTTCATCAGGGTAGCATATGTGCCTGCGAAGAAGAAACAAACAACGAAAAGAATTGAAACATGTCGCCGGGCATAGGCAGCACGCAATTTTTCAAGACGGGCCAAGGACTGAGTGAATTTGCACTACTAGGCTATTATGATTGGCCAATATAAAGGCACCGCATGTTCGTGAGATGCAATAAGCAAAACAAACTATCCTTTGCAGCGTGCAAACACTGGACAGGTGTTTGACGTACTTACATACCGTAAGTATTATATCGGTAGGGAATTACCTGCAGGGACGTAGCAAAACAGGTCTGACTTGGCTTCGTAGCCTTGGTTGCACTGCCACAGAAAGGTGTCGCCAGGTATAGCGTGTCCATGTCTCATTTTTTCAGAAAAACGCCAGGTGGTGTCTCAGCACTAGCCGCTTTTCGGCACACAAGGCAATTCGGCACGAGGCAACCGGTTCTGGCGCAGGTTACAGTAGTCGACGTCAATGTTCAGTCCGACAGTTTCCCACGTGTGAGCAGGGCTGGCGGCACTGGTTTGTGTGAAAGTCACAGTGCATGTGGTACCAGCAAAGCTTAACGGAAAGTGGAGAACGGCGTCCAGAGTAACGGGACTGGCGACGGCGAAGTCAAAACGAAGAACGCGGCGGCCTTGTTTGCATGGCAGCGATCTCAGCTGTCAGTCCCACTACTTGTGTGAGCTCCTCGTTAGCTTCAAGGAGACGCGCATACCCGTAGCCAGTGGCTTCGCCTTGGGATGCAGGGTCAGGAGGGCGATGAACTGCGGCCATGGTGGAGAAACCTACATCTATAATCTTGTCGGGCAACTGAGCCAGAGATTTCAATGACGAAGAGCAAGAGGCGGTCAGGATCATGTGCACCTGCGGCGGGAGGTGCTGCAGGAAAATTTCCGTGCAAGTGCGCTGTCGGTTCAAACAACAAGGTCTCCAGCCAAGTCTTGCATGCGATGCAACATGACGGTAGGTTTGCTGTCACCGAATTCCTCTAATTCAAGGAATTCTTTTATTCGATGCTGCTTCGTTTTAGTAGTGCGCTGGATGAGCATCACCTTATGCTAATGGTAGCGCTGTTAACGGACAGGGAGCGTAAAACGTCAAGAATAGCCGCCGCAGTATTAGGAGAAAGCTCTTCAACGACATGGTTGAACATCGTCAATTGCAAACTTGGGCTGTGATGACGGAACAAGGACTCGATGGTAATTAACCAAAGTTCCCCATCCGGCGACCAGAACTCGAGGAGCTTGAGAGCGGAGAACTCGGGCTCGCGGGGAGGTGGCGCTGACGATGGCACTTAACCGAAAGAATCCGATGCTACTGGCCTACTGCACAGAAGGCGGCCTGCGAAGGCAACGGGCTCGAGCCTCTGACGGCGGTAGGCCTATCGAAGCGGCTTAGGTAAGTGTAGGGCAGCAGCTGAGGGCAATGGTGCCAAGTCTGAAGTCACCAATTCATGGGTGAGCAAAAACGTTGGTGTGTAGCGTCCGCAAATTACATTTTAACGGGGCCCGTTCAATCAAGCTGGAGCGGGATCAAGCGCCGCTGACCTTCGATCTCCCAGCCACCGATTCCACCGCTCGCGCACCGTAAGCGTGCTGGGCGTGTCATCGTCTTCCGGTCGAATTCCTGTGGCACGTATTAGCGCAATACACAGTTGCGGCTGTGAGGAGGCAGCATCGTACGGAGGTCTCTCACAATGGCCCCTATGGGCTCTCGAAGCTCGTCTCAGCCTTATGCTTCCACTTTCTACTATGGTGTAAGCGCTTGATGACTCCATTGTCTAGTGGGCATGTGCAGCGTTTTTTGGATATCCGTGGCTTCCGACCAAACTTTAGCGATGCTCTTGAGTGTATTGTGAATTACTATGGCGGAGCATTCATTTTTCACACCGTGCTTCAAAAAGTGCTCTTCCTTTCCTGACATGGCGGAGCCAGCGTGTCGACAAATGCGAGTCCATTCTTACTAGCATAAAATATTTATATTTCTCATTTCGCAGCGCGACCGCGCTTCGAACAGAACTTTGGCCCTTTTTTTGCACATCAGTCAAACTATTCATACTGCACAGCTCACTTATCTCAGTATCTGCATCGGCATCTTGTTGCTTCCACCAAAGTGACATGTACTTCATGATTGAGTGCTCAAATATATAAGGGGTTCTATCACAGCAGTAATAAATTTGTGAGTTTCCGCCCCACGCTCATGGCTTTATAGATGAGTGGATGTGACAAGTGGGTATGGCATTACTACAGAAAGATCCCCTCATGTCAAAAACATTTCCAGCGTCGATTTTAATTAGAGACTAAATGAACGGCTTGAGTGACATGTGCCAGCCGAGAGACCAGTACTAGCAGCAAACCTACATAAATATATAGCGGTTGCGTTCAGGGATGCCTAGTCATGTGACACTTGCCCGAAGTGTGTTTTATTTCATTTTTACACCAGAGAATTATGATATTATTAATTTCGTGTCCATGATATGTTTGTGAAATTACCAGATATTTTAATTTTCCTTTTCTAGCGTCTCATTTTTCTAGAAAACCCCATGTCGGTTGTCAGTACTAGCCGCTTTTAGGCACATAGGGCAGTTCGCTGTTGATCTAAGAAAACGGGTGTGACAAAACGGTATGTAGAAGAAAAACTTCCACCCTGAAGGCTGCTGATACATTTTCATGGCTAAGGTCTGCCCCCCGCCCTTTTCCTCGCATCCTAGCTTTAAGTGTATCAGATCTTATTAGCGATACGGGCAAATTATTTTTTTTCCTTTTTGGAAACATTTCGTGGCAATTAAACATGATGCAATATGCGAAAGAAGATGGAAAATTGTGAGATTAACAAAGCGATAGTCACGGACTATCGCTTTGAGACTTTCGTATGAGACATTTAAGTTAGCTCGAGGAGGTAAAAATTTTTACAATGTAATAAACTACGCGTTCCCTCACCGCTAGAGTTGTTTAAGCTTGCTGCCATCATCATGATAAACCTGTTTTTTGTCCACTGCACGACGATATCCTCTCCATGCCATGCCCATTTACCCTGTTCCTGCGCCAACCGATTCCAACAAGCGCCCACGAATTTCCTCATGTCATCGCTCCACCTAGTCTTCGGTCGTCCTCGACTGCGTTTCCCTTCTCTTGATATCCATTCTGTAACCCTAACGGCACAACGGTTATCTAACCCGGCGCATTACATTACCTGCCCAGCTCCGTTTTTTTTCTCTTGATGTCAATTAGAATATAGTCTATACCCTTTCGCTCTCTTATCCAAATCGCTCTCTTTCTGTCCTTAACGTTGTGCCTAGCAAACTTCATTCCATCGCTCTTTTTGCGGTCCTTAACTTGTTCTCAAGCTTTTTTGTTAGTCTCCAAGTCTGTGCCCCACATGTCAACACTGGTAAAATGCACCTTTTTCAACGATGAGGGTAACATTCCGATCAGCAGCTCATAATGCCTGCCGTATGCGATCCAACCCATTTTTATTCTTCTAAGAATTTCCTTCTCATGATCAAGGTTCCCTGTGATTACTTGACCTGGGTAAACGTACTCCTTCGCGGGCTCTAGAGGCTGACAGGCGATCCTGAGCTCTTGTTCCTTTTCCCGGCTATTTATAATTACCTTTGCCTTCTGCATGTTAATCTCCAACCTCACTCTTACACTATCTCTGCTCCACAGTAATTTGTTCTAACTCGTCTGGCATATTGCCGGATAGAATAATGTCATCGGCAAACCGAAGGTTGCTGAGATATTCGCCGTCGATCCTCACTGCTAGGCCTTCCAAGTTTAATAGCTTGAATAATTCTTCCAAGCACGCAGTGAATAGCGTTGGAGAAATTGTGTCTCTCTGTCTGACCCCTTTCTTTATAGGTATCTTCCTACTCTTTTTGTGTAGAATTAAGGTAGCTGTAGAACTTCTGTAGACATTTTCCAAGTTATTTACGTAAGCATTCTGTACTCCTTGATTACGTAATGCCTCTATGACTGCTGATATCTGTAGTGTATAAAATGCCTTTTCGTAATCTACGAAAGCCCTATAGAGAGGCTTATTGTACTATGCGGATTTATCGATAACCTTATTAATGACATTGATGTGATCCATTGTAGTGTATCCCTTCCTGAAGCCAGCCTGTTCATTTGCTTGACTAAAGTCCAGCGTGGCTCAGATTCTATTGGAGATAATTTTGGCAAATATATTATATAATACTGAGAGTAAGCTAATGGGACTATAATTTAACATTTCTTGGACGTCTCCCTGTTTGTGGATTGGTATAATGTTCGCATTCTTCCAGTTTTCTGGGACCCCTTGCAGTTGATAGACACTTCGTATAAAAAGCCGCCAGTTTTCCAAGCAGCATGTCTCCTCCGTCTTTGATTAAATCGACTGTTATTCCATCTTCTCCTGCCGCTCTTCGTGGTTTCATGTCTTGCAAGGCCCTTCCGACCTCATCGCTAACTATGGGAGGAGTTTCTGCATGCTGTTCATTACTGTTTCTAATGGAGGAAACCTGACTTCTCTGGGTATTGTGCAGGTCAGTATAAAATACTTTCGCTTCTTTTCATATATCTTTGAGATTGCTGATGATGTTACCCCGCTTATCTTTCGGTGCATCTATCTTGATTTGTCCTATGACAAGTTTCTTTCTCGCTGATTTAAGGCTGCGTTCATTTTTTACGGCTTCTTCAGTCT
The DNA here is from genome assembly GCF_050947875.1 of Dermacentor variabilis. Taxonomy (NCBI): domain Eukaryota; kingdom Metazoa; phylum Arthropoda; class Arachnida; order Ixodida; family Ixodidae; genus Dermacentor; species Dermacentor variabilis. The sequence continues at coordinate 72,287,095 of NC_134573.1, read as the reverse complement.
TTTCCACGTTATAGTTTAGAATATCACTTATTTTCGCCTTGTTGACAAGTGTTGACAGTACCGCGAATTCTATCTTATCTCTTGGCTTGGACACTTTCATTCTTTGCCGTTTCTTTATTAGGTCCTTTGTTACTTCGGAGAGCTTGCCTACTTGTTGCCTTGGTGCCTTGCCTCCCACCTAAAGTCATGCCTCTGAAGCCAGCCTTGTTACGGTTTAATTCATTAGCTCTATGTCATCATCATCTCTCTGCTCTAAGGCTGCATATTTATTTGCATGTACCAGCCTGAATATGTCTGCTTTTACCCTTACTTCATGTAGGTTGACCTGTTTCTTCTTGAACAATTTTGCTCTTTCTCACTTCAAATTGAAGTGGATCCTAGCCCTCACTAACCTATGATCACTGCACAATACCCTACCTATCAATTCTACATCCTGTACTATGCTGGGATCTGTAGAATGTATGAAGTCACTTTCATTTTTTGTTTCACCATTACGGCTTTTCCGGGTCCACTTTCTGTTGCTACGCTTCCTAAAAAAGGTGTTGATTTACGAAGCTTATTCCTTTCTGCGAATTCTACCAGCATCACACCCCTAGCGTTCCTAGAATCGCTTGTGCCAATTGCTTGTTCACCAGCCTGCTTTTCCCCACTTTTGCATTGAAGTTGCCCATTACTACAGTATACTGAATTTTCACTTTTTTCATCGTTAATTCAAGATCTTCATAAAACTGATCTACTTCCTCATCATCGTGACTAGATGTTGGGGCGCAGGTATGTACTGCCTTTAATGTATACCTGTTAGGAAGTTTGATTACGACTACAGCTACCCACTAATTATTGCTGTAAAATTCGTCAATGTTGCCCGCTATGTCCTTATCGATTACGAATCCTACACCGTATGGCTTCTTATCTGGGAGACTTCTATAGCAGATGACATGTCCGTTATTCGGCAATATGTAAGGCTCACCAGTTCTTCTAATCTCACTAGGGCCGCTGATATACCAAACAATATCTGATAGTTCCTCGAACAGTCCTGCTCAGCTAGCCTCACTCGAGAGAGTTTTGGTATTAAACGTTGCAAGGGTTAGTTTAGATTGGTGGCCTGTCCGGACCCAAAGATTCTTAGCACCCTCTGTTGCATTACAGATCTGACCGCCGCCTTGATCAGGTGCTCCGCATCCGCAGCTGCTGGGGACTGAGGGCCATTCGGCAATTGAGTGATTCATATCGCAGGCAGTGGTCGAAGGTTGCTCCAGGGAGGCCAATTCCTGTTCTGGTGAGCGATTGTCTTGTTAATGCTTAGTGGGCCTTCCTAATTTTGTTGTACCAGGATTAGTATAGCCCCAATCGCTCTCGGGATTTTTTGCCGGAGACAGGCTTCACTCCAAGCCTACAGATGTTGCTCTGAGGTACCATAAATCGTTGAAAGGCTGAAGGGCTAGGATATTACCCATCAGACAATGCAGCACCTTCAAGTTTCCAAACTTTTCTACTTTGTACGGAATGCAACTGAAGACGAGCATTTTTGATGCGTTCCTAAAGAAATGCCAAAATGGATTACGCTTCTAGAAAAGCTCTAGTAAATTGAATTACCGGAGCGCAGTACTGTACAAGCTCCTAACAATTACCGTTGTGTTATGCGGCACATTTCTCCTTTTCGAATAATTTATGATGTTCGCATCAGCTAGGTACATGCATTATTCACGCTGGTTGCATCTAGTTTAGAAACATTGTTGCAAAATTCTTGAGTATTAACACGTGTACTTATCTTTTCTGGATGACGGCCTTTCACCTTCTAACAAATGTTATCCGTGAACGCGGGACGCGCCCGCATCTATCGGAAGTTTTTCGAATATTATCGATGTTTCAACTGATTCATTTTCATTCAACTGATTCAACTGAAATTCATTCACAACTTTTTCTGAGCTACTTTGCGACACGTTGTGTACCTGTCGGGATACTAGCCCCATGGTCTCGCACGACTGCAGACCGATAATTGCTTGGGCTTCCTTGCGGACAATAAAAATATCCTGAGTGAAAGTGCGGTCACGCAGCGTCACTTCTTGCCTTACGGTTCTCAAATGCTCGATTTCGCTTCCCCCGTAGGATCGCAACACCTCACTGCATGGCTTTAACAGTGGCTTCGAGTTCATCTGTGCGCACAGCGCTAAAGGTAGCAGGTTGGCCTGTGATCCAGTATCTATGTTAAAATCAATCAATGTTCCTCCCACCTTCGCTTTCACCGTCCAGTCTGCTCGGCTGAACTTATTTCCGATAGCGAGAATTTGAAACTCATCTTCACTACCTTGCAACTCGCCCACTTGCGGTTTCGATTTGCAACATATAGCGAAGTTGTTTTTTCCTCGGCATGCACATCTTCGTCAGTATGCCGGGCATTTTTGTGGTGCATGCGCCCTTGCACACCCTCAACATTTGTAACTTTTGCGCTGCTTTACTTCCGAAGCACGACTCGTCCTGCGCATTGCGTCGACGAGCTTTTGTTCTCGCATCCAAATTGCCTGGTTCGCTACTGCTACTTCAGCTGCCTTGCACTGTTCTTCGGCCTTTTGCCGCATCAGCTGGTTATTAGAAAGGAGCTCCTCTCGAACCTTTGCGTCGTTTGTGCCAAAAACAATTTGGACTCTTATCATTGACTCTGCTAGCCCACCAAAGTTACACGCTCGTGCTTTCGTCGTCAGATCATGTAAGAAATGCTCAAAAGGCTCACCGCGCTCTTGAATTCGGCTACGAAACAGGTAGCGCTGATGTACCTCATTGACTGGAGCAGCGAAGTATTTGTCGAACATTTTGATTACTGCCTTGTAATCGTTCTTTGACTCGTCTTCCGTGAAGCTGAAGTTGTTCTAGACTTCGATGGCTTCCCCTACGGTCAGTAGGGAAGCCATGCTACGCTCAGTAGCAACGCAGTGTTTGTCGATGCTTCTCGTTTCTTACTCACTTGTTCCGTTGCAGTCAGGAATAGTTGAAACCGTTGCTTGAACAGCCCCCAGTTCTTGCTTATGTCACCTTCAAACCGCAGCGGCTCCGGTCGCTTTATGAAATTCATGCTGGTAGCCTTCGAACAGCGACCTCGGCGACGGCTATCCTTCAGATGAGCGGATGCGGGCAGGGGATAGATACTTTCTGACACCATGTATCAGCATAGCCCCCTGCTTTCGGTTGCCAGAGTACGAGGGCCAGGATTTATTGAGCAGTTATATTATACAGTAAAATGGGGCAACGCCCCTCAGATGGTCATGCGACGATATACAAAGAAGTGGGACTACGCCCCCTCAGCTTATCATGCATAGCATACGTGTCAGACGCGATACGTGTGCTATGCATTCGCGATACGTGCTCTATTCGCTATTACCGCGCGGCGACCACAGATTGGCGAACGACCTTGCGATATCGCTGACTACCTCGTCGCTACTCAGTGGAGCGCTCGACGACCGTCTCATTCGCTGTCACCAGGCCGCTACTTGTCGCCGCAGCGCCGACCATACATTGGCCCAGCCCGCGGCCGGTCTGCAAGCCCATATCCTGAAAACTAAAAGCAGCAAACGATGGAGGTGCAGTTGCTGTTCGTCGAGCTGACGAAGATCCTCCGCCGCCGACGAAGACGCCGAAGAAACTACCTCGACGACATAACGACACACCGCCGTCCCGACGACGTCTGGAAGCAAAGAATACGCCGACGAAAGACGACCTGACGACGTCACGTACCAGCTATAGGTCAACGCGACGCAGCCGTCATCCAGTGCCAAGACCTAACTGTAACGCATGACAAAGAACCACCTACCTTGACGTGTTTCCCGATGGCCACGCAGTCATCGCCTTAGTAGACACAGGAGCCGATTACTCCGTCATGAGTGAACCCATCGCCCCCCAATTGAAGAAAGTTAAGAGTGCATGGGAAGGCCCTCAAATTCGGACCGCTGGAGGACACATATTCTCGCCGACTGGAATCTGGATGGCATGAATCACCGTTCATGACCGGACTTATCCTATCACCTTCGTTATCCTCCAACATTGTTCACGAGACGTCATTCCCGGGATAGACTTCCTGAACCAGCACGGCGCAATCATCGACCTGAAGTCGAAGTCAATAACGCTGACGGAAGATCGAGCGATACCGCCGGAGGGCTCTCGTAGTCACCACTCCTTAAGCGTGCTTGAAAGTCAAGTCAGCATCCTGCCCCACTCCAGCATTGTCATTTCTGTCGGCACCAAAACACCTGCCCACGTAGAAGGAGTCATCGAGGGTGACCAACGTCTATTGCTAGACTGTGAAACCTGTGTCGCAAGAGGGGTCGCCCGACTGCACGGAGGAAAAACTAAAGTGTTGCTGACAAAGTTCAGCCAGGAGTTAAAACACAACAACAAGGGCTCTACAATCGCGTACATCGAGCAAATTCTGGAAACCAGTAATGCCTTTGTCCTCTCGGATTCTGCCGCATCTACCCCGACGACCATAATTAACGAACCAGACTTCGACATAAATCCAAGTCTCCGCATGATGAAGCAGCCGCAGCTCAGAAGTCTGCTCCGACGATACAAAGGTGTCTTTTTGACGTCATCGAGGATTCGACAAACACCAGTCGCAACACATCTCATAATCACAAAAGAGTGCGCTCGACCACTCCGCCAGAGCCCTTACCGAGTTTCGACGCGAGAACGTGAAGCTATAAGAGAACAAGTCGACGAAATGCTGCGCGACGACATCATCCAGCCATCGACAAGCTCGTGGGCATCTCCTGTAGTCTTGGTGAAGAAAAAGGACGGAACCCTACGTTTCTGCGTCAGTTGTCGTCGACTTAACAAGATCACGAAGAAGGACGTATACCCCCTTCCACGGATAGAATAGGCACTAGATCAGCTCTGCTACACAAAATACTTCTCGTCGATGGATCTCAAGTCAGTCTACTGGAAAATAGAAGTCGACGAGAAAGATCGCGAAAAGACAGCCTTCATCAGGCCAGACGGTCTCTACGAGTTCAAGGTCATGCCATTCGGACTGTGCTCGTCGGCTGCAAAGTTCCACCGCGCCAAGGAAATGGTGTTCGCAGGATTGAAGTGGCAGACTTGTCTTGTTTGCTTGGATGATGTCGTTGGAAATTTCGACGATCATCTTAGGCGGCTTGCGACAGTACTAGAGGCCATCAAGTCATCAGGTCTCACTTTGAAGCCAGAGAAGTGCCGCTTCGCTTGCGATGAGCTTCTGTTCCTAAGCCACATCATCAACAAGTCTGGAGTCCGTCCCGACCCGCAGAAGACTGCTGCCATCACAAAGTTCCCAAAGCCAATCGACAAGAAGGCAGTGCGTCGATTCATTGGCATGTGTGCCTACTACAGGCGCTTTGTCAAGGGCTTTTAACGCATTGCTGAGCCGCTGACACATCTAACTTAATGTGATAACGAGTTCAATTGGAAAACGCCGTAGGCCGACGCATTTGAAGAACTCAAGCGAGGCATACAGTGGCCCCAAAACTTGCGCACTGCGAACACCGATGCTGAAATCCACACTGGCGCCAGTAGCCTAGGCCTAGATGCCGTCCTATTACAGAGACAAGACGGACGTGAACGCGTGATAGCTTACGCTAGCCGGTCGTTGTCAAAAGCAGAAGGCAATTATTCTACAACCGAAAAGGAATGCCTGGCCATCGTTTGGGCTAAAGGGAAATTGCGGCCTTACCTATATGGTAGGTCATTCAAAGTCGTCAGCGACCATCACGCCTTGTGTTGGATAGCGAATTTAAAGGATCCCTTAGGACGGCTGGCGCGGTGGAGCCTAAGAGTGCAAGAATATGATATCACTGTAACCTACAAGTCCGCACGAAAACACTGTGATGCCGATTGCTTATCACGCGCCCCCATTGACTCGCAGCCGCATGATGACGGGGATGACGACGCCTTCCCTGGCATATTAAGCGCGGAAGACTTGGCTGAACAGCAACGAGTATACGTGGAGCTGAAAAACCTTGTCGAGTATTTGTAAGGGCACACCGACGTTGTCCCTAGGGCATTTAGGCGAGCATTGTCTTCGTTCTCGCTTCAAAACAACCTACTCGTAAAGAACTTCTCACCAGTCCGCGCGAACTGCCTCCTTGTTGTTCCCTCAGGGCTGCGTCTAGAAGTATTGCACGCCCTACATGACGATCCGACCGCTGGACACCTCGGATTTTGCCGTACACTATCGAGGATACATTAAAGGTATTTTTGGCCGCGCCTGACCACCGACGTCGCCCGTCATGTAAGAACATGCCGAGACTGGCAGCGACGCAAGACACCACCGACAAAGCCAGTGGGATTACTGCAGGCGATCGAGCCTCCTTGCCAACCGTTTCAGCAGATCGGGATGGAATTGTTTGGACCCTTTCCGACGTCAACAACCGGAAATAAGTGGATCGTCGTGGCGACGGACTACCTCATCCGCTTCACTGAAACGAAAGTACTGCCGAAAGCTAGCGCAGTCAAAGTGGCGAAATTCTTTGTCGAGAACATCATGCTGCGACATGGCCCCCAGAAGTCCTCATCACCGACAGAGGAACGGCCTTTACAGCGGAGCTCCCCAAGCCATTCTGCAGTACAGTCAGACAACGCGCAGGAAGCGCCTACCGCCCACAGACGAATGGTCTTACGGAGCACCTGAATAAGACCCTCGCCGACATGCTAGCAATGTACGTCGACGTCGAATACATGACCTGGGATGCCGTCCTGCCGTACGTAACATTCGCTTACAACACAGCGGTGCAAGAAACAACGCAGATCACGCCGTTTAAGCTGGTTTACGGCAGGGACCCGACGACGACGCTCGACGCCATGCTGCCACACGTCACTTCCGAAGAGAATCTTGACGTCGCTACGTATGTTCAGCGCCCTAAAGAAGCCCGACAGCTCGCCCGCCTACGGATCAAGAACGAGCAGCGTACCGACAGCCGACACTACAACCTCCGACGAAGCTTCGTCGAGTACCAGCCCGGCGACCGATACGCCGATACGCCGACGAGGACTGAGTGAGAAACTATTGCGATGCTATTTGGGACCCTACAAGGTCATAGGACGTATTGGTGCACTGGACTATGAGGTCGTGCCAGACGGTATTCCGCATTCACAGCGGCGCCGCGCACGATCTGAAGTGGTCCACGAGGTGAGTCTTAAACCATTTTACGGACGCTAACGAACTTCCTTGTTTTGTTGTTCTCATTGCTACGAGTGTTTTTCTGTACTACTTTCGTTTGCGGCCTCTGGTAGATGCTTTTTAAGAGGGAGTATTGACATGTGTACTTGTTTGTCTTTATCGGACGACACGTTTCACCGCGTAACAAATATTATCGCACACCACAGGAGGCGCCTGCATGTATCGAAAATTTCTGGAATGTTATCGATGCTTCCATCCGCTGTCCGTGACCGAACCTTGTGTAACCAGATTGCATGTGTGCGCGACGCGAATAATGTAAAACTTCGTGGAAGGCGCGCAGGTCCCAGCGATTACTCTGGAACATTCGACGACTGATGTATAAAAGCCGACGCGCTTGACCCACTGATCAGACTTTCTACGATCGCCGACTGTGGTCGCTGCTGTCGCCATTCTTTGAGTGTAGCCTGTTTTTGAGGGCACAAGTTCGCCCAATAAGACGCCAGTTTCGTCTTTCCCTGTTTGGCTGCTTTCTTCACCGTCGCTACTACATGACAATATGATGGCAATGATGATGGTGATTTTTTGGCATCCCCTTTGAAACGCAGCGGTTACATAGTCACCTAACCAGCTTCCTTGAATAAGGTAGATAATATAATTTCTAGCATTTTTGTATACATCTGCTTAAACTTCTTTTTCTTTCCTAAACCTTCTTAGCTGCATTGTACCGCTACCTGTGCGCCTGCTACATGGGATTTTACCTCGTGTAATATTATGCAACTGCAATGCAAAATGTGTACACATTGGCGCTGCGCGGCGCGCATGCAACATCGGGTTTGTCCTGGCGCACTAGGACGCCTTTAGAGGGCATTTTTCCGTGCAATGCTAGGAAGAGCATTCAGATGACTATGCACCTAAAGCATGTTCATTATGGACTTAATATTCAACCGCACTAGTACCCCATTTTGGTGAGGTGCGTATTCTTACCACCCTTCTGAAGCGGAGCCCATGTTTCCGCACAAAGCAATAACGCTTCTTTTTCTCTGTGTGACTGTTATTGTGCTCTCAATTCGATGACTAGGCACAACTAGTGAATGTTTCATCGGGTTGCATGCTACTCTAATAAATACCATGAAAGAAGGAGAAAAAAGTGCTAGCGTGGCTCACTGGTAGAGTAGCTGATTGACGCAGCGGGCCCGGGTTCAACCTGGGCAGGAATTCGTTTTTTTTTGTCTCACCCATGGCAATAGAAGGGGCCGTACATGCATGCGGCAATGCATTCGTGTACGGGCACCGGCATTCGCAACGGACGCCGTCCTCACAAATAGTCTCATTGTTAAACGGCAAGTAGAACCTGCCCACAAAATAAATACACGCAATAAAGAAACTAAAATAGCAAGCGAGAAATACAGTTACACATCTTGTTACCGCGCTTAGAATGACTTGAGACAAGACAGGTCTGACCTCTCTGGCCAGCCAACACCGTGCCCATCCGGCGTGCGAACGTTCCAGGCGCACAGCACAGCCGGTATCACAAGACTTTCAACTCGTAGACGATGTACGGATCGACAAAAGCTGCCTTCGCTCGATATATCTGGCGGACTTCTATTTTCTAGTAGCCAAGCACTTAACCGATCTATCGACGAAAGAAAGATATAGCATCGAAGACGTAGCCGAAAGCGTCTCTATCCGCGAGGTGGGGTATACAAACTTCTTCGATGATTTTTCTAATGTGACGACAATGGACACAAGAACATCGAATGCATTCTTCTGTGCTAAAATGCAAGAGCCCACACCATACTGAATAATTTCATAATTCTGACTCAAAACATTTCATTAACTTGTTTTATGGCTACTCTGTCTTACATCGCTACTAGGCACAGGCTCTGACGGAGTGGTTGAGCGCCTCCTTTGTTTATTATGCGACGCTAAGCAACTGGTGTTTCTCGAATTTTCGGACTCCCCGAAAAGCAATTATTGTACAGTTGTAGCAGACACCGAGGCTCTTCGAATTTCCGCATGAGCGGACATAAATGCTGTGAATCAGGCCCACCAAGTTAGGTGTTGTCGAATACGACAGCACAAACGTATCCTGGATTCCACAGGTTCATCTATGTATGTGGTTGTCGTGGTTTCTGAGGTGTTGGTATTCGTCCCTGAAGTTTCTTAAAATTACTTTCACTCTGTCTACATGCAATGTAGCGAGTGCCATTGTGGTGCAATTTTAACGTTCAAGCAGCAGATGTTGGTCACTCCCGAGGGCACCTTAGAAATTTACAGTTCTTTCGGTGTCGAAAGAAATGATGACGCTTGAGCGTTTTGGGGGGCTAACTTAGTCTTCCAATGCATACAAGGCAAGGTAGCTCCGCGGCCTATCCGTTCATATGTCTTTCTTTGCCCGTAGACAGCGATATTGACTTAGATTTTATGTCAAAGACCGCGCGGTGCTGACATAGTAAATGCGTGACCAGGTAAACGCTCCGCGAGCAATGGTGCATGAATGCACCTTTGCTCACAGGGTATTTCTTTAGGAGCCGTGACTCTTGGTGAGCAAATTTCCACCAGTATTATTACGTGAGCTCCTGTTGCCCAAATTTCTGTGATCTCCGATGTAATATTTCTTCCCTCACCGCGGCGCCGAACTATCCACCGCTGACATAGTGAGCATTTGTGTCGACTCTGTGGCCATCGGCAAAAACGTTGAGGTCGGTGCCTCTTTCACTTGCAGTGTAGTTAGGTCATGGCTGCGAATCAGCTGCACAGCATCGTCCCACTGCTGACATGTCGTGTATTCTTTAAGGGCTATTTTCTTGGCTTCCAGGCTTTGTCTCGATGGCAGCGCACTGTTGCTCCGTCGTATGGATACTTACATTAGTGTCTTCGTCAAAGGAGCGGGATCTTCATTTCCATTAATAGTAACTGCCCCTGCGTTGACTAATACATTCAATTTACCGGATGGGGGTTAGAAGACTAGGAATGGTTATTGTCAATCTACATTTGCGAAAGTTACAAGCAGTTCAGAACAATGACAGCGAGAGAAGCAGAGAAAAATGCAGGGGCGGCGACTTTTTCTGTCTCTTTTTCTGCCTATCTGCCCGTTATTTTTCTTTTTCGCGTACAAGTAACATTCGTTACACTTAATGCATACCAAATCTTCCAACTTTCGGGACGATTGGAATTGAGACGAGAGGAGATGGCGTGGTGACAGTGAAGGGGAAAGTTGTGCAGGTTTCCTTTGTGCTTCTGCGATGTAGTCGTTGATACCATATAGCCATTCGCCTCCTTGTTGATGCAGTTGATTGACGGCGAAGCCTGGAATTCTAATGTGTAGTATGGAAATCGATATATACGTAACGAGTTTGCCGCTCTGATGTGAGTGCATTTCTTGAGGAGTCGCGCAGTGTGGTAAAATGTGACCGGGTTAGCTCAGTCAGCAAGCTAGTAATGCAGTGGCCGCGTTATGGGGTGCTGACGCGGGCGCCGAGGTCCAATGGGACCACCAGTGGAAGCGGCATGTCGTAGTGTTTCCGGCTAAGGCTTCGGTGGTTGAGGAACTCCCAGTGACTGCTGGATTTTTTTCGCGGACGATGCCTTCAATTAAAGCCACTTGCCGCTGCGCCAAAGGAGCATCGTACAAACGTCTTCTCACACCATGACGCCGATGGGCTCTCGAAGCTCATCCGAGCTTTAACTTCCTACTACGGCGCAAGCTTTCGATTATTATGCTCCCTGGTGGACACGTGCAGAGTATTTTCGATGTCCGTGGCTCCCGACTAAGGTTTAGCGATCGCGTTGAGTGTGGTTCGAATACCTCTGGCGCAGAGCTCATTTGTGACACAACGCTTCAAGGCGTGAACTTTCTCCTCTTCTGAAGCGTCGGGGCCAGCGTGTGGGAAAATGCGAGTCATTGCTTGCGTGAAGACGAAATTATTATCTTCTAATTTCGTAACCGAACCCGGGCTTCCAGCAGATCTTCGGTCCTTTTTTGCGCTTCACACATGTGAATTGTCATGCAGGTGCTCTGAAACAGGTCCGGAGTCTTTATCATACCTATCGACTTTCTTTGAATACCTTCCTATTCTTTTACCATCTCTGTACTCTGTCGTACGCGGTTAAGCTTCTCTCCTTGGACTTAGTTACGCATACAGACGCTGAAAATCAACGCTATTTAGCTGACGAAATCAAAGGCACCCTGCTAAAGTATTGCTGTAGCTTCAGCTTACTGCACAAAAAAAACATAGGTCTCATACGCAATAGTCTCTTATGACCATACGAGTATTCCATATAATACCCGCATATTGACATATATACTATAGGAAATGTCCCAATATGTTATATGAACGTATAGGTACCCCATGATGACCACATTTATGTTCCGTCATATGATATGGGGATTGTACCGTCTCGTTGAGTATAATACACATGAAAACGTAAAAAATTTTATGTGAGATCCCGATATGCTTCTATAACCAACGTCACAACAATATGGGATGTACCTCTTATAATGGGAATACATACGTATATTTCTTTTCGGGGGATCCGTATCAGTCCAAATTGAAATCTTGTATATGGGACATAGGTTTCTTTTACTAGGGACGGTTTTTTCATCCACTGTTCACAATATCAAGTCTCCAACTTCCAGTGATCCTGTCATCTTGTTCCTTCTTACGAGTCTGCAGTAAAGAACCTAAATCTTAAGTACCCTGCCGAAAAAGGTAACATTTTTCTAACTCACGGCGTCCGTTGTGTGAAATGCCTAGAACAGCGCAGTTGTAATTGTCGGTGTAGTAGAATTTTCGCTCATTAGATGGTGGTCGTCTAAATAAAAGACATGTGGTGCGGATGCATTCCATTAAAGTGCAAACACCCGTTATATAGAGCGCCCTCTGGGGCTGGACGAAATCCGTTTGGGCAAGCAGGCAAAATTTTATACAATATTTTCATTGGACAAATGAAATGGTATAGTGCAGACATCTTAGCTAGGTAAAAAGTAAATTGTGCATGGATACATAGATTGAGGCATGTGAAAAAGAAACATTTCTGGTTAAAAGCAAACCATCGCAGTTCAAAGGTACTCTTTCCGTTAGGCGCAGTCCAAGTCTCGATTGGCCCTCCATCAATCAAATAATTCTGGTAAGGTCGAAAACTCGTTCTGTATAGAATGAAGGAAGGATGCCTGCGGCATAGAAGCTAACCTACAGAAAGGATTACAAAAATCAAATCGTTTGACATGTGAAAACAATTTAATAAATTGCGAGGTTCTAGCCGTTAACACACTTTTTCCTTGGGTATCAATTATCCGTGAATTTCTAGTAGCTTAGCTGCTCTAGATACAAAAGAAATTAGGAGTTTTACGTGCCTATAGACCACGACCTTGTTATGAGACATGTGAAGTCCCAGAATATTTTGTCTACCTGGGGTCTTGAACGTCCACCTACACCTATGGGAATAAATTTTTCTGCATTTCTACCCCATGGAAAGGTGTCCTCCGGGAACAGCACATATCCCGCTACTTCAAGCTGTAGAGAACAATACCATAATGACTATGCTTCCACAGCAGCGGACTTCACTGTTTCATATTTCATTGCATTGGTTGAGCCGAAGGCCCTTAAGACAATTTATTTGGAAGGTGAAGAAGATGCTTTGAGACGAGGAGACATGTAGATGTGAATATATTAACATGCCAGCTCCAACTTGGCGCAGACTATATAGGTATATATTTTTATATTCGCTTTTCACTTTGTAAGATGGATTGGAATGGTATAGTGCGCCGTACTCTCCAGTGTTTTATAGTGACTCGCCCTCTTCCACGCTTTTCTTCGGGAATGCTGCTCGCACTCGGAGTCCGTGCGCCGCTTAGACTGTCGCGCCGCACTACTCTAAGTCCGATCAAATAAACACCTTGTCATTTGGTAGAGAGTACCGTGCCCTAAAATCTCCCACGCTGAAAATTCCATCCCGTACCCTGCCATCCACCATAGCTCAGGAAACCACCCTGCATCCCCCTCCTCCTGCACCAACTGCGGGTCCTGGTGAGCCTCGTCACCGCGAGCCTGGCATCTCGACTGGCGCGGCTAACACCGCCGTGGAGGATGGACTGGCTCACCGCGTACCAGAGGGTCGGCGCATATAACAAGTGGTACGAATCATTCAAACTTACCCTGTTTTATGGTAAAACAACCACTAAGCAGATTTCCCGACCTCGTCAGCCTTGAAGACCGCCCTTGTCGATGTATTTGGCTGCCCCGTTGTTCGTAAGCTGCGTGCCGAGCAGCATTTGCGGGCACGCTCTCAGCATCCGGGTGAATGATTCGCCAGGTAAATCGAAGATATTCTGTACCTATGCAAGAAAGTGAACTCGTCCCTGGCGGAGTCTGGTCGGATCAGTAATGTCCTGAAAGATATAAAAGACGGCGCCTTCCACATGTTGCTCGCCAAGAATCCTCGCTCCGTGACAAATCAACACAGCGTGCCACAGCTACGCAGAGTTAGGAAGGCAACGGTCATTGAGCAATTGCGCTTCCCCTCGCAATGACGAACCCCTCGCTGGCTTGGCTACAATTTCGGAACAGTCTGCGTCGCTCGAGGAAATGGTGTTTGTCAGTGAGGAGGTTACCCGCCATCTATTATTGCTGATATTTGCGAAGCTGCAGAATATGCAGGAGTCATCCTCGCGTTTTGTGCTTCCGCTGCATCGCGTCATTGAGCACGAGCTTAACGTAACTTTGCTTGAGCTGCGCCAAAATTTTCTTGCGGCAGCCCCTCTCAGCTCCGCAGACGTCGTTGCCCGGCCCCCATAGATCCGTGCGCCTACACAACTCAGCTATGCCCATGTCGTCGCCTCGTCCCAACCACTTCCGCAATGTGCGCCTCTCACCTACGCCAATGTCGTGTCTAGACTCCGACCACAGCGGGCCACGCAACCATTCTCTCAGTCGCCCCGTACAACGCCTCCTGTGCCATGGATGGGACTTGCCACAGCAAATAGGTGGCCCACTTAGGACAATGGACCAATAGGATTTGTGTATGGCTATGCTGGCCACGTGGCATGGTTTTGCAATTGGATTGAACCTTCTAGCACCGCATTATACTCGACAAATCGTCTTGTTGGTTCCAGCCGCCCATATGATGACCCACCTTCTGACTCGTCGCCGTCTGCACTATCACTAGCACTATCACTCGCCTTTCGTCTTCCCCACTCCGTCACTCACTATCGCTAATGCGGCCTCGTCCTGTCGTTCGCGAAGAGGAAAATGTCGCCGCAGTCCACGAGGCACAGGCTGTGACGCTATCGAAATCTGAAAGCCCTCAATGAAGCCAACCGAATGTGATAGCCGTGTTTGTGAGCGGTATTTACGCACCTGCGTTTGTGGACAATGAAGCCGCCGTATCGGTTATAACTGCAAAACTTAGTCGTTTGCTTCAAAAGGGGACGATGCTTCTTTCTCGAATATCCCTCCATGCAACCAGCGCCTAGCGTATTAACCCCATAGCGGCGTGGACCACTCGTGTTGTCATTGCGCAAGTTCTATGCGCCATCGAATTTATAATAATTTTCTCATGCTCGCATGACTTCAACTTAGGCTGGGATTTTCTCTCCCACCACAATGCCGTGATTGATTGCGCATGTGCCAAAATAGGACTCTCGCCGTTGCAAGACTTGACACTTGCTGACAATCCTTTGGCTTCGAACCAGCTACCCGTCAAAGACGTCGTCACCCCAGGCCCCCCCAAACTTGTAAACAGGTGTGTCTGCTTATTGCAGCCGAATCTCCCATGCTACTGCACTAGTTTCTCCGTCTGAGTGCGTCTGCCCCCGAGAAGGTTTGCTGCTTCCTTTTGTGACCATAGAAATCACTGTGGGATCCAGCACTATCTTTGATGTAACTCGTCCCCATACACTGTGATGCCGCTAAGCTGCCGCACTGCCAAAACATCCTTAGCAACGTGGAAGCCATGGCAGCCGCGCAAGTTAGGGGCATGCCCGATGACACGCACTGCGCCACTTAAAGCGCGCTCAGTGAATTTTCTCCGCCTGCTCCATCCCCATGTGATGCATTTGGTTCCTCCATTGCTGATAACCTTACGTCGGCCCAACGTTCCCAGCTTTTGTGCTTGTTAGAATAATTTCGTTCTTCTGTCGACGTCGGACAACCTTTCCTGGGCCGGGCGTTCGCTGTTACGCATCGCATTTTACTTTTTTTTTTACTCGCTCCCAAACGCCCCTCCGGCACCGCCCGTATCTCGTGTCTCCCGCAGAACGTCGAGTAATGAACGAGCAAGTCGACGACATGCTTCGACGCGAACTGTTTCGACCATCGAACAGTTCATTGGCGTTACCTGTAGGCCTTGTTACGAAAAAAAAGACGGTTCTGTACCGTGCTGTGCGAACTTTCGGCTTCTCAACAAGGCTACTTGCAAGCGTGTTTACCCGCTATAGCGAAGTGACGACGCCATTGATAGCCTACAAGGAGCACAATTATTTTCATCTGTTGATCTGCGCTCAGGGTTCTGGCAGGTACCCATAGCAGACAATGATCGAACCAAAACAGCTTTTGTCACGCCCGACGGCGCGTACGAGTTATCACGCCATTTAGACTTTGTAATTGCGCCTGCAACATTTGAGTGCACGATGGATACCATTCTACGTAACTTGAAATGGCACAGATGCTTGTGCTGCCTTGACGACATCATTGTTCTCGCTCTGGAATTCCCCACGCAGCTTCAAAGCCTCCGGCGTGTATTGGCGTGCTTCAGAAACGCCGGCGTGCAATTAAATTTAAAGGGCCCATTTGCAACGTGGCAGCTGACTACACTAGGTTACGTTGTCTGCAAGGATGGAATTCTTCCTGATCCAGCGCAACTTCGGGCCGTTGCGGAATTCCCTAAACCTACAACCGTCAAAAACCTGCGCAGTGTTGTAGGTCTCTGTTCCTACTTTAGAGTCTTCATTCGAACCTTCGCCACCACCATATCGCTCCTGACTACATTCTTGAAGCAGCGGACCCCTGTCTTTGTTCTCCTCAGAGTGCGACGAGGCGTTCGCAAGCCATCGCCGTTTGCTGACGTCAGCTCGAATCCGCGTGACTACGACTCCATGGCCTCTACAGAGGTATATGCAGATGACAGCAGTGTTGGCCTCGGCGCAGTTATTGCTTAGCCCAAACACATATTTTCCTAATACGTTGTGGCATATGCAAATCGCACGCTTACGAAGGCCGAAACCAATTAGAGCGTGACGGAAAAACAATGTTTGGCAGTCATCTGGGCGCTTACTATGTTCCGGCGATATTTGTATGGCTGTGCATTAGACGCCGTCACGGACCACCATGCACTTTGTTGGTTGTCGTCACTGAAGGGTTTAACCGTACGCTTGGCGAGATGCTCCAGATGTACGTAGCCTCCGACCAAGCAAATTGGGATTGCATCCTGTCTTTCGCAACCTACGACTGCAATACTGCTACTCAGAGCCCCAATGGCTTTTCACCCTTTCTTTCTTGCACCGCCGGCACCCATCGCACATTATCGACATAATCCTTCCGTACAAGTCGGCTGCATATGAGTGTGTGCCTATTTCTGCCACAGCCAGACATGTCGAAGAGAGAGAGAGCGAAGCGAACTTTATTAGATGCGTATTACTTATTGACACCCTGTCAGAGGAGCTACCGTGGAAGCATGTGGCCACGACTCGGTTAGCCCACTCTCCCAACATGACTTTGCATTTTCGGTCATCAGACTTGATCGTACGCTCCCAGGCCTCGAGCGTGGGAGCTTGCCCAAGAATGATTCGTGGTGCGGGATTGGATGGGGGACACCCCAAAAGTATATGATCACGGTCTGCGGTTAGTGCCTCCCAGTGTCTGCAGTTAGGTTTAAGCTCTTGCTTAGATATTTCAGCCAACCTTTTGGGGCTTAACACGGATCGAAACTGCACTCGCCGTGGAGTCGTGGCCTGTTCCCGGGAGAACATCGTGCTCGGCAACGGATACGCTTTGCGCGAATCATTGTAAAATTGAGTTCATTCGTGATATGTGAATATGGGGTCAAGCCGGCCATCTCACGTCCTCGTTATCACCAGCTCGGTCGGCTAGGTGACCTGCACCGTTACCCGCGTTGCCTGCTGGAGATGGCGCCCACATTAGACAGGTAGTGTCCTGAGGTTTGAAAAGTCTGCTATCAACGGGGCCGACTGCCCAATAGAGTACCTTCTTATGGTCAATTTACAGTCTGACACAACAAATTTAACATCACGTAGGGGCTCATCTATGGCAATTGCGGCCTTTTCCACATCCATTATAGAGGATGTGTAGACTGCGGCGGATCTAGTGGTGCAATCATAGCCATCAACGGCATCGATTCTGCAACGGCCATTGGTTGGGCAGGCGGCGTCCATGTAGATGACCAGTTTGTTTTTAGGACCTCGCCAGAGAGCGTCCACCCTGGCTTTACGCCGATCCATGTTGTCTTTTCCCATGTTCTCGGGGAGATTGGTAGTAGTAATTTTTGGCGCGCATGTCATTAGAAATCCGGCAGCGACGTGGGAAGTATAAAACGGGATTGTACCCTAAGGCGCAGAGTATTTCTTGTCCTGCGGGAGTTTCGGACAGTCTAATCAGCTGTGACCATTTCTCTGCTTCCATAATTTCCTCTTTCATATCATGAATGCCAAGAGCTAGCAGCCAATCGCAGTTGGCCCATTTTGGCAGTTCAAGGGCCTGTTTAGTGACTGTCTGGATGAGGCTGCTGACTTGTCCAGGTCAGCTTTCCTAAAATGCAGATACGGACACACTTAAGCAATCCTGATAGTTCGAAAGGCCTGTAATGCTGTAAGGCCTCTAATGTGAATGTGCTTCTTTTTCTTTTACACCATGCCGCCTACTCGACACCCTTCTGAAGAGGAGATTTAGCTGCCTGCTGTCGTATGAATCCGACTAATGACTTCGTGGTCGCGCGTGTTCTTTTACGCCCATAGTCCGAGTATCCGAATTTTGGCTACTGGCGGGACCGGGTTCCCGCCTACTTGTAGGTGAATTTGAGAAGGCATATCGGAGTTCGAACCTATTTTCCTTTTATTCCGAATAATGAGCAACTCGGACTTCAACGAGCAGGTTAAGCCGTTTCGGAGTGCGTGCTGTCGGATAATATCCGCCGCCGCTTGCAACGGCTCCGTGATTTCACCGTCCGACGCAATGCAAGTCCAGACCGTTACATCGCTGGCGTATATTGCATGTTTGATGTGTGGGATCGCGTAAAGGCGGGCGGATAGATCTCTCACAGTGTAATTGAGAAGAAACGGAGAAAGCATGTCGCCATGTGGCATGCCACGTGTTTCTAGTTAAGCATCATCCTCATTATCATCATCAGCCTGGTTACGCCCACTCCAGGGCTAAGGCCTCTCCCATACTTCTCCAAATACCCCGGTCATGTACCAATTGTGCTAATGTTGTCCCCGCAAACTAAATGTCGTCCGCTCACCTAACTTTCTGCCGCCCCCTGCTAGGCTTCCCTTCCCTTGGAATCCAGTCCGTAACCCTTAATGACCATCGGTTTCTTCCCTCCTCATTACATGTCCTGCCGATGCTCCCCCTCCCATTTCTTTTTCTTGATTTCAACTAAGATGTCGTTTGTTCCCTCACCCAATCTGCTCTTTTCCTAATAAGCGCGCAACGTTTAACGTTACACCCATCATCCTTCTTTCCATAGCTCGTTGCTCAGTCCTCAATTTAAGCAGAACCCTTTTCGTAAGCCTCCACGTTTCTGCCCCATACGTGAGTACTGGTAAGACACAGCTGTTATACACTTTTCTCTTGGGGGATAGTGGCAACCTGCTGTTCATGATTTGAGAATGCCTGCCAAACGCATCCCATCCCATTCTTATTCTTCTCATTATTTCAGTCTCATGATCCGGATCAGTGGTCACTACCTGCCCTAAGTAGATGTATTACCTTACCACTTCCAGTGCCTCGCTACCTATCGTAAACTGCTGTTCTCTTCCGAGGCTTTTAAACATTAGTTTGCTCGAGATTAATTTTTAGACCCATGCTTCTGCTTCGCCTCTCCAGGTCAGTGAGCATGCATTGCAATTGGTCCCCTGAGTTACTACGCAAGACAATATAATCAGCGAATTGCAAGTTACTAAGGTACTCTCCATCAATTTTCATCCCCAATTCTTCCCACTCCAGGTCTCTGAATACCTCCTGTAAACACGCTGTGAATAGCATTAGAGAGATCGTACCTCCTTGTCTGACGCCTTTCTTTACTGCGATTTTGTTGCTTTCTTTATGGAGGACTACGGTGGCTGTGGAGCCGCTATAGATATCTTTCAGTATTTTTACTTATGGATCGTCTACACCCTGATTCCGTAATGCCCCCATGACTGCTGAGGTTTCGACTGAATCAAACGCTTTTTCGTAATCAATGGACGCTATATATAAGGGTTGGTTATATTCCGCACATGTCTCTATAATCTGATTGATAGTGTGAATATCGTGTATTGTTGAGAAGCCTTTACGGAATCCTGCCTGGTCCTTTGGTTGACAAAAGGCTAAGGTGCTCCTGATTCTATCTGCGATTACCTTAGTAAATATTTTGTAAGCAACGGACAGTGAGCTCATCGGTCTATAATTTTTGAAGTCTTCGGCGTACCCTTTCTTATGTATTAGGATTATGTTAGCGTTCTTCCAAGATTCTGGTATGCTCGAGGTCATGAGGCATAGTGTATATAGGGTGGCCAGTCTTTCTAGAACAATGTTCCCACCATCCTTCAACAAATCTGCTGTTACCTGTTCATCCCCAGCGGCATTTTCCATTTGCATAGCTCCCAAGGCGTTCTTTACTTCTTCCGGAGTTACTTTTGGGATTTCAAATTCCTCTAGACTATTCGCTCTCACATTATCATCGTTGGTGCTACTGGTACTGTATAAATCTCTATAGAACTCCTCGGCCATTGAACTATCTCATCCATATTAGTAATGATATTGCCGGCTTTGTCTCTTAATGCATACATCTGATTCTTGCCAATTCCTAGTTTCTCCTTCACTGCTTTTAGGCTTCCTCCGTTCCTGAGAGCATGTTCAATTCTATCCATATTATAGTTCCTTATGTCAGCTGTCTTACGCTTGTTGATTAACTCAGAAAGTTCTGCATGTTCTATTCTAGCAGTAGGGTTAGAGGCTTTCACACATTGGCGTTTCTTGATCAGATCTTACGTCTCCTGTGATAGCTTACTGGTATCCTGTCTAACGGAGCTACCACGGACTTCTATTGCATACTCCTTAATGATGCCCATAAGATTGACGTTCACTGCTTCAACACTAAAGTTCTCTTCCTGAGTTAAAGCCGAATATCTGTTCTGTAGATTGATCTGGAATTCCTCTATTTTCCCTCTTACCGCTAACTCATTGATCGGCTTATTATGTACCAGTTTCTTCCGTTCCCTCCTCAGGTCTAGGCTAATTCGAGTTCTTACCATCCTGTGGTCACTGCAGCGCACCTTGCCGAGCACGTCCACATCTTGTATGATGCCAGGGTTAGCGCAGAGTATGAAGTCTATTTCATTTCTAGTCTCACCGTTCGGGCTCCTCCACGTCCACTTTCGGCTATCTCGCTTGCGGAAGAAGGTATTCATTATCCTCATATTATTCTGTTCCGCAAACTCTACTAATAACTCTCCCCTGCTATTCCTAGTGCCTATGCCATATTCCCCCACTGCCTTGTCTCCAGCCTGCTTCTTGCCTACCTTGGCATTAAAGTCGCCCATTAGTATAGTGTATTTAGTTTTCACTCTCCCCACCGCCGATTCCACGTCTTCATAGAAGCTTTCGACTTCCTGGTCATCATGACTGGATGTAGGGGCGTAGACCTGTACAATCTTCATTTTGTACCTCTTATTAAGTTTCACAAGACCTGCCACCTTCTCGTTAATGCTGTAGAATTCCTGTATGTTACCAGCTATATTCTTATTAATCAGGAATCCGACTCCTAGTTCTCTTATATCCGCTAAGCCCCGGTAGCACAGGACGTGCCCGCTATTTAGCACTGTATATGCTTCTTTCGGCCTCCTAACTTCACTGAGCCCTATTATAACCCATTTACTGCCCTCTAATTCCTCCAATAGCACTGCTAGACTCGCCTCACTAGATAACGTTCTAGCGTTAAACGTTGCCAGGTTCATATTCCAATGGCGGCCTGTCCGGAGCCAGTGATTCTTAGCACCCTCTGCTGCGTCGCAGGTCTGACCGCCGCCGTGGTCAGTTGCTTCGCAGCTGCTGGGGACTGAGGGCCGGGGTTTGATTGTTGTGTTCATAGGAGGTTGTGGACAAGTACTGCACCAGGGTGGCCAATCCTGCTCTGGTATATCCCATTTACTACCCTCTAATTCCTCCAATAACACTGCTAGACTCGCCTCACTAGATAACGTTCTAACGTTAAACGTTGCCAGGTTCAGGTTTCAATGGCGGCCTGTGCTGAGCTCGGGTACTCCAATCTAAAAACTTCCAAAAGGAAAATTCATTTTGCTCGGCAACCACTGCACAAAATTTGACTAGGTTTGTTACATTTAAAAGAAAGCTTAAAATATAGTGACCGCTTGTTTGGAATTTTCGAGTTAGGTCGTCATTTTTTAAATAAAAATTGGCAAATATCGAATATTTTCAGAAAACGAAACTATGAAGTTTGCAACTCTGTAACTCAACAAGGAAAGATGATAATACAATTCTGTGAATTTCATCTAGTAGTACATCTAAAGCGGACAAAAGTGATATGTTACGCATGAATATAAAAGGAATTTTGTAATAGGAAAACACAGCTTTTGCTGAACCCTTGTAACCAACATAACCAATTGACGTAAGATGTAAAATTACATATCAAATTTGTGCGCTTTGAATGATCTAATGGATGCCGTTCACAAAACCGCGATAGCAGTTCTTGATCCAGAGCTGTGAATTTGTAAACTTCGTGCTTCTAAAATCTTTTTAATAAAATTCAAACCCTAGATAGAAATTCCACTTCCAACCGTCACTATAATTTAACTTTCTCTTTCAAATGCAACAAATTTCATTATAATCTGTCCAGGGGTTATATCATAAAAACATTTTTGCGTTTTACATGTATTTGAATAGTTCGCGTCGAAGTTGGGCCCGAGGTAAAGCTCTTAAATGGTGCCACTTTTGATCTACTCCATATGTATAGTAATGGTGCGACCCTTGAGGAATTTTCTATAGGCTCTATTCCCAAAATTCATTCTAGAAAGGTTGTCGAGCATGGTCCTGTGCGGAACGTTATCGCAGGCTTTGTGAACAAGGCCGAGTATGGTTCTCGTCGCATGGATTTGTGCCGGATTGAGAATGCCTTTTTGAGTTTTGCCAGAGGATATCCTGCGCGCATAATTTAGGCCGAAATCCAGTCATTGTCGACGGGAAGAGTCGGTAATTCCTGCGCAGTGCAGTATGTTGAGGACCACATGCCCCATTTCCTTCCCTAAAATATAGGTCAGTGAAAGTGGCTTTAAGTTTAGCAGGCTGAGTTCATTCCCGGACTTCGGAATGAAGATTATCTGGGCACCCTTCCATTCTTGTAGGAGATAGCTTTCCTGCCAGTGCTTGGTGTATCATTCGGTAATGTTTGTAATTGATTGATCGTCCAGATTTTCCAGCATCTTGATTTAATTTTGTCCATCCCGGCGGCTGATGGGCCTAGTTGGCAGAGTGCAGCTCGAACTTCTGCCTCCGTGAAGTCCTCCTCTAAAGCTTCATTTGCCTCCCTATTCTATCCTATGTACACGTTGTCCTCTTTATGCCTGTTGAGACAACGTGCTGCTAAAAGGTCGATTAGAGTCGTGTCATCGCCAGGGAAAGCGTGCAGAATTTTCTAGAATATTTTCTGGGATGCGCTTTTCGAGTGATTCGGTTTAGGCATGGTGCTTAAGGTGGGTCCATGGGTCCTTCCTCAGATTACCAGTTATGTTATCACAAAGCTGATGTAATTGCATATTGCTTAATTAGTCTGAATAGTCCTATTTTTTCCAATTCTGCAACTTGTTTCCTAAGATACGGTTGAATTTGTTACCCATCCATTTACTCCTGAAGGCCGTGCTGTTTCTCGACTAAGGTTACTAATTTTGAGTCTGGCATAGGGCCCTCCTCCTCAAGGGATGCTTCTACCATTACATTTTCCGCATCTTGTACGAGCTCCTCGGTCCATGCGAAAAGTCTGTGATGCCCGTGAGTGACTTGCGGTTACGCACGTATCGGAAGATATCCCACTTGGTGTGCTTACCCAATTGTGTTTTCCTCTTATATCCTTTGGAGGGGGCGGTGATGGTAATGAGGCAATGGATACTACTGAGGCAGGTTTCCGTCTTGAACTACCTTATCCCGTTCGCACTCCTTACAAAACGCAGACAGGGTGCACTCTTTCGGCTCACTATTTCCGATACGGGCGGGGAGGTCTGAGTCTATGACCAGTCTGAGTTCCAACTCGTTGGCCGCGGAAAGTAGGGCATCGCCCTTTTTACTGCACTTCTAATATCCTATACAATGTGTGTGCGGGGGGGTGGGGGGAGAGCAGGAGTTGAAATCTCCGGTAACGGCAAAATGTGCTGTGCTAACTGCCTTGCTCGCCTCCCTCAGCTAGTCTTCCTTCCTTTAACCCTTTTGTCCCATGGATTGCTGTAAACAATAAGAATGTATAATACCTGTTCTGTTTCCGTTTAGGAAGAAGTTGTATGAAGGTGTATGAAATTTTCTTCTCCTCAGGGTCGATTTGTATAGCAGTGAGATTGCCCTGCACTGCAATGGCTGTGGAGGGCGTGCTAGCCGGATTGGTGATCTCATTAAAGATGGCATATGCTGTAATTATAACCTGTGTGACTATCTCCTGAAGGCCCACGACATTGATTTTTCGGTCGAAACTGGCTAATGTGAATTGCAAGGCAGCTATCTTACGTGTGAACTACTTGTAGTTCCACTGGACAATCTTAACGGCCGCAGCCATCTGTCCCACTGCGTGGTTCTGACTTTACTGGAAGTGTCGAGGTCATCCTAAGGCCCTTGGCACTGTATGCCTTGGTGGAGGCGGTGCTGAACTGTTCCGGCGCGGGGGTGTGCTGCACCACTTGGGAAGCACACTTGCTATTGAATGTGACATTAATCTTGGCCATCTCGGGAGTGAACATTTCTTGAAGACGGGCCAAGTTTTCTGCCGAAGAGTTTATGGGCCTGGAGAGAGTGTAGGCCAGTTGAGCCACGGCCACCTTTAGTTTGCTGACATTATACGCGAGCTCGCGGGTATTGAGTACATCCGGTTCATCGCTCTCCTTCGAAAAAGATGTATACAATTGTTATTGAGTTGATAAGAGATTTCGCTCTTTGAGTTCGAATCGTTCAAAGGTAGACTTCCGTGACTTGGCAATCTGTGATCAGAAATATTCCTCAAGGGGCGCCGCTTATCTAAAAGCAACGCAATGCAGATTACTGTAAATCAGCCGCTATAGCAATACAGCTTCACAAGCTTTCGATAATTTAATTCGCCAATGCAGTGTCAGGAAAAATAGCATCAATTGACAAAAAAAAAACAACTGCGCTTGTTATGAAGACCTGCACTGGGCTAGCTGCAATGCGGTCTTATTATTTAGAGCAGTATAGTAATCGGAGACTGTTAGAGAAAACGGTCATTCATATGTCAGGAGTACAAGCGCTTTCATAATCCTCCGAAAGCGTCTATTTCGTGGGGTCATTCACATATATAACTGACAATAGTTGGTTGGATTGCAAAACGTGACATAAAAGAAGAGAATAAGATCTCCATTGTGTAAACCAGCGTCTTTATGAGATCATGAAGATCATTTATGAAACAGAGCAGTTGATAATTTCTACAGCACTCGTCAGTAGTTACACGGAAGGTTTTTACTGCAATTTTCACAGGTATTAGTTATCAACTGAAATATTGGGCTGACCAGAAACCGATAGTCAGTGGACCCTAAAACGCCGCATTGTATAAAGTATGGGCATACTGAACGTTCAGCTCACATCATAGGACACAGCTGCAATTTTCCGGAAGTAATCAAAGCTGAGCTTTGTTTACTTTTTGTCACAGGCTTTTCCCGCAACTCCATTTCGAAGCGCTCGACAAAACACCAATCACGGTGAGCCCGCTGCCTGTCACTCCAAGGTCTGGGAAATTCGGAATCGTGGTAAGCATCCGTTTCGATGTCACATTTCATAGATTAGAAAACAGTATTTTTTTTTCAGCCTTTTCTCAATCCAGTGATAAACGCACTTCCTGAGTATCGTGCCTGACATACATTGAGTACTGTGAAGCGTGCGTGCTCTCAAAATGACCTTTTTGACCTGCATTCGAACTACACGTAAGCCGTGGGATGATACAAGTAACTTCTGAGATGTATTGTCGTCGTAAAAAGAAACAGCGGAATCAAATATGAGCAGAAACACTTCCAAACTTAACGTTGACGTTACATTCGCTAGATAACCGACTTGTCCAAGGTGTACCCTGCAGCCGTGTCAAGTCACTTAGACTCATGCTTAGTGTTGCCTCCGCGGCCTGTTGATGGAAATATCCGCTTCCGGTTATTGCGAGTGGCACGATCAGCGACGTTCTATAAGGGTCCCTATAGGCCGCAATAGTTTTCGACAGGTTTGATATTGTACTACCCAAACTGACAGAGTTCACACTGTAGGCCCTTCCCTATAGCATGGCGCGTGGGTTCCTGCATGGGTAACCTACGATGCGCTACTCAACAATGCCTCTCATTTTCACCGAGGTGAAAAGGTGTGCCAGCGCACGCATGCTTCTGCGCACTTTCTGGACGTTAAAAATTTCACCCACGTGGTTTCCCCATCTTCTCGAGCTTACTAGAGTAAGCGTGTAATTCTGAAGCAACTTTTAGCCGTATCGAGGAATGGTCCGGCAGGAAAACAAAATTTCGTATTGTGTTAGATGACCTCATAGCAACGCAAGCTAAAAACATATACACAAAGAAAGTGTCACGCACAGAGACAAGCGCTACTGTCCGATGGATAAAAAATGTTGCAGTTAATCACCACCTTGCGGGTTATTGCACAACTGATTTCTCATGTTCAGTGCAGGGACCAAACTCTTCCATTTCTCTAATAATTAGGCCTAAGATCCGCTAGGCTACTGCTGAGCTCGGATGGTAGAGCAACCGGCCCGGAAAGACGCTGGCCCCGAGTTCATTTTCCCGACCGGGCCAAAGATTTCAACTGCGAAACTTTTTTTCTGAGAAACCCGTATTGGATTCGCCTTATGCCCTTGTCAACCTTCCTCAACTTCTGGGGCTTCCGAACACGTAATTTACCTATGAATAATCTTATTCAAGTGCAGTTTGATAGTGTAAACTTCACCGCTGAGGGAGCACGCAGACAGGGACACTGACAAATAAACATTAAACGGACACTCACCTGACGCATCAGCAACACTTTATTCATTCGTTTTACGATCGTCGCACATTCGTACATTTTATAGTGAAATAAAACGCCTAAAATGTATCGCCTTAACAGGAACGCTAAGCTGTGGCGCAACTTCGATGCCACCTATTCGAATGCCTGTAGAACGAAGGAATTCGTTAATGACTTAACTACTGGGCGATTTTAATGAATATTGCCGCATTTTAGAGAAAACGTTAAATATTATTGACCACTGAAGGGGAATCTTCACTTAGGACTTGAAAATTCTAAAAGAAATTTTCACAAATTGGTAATTTGGCAAAATAAAATAGAAGCACGTGCTTTATTTACGAATTCCCCATCTTGGAACCAAAGACAGGTATCGAAGTTCTGTAAGGTGTATTTGTTAGAGCATGCAAATCTGGCAAATTTTACATAAAATTTTTTTCTCTTGCGTAAGTTTATTACATTTTTACAAAGTTTTTGAAAGATTCCTACTCACATATTAGTCGTCTATTGAAAGCCATGTCGTATACGTCCACATCATCCGTTTTGAATGCACCATTAGAAGTATTTACCAGAGTTGCTATACATTCTTATTGCTCAGTCGCACAGTTGTAAACTTGATACTTTGGTTTACAGAAAACTTGCGATTTTCAGCAATCTTCATTAAAAAATTCACAGCTTAGATAACCCATTTCTTACCAACAGTCACTAGATTTGACCTTCTGCTTTTAAATACAAGCAGCGTCATGGAATTTAGTGCTGTGGTTGCCGGGAAAAACGATTTCTCCTCGTGTATTCATTTAGATAGGAGCTCTCGGAAGGGTCACCATTGTACCAGGCCACATAACAAAATTCGGTTATACGTTGAAAATTGGCACCTGCCGTCTAGGAAACATTCTACCACAAAGAGTTTTTATATTGCTCCCGTACCACAACATGACCAAGCACGAAAAAGAACAGACAGCAACGCTACTAAGGAAAGCGTATAAGACGGCGCTACATCTGCCTAGAAACACGCCCAACGATAAACTGTTACAGATGGGCCTAAGCAACACCTTCGAAGAACTCGCGGAAGCGCAGCTCGTTGCACAGATCGCCAGACTCCAGCAGACAGCCACCGGCCGCAAGCTCCTAAAAAGAATAGGGCGAAACACAGACGGAATAGAGGATCGGGCTGCTAACATCCCAGACAGCGTTCGTCAGACACTGGAGGTTAGCCCCCTACGAAGAAACATGGACCCGAATCTCCACGCTGCCAGAAGGCAGGCACGAGCAGATTTCGTGGAACGAAACCCAGCCGCACTAGAAAACACAGTATACACAGACGCGGCCGTATACCCATGGGACCGCAACACTAGAATGTTTAGAGTCGCGGCAGCACTGGTGAACCACACGGCAGAACCAATTAGCTGCGTGACCCTGAGAAACTGCACGGTAACGGAGGGGGAGGAAGTCGCCGTAGCTCTAGCGGCGGCTGAAGGTTACCGTAGGAACAAATCTCTGATAATTCTAACGGACTTCAAAACAACATGCAGGAACTACAGACAAGGCAGAGTTAGTAAGGAAGCACTGAGAATCCTCCTCAAAACAGAGCCTCCTAACAAAAAGATAAAACATAGGATCTTCTGGATACCGGCACACACCGGGATAGAGGGCAACTCAAGGGTGGACCGCCTAGTTCGCGAACTCACGCACCGAGCAGGGCAGTCGGAAACCCTAGAGGCCCCCTTAACGGTGGAGCCGACGTATGCAGAAATACTTAACCACTACAGAGGAAGGAGGCTTAAATACCCCCCACCCCACACATCGCTCACACAACATGAGGCAGTAAGCTGGCGAAGACTGCAAGCAGGTACGTTCTTCAACCTGCACACATTACGCAAAATGTTCCCTACCCAGTACAGGGATACATGTCCGTGGTGCGCAGCAACCCCCACGTTATACCACATCACGTGGGAATGCAAGCGTAATTCCGCATTCCATAAAGTAAATAACCCAAGTGTGGAACGATGGGAGGGTCTGCTCACCAGCAGCGAGCTCGCAGCCCAACGGGTAATTGTGCAGCGCGCCTACGAGGCAGCAAGACTCAGCGGTGCCCTGGAATGGGGGCGCCGACCTTGTGAAGCGGCTAGGACTCACAACATGAAGACACCGGCCCACCGCCAATCTCTCTGAGATATAGAGAAATAAAGTTTTTCCATTCCATATATTGGTTCATTACTGGCAGGTGTAGAATTTTTTTCAAACTTCGCGAACCCATGATTTCAGGAGCCAGAGTTATTGCCGACATCTACTCTCTCGCCACTTTCCCCGTCTATCCTCCACAAGCAAAATTTCTTCCCTGCGTTCTCCCATACCGAAGCCGGAGGATCTCGTTGCGCACACATGACAGTCCGTGCCCTCTTTGTTACGTGTGAAACGATTTTAGCTCCTGTTGCTGGCGGCCATCAATTTACCCTGAGCTAAAAGCCAGAGACGCTATCCGGGCACTCAAACAAGAACATCCAGGCAAGTTGGTAAAACTAAACGAGATCATGCGTGCATCCAATCGAAACATAAGAAAATGCGATCTCTGGCACCCAACCCTTTGTATAGGACGGCATTACATACGCTAGTTACTGCCCAAACAAGTTGCAAATGTATGGCTTCCCAGTTATCCCCAATGTTTCTTCACAATATCCCTCAAGATCTAGCATCTAGTAAGCTGAAGTTTCATTTGTCATTTCCGAAAGCGGCGTTAAAAAGGCAGATACAAGGAACTATAAACTTCATTGTAATCTTTCGGCACGGAGAGAGGGTAGTTTGTGCTCTTTTGAACGCCAGCTGTCCTTGAGTTCTGCAGCGCGTGTTTTGCGTCGCCTCGAAAGATCGCACCACCCTGCGTGACGCCTCCTTCAAACAATTTTCTCCTTCAAGCTGGACGGTCCGCTGTATCCCTGGCGTCTTTCGATGCATGTGGTACCCACTTCAGCCGGTTTTCTTCTAGCTCGGTTAGCGTCCATATGGGCCAGTCCACAGTATGGCGTGGTGAAGTGGGGTGCGGCTTGGTGTGGTGGGATGTGCAGTTGCGAACATCCACTGCACCCATTTTAAGATTGTGGCTAGTTTCATCTCCAACGAGTCAGCTTTGGCGTTTCCCATTTCATGCTTACATCTACTCTCGATGACGGGAGAGCCTGCAATTTTTCCCCCGCTTTAATGCTGCGCGACGCACTTCCGGTGAGGGTCTCCCGCTCGAGCCCGAGAGGTCTGCCGTCTGTTTCGTTTCACTCTGTGCACGATCTCACGGGATGTGCGCGACAACACATGGCGTCTTGTTTGCCTATTCTTGGAGCTGGATCTCTCAGTGCACTCACTTTTGGAAAGGCTCGCCTGGCTCATCAATAATTACCGCGATGGAGAGCGTCGTTTAATAGCTGGTAACAGACTTGCGGTACCATAAGTCAGTGCCACAGGAACAGTAAGGACACTAAGGTAGACGCCAGCGGATGAAACAGCGTGAACGCGAGCAGGAACACGATAGAGAACGACACAGCTTCGTTCTCTGAGCACGCTACTGCACGACACAGGAACAAGTAAACGAAAGAAAACCACATCTGTCTTGCTTCTAATACGCAAACATTCGGGCTGATGTCTTATTGTTCACTAAAATTTAACTTGTTGATTTAAACAACAAATCAAACAAAAAAAACTGTTGTTGCGGTGAATAATTCTGAAAATAACGTTTCACCGTAGGTGACATAACATTGCTGATAATTACGTTGGCACCCTTGTACGACTGACGTCGGCTGTCCGGGTAGGAACGTGACGCTCGCGAGGAGGAGGGCGCACGGTGTTTGATCTGTAATTTCTTTCTGCTTTGTCCGCGCGTAGTGGTGTAATACCTTGCAGATACAACGTTTAGCGCGCATTGTATGCACTGTGATTGTCAGCCCAAAAAGGGACAGACATGGTGAGGAGCTCGTGCTCTCCTATCTAAATACATAAAAAGGAAGACATAGTCTTTCTTGGAAACCACAGCACCAAACTTGACGAGGTTTGTTGTATTTAGCGACTCTTGTTAACAAATGTTTTAGGCCGAAATTTTGCAATAAACATTTTTGAAAATCGCAAATTTTCTGAAAAGTAAACATTCAACTTTACAAGTCTGTGCCTCAGGAAAGAAAAACGACATCAGATTTCTGTAAACTGCATATAATAGTGCATCTAAAGGGGGTAAAAATCCTGTATGATGCATGGCTCTCAAATGGACCCCTACCATGTCAGTAGGACTTATACAAAATCCTTGTAAGGAATGTAACAAATTCACGTAAAACATACAATTACATATAAAATTTGTCCGCTTAAGTTGCCCTCTCGAATGCAGTTTACAGAACTGTGATACCTGTTTTTGGGACTCAGCTACGAATTTGTAAACTTCGTGCTTCGATATTTTTTAAACATACCAATTTTTGAAAGCTTTCTTTCAAAAATTCCTACCCTGAATTTAAATTCAGCTTCAAATACTCAGTATATAATTCAACTTTCTCACTTGAATGCAACAAGTTTAGTTAAAATTTGACCTTGTGATTATCTTAGAAATGTATTTCTGACTTAGACATGCATTCGAAAAGGCGGCTTTGAAGGTCTGGTCCAACTAAAGCTCCTAAAGCCTCTTAAAACCTGTAATGGTATAGTGTTTTGCATGAAAACATGACTGAAACCAGGCATGACACACAACGTGTGCCTTGCGGACACGGCGAACTTTATCACACTGCACAAGACCTTTTATTGAAGAATTCGACTGTGTCATTTTTCTGAAGCTACAAGAAAAGGTTCTAAAAAACACTAAACCACTAACCAAATTACAGTTTACCCGCAACAATAAGGCGTGGACAGACGTAGCAAAATATTATAAATACCAGGAGCAATAGAGCAAAGTAATGGTCGCACTTTTATATGCCATATTAACTGCAGTAAACATAGGTTTAATAAACAAGCTTGTGTTCGATGCACTCGATGTCACAACGCTGTCACAAGCACTCGATGTCACAATGCTGGTGTGATGCCATCACCGGCGGAGGGGATTGCGCGCACATTTTGAGCGAACACTTCGTGCTGCATCTCGCTTCAACAATAGTTTGTGCCATGGCTGCAAAGTAAGATTACGTAACTCCCAACATTAGACACGGGGGAACGCAGCAGCCATGACGGGACAAGCTGTACCGTCTCGACCTTAGCCCGTCTTACGCCGACTTGTCCTATTAAGCGGACGCGACTCTTGCACTCTGTGGAACCCACAATAAGCTGAGCGTCAAGACACGCCTGTGAAATAAAGCGTTTCTGTCGTAGGCGTTAGCGCCATAGTAAACAGATATCACTCGTTTGTTTCTTCCGGAAGCGGTCCATTGTCCTAATTTAGAAAGGAGTATTTGGTTATGGCGGCCTGGCTTCGTCGCACGGGCATTTATTTCAAGCAGATGTAGCCGTTGGAAGTGCATTTCTTAAGCATTATCCGTGCCATATTGCAAATTTCCTCTTTGAGACCCCGAGACACATGGCCAATAGCTGGCGTCTACGGACTGCTATGAGCCCACATCAGACGACAGGGAGCCTGGAGATCCAAATACGACAAGCTCAAGTACGGTACTTTGTTGGAAAATAGGTGTAGCCATGAACCTTCTTCCACTTACAGCCACAGTGTGCAGCTTACAATACAAAGTTTAGCATATATGGTTTAAGCAAGATTCTCTATGCTCCAGTTGTTTATTGGAGAAGATAAATCGATGGCACCGCTCACTATTCAATTGCTCTGACGATGATAAAGCTTTGTAAAGTACGTATGCGTCATTGGCATAGTAGGTATGAAAATTCTGGAGATTTCAGCGAAGCCAGCTATGGCGTCATCTCCCCCGCCCTACATTATGCCGAGATCGCACGCTTTCGCAAGAAAGGCGTACAGCTCTCGTGGGAGACTGTCAGCCTCCATTGAGAGATGGATCCACTGATTGAACCTTGTCACTTGAACCTGGTGCTTTCATCGGAGGGCTAGGTGCCTGGGGCTCTCCAGCAGCAAGTGCGTGATGCCTGGCTCAGCTGCTTTTTTTTTGCGCGCTGGACAGCCTGCTTGCATCAGTGGTAACTATTCCGCAGTATTATTCGGAAGACGTCTTCTTCCCTTACCTGCACGCCAGCGTGCAAGTACTTCTGGTGTAAGTACAAGGACCCAATAACGACAAAACTATTCCAAAATTATTCTAAATTTAGACTTCTTACTCCATATTTGCGAAACCTCCGACGCAAGCACCAGGCGGTGACCCACAGTGTTCTTTGAGCAGCCCAATAAAAATATTTCCTCGTTTATGAAAGGCCACTTATGTTGGCTTTAAAAACGAATAATATAACCTACCTTGACGGGTTTTTCATATCGAATAGGCTGACAGGATGCGAGGAGCATGCAGAAAAGAAAATGCTTTCGGTAGACTGGAGATACATCACTGAAAGTTGAATAACGGGTGATTAGGCCAATGGCAGCGTCTGAACGAATGGGAGACACGGAATATAAACGGCTTGGAAAAGCTTTACGTTAAGCGCGCCAGTAAAGGTGCAAGTTTTGCGGAAAATTATTCCACAAGCGCGGGGCAAGCTGGCAGGCAACGGATCTTCCGTCGGCGTTTGTTGACGTAGGCTTTCGTGGAGCTGTCATCCTCTCTATCACTGTTCTTATAAGCACGTCTTCTCTTGCGACATTTTTGTGAGGGCATGGAAGTGGTACGTCGTTGAGGAAGATAATGCTTTTAGTATTGCTAAAAATCAGTATTTACACTTTATAAGGATGGATCAATTATATATTTGACAGCTCAGCCGCTCGATAATAATATTCAACGGGTACATATGTTTCTAACGAGTGATGCAATCAAGAATTGAGAATAGTAGAACTTTCTGAGTGCATCAATAGCAAACACTTCTTATATATCGTCTTAGTGCAGTTTTCATCAATACAACTTTGCCAGGCATCCCTCGCTAGGTGATCACCGTCATTCTATTGTCGTCATACATCCGTTGTCATGCCATTGTCATTGATGCGTCGTCGTCAGTCGGGTGTCGTCCGTCCATTATTTTGAATCCTTCGTCGTTAGTAGAATATCGGTAGTTCTTTGAGGAGCAACTAAAGCTAAGCACACGAGTTTGCTTGCGTTCTGCTCCAACCAGCATGGGACTTCTGCAACCGAAAGGCTTCCATTAGGTTCCTACTTCCACATATCGTTCAGCCTTGTTGTTGGCAGTTGTGTAAAAAAGTTGGCTGGGATGTTTTGAAAGCATGCCATAATACTCTGCTACTTTTCCAAATACAAACATGCATGCGTGGGTACAATCCTGTGGGCACACAGGTGAGCCCATACATCAAAGGGGACGTGCACACCAGGGCCGTAGCCAGGGGGGGCGGCTTATGGGGCTTCAGAACCCCCCCCCCCCCGAAATTTTTTCGTGCTGTCCATGCACCGCCGACCAAAGCAAGCCCCGGCGCCGGAAATCATTCTGGATGTTGTCTAGAACGTTTTTTTCACGCTCGCAAAGCCATTTCACCGCAAAAATTGCGAACTCGGGCTGGATTTCGCGGCAACGCCTATGCACCGGGAGTCGCATAACGCAAGCAGCCCCATCCGACCACAAAGTTTCAAGGACGTTTTGATGGCGAACGGGCTTGCCGGGGTATCTCGCGGAGGCCGCGGAATCTACACTCTTACATGGAATCTACGGATCGCGTGGATGTCAATTCCGAAATGGGTATAATGTTCTCATAAACTTTTGATGTGGAAGGTGCATTGACATTTGCAAACGTGTGCTTTAGATTTTCAATTGCGGAACTTTGTAAGTTTAATTTTCCCATAAATATTTACCGCCAAAGGTTCATTAACTTTTCCAATGTCGTATTTTGGGCCATACAACGAGACAAGCCACATCAACACACTATCAGACAAGATGACAAAGCCCGCAGCGAGGCCCGATGAGACGAAGCATTGTGGTGGTTCATTCGTGCCATCATGTCACTTAAATTAAAAAAAATATTAACATTTTTTTTTCACCTGCGCCAAAGCATGCAGTGAAGACACTAAAGCCACCCAAGGTAACTACGTTCTTATTTATTATTTCTACTTTGACTTTTAATCGCGAGGACACATTGAGCCTCTTCAATTTTTTTGTTCTCGCTCCCCTACCCGCGGGCTGCCAGAGCCAGCCAGAGCGCATGCGTTTTTCTCGTGTTGCCCCGACCACCGCGCGGCGCACTTGGGTGCGCATTCGGTTTTCTCTGGCCGAGTGCATTTTCGCCTGGCAGAGGTTTGGACGCTTTCTAGCTAGCAGACGAGAAAAAGAAACAATGGTCGCTCGCCACCATCACTGTGGGGACTCGATGAATTGCACCGCGTTCGCCTGAGCGCAACCTCTCCAGAAAGTCTTGTCTAGCCGGTGTAGGCTACGGAGCAGTATGCGTATGGTTCTCGGTGGACCAAACGTCTCACGATTTCTTCTATATTCCTTCGATAGCCAAATTAGGTGTCCAAAGTAGGCATTCGAATGTGGAGATACTTTCCTTTGCATTCTTGCATTTCGGTGCCCCCGCCCCACAAAAGGAAAAAAAAAGACATTGTTGTGGCGCAGCGAATTGTCGCATGGTGAAAGCTCGATTTTGTTACTTCTTTTTTTGCGGAAAGTAATGGGCGATGGGACGCTTCAGCTGCCGGATACTCTTATTACATTATTGCAATAGCAATTATATGGACACTCTAGGCGCATTCCTGCCGTTGCCGTCGCCCTCACGTTCCGCATAAAGTCCAAGGGCGATAACATCATGACCGCGCGCCGCATGCTGTATGTGCGAGTGAAACCGTAGGGAGGGGGATGGGGGCTGGAATGGGTGAGACGACGATGGCGGCTCAGTCTTGTGTGCGCAAGAGAGAAAATTGAGGAGCAAGCGCGCTGCTTTCTGTTGCGTGCGATACATCGGGAGGAGTGGATAGAATTGGGGTGGAATCTAGAAATCTGTTAATCTGTTATTGCACATGTTTATTTGCCTTGTTTGAGCCATTATATACCGTGACTTTTTCTTAGATACGTAGATTTATTGAAGACTTATACGTACGTTTAGATATCTTGTTGCGAGGTTTTGTGCATACGTGCAGTGAAGTTTGTTTCCAGTGGCACTTTTTTGCCCTTTATCAAGCTGTATCTTGGCATTTGTATATTCCATTGCATCTTCGCGTTTCTAATGTACGAAGGCGAGTGAAATGAAAGTGAGCCCACCCATCCTGTACAATTATGGTTCTGTTCATTATCTGCACGGCCTGCGCGTAGCACACAGGCATCCCTCATTTACAAAAGTGACACGCAGGTATGAGGATAAATGTTCTTTAATGCACTCATATACTTGGTTGAACATGGTTGCGAGACGTAATGGACGCTCCAGAAGTTGAGCAGCATGCTGCCGTGAGGTTTTTGACAGATGAAGGTGTTTCCCAAAAAGAAATTAGTGACCGTATGGCTACCGCGTACATTGCAAAGAAGCAAGCAAGTAAATAAAGTAAGTAAGTAAAGTAAGTAAGTAAGTAAGTGCGTTATTTCTCATATACAATATACATTTGAATATGGACAGGCCTTGAGGAAAGAAGCTGCGTCAGCAGCTTGACTAAGTCCTATTGAACATTGAACATTGCATTTCATTGGCGAGTGTCAAGCGTTAGAACAAACGGTTCAAAGAAGGACGTGAAAGTTGCAAAGACGATCCCAGACCGCACCAAAGCCATCGTGCAATCACCCCTAACAAAATTGCAAAGGGTGATGAGCTGATGACACAACAACGAAGGATAAGCATCGATGAACTGACAGAGCGTGTGAACATCAGTCACGGTTGCATTCACCGTCACCGTTCACGCCATAATTCATGAACATCTCGGTTATCGGCTCTTGTGTGCGCTATGGATGCGCAAGATTTTGAACCACCGCCAGAGTACGGAGAAGTTCGGCGCTGTCTTTACTCATCTGATCCGGTATCACAATAAGGGTGACGATTTCTCGTCTGCAATTGTGATCGGAGACGAACCATCATGCCACTATACTACGAGCCTGAAAGACGACGGAAAGCTTACAATGGAAACATTCGAATTCACTACCCCCAAAGAAAGCAAAGGACGTCATTTCCGCCGAAAAGGTGTTGTTGACTTTTATTTTTCGATCGTCAGGGGCCATTACTGATAGAATCTGCTAAATCTTGAGAGACTATCAATTGTTTCCGATATTGTGAAACGCAGGATCGGCTGCGTGTTGCAATCAAGAACAAACTACGTGAAAAATTGACGAACGGGGTCATCTTGTTCCACAACAATGCCCGTCCACACGTCGTTGATGTGGTTAACACAAAACTACAAAACTGCCAAAGTTCAAGCGGGAAACGCTGCAACATCCGCCATACAGCTCAGACCTGTCGCCTTGCGACTTCCACATTTGGGGGCAACCGAAAAAACAGCTCAAGGGAACCAGATTCGTGTCGTGCAATGACGTGAAAGTCAGTTGCAGACGTTTTGAAGCAACAACCCAAGGAGCTTTATGAGACGGGAATTACGCGACTCATTAGTCAATGGGACAAATGTCTAAATGCTCATGCAGGCTACTTTTAAATAAAGTACCCCGTTTTTCATATATTTGCATTGGCTCACTTTCATTTGACTGGCCCTCGTATATTCTGCAGAACTCCTGCTTTTTGTACGTGCTCTCTGTTGCGACTATAACTTCGGTGCAATTACGATACACGACCAGTGACAGCTGCTCCTGCGTAATACAGTGGAACAAATGACAGCATCATTGAGATTTCTCACTGGCCGTTGCATATGTACAAGAATGTAAACAAGGATCTCGAATGACAAAGTTTCATTAACATATTTGTCATCAACTTGCTGATTTCATGACCTTTACATTTTTCATATCAGCGGCATGCACTGCTTTGCTGGTTTCGAACTGATGTAGTTCTAAAGTTCGTATGATATTTTCTTTACTTATTAAATAGACAAAAACATGGAAGCAATGGCATCAGTTATGTTAGGCATAATTTTTGGAACATATGAGTATAATATTCTATGAAAAAATACATATTTTGCTTGTATTGACAGTCCGTAGCGTTCAAGAATTCGTTTGCAGCCTCTTTGACAGTGACAATACAGTTATTATTAATGTATTTTATCCCTAAGCAAATTGTTTAAGAGTAAGCTTTAGCTCGGGCCCAACTCCGACGCGGCCTATTTAGATGCATGTAAAACGCAGAAATGCTTTTCTGAGATAACTCCTGAATCGCTTTTAATGAAATTTGTTGCATTTGAGAGAGTAAGTTAAATTCTAGTTTTGTTTGAAGCGGAACTTCGATTTAGGACCCGAACTTTGTTTAAAATATTTTGAAAAATTCGAAACTCCAAAAGAAAGTAGAAGCCCGAAGTGTACAAATTAATAGCTCTTCATCAAGAACAGATATCGTGGTTCTGTAAACGGCATTCATTGCACCATTCAAAGCGGACAAATTTGATATGTCTATTTGAATTGGTTATGTTATGTACAAGGGTTCTGCAAAAGCCTTATTTCCATATTACTTAATTTTTGAGACTCATGTGTAACATCAATTTTGTCCGCTGTAGATGTACTATTATGTGTAATTTACAGAATTGTGATATCAATTTTCATCGCTGATTTACAGAGTTGTAAACTTCTTTGTCTTGTTTTCTGAAAATTTTCGATGTTTGCCACTTTTTAATAAAATCTTGACGACCTAAATCGAAAATTCGAAACAAGAAATCACCAGAATTTAAGTTTTTCTTTTAAATGCAACAAACCTCATCAAATTTGGCGAAGTGGTTGCCGAGAAAAACGAATTTTCCTTCGACATTTATGTAGATAGGAGCATCCGACCTAATGTTTCCTTTCAGAAAGTGGCCGAGCTGCATTGTGAGCCCCCCCTCCCCCCCCCCCCCCCCGAACGAAATTTATGGCTACGCCACTGATGCACACAGAAAACTTCCCAGATAATTGGGAGCTGCTACGAATGTGACAGCCAATTTCGGTTCGAGATGCCCTGCCTTATCCCTGCCATCATGTCGTGCAACTTCAGGTGGAACTGTAATTGATCAAGCCTCTCTATGTCATCCTAGTAGAGCGACCGCAAGGCTAAAGCGCTTTTATTTGACAGCTGCCTATGGCACATTTCCAATTGACCACAGTTGACAGCCAGTCCTGTTTGACCCAGCCCACTCCACAGTTCCGGCTGGGTCGAACAGGACGCCCCTCTGATTTAAACGCAAGACCAATTCGAGCGTCGAACAGTCCCGGAGAGTTAAGATGGCGGGAATAGCGTCCCTCGCATTCACGGCACTGTGGTTTTCGGCAGCTGTCCTAGGAAAGCTCGGCACACCCGGTGGCCCTAGAAAGCTACAACATGACATCGCAGACAGTTTCCAGGTAGCGTTGAGGCTCAACTTCTTATCGTGCTCATTTATTATTTCTATTAATTTCTTTATTCGTTTCTTTCTGTTCAACCTCTTGCGACCCGAGTGCATTTCAGAGAGCCGCGGTATGTGTAAAAAAATTAGGATTCTCAATGTGGCCATGACACATCCCTCCAAAGCAGTAGAGAGGTCCATATGGTTTTCCAGCCATGAAAACTGCTCTCTCATCGTAAATTTAATTGTAAATTTCAATTTGAAGCATTGCGCTGCTATATACGAAGTCGCGGGATCAAATCCCAGACGCCGCGGCCAGACATGGGAGCGAAATGTAAAAATGTCCGTGTATTGTACATTATGTGCACTTTAAGATTCCTAGGTGGTCAAAATTATTCCGGAGCCCTTCCTCCACCACTATGCCGTGCGTCATAACAAGATCGTGGTCTTGGAATGCAAAGGCCCAGAATTGAAGTCTAATTTATTTGAACCTGCTGCTTTTAAGGCCCTACTTTGAACAGCGAGCATCATTTTTGCGCGTGTCGCGTGACATGAGGACGTGTATAGATACGGCTTTGTCGACTACATCGAAAAAGTCCGAAATAACATCAGATCTCTACCTTCGCACAGTGGGCCACTCAAGAGCGCCTCAGGGCCGTATCAGTTGAATGCGCCAATGGTTAGTGCCTCGAGGAGATGAAGTTTCTTGTAACGAATTCATGCGTAGAGGCAGTCTCATTGGTACTGCCGGTATATACAGTTGTCCAGGGGCCAGTGTGAGAGGCGTTGAGCGGTCAGCGGCCAACGCTGCCATCGAGGGGTGCACGAGCCGGCCTGGCAAAGTTACATAGAGTAAGTACTTGACTGCCTGTTGGGTGTTGTCCTGACCACACAGGCTTCCGACACATATTCGACTTCGGTTCCCTAGAGCGAGTAGGGAATAAAAAGAAACAGCTCAGTTGCCTCGCGCCTTTCACTGGCATCTTTCGTTGTTACGTTCGGCTCCAGAGCTGGTGACCCGGACGTCACGCGACTGCAGGGACAGAGGGAGTACTGACGTGCATCATCAAGTACGAAAGCTCAGGTGCCTCCTTCAGTATTTAACGTGCCATTCCACAATTCGGTGTCTCCACCATCGCTACCCTGTCATCATATCGGGAATGGAGGCCGGTGACCTGGTTGCTTCAGGTGGACGCTCACATCCAGCTGTCACACACCAGCTGCAAGGTCCTGATGGTTCCAATGTTTGTAAACCCTCTCCAAGTAGCTGTAATGGAAATAGTCTCAGACTTTCTCTTCTCATTCCCCACAACATCGCCGCTCTCGCTCTGTGATCCAGTCAAGACCTGCCCCTTTTTAATGAAGCACTGCGTCTGAACAGTCGCACGTCAAGCAATATCGCTAGCTGAAGATGTCGGCGACCACCACCCAAGAAAGATTCTGTGCCGAAGGCATCAACTTCCCAACAAAAACGCCCACGGCAGCGACCGTGCACTGCTTCGCCAACAGTTCTTACAGTGGCTCAAATGTAACGTCATGCAGTAGCACGACACACATCAGGCGATTTTGCGTGCGATGCGTCGTACGGCGCGGCATGTCCGATTTGCCGCATGCGACGAATCAAGGCACATGGTACAAATGAGCGAGCGGCGCGTTGCTCCGTTCAGAACCGGCGCCCCTGCATGGACACTCGGAATAGTGCGTAACTTCGCACAGATGTGAAAGCAAACTTGTTTGCACAGACTTCCAGTTTTGAACAAACAATCACAATATAAATACGTCTATGCGAACATCGTAGACGTGCTTCCGCAAGGCCGCGTTCGCAGCGTCGCTTCCAATAACAGCCACCGAAGGCTACGAGCTGGCACGATAGCTCGCGCGGTCGTCGAATCCGACGCCGGTGGCGGTCGCGACACGATCGCATTTAGATCGCATGCAGCTTGTATAACGATTCGCCTGAGTTGGTCGGCACAACGTGGACACAATTATGTCGCGCTTAAACTGCAATACATTTGATTTACTCGGTGCCCACGGAAACGAACGAGCAAGCCAAGCGAGCTTGCGATCGCTGGGTGACGGTAGAGAAGAGGGAGCTCGCCGGCCGTCTTTTCTGGGGCCGACTGCCCATGCGATGCGTCCGCAGCTCGCAATAAAGCGCACAATCAATGTCTGAACACTTATGCTCCTCTTAAGTGAAAATACGGTGTGTTTTTCCGATGCCAGTGGTAGCGATAAGTAAACACGCCAGTCACGCGCGGCGCTTCGCATAGACGATTGCTGCGGCGTCTGCGCTGACCACTTCCAAGTAGAAATCGTGCCAACAACTTACTATTTCGCACAACGTTTCATAACATGAACACTTT
Organism: Dermacentor variabilis; assembly: GCF_050947875.1. Classification (NCBI taxonomy): domain Eukaryota; kingdom Metazoa; phylum Arthropoda; class Arachnida; order Ixodida; family Ixodidae; genus Dermacentor; species Dermacentor variabilis. The sequence continues at coordinate 72,245,712 of NC_134573.1, read as the reverse complement.
CGAGGTCACTTTCTTCGATGTTTCGTATCAGAAACAAATTGTAGCCGCACTCTTAAAACGGTTGCACCCTTTGGGGTGTATATTTGTCCCACAACGATAATCGTCATCTACATTGCTTAAGATTCCTTTCTTGACAACTCGGCGCTCACTACTTTCCTGTCGAAAATGCTGTGTCACACTAATAACGCGCAAGCCGTTCGTTACTGGGAAGTACCGGGCTCGCAGCGTTAAAGAAAGAAAACGCGGGCAAGGCAGATGACGATTATCGCTCTGGGACAAGATAAGTCCCAAAGGGTGTGATTTATTTTAAGAGTGCGATTAATGTGCCGCCGTCAGCGGCGAAAGAGGCCAGCGTTTCGATCACGGAGAAAAAAAAATTAGGTGTGGTTCAGCTCTGGTTAAGCCTAGTCGAGTAGCGATAGCTACAGACCTCCAGCTGCACTTAGGCTTCGCTTGTAGTTAGACATGTTTCAGCACGTATTGCAAGGCGGGCTGCCTTCAGAGACGCAGAACTCGAGCAGCATTCATCATCAGAGGTCGGCGCTGCAGATTCATCGTTACAGGCTAAGCAAGCCTGTCTAGAGGCATCGCTTTCACGGCGTTTGGCCAACCATTCGGCACGCTCCTGAGTCTCTTCAGCACGCTGTCTCCTCTTCATTTCGACGGCGATCCCTGGTCTCCTTCCGTCTGGCCGACTTCTCGCCATCCATACTGCGACCTCAACTATGGCGGCGGTGAACGCGAGCTTTCCCCTTCTGTACTCCAGGTTATTACAGCTGCGGCGCGCGGGATGTGACCTCATACAGAGGGTGCGGCGAGCGCCCAACGTCAGAACTGGTGGCCGCGCGGCGACCGCGACGAGCCGAGTTGCTGGGGAGGTATTCTGTAAGAGTCCACCTAGTGCACTGTCCATTTCGGCCACTGCTGGTTGGATGCAGCTCTACGAGAGAGGAGGGGACGAGCGGCCCTAGCCAATCAGCAGCGGCCGAAATCGACAGCTCACTAGGTGGACTCTTACAGAATACCCCTCCTGGAGAATCGAACACCGTGGTGTGACGTCACAGTGCGGCGACGGCGAAGAGGCGAAAACCTGGTGTAATGTATGTACAAAAAAAAGCACGGGCACGATGGGAGCGACCAGGCGCTCACTCTCCGGCCCCGCCCCGCCGAGTCTACCCTGTGGCCATGACGTACACGCTACTGGCCCTGTCATTGGCTGCGGCCGTCCGACCGACGCGGCAGTCGTGCGACAATATGCAGCAAGTTGGTCGCATGCGGCGGATCCAGCTGAGTGGGGCTGATGATGCGAGCGGTCGTACGACTGAACGCACGCGAAACCGTACCATATGTCTCGCGCTTTAAGGCTGTTTCACATGCTGCGACTGGAACGACGAAAATTGGTGCAGTCGCACGAGTCGCAATGCGATCTTTAGAGGGCCCATTTCACACAATTACGACTTCAACAATCCGACTGGTGCGACGCCCAGTGTTGCTTACTTCCAGGTTTCGTGGCTCACGCTGCATAATTCTTTTATTGTAATAAATAAAACGATTACATTATAATATTATTGACATTTCTTGATTAGGAGCAAATAATATGCACGTTTAGTAATTTTAAAATGTGTTAAGATTTGTTTCGGAGTGCGCCACGGTGGTTCCTTAAGTTCAGTGCGACATGGCGCACGTAAACAGCTGTTCGCCGGTGGTTCAGCGCTGTGTGTTGTCTCATCTGCCTTCTTTGACCATTTCATTCTGCCTCCGCTACAACAATCTACAAGATTACCTATCGACAAGTTCATATAGCTACCCTCACCGCATATGCAGTATTCCGAATTCGGCTGCCACAAAGTCGTCGTGTCAGCCCAACAAGATCCTCGCGCTACCCGTGCTCGGCGTCAGCTTCTGGAGAAATGATGTGTGTATATTGCTCTTGATTGCGTATATGCGGTTCCTCCTCCTAGCCATGTTGTTGCGTCAAACGCAACAACAAGCACCAACCCGAAAGCCCGCGTGTGCCCCTGAACGAAGCCGCAAATGGTCTGTCTGATTACTGAACATGGAACGAAAATTGTGTTGTGAAATTCAACCTCAGCGCTTGCCTGGTCCGTCCATCGCCGTGCGTGTGCTGTGAATATATATATGGGAGTCCCCTCTAAATATTTCTAAAGGCACAAAAGCCAACGCATCAAATGTTTTTAGCAGTTACCGTCACTTTTGTAGAAACCTGTACGTTGTAACATACCATGTTAAAAGACACGCTTCTCGTCCACTTTATTGTCCTGTGTGTCGCGCTGGTAGTATACTCTGAACTTCTAACAAGAAGACCATATCAGTACGCGCTATCCATAATGCAGGATCCTAGGCCCATGGCAGGCGCACTTGCCGTAGGGTTTTGCAGCTTTCTTCTCAGCTTCGCTCACCGATCACGGTTAGCCGGGTTTGTGGGTATAAATGTTATTATTATATTAATAATGTTATTAGATATAGTTTCTTCACTGCAATTTATAGCAATCATCCAGATTTCTTAAGCTAGCCGTGCATTTAACCTGTATTATATCAGCATTGTAATGACATTCTTATGGGAGTCATTTCAAACTAGATTGTTCAACCAGAGAAAGTACAACTGAAAGTCTCAATGTTTATTCCAATTTGGTAGTCCTAAACAGATTATATTGGCAGAATTTTATGCCTGCTTGCAATTCCTGCAATTCAATGTTCAGAGCTGGAAAAACTTATTCCTTTCCTTGGTGTCCAAAGGCTGCTTCAGTGTCGATAGCAAGCTATAAGAAAGTGTTAAGCAATGACTATACATCAAAGCTTATCAATGTGTTTTTGTTGCGCGAAGAAAATTAAGTTTTCTTTCTCCCTCTCAATGACAGCCATGGAATGAAATTGTTCGCTTTCATAAGTATCAGGATGCAAACATTCTCGAGTTTGTCCTGTCCACATCCTATAGTGTGCATGTTTGTATCAAGTTCTGGTGTTGCAATTGCAGTGATGTAAGCATATTTTTATATTGCAACAGACAAAATTATTGAACTGCTTTCAAATGTACAATGTGGCAATGCAGTAACGACCACATTAATAAGCAAAAAAAACTGCATATTCAGTGTACGTGTTGGAATCTATGTGAAGGGAAGTTTTCGTCAAATCGTCAATTAAATACTGTTAAGGTAAGTGCGATAAATACAATTTCTCTTATTTTCAACAATCCAACATGTCATCTTTTGAAAGGTTTGCTTATGCACCGCATAGGCCACAACCTTAATGCCATGTAATCATTATGCGCTACACTGTTCACAAACTATACCGAAATGCAAACGGCAATCAATGTAGATGCACATTGCGAGACATCAACAATGTGACGTTTCTTGAGCGAGGAATGGTGCGAGGTGTATGCAGATGAATGAATGACATGTGTTTATGTACTTATTTATTTATATACCTCGCAGGCTGCAAGGTTGGAGTATTAGGTGAGGGGGATTAAAAAAGTAGTTACAAAAGCAAGAAGGGCATAACATTAAGAAACAAAAAGCAATAAACGCAGCACCAATACCCAACTAGCCCAACGTGTTTTACTGGCACAACATTACGCAATACTTAACAAACAATAACAGAAAAAATTACTGCCCATGCACCCTCTACAGATGGTAAACCAGCGAAGCTGAAATGTACAGCCCCGGTGCTTTCACCGGGTTAATTCCGACGGTTTACTGAAGTATTTCTATATTATTGGTTATGTCTGTGTTTCTTAATTAATTTACACAGACGTTTGGCTTTGGTTTACCGCATTATTTATTTGGAATGCCACACCTCGCGCTTCGCAATATCACCAGCATGGAAAGTGCAATGAGTGGTTCATTGTGTTAATCCAGCGGGTTCATCAAAGTCTTTCTGAATTATGTTACGCATTTGTGTTTTGTAATGCGTTAGTCATAGTATTTGCGACTCGCCTATGCACTGTAGTTGCCAAGTGACACACCGGTGCTGCACATTTAATTAAATTAAATACTGGGAGACATTTCTGAACCTATTGGGAAGTCGGAGAGAGACTGCTGCACGTGCGCTGTGATGCGAGAGAGAAACGACGTCGCTATCCGTGTAGCCAATTGTCCACCACCACACCTTTCCTGCGAGATAATTCTGACATCATGAACTTGTCTTAACCCCATCCCCCTCTGTGTCCCTTCCCTGCAATAATACGTAGATAGATGTATATGTTTTAAATGCATAAGCATTTCTATAGCATAACTGCGAGTCGGCCTAGTTGGAACATATTCATATTTATACTTTTTGTGCGCAAACAAACAGGGACAAAGGATAGGGGCAACACAAGGACGAGCGCTTTCTAACAACAAAAATAAAACCAGTTGTTAGAAAGCGCTCGTCCTTGTGTTGCCCCTATTCTTTGTCCCTGTTTGTTTGCGCACAAAAAGTATAAATATGAGCATTTCTATGTCTACCCAACAAGAAATTTCTCCGTGCATCATGTAAGACGAATGCAATGGCTCACACACCTCTAAACAATGGCTGATACCCCCGCAGTAGGGTTTTTGTGATCGGACCACGAGTGTTTCGTGTAGGCATAAACACCTTCATTGTAAAAAGAACGAACACCTTTCTGCTAGAAACCAAGACAATCATGAGGCGTACACAAATGAAAGCTTATTGAACATGCCGAGTAAATGCTGGTCGACAAGCAATAAATCGAAATTACACAAAAAGCAGATACAAAATCTGATGTTTGTCCATACGGGTCCCAACAGGAAACGCATCCATCTCTGAAAGTGTAACAGAGGCCATGCTGACACAAGACTCTCCCGGTGTCCTTGCATCTACAGATTCCATAAATTTATCTAGGCAGCCGATCTCCACAGAATGCTAGCTTCTTCTTTTACACTGCACTCTCGACATCTGAGCGTGAATTGTAGAGGAAGAAGCTAACATTCTGTGCAGCTCGGCTTCCGAGAGAAATTATGGAAGCAGTAGATCTAAAAATGCCGGGAGAATGTTGTCAGCATGGCCTCCGTTAGAAATTGATGCATTTCCTGTCAAGAAACACGCATTAATTTTTGCTTCTCCTTTTTTTTTGTATGTTCAGTTTATTGCTTGTCAGCCAGCATTTACTCGGCGTGTACATTAAACTCTTGGTTGTTAGATCATCTCGGTTTTCTTGTTCGTCCTATGTGTCCTCTAGTGCCGCTTGCAGCCAGGCTATTTTTTATTTTTCTAGACTGCAATAAGTCACTTTATTGGCCCTTATGATTCTTTTGTATACCTTATAAAATCTTTTATTTGGTCAATGTAGCAATAATGTGTAGTGTGAACCAGTAAGAACAGTGTACGCTAACTTCTAATTAAAAGGTTTATTGTGAAAATGCAGTGATTTATAAAGGTTACCAGAAAGTACTAAAGCAATAAAAGCTGATAAAAACTAGTGCTTGATGAAACCAAACATACGGAAAGGGAGAAAATACATATAAATATACAAGTCCAAGAAAAAAAATTGTGATCACCAAATGCGCATGTAGTCATCTTTCCAAGAAACTCGTTTTTTTTTTCAATGGCATGGAACTGCAAGAGTGTGCGTGCATAGGCAAGCTGTCAGTCTGTCTATTGGAATAAGAACAGTGTTTCTTGAAAGGAGCTGGCATGCAGGATTGGCTATTGTAATGATTTTTTCCTGCACTTGGAATTTTTCGGTATTTTCTTACTGTAGCATATTTATTTATGTTTGGCTGCATCAAGCACCAATTTTTATCTAGCCTTGAAAGATGTCTTTCTTTTTCTGGTAACTTGTACAACTCGCCACATTTTTACAATTAACCTTAGTTGCAACTTAGCACTCATCCATCTCTAGTGTCGTACTGTTGATACTGTTTCATGCTATGCACCCTTGCAACACTTGTGTGTGTGTGTGTTTGTTTGTGTCCATGTGTGTGCGTACGCTTACATGGATGTGGTTGTGAAATCGGGCCCTTGGGAGGCGGTATCATTCTTCTGTGCAGCCTCATGAATTCATCAACTATAGTGCAACAGAAATATGATGGGACAAGAACAAAGTGAACTCACAGAGCGCTTCGTTCTTGTCCGTTGTCTATTTGTTGCGCTTTAGTTAGTAATGAATACACACCAACACGTCCAGTTTTCAGTTCTTATGTCAGGCTTATAAGACCGCTTGTGTCCTGGAATATCAGCATGGCTATGTATGCTTTAATTTAATTCTTGGCCATCTGGCTATGTATGCTGTAATTTAATACTTGGCCATGTGCTGCAAGTCGCATGTCAATCTCATTATTGTCCTGACAATCTCGTGTGATGTGCAGGCCCAGACAGTTTCTGGTGGATCCACGCAGGTGTACAGGGTGTTGTGCAAGGTTTAATTTGCTCTACAAGTGCTCCTTTTATTGCTTTAGTTCAGCTTTTGTAGGCGTAGGATGACTTGGAATGGTACTCACTTATATGGGCTTTAATTTTACGTAGTGTCATACTACTGTTACATTGCTATTGCCACATCAGTGTACTATATGTGCCTGATGTTTGCATCTTCATGATTAGCAACTTCCTCTGTGTTTGGTAGTTGTACATAGTCTCGTGGCCTAATTGTTTGCCCCATATTGCAGGGTATGGGCCTGTTGTGTTTCAAGTTCAGGTGCTCCCGAGGTTGTTTCCGAAGGGAGGGGTAGTCGTCTTTGCATCTCATATGCTAGCTTTCATAGTATCTTGGGACCAGGTTCTGAGCTCTTGAGACAAAGAATTTGTGCTGCAGGGTGCAACTCTAATGTGTCTAGGTGCTAGTTCGTTTGCTCTTTCTCGTAGACGTCTCCAACCATAGTAAAATCGGAAAGACCTGTTATTAACCGACGCCTGTATTCGATGAGTTGTCTTTTTTGTGCGCTGCTGGTAACAAATACCGTACAATACCTTGGACAAAAGCACAGCATCTGCCATTTTCCCTAGTATCCACTCGTCCGCCTCCCCATGATTTCAAGATTATTCATTTCACCAGGTGTAGAATTTGCATCAAGGCATGGCATAATGTTTTCACCCACGTGCTGGCTCTGCCGTCACGGCCTTACACTAGCTGAAGATTTGCGGATGCTGACTTGCGGGTATATTTGTCCAGCTATGTGGACCACAGTGTGTAATCTGGGGTAGTTCTTGATTCTAGTCTTTTTTCGGCGTCGATTTAAGCTGACTTATTAGAAAGTGAGAAGCCAGACTTGCCAAGAAAGTCTGCAGTGTTGTCGAGAGGTTGTTGCATGATTTTTGATTTCTGTATAAGATAGCTTTCCCATAGACTGTAGTACACCATAGGCTGCACTACTTCTTGTAGTATGCCTGTGTTGTTGGGTGTGGGTGGGCCAAGTGTACTTCCAAGGCTCACCTGGAATTTTATGTCTTTCAAAAAGTTACTGTTTAACTTAAGTGCTCTACCAGAAATTTTTTGCTAATTGTTCCTCTTATTAGAGTAGCATAAGGTACTGCAGTTAAAAGCCTCTTCACTCTCTTCATTCTTTCATAAGCGGTATTACACAATGCCCTGCAATAAAGTTTCTGCTGCTTATGACCCACGCATCTCTGCCAGAAGGAACAACTCTTGCAGAAGGTTTTCTTTGTGCTGTGTGTGGTACCTAGTATGGACATTCATGTCTCGACATTTATACATCTGTAAAACCGGCTTTCTGACAGTGTACTTGCTATCCTGATTATGCTTAATTGTGCAGTGCGGTTGAGCAGTGCATATTGATGCAATGAATGTTTACTCACTCGAATTATCATGAAAGATCGTTGTTCTACAATTGCGCCCTTTGCTTTCGATTGGTGTTAGATTTTGCATAAGCATGCCCCCTTATGCAAGAGTATTTGAAAGTTTAAGGGTTGAATAAAAGGTGGTGAACTAAATCTAAGTGGAAGAGCTTTTTTTTACCTATGACTCCCATCTAAATGGTGCGACTTCCACGGTTGGCACTTCAACCCCTCACTTTGTGTTAGCAGCAGAGTGCTATAGCAACAGTGGCAGATGAATAAATTGACGAAAAATATTTTTGTCTATAGATTTTTCTATGCTTCCCTGCTTTTTTATGTAGGTAAAACTTGGAATAAGTTTCTCATTGGAAAAAAAGCAGTTTGCAGTCTTCTAATAAATAAACCACATATTGTGTATAGTTGAAATGCAGAAATTTGTTCTAAAAGCCCCGGGTACCAGTAGCAGGGTACTGAATTATAAAGACAGTAATAACAGCGGATATTCTTATATGGGTTAACACACTAATATATGTAATCGCAAAGTTATTAGAAACTGGTGTTAGAAACATGTAAGGCATGAATATTTCTGCACCTTTGATCAGCTGTGAATTGGCAAGAACTCCTTGTACTTAAAAGATTTAAGGTTTCACAGGAAGGGGGGGGGGGGTGCAACTGGCTGACTTCACTGCAGTTTTGATTTACTTTTCTTTAACGTGTCGGTTTCTACTCTTTTGTCCCTACCAGAACAGGCTGGTTGCCTGCTTTTCGCATTGTTGCACGAGTTTTACATGACGCTGCAGGAGGGTACGTTGTCACTATAGCAAGCGAATAATTTACTGAATTTACTAGCTCTAGACTTAATTACCTTTCAAAGCAAATGTTAACACAGGTGCAGTAAGGATACAAAGTCCCCAACATATTCAATCTTTATTGGTTTCCATGCAAGAAAATATTCTCCAGAAAAGAGGTGCAGCTTAACGTGCACGTAATATTCGAAAACAAATTAGCGACACTGTTTATTCAAGCCCCGGATTTAATGCTACTGTAGAAAATTCATTACGATAGCCTACACTTTTGCTCTGTAAAATTTAGTAAGTGGAGTAAGATAAGCTTTCAAGACCCATCGGGATATTCACGCTTGAAAACAGGCAAGAAAATGCAACTGAACGGTACCGCGTTCAGCACAACGTTGAAACTTAGGGTACTTCGCTGTCTTGTCATTTGCCCCTGCCGAGGTTGAAATTATTTAAGCTGCTCCGTACGTGCCGATTTTTGTATGCTATTCAACAAAAGAAAATTGTGAAGACCCCGAAAGGCCATGTCGCCTCATGCCAACACGCAAAGGTGTGCGAAGCAAACATGAAAAGGCATGTCACCAAACGCGTAGAACTGGGAGAACGGAATCTGCGGTACATGTTTTTTTTTCCCCTTCGCGTACGTACAGAATTCGGTAATCCATATCTCCGCGCATAGAACCTGTTGTGCGAGACGCCATTTCACAAAACAAACCGGTGAAATAGCTATCCGCGCAATTTCGACGGAAAATCGCAGCGATTGCTGCGACGGTGCGATAAGCCGGTCGGTCGCAGCCGAAAATCGGGGGGTCGGCACTGCGACTACGATTTTCCTCGCAAACGACGGAAATCGCACTTCCGGTGCGACGAAAATCGCATCATGTGAAACAGGCTGTCCTGATAGGAGTGCCTGCGCTTGCTGCTTTTGGCGGCGAGGTCGAGCTGTAGGTGGCAACGCCGTCGCCGCGTTAGTGTGAGTAGGCGGCCGGCGGCAGGCGTTGAAATGCACGCGGCGGAGCTTTGCTTTCAGCAATTATCGCCTATTGCTTGGTAACGAAACGCTCTGACTGCAATGAAATAAGAATATATTGTCCTCCAATGCGACATTATTGCGCGAAGCGCACAGAACGTTTCTACTATGCCTGGAAGAAACGCAATACAGTTTCTCTTAGAGCACATTATGGGGGCTTTTTCTGCTTGTTGAACGTGCGTTCCACCAACTCTGTTGACACCGCTGACGCGCAACTCGGTTTTCTGCTATTCTTGCACTGGCTATAAACATGCATGCATTCCTGTAGAACGACGTTAAAGTAGTTGGTGAATGTGCACCCTACTTCACTGCACGTGCGAATGTATAAGCGTTTGCTTCTTGAATTATTAGTTACGAAGGTCAGTTTCGAAGTATGCCACTATGAATTAGCGAGGGTTGGCAGGATCGCCATGTGGCCTCACACGTGTTTACGTTTCTTGCAATTACACCAAAAAAGTAGCGTTAAAGCCTAGAAATTCATTTCCGTGGGTAACTGCGTCAGGGTCATCAGTAAGAGTTTTGATTATTTTACTGGCTACACTTACCATGTTGTTTTCTTTATGTAGACAAGTAATAGCAACGACCTTTCGTCATGCTAAGAACATTACGCGAAACAGAGGGTTTTCATAGCCGCACCAACTAAGTAGTTTGACGTCCCGGGGCTAGCAACTGCAATGTCACACATGATCTTGTGTATTTAGCAATCTATTGAACACTTCCCTTTCACAGCAAAGAATCAAAGTAATAAAGTGCCAAAACTCATTTCTGAGGCAAAATTATTTTTGCGTAGTGCGATTTCCAAATAAATGGACACCTCAAAAAAAGCTAAGGATAAACGTGTAACCACTAAGTGACAGTCATGAAATTACATGCGTAGCATCGACTGTGTGCAGTGATAACCATATCAGTGCTTAAGGTTCTTTTTACCATTGCTGAGTGATCGTCACGCCACCCCGTTCATGTTTAGTCGATTGTATCGGAGAGATTGCGAAATGTTCAACACATGGCGACAAGGAATCGCTAAAGTGTTGCTATCTTTTCTCGCAATGACCAGTTAAATTGTTTAAAACAACGGCAAGCGTTTTTCTACTGTGCTTGAAACACAATGCAGCAATCAAATTGAAATGTTTGCGACGAACGGAGGGTGCGATTATGACAATTCGCTTGTTGGACTCGCGTCGTCACTCATCTTACTACAGTGGCAAAACTACAATGCCAGATCAAATGCTTCTCTACATCGTCAAAAAATGCATACCAACATTTACTACTTTGTTACAACCAATGACAAACAGTCTTTGAAAGATATACACGCCCCACGCACATATGTAAACACATAGCCGCCAGCAGACGACGCGCCATCCACACTATGCCTCGTTCAGCCAGTGTCCCCCAGGTGGCGACTCCGCTCGATCTGGTGGCCAATAGTAGACACTCTTACGGAGCTGACTCATCTTGCATCTCACATCGCTGCTACTCTTCCCTCACTGTAGTCACCTGCTGTACACTCCATGCCAGCAGTGTCCAAGCACCCTGTTGTAGAACAAGAGACGAACTTTTAATTTATGGAGAAATGACAGACATCCGCTCGCTTCGAGCGCATCAAGAAGACTCATTTATTTTTTACTAGATGGTAAGGGAGAGGGTAAAGAAAAAGGCAAAGTCACAATACACTGTGCCAAACAGGATTTATTGCACCCCGTACGTGCAAGCAACCCGCTCCAAACCTGAAAGATCCCACCGCACCGCCGGTCGCTGTTCGTAGAACGCGCCCGCCAGTAATTAGCACGCAGTTTGACGGGTGTGAAGTGTCCGGCGCTTCAGCCACAGCGACTTCAGCAGTGCCGTTTTAGGTGGGGGAGTCCTCCTCGCCGCATCGTCGGTGGCCCCCAGCGCGAGGGTGCTTTGGCTCCAGAATAGAGGATATACAACACATCCAGATACTACCGGTGTAGAGGAACTCATCGGCACGTCTACGTGCGGCAGCTCCCGCTTCATAACATCGCCGGTCTCTGTCTTTTTAACCATCACACGACCACACCACTCCTCTAAAATATTGTTACCACCACCAACGTTTAAACGACGACGCCCTCCATTGCATCCTTCTGCGAACGTGGTATGAAGTGGTGAAGCCTTCAGGGATGTCATTGTTCTATATTTTGTAGAAAATAAAGAGATAAACAAAATATGAGCCATTACATTCTGTGAAGGTGAATGACCAGCGAAGTTTTTTAGTACATGACATAGAAGTGACATAGAATTTTTAACAAAGATACAAACATATTTATTGCAATGATCGGTGGCCATCGTGATGGTAGGTATGCACATACATTCTCTTATCGCCTCTGTTAATAAATGCGCCCGCCACGTAAGACAATGAATGGCTAATACCCCGTAATCAAACATTCATGCCAAGGCAAATCAAAATATTTAAAGGCCCAATCCACTCTGTGAAGGTGGATTGCCAGCGAAGCTGTTACCAACCACTTTACCTATCCTAACCTAACGAATGAAATAAGTACGCCGTAAAATGCAGTGTATAATCATTTATTGCGCCACGACATTCACGACGCCTTTATGATCGCTGTGGTATACACTGACGTTTTCGGTTTTGAGAGTTGCCAGGTTCTTCGCCAACGTTAGTTCGACACACGAGTCACGGATGGTGGTTTGTACTTTCGTTTCTGTGTAACACTTGAGTAAAACCTCTTCGATGACAAAGTCTACGAACCACTTGTTCGCCTGTTTCGAAATGTTTCGCATCGTATTCTCGTTGTTCCTCGGGAGTTCTTACTTTGCGTGGCCTACCCATAGCTTATATTCTAACTAAACCGCGTGCATACGTTACATACCATGTGTGATTTTATACGCAAACTGAGACATACGTATGCAGATGCACTTCGCACTAACGCCACTCGCTTCCATGTAGGAACATTATAGCAGCGCCAACCCATTGTTCCGCGACTCTCACTGCGATCCATCATGCACAGGGACACCATGCCGCCCGTGCGCGCTTGCGCTACATGTGTCTTTTGCGCTAAATCGTCGATTTCTAGAAAGTCAAGTTTTCCGTGGACCGCCACAAAGGATCGCCGGTTGGTATAGGTAAGCAGCTTCACTGTACAATTGACCGCCCTTCCAAGAAAAAGAAATGGAAGACACTTTGTCGAGATTAAAATGTGAAACGGCGGAAGCCTGACACCGTTGCCAATGGTGATTAGTTGCGTCGGAAACACCACAGAGGCACAAAACTAGTACACCATTATGTGAATGTTTGTTTGTTCATTAAATGCCTGCAACGTCGTTTACGCCTATGTCTATCGTTTCGATGCCTTCTGAGTCCATTATTTCAAAGCTGTCATCTGAGAGGGCGTCAGCTTGCAATTCATGGCCGGTCAACTCCTTGTGCTTTAGTGGGTACACATCCAGGATGGCTGCTTTGCAGCGCCGAACTGTTGCAGCGCCGTTTGCGGATCGGGAGGAGACGCGTCTTCAATGGCGGTGTCGGGGTGTAGTTGGCCATCCTCATCATCCGCTTCGCTCGATTGACTTGTATTGCTCGACTTGCCGCGGCAAGGTGGCGGTTACGGCGCTGCCGAGCTTCATTTGCCTTGGTACCCGGAGATGCAGCGAGTCGCTTCAAACGCATTGCCTCTCTTGCGTTAGCCAGTCGCGGGGAGGCCACCTCAAGCGCCCGCGTTCCGATATGACTAATCATCCCGCGCAGCGCCGAACCACCCCGACACCCGCACTTGACGACAGTGACGTCACGCACGCGAGCCAATCAGGAGGCCGGAAAGCTGTGATAGTTTCTGCTAAGGGCATATAATAATGATAATAATAATAATAATAATAATAATAATAATCTTTATTTCACTCATCAAGTGAGGGAGTGCGGGAAAAAAGCTGACAAGTCAGCTTGACTAGTTACCAGCTCCCAGGAGTACAAAATAGAAGAAACAGAACACTTTTCACATGGCAACACAAAAACCACAAACAAATAGCAATAGTAATATGACCTTGACAACAAGCCTTAATGCTGTGAAGAGAGGTGCAAGCAAAGCTTGGGATCCGCGGCTCTTCGTTGTCGTCCCAACTTGGCCTCTCACTCCCTCAAGGCAAGGTCGGCACGTAGACGACGAGCCCTTTCTCGAGCAAGTTCCCGGCGGCGATCATGAAACGCCGCCTGTTCTTCCGCGGGATGCACGACGCGCGGCCCGCTGCCGTTCTTTCAACGCAGCCTGCTCTTCGGCAGAACGAACCTGGCGTGGCCTCCCCATCTGACTGCAGGGTCTGACCTGGCAGGAAACGGCGGGCCTCGATGCGAGTGAACATGCGATCACACCCTTTCCCTCCTCCTCCAGAGGTAGGGAATGCCTGTGATTGGCCGGCGCCTTGCACTGCGTTGCGAGCGGTCCCCCCTAGGACATCTCCATAGCGTTTGGTTTATACAGCCTAGGGAGGTGTAGACTGTGTGATCGCCATGCCGAAAGCTCGCGATCTACAAAATCCTTCTTTCTCGAAATTGCTGTTTATGCGAGAAGTGTGCACGCTGCACAGGAGCCTCCGCCAGAGTGGATGCACTTGTTGGACGCATGTGCGTGTTTTCCCGAGTTCTGAGTGTGCAGTTGTGTCTGGTCTGTAATATAGCTTCAGTTTTGTTTTCCAAGTAGTAAGGGAGAAAAACCGACAGTGGGTGAATCGGTTAGCGTGGTGGTCTCGCAACCTGAGCTGGATGGTTCGAATCAGCAGCCTGACAAGCAATTTGTACTTGCGCGTGGCTTGAGTTTTTCGTACGGCAACACCAACGCCGAAACGACGGAGCCAATACAGGCTTCGCTTAAAAAGCATTTAACGCGGCCTCCCCATTACAATCAAAAAAGAGAGATGAAATTCTACGCTAGAATGATGGGCGGCAACGGAACGGATTGTGGAAGAGGGCGACGATGCTCGAGCCATTGCTGATGATGATAGCGGTTGTTGTATTGATGATGATAATGACGATGATGATGGTGGTGGTGGTTGCGACAACGACGATGGCTCACTCTTGCCAATGAGTGGCTCTTACCCATTAAAAAATCAGCGGCAACGGAGCCAGCTGTGGAAGAAGACAACGACAACGAATGCGTGAGCGGTGGCACGAGCGCGTTAACGCGGTTGCGTCGAGGGGTGCCAACGAGCTGGTTCACGGGTTGTTCGCAGACAAAAGAAATGCCCAAACCATGTACAGCTTCGCTGCAAAAAGAAAAGAAGCCAATTTTGTCATGTCTGCATCCTTCCAGCATTGCGAACAGGTCGTATGACAACGTCAGCCGAATTTTTACAAGCTGCGAAAGGTACACTTATTACTGTATCAACTTCAACTCCACCTTCTTCAACATTTTCTGTCTTCATACAGAAGAAACAGAAAGAGGATAGAATGGTACCCCAAGCACAAACTGCGGCTATTGACATGATGCTCGAACCATGGAACTTGGCATTTTAGCCAACCCGGTT
Source organism: Dermacentor variabilis (assembly GCF_050947875.1). Lineage (NCBI taxonomy): Eukaryota > Metazoa > Arthropoda > Arachnida > Ixodida > Ixodidae > Dermacentor > Dermacentor variabilis. The sequence continues at coordinate 72,230,646 of NC_134573.1, read as the reverse complement.
TCGAAGAGTTCAGCCTATGTCTGCAAAAGCTGGTTTCGATCGCGAAGGAAAGTGGGGAGCATTAAGCAACACAGCCCCCTTCACCCGCAGTGTTGGAAAGCCCATTCTCCTTCAAGCCGCTACGTAGGTTCTGAGCATGCTAACACGCTAAGTGGGCTATCGTCTATTTAGAGCGTTAGATGTGCCAAGTCCTAAGCTAGCTTTTTGTGGAAGAGGGTTAGTCAGATTCGTATGCAAAGCCAGAAAGCAGTGAGATCTTTCTTGACGAACCTATATACAGGACTGCAGTGTTTGTGCTCTCCCTTGAATATGTTGCTCGAAGGAACTTGAACTGTGCAAAACCAGCATACGCTACGTCTAGTGTGGCAGATAATTTCTTTTTTTTTTTTTTTTTTTTTTTTGCTTATGGGTCGTCTTCAGGGCTTTGGCTGCTGCTTTATGTCTGGTAGGCGACGTATTTGTCCTTAACAACTTGTATCAGAGAGGAGACTGGTGGGCTAGTTTGTACTAAATAACTTAGGCAAAGCGCAAGAAGAAAAAAACCGAGGAGTCCTCGTGTTTTATTTTGCACTTTGCCTCAAGTTATCTTCTATAAGGGCTACCTGTTTTGTAGCTCGTGCATAAATAATTATTTTCCTCTTTTGAGCCTTTTAGAGGGGGGTTCACCGGTCCCTTCCGTATAGGGCGTTCAAGAGCAGCAACAACGCAGGCATAGTTCACCTTTTAATCAAGAAACGTCAATAACTGGATGCTAGGACTGGTGAAGCCGGTGACATTATAGGCCAGCAAGGAGGCAAAAATAATGGCAAGGAAAGCATCCAGAAAATGCTGAAGCGCCAGCTAGAATCAGTGCGGGTCGGCGGTCTTAAGACTAAAGCGGCTCGCATGTCCTAACCGTAATGGAGCCGCTTATCGCATCTCTTTACATAGTGTAAAGATATGTAAATACTTTTCTTGCCACATGTGCTGCATATGCAGGAAAAGCTCACACACCAGGTTCTTCGCACGTTTTTGTGCAATTTTGATTCAATTAGTGACCCCAGCCAAGCTTTGGAACCCGGATGATATTTCTAAAGACATTTTACAATTGCCTCATAATCACAAGAATGCTGAACCGGTCTTCACTATTGTGCATCGCTCTTCTATGCCATCATCATCCCTCATCACACCATCACGTGCCCGTTCCCCATCCCCCTAAGCGGAGTAGCAGGCTAAAATACGCTAGCGCACGCTCGCCTCTCGACATTCCTTTAAAAGAAACTGTATCTCTCTGTTCATCTCGTTCAGCAGCGATAAGTTCATATACCGGGTTCTTGTTGTCTGAAACTGAAAGCTTTCTTCTTGCAGGTGTTCGAGAACTTCCCGTACACCGTCGCCATTTCTGACTCGGATAACGACACCGTCTTTGAATGCGTGGCTGCTAACCGAACTGAGATTGACCCCGAAGCTCACACCGCCACATTCGTCTGGCTCTTCCAAGGGAATGAGAACAGTCCAAAGTATGTTCGAAAAAGTATCTCGAAATCTCATCAAGTAGAATCAGCGAACTTACTGAAATACATTTACAATTCTGTATGACTTGCATATTTGCTCGAAGTTTATACGTAACCTAACTAAAGTACTATTAGGAACAGGAAGATAAAAGACAACGACAATGGAGGGACAAAAAAGCAACAACTTTAATGCGAAACCACAACATGTCCTCATGATATATTTGGTTACATTCGCTTTATTTACAGATTTGCCGCCCCCTTGCGTATTGTGCTGGAAAGTGCAAACACGGCTGTGTGGCGTTGCTTAAAGCTGGCCGTGGCGGAAAAGCACGTCAGCCAGGCGTTTAATCTCCTGCGGATGACGTATTCTCAGATTAAAGAAACGGAACTCGGCCAGCTCTGTCACACCCCAGGACGGCGCTTGCTTTGACAAGCACCAGCGTAGAACAAAGCGTCAGATATTGAGTTCTGTCCACATCCTCCAGCGGGTTCTGCGCCGCCTTCCTATGCGCCGTCCGTGTATGATGAAATGCCCTAAGCAACACGAGCTCCTCGTTTTGGTTTCTTATGGCACCTTTCCCTCAACCAGTGATATTTACTAGGTCATTTTGCTGGTACCTGTTTCATTTAATAATTATCTCACACAGTGCAACTTTCTCATTGCTGTCTTCATATGTACGTCGCAATTGTGAAGCCGCTGTAGAGTGTCCGAGCACACAGTGATGTTAACACTTTCCCATGCTAGTGCGAGGGATGCAGCTCTGGCTATTGGCAGCTTGATCATTTAATTAAGGGATAGATCTGGTTGGAAGGTATACATTTTGATTGTGTAAGTCAACGGACCGTTTCCACAAAAGGAAAATCTCTGAGGGTAATAATTTAATTTCGTGTCATTTAAATGGTTGAATGGGCATTGCGCAATTCGATGCATAATTCAAGACTCGCTTCAACCAAGCCCTTTCCTTCTCAAGATGCTGACACGTGTATAGGGCAAGAAATGTTAAAATCTCAAGTCATAAGCGTCTTCCATAACGTACACATTTCTAATGTTACAAAATGCAAAATGATATTTTATAATGTAGTCAAATATGACAAAGACTATTTGAATGTTCTGCCAGCTGTAATACACTAACCATACGCATAAACTTCAAAGACATATGAATAGCAGGCAGCTGTAAATAGCGTTTCTTTTTCCTGAAGCTCCCAATCGTGCTGCGTCATAGCAGCTCTAAAATTATTATGCATTTCACTTGTTCCCTGTAAGTAAAAATTTATATAGGGCTAGATGAAATCAACACAAGGAAGCACATGGAGAAAGGGTGCCAAAAGCATACGAAGAAGGCGCATTATGCAAAAATTGTTAATCCTCAATTCTATAACGTATCACTAAGATCTGTCGAATTAGTGACTGCCGTAACGTGCGTTAATGTTACTGTAATATATGCTGGTGAGAGAGCCTGCTTCTCCAGTCAGCTTCTTCGTAAAATGGGTGCTACTTACGAGAATACAGTACCGTATTTTATTGCACGTTTTTCTCTAATTTAGGACTATCCAAGTAGTACCGACAACCTTGACTGGGCACAAAACTGAAGAAATTGTCGAAATTGGGTAGTTTTTTTCCAAAGCGTCGCTGACTGCTAGGTTTTAGTCATGTCCTTTTACACTGCCTCCGTATTCTTTTCAACCTTGTCTTAATAGCTAAATTATCCTGTATATTCTGTACACACGCATGTAATTAGAGCCAGTACTTGAAGATTACAACCAACACAAGACAGGGCATAAAGAACCAAATATGCGTTGCGAATGAACGGGTTGTGTCAAAATACAATACGCCTTTTATTTTTCGCTTAGCTATGCTTGTGGCGCGCTAAGAAAGTGACGCCGAATTCCTTTCTCTCAGTGGGTCTCAGATGAAAAACTTAGTAAATTTTCAGTAAAGCAATAAACGAGCCTAGTTGATGGACGTTCATGATCATAATACGCTTAGTGTTACACTGACGGACGTAAGGGACAGGACGCGGACATAACGTAGCGCAAACTACCAACTGTTTAATATTGTTAAAGAACGTGCTTGTATACAAGGAGATGTGGTGCGGGGAGGGGGGAGGCGGAGAGGAGATATAAAAGGATATGACAAGCTGACGACCTGTGATAATACTTCTTTAACACTATTAAACAGTTGGTAGTTCGCGCTGCGTAGGTCCGCGTCCTGCCCTTTACGTTCGTCAGTGCAACAATAAGCGCAATATAATCATAAACTTAGTAAACGCGACTCCGTGCCGGTCTCGCTGACCGGGTATCTCTCCGATCTTCTGCTTTCAGCATATACGCGCATCGGAGAAGAGGCGCTGTGTTCGTCGGTGTACATAAGTTTCATATTTACGCAAATTATGGAGGAGCTTTTCCATCGCCACTATGGAGATTCAAGGGAATAATAATGTAGCGCTGGAGTTCGGTCAACATTTTGCAACAGTGCCGACGCGGTCATCGCTCTATCACGCAGAAACTACTGACCGTATTGAAACGTAACGGATGATGGGTATTCAACTAATTGATTTAAGCCGGCAATGCACAGTGTATCAGTTTTTGCTACGGTTAGTTTTGTACCTAACAATTCTGATTCAACCGAAGCAAGATGAACCCATAGCTCCAGCAACTGCAAACTCAAGTACCGTTTTATTGTTGGTGAAAATGTGCTGTCCATATCTACAGAAAACGACAGCAGGTTGTTCTCATTTTCTTCTATGTGGAAAAGGAATGTTCGGGCACTACAGAGTGCAGGGTGTCACAAACCTCCTATAGTCATTTCTTCATAAGTGTGGCCCATATGGAGAGAAACGAGGTGCTACAATTGCGAGTGGCAGTCACACTCCTCCTATTATCTATTATTACGGCCATTCTTGGCTCTCGTCATAGGTTTATGTTGTATGCGACGCGTAACCTTTAAACCAGTGTTCATATTGAAGTCATTGTAACGTTCTGAGCCTGATTAAGGGCAATGAAAATTCATCCACCAAACGCTTGTCTAGTGTACTTCCTTTGTTCTTCGCGCCAATATGAGCACTCCACACACTACAGCATGAACGCCTATGAACTCGCTCAGTTTTCCGTCTTAATAAAGTATTGTCACCGACACAAAAACAAAATAACACGTCCTCGTTTCTATACTTAGGACGAACTACGTATGCGGCAAACTTTTAAAGTGTTTTGTCCCTCACTGCAATCCCGTTAAGTACGCATACATTTCATCGACGACCAACGAATTAGCTTTGACCGCCGCAAAAATAACTCTTGTATTGGTGGCGCTGCGCATTGTTTCGGCACGTGTACGTTTTACAATGAACTGTACTTCACTAACACCTGTCTAAATACAAGTGAAAAGAGAATTCATTTTATCAAGGACTGCAGGGCTGATTTTGATGAGATTTGTAGCTTTTAATTAAAACGTTATATTCAGGTGACTGCAACAAGTAGTCTTTCCTTACGTCATCTTCCTTTCTACCATGTCATAATCATCACCATCATCATTAGCCTGGTTACGCCCACTGCACGCCAAAGGCCTCTCGCATACTTCTCCTACTACCCCGGGCATGTACTAATTGTGGCCATGTTGTCCTTGCAAACTTCTTAATCTCATCCGCAAACCTAACTTTCTGCCGCCCCCTGCTACGCTTCCCTTCCCTTGAAATCCAGTCCGTAACCCTTAATGACCATCGGTTATCTACCATGTAAGAAGATATAACTCTCTAACTCCATAATAAATAAATATATCACTTCTCCGTAAGTTATTCCTATTGGGGCCGATAAAGTGAACGCACCTAATGCAGTAAACATCACTGTAAAGTACACGAGTAGCTTGTCAGTGGGTCCTTCGCAAATATTTTTAAGGATTGCAAGGAACTCACGTGAGCTGTCAAATAATATGTCAAATTTGTCCACTTTCGATGCTCTAACAGATTCGTCTAACAAAATTTCGAATTGTGTTTTTGGTGGAGAGTTACAGTGTTGTAAAGTTCATCGAAGAGTGTTCTTACTTTGCAATATTGAGAACATTCGGTAGCCACAGTCAAGCTATAAATCAAGATTTTGTTTCCTCGAGTCACTAAAACATTTCTTTGTCTATCCAACGCAACAAACTTCATTCGAATCAGACCAGCACTCATTTCATAACAGAATGTCTGCGTTTTACATGAGCTTGAATGGTGACATCGGTATTATATCTGTGCTAATGCTTCCTCTGAAACGCCGTGCGTGTTTCAATAAATGCTTGTTCATCGATGTAGTCTTGTGCAGGCTTCATGTTTGTGCTTGCGTGAGTGGACGACTGACCTTTTTGGTACGAGAAAATAGGATTATTCTTCTTTTTTTTTCAATATGCGACACCTACATTTATTTCGAATATATTTCACTATAGAAACACGCTGCCGCGTGCATTATTTATGGAAGCATTGATAGCTCTCACGTATTGTTAGTGCTGTTATGCACACACTTGAACTTTTACTTTATTCTAACCAAGATGTCGAACCGAACCCCAACCCGAACCGGAAACCGAACGAGAACCGGAATTTTAGCCTGACCTGAACCCGAACCGATATTCTAAGAACGTGTCCGAAGCCGAACTCAACGTGAACTGAAATAAAAATAATAATAAAGAGCGCAGGTTCAGCACAAACCAGTTCGACCATATGGGGTGTTCCCGAGAAAAGCCATTCTTCGCAATATTTGTCTCTTCAGTCGGCAAAACACCACTAAGCGAAAATGAAGACACAACTAGGCAGAGACCCTTGTACTTCTGAACTCGGCTATGTTGTGTACCACGGCCGATTTTTTTTTTTTTTTTTTTTTTTTTGAGGGGTCCACGAATCACCGTTCCTGTTGAGGCTCCCAATTCGGTCGTCGTGGATTCGCTTGCTACTATTACCAAACAAACATTAAATGACACCCGCCATAATACGCAAAGACGACAATGGCGGTGTCGTTGGAATGGAAAAAAAGCCAACGAGTTCATTACTATGGCTTCTAATAACACTAACACTGGGACCACTAATATCAAAGCAATCCCCATCTCAGCACGCGCAATAACGACACGTAAAGGCGGGGGAAATGTGTTTTTTGTTGGGCATCATGCTTCAATGTACATTTGGCGTTTCCCAGAAGATTACGGCGCTCTACGATATTTCAAACCTTTGCCGGGGAACAATGCGCGGGATTAGAGTTTTATTTCCGCGATTAAACAGCGCAAACCTGCGCCATGCGTACGTCGGTAAACTCACTCATGAGTCGACTCACTCCGACTAAGAACTACCCTGAGCCCGAGTGAGCCTAAATGAGTAGAATTTTGGTGAGTCTCGGCTCCCGCGAACCGGCTGCGTACAATATGATGAGCTTTAGTCCGACTGAGCGCCTCTGAATAGAAATTTGTATCTTAGTCTGAGTAAGCATTTTTAAAAAAATATGCATTCGAATGCCCCTTCGACGAACGCCTTTTGTATAACCAAGGAATAAGTAGGTGCCCATTCTATTGTGAGTGGCGCAGTGTGCAACCATTACAGCGAAGTGACCTGTATAAAGAATGATTTTGGAGGCCCCAAACACTTTGCTATAAAGGCATTCAACTGTATATTGCGAGCTAGACTGAGTGAGTTTTGTTTATTTGCCAGCCTATAACAACATTGCTAAATTCATGACGGCAGCGGCAGCGCGATGCGGGGTCAGCGTACCTCCAGAAGTGCGGAAAAAAAATTTCAATCACGGGAAAACACGGCCGTCGTTCGTGTAGCCGTCCTGTTCCGTGCTGCACCAGCACCTCAGTGGCCCTTCCTTGTACTCTCCCGTGCGCGCTGTATCCATTTTACGCCCGTCTTTATCGCAGCTCCGGCAACGCAAGGTGGTGGCCCTAGAAGACTTCAGACACCGCGCTTCCATCCCCTTTGTGTATCTGCTGCGTCAATCCCTTGATTCCCTTTGTGCATCTTTCCTGCTTCGCGTTTAACTACTATTCGCTCCTCAGTAGAACGCTGGAGGCCGGTTTGGAAGGGAGGCGGGGGAAGGCTCGCTGCGTAGCGCGAGACGTCTGGACACGCGCGAATAGTGTACGAGGTGTGCTCATAAAGAAACCAACTTTCGAAATAGCGCGCCAACCAGCAGAGAGAGCGAGGCTCGGTTACTGAACGCACGTAGCGGCAGGTTTATACAACAAACTGGCCATTTGCTTCGTTTCACTCTGACCTTTAGTTCACGAGCTACAGCCGCCGAGGCGAGCATGTGCAAAAGCTGCTCGACGGATTAGCGCAAACGTGGCAATGCGTCGGCTCACGCTTCGCTCCTTGTCCGCAGCTATCTAGCAACACATTACATTCCCTTTGTTCCCCATCCACCGTATTCTGCAGACCTAGCCCCAACCGACTTCTTCCTCTTTCCCAAATTTCAAACCACGTTGAAAGAACCTCGTTTCCAAACCATAAATGATATTCAGGACAATGCGACAAGAGACTTGCGCGCCATCAAAAAAGGTTCCTTGCACGAGATTTTCCAAAAAATGGAAGAAACGATCGGAACAGCCTATTGCCAGCAGATGGGACTGCTTTGAGGGGGACAGTGCTTAAAATGTCGTACGCTAAGGAGCAAAGATGTTGTAGCTAAAGTTCCCTTTCTTTTTCAAGACACCCTGTATGATGTGTATGCTTTTGCTATCACATTTGCGGACAAGGTCAGACGAGGCTAGATAGTTGCTGCTGTGCTATGTGCCGCAGTGTTACGAGCAGTGAGCGAAATGGACGCTGTCCACGTTTCTCGAGTATTGTAGGCTCATTCGACTCCATCATCGTCCCCGTTAAGCTCTTGCTCGACCACTCCCCTGTTTTTCTGGCACTCTTGCTCTCGCGCGGCAGCGAAGCATGTTGGCTAGCGTTCGGCGAGGCTGAAAAATAACATCATGGTACTGCACGTTTCCTGGTCGTGCTGTGCCTCTATACGCTAGTGGCGAGGGTGCACCAGTCGTTTCTGCGGAGCGACGTACTTCCTAAAGGCTCACTTTTCAACGCAGCCTTCAAGAACAAAGTGAGCAGGACTTTCAGCAGTGCTCACGTGAACTGTAGTTCAATTGAATGTCGGCGATGGAGCTTTCACGCGTACGTTCTGGTGGCTTGAATGATGGGGGGTGAGGGAGTGTTGCGAGGGAATTCGGCTGAGCACAGTTCTTGTCAGCATGAACGATCGGAACCGTCTATTGCCAGTAGATGGGACTGCTGAGTATCTGAGTATATCTATGTGAGTATCTGAGACTGCTGAGTATAGTCTGAGTATCAGTGAGCCTGCATGAGTAGAAATTTGTTGAGTCTTACTTAGATTGATGGCCGATCGTGTAGAAGTTTGGAAAGCGTGAGTTCGAATGAGCTCTCGGCAAGAAATATAGCTTGCAAGTGGTATTGAGTTCTCTTTATCGTGGCCACCTACGGCGCCCCGTGAAGCAACGATGTCGTGGTGTTTAGCACAAATTGTCCTTGTTCATCGTCCACGAACAGCAATGTGCTCACCTCCTTTTATTTTACAACTAAAGCTAGAGCGAGATGTCAATTGCTAGCATTTTTCGTTACTCCAGAGCAGAAGTTTGAAGTGTTAGTTTATGTAATACCATGTGAATGTAGGGGCTCGCTTCAACAAAGAAAAAGTCGGTGCTCTTCCATTCTGTCAAGAAGCATGGGCAGCAAAGCTGTGTATGTGTGCCACTTAGCGACTGCTTCACCTCCGCCACGGGTCGGCCCGGCACTGCACTATATTCGGGATCGGCCCACGTATGGGGAGTACTTAACGCTTGATTCACCTCCGGCACAGGTCGGTCCCGCATTGCACTATCTTTGAGATCGCCCACGTGCGGCGAGTTTTCTGTCTACACGGATATGATCCTGGGGGAAGTAGCCCTTAACAGCCTCGCTGTAAAATTAACACAAAGTGCTCAAAAGAAAAAAAAGCATCCAGTCTTGAAGTGCGCGGCCGGTGTTCGTGTTTTCAGCACCTCAGCGCCCGCATCTCCATAGCATCCGCAACGCCAGTTCCTCTAGTTTCAGTCGTATACAATATGGGACAACAACAGTTCTTGCAGTCTACAGGAACAAACACTGATGTAAGTGGAGGCTCGTCTGAATAATTCTTATCCGAACCACAGTTGTTGCGCAGACGATAGAGTTATCCTGAGCAAAATACATGGAGGTGAAGATTTGTGACCATCCCTTTTCAAGGGGGATGCTAACAAATCATCAGCAGCAGCAACAGCAGCGAAACGACTCCCGTGGTCAAGAACGCAAGACGTGGTCTTTACTCGCGCAATAATGTTCAACGTGATCAAATCATTTTTTACGAATAGTCCTTTTTCTTATTCGCAGGCAAGACATTCCTTTCTACGTAAAGGCCGAAGGGGAACCTGGAACATTCAGCTTCAGCGTGGGAAGAGGTAATAAAGTAATATACAATAACGTTTGCATACCGCCAAATGACCTGCTTGGTGTGAGCTCATTCTTACATCTCCAGCCAGTTACGGGATACCTACCGTGGACTAGCCTATGGTGTATCCTATACGATCTCGTATGAGCAAATTCAACTTCATTAAGATGCATGTGAAAACGTATGGCAACAATGTACGACAGATCCAACGCACTTGTCGGAACCAACGCTAATCGGCGCCATCTTGTCTCGTTCGAATTGAAGTCTGTGCAAAAATTCTGCTGCGGAAACTAAATATCGCAAATCCAGTGTGCATTTTAAAAGGTATGCGAAGCGAAATGATCGTGAAACAGTTAATTAAATGCCATATAGCAGAATTCCATGCGTGCAACTGTATTTGTTTTATTCGTACTCAACGTGTCATTTCATTTGGTGTCTATACTTCTGCCCCGTACAGGTCACAACGCTATCTTCGTGTATTATGTATGTTTTTGCACCATACCGTCCGCGAGCTATGCTGAAAAGTCTACAACAGCTGAGGCGGTTGCGAACCGGGGGACATCAACGCAGAAATGTGAAGTGTGTTCTGTATTATAAAACAATCTTCATTAGTGGTCACTGAAAGAATTTGGAACTCAAGTTTCCACAGGGCTTAAAAATATTTGCCAGCTCTAGCAGTCATTACGATGATTTTTTGGCCTAAAAAATCACCACAATAAAAGACAGGGATCATGTATCCAACAAGCAAAACACGGGTGGCAGAAGAGCGCGGCACGAAGCGAGTTCGCGGAACGATGACGTGCCTAATTTTTGTTTCTATTACCTCAAAAGTTCCTTAGTGGGGACTTTAGATGAGAGGTCGTTTATATAACTAATGTCGTGCACGTCGCATCCAACATTAGCCATGGGAGTATGCAGCATGCGCCCATAACGAGATTTGTATGACCCAGCAGTGATTTGTGAAGAATCTGCAAAGTCCTTGCAAACTTTCACAAAGTCGCTTTCAAGTATCGTTGTCATTGGCGTGGGCCTACGAAGAAGGGTTGGAAGTCGAGCTTGTTGGCACAGTTGGAAGCTTATGTGGAGCAGCGCTAAACGACGTGACAAAAAAAATGAACTGGTTGTTAGTCTGCGACTTTGTGTTATCTTTCCTTGTACCGTCGTCTGAATCTCCTCCAAATAAGCTTATGTAGAGTTTGCGTACTCGTGCATTTTTTTTTCTTGCATTTTGCCAATCCTAAGCATCAGCGCAATTTGTTCAAATATTCTGCTGTGTATTATTTACAGCAAGCCTTACAATAACCCATTGGGCACAATGAAATCCCATTTTTTGCGCACACATGACAAGTTTGGCTATTTACCAGTGCTGTAGCCAACCATTAAACGAAATTTTGTATCGCTAAAGAGACCTACAGAGAATTACAATGTGGTAAGCGTCGGTAGAGGGACGCGGCGTTTTTTTTTTGTTATCCTGTTGTTAAAGTTTGACTGGTTATTCAACCTACTTTAAACACTATAACCAAATTTTATTTACATTTACAAAGCTGGTCACGTAACGGTAGGAAAATTCATAAGTTAACTAATTAAACTTCTGAATGCGGTGCCCTTGCACCCAGACTCAGCTTGTAGAGTCATGCGCGTATGTAAGTGCTGTACAGTAGTCATGTTATTGGGAGCTCTACAGAGTGCTAGCATTGACTATTGTACATTTAAAGCAGTTGATTCTGATATTGGCTTGAACATGTTTGGACACAATTAGCCTCTGAGATAGCGGTGGCAAAACTGTGCATTGAAACACTTATTTGTTCCAGATCCTACAGTTAGGGAAGGCCGCTACTACTACACAGACTACAAGACCTGCGTCGTATTGGACATGGAATATCACGGACATCGTAAGCTATTCTAAATATTTAGTGAATAAGCGAAGAGACACTTGGAAACACGGCCTATTTTGGCTTGTTCATGAAGAGGTCCGCTCATGGCGGCAACACTTTCATTCATCCAATATACTTATAACGAGTAACTTTCAGAACGATTTCTTAAAACCGCCGAAGACGCAGCACCCTAAAGACCAACAAAACGATTTCCGATAGTGACATCATTGCTAGTTCGTGCCTACTAAATGATGCTGATGTTCGTGCAAACATGAGCAGCTGCATTCTTGAAATCACTAGCGCAAATATTCGATGCCTCTCATAAAGATTTATTGCTCCCTTTGATTACACTTATTGTGCGAAATTTTATGCCTCTCTGTTATAATCCGGCTACATAAGACGTCATAGCAGTAAACTCTGCATTGTTTTGGAAATCCGAAGTCCCTGAATCTGTACACGAAGTGTGTGTAATTGCTTTTATTGGGTCACCAACATTGGAATGTGACCATTGTTGTGCCGGGAAGAGAGAGAAACAACTTTATTTACGGCATAACGAGGTCCTTAAATTAGGTTGCCGCTGGTCCGAAAGGTGCTGGCCAGTTGCTTTCCACGACCGTTTCGGCCCAGTCAGTTATTTCTGCCTGAATCTAGTAGTCAGTGGTAGACAGGAGTAATTCCCACGTATCGTGGGAGGGAGTTGGCAGTACTGGGTGCGGAGGTGTGTTCCCGTCGCATCCCAAAAGGATGTGATTTTGGGTAGCATTGGTGCCGTTGCAGTGCTGGCAGCTTGCTCGGATTTCATCCGAGGGGATTTTGGACAGCCGACGGGAGCTGGGTATAGGATCGGTCTGGATTTGTCTCAAGATCGTAGATGGTTCCCTTGTTAGTTCAGTAGGCGGTTTGGGGAAAAACACGTGCAATGCCTTATGCGAAGGCCTCACCTGCGGAGCCAGTGCGCGGCTTAATTGTCCTTAAAGGCAGCGCGCAGCCGCATCAACGCCTACAGGTGTAATGGCATTGCGATCATCTCCTGTATTGTGAATTTAATGCGTCACAAGCGCACCTCGCATTCACTTATCGTTGTCATCTTTTCTCACCTGCAGCTCTCAAAAATGCGAACATTTCCTCGTTCAAATTACGATGAAAGGCTTCTAGCCTGCAGGTGGATGTCACTGCGCAAGGAAGTGTAAAACTTCCAGGAATCTACGTCCTGTGAATGTTTCGGAGGGTCAAGGATTACATGGATAATACATAAGCAAGCTATACAAGCCAGTACAGTGTTAGCTCCTAGTCCCACCAAAGACCACTTGCCTAAAATAAACACTGTTAATAACGTCTATGCGTTACAAATATTTTTCCAATGCCACGGTTTTTTTCATTTCTCTCTCTATGGCGACTGTAGACAATGCGTGCGTGCACATTTGAAATATTCGTAGTTCTTTTTTACGACAGCAATTATAAAGGTACTACGGGCAAATTCTCGCCACCGCCGTGATTTTCCGCCCATATACCTGTAGCGCAAGTACGCAGATATAAACAAATAGTGATAAATAGAGTTGCCCGATGACCGGATTCGAACAAGGGACCTCTAGCAAAGAAGCCGGATGCTCTAACCATTAGGCCAAGCACTTTGCCTCAGCAGGTTGAATAGAACAACCTTCAGAATTTTCCTCGTTGGTGATGCGTTGCGTGGCTGGAAAGGCTGCTGTTCCTTGTAACCAGCAGAAGTCAGCTTGCGTGTTACGTTGCGCCAGCTTGTTGCAGCCGCGTATAGTGTAAACACCGTTCGAGAAGTGGTTCTTGTTGCTGTTCTTGCTCATCCAACTTGCGAGTCACGCCCATCATGGTGCATTTGCCAATAAATGAGTTGATTATTCTATCTTATATACACAAACTTCTCTGACCGTTGAAAGATAAAATCACGTCTTAAAAAGACGGCATTATTAAGCAAATACCAATAGTCATTTTTTGAGATGCACGCACAAACAAAAAGAAAACGTGCAAAGTGAACAGGTCGTTTGGCTGGATTCCGTATATAGATATTCTTGCCATGCCTAGCAAACATTCCTGTGGTAGGATCTCAGACTAGAGGCCACAAATGAAAGAGTTCCAGCACAACGCTTAACCATGCTATCTCTGTCAGTGTTATGCCTTCGGGCGAGACTTCCGCCTTTCTTTTATGTCTCGGTTCCTTTCACTTTAACCGAGTCATCGTAGCACTTTCAATTGATATTTCTATCGCCAATATGTTGCAGAATGCATTCTGTGGACACAGAAAGAAGTAAAAGACGCGGTGCCGCAGGACTGCATTGACCAGTTTGTCGACACGTGTGGCGTCATTGTTCCCGAGCACAGCCGAGACCTCTGCCCGGATGGTGAAGGCGACTACTAGGTGCACTCCGGCATCTAATTTTAAACTACACTATATAAATCGAAATGTGAGCGTAATCTTTCGACATAAATAAAGTTTTTCAACAGAGTGATTATTATTTCGAAATAACTTGATCACCTCTGTAATATTTGACACACTTGACTACTAATGCTTGTGGCGGCCATCGCAAGCACTCACGACCGAAGGAACAGCCTCTTGCATAATTCATATCCACATCGGACAAGCTGTATGGCACTGAGCATTTCTCGTTGGCGTAGTCATAGCATGTCGGACACATCGTGTGGAACAGCGTACGGTGCAGCAACATGTCTGTTGGCACCATTCTCCATAAAACGCCATCTTGTCTCGTCAATGTGTGGTGCCGTTAAGGATGCCTCCATCTGCCTACGCATCACACCTTCTTTTATTATATGTGTTTTATTTTTCACTCCGGCGGAGAATGGTTCCAACCTGTTTAGCCATGACCTGGTCCAATGCTAAAGCCGAAACAATGCTGCACAGCGTCTAGGGTTAACTTCTACGAGGAAAGCCGTGGAGAATATGAACTGATCCGGAAGACTTGCCGCTTCTCAAAAAATTGTAGGACGCAAAGCTTCCCCTTTAAGAGCGGAAGGCGATAGCATTTAAAGATCCCTGACAGCTTCTAACGCTTCATGGCAACTGCACCTTACGTAAGCGTAACGTTTACCGGGAAAAGCTGGTGACGAACACTGTGCCCGAAGGTGAGCTTTCTTGTAGAAACATGGCGTCTAGCGTGGATCGATCACAGAGGTTGCCTACAGCCACGCCAAAACGTCGTTTTCAGATTTCTGCTATAAGTTCGCACTTTTAATATTTACGTTTGAGAAGATTTAATATACAAGCGTCAATATTTTGTTTCATGAAATTTGTTTGTTTTCTGTCATTCTCAAGACTGCGAATAATCGCTTTGTCAAGAATATAAGGCATGGTGTGAACAAGTATAGCCATAGAACGGTGTGGCAATATAACAAGCATACATCGCATGTCATACAGCAAGGAGTGGCACATACATGTACTTAACCATATGCGAAAATGTTTTGCTCAGGCACGAATCAGCTGACACCAATACCGAATTTTCTGCTATATATGGTGCCTATTAGGCTATCGCGTGGAAAAGGTAGCTTCCTCGAGGCACGAATGAAACAAACTGGCACACACCTACTCCTTACACGTGTGGGAGACATCGATAAATATGCGGCCATATATAAAATGCCGCACACACGCGCTGTCACTTTTGCTCTACTAGGTAACAGACACGCAAGTCTTCTAGAAGGATCTAGTTGCCGTAGGCATGACAGAAGTATGCCTGCGAGGCCGGAAAGTGCCTGGAAAGAGTGAAATAATGCTTAACATTACCGTATACTGAAGTAAGATTATTTATATATATATATATATATATATATATATATATATATATATATATATATATATATATATATATATATATATATATATATATTGTTGAGGAAATGCTTAACGAAGTATCAGCCAACCAAACAAAAGCGGAGGCTAAGCTTATAAGCCTTGAAGAAAAAGTCGATAGCCTGAAAGATGTATGCAATAAGGTGCAAGAACTAGAAAGTACAGTTAGAGATCTTGAGCGGACGATCAGAAACCAACAAGAGAGCATAACTGATTTAGAACACAGATCAAGGCGGAACAACGTCATAGTTTACGGTGTCAAGGAAAACGCGAAAGAAACACGTGGCGATATTGAACGCAAAGTGTTAAACGAAATTTTTTGAACCGCCTTGAGGTTGACGTGTCGTCTGTAGAGCGAATTCACAGGCTTGGGAAGAAGAACGATGACCGGGATCGGCCAGTCATCATGAAGCTTTATAACTTCAATGTAAAGGTAGCATTTTTCAAGAACTGCCATAAACTGAAAGGCTCAAAAATAAGCATTTCTGACGATTGCTCGCCGGAAACACTCAAAAAGTGAACACGCCTTTGGGAAACGGCTAAGGGCGATAAAAGTCGAGGAGCCAAAGTTAAGCTCGTGCATGATAAACTTTTTTCTGGATGATGAGGCCTTCTTGTGGGATGAACAGTCTAGCATGCAGGTACAGATGCGCGGTAGCAAAAGAAACCCTTCGCTGAACCGTGATTTACAAGAGAAGCAGCATGAAATACGTCTCGTGTATTTGAATGCCCAAAGCATTGCGAATAAGACTGAGTTGCTTGACGTATTGTCCTTAACGCTTGACCCTGACATAATAGCTATTACAGAAACATCGTTGAGAGATGATATCGCGAGTGATGAAGTGATGAAGTTTAAAGAGAGAGGGAGAGAAATGTGTTCATTATGAAAGCAAGAGCGTTCGCTATGCTGTTGCAAAAAAAAATGGCATAGACACGCATGACTGCTTACGTGTGCGAATACGAACGAATTATACCACTTGTAGACCTCGGAACGTCATGAACGCGCTCACTTTATACCCTCATCACCTGGCGCCCCGTGGTCCCTATTGGCTGCGCCGTCACGTCCCAATTACGCACGCACAAGGTGACACGTTTAGTCAGCCAGATGTCTGCAACGTGACGTATGTAATGACGCACGCACTAGGCACACCTTTATAGTCCGCCAGAACCGTGGAACCGCCGTGGCATCGGGCAAGCGTGCTCGTCTCGGTCCCCGAAGCCCCGCGTTGGATTGTCACGCCGACCTTCATCTATAAATTTTTCTTTTCATAGCCTTAATTTACGTCGCTTACGCGAATCTCCCTGAGAAATGTGACGTGAATCCGAGCATTTCTTCACGTGCTTCTTCTCTTTGCGTCGTCGGTCATTTTTCGTGCCACCTTCCATCACGAAGAGTACGTTGGAATTTTAACCCGCCGTGGTTGCTCAGTGGCTATGGTGTTGGGCTGCTGAGCACGAGGTCGCGGGATCGAATCCCGGCCACGGCGGCCGCATTTCGATGGGGGCGAAATGCGAAAACACCCGTGTGCTTAGATTTAGGTGCACGTTAAAGAACCCCAGGTGATCAAAATTTCCGGAGTCCTCCACCGCGGCGTGCCTCATAATCAGAAAGTGGTTTTGGCACGTAAAACCCCAAATATTAAAAAAAAAATTATTATTAATTACGTTGGATTTTCGCTCAATGGGGCATATACTGCTTTCGTGTTGGTAAGTCAATGATATTACGCATGGCCAGAAAACCTTGACCGCAATGACCCACCTCCATGTACGATTCGCTCCTCGTGAAGATTGCGAAAAGAAGTGCGGCTCTTACATGAGTATATAGTGACAGGCTTTAACTTATCTGGTTACTGCATTCCACTGGCCGCAAGATAATGAAGGTTGTCGCTCAGCGCAAGACACGCCTTTTTGTATCGGAAGTTGCTTGAATCTTATCGCTGGTTCTATCTCTTGTCTATGCTTTTGCCGCATCCTTTGTAACTGAACTGCAAGCGCGACGCGAACAACGTTGTACATTCTGGAAGGCGCGCGATCACCCGAAATCGTACACGCTCCTCAAATATTCGAAGAGTCAGGTTTTCCAGTTACGATGGTAAACGGCTGTGCTGACCTCTGTCATTGTGTCTTCAGTGTGACTCGCTTTCTGGGTATGGGTTCGTCCAATTAAGGGTTAGCTTCGTTAATGAAAGCGTTTGCTACTGTGTTCTTTGCTTGTCACAACAACGCGTTAATACGGTATATTAGACTATGCATAGGAGATAGCACGTTTCAGTCGTGCACGTGTTCTTCACACCACTGCTTTCGTAAACAGTCATGTGCTCAATGAAAAAAATAAGAGATGTATGGAGCGTGTGGTATAATAGTGATCCTCGTTTCACTTCAGCTTTTTCTTCCTATATCCCCCATAATTTCTAATATTAGTCTTTGCAGTAGCACACGAATGCCCTGGTGTTCGGAGGGACTACTACAGCAATCATGGCGGTGGGAAATACACGTAGAAAGCGACGCCATCTTTTTGGTAGAGAGACGCGGGAGCGGGGGCAAACTAAAACTGTTCGTTGTGACCATTTAGTTAAATCTTCATTTCTTCTTTCGGATTTCGCTCTATGCGAGCAGGCAGATACAGAAACGAGTAAGCAGAACAGCATGTGTAGTCTCGTTCTTTTAATAAATGTGACTGGTAACATTTGCAGAACAGGGTGCGTGTAAATTGGCAAGAATGTAAAAGGCTCTTCGTAATAATTTCCTAACATCCATAATAAAAGCAAAATGCTTTATATAGAGAGGCAGAAATTCATATCGTAAAACGATTTGTTTCTTCGTGTTTCTCAGCTCCTTTTGATAGTCTTGAAACTCGAAGATGCCTTCAGTACTATTTATCAACGCATAACTAACGTCATCCGTGTGCACTGCCGATGTTAGCAGCCTTTAAGGAAGCCGGGACGTCATTCCTGTCGCTTGTGAGTATGTTCGCCGCGCGCTCAATCTGTAGCTGTCTCCGCCCATTAGGGAGCTAGTAGGCTGAAGCAGAGGTACTTATAGACGGCCTATTCATCAGCATTGACCCCTACCACAAAAAGAGATGGCATGCAATGACTAAGTTCAGGACAGCGTCACCTTAATCGTGTTTGCATCGCTGTTTCCTTGTATGAACACTCCACCCAGTCTAGCAGAACTTCGTGGCCAAAGCTCAGCTGTAATAATTAGGGCTGTTGTTGATGCGACATTTTTCGAATGAAATTCTAAGCAGAGGTATCAATTTCTGTGACGATTTATTTAAACTTCATTGGGAATCTCACTGGAAATTGCATATGTGGTCAGTACAATGTAAGTTCTCTTTACGTTTCTCGAATTCGGCTAGTGTTTGGCCTTTGCACCTGAATTATTCTCAGTTATTATCACTATCGCCTCTCCTCGAAAGAGGTGGCACCTGCCCTTAACAGTCAACGTGTATGAAAGCATTCAAGGTTGTTTTTTTCTCGGATCACATATACGATAACGTAACCTGCGAAGCCACTGCTCTCCCGTCGAATTCTTGCGCACTGAATCGTAGCTTTTCTTAATTAAGTTTTCTACAGAGTTCATGAAGAGCACCTTGGCCGCGTATGAACTTTCTAATGACACTATATCGAAGTCTCTTGGTTGAAGGCCTTCTGCGATATCATTCCTTGATTTCATTCAATCTGTACTCGTTAATCTTTATCGAGGTAACTTGTAAAGCCTTTTTTAGCTGTGCGGAATTGTTCTTTTTCGTGCCATCATAGCGAGCCATCATAGCGAGCCATCATTGATGTGTCTGTTAAACATGGAAACAGCAATCTAAAGAACAAGATGTGCACACATGCGAGATGTAATTTTGATATTCTTGGTGCTTTTTAGCACAGAAAACCAAGAATGTCTGCTGTAGTTTAGGCTAGCAATGCTGCGCGCTGAGCGGTCTTTAAAAAATGCCCTAAAGGGGCTCCCCACCTTCTGCTTAACTGCTATAGGATCTGAGGGTCACGTGAAGGTGTACTGAGACAATTGAAGTCATCCGCACCGTTCAGGTGCACAAAAACCAGGTGGAAAATTGCCACAACGGAAGCGGCCAAAGCCCCTTGTTTGCTTGTTTTAAGTAGCAAGATTTCGACCAGATTTTCTATGGTGCAGGCTCCTTTCTGAAATGATTCTTAATGACAGCGGCAGTACGAGGTAAAATCCTTTCACTGCTTGTGTTCATCGGTGTGTAACTGCAGCCAGTGAAGCCGTAAGGAAGCGCTACAATGATAGACTTTTGCATTAGAATGTGTGAAATGTAGTCTCATGTACTGAAATAAAAAACTGCGCGCCATCATCAACATTGCATGGCACCAATCTTGTTAATAGTGAGGCCACTGTTGCTTTTTCTATAATTGCTTTCAAGCTACACCTAGTTACTTAACCCTTATAGTTAGCACCGAGAGGGAGCCTTTACAGGCGGGGGATATGTTACGGCGCAACCAAGAATGGCGCCAGTAAGAAGACGACGATTTGGCATATAGAGGTGGAATCTGTCTCGAAAGCCATCTTGTTTATGCATCGTTGTATCCCTTGTAAATATTGTAAATATATATTTATATGTCACTTCTACAACACGTCACAATATAATTTGTGTAAACCAGGCACCAGTGTCTGTCTCGTTTTTCTTTACCTACATGTTGATATACTGGGATTGTCATGTCTGATCTGCCCTGGGATCGTCCTTCCATTTGGGAAGCTGGCCTCCGATAGGGCTAGAATTGCTATAGGGATGTCTCGAAAGAAAACGCTAAGTTCGCACAGATGCTGCAAAATACCGGCTCAGTTCCATTGCATGATTAAGGGCACTTTTGAACGACGGAATGTAACAGGTGGATCAGAAATTGCCATTAGGCTACTAAGCTTGTGTAGAAGTAGAGCAGATAATTGCTGACTCAAGAGCCAGCACCACTTCCCATTTAACTCGCAGGCATCTACGCGACGTGTGTACGTAATGCCGTGAACAAAGCGCGTATCAAATGCTGGCAGTTTTCCAGCTGACTTGTTCCAAGTGGTACTTCACGTCGATTCACTATGGTCGCGTAGGTGCGGCTTTCGCACTCATTTGGAACAGGTTCTTCAGCGGCGTTTATCGTTTGCGTTGGCTCAGTAAGTTCTTCTGTCAGTGTGAGTCGCGGGAAATTAGATGCGTACTCTGTTTCCAAATCACTTGGTTGTGGCGACCTGGACGTCTTCTTCGTGTTCGATGGTGCACTAAAAAAAATCCCTAGGTGATTTTCTGTACTAAATCCATAGTAGTCATCGCTATCGAGTAATAAAGCAACGCTGGGTCGAATCATGGTTTAACTGTGCGCCCATGTGAACAAGTCTGAACATGCGCATGTGCATGGCTGCTGCATAGCAAGACCACGGGCATATCACACTAAAAGTTTCCAAGCAGTATCGCCTGGTTCAGCTTGTCTCGCTAATGAAGTAACTGGTTTCATGTAACTCGTTACAGAAAAAAAGTATTTGGATTACACTGCGTGTTACTGAGCATATTATGTATTGCATTAACTAAAGAACTACGCGAAAATGTAGTTAATCACATGTAACACTTAAAGGTAATTCGTTACGCAAAGTATTCCCACCACCAATGTCCTATTGTCGCTCTTGGTAGCATGTGAGAAAATCAATGAAAAAAGCACGTGCATCATCCGAGTCCAGTTTTTCGCGAATAAATATGTAAGTTAAATGTGAGGACAACAAAGCAGATGGTATATATAGAACTTGTGGGTTGTTTACTTCATCATCCTTCTTTCCTTTTTTCTTTTTGTTGGCGTTAGCTGTATTCACAAAATGAAGCTCTACGGTATCATCTAGATTATATCTGTGGCTGACAGTGATCGCTTCGAATTCCCATTTTCAATTCATTAAAAGCTTTGCAATTATATTTCTAAATATGTGTTTTTCTTAATGGAAGAGGTTTGAATGTTCTCTATTTGTAACGGCCTATGTTCAAGTCCCTTTGCCGCTGCAATTACAAAACTTGGTCAACGCCTAAAAAATTTAGGATCCGTGGAGAGGTTTTGAAATTGCTTATAAGCTGCCATTCAGAAGATATCCGCCATCGCTAACAGAGACTGAGCTGAAATTATATTACCTTCGGCGCCAAACAAATACGAGCACTGTCTGATGTACGATTTCCCTTGTTTTGTTTTTGGTTAATTCCATCGTCTCCTTTTTTTTATTGACTGAAAGCTGCGTTATGTAGTCCAATGTCTTGCACCTTTAGCTGACACATAATGTTTCGCTGAGTGCTGCCAACTTTCCTCTCTTTTTTCGTGCGCTCAATACAGCTCGCGAGAATCACGATTTCCCGCTCTTCCGCATGTGCGAGTTCTGTGAGCTTATTTGAATGACAATTATCTGCACCCCATCACGATGTGAATCAGCCATCACCTCCTCGATGCTCGTGCTTCAGCACAGGGAAAGAAGGCATAAAAGAATGGCAGGTAATTTTGGACCGACGGCACATGTCGATCAGTGCAGCCTTTATCAAAGGCGTCCTCCGCAAATACGGACCCTTACCAGGAAAGCTACGACGAAGAACTAGCACGCTTACGCCGCACTGGAAGAATGAAGGCTGCTCTTTGCGTGATAGGCCTACTTGCAGCAGTTCACCTACCTGGGCTGGCACTAAGTAAGTGAGAGCAATGAATTTCCACCTTATCTTAGCGTACTATACGTCATTCGGGCAGAAGCTCGTCGTAATTCGACAGTTCATGTGCCATAAAAAGGAACAAATATAATAATCAAATTGCAGAAACAAAGCTTTGGGAAAGCTATACGTTTATTCGGCTGTAAGCTGGCGCAATACACAGAACACGTACTTTCGTACCGTGTTTAGAAAAAGTTTATTTCAGCAAGAGAGGATACGAACACTGAATCACAAAAACGTCACAATTCCACCAGGACGATAACATCTTGTTACGATGGCGTGCGTTTTTTTAAAGAATGATTGATGAAAAAGGGCTGCGCCTACACCGAGTCGCTGAAAAGACAAGCGCACTTCGTTCTCCTCTTCCTCTGTTCTTCCTGTAGCTTTGGCATAACAATCCTCCCTTCACAGACGAATCCCTCTGGGTGAGTAACTGTTACGTCCACTCGGTGTCACGGGGATGACAGCTTTTCAGACGAGCGACGTGAACAAGCTGCGTCTTCTTAGACCGGTAGCCATTAGAAACGAGACGAGCAATCGAATAGGTAACATCACTTAGGCGACTGGTGATCACGAAAGGCCCGCTGTAACGAGCGAGAAACTTCTTGCACTGGCCGCCCTTGCGAAGTCGTGTCCAAATCCATACTATGTCCCCTTTGTCCTGCGCCACATTCTTATGGCGTGAATCGTAGCTGATCTTGGAGTGGTCCTGGGATGCCAACGTGCGGAGCTGAGCTATGCGGAGTGCTTCCTCAGCGCGGTAGAGAGTCTGGGCAATAGAAAAGTCTGCATGAGGAGTAAAAGGTAAAATAGTGTCAAGGATGCTGCAGCGTGGTCTAACATAAAGAAGATAGAGAAGACTATAGCCAGTATTTTCATGCTAATGCAGTGCTGTAGGCGTATGTGATAAAAGGCAAGATATCATCCCAATTGTTGTACCTGGGATCGACATACATCGAAAGCATGTTGGTCAAAGTTCTGTTAGTGCGTTCGACAAAACCATTTGTCTGCGGGTGATACAGGGTCACGTGGCGAAACTGGCAAGCACAGTGCCGCAACAGCTCTTCGACTACGTCGGCCACGAACTGGCGACCACGATCGCTCACAATAACACAAGGGGGTCCATGACGTAGTATAACGGAGGACTGGAGGCAGCTCGAACCATCAAGAGCCGTGGCCGTTGGCGTCGCTGTGGTTTCAGCATAACGGGTCAGATTGTTGACGCCAACTATAATTCAACGGATGTCGTTTGTTGAGCGCGGGAATGGGCCAAGAAAGTCCGCTCCAACCATTTCAAAACGAGATGATGGTGGCACCGCAGGGTGAAGAAGTCCGACCGGAGCAGTATTACGGCACTTGAATTGGTAACACGTGTTACAACTGGCCACATACTTCTCTATATCCCGTCGCATACTAGTCCAGTAGAGTCTGCCCTGAATGTGGTGTTATGTTCTGGTGAAACCTAGGTGCCCACCCGTCGAGTCGCCGGGCATAGCACGGAGCACGTGGGTTCTCAAATTCTTAGGTGCCACTAAAAGAAGGCGGGCGCCATCAGCCGTAATATTCTTCTTGTAGAGCAGGCCATCATGGATGGCAAAGTCAGTTTTACCTGTTACCCGCCGTGGTTGCTTAGTGGCTATGGTGTTGGGCTGCTGAGCACGAGGTCGCGGGATCGAATCCCGGCCACGGCGGCCGCATTTCGATGGGGGCGAAATGCGAAAACACCCGTGTGCTTAGATTTAGGTGCACGTTAAAGAACCCCAGGTGGTCAAAAATTTCCGGAGTCCTCCACTACGGCGTGCCTCATAATCAGAAAGTGGTTTTGGCACGTAAAACCCCAAATATTATTATTATTATTTTACCTGTTGTTGGAGGATCTGAGTTGAAGAGGGCATCCAGGCTGTGGTCGTCACGCTGCAATTCCCGGAAGCGTGTTTCTATTTACGCCCAAGCCCAGCGCTCGATCGCTGCGCCGCCATGCGCCGCCCGCACGTACTACATCTCTAGGTACTTTTTCGCCGAAGCGCCATGGTACGCGCCCTAGATGTATTGGGTTTTGCGTCCCTGGCTGTGCCAGGGCGCGCAGTGTGTTCGGGCCAGCCCGCATTCGCAGAGTTTAGGCGGCGTAGGTAAATTTTAATTCTCAATGCTTAAGCAATTGTATGCTTCGCCAAAGAGAAAACCGTCCCTTCGTCCGTCCCGTAATAAGACGACCGCTTTCGATATAGCGCCCGCAGTAGCGAACGAATTTGCCTTTGCGCTGCCTGCCGCTTCAACGGAAATCAAGCGGCGAAAACACAGGGCTGGCGTTGCTCTCAGTTAACGCCTCATTCTGCAACTTTCGCAGATCGCTTTGAAGTTAAGCGGACCCGCGTCTCTTCAAGACTATGTAAGCGGCAAGAACACAGCGCGCGAAGCTATGAGCTGTTAGCACTGTTTTGTGGGTATCGCAGATCGCTTTCAAGCTGCTTCCCACGCGGCATTGACATAAGCCGCCGCCTGAGTACGTTCATGGCTCAATAATAAAGAATTTTAGGGCGTCCAGTATTCCGTCAAGCGCGGGTGGTTTGCCAGGTGAACGGGGGCGTAAACGTCAGCAGGTCAGATTGCTGGCGCCAGCTGTTGGCGCAAAGCTCAACCACACAAACACGGAGCCAATTGCTATATTCTGCTTATCTGCTGGTGTATCTGCTGCACAGCAGCGTAATCGTGTGGACAATTATGCCACTGCCAAAAATTTGCACCGGCACCGAAGCAGAATATAGTAGCTTACTGCAATTTTAGCTCTGTGTTTGTCTGGTTGAGCTCTACGTCACCAAGGCGGCTGCATCGCGCCGGCCGCTCACGTTGCTCCCGCCCATCCGGCAATCCGCTCAAACCACCCTGGTGTCACCAATCCAATGGTGTCACGCGGATGAATAATCCGCTGAAGAGCGATAACGGCTTATAAAATGATCGGAACGGTCATCAGCGCACCTCGGGCCTCCACCTGCAGTACTTTAATTGCTTGCGTCATCAATGCTCCTTGCGCCGCCGTCGGCACCACTTCGTGTCGCCACTGAGCTGTCGTTCGTAATGGCCTAATCAAGTTACATAACATTGGTAATGACACCGGGCTGCGCGGAGGTGAGCTAGTGGCACAATGCTTACGCATAGTCTAACTCCCAGAGGAGTTTCTGCGACATTTTTTTTTGTTGTTGTTCCTGGTCGTTTAATATGCGTCGTGTATGGCGCCAGCGCACTGCTATTGTTTCTGCTGGAAGAGAGATAGTGATGTCAATAAGGAAGCTTGAGCGCAGCGATGATGTGACTCGTGGTGCGAGAAACCCTCCATGCCCCACGATTATGCCAGCTTTTGTAGATCGAAGCGCCTCGCACACCACAATTAACTTCTTATCACATCCCTTTATCCCCTTATCCAAACTAAAAAATTTCGTCCAGTGTTGCGTCAGCGTCCGCACGCAACTCTTATTTCGAAGCAGCCTATAGGCGGCTTGTTTTGACACACCTATTTTCTCTTAGCGACAGCTGGGTGAGCAGATTGTGCGCCCAGGCACAACATCTCCCTAGGCCCACCAAGTACCTACAAGGATCTAGGGCGCTCGCCGTGAAGCTTTGGGGAAGAAGTACCTAGAAACGTGGTACACGCGAGCAGCGCATGGCGGCGCAGCGATCGAGCGCTGAGCTTGGGCGTAAATAGAAACACGCTTCCCGGAAAGTGGCCAGGTCGGGAAAAAATGCCGTCGATGGCGACCAAATACTCATCGAAATTGTCGGCACCACAACCACTTGTTGGTAGAGGGAGCCTCTAAACACCGTCAGCGTCCGCATGATGTCGGCATCTCTTGTAACGGACTGCAATATCAAATTCCTGCAAACGTGGCGCCCATCGAGCAAGGCGGCCAGACGGGTCGCGGAGACCAACCAACCAACATAGTGAATGGTAATTAGTAAAGATCGTGATTCGGCGCCCGCAGAGATATGCGCAGAACTTCTGGACTGCGAAGACGACAGCGAGACACTCTTCCTCAGTCATCATCATCATCATCATCATCAGCCTGGTTACGCCCACTGCAGGGCAAAGGCCTCTCCCATACTTCTCCAACAACCCCGGTCATGTACTAATTGTGGCCATGCCGTCCCTGCAAACTTCTTAATCTCATCCGCCCACCTAACTTTCTGCCGCCCCCTGCTACGCTTCCCTTCCCTTGGGATCCAGTCCGTAACCCTTAATGACCATCGGTTATCTTCCCTCCTCATTACATGTCCTGCCCATGCCCATTTCTTTTTCTTGATTTCAACTAAGATGTCATTAACTCGCGTTTGTTCCCTCACCCAATCAGCTCTTTTCTTATCCCTTAACGTTACACCTATCATTCTTCTTTCCATAGCTCGTTGTGTCGTCCTCAATTTGAGCAGAACCCTTTTCGTAAGCCTCCATGTTTCTGCCCCGTAGGTGAGTACTGGTAAGACACAGCTATTATATACTTTTCTCTTGAGGGATAACGGCATCCTGCTGTTCATGATTTGGGAATGCCTGCCGAACGCACTCCAGCCCCTTCTTATTCTTCTGATTATTTCCGTCTCATTGTCCGGATCCGCCGTCACTACCTGCCTTAAGTAGATGTATTCCCTTACGACTTCCAGTGCCTCGCTGCCTATTGTAAATTGCTGTGCTCTCCTCTTCCTCAGTGACGGTGTAATTTTGTTCGGCCTTTCTCAACGAACCGCTTGCATAGGCAATGGCATGTTTGGCGTCACCAAAGCGCTGGACGAGGATGGCGCCGAGGCCGATTCCACTCGCGTCAGTGTGCAATTCTGTTGTGGCAGAGGGGTCAAAACGCGAAGTATGGGTCCGGAAGATAGCAGGAACTTCAGTTGAAACGCGGAATTGCAATCTGCTGCCCAGGTGAAATGGTTACGCAGCAATGAAATGAGAGGGTAGGCAGTGTCGGCAAAGTTGGGAACAAAACGTCGGAAGTACGAGTAAAGATCCAGGAAGCTCCTCAGCTCGCGTTGTGACTGTGGTTCTTTATAGCCGCTAACTGCAGCAACCTACTGTGGATCTAGTCGCATCCCCTGCTTGTCCACTAGATGGCCAAGCACTAGCACCTCTCGTTGGCCAAAGTGACATTTCTTGGAGTTGAGGGTAAGGGCAGTTTCTGGAAGGCGCGTCTGAACAACGTCCAGTCGATGGTTGTGTTCTGCAAAAGTGCGGCCAAAAATGATGACGTCGTTTAGATAACACAAACAAACCTCCCATTTCAAGGCGTGCAGTACCTTGTCCATAAACATTTCAAATGTTGCAGGCGCGTTGCATAAACCAAACTGCATGGCGTCCAATTCAAGAAAGCCGTCTGGGGTCACAAAAGGGGTTTTCTCTTTGTCAGCTGAATGCATAGGTATTTGCTAGTAGCCCGATCGGGGGTCTAGAGATGAAATGTAGGATACAGAATGAAGCCAGTCGATAACGTCATCGATCTGGGGAAGGGGATACCCATCCTTTTTCGTCACAGAATTGAAGCGCCGGTAGTCGACACAAAACCTCCAGTACCCATCTTTCTTTTTCACGAGGATGACCGGCGTAGCCGAAAGGCTAGAGGAATCGTGGATAATGCTCTTGGTTAGCATGTAGACGACCTGTTGAGCGATGATCTTGCGCTCTGACGCCGACACGCGGTAAGGCTTCTGCCTGATGGGATGGCCAGACCCTGTGCCAATCCAGTGGCTAGCCCGTATAGTTGGAACGCGAACTTTGTTAGCGTGCTGAGCGAAATCAAGTAATGAGGCATGCTCGCTAAGGACGCGGACCAGCGCTTGACGCTTCTTTGAAGACAGTAACTTGCTAGTCATTTTTAAAAAATGCGATGAGTCTTCAGGGACACCGTGGTCAGCCCCGTGCTCTCGGGATTCGTGTGACCTGTCATCAGTTAAAGCGCCCATGCTGAGACTGGTATCCACTTCAAAAGAGGCAAATCGCATACCGCTAGGTAGCACAACAGACTGGGAGGCTAAATTTGACACCCACAGTGTAGTTCTTCTGCAGGCCACAGAGAGGACTCATCGAGGTACGAGCACATATTTCTCACAACCATCGAAGGCACGAGCTCAACAATTGCTCAGATGTATCGGTGTCTTTGATAAGGGACGTGCCGGTAAGACAGCATCTTCAATGACGGCGAGTGCGCCTGAATAGGTAGCAGGTTGGTCGGCAAGAGGAGACAGGAAAAGCTCGATAGTACCGCAGTCAATAGTGGCACCGCACTGTTGTAGGAAATCGAGGCCAAAATTACGTTGTGAGTGGATTCAGCAAGTACTGGAAATTCGGCTTGATACATGTTATCGCAGAAATAAATGTTCGCGGTGCACACTCCAATAGATCGGAGCCACTCTCCACTCACAGCACGAAATTCATTAGCGTTATCCCAGCGAAAAATAACTTTACGGCCTAGTCGGGTTTTGAAATCCAGGCTGATAACGGAGACACTCGCTGCTGTGCTCACTAAGGCCGACATGACAACATGGTCCACTAAAACACGAATCTTTTTATGACAAATGGTGACTGGCGAAGGCATAGGGGCCTGTAGTTGATGGTGACCCTCACCTACACTGGTCACGCCGCCTAGTTTCCCCGCGGCGGTGATGTGAGACGTTGTCGTAGAGATGGAGACCTGCGCTGGCGTGAAGGCAGTAGCGTCAAGCTCAGCACAGAAGCTGGTGAGTCGCTACGGTAATTCGCCTTGTGGTTTGTCCTGCTATCGTAGTCAGAAGGCCAGTGTGTCCCGTCGCCGTGCCGATTGCTACGCCAATAAAAAGTGCGCGGTCGCTCATGGGACGGTAGTGACGTGCGACGGCGATGAGGACTAAATCTGGCGACATAACCGCGATTACCACATTGGAAGCAAATTGGGCGCTCATGGAACGCACTGGAATTGCCAGTAGCAGGATAACTGGCACGGCCGTCCCACTCTTGAGAAATCGCAAATGGTCTGGGTGAGTAACCGTCTTGGAACTGATAACTTGGATGTGCGTTCACAGTATGGACTCTACAGCATGGTTTGGCGGAGGCGGCTTTGATGGACGTCTCAAGGAAGTCGCAGTGAGAAAAGGGCTCTCGAGCCCGAGGAGTCGAGAAGGAAGCCGCCTCACGTCGGTCAAGTTCTTCGTCCACTACTTGCCGAATAACCGACGCAATGTCGGATGGAGCTGGCACCACGTAAACACTGGCGAAGTTAGTTACGTTGGTCAGGCGACCGACCTTCGGTGTGATACACCGAGCTTTCATGGCTTCAAATGTACGGCAGTGCCGAATGACGTCACTTACAGTGTCCAGACTGTATTTTCCGATGAGGAACTGGTACACTTCCTCGGCGATCCCTTTTAAAAGATGACCAACTTTGTCCTCTTCTGTCATCTCAGGGTCCAGGGCCTTGAACAAGTTCAAAACTTTATCGATGTACGTCGTCCAGGTTTGGCCGGGAACTTGGGATCGCTGCATTGGGGTTTGCTCTGCACGCTTCTTTTTTAGCTTCGGGATCTCTGAAACACTTCCTGATTTCGTCTACGACCGTTTTTCACGTAGTCATGCTTTCGTGGTTTTCAAGCCACACAGACGCGGTTCCCTTGAGGAAGAAGGCAACGTTGCTAAGCTGGGCGGTGGCATTCAAGCCATTGAACCAACTTGCGCGTTCGTGAAAGCTGGGCCATCTGCCCACGTCTTCCCCGGTTTTTCCTGCAAAGGTTCCTGGTTCGAGGTAGGTCTCTCATGGGTAGCTGGAAGAAGGTGGCCGTCGGAAGCCATCTGTGGTGCAGACCGGCAATTCGGTGACATCGGCTAAGCGCTACGGATTGTGCTTCTGCGCGTGGTACGTCATTGTTCTTCGTGGGCGCCGTTGTTTTACCCCGCATCGTCCACCAAAACTGTTACGATGGGGTGCGTTTATTTAAAGATGAATTGGTGAAAAGGGGCCACGCCGACACTGAGCCGCTGCAAGGACAAGCACACTTCGTTTTTCTCTTCCTCCGTTCTTCCTGTAGCTTTAGCGTAACAATATATAAAGTACGGAGCATTGCAAGCACGGCACGTTTTCAAAGCAGTGTACGAGTCCTCCGCCACTAACATATAACCACCTAGACCCACGTAAACGCAGTTACACATAAACTAAGTATCACACATTTAAAATGATGTTCACTTTATACAGTGTACACAATGGTTATGTACAATGATGATGCGACAGAGGCACTTTACATGGTTTTTTAGTGCTGCTGTGAGATGTCTATATACAAAATGATCATGTGTACGAGAGCGCCGCAAACTGATAAAACATGGGCACCTACACTCTATGCTCATTCTATTCATACTGCTGGTGGCCTGGCTACACGAACCAGACTGGTCGAAAATTAGGCCATACGCCTCCATCAGCCACCGACAGGAAATGGCGTGACCACTTTCGAAGCAACTCTTCTTCCCTAAGGAAGACGACTCCTCTGACAGAAACGACAGTTGCTCAGAGTAGAGCCTCTGCAGAAGTGGAAACACAGCGCGGTCTCGCACCGGTTACACCATAGACAAAATTGCCCCGCAGCAATTAAAGTCGCGCGATGCGGCCACGTGAGCAGCGACCAGATGTAATTCAGAGGCTAACTCCAAGGCCAAGAAAACCAGCATGCACTGCTTTCCAAAATACCGTGGCAACAACGCATTGCAGCAGCACATGATTATTGGATTCTTGAAGGGGGCAATTGGGACACAGCGAAGATGGGACTATGTCGTATGACTCTAGCCTGTCACACATTGGGAGCACTTGCCACCCTAGACCCCACATTAAGTCGCGTAGGTGGTCAAGCAGAAATAATGCCGTTATGGGCCCCACGACGCATGATTATAACGTACGCGGTGCGCTGGGGAAACTAGAAGAAGCCGTAATGCTGATATTGTATCTACAGCATGGTTTTCGAGAACGTCTACATTAGGATATACCTGTTGTGTGTGGCGATAAAATGTCCCGGCCGTAGAGTAAAATTCAGGTGCGTTAATCAATTTTGGACCGCGGTTAAATGTACGCCCTGTAACATGTTGCGAATTTTTATGCCAATGAAATAGCAGGCGAGTTCACGCGCAGGACTCTGATCACGCTGTAACAGGCGGAGCAGAAATCGTAGAGCAAGCAGCCGGCAGCGGACAGGCACGGATGGGAACGCGAACCCACCGCGATGACATGGTTGCCCAAGCGCTGCGCGACAGACCAGTTCTGTACTTTCCGACTAGAACAAGCAACCAAGAAGGGACTACAAGGACCTAGTGCCCCGTTACTGTGGTATTAAACGTGACAAACGTACCCCGCTTGGCCTCAAAATAGTGACTGTGCTAAGTACCTTCTTTCTCATAGTGGTAAATCATACCCTTCAAGATCCTGAATATCTCGTCTTATATCTTCGAGAAGTCAGAACCACATAGAGTCTGCTATGTCATCATAGGTGCAATCAAGGCCTACAATATGAAGAGAATCACTCTATTGAAGACGGAAAAGGGGACTTAGGCGTGTCTGTGGTGAACCAATGAATAAATAACGACATATTGAAAAAAGTTGTGCAGCACTTGAAATATTCCATACTTAGTGAAAATTCGAAGGCTACGGAATAAACTATTTTCATTCTTGAGATACAATGTGATGTCATTGGCAAAGGCTGTGACCTTCACAACAACACCTATCAGGCAGTGGGAGACCGCACACGTAAGCGTCTCTCAGTACTGAGCGCAGAAATTTCTCAAGGCTGAGCTGCTGGGTATACAGGGCACCCTTAACGAACACCATGAGTAACGGAAAATGATGCCTTTACACGATCCTCAAGAAAGAATGTACTTCATATATTTGAATATGCATTCCTGATAAGTTCAACAAAATTTGACGAAAAGCCGTACGAGGTCAGTACATTAAATATTGGAATGCATCATGTAACCGCGCAAACAACAAAGGACAAAGAAGGGAACACACAGGACAGGCGCGGAAGTGTGTTTCCTTCTTTGTCCTTTGTTGTTTGCGCGGTTACATGATGCATTCCAGTATCGACCACCAACTAGCCCGCCTATCCCTGTTAAACATTAAATATGTAGCTATGTTGAAAGTGACTGAATGCCTTTTCTTGATCTTGTGAAACGAACAGACCAAGTTCTGACCTGGTTAGTGCGTATGTCAGTATGTCATGCGTAACGAACGATAGACTATGCATCTCTCTGCCAGGGACGGAGCATGCCTGATGGTGTCCTATCAAGGAAAGCATCAGGCTTCCCAAGCGTCGAGTGACAACAGTTGTGAAGGTTTTTTAGTCAACATTGAGAAGCTGGATTGGCCTCCATTCCTCTGGACGAAGTGATGATGAGTCGTGCTTATATGTCAGCACAGTGCGACCGTTGCGAAAACTAGACGGAAATGCAAAGTTCTCAAAGCAGCGGCTGATAACAGACACGAAAGTGGCACCAATATCTTTCCAGAATGTTCGATAAAACTCGACGGGTAATGCGTCCGGCCCTGGAATCTAGTCACGCTTCATGGAAGATAATGCTCCCTTCACCTCGTCAGCTGACGCACGTGTGCAAAGACGTTCAGCGATGTCAGGTGGGACCTTAGGCTGCCCACTAAGCATTTCTACGTTACCATGATCCATTCGCACAGTCGTACGCGCCATGTTTTCAAAATATATTACAAGGACCGGCTAATCAGGCGGGGGAGGCGACATAACAGGAAGTGCTCTTGGGGCCGCAGAACCAAATCCACCCAGTTCTTTAAAAGGAGAGTTTCTTACGAAGCGCAGAATTTCCGGGTGGGCACACGGATTACGTCTGCATCGCCAAGCAGCAGCTCACAAAGACAACGCTGTGATGAGGCGTTGGAAACGACTCCGTAGCACACGCTGCAATGACTACATCAGCGAAGTCAGTTGATTGAACCGAAGGCCAATACGGAGCTTTCTGGCAATATCCTCTAGTTCTCAGATAAGTCGTCTGAGTGCGCGTCCTTCAACTGAACAATACAGACGTCACACTGTGTCCGATATAGAAAGAGAGGCGCGCAAGACTCTCGACAAGCAAGAGCGCAAACGCGCGTCACACAGAACGCGGATGTCGAGGCGCCAAGGTTTTACTGGTGAGAAAGCAGCGAAGCAAACTTCAAGCATATATCATCCGTGATCGCAAATATAAGCAGGAGATGAAGGGAAAGTTATCACATCAGATCGGGAGACATACTGAGCTAAATTGCTTGGCATATAGGCACGGTCTAATTTGCTTGACGACGCGGCGCACCACCGCGTCCAGACAAATGAACCATGAAAAAGTCGATATGAAATCAGCAACGAAAAGTACTGGATGAGGCAACGCAACTTCTTTGCGTTCCGATCAGGGTGATCCCAGCCCGGGCTTTGCACACCTGCTCGCGCGTCTAAAAGGGAATTAAAATCCCCAACAAGCACTACGTGACGACCGTCAAGGAAATACACATCCAGGTAACTAAAAATGTCGTTGGACTTAGTGCCTACGCGGGTACATATATAGACAAAATACGTAACCAAAATGAAGATAGTACGCAATCAAATGCCAATATCCGCCCTGTCCCATCATAAAAAAACATGATGATCTCGCAATAAAGCACTATTGGAAATAATAATACCCACTGTGTTAGAATGTTATATCGCTCAAGAGAAAAAAGCAATCTAGGTTGAAAGTGCGTTTGAAAGCTAGAACATGCCAAATAATGAAAAAATTTCTTTCTTGCAAACACAGAATGTCACAATTTCTTTGCGCGGGCGACGTTGATAACTTCAGCTTGTTTCTAGAACTACGGAAACCGTCTGCGTTTACTGAAATTATATTCAGGGTGCCAGTCATATTCATTAAACGTGTCACCGAGCTGACCTAGTAGAGTTCAATTCGGCGCCTCGAGGAACAAGTCAAAGGGACATGCGGTAAACACGTCACTACTTCGATGCTCTCCAAGAAGGCCGAGGTTCCTTTGGCCACTGTAACTCGGCGCGGCGATCCGGGGCGCTCTCCGAGCCAGAGGATGACGCGTGGGCACGCTTTACGTCTCGTGCGACCGTCATTTCTACGCCGAGTTCATCCAGGTTTGCCGAGGGTCCAACGCAACTATTCCTGGCATAGCCGAGCTAAGCCACTGCCAATTTCGGCCCTGTTCGACCTGTCGGAAGGCAAGGAAAATGCAGTATGCTATAATGTCTCACGCATTATGGTACCACCTTTCCGACACATGCAGTTACAAAAGCACGGCCACAGCAGCCACATAGGCCGCATCAGATAGCCTTGACTGAGTGATTTATTTATTGATATTAGAAATGTTAACAACATTCATCGCAGGCTTTACCAGAACACATTATTTCTAAATCACTACAAAAAAAACGCACAGCGAGCACTCATGCAGCGCCACAGAGGAGTCCTTTAGCTGAGGTCCCACAAAGGTGTAATTAAACGTTCTCTAGCAAGGAGCTCGCATGGAAGTTGTGTAACTTTCCAGGATTCATTTGCTGGCGTTATAAAAGGACGCCAGTCCGAAGAGCACAACGACCCTTTAGGATGTTGAGAAAAGCTATGCAGTGAATGGAGTTTAGTCCAGTAATATTCAGACGTCGTGTGACTTACCTGAAATTGAACCTGCAACGTGGCGTCGCTGTCGTATTGTAGGTGCGCATATGTGCAGTGAGCGCGCTGCACTAGCTCCGCACCACGGAAGACGATATTGGAGAGCACCGGTAGATTAAATGGCATGCTTGACCTACCACTATACACGCTTCCCTCCCTCCAAAAGCGCCGCCATGGCTTTCGCGCTGAGCACGAAAAACTAGTCGCCAACAGAACTTTTCATGCATGCCATAACAGTGGTCACTAGCATTATTGATCCACAAAAACGTGTCTTGCTTACTTCGGGTAAAGAACTTCTGCGAGATCTCTGCGATGCTATGTGCCTTGCAATATTTTGTAGCGTAGGGGTTCAGCAGCCAGAACTGTAAGGGGTTGCTGCTTCGCATAGTTGATCGAACAAAGCCGTACTGCCTTCTAATGCCACGTTTATCGTCCGCTGCGAGCAAAATGGTACCTGACCCATAGAAGTCTACAGGTCTGCTTAGGAATACAGTATGTGTGCCTTCCCGTAGAAACCGCACATTCCAAGATATGATGCCATATCGAACATTTAGGCAAGTCACCGTAAGCCGTTATGAATTACTTCTTACTCAGGCGCCACTGATCCAATGAGCAATTTTCCCTTGTACACTGTAAGGCCTGAAACGCTTTGAACGACTTAAGACTACTCAGTGTGTCTCCACCACACCTAGCTTCTCTGCCATTCCACAATTGGCTTATGCGAAAGCGTCAAATGGCCCATTCAGCGAAAAAAGCAGGCGTCTGTTGTCCGTAGCAGCGAAACGGCACTTCAGTTCCCGTTGGCTGAGACGCTACGTCACGAGCGCGCCTTGAAGGAGTAGAGCGGGCGAATGGGAACAGCTACCGTCCCACCAGGCGTTGCGTGAGAGGAGGGGCCATCATCGCGACGTCATCTCACCGTCATCGCACTCTCGGAAGACGGCACGCGGTCGTGTCTCTCTCTCTCTCTCTCTCTCTCTCTCTCTCTCTCTCTCTCTCACCCCCACTGGGCTTAGCTCCGGCGTGCGCTTGCCGGCCTTGGTGGCCGCTGATGCTTCCTCGGTCTCTCGTCGCGCAGGACATCGATGGCATGCGGCGTTGGCACCGCAGGCTGCTGCTGCTTGTGGCTTGGGGAGGACATATCGTTATGGTACATTACTCGTCAAGCGAAAATCCAAGAGCGACGTTCCATTTTACATTAATGCTTTCGAATTCACAAATATAAGCGCTTAGGTGTTTTTGCGTTTTGTAACACCACGTACCATGTGACCATGTGTTCCGCCTTGTAAAATACTGCATAAGACAGGGTAGAATGAGAAATAAAGGTGTACTCTGATATTTAGTTTTTATTGAAATTCATAAAACTATTGCGGCAGAATCTATCTAATGATGAATGTTGACGGTAAATAGATTGGCATTATTTCTCACGACGGGTTTTTAATTAGTGCTTATAGGTTTTAGATTCTTGCATGGTTCAATTACCGAGACTGACACAGGTTTGTATAATACATTTAATTGCTGAATGTTCATTTATTTATGGGGTATAGTTGCTCTATACAGACATCTTTAAATAAATAATGCATATGTGAAAATCTACTGACAATGATGCTCTACAAATTTTTACAGTTTAAGACGAAATGTCCATATGTTCGGAGGCGCTAGTAGACAGCCGTGTATCGTCTTATTTGACGCTGATGGCGACGGGCAGAGGGCGATGGATAGAAAAGTAGAATGCGTACGAGTGAGGTGAAGGCATTTGATTCCGCGCACAAAGATGTGATCGAGCACAGCGCCGGTGCTCGCCATGGTGCCATATCGAGGGAGGTCATTTTGTGAACGATGTAGTGGTCGGTGGAGCCTGCCACGGGGTGTAACTTGAGGTCTACGCTGACATTAGTAAGATAAAAGCCGTAAACAGTAGTAGCCCATGATAACGCCACGTACACGAGCCTCAAGGGAGATTTGCGGTCGTAGTCATGCACGACCTAATTATACGTGGTTCTCTGGGACTAGTGAATCGTGATTCTGTTAGCGTGCACAAGAGGAAACAGCGTGTTCTGAAAGGAGACGTTTTGTTTCGCAACTACCGCCATATTATTGGTGCACTGTTCGCTCAGCACCCAGTCCATGTGGTCGGGAGGATTGTTCTGGCCAACATGCTGTACCTTGGCCCACGCGACGAATCCGACGGCCAGCGATCGGAACTGTAGCGAGAGTTACGCGGTACAGTCGTTAGAGAATTATAGCTCTGCGGGCCAGCGGGCCTGAGTAGACGCCACTGCGCAAGCTGTACCGCGCATGCGCACGGTCGTTTACACAGGTCCGCTGGGCCCGCTGGCTCGCTGAGCTATATTACTGTTACGCTCGACGTACTTAAGCGTGCCCATGCTGCCGTTGACAAAGCCGTCGTTGACATCAATGTTTACCGTTATCATGTAAGGTTTTCGCAGGCATAGTCACAGCTCTACCCTCCATGCCACTAGTCTTCCAAGTCACCATCTTCGCATGAACGACCTCCGGATTCTTGCTTCCGACATCGTCAGCCGGCCTGTAGACAACGTCGTCCAAGTCTCCCAGACACCAGCCGTTGTACCGGTCGACGTCGTAGTTGATGTAACACAACCTCATTTGCTTTAGGAAGCATTTTTGCATGGCCTGTTCGGGGATGATAAGGCGGCATTCGTTCATGCGGGCCTCGTCGTCCATCATCTCGGGGCCATTTGGCAGTTGGGTTAGAAATATTCATATCACGACGGCCTGCTGGTTCACGACGGTCGCGAGATATTGGTACTGCAGGCTCTTCTGAAGGTTGTTGCTGATCAATTGGCATATTTAGCGGGCGCTCTGAAGAATAATGTCCCTGGCCAGGATGGGCGGTAGCTGGTGCAGGTTTCCGCACAGATAAACGTCGATTTTTCCGAAGGGCTCGTCGAGCTGTTGCGGAATTTGACAGAGCTGGTTGTCCATCTTCACCATCAACTCCGAAGTCATCATTCTGATTTCGTCGGCAAAGACGGACTTGACGAATTCAAAGGCACCGCGATACGTGTTCAGATCACTGTAGCCCGTAAGCCCGTGTCATCCTTGTTGATCGATATCTTTAACTCCGAGGGCACTGTGGTGCCTGCGGATGGAGTCATCTTCTTCGCCCATCAAGTTCCCGCATTTTAACGCACCATCTGTTCTAGAGCACTATGTCCAGAGATATTCTGAAATTTATTCATTGTCACTTGGAATATTCCGCAAATTTCTTGGCCAATCCCCTATTTTTAGTAGGAGCCACATACTCGACAGGAAACAAGAGCAGCCACTTGCCGCAATGAGCAATGGTACCACGGTTGGTTTTGAACCCTGTTCCCTCCGCACTAACCAATTGGCACACATCCAGTGCTCCACGTCAGCGTCAAAGTGTTTCGCCGGGCAGCGGAACCTACGCAGTCCCGCGTCTACAGTGACCCATGTCGGCGTCAAAGCGGGCTGTTAACTCACCGGCAATCAGTTCGAATGTCATTTTCTCCAGCTTTCTTTGACCAATAACAGCAGTTTTTCAACCAAGCAATATGAACGAGTAGCGACATATTTCGCTAAGACATCAAAACACTAAAATTTTCGAGCGCAGCAAGCTAAACACAAAACAAAAAAAATTTACTCGCTGTTCCGGCCCTGCGAAAGTGGATGTTCATGGAAGCTTTTGCAATCTACCGCTACAACTCCTGAGGAACGTATGCAATGCTTTGCTTTGTTCTCCCATAAGGCAAAAGCTACGAGCACTCATCAATGTGAAGCCAACAGTGCATACATTCATTGAATGTTGTTCGCTTCACTTTGCTGAAGGCTTCCAGCCTCTGCCTTACGGGAACATGAACCATTGCATTGTTCGCTTGCTGAGGGGGGTATGAGCCGTTGCTGACTGAGATATGAACTACTGCACTTTTCATTGCTTACGGGGGCATCAGCCATTACTGATGATCATAGATGCTTCTTTTGAGCTTGTTCTTTAGTGAA
This sequence comes from Dermacentor variabilis, assembly GCF_050947875.1. Lineage (NCBI taxonomy): Eukaryota > Metazoa > Arthropoda > Arachnida > Ixodida > Ixodidae > Dermacentor > Dermacentor variabilis. Next base: position 72,191,651 of record NC_134573.1, on the reverse strand, counting down.
ACATGCGCTGTTCTGTACGTTGTATGCGTGATTCCAATGAATGTATGCACTGTTCACTTTATTTTAATGAGTGCCTGTAACCTCTGCACTACGAAAGGGGTGAACCATCGCATTTCTTCTTGCATAGGGGGGTATGAGCCTTTTCTTATTTTGAGAATTTTCGTTCGCGAAATGGCTCGAAAAATGCCAACCACCGAGAGGCTAACACCTTCGCTATAATATAACGCGCTTTGCCCCGCGACTCATTTTACCTCGGCCTACCCTAAAGCCGTATATCCTAAATGTACTGTCAATCAAAAAAGTTTACTAAACACGGGATCTCAGAAAACGTTCACTTCCCGAGCAGCCCCTAACAGTAGCAAGAAAGAAGTGTATGCGGGAATGTTTCTAGCATTTTCCAATCGAGGCCCGAAATACAAATACCAAGCTGCGTTGTCAGGATGCGCAGATATTCAGATTTCTCTCATATTTAATGGTGCGTAATATTTTTAGGTTAATGGTACGTTGTAATGACATTACACAGCTCCTCGCTTCCCGCAAAAGGTTGAGCTGAATTGTCAGTGATATACCAGTAGGACGTGACAAGAAAATTTCTATAAATTTGTCGGATTAAGAAAGTTTTCGGTGTTCTGTTGTACTACTATCTTCAAGCTTCCCTCAAATTCTCATATTTACAAAGGCGTGTTGCCACTTTCCGCCGGCGTAATAAAGTTTTTAGGGTGTTTCTAGAGGGCAAGCATCTTGAGACGCGTTCTTAAATGAAGAATAAAGAAGCCCATCGAGTCTTTATCAGACACTTCAACAGCGCCTGCGTACGGGCTAGATGGTGCATTGCAGATCAACGGAAAATAAGCGCACTGGAAAACCCACACAAAAGTGTGTGTCTTTCTGTGTCTTTTTCGGCTGTTGTGTGTGTTTTCCAGTGCGCTTATTTTCCGCCGATCTGAAACACTTCAACTGGCACCTATGGCAAAATGCGCCTACGTATATACAATGTATTCTATTGGGTTAGGATTAGTTGTATGGAGCGAGATATGCATGTTCTTGCATTTAGTTGCACTCAACTTAACTGGGCAATCGCACCACCAAGACTGGTGCTATCAAAATAATTATGTAGTATTGCATTGCTGGAGGAGCCAGTAATAGATTAATAAACAACATGGTCGTGAGAAAATAGTTTGTAATTGCATTTATTTTCATAGGAAGGATGTTATCGTACGTTGTTGTATCGTACGTTATCGTAGTTGTTGCCGCTGAAGTAATCAAATGAAGAACACATAAAAAATTATAAAAATAACAAATTGAATCTCGTCGCAAGAGTTCTAATGCCATTTCTTCTTGTTTTGTTTCGTCCCGGTTTTTTTTTCTTTATTTTTCAGGTTCGAGAGAGCTTTCTGAAGTTGACGACGTTGTATCCGCAGAGCAGGAAATGGATTCAGAGAAAACCGAAATGCGATTGCGAACAACTACGCAGCCATCATGGCTGCCACGGTTCCGTGGAATCCCCAGCCCCGAAGAAATAGCGGAAACCTACCGACGGATGAAAGCAGCACTGAGTGACGCCTACGAATCATTTCGCAAGCGGATTGGAGCCATATTTCAGTAAAGCAATTTTACGCTGCTGGCGGCCAATAAACGTATTTTAAAACATATCGCTGTTTTGAGTCAACCACCTTTAGGCCAGCTAATATTACGCTCTCAAGCGATGTATGCATAAACTGAGAAGTCGCATTTGTTTATTACGTCTATTTATAATTTTTTCACGTCTAAAAGCCCTCACTACGCTACCATGTGGCGCGGCCAATTGCAAGAGAAACGGCGCGCTTATAGACGTCTTTTTAACATCCAGGAGGCGCAGCGCTGTTGTTATGCGCTTCGCATCCACCTTTCTTTTATTGTAGTCAAAATAAAAGAAAGTGATGTAGCCACCCTGTAACCTCCCTGATGTAGCCCCGCTTTTTCGCACAGCGCAAGCAACAATATCAAAGATACATGTAGTGAGCAAAGGAGAAGAAACAAAGTCATAGGACCAGAAATCCACAGCACACAGTATTTTACACCTACGAACACATATATATGAAACACAAAGGCAAGTCGCACTAGAACGAGTGTGCAAACAAAATCACAGGCACACGCAAGTGGCCGCGACGTAGACTGCGACCAGCAAGTAAAGAGGCGCCGAATACACACCGTTAAAATAGCGACTGCACACAATATGACAGTAAAAGGTGAGCTCAAGCGCACAATACAAAGGAGTATAACTCGTAATATGCCAGTGCTAATGTATACAAATTCTTGAGCCTAGTTGCAGTTATATTGTGTGACTATTCAGTGCGGTATGTAGTACTTGTTAAAGTGGCCTGTGTCTTCGAAAAAAAAATGTTCGAGTGCATTCAATGGTTTTCGCTGTGTTATTTTCAGGCCTATGGGCCCACACATAGTGTGAGTAAGAACGCTCGGTGATGATGATAACGAAACCGTTTTATTTACGAGAAAAGGGAAGGGGAGTTAGAAGAAGAGTGGTCGGAATCTTATTCCGGAATTCTATTTGTTAATGCCGCCATCCTGGCTCATTCCACGAGGGCTTGCTGGTCCTCGAGGGTTAAGCTGCGCAGGGTTGCTCCCATCCTACCCACGTTGGCTGTTGTATAGTGTCTAAGGCACTATTAGCCTGGCAGGCCCATGCCATATGGTACAAATCTGATTTCCACCCGCATAATTTAGATTCGGCTGAAAGGGATTGTGGCTGGATAGCATGTAGCTTGACTGGGTCATTAACTGACATGGTTTGTAATCCCCGTAAATGGCATTCTTATGTTTAATCCCTTCGCCGGGGCCGGGTATTTTCGTCACGATAAGTGTAAGTGCTGTAGTACATGTGCATAAGTTACTGATGGCAATGGGAAGTCCGAGTCTACGGGGATGGAGGAGGAGGAACCCCGGGGGAGAAAACCGAGGGCGGCAGCGTGTGCACCACTCATTTCCCTCTACACCCTCATGACGTGGCATCCAAATCTGCTCGTTGCTCGAAGTGAAGACCCCAGGTGGTTTCAGGATCCTGCAAGCTAGCAGTACAATTCGGCCCCGCGTGTAATTTCCATATCCAGCTTGCGAGTCCGTAATGATGTATGCGGAATTAGGATGCGAAGCTTCCATTGCGCTCACCATCTCTCCCAATTCTGCAGTTTCCCCGTGCTGAATAGAAAGTTCATTGACCGTCTCCTCTTGATCCACCAACGATATTGTGGAGACTCCTCCTACCGGAACCGCAGCATTCAGGAAGAAGGGTCCCTCGCATTCAGAATATATCCAGTCCACAATCTTGGCTCTTGCGGTCCTCCTTGCTTGATGGTGTTCTGGGCGCATGTTTTTTTTTTAGAAAGGGGCAGTGTCACAAACTTGCTCCTGCACTCCTTCGGAATGTCTTGTCTTGTTGCAATATAGTAAGGACAGCTCATATTCAACTCCTCCACCACCATACGTGCCGTTTTTGTTCCTGCCAATCAGGACTTTTGGCTTAATAGGTGGGCCTCAGTCCGCCTTTTGCGATGCCGAACTGCGCGCGCGCAGTGCCCTAGCGGCTGAGGACTGAAGCAATTTGGTAGGCGCACGGCCGGACTCGACTCTCTCCTCCGAGTGAGTGGAGTACGGTCGTGGCAGGCGCTGCACTTGTCAGTGCAATATGGCGCCAGCCGTTTCTCTTAGACTCGGACTGGCACATATCCGTGTCTTGTTCTACACGGTTTACCCCGACGCCTATCGTGACGACGCCTGCCCGTCCAGCAGGCAGACCTCCACTCTAGCGCACATGCTCCAGGAGTGCGAGTCGAGATACCCCAAGTTCCGCAAGGAGGAGTGGGACTTGCGGCTGCGTGGCCCAGCCCTAGATAAGCAAATCTGGGCTGTTTGGCGTGCCCGTGGCAGGGGCCGGTGGGCTAGACCTGCCAGTTCCGACGCGGGACGTGTCGGGTGTGCGGCGAGTTCGAGTCCTCGCCGGAACTCCAATAAAGTTCTTTCACTCACTTGTCAGCCCAGCAGGGCAATGCGGATTTTCCGATTTCCGTCGGTAAAACGCGTACAGCGCCGCGAAGCCTGGATTAGGGCTGCACTCTGTGACAGGTATGTATGTGTGTATGCATGTATGCATCTATGTATGTATGTATGTATGTATGTATGTATGTATGTATGTATGTATGTATATATGTATGTATGCATGCATGCATGCATGTATGTATGTATGTATGTATGTATGTATGTATGTATGTATGTATGTATGTATGTATGCATGCATGCATGCATGTATGTATGTATGTATGTATGTATGTAGTTTACCTCTCTGTTTTTGTCATTACTGACTCATACGAATAATCTCGACGAAGACGCAAATGTATGTTTGAGCTAGCGAAACAAAGATCTTTGTGCTCGCGTTACCTGGTGGCGTGAAACGCGGAGTTTTTTTTTCTATCTTCTCTGTGCGTCCGTCGCTAGAACGCCGTCATTTCGCGATTTCACACCATGCACACTTGCAGCTTTATAAACGCTCAGTGAATGCTCGTGATATCGGCCTAGTTATCTGTTGGAGCCAAGCTCACCTGCACTGCCGGGCTGACGCGGGAAACAGCGTGCACGGTGGAAGTAGCTGGTAGTGCTAGTTAGCAATCGTTGTTAATTGTAGTTTCGTCATTCTTGTCGGCACCAAGTAATATTTACTTGCAGAAGGCTTTTATGTTCGTTTAGTGAATTTAGATGTAGTATGGTATGTACTAAGGCTAATTTTCCTGTGCGGCACCTTCTGGAGTTGAGATGGCGCATTTTTTTGTGTAACTGACACATGCCAGGGGAGCCTTCGCTGTCCGCCAGGTATCTGGGGCGCTATAACCTAAAGCTATTCCAAACTTTTCAATTCCAATTCTGCAATCAGCCCTCCGCGATTGGTCACACGCTTTTTTGGACCACCCCCACTTCGCCTGTCTATCACGCGACGTCACGAAAACCACGATACCTCTCCATCTGATATGACGTGTACACATTGATTATGCATGATTGCACCGAACAAACGAAAAACAGTTCATTCTGATTAGACGTCTGTTCGCCGTTAGACCTCGAGTATTGGTCAAAACATTTAGGGCTACACCCACTTCACCTGCCTGTCACGCGACGTCAGAAAGCCGCGAAAACTCACCACGTCAACGTGAGTCGTACGCATTAAAAATGCATTAATATGCCGAACAAAAGTGATTTTTTCTCTGAATAGCCGCAGGCTGCCCCATTCCGAAAGGAATAAGAGATGGCTGCCGCCGATTGCTCAGGCACTGGCTACTCGCCCCTGCCGGAGAGTATGAGTTTATTTGCGTGTAATAAAACTTTTTGCATGGTCGTGTAACGTTTTCTAGTACTTTCGGCATGTTTACGACCTCGTTCTGCCAACTCTTTTTTGCTAAGGATCCGTTTTGGCGTCATTCTTAAGCTCCCGTTGCATGCCGCCGCGTTTGTCGGCGCGCCACCACAAGCTAAGTAAGAGAAAGCGGACCAATCGCAGACGCCGGCACCACGCTCTTCATCCGGTTATCGGTATTCGGGGCAGTGGCTCGGCCCCATCGAATCCCTCTACACTAGATCGTGCTCCTCGCCTCTTGTGAGCCAATTAGATAAGACACGGCGCTCAGTGCAGGCAATGTAATTCGTTTTTCAAGCAAACAAAAGTGACCTCCTATGAACGAGGGGAGCATTTGATTGGTTTGATCAGACAACCCTGCGGGCTACCGCTCGATGCTTGCGTCGGCGGTTACGCAAATTTGACGTCAGGAGATTGGAATAAAAACATATTGGAATAGTTTTGCGTTTGGCGGCCCTTGCGCTTGCGCCCCACAAATAGGAGATATGACCGATTATGGTGATTCTTACCATTTTTGGCCTTTTTGTAGATGCACGTACATCTTATGTAGGTAAATAACGAATGCAACTTGGCATTCTGTTGGCTTCCCCACTCCGTGTGTGTGTATGTACGACTAGCACTATGGCACACCATAAAGCAAGACATGCAGTGGTGAAACGTGACATTTGCCATAAGAACTACACCACATGCCCTATTCGAGTCATGTCTTTTTGTGCGTACTCATACTGTTTATTTACTTATTCACTTTACGCCATAGGTGCAGCGGTTTCAGCCAAGGAGGAGCTCGTAAAGCGCTGCCGAAGCTCTTCTTCCAGCCGTTCGTTACGCTGAAGAATCTCCGGCTAGAAAGCATTCACCAGCGGGCTCAATGGCTAGCTGACGATGACAAAATATGACTGCGCGTACACGTTGTTTCGGTATTGTCTCGCACGCTGCTTGTTTGGTTGCGAGTCTCGTGTCGCGCGGCGGTAGCGGCGCCTGCCAAATTGTTACTTGTGGCCACCGCTTGATGGCGCCACAATGCATCGTAAAAGGCCGATTACCCTCCCTTTGTATTGTGCGCCCCCAAGTGCAACAAGCGCTCTGTAGATGCTTTGACCAACAGTCCTAGCGCCTTGTGATGTGTTGTTATAGGCACGACATCGAAATGGTGAGGATCGCTAAAGCGCAGTTCTTTTTATAGCGGCCGTCTCTGCGTCGCGTATCTGGTACATTCGAGGACCGTCGTTGCCAACTGAGCAAGCCAGGGATAAATTCCGTTGTTTGCAACAAAGAAAATGCTTCGCGTATGCTCTCCCAAGGCGCACTCGATGAATGAGTTTCCCGGTACTTTCCTAAAGTTTTACATCAAGCTTGTATTTAAGCTGAGGGCACACTTCGCAAACAGACGATTATCTTGTATTTTCATTAAACCAGGTTGGCATACACAATTCTTTCTTTAGTACTTTTAATATGCCTTGCATGTCCATTGGTGATAAAGGGATGAGTTGGATATCTGCATCTTTATGGGCCGATTTTTACAATGAGTCAGCTAATTTGTTGCCTGTTATGCCAGCATGTCCAGGAACCCACTCTAATATCACTTCATGTTTTCTATCAGTAGCTTGAGTGAAACTTTCCAGTACAGCGCATGTTGTTTATGCGTGTGGATGGTTGGCGTCGGTATTTTCCAGACATGCTAAAGCCGTAAAGAAATCCATATTTAAACCACATTAAAGGGGAGACCACACGCCGCTCAAGGGGCGAAAAATTCATTGTCCGGCATTATCGGCAAATTGACCGTCCTGCCTTATGGCACCAAAATTCAGCGGCACCAAAACTGATGGTGCCACCATTGATGGTCGACCCCACGACCTTTGTTGCTAATTAAGCGAAAGTTAATTGAGCCCATGAGCTTGAGCCCATGACGTTTGGTGGGAGTTGAACCCACGACCTTTGGTGATAATTAAGCCGGAGTTAAATTAAGCCGCGGTTAAATAGGATATAGTTAATTAAGACACTCGAACCCACGACCTTTGGTGCAAGTCGAACCCACGACCTTTGATTTTAAGGCACAGTTAATCAAGGTCGGTAATAGAGGCACTCGAATCTACGACCTTTCGAGGGTGACAACAAGTAATCGCAACTAATAACGTATTCGAATGAGAATCTAAAATAATTTCTTTAGTGTCTCGTGAGAGCACAGGCTTTCGTCTTCAACCTCTTCAACGTAGGCTAGAGTGACTATCAATTTTTGGTGACTCATATGTTTTGATAACAAGTGGCTTGGAGAATTGCCGCTAATACCGCTGTTGGTAACAACGTGCGTCCTAGCTGAGAAGCGTACTCCACCTACAAGGTTGGTATAATATGCGCTTTAGTCGCACTTTCTTCGATTACAGAACCGTCCGCGCAGACGTTAATAGAATCCTGGGACATGTTAAACAGCTGATGTAAAGTGAATTGTTTCACTGCTAATGTGGATAGCTCGCTTTTATTTTTAAGACCTTCATTTGGAGCTTTTATTTTCGGTGCCTGTAGAAGCCATGGTGGGTAGCAGAGGCCTGAGGGCCAAAAACCGATCGCGCAAATCGTGATTTATGCTCTTGAAACACTGCGTGTATATGTACACCCGCACAATTCACTATCACAGAAAGAAGTGGGTGCACAGAATGTTGAGTAGAAGTTCTGAAGAGATGCCGGCATATTTCCTGGCTGCGAATTACGGTGAAGTGTCTCTCCCATGCTTCTGCAATAGTGAGGTGTCTGGATGTAGTTTGCGGGACCCCTAGACACACCCATAAACTCCGAGCTTGCAGCAATTGTAGTCGGTGAAGAGACGTCGCAGATAATTTCTGCAATACAGAGGCAGCGTAGGCAGTCCTCTGGCAGACTAAGGCTGAGTAAACGCGGAATATGGCTGCAGTTTTTCCACCCCACTTCGTACCTGTGATTCTGTGGAGAACATTTATGACAGAACTACATTGTAATCTGCTACTCTAGGGCGTTCAACTGAAGAGCCCATGACGTTGGTGGTCTAAAATCCGGCCGACAAAACAATATTTCCGAACCAAACAGGTCTCTTGGCCATATATTGAAACACCAATATTTCTCACTTTTTTTCTCGTGAAAGGCGAAACCGCCTATTGTTAATAAGATATCGACGTACACCTGAACCAGCGAAGGGAAGACGAAGAAGTGGCTCTTGGGTGGAAACCCGTTTTCTACTGATCTCATTTTGCGAGTATTTTTGCGTGTTTTCGGGAGGCGCCGCTTCCGAGACCTTCGGCGATGGAAGCGGAGTCAGCTAGACGTCCGGAGGAGACCGACGTCACAGCGTCGAGCGCTCCGACGGAGCGCAATCACCTGATGAGCGACACAGGCAGCCAGGACACCTTGCTGTACTACTCTGCTTCCGAAGAAGATCTGTCGGATGACGGCGACTACTTGACAGTTGTGAGGCAAAAAGGAAAGAGGAGAATCGTCACTGCCTCCTCGTCTTCAACCAGGACGACGGTGGCAGCAAAGGCCCATGACACGGCTCATACCATCCTCTTCTTACCCGAGACGCCGACCGACAACCTGAATCGGCTAAACAGGCAAGCCGTATCTGTAACACTAGAGGCTCTTGTTCCAAATGAGATCACGGATATGAGAATTAACACCCGTAAGAACATTCTCGCGGTTGATGTCAAGAACAGAGCAGCATTGGATATCTTGAGTAAAGTGAAAATACTGGGCAAGATAAATGTTCGCACCATAATACCACAGGACAGCAATACTATATCAGGTGTGATTTATGATGTCGATGAGTCAATCGACGACAACGATCTGCCTATTTTGGTCAAATCCGCCACAGCAGATGTACCTATTATTGAAATCCGTCGCCTAGGAGATTCACGCTGTGTGAGGATAACTTTCAAGGGAGGTAGCTTGCCGTCCCACGTGAAAGTTGGATTTTTTCGTCATCCAGTGCGACCGTTCGTTCCAAGACCACTTCAGTGTCGTAATTGTTTGAAGATCGGGCATGTCAGCGGCATCTGCAAAAATTCGACCGTGTGCGCAAGATGCTCTGAGCAGCACAGCGCAGATGCTTGCCGTGCGACTCGCTTCAAATGTGCCAATTGCTCAGGTCCCCATGAAGCATCGTCGAAAGACTGCCCGAGACACAAGACAGAGCGGAAAGTCCTAAAACAAATGGTGAGAGACAGCTCAACTCAGAGAGGCCGCCGCCAAAGTACGACGGCGTAGTGTCCGCCATCACCGTAGACGATCCTCGTCTACTAGAAATGCTGATAGCTTCGCAAGACAGACGGTACTTCCTGAGGCTGGTGCTCCCAAGGCGCTGACCCACACTAACAACACAGTGCCTGATGACGCAGTGAATACCTCTACTGCAAACGACTGGCCTGCACTTCCGACATTAAGTCCCCCAGCCCAACAAAGGTCGACGGTGGACTACCGACGAACCAATGAGGGCACAGATCACGTGCGAGGTCAAGACAAGCAAGTAATCGCCATAATAAAATCTCTAATGAAAGTCATTCGCGTGTTGATAAACGACATGCAGACGCCATCTGCTCGAGGTGCACTACAAGTGCTGGACGGCCTGGATCCGGTTCTTGCGAGCCTCGAGTAGCAAACACAATGGCTCTACCGCGTCAGCCGTTCTTCAGACAAGTCAAGGAAGAATCTATTATGCAGTGGAATGCCCGTGGCCTGAAATCCCGCAGTGATTTTCGCCATTACGTTTTCAGCTATCGATTCCCCATTGTTGTCGTCTGTGAACCGAAGCTACAGAAACCCTTCCGGATCTCAGGCTATGAACCTCATGTGTCATCGACTTGTACTGACATTAGCAAAGTGACCATCTACATACGGTGTGAACTGACTTCTGTTGCTCATCCAGTGCGGCCACATGACACTAATCAGTATGTGTGTTTGACCGTGAAAAAACAAAAAACTTGCGTTTATATTAGTGGGCGCTTACCTTTCTCCATCAAGTCGTTTCAATAGGCAGAGACTGAGTGACATTATAGATGCGACACCTGGTCCATGGATTGTTGTTGGGGACTTCAACGCGCATCATTCACTTTGGGGAAGCAACAAGATAAATTCCAAAGGAAGAAACCTCGTGTCCTTTGCTTGCGACCATGAACTTTGTTGTCTAAATGATGGCAGTCCCACGTTTCTGCGGGGCCGGACATACAGCAATTGTTTAGACTTAGCTTTTGTTTCGCGATGCCTCACTCACAGCGTCCATTGGTTCGCAGATATAGAAACCCACGGAAGCGACCACATTCCTACGTACCTGAAGGTAAAAGGCCTCATCAAATCCGTTCCATCAAATTTTAAACGAACTATCGATTGGCCCGTGTTTAGATCACTTATGGAAGACGCATGCCACGAAGGTATTTCGTCCACACTAGAATTTGAGATCGCCAAGGCTATGCAGGATGCTATGCGCTCATATCGGCCATTAGAGAAATACACAGATTTTGATTCGGAAATACAGAGCCTTCGTGCAATCCGCCGGCGAGCGGAGCGACGGTACAGACGGACTAAATCATTATACGATCTTAGAGAGGCCAGACGCATTCAAAAGAAAATTCAGCGTCGCCTTACTGCACTGCAAAATCAACGCTGGAAATCATTTTGTGAGTCTCTCGAACCGCGTAAACCTCTGTCGGTTGTCTGGAGAACAATCCGTGGACTTCGATCACCTCCTCAACAGCGTCGTCCATTTAAGTCTCTAGCCCTACATCAAGGACGCCGAGAAGTCGAGGTAGCCGAAGATTACTGCGCAAGAATCGCGGTTCCGGCGCTCACGTATTCACCTTGCGCACCCATTCCCATTGTGCCCCCTTGCTCCCGAGATTCTCGTATGGGCGCTGCTTTTTTCCATCGAAGAACTGGAGGCCGCACTTGCTGGGTGCAGGCGATCTTCGTCACCAGGACACGATGGCATCACATACTCTGCGCTTGCAAACCTTGGTCAAGAGGCCAGAGATGCCCTTCTTGGCCTATACAACGCATCATGGCGTGACGGCCTGGTCCCTACAACGTGGAAATCCAGTCGGCTTGTTCCACTCTTCAAGGCTGGCAAATCCCCGTTGGAACTGTCATCTTACCGTCCAATAGCACTAGCCAGCTGTGTCGGCAAGGTAATGGAGAGAATGAACCTTACACGGTTAGAATGGTACTTGGAATTTTACAACGTCTATCCAGAGGTAATGGCTAGTTTTCGACGTGGCCGCACGTCAATAGATAGCGTTATCGACCTGGTAACATACGTACAACACCAGAAACATCTGAAACGAATCACTGCGGCCCTATTCCTTGACGTTAAAGGCGCGTACGACAATGTAGATCATCCATGCAATCCTTGCCGCCTTAGAAGCTGTAGGGATTGGTGGACGCGCCTTTCGCTGGATATGCAACTATTTGAAGGAGAGATCTTTTTTCATTTTGACTGAAGACGGACCAACGCCATCTAGCTATACCAGTCGTGGTGTACCGCAAGGCGGAGTACTCAGCCCTACCCTTTTCAACCTGGTGCTCGTTGGTCTAGCTGATTCGTTACCGCAAACCGTACAGCTCTCCATATATGCAGACGACATTTGCATATGGGCTTCAGGCGTGACACGTGTACAAGTCCGCGCGCGACTCCAGAAAGCCTCAACGGTGGTGTCAAGATACTTAAGAAGACAAGGCCTGGAGCTTTCCGCTGAGAAATGTGCACTGGTTGCTTTTACTCGCAAATTGATGGCCCCTTATGTTTTGCGGATTAATGACCAAATTAAACGATATAGACGAACGCACCGATTTCTCGGAGTCATCATTGATAGGGACTTGTCTTGGAGCCCTCACATCTCATACATGACAAAGCGTTTGGCCGCCATTGTGGACCTTCTTGCGTTTCTTGGCGGGAAGTCCTGGGGCGCAACAGTACCGTCAATGTTGCAGCTATATAAAGCACTGTTTTTGGGCTTCCTGCGGTACAGCTTACCTGTAATAGGAAATACTTGCACTACGAATATTCGCAAACTCCAGAGCGTGCAAGCCCAAGCACTTAGGACTTGTCTCGGTTTTCCCAAAAAAACGTCATCGATTGCGACAGTGGCCATAGCCAGAGACGCTCCTTTGACAGTATACATTGATACAGATGTCCTCAGAGCGCGCATCCGACACCTGACTCGGATTCCCTCACACCATCTTGCTTGCTTGCCAGCAAAAAGGCCACTTTCAACTTTTGCTAAAACTATTGTAAGACATCAGTCGTACTTGCCATCAGAATTTACGCCCGCTACACAATTGGCAGATCCATTGTGGTGTCGGCACCGGCCGCAAGTGCAACTGACAATTCCAGAAATCAGAAAAAAAGCTGGAGCGACATTGCAAGCTTTGAAACAAGCAACTTTGGAGCACATTCACAACTTGCACAGATTCCGGCAACATGTATACACAGATGGTTCAGTAAAACTCAACAGCTCTGCTGCTGCAGTCATCATCCCGGCACAATCTGAGGAAATCAAGTTCAGAACTTCATGTGTGACCACATCGACGGGTGCAGAACTCGCGGCGCTCCATGCTGCACTTGATTTCATTAAGCAGAAGCCACCGCAACAATGGACAGTCTTTAGTGACTCCAAGGCAGCCCTTCAGTGCATACGAAGCCCAATGCGCCATGGACCGAATGAACAACTGGCCTCAGAAATTCGGCACATATATCATCAAAGCTATGACAAGGGACACGACATAATCTTTCCGTGGCTTCCAGGACATTGTAACATCAGCGGGAATGACCACGCCGACGAAGCCGCCCGATCTGCACATGAAAGTGGTCAACGAGTCTCCATTCCGCTTTCGCGAAAAGACGCTGCGGCTGAGCTGCGATTGATGTCCCGTGAGTGTACTTTGCCCCTGTGGGACTCAAATGTTTTCACGATGTGTCGGTTGCGTTCATTGTCTCCGGACATACGGATGCACCTCCCGCCTGGATTACTACGACGTGAACAGACCATGCTCTACCGTCTGTGGCTAGGCGTTGCCTTTACAAACACCTATGCTTTCCTCATAGCAATGGCCAACAGCTCCACGTGCGACACATGTAACACCGACGAGACGCTCGCACACACTATCTGTGTCTGCCCGCGATACAGTGCTGAGAGACAAGTGATGTGCAGAGTACTGGACCAGTTGGACAATCGTCCACTTTCAGAACTTAAACCTTTAGGCCAATGCTCTGAAAGAACATCCGCGTTGAAGGCCTTACTCGCGCTAGTAAGATTCTTGCGGTCTACGGGGCTTCACGACAGACTCTAAGAATGCCGCCCCCTACCGCTCTGTAGTGTACGCGCTTTGTTCGTGCTTGTCTCCCTTTCTTTCTATCTCCCCCTTCTACTCTGTTTCTCTTTTTATTCCTCTTAACCCTTCCCCCTGCGCAGGGTAGCCAACCGGAACTACCTCTGGTTAACCTCCCTGCCTTTCTCTGCATTATTTTCTCTCTCTCTCTCTCTCTCTACATACCCCGTTCCCTTAAATAATCGGTTATTGCATTTAAAGCTTTCCGCAGCAGATTATTGACAACCATATGAAAATGTCAAGAGTAATCATAGGTGTATGTATGTCCGCCGGACGTACAGCTGCTAAACCTGATATTGCTGCATTGAAGAGAATTGGATTTATTACATGCTTGGGGAACAGCTTTATTTATGGTGCATGTATGACATTGTCGGTCATTCCTGTTTTTATATGCCATTATGTCTGTCAAAACGTTAGCAATTCATTAGAGAACCAGCCCATGTAACTCCGAGCGTTGATATTCCAAGAAGGACATGATGGTGACTGACCGAGTCAGAGGCCTTTCTTAATATACACAAACAGAGCAACAACAATGCTTCCAAAGCAAATCTCGGCGTAAACGAACGTTACCAAGTCGAAGATGCAGTCCTTTGTACACGAACGTTTTCTAACGCCGGAGATTTGATCTTTTTCTCCATCACTCTTGAAACACAGCTGGTTAAACTTACAGGACGGAAGGAGTAAAGATACAGGCGTGTATTCCCAGGTTTCAGCAATCCCACCACATTAGCGATCCTCCGACTCTCAGGAACATGTGCTTCTTCTCACATCTTGTTGAAGACGTGTAGGAACGTGGACGTGTCCGCTGTGCCAAAGTTTTATGCGAAGCATATTACTAGAGCTCAACCCAGCTCCTCAGGCGCGGCGGCGTCGCCTTCAATGACCTTTAGTGACCCCATGCCATACCACGTGACACCGTGACGTCACGACAGAGGAGAAACGGGGCTCCAACTCGCGCCGTCGCTCGCGGCGTCGCCTTCAAGGCTGACCACGTGACACCGTGACGTCACGACAGAGGAGAAATGGGGCTCCAACTCGCGCCGTCGCTCGCGGCGTCGCGGCGGTATATAAGCAGCTGCGCTTGTTTCTAGGTGGCTTTGGCTCAACTCTTGCAAGATGGGCTGGGCGGGAATCGAACCAGGGTCTCCGGAGTGTCAGACGGAGACGCTACCACTGAGCCACGAGTACGATGCTTTAAAGTGGTACAAAAGCGCCTCTAGTGAATGCGGTGTTGCCTTAGAAACGAGCTGTTTCTAAGGCTCAGGCGTGCGTCGCTTGCTCAGGCGCACATTTCGTTGCCGCGCCGAACGCTGCGTTGCTCGACGCTCACCGCGTCCAATGCGGGGCGCGTAGTCGCTGCGCCGTAGCCCATTGTCTTACACCCCTTGGCGGGTCGACGGGAACGCTGTCGCGTTCCACTCTTTTTGAAGGTGCAATACCAGATGTCAAGACCAGGCGCTGTTCATTTTCGTGTCTTCGAAAGAGCCTGCTGCAGTTCTTGTAAAGAGAATAGTATATCGAACTTGGCATGAGCTAAATTGCAGTCATCTTGAATCGGTTGCTTCACCGATAAGGTAGATTGATCTTGAACTGGTACAGGTTCTGCGAAATTTGCTAGTGCTGCACAGAACGCGTTTGCCATTTCACGTTCAGATGGGCCAGGAGTCGTAGCAATGCTTTTGAAAGGGCAGCATTGTAGTACTGGATGGCCAAGGTCATTTATTACCTTCAGGACTTTTGTAAGAGAATGAAGGGAGTAAGTGACGTACACAACTCACGCCAATGCTGCTCTCTCAGTTTTTACAAGTCCCTGGTAGATTTACGGTGTGCAGCTTGACTTTGTTGATAATGCTCAAGCCGTCCGGAATGACAAAACCGACGACGCTCTGCTCTCCGCCTAACAGCTAGGAGCCGTTCATAGTTTGTGTTGGCTCTATAAGAGTTTTCCGGAACAGTTGTGTGTCGCATAGCCGGGGAGTAATTACTAAGTACCGGTGACTTGAAGGTCTCCAAGTCGTCTACTTGGTACGGTTATGTATAACTATATTCTCGAAATAGTTGCCAATTAGTAACTTTAGTTGCTCTAGAAGATCTTGCCTGATGCACACAGAAATGTGCTATGCGAACTGGGTAGTGGTCACTACCCCGTGTCTCATAATCTGTGCACCATCTAATAATACGCGTAAGGTCAGAGGAGGTTATAGTCGGATTGGGAGAACTGGCGTATTTGTAGCCTCTTAAAAATCTTAACGAACCGTCAGTCAGCACAACAAGGCCGCATGCCTATATAGCCTTTTATGAAGATCTGCCTCTAAAATCAGTGTAGATACTTCCCGAAGTAACATTAGGAGCATTGAAATTATCGCAGAATAAGACTGGTCCTTGAATCATTGGAAAGAAATGTATAAAAGTTGACTCAGTAACTCGTGATGCT
Organism: Dermacentor variabilis; assembly: GCF_050947875.1. NCBI lineage: Eukaryota > Metazoa > Arthropoda > Arachnida > Ixodida > Ixodidae > Dermacentor > Dermacentor variabilis. The sequence goes on along the minus strand of NC_134573.1, from coordinate 72,175,479 downwards.
GGCTGTATATGAACGCAAACAATCGTCACTAGCAGATTTTTGAACTGGACTTGACAGGTAACGAACTCAGGCACATCAAAATCCGAGGAGAAGACAAGACAAGAAATTAGATCGTGTCTGACACATAACATAGTTGCGCTAGGGTTCGGAGTTTGTGAAGATAAGTATAGGACATAGTTCGAGAGGAGAAAGTCGCGTTTTACACCAGCTTCGTTAAGGCACACAACGGGGACCTTGTATTGCGAAGCAAGCTCCCTGAAATGTGCCCTCTTAGATCGAATGTCATTTGCATTCCATTGAAATGTGGTTGTGTTTCGAAAACAATTATCCATCTGGGGAGGTATTCTTCTATGTTCTAAGCTATTTCTGCAGTACTAGCGGTTCTAGCGAAAGAACAGCGCTCACGTCTGGCAGGTTGTTCGTGAAAAGAATAGACCGTGGAATTGCTTTAAACCCAAATATTATATATCAGCGCTTGCACTAGCGAGAGAAGTTGAGAAGAGCGAAGTGGCGCGACCAAGCACGCTGAGCTTTTTACCGTGCAGCCTGCCTTGCAGAGTTCTCAAATGCAATAAAAGGCATTTTACAATACTGGCGACGACGGAACGAGACCCCGCAAAGCAAATTTTCTTTAAAGACGTAGCCTAAAGGCAAGACACCATAATTTGTGTCCGGCATCGACTGGTCATCATGGTTAGAGCGCCTGAAGTTCTATTCTGAAGACAACAACATCGTCGAATCTTCCATGAAGCCAGCGGTTCTCCTCACGCTTTGCGGTGAGCAGACCTAGGAGACGCTAAAGACCGTGGTTGCACCACGGTAACCTTTTAAGGTGGATTTGGCGGAAATGATAAAGTTTCTGAGCCAGCACTTCGACTCCTGGCCTTCCCAGTTACTCGGATGATATCGATCGCGCTTTTTCAGCACGAATTCATTTACCTAGATAGCTCGCTACGGTAACAAAGGCACTATATCTATGTGATCTGTTTGTACGTTCCTGGATTGACATGTGTGATCGCCTGTGTTGCTCATATCCTGATGTGTATTTCAGTAAACTTAGTTGTGAGTCAGCGCTCGTCCTGTGTCTTTTCACTCCGTCGTCGTTTTTGTTTGCGCCGTTACCATTATGAGTGTACGGTTCTTGCGCATTACGACGACTCTCGTCCACTCATTTCGAGCTGTGATGCTTTGCTTTATGGGTCAGAAGTACCTCCGCAGTTGAATAGAAACGGACACGAAATACTAGTAGTATTGGCGTCAAAAAGACGGCAAATATAAGAGAAACTATTCACAACTCGACAGAGAAGGGCTTGCAATTGTGTTAGCATTCACGCATCTTCATCAGTGTATTGCTGAGCGGCATGTACTCACAGTGATTGACCATAAGGTACTTCTTGGAATAACGTGCCATAGGAAGCAAATTCAGCAAGTGTTGTCACCGCGAATGCTTCATTCGCGCTTGATTTTGAGTGCCTAGAAGTTGTACCGAGGAGGGAACAGGAATCAGAAAGCGGACGCGCTCAGTGGACATCCGCTTGCTTCCGATATCGATGAACCAGTGGCTCCAGTTTACATGCTGATGATTGAATGTTTGCGCAAATTTCCATTGACTGCAAAGGAAATAATAGGGCTGACAGTGGAAGACTGCACGCTTTCTCAAGTTTACAAGGGGCTACAAACGGAACCACCAGCGCCATGGAAAATTATAAACAGAACTTTCCACGCAACGTCGTTGCGTATTATGGGGAACACGGGTTGTGATTCCTATAGAGGCTGGAGAGGAAGTTCTGACTCTCCTTCAGTCTAACCACCCAAGAATTACTACTATAAAACGCTTCGATCGCAGTCACCTGTGGTAGCCTGATATGGATGCCGACATCGATATTAAGCTGCGGTCGTATGATACATGTCAGATGCACAGCCGTTTTCCTTCAGCAGTTGCAATGCCGGAATGGCCCTGCCCAAGTAAAATATGGGAGGTCGTTCATGTTGATTTCGTAGGGTTGGTGAACAACCAGACTTATTTAATCGTAGTGGATGCCTTCGCCAAGTTCCTGGACGTAAGACAAGTGCCGTCAGTCTACTTCCGCAGCTACAGATGTGTCACGACCACTGCCACATTTGTCATACCGCAAGTGATAGTTTCTGATAATGGCGCATTTGTTTCGTTGAAAATGGAAATGCAATGCTTCTTCAAATTGAACATAATCAAAAACGTGACATCAGCTCCATACGACCTGGCTACAAATGGACATGCGGAACGCATAGTTGCAGAAAGGAAGATGGCGTTCAAGAAACTGACAGAAGAAGACCTCTCCTGTCGGCTGTGACGGTTTTCATTTAAGCAACATACGACACCACACAGTACAATGCAGAAAACGCCTGCGGAATCAATGTTCCAAACTCAACTTCCGTCTCATCTGGATGCGCTACAACCCCGAAAAGTCACTAAAAAAGGGAGGGTGGGCGACATGAGAAAAGATTATTGGCCAGGCGACAAGGTCTGTATAAATAATTTCCTTAACAACCCCATTTGGCTACCCGCTGCAGCAATTAAACAATGCGGCATGAAGTCATCCGTAACGATTACCCAGGACGGCAGACGGCACAGGCGTCACTTAGATCATATGAAAGGATGGTATACGTCCGTTGCAAATGAAATTCAAGAATCACCCTATTATTCTTGTGCAGGAAATGACTCACTTGAACACAACCCTTTCACTACCACAAGACCACTACTCTGTTCAGCTGCCGAGCGTCCGACAGAAGATACAACCACTGCTTTTGACTCCTCTCCTAATTCGTACCTGGATTTGCCCACTCAGACAGGGACACCCCAAAGAATGCAGCGGTCAGAACAGTCGCAACCCGTTCCAGACTGTGTACCGCACAGCTGCTATTGTCGTGTTCTGGAGGTGCCAGAGCGTTCAGGCATTTGAACATGTCGATATGCAATTGACTGAGGTGTGTTAAGGGTTGAGTAGATGGGGGAAGTGTTGATATGTGTACTTGTTTATCCTTATCGGGTGACCGCGTTTAACCGTCTAACAAATGTTGTCGCTAAGTACAGGCCGCGCCTGCATGCGTCGGAAGCTCTGAAAAGTTATCGATGGTTGTATCCGCTATCTGTTTTCACCAAACCTTGCGTAATCTGATTACATGTGTGCGCGAATTGTTTCGTACTTTCTGGTGAACCTGCGGGCACCAGTGATTACTCGGGAACCTTCGATGACTCATTTATAAAAGCCGACGCGCTTGACCCGCTAATCAGATTTTCTACGATCACCGATTGCGCTCGCCGCTATTGTTCTTTGAGCGTAGCCTGTCTGAGGGCACAGGTTCGCCCAATAAATCGCTAGTTTCGTCATTCAGAGTTTCTCTCCTTTCTTCACCATCACTACTACACTACTTCGCGAAAATTGGGCCAGCCAAAGAGCATAAACGACCTTTCCAAGCAGCATTATCATACCTACCGTTACATTTCTATTGCACTCACTCATGGTTTGACTGCGACGATCCCGTATGTGTCGCACATCTCTGTGCATGCACCTCTTTTGACCATTGTCACTAGCACAAACTACGAAGCATCATCACTGTCTCTGTGACATCGCTGTGTCGATGTTTCACAATGTCCAACTGCATGAACTGCTGTTTTCATCTCGGCATAGCTTCTGAATGGCATATTGCAAAACTAAACATTACATGAAATTGCACGTTCCCTCATAAAGAGCGTATAGTTGGTAAAAAATGGCCACTTTAGCCGTTTCGCAGTCCACCCAGTAGCAGTCTGACCAATCACTAGGCAGCATTACAGTGTCTGCCTCCTCTCCACTACAAGAGAGGTCCTCTTCCAATCCGTTCACAAAGTTGTCATCACCGTTGTCTGCCACAAACAATCTGTATTTTTCTTTAGTCTCGGGCTTCTGTCAACGCGCGGCTCATGTTTACGATGCGGCGTTGGCGGAAGCACCCGCCGCAATTAGACACCTCGTATTTGGCAAAGTTATTTCCCTTGCTTCTGAACAGAACTTATTTTATTATTTCGTGCCTTCAGAGCCTTGCATTAGTGCCACCCCCGGTATACGCAGCGAAAGAAGAGCGGAATGTTTATGAAACTGGGAGCGTTTTGTGCATGCGTAGCATAGCATAGCTGCAGGCGTCCGTCTCGCCTAGGTTGATATTGTGAGTAGACCTGGCTATGAACGTGACTGAGTGTCGGTGAGTGTGAATGGACGTGAGTATGAACCCAAGTGAGTACCTGTGAGTGTGAGTGGACGTAAGTATTAATGTGAGTGAGCGCCGTGAGTTTTCGGGCGTGAATGTGAGTGCCGGTGAGCGTGAGTAAGGGTGAGTATGAACGTGGGTGCGTAACTCTGAGTACGAGTAGACATGAGCGTTAACGTAAGTACTCATTGGTGTGAGTAGGCGTGAGTACGAACGTGTGTGGGCACCTGTGAGTGCGAGTGTGAGCGAGTACTCGTTCGGTGTGAATAAGCGTGACTACGAATACAAGTGCCACTGAGGGTGAGTGGAAGTGAAAATAAATGAAGTTGTGTTAGTGCCGGTGAGTGTGAGTAGGTGTGTTGGCGTACACTGCCGACCTATGGTGAATTATCGCCGATTCTGATAAGAAGTGCCTCATTTGCAACCTCATTCAGAATAACTTCAGTTCGAAGTACGCGGAATTCGTAATCTGTTGCTCGCCTGCCGTGTTACATCATACGCGTTTTATTAGGAGTGGTTCAGGGTAGTCAGCATCGTTTGGCGAAAACATGTCGGTCTCGGTGTAAAGGCTGCACGTGCCTGCCGCAGCGGCGCGGATGCCATTCTGACATGACACGTTGTGTATTTGCTAAAATATTGCGGCCGTCGTTAAAGTGCCAGCCTGGGTTAATAAGACGTACATCTATATAGTCGCAGTTTATCAGTCAATGCTCAGAAACACTGCTGTGGTCATGAATGCACACACACGTGCTAGCAGCTTCGCTTTGTCCACGAATTGTACCAAATGGGGTGAGTTAACGTGCACCTAAATCTACGTTCACGCGCGCGTTCGCATTTCGGCCCTATCGAAATACGACCACGCCGCAGTGCAGACCACTGCGGCGTGCCTCATAATCAGATCGTAGTTCTGACACGTAAAACATCAATATCTTTTGTCCACGAATTAGGACGATGCCACACGTGGTTTTCTTCAGCTGTGATGCTAACCTTAGCTTGTGTATTTGGTTATCAATAGAACATGCAAGAAATGAGCGTACTATGTGTTGACTGTAAATCTATTACTTCGAAATAAAGAATGTGATTAAAATGGGTGGCTGCCTGTCCAAGAGCAAATTTTCATAGTGCGTTACGCATCACGTAATAAAGGAATTAATTAGACAGGTTTTGCCAAGTCAATAATTTCTCATATGGCTGCAGTAAATGCATGTTTTCTTTTTTTTCTTGCTTGAACAATTCTCATGTTCCAGAATAGACCCGGCGTAGCGAATTCTGGCAGGTTTGTCTGTTTCAACACCGGCGGCCCTGGGGGCCACAGGCTCTGGCAGTTTTGGACAGATCAAGGTACACCACCAGGCATCTTCAAGTGAAACTGTAGACATCGCGAAATATAATCTAAAGCCTGTGGGATAAGGAGCAGGAGACGCCATCAAACGCTCAAGTTCCCTAATACTATCTCTTGTGCGTTGCGCGGTTCGAACAACATAGCAACAATTACTGTTCTTCTATAAAATGACTGCCTAGCAGTGTGTCCACGCGAGCATGGTACAAGAAAGGTCCACAATAACAGCAAGAAAAGCTGTGATATAAAAATATTTCATTACTACATTCCGTGAGCTAATACATCCTTGCTCAGGTAGTCAAATAAGTACCTGTAGCAGCTTCGCGCGCGTCCATTGAGGCAACGTTGGACTTCACGAGGTGAATGCATTTGTGAATGGGGCCTTCTGAAAATAACTAAACATTAGAGTAATTCGCCTTAGCATACAGGGGTGCTCTCCAATCTATACGTCATAGTTAAACGTGAGCCCAGAAGCCACATACCTAATATCAAAGCCAAAACCGCAACAATGTGGCCCACCCACGGTATCGGTCGACATGATTAACAGGTTCACTAGGCACTGCAGGCGCTGGCGGCAGCGCAACAGCTATGCCACGGGGCCCTATGGGATGGGAGGGTACGCTTTTATACCTTTCTCTATGGCTGCACTGAATTCTCACACTTCTGGAGTATCCCACATACGATGTTACACCTTGCTGTATGGCTGCACTGAATTATCTATCCCACACACTTGTGTACCCCGCATACTTGTGTAACTTTGTAATTCACGGCAACGCGCCGCTGCACATGGAGCCAAATAATAAAACCAACGGCAGCGTAAGGTGTCTTCAATGGCGTCTCTGTAGCTCTGGTTACATGCGAGATTTCTTCTATATATATCAGCAGCACGAAGGCCAACAGTATCGTAGAGATGTAAGCAGACGTTTATTGTGAATTCATTAAATTCCTTTAAGCTAACGCCTCCGAATGTAAAGTAGACCTCAAGCTGCTATGTATGAATAATTAAAGTACTGCGAACAAATCGTGGGGAATGTAATTACGCAGAAGATATAACGAACTAAAAACGACTAAATTGATGTTACTGGACGCACTAACAGGCTTTCCCAGCGGGAGCACCCTTACTCAAATGCTAAAACTTCGTGCGTTTGGCACCGCATGCCACGCGTTTGGTTCTAAACGCAAGAAGACGAATTGACATGTCGGGGCCTTTTTAAATATAAGCTGCGTGAACTGATGGGCGGCTTCTTCCGGCACAAGGTCCAAGCAATAAATGATGGTGCGAACCATTTTCGCTCTTTGCGTAGAGCCAACGACAAGATGTCTCAGACACACAAAGTTGCTCACATATTGAAGGGAATCGCGGACGATGCCTTTATTTAGGGGAGAAAGTGGTGCTAGTAGGAATGTAGACAAGGTGTCAGCACCTAAGAAAATAAAGGTAAAAGAAGACAGAGACAAAAAAGACGATAGAGAATGTACAACGCCGGTCTTCAACCGTGTTTGCCTTTCGGAAAGAACTACATAATATCACTAGGTGACAAAAAGAGCCACTTCTTGGCCCATGTCCTACAGGGGGGGGGACGAGAATTATGCAGATCCCATGCACTGTGAGGATCAGTGTAAGCGAAGCTTTCTCTTTCTGTTCGCGTCACTTGATGGTAATTGGCGTTGATGTTGATGTTGGATATTTAAGTTTTCGTGGAATACGAGAGTAGTGACGTGATGTCTCTTTTGCGCGCACCACTAACACTTGTCAATGTAGTATACAAAACGCACACCGATGCGCGTTTGCTTGAGGCGTCATTGTGGGCCATTATTCATGGTAAGCAAGAAGGTAACCAATGTCATTGCGGCAAACGGCGCATCGTATTACGGCAGAAGGGTTAAAATTTAAGTAGATGATGGTGCTTTGCACGCCATGTGAGGTATTCGTGAATAATTTTGACCGTGCACCTGGGATTCTGTAACGTGCACATAAACCCACGTACATGAGAGTTCTAGCATTTCGCCTCCGTCTAAATGCGACCGCCGCCGCGGTCGTGATGAAAGTCGTAACATCGAGCAACGTCACAACCATCTAGATGCCTCGTCGGGTAGAGTAAGTGTTGATTTCTTGGGCACCCGCGTGCTTAGCGTTGCCTTAATGCTGAGATGTTTAACGCTGGCTTTGCATCTGCACGCCCTGTGTCAGTAGTCCGCAAGACAAAGTTGCACGAAATATATTTTTTAGAAATATTAAAAACGTAATTGTGCCATGCCTTCAATTAACATTTGCCTTCAGTCCTCAACTCCTGCCGCGTTTACTAGCAGCGTTTCTCTTATTGAAGAGACCCCATAGGCCGCACGCTTTCAGAAGTCGCATTGCCCCTCTTCCGCGTTGTTTAGGCGGACTGTCACGAGCAAAACATGGTAGAGTAGTTATTCAGTCACTTCGTGACCGCGTCGGTGACAGAATGAGTAGGCCAGCCAGTTATAGCCCTTTGCTAACTCCTCCGTCTACTTCCTCTCCGGACTGCTGCTCCCGAGCTTCTGCAATGCTCTTGCGCCGAGACGGCATTAGGGCGACTCCCACAGACATTCAGAGGACATTGGGGCCACGCTCCCCCAAGAGGAGGCATATTTTATGACATCCCCTACCTCTTATCCCGCACTCCTACCGTATGCGTTCAAGCACCTCCCGACGCGGCGTGCAAAACAGCAACAGCACCTGCAGCTGTGGAAAAGTCAAACAAACGTGCAAAAAAAATCTTCAATTTACTTACGGCGCCATCACTTGGGCAAAGCGTAAAGCCGTTTCTCGAGATAACTGAGTTGTTTCGCAAAGCAACATAAGGAGTGCTTACGCAATTATCAGTCGACCATATACAAACGATTCGTGTATTATCCTGCATTTTTTCTACTTTCCACGCGTATGCCTTGAGCGCTCGTGGGTTGTTCAATACTGGTGTGCGATGATAACTTCTGGCCTGGTTCGCGAGATTAATCGATTCCGCTCAAGCCTGTACCGGAGCACGGTCCTACCTTCGTGGCGTCGACACTTTCCTGTTCCGAAGTTTTGTTAGTTTTGTTGCGCTTTGCACTTGCGCCGCTCTGTTCAATATGTTAGAGTTGCTCAAGCCCTCACCGAAAACCCACCTGGCAAGCTGCCACCTCCTGTCTATTGATCACACATCCCAACTCACCACAGGGGCACAGTAAATTCACAGGCCACCAATCGCAGCCCAGTCACACAGTCTGTTCGCGAAAGTGGAATCAACACACATTGACCACTTTCACGCACAGATTGGGAGGCTACGCCGGCGTGTTCATTTCCGCTGATGTTGTAATGACCTGGAAGCCATTGATAGATTATGTTGTGTCCCTTGTCACGGCTGCGATGATATATCTGCTGAATTTGTGCGTTATAGCCTGACGTTATACAATTATAAGAAACACTAACCGATGCACGATCCCCCCTCCCCGGTTACAGAGTGCACAAGGGACCGCCCGACGGGAGAGGCCTCTGCACCAGGAAGGGACTCACGTTCGTCGAACACGAGCCGCAAAGCAATATCAAGATCGAGCACACACTCACCAAAATCATGCCGGGCAAGAAGAGAAAAGGAAGCGTATTTCTGCTCAACCTCTACAGCAACCCATCGCAGAGAAAACAGAGATTCAAGACTTAATGCACAGAGCCAGCACCGCAGCGGGCCGCAACACGCTGATCGCGTGCGGCGACTTCAACGCGATGAACCCTGTCTGGGGCTACAACAAGTACGCAGCAAAAGGCCGTGACCTGTACAAGGACGCCACGGAACTCGACATCACCCTCATCACGGACCCGCCGCATCCGACGAGAATCGGTAACTCCGTGTCCCGGGACACCACTCCGGACCTCACGTTCGTCAAGAACGACTACCGGGGCGTGATCAGCTGGAGAAACACGGGGATCGACCTCGGTAGCGACCCCAACATCGTGGAAATCGGCATACCGGAAAACAATGACATCAACATCAAAACACACAGATGGATAGACTGGGATGCCTTCCGAGACGCCAGAATCCAGAAGAGAGACGGTGACGACGAGATCGAAGACATCGACTCGGGGACGGCCGAAATCACCAAGAGCCTGCACAACGCGACCAAAGAAATTGAAACGGGCGTGGAGATCGACAAAGTAGACAGCCGGCTTGCGCATCTCATTGAAGCCAAACAGTCGATACTCAATCGCTTAACCGCAGACTCAGAAACAAGGTGGCGGAGCTCAACCGTGCGATCGAGGAGCACTGCCGCATGCTCTGCTAGCAATAGTGGAACGAGATCAGATGTACCACTGGAAGACGTGGAACTTGCTGCGGCACCTGCCGACGAAACCAAGGCCAAGTCGCACGAAAGGGACAGACTCGCCAGGCTCATACATCGGGTGGTCTCTGTAGACGGCGCCGACGAAGTCGCCAGGCGCATTAATGACGAATACCTGCCGACTACACCCACCTAACAACAGGAGCCGTACGGTGGACTACCTAACGCGAAGCTCGATCGTGACATCGACGTCGAGGAGGTACGCATGGCCCTACACGACCTCAACAGCCGTTGGGCAGCCTGCCCGGACCTCGTAACGAACAAGGCGCTCAAGAACCTCGACGACGGCTCGATTGAGAACCTCGCAAAATACTTCAACAAGTGCTGGAGAGTGGGCGCGCTGCCAAAGCAGTAGAAGATAGCCAAGACAATCCTGATCCCCAAGCCGGGAAAGACACCGGACACGGACGACCTTCGGCCCATCTCGCTCACGTCCTGCGTGGTCAAGGTGCAGGAGCACGTGCTGCTCAACACGTGGCAAGACTACGGTACGCTCATGAAAACATGAGCGTACCGCTTGACGAAACCTCATGATTATGCCGGTTCCGATGTACAGAGCAATAAACAGTGGAGTACAGGGAAACGACGTGATAAAGCTTGTTAAGAAAATGCAGGTGCAGCCAAGCACTAAATCTTTTTTCTTTAAGTTACTTACCGGAACTTTGCCGGTACGGGCCTTTCTACAAGAGAGGGGTTTTTATTTACCTTGGGGAGCAAACTGCCTTACATGTAAACAACTCGAAACAATTGACCCCGTTTTTTTGCACTGTTGGGCAGGGGTTTTCTTTTGGGACGTTCTTCAAAGAACACTACAGAAAGAATTGCCTTTAAGTCCATTAGGTACTAGATATTTGTCAGTAGAAAATGAGGACGGGATGCCTTTGGACTTAATTATGCTAATGGTCCTCCACTGTTTATGGCGGGCTCGAATGGCCGGTTTCTTTTGTGAGCCTGACAGCCGGCCTGCGCGGGTGATCTTCAGGTAAGGTATTTACAAGTTCATTGCTGTAATTAAAGATCAAGAATGTCCTCCGGATTGGCTGGCGAGGATTGAGTTCCTCACAACATTAAACGAGAAGAAAGGGGGTTAACCGAGGGTCCCGATTTTATTAGTCATATCATAAGAAGCCAAGAAACATTGACACCAAGGACCACATAGGGGAAATTACTTGTGCTTAATAAATGAAATAAAGAAACGAAGAGGTAATGGAAATTAAAGTGGATGAAAAAACAACTTGCCGCAGGTGGGAACCGAACCCACAACCTTCGCATTTCGCGTGCGATGCTCTAGCAATTGAGCTACCGCGGCGCTGTTTTCCCATCCACTTCCTTGGGTATTTATGTGTCCTAGTAGAACCCTGGGAGTGTTAGCCAGCGCCACCAGACACAGACCTTGGCAGCGGACGTGGGACGTCCTTTTTTGCCGCAGGCGTCACGAGAACGTGATCTTTTTGGGGGAAGGCAACTGGTCAATAAACCCACATATGCTACCTGAAGGCATCAATGTAGCCGGATTCGAGACCCTCGTTATGTAGTAAACGAGAAGAAAGGGGGTTAACCGAGGGTCCCGATTTTATTAGTCATATCATAAGAAGCCAACAAACATTGACACCAAGGACCACATAGGGGAAATTACTTGTGCTTAATAAATGAAATAAAGAAACGAAGAGGTAATGGAAATTAAAGTGGATGAAAAAACAACTTGCCGCAGGTGGGAACCGAACCCACAACCTTCGCATTTCGCGAAGGTTGTGGGTTCGGTTCACAACATTACACATTACACAACATTTCACAACATTAAAGGAATTTTAAACCTGACATGGCCTGCCACAATGTGACTGACCGCACAATATGCATGCGCAGAAACTTGAAAGTGTGATTGTGTATAATTATGTATCGCTTGCTTTATTTAAAAAAATGATGCCATTTGTGTTTCCTATGTGAAAGTTCCGGCAATAAAGAAAAAAAAAACAAGGAAGCCGTGGCCGAGTGGTAGAATCACGCGTACTTATAGTCCCGCGTCACGGTGGCCGTGGTTCGATATCTGCTTCGCAGTTTTTTTTTAAGCCGCACAGGACCTAGTTTTGTAGTCTCCCACCAGATGGCAGAAACACAAAACTCAAGATGTGCTTTCAGTTCTGGTTTACAGTGGTGCTCTTGAAATATTATGTTTTCTATTTTTCCTTCCTAAAACGTAGCAGGGTCGTGTTTATTTGTTAAGTGATGGCTTTTATGAAGTTTTTATTCATTAGACATCATAACTAGAAGCTTGCGCACGGCTTTGTGTTATGCAAAAAAAAAAACTTTCGTGCTTTGTAGCGTGGAACCTGGGAGAGCAAAATCGCTATTCTTATTGCGTTCCTCTGGAAGTCCGTTTTCTTCGACTTTCGACTATCCTTAATGGCACACACTCCGAGCGAATCAGGTCCACCTTGGCCACGATGCCACCCGGTGGCCAGTGCCATTCCTATGCAACATTCGTGTGGAACAAAGGGTCTGCTAGGTTGAGTCGCTGCCCGAACGTTAATTATTTCTAAAGGTTCATCCAAATGAGAAATGCGCCAACTAGAAGAAGATGTGCAACCTCTTGATTAATAGCTACTGTTAATGTGTTCAGTACAGCCAAGTGGCATGAACCCGTAGGTGTGGCCGTAAAAAACCATTTGAAGACATGTTCCGTGCTGTGTCTGCCCCGGTCGCTCTACAGAGAAGCTAGCTTGGCTGGCCATCAGCATTTAGGATCACCATATGACATATAGCGTCCCTCGTTCGGGGCACTTGCTTTCAATTCGCAGCATTGTTTTGCGAGTACCCCACCAATTTAGTAGCAAAATCGTGCAAAATTTTGTCTGTAACACCAAAAAACTTGACGCATTTCCCATATAAATACATATGTCTTCATAAAAAGGGGGTGGCCAACTTGAAATTGGAAGTGGCATCAGCATAAATTTGGGCGTGATACAGCGATGGGTGAAGCTGAATTTGGTAGTGATATGGGAGTGGCCCAACCTAAATTTGGGGTCAAATGGTAGTGAGCCAAGCTGAATTTGAGGCTGATATGGGGTGGCCCAACCTAAATTTGAGGGGATATAGGGGTAGGTGAGCCTAAGTTTGGGGGAATATGGGGGGTGGGCCAGCCTGGATTTGGGAATGATACGGGAGTGGGAGAACCTAATTTTGGGGTGATATGGGGGTGGGCCACCCTAACCATGCGGGTGATATGGGGCTGGGCCAAGCTGAATCGGGGGTGATATGGCGCTGGGCTAACCTAAATTTGGGAGTGATTTGTGGTGGACCATCCTAAATTTGGGGGTGATATGAGGACGGGCTAACCTAACGATGGGGCTGATTTGCGGCTGGGCCAAGCTGAATTAGGGGGTGATATATGGGTGGGCTAACCTTATTTGGATGGTGATTTGCGGTGGGCCATCCTAAATTTGAGGTGATCGAGGGATGGGCCAGCGTTAGTTTGGGGCTGATATGGGGGTGCGCCAACCTTGATTTGCAGGTGGTATTGGAGTGGGCCAACCTAAATTTGGTGGTTTGTGGAGGCGGGCCAATCTGTATTAGGGGTGATATGGGGTTGGTCCTACTAAATGTGAGGGCGATCTCGGGGTCGGCCAATCTGAATTTGGGGCGATATGGGGGTGGGCGAACCTGAATTGTGGGGTGCGACGACTCTAAATTTGTGGGCGATTTATTGAAATTCGTGGGTGGACCAACTTCAAAATTTGGGGTGGCCGGTGGCCCAACTGAAATTTGGGATTGTGACAACATGAAGTTGAAGGCTGCGCGAAATGAAAATCGGGCGTGACCCACTTTAAATATGGGGGTGGGCTAACTAAATTTGGGGGCCTGTTTACGAATATGTAAACAACACCAGTGGTGTTTCTGCATCCTTTTCATCATCGCAAAGTACGTATATTAATAATTGTTAGCCAGTACCCCTCTAGGTGAGCTACCATTCGAGCCTTCCCAGCCCACTGGGCATTAATAATGTCACAGGAGTGCTCTCATCGTGACGACTGCGACGTTCAATGTGGAGATCCAGAAGAACATATCGCAGACCGAGCTGACTATTTTCACACCAATGTCATCGCTAACACTACTCGCTCGTGCTAGACGCATCACAAGGTTACAACGATCATAATTCAACTTACAATCGCACGCTAGTCGACAAGCTCTCAGTGCACAATTTCGCTATCATCTGCATAGGAACCTTGCTGCATGTTTTACTGTTATGTTGCGTCGTTTTTCACGAAAGCCTTCTCCCGCAAAGAGAATACATTTTTGAGATTGACGAGGCAGGCTAGTATATAACTCCTACGAAACAAATGTATAAAGCGTTATAGTGATTTTCCAAATATATATATATATATATATATATATATATATATATATATATATATATATATATATATATATATATAAGATTTCAGATGGCATTGTTTCGACGGGGCATGACAACGATTTCTTCCCGCCTGTCGCAGTGCTTTGACCGAAACGCTAATCATTTTGCTCAAACGTGTTTCCCCAATACTACCTGGGCTAAATGTACAAAACTGCGGTGCGTGGTCACAGCTTGGAAGCCAGTCTATGTTGTGTACTGTTGTTGATATTGTAGTTGTGTGCAGTTTTCCTCTTCATTAGAGCACAACAAGAAATATATTACATATAGTAGCTAAGCGCAAAGTACATTGGAAGATCGGAAACCAGCAATTATTTTGAATTTGTGGGTTGGTCTTCTCCGCTGGTAGATCGCTGTGCGATCACTTCAACGAATTTTGTTTGCGTTCAACTGCAACAAAAACAAAGATACTACCATTTCATTGCCAGGATCTTTATGCGCTCCACACACACAAGAAGAACACCAGATAATGCAACGGAGCCCGGTGTCAGCCTTATTCATGCGTAGCCGCAGGACAAGAAGCTGCGTGAAGCTTGGCTCGCGAAACATAAAACCGGCAAACAGTTATCGGCTACAACTCGGGTATGCAACAAGCACAGACGCGAGGAAGATTTCTGCTACGGCGCCGGTTCTGCGATGTTCGAAAAACGCGCAATGAGACGCTCGCCCGAGTCCGCTGCCCGACTAATGTCATGACGGTTTGGTCTATGAACTTGTCGGTGCTATAGATACTGGCAAGTTCACTGGATGGGAAAGGGAGTGGTAAGAAGCACATTAGCAAAAAAGCATGGCATATAGTCATGTTTTTGTTATGAATTAATGCACTGGATTACAAAAAAAAGAAGCAGCGGGAAATCACACGCTGAGAACACCGATGAACATATAGTGCGGACGCAACTCGAGCAATACTATTGAAACGTCCAAGAATTTAGAAAAAAAAGGATTGGATTGGGAAGAATTGGGGATAAAAGTTAATGGAGAATACCTTAGTAACTTGCGATTCGCTGATGATATTGCCTTGCTTAGTAACTCAGGGGACCAATTGCAATGCATGCTAACTGACCTGGAGAGGCAAAGCAGAAGAGTGGGTCTAAAAATTAATCTGCAGAAAACTAAAGTAATGCTTAACAGTCTCGGGAGAGAACAGCAATTTAGAATAGGCAGCGAGGCACTGGAAGTCGTAAGGGAATACATCTACTTAGGGCAGGTAGTGACGGCGGAGCCGGATCATGAGACGGAAATAATCAGAAGAATAAGAATGGGCTGGAGTGCGTTTTGCAGGCATTCCCAAATCAGAACGCCGGATGAAAAACGACAAAAAGCCCTCGTTGCCTGGGCCGAAAGGGTCGCTCCTCGTGAGGGGCCATCCTAGGACTCGGGCCTGCCAGATAACTGAGCAGAATCTCAATAAAGTTGTTACCACCACCAAATCATGAACAGCAGGTTGCCGTTATCCCTGAAGAGAAAAGTATGTAATAGCTGTGTCTTACCAGTACTCACCTACGGGGCAGAAACCTGGAGGCTTACGAAAAGGGTTCTACTCAAATTGAGGACGACACAACGAGCTATGGAAAGAAGAATGATAGGTGTAACGTTAAGAGATAAGAAAAGAGCAGATTGGGTGAGGCAACAAACGCGAGTTAATGACATCTTAGTTGAAATCAAGAAAACGAAATGGGCATGGGCAGGACATGTAATGAGGAGGGAAGATAACCGATGGTCATTAAGGGTTACGGACTGGATCCCAAGGGAAGGGAAGCGTAGCAGGGGGCGGCAGAAAGTTAGGTGGGCGGATGAGATTAAGAAGTTTGCAGGGACGGCATGGCCACAATTAGTACATGACCGGGGTTGTTGGAGAAGTATGGGAGAGGCCTTTGCCCTGCAGTGGGCGTAACCAGGCTGATGATGATGATTATGATGAATCGTCGCGGCGGCACATCACAGTCCCCGTATAGGCGTCGAAGTCTCTACAATGAAATTATTTTTGAGCAGCTCTGATAGCGCCCACGCAACAATGGTTGCTTGTATACTGTCAAATGCTCATATTCTGCGGCCTCAAGCTCATGGCATGGTGCGAAAACGCGCACGCGGCGAAAGCGAAAGAGTGCGCGGACAAGCATGCAGACGCGCAGTCGATCGCTGCGAAGCTGTGCGATCGCTGCATTGAGGCTTCATTCTATTACGCTCCATTTAGTTATACAAGCACTATAAGAACATATTTCACATAGTTTGCTCTCAGCGTTTGCCTACCTTTCACGCAAGAAGCCGGTTCGGGAAACTCCATCGCGGCGACCTCGCACAGTGGCGTTGACTGTACGTATTCGGCAAAGAGATAGCGTCTGTAAACGATTCTGTGCTTTCAGTTTGCCCAAGATTATTATTTAGACAGTAAAAAAAAAACTTCTCACGTTTCGAAAGTACTCACAGAAATGTCCGGGAGAGCTCCTGCGTGGTGTTTTCAGTGAGCGCTGACAGCAAAACCTATGAGGAGCGCGCCGCGTGATCCCTCATACTACGCCAGTGAGGCGCTTCCGATAGATGGCGACTCCGTAACTCCTCGCCGCCAATAACTGCTGCATTCGCGATCTCTAGGAAAGAAAGCGAAGGAGAGGGGTACCCGGCGCACATGCGCGATATCCAAGGCGGCTGTACTGGTGCTGAAACCCGGAAATTGTCGATATCCTCGCCTTCCTAGACTACACCCGGGAGGGGGGGGGGGGGGGGGTGACAGAAGACCAATGGGCCCCGGGTGCCAGATGACCTAGCTACGCCACTGTTTCGGCGTTTTACATCCGTTTGAATAGGCCGCACCGGAGTTGGGCTCGAGTTAGAACTTCCTCTTAACGACTTCGCTGTATATATATATATATATATATATATATATATATATATATATATATATATCATGGAATAAAGAAAATAAATGCCTCAGCCGTCAATACCGCCACGATGGCACCGTCACCACCGCCACGGCTCCGTGAGCAGCTACCAAACTGTTCATTTTTGTTATCCTCCTTTCCTCGGCGGCAGCGCATTGTCTTGATGCCAGCGACGTGCTATATCTGCACGATTATTGCGTCATGCATCGCTTCTGCGACCAAGAAAGCTTTCGGCGGCGCACGTTCGCTGCTATATTGACAATAAGAATTTAAACTGCTCGTCTTCGAAACAACAGCGTGAATAAAAATCGAAAGCGGACCGGCCGGCCACAAAAAACATGCTCACGGGGCCATACTACTGATGGCAGCATCACAAAAGGCTAGGTGCGGTCATGTCGATTTTACAGGTTTGCAAGTAAGGACTGACGAGCTAGTTGCTTCATTATCACAGAAAGAATCGCGCTTCAAGTTGTTAGCGCAGTTTGTGTGTGGTTCCTCCTATGTGTCCCGTTTTTAAATGCTGTTCTGTGACTTTACATACGTTCTTTTTCTGCGTCAGTTAGCCTTCCAAGAGCGTTTACTTAGAACATTTTTGTTCGCATGACTCTTACAGAAGCATGTTCAATAGAAATTTTTTCGCTTGGCTGCCCAATCTCGAGGACGGGCTCCAAGCTGCTCATTTTATTTAGCCATGTAAGATCAATTACTGAAAACTTAATTAACGTAGCTTTCTTAATTACGCACACAATTTCTCAACTTACTCCGCATCCAAAGGTTGCCATTCTGAACACTCGCATGACAAAATGGTGTCACCATTGCTTGTATTGGTTTAATAGTTTTGTTTGGTGCAGTTAGAAGCAGCCGGCATATTGGTGGTGCGGTAGGCTTCTTATTAAGTATGAAATTATGGACAGGTTATGTTGACGCAAATCAACTTCATGAGCATAAGAGGAAGCTTTAGCTCGGGCCCAACTTCGACGCGGCCTATTCATATACGTGTAAAATGCAAAAACGTTTTTCTGAGATTACCCCTGGACCAATTATAGTGAAATTTGTTGCATTTGAGAGAGTAAGCCCAATTCTAGCGACGGTTGGAAGCGGAATTTTGATTTGGGGTCCGATTCTTGTGAAAAGAATTTAAAAAAAATTGGAAATTTCGAAAATGATAGAAGCATGAATTCCTAGCCCTGCATCAAGAACAGATATCGCGGTTCTGTAAACGGCATCCATTAGATCTTTCAAAGCGGAAAAATTCGACATGTCATTTTACATTTTACGTGAATTTGTTACGTATTTCCATGTTACAGAATTTTTGAGATTCATGTGTAACATATCAATTTTGTCCGCTTTAGATCTACTATTAGATGCAAGTCAGAGAACTGTGATATCATGTTTCATTGCTGAGTTGCGGAGTTGTAAATTGATAGTCTAGTTTTCTGAAAATTCTCGATTTTCGCCAATTTTTAATAAGAAATGGGCGACCTCAATCGAAAATTCGAAACCAACAGTCATTAGATATTAAGCCTTTCTCTTAAATGCAACAGACCTCGTCAAATTTGGCGCAGTGGTTGCCGAGAAAAACGAATTCTGCTTTCACGTGTATTTAGATAGGGGCATCCGAGCTAAAGCTTCCTCTTAAGCGCATGTGCCCAACCGTGCACTTCTGCCTTTACAATGTACTATTCTCAGTGCTACGGTACATCACACAGGGTGTGCGAGAACATTGCTCACGCTCCTGTTTAGATTTCTGAGCGCTGGTGGTATCAGGTTCGGTTTCGTGCCATCAACAGGAATAAAAACAGCTGCCTGGGGGAAAGCGTTGGAAACACTTTCACTACTTTGTAACATATGGATCAGTGCGCACATGTACGTTAGAACGAAAAGTACTGAAGTATTAAGATGACGGTTTCGCAGCATGTATTTTGGCCGTCTAATGTTAAGATCTAAAGAAAAGAAATGCTGTGATTTTGCGACAATTATTGCCGACATGGAATATGAGCTCCGACACAGTACGCGTGGTGGAACTGGCCGCAGGACTACAGGCCTACACTGAACCATAATATGCTCTTTTGATATATACCAGTAATTGGAAAGTGTTTAGCTCTTGATTTTTCTGCATGTCGGCGCCGCTGTGCCGTTCTTGGGGGCGTTCTTTTACCACGAGCACTATGTTTCAGCCAACAATAAAAGCGACTGCATTCTCTTCTCATTTTTTTTGGGGGGGGGAGGAGCTTTTTTTAGTGTCTAATAATTTTTACAAAATTATAGGTTAGCTCAAGACGCACCTGCATGTGTTTATAATATCCAGTGTGTTGTCACGGATTCAGCAACGAAAGAGCGTTATCTTATCAGATTGCGCGCGTGAAGCGAATACTGGCGTACATTCTCCATCACATCTGAGGACCCGAGATTGCGCTGCAAGGTACGGGCATTCCAATCTGATGAACCGATGTCTTGATCCGTACAGATCCGTAAATCAGATCCAGAGGAAACACTATTATCGCGCAGCTATCATTGTGCTTTGAGTGTTTTCCAGCGCAAGCTCAGCTTTTATAATATGTTATAGTCGTGACTCACTCTTTTGGAAGTGTTTTGTTCTTCACATCACTACAACGGGTGAGAGTATAGACGTTCTCCATCTTCATTTAATGAATACTGGGAAACGGACTAGGAGTCTTCTTGGCGTCTGCGTTTACACATTTATCGCAACAATGTGTTATTCATAACTTGCTTTTTAATTTAGGCGGCTGTAAAAGACAGCAAACTTATATTAACATGAGGTCTTCATAACACAAAAAATTTAGATGCTTATTAGTTGGCTTTCACCTCATGCTAAGGAATTTCAACAACGATATCCTTATGATAATTAAAAGCCTATCCACTTGACAACGTTTCATCTGAGTTCCCCTTTGTAAGCTGATACCGACTTGCAGGTGGTTCATATCGGGGGCCCTTAACATATGTCCAACCGTCAAACAAAGAGTTATTCCGAATGTTTCATTTCAGAAAGGCGTGTTACCCTCCAGCCTTTCATTACCGTTCGAAAACAGGCGTAAGACGAAAGTGCTGCATGAAGAGCGTTGTTAGTCCAAACCAACGAGCTACCGTAACTCACATCGCCTATATCGCTGTCATTTAGGCTTAGATAAGAAATATATATTTTAAATAGACGCATCACGAATCCGAATAGAGCTGCCCCCGACCAGCCCAGATAGGTTTTTTTCATTTCGTACTGCATGCTAGCGGCTAATAGTAGCTCACGGAGCCGAGCGCTACGTGTGGATGTGGCAGAGAAGGCGTTTTATATACTGTCTCGACACACACCGAAAACTGCACGCCGCGCTGCTGGCCATTCCCAGAAAATTGTATATGTGACGCCCAGCCATATGCAACACAGCAACATTGTTTTGCGATGGGAGAGTCGAGGTGAGAGACAGGGTAGTTATGGAGATGAAGACACGCTATCTTGTGCAGCACCTTAGGCATGAATGAATGAATGCCTTCATTTATTGAGAAAAAGGAGCAGCAAGCATCAGTGAAAACATGTCTCGGCAGATTGGGAAAGAAGCGAGGCCCAAAGCGAGGAAAAGCTGGAGCCCGGGTGCCAGGCGAAGTCGTAGTTTAGGGTCGAGAGAGTATAAGCAAGAGTTGGTAAACCAGCTGAATTCCAGTGTAGATGTGCGATGTGGCGAGTAAATGATTGTAGTCACCACCCAGCATCCGTCCTTTGCGGTAGCATAAGCACCCGCTGTTCTTTGTAACAAACGTTTACTGAAACCCAATCTTGGCAATTACTTATTCATCAGCCATGCCTCACCGATCATTCCTTACTTGCAGGGTCTGTTGATTACAACTACGCTGTCGCTTCAAGTTACCACTATAAGTTGACGCTTGCGGTTACGCTTGCTATACTCGGGGCTCTAGCTATTGATGAAATACTATAAACATGGGTTTGATGCACAAGTTAGAGAACAGACCTTTTAGAACAGCGTTTATCGCCTTACATACGTTCAACACAAGCACCATTCCAGCATGTTACGGTGCGCGTCCCTTCAAGACAGAGACGCGAACGCAAAAATAAGAACGCGTTAGAAGACAGGGTGCGGTCTTGGGGCTCGTGCCAAATATATCCAAGCCAATAATATATTACCAATCATGCTGTCAGTTCTGTGCAAAGAGGATATATATTTAAACTTCTGGAGTGACAGTCCAATTCGCCGCCTACGGGAGCGCGCGAAACCGCCGGTGGCCTTTTTGTTAGAGGAAAAGGAGGGCGGGTAGAGTACGTGGCCGCGGTATACGGTGCGGCGCTCCCTGTGTTTGCGGTTCTGCGAGGAAAAATAAAATTAAACCCCTTTAAGAAGTATATCAGTCCGTCGTTGTGTGTCGCTGTTGTCAAAAAAATGTCATGGTGGTGGGCACCTGGTGTTCTGTGTCGAATAAGTTGTGTGAACTGAAAAACAGTCGTTGTTTTCTGTTTTCATCATTCAGTAACCTGCCGCATGCATCGGCAGTGTGATGCCATTTCGTCGATACGTAGTGCTGGCCCGTATTGGCAGCGACATGGCCTCGAAATATATCATCCTTATGCCATATCTTAAAAAAAAATCACTGTTTGTGCGAATAAGCTTTTTTTGATTAAACTTAGAAAACAAGAAAATATACAATAGCAGGTCTCATTTTTGCTGGCGTCTCAGTTGTATCCTAAAAAAGTCAGTGAAAGCAAATTTACAATAAAGCTTATGCGACCCACGATCCGCACTTAGCCGCAAGCACATGCGCTCCAATGAGAGTAACCTGCCAACGTTAAAGGGAAGCTGAAAGCTTTTCCAGAAAAAAATGACTGAAGAGCAGTACGCCGTGGCTTTCAAACCTCTGAATTCGAATATCGCATCGAAATTGAGCGAAAGAAAGCGCAAACACATTTTATTTCGACGAAAAGTGCAGCAGCAGACACGCCCAGCTCGCGCGCCTCGTTTCCGCATATGATTGGTCGGGTGCCTCGTGACGTCAACAATGGTGTTCGTCCGGACCGACTGCTGCCGCTACACACGAAGCACGGTGCAAAGTAGTTTGGTGGTGTTTTGCTGAGACGGTCATTGAAATTTTCGAGAGCTTGCGTTTCTCTGAGGAGTTCGGCATTAAGTCCAAACTCTACGAGAGCGATTTTGCACGCGACGGTGACGGGCAACGGCTTCGAGCAACAAAACGGGCCGTCGCTTGAACAAATCGCTCGGTGTTGTCGCTCGATCGCTCGTTTCTAGAAATCTAGAAGTCGTCGCTCGTCGCCCGGAAATGCTATGAGCGACTAGCCAATTGTGCGAAGCCGAAACTGGATGTACATAACTCAAATACTACTGTTTATCGCACGGAACGAGCAAACTATTGAATTTTACTCGTGCAAGACCTTCAGAAATATTTGGTGCTCCTTCTTTACTAAAATACATCAACTTAAATTGATAAAGCATGCGTCACGCCAGTTTCGGCGCGTATATTGCTGCCCTCATACCGGGAAGTCGTCGCTCAAAGCCGTCACTCGCGTGGAGTTCGGCTTGCAGACGACGAGTGAACGCGACAGCCATCGCCTCGCTTGTAGCGCTGTCGCTGTCGCGTGCAAGATCACTTGTAAGGAGTTTATACTTTACTCCCTACATGTACGAGCCGAGTGCGAAGAGCCGGCCTCTCCAAGGAGCAAAAAATGCTGGTGCAAGCACTGCTTTCCACGCGAACGAAGGCGAAGTGTTAGCATCTCCTTGTGTTGGAAAAGTTTCTTGGCGAGTATGTTTTTTGCTAAGCTGCATTCAGCGTTCCAGTGAGTACGTTTCCGGGCAAACAACTGTAGTGTTATGTTCCTGCATGCCTCCTCGTAGAACGTAAGCGGTGATGCGATCTTCAGCATTTGTGCGCTGCCCCAAAGCTGTCGGCAATCTACACAGAGGATTTAAACGCGGGAAAAGTTTACCGGCTGTTGTAGCACGTGTAGTATAGAACCTTCATCAGAGCGCCATCCGCACACTACTCGTAACCGGCGAATTCCATCGGCTACGTGAGATGGTCGGTTTCTTATGTGTGCGAGAGAAGGAGGAGCGCAGCGTCTTGGCGTGAGCAGGCTTTCCAACACATGCAAACTTTACGCTTGCACTGCGTTATGGTAGCTGCATGCAGGCTGTTTCACAACAAACGTGCGAATAGAAAATTCGCGGCGCTTGGCGATGAAACCTGCGTCAAGGGTGGGCGATAAACATGCCCCTTCCGTTCAGCGTGCTAACTATTTTTTTAGGAGAACCCAAAGCACGCATTATTGATAAACTCCGGTAGTAATCGTCACGGAAGTGGTTAGACCACAACACTGTTGTTCTTGAGCGCTTGAAGTCGTTTCGCTTCACAGCAGCCTCCTACTTAGCTGAAAGCTTCTTGTCTTGCAGGAACTAATGCAGCATCGGAACATCGTCGCGGCCGCTGGCGTTCATACAAGCGTAGGCTGCACAGAACGCCGGCATGATCGGCCTACAAGTTCAATTGATGCTGCGCACGTCAACAACCACTCCTATAAACACACAAATAAAGGAATGCAGGGTCGAGCAAAGCAGAT
The DNA here is from genome assembly GCF_050947875.1 of Dermacentor variabilis. NCBI lineage: Eukaryota > Metazoa > Arthropoda > Arachnida > Ixodida > Ixodidae > Dermacentor > Dermacentor variabilis. The sequence continues at coordinate 72,151,693 of NC_134573.1, read as the reverse complement.
TAGGACGGCACGCACGCAAAAATAAGCCCGGTCTGGCGCTGTCGCGGAGACTTCGAAGGAACGAAGCACCAGTGCTGACGTCACTACACCGCGATTTCCGGTCTCCGCTCGCATCGTCAGCGTCAGCAGCAGCGCACGGCGCTCGACGGGGGCGGAGCTACAGCGCAATTTTAACCGACGATTGCGTCGCTCCTAAGTGAAAAATCCCCCCCTAAAATTTTACCTTCACGGTTTATAAGGTTCCCGCATCCGTATATGAGCGTCTTATTGAATTCGACAGACTCTTCAGCTTCCCTTTAAGGTCATGTGTCAGCTAGCGGCTCAAGCAATCTTTACTTTTTTTCGTTTCTGCGTACGTTCTGCCGGCGTCTGCATGCGACGACAACGAGAAGTCGGAAGGCAGACAAACAGAAAATTGTGGAGGGAGGTAGTAGCGTAATGGTTAGCGCGCCCAGCTCCCAAATGGAGGACGCAGCGAACACGTGGGCTCGAATCCCGGTGGTTTCTTTGTGAAAACAACTTTCTGTGCTGTCTGGTGAAGGCGAAGCTCAGAATGAGGCGGCAGCCGGACGACAGCGGTCGCCGTCAACGTAACAGAATAAGAGGGCGTACAAGGTCACACGTAAAGCCGAAAGTATATTCAGAGGAAATACAGTATGCTGCTGTCGACAAAAAAAGTGATGAGTAACGAGCAGTGTTGGTTGAGGGCTGTAGACCGATAATGTCCCCATAGAAAGGACCACGCTCCGATCCCGGTGCTCAGCGGAAAGGTACATCGACAGCGTGTGAGCTAGCGTGTAATTGATACTTCATTAAGGTCGTTGCGTGTTTGTGTTGTGTCTAGCAGGAGCGAGTTGTGTAATAGATGACACTGGAGAGAAGGCGGTGAGCGAAATCCGCGAAAAGTACTTGAGGAAAGCCATATTGAACGTCGACGCCGGTTGAAGAAAGCCCGCGACTTCAGTTGCTCAGGTCGACAGAAAGGCTTCAGTAATAGCATGCCGCTGGGCATATTTGGTAACCACAGCGATGGATGCACACTTTTGGGAAGTAAACAGAGGAAAGGGACCTAGTGAGTTGGCCGGCCTTTTCGAGCTCTGTCATAGTTTGAAAAATGAATGTGGCGAAGTATGACGCATAAAATAGTACGTGCCAACCCAAATGAATCAGCGTGGCCATACTTGCTTGACACGCCATGGTGGCCTGCCAAAAGGACATCGCGAAGTTGCAACGATGACTGTTTTCATTGGGTGCTTCAGAATAAAAACGAGCACATTAGAGACGTCGGAGGGACGTTTCTACGGTATAAAAGCACGTCGCCCCCCCCCCCTCAAAAAAAAAAAACACACACACGCGAAAATAACCTTGCCAATGGGGGCATCATAAGATTGAGCACTACGGCGGTTGCTGATCTTGTTCAGGATGACGTCGGCGTTTCAATTAGCGTTGATTTCTGAGAAAATGAGCTGAAGTTACATTTATTTGCGTCACAATGGCGGGCGTAATCAGGCAAACATTTACAGCACTTCATTAGAGGGTGCCTGACTATTCTGTGGAGATTACGTTCGACAATGACAACAAAGAGCACAGAAAGCTTCGTTTACAGCAATTCGCGCATACGTGAGATCCGCATAATCTTTAGACTATCAATTTATATGCTTAAGAATGGCGCTCATAAATGCAATATTTGCTTTCACAGCGAGCGAAAGCGGCTGTCTTCTCCACGGTAGAATTGATTTAAACGGCTTTAATTCCATGGACAATATATCGTTGCCAACTTCTGTGGGATTGTATTCGTCAAAATGAGATACAAGTGACAGGGAGACCCGGAGGTTGATGAAAGGCAAGAAGGCAGAAGCTCGCACAAGACCACAGGGCAATAAAATGACCTTTTGAGCAGCGTGGTCAGGGGGCCATGCAATCGTTTCAACGTCTATTAAACATCCTCCAAAATGGGACCAAAGGCCGACAAAAATTCGGGCATTTTGGGAAAGGTGGAACCACTGGAAATCTCAGGACAGCCTTAGCCTAAAGATAAAAGATGACCTAAAAATAAGAAACCATTACGTTGACAGGGTGGCCAAATTTTGGAAAAAAATAAATGGGCTGTTGACGCAGTTCAGGTGAAACCCGATGGTGCAAAATAAGGAGAGAATGGCGGCAAGTGCTGAAAAGAGGTCAAGTAGGTCCTGTGGCCGATGCCAGCGCCCGACAACTGTCAGGCGACTGCACTTAAAAGCGAGATGCCTGGTCGTCAGCTACAGGGTGATTCGGGTCTGAAATATTAGACGCAGACTCCATCACATTATATACAGTGCATTCTACGGTGTCATTCTTCGACGGCTGGTGCCGATTCTCGTGCAATGAGGATGGGAACAAATTGTCTCACTTGCCGACTGTCACCTTCCTCGAACTGCCAATATTTCTTCCTCTCCGTAGTCGGTTAGTTTTTATTGTGTTTGGCTGCTAATCACGAGGTTTCGGGATGGAATCCCAGCCACGGTAGCTGTATTTCGATGGCTGTTAAATGCGAAAATACCCGCGTACTTAAGGTTAGGCGCATGTTAAAGAACCCCAAGTGGTCTAAATTATTCGCGAATCCCCACTCGTAATGAAATCGTGATTCTGGCACCTAAAACCCCATAATGTGTTATGTGGCATTCGTTAAGGATGCCCTTAGCAGTCGCACAACTCTTGAATACAAGAAAGTGTCAGGAGTTGCGCGCAAGGACTTTGAGTATGTGGGCAGCCTTTATGGCATTCGATACCTGCTAGTCTACATTGCGGCTATACTATAAAGGCGCAACGGCAACGTGGTATACCATATTGAGAACATACAAGTCCCGCATATATTACTGCACAATAATATTAAATAGCGGTCTTTCTTCACGCACGTGGATAACCGTCATTGGAGACTACCTTGAAAACTAAATGCATGTACGGTATGTGTCACACCGAAGGGTGTACCTGGCCTGGTGGCCAGTAAATGTGACGTAATATTGCGAGCAGCTTCGGTCATAGCATGCTAATGAACGACGACATAGAGACAGTTTGCTCCATTCTGGTGTCGTCACTTTTGCGTCAAGGTGCAAAGCCAATATATCCGTGTAGATGTCTTAATAAAGTACATCTCGATTTGCAGCTGTGGCGGTAGCCCGTGAGTGCGGATAGCAAAGTAGCTGGCGAAATAAGTGGGGGCACCTTAACGAAATAGATAGGTCAAAATCAACAGCTGTCCACGACGGCGTCTCTCGTAGACGCTGTGAGATGTTCGGACGTTAACAATGTGTGCCGACTGAAGGAAGGCTGCCACGGAGTCCTTCTGACGGTTAGCCTAGCTTGTTCACTCCGTAGCATCAAAAACAAAAAAAGACAAAAAAGAAAAAGAACCGTATCAAACGCCCAGAATACATCATCGCTCGTCGCGACTAAAAGCTCTTAGTATGATAAGTCATTTCCAGGCGACTAGCGGCTACGCTTTATCAAGAACACTGATAACGTCGGCGGGACAAGAATTGCGGCAAAGTTCAATGCACAGGGATAACTTTTAATTATTTTTCTTCCTTTTGTTGACGTCATCACGCGTCACCGCGGGAAATTTGAAATCTTTAAGGTCAGTACGTCACGTGGGGGCACTCACGCGAACTAACCCCTCCTGTCCAGAAAAGCTGGATATGTTGCGGGTACGTGTGAAGGCTGACACCGGGCTCCATTGTGTACGTCCGGCACTATGGCACCGAACACTAGCCTACCATGTTCGATTCCTTCAAAGGCCGCTACTACCTATTAAAGGGCTTTCAAGTGTTGTCGAGCACACGCCCGAAGCGGGTAAACCTCCCAACTTAATCAAAACCGCAGCGCAGGTGGGACTTTAAACTTTGGTTTTCAGATCGCTTCGGTATTTCCGAAGCAGCCGAAGCGAACTCTGTGTCGGCGTGAGCCCTCATACCACGTCACACCGACAGCGGCGTCAGCTTTTCCAGTGGTGGAGCTCTTCCCCAGTAGAGCTGCGCTCAAATTTCGCATTAGGGAGTATCATAATCGCAGGTGACTTTTTTGGTTCCCACGCACGGCCGGCGCCGCCACTGCCACGGATGCGTGGAGATGAGCGCCTTCTGGTGGTGCTTCAGGGATCCCAGCGCCCACGCGGCGCGTGCTTTCCGTTGGTCGGTTTTGACCACTTGACTTTTTGTGGCATCTCCGAGGACGGCGTTGGATTTTCCGCTTGAGGAGCCATATAATGCTTTCGCATTAGAATAAATGCACTTATATACCCTTATGTGGATGAATTCGAAAGCATTGCGACGTCTCTCCGATGACGCCTCGACAATGCTAGCGTACTTGCGTGGACATCCAAAGGAGCCGGGAGCAGCTACTGACTGGCAGATCGAAGGTTTGTCTACTGGAGCGCACGACAGAACTCTCCGAAATCGCGCACCGACCAGCGGTGCCGCGACACGCGGTGCTGTGTATAGACGACCACAAAGTTGTCGCATCCCGGTAACTGCAGCTTATGGAACCGTAACCTTTACCAGGAAACGCTTGCGGTGAGCGCTATGCGCAAAAGCAAGCTTTCTGGTTCCTTTTCTTGCTTTCCCCCTCACGGCCTGTGACGCCGCTGCTGCTGAGGTAAGCATCATCCGGTGGTGCTTCAAGGAACGCATCGCCGACACGGCGCATGCCTCCTGTTGATTGGCTTTGGCTGCGTGACTTTTTGTGCCATCTCCGACCATCTTTAGAAAAATTGGTGCTGTTGATATTTTTTGTACCACTCGACTTTCGCTTGTTTCTCGACCTGTTCATCCGCTGGACGATTGGTCCACCAAGGCTGTCGTGCGTGAGCCGTGAAGTATGACCGTTGGGGAGAGCGGAACCAGCGCTAGCACGCCGGCTGTGAACATCAGACGTTTGGATGCTGCTGTGTGCACCCGAGCACAACCCCGTCGTCGGAAGACCGTGAAGCATGGCTATACTTGAGCTCCACCCTCTGAAACGACAACGCCTGCCATAGCCGTGCGACCCTGCTGTCCAACACCGGTTCCGCGACTTCTCCGACACGGCGACATCTGTTTCTACATGAACTGTACGTTGCACGCTTATCTTTGACTAACTCACGTATGCCTGCGCGTACTCTGGAATGTATTTTAGGAACCTTCGCTTGTGTGTGCTGTTTCTATGTGTTAGGTGTGTCTAATAAAAGTTTTGGTGTGTGTTTGCAATTCTGCGTGCTGCTTTATTTTTCTGCAATGATCCTGAACCCAATACTACCACAACCTCCACAGACGGTGGTCTATCTTCACGAGGAGGCGACACCTTCGCGAAACACACCATGCAAGGTAGCTCCTGCTGCGTAGAAGCAACAGGTGTCTCGTAATTATGCTGCTGGTGATGATCTGTTGGCATGCTTGTTGAAACTGGCCGGTGACACATACTTACCTACCCTGCATGAGCTAATCAGGTAATCTATACATACCTACCAGAATAGCATTTGGCTACAGCTCCTTCATATTGTCACGGGGATGTAACAGCTTCTTTTCAGCTGTAGCCCTCTATATCAACCTTGTGCAGCAGATCCGGCACCATTTATTCCCTTTCTACTTTTTACCATCAACATTCTAAACATCTCGTTCTGATCTCTATTGCTGACCGGTTAATGCTTCCATAAGTTTTGAAACCTGCATTCTGTAAGGTGGACTTTACACACTAGTCTAGCTTGGCGAGTGGCTTTATATTCCTTTGGGATGTGCCGAGTTGTCGCCTGATTTTCCCTGCGGCAGACACAATATTCATCTAGTGGCGAATAATTGCACCAGCATACTTTCTGTTTAGGTAACCAGTCAGGGCCTGAAATAGCAAGGCAATGCCAATTTTGCTATAGTAAAGATTTTTTCTTGATAATCTTATGACGCGATTCTTGTAAATCTCTACGATCTTTCTTGTTTACGACCACTGCATCCAATTTACTCTATGTTTCTTTCTGTTTGTTTTTGGTAACTCCTGGTTGCATATTTACACTTTCAATGGCCTTGTATTTGGCTCGCAACTTTCTTCACCTCCGTCCCCGCTTTGTGTCCACAGTGTCGAAGCACAAATATTCTTGCACTTTAGCCGCCCATTCATTTTGATCCATATTCATGAGCTTTCAAAACTAATTTTTGCTGTGCGCTTCTCTGTTTTCAAACGAGGCCCAATCCATGTCACCCAGCATTGCCTCATTTGTGGTTTTTCCGTAGGTACCAAGAGCCAACCGGGCTGCTCATCTTCGGTTGACTTATATTCTCAACACTATGGCTAATTTTAAATATTAAATGGCTTTGCGCATGTTAGCTCTAGCACCATTATCCCGTTCCAATTTCCTCTCACCGCCTTATACTTATCGTACAGAAAGAGTTCTATGCTTTATTATTTCTGCATTCCGCTTCCCCCTCATTCTTAGATTACCTTGGTGGATGCTTGGAGTACGTTTCTTTGTCATTTTTCTGTACACCGTTATGCTTACTTGAATATGGGTATCAATTGCTGTTGAATTGATACTACGTCAGTATTCGCCTCCTCATTAAAAACAAAAATTCCTTATATACCTATGCAAAGCATAAGGCTTCATTCGACACTCCATTGCCACGTATATGCGCAAATCGTTTTCAATTATCTTACATTGTCCACCTGAGACAGTATGTCGCCCAGTGATTTTCTGTTGCACGCTTGCTCATTATAGATGCGCAATAAATGAAAACCTAAATAACTGTTTTCCAGTCGTTTTTCTATGCCCTTAATATAAAGCGTGAACAACAATGAAGACAGAGAATATCATTGCTTCCTTCCTCGGTGAATTTCTACTAGTCATTTGCATTTATGGCCATCCTAAATGCAAAGTGGGTTGTCTCTATATATCTCTCTGCGCAGCTCCACGAAATCGCAATCTGTGGCTTCGTGCTTGAGACTGTCACATATTCATTCCCGGTGTACCTTGCCGTAAGCTCCATAATGTCTAGAAATGCACATTCTAGAAGCACATTATCTGCTACGGAAATATCTATGCACTGAGCTATTTCAAATTCTATTATGATTGATGCGTCTAGCTTGTCTCAACAGATTCTCTGACTGACGCGGCATATCATACTCTTCTTCCACCCACTTCAAACTTTTAGCTTGCACTGCTATCGTACTTCAGTGCCTGTCGGAAGCGTTGTGGGAACTTTGGTAAATAAATAAGAAAATATTGTATATATCACCAACGTTATTGAAACTGGTCTGTACGACCTCGTGTTACACTTGTCCCCTATGCCTTCGTCGATGACGTTCATATTGCTTTCACGCCACCGATTCGTGATTTTATTTGTTTTATGCACTTGCTTTATTTGCACCAGTAAGCTTTGGCTTGATCTTAGAGCTCAACTATTTTGTTAGAAATATAGCGATTTCGTCTTCGACCTGGGCCATGTTATTAGAGCGATTTTCCACTGCTTTTTACCAATAAAGGTTTTCTACTTTAGGTTTGGACCGCTCAGGCTTATGTGTTGCCGGATTTGGTCGGGTGTGAACTGCGCTTTCTTTCTTGCTAAATGTTATCACTCATAACCCCTCTCACGTACCGCAAAACGCCGTCTCCTTAGAAAATGTTACTTCTTTCATCGTTTATAGTCGTTTGTGAATGTGCTTATTGATGCTCCTAATGGTCCTACATGGTTCCAAAATCTGCTTGGTGCACCTTTGTCACTATCGAGAACTTCATGCACGCACGTTTCACTAGTACACACAACTTTTCGTGAGCAAGCTCACTGCCCACCCTCTTCTTTTCTCAGCGCTTGTGTTGTCGAAGGAGTTTCTCTTCCTTACGTAATTACTACTTTTTGGCTTAGCTGTGATCTCTAGACGCCTGCTTATGCTCGTCTGTAGATTTACTTATTACCTTGTACCGTCAGCTACGTGGTTCTCATTTTCCACTTCAACAGCTTTTAGCGGCGTTTGTATTATCTCCCGCAGCATGGCGTCTTTCAGTTTCTTGCAATCCCATACTGCTGCATAACCTCCCTGCATTTCCTTCCTACATTTCTCTCTCTCTCTTTCTTTCTCTCTCTCATACTGCTGAAGGAAAGGTTTGCATCCTCTTCTCTACGCTTTTTGCTGTCTCTGCTATTGAACTCCATAGTTTTTTTAAAAGATATGCTGCTATTTCTTCCCCGTCTTGCATCAGTATCCAAAATTTTAAGGTTGTATGTTTATGATAGCTACCCAGGCTATCTTCTTCATGTTCATCTGCAGACATTTTTGTCTAGTCCTCATAGATCATTTCGCAGTCTAAGGTACAGTCGATGATTGATTGCATCTTTCAGTATAGCCGCGTTGCCTGACCATGACACTTACTCTACCTGTTAAGTCTTCCAATTTCTTGCAGTCCCACACAGCTGGTTAACCTCTCTGCATTTCCTTCCTCCATTCTTTCTCTCTCTTTCTCTCATACTGCTGTAGGAAAGGTTTGCATTATCGTCTATACGCTTTTTGCTATCTGTGCTGTTTGAATTCCATATATATATATATATATATATATATATATATATATTATATGTGCTGCTATTTTTTCCTGTCTTTCGTCAGTATCCCAAATTTAAATATGCTATGTTTATGATCGCTACCTAGGCTATCTTCTTGATGTTCCTCTATAATCCTTCTTGACTAGTCTTCATAGATCATTTCTGAGACTAAGGTGCAGCCGATTCTTGGCTGCATCATTCTGCACAGCTGCACTGCCTTTACATGACACTTATTCTCCCTGTTAACTACTATAACCTTCTGTTCATCGCACAATTCCTGCACTCGAGAAGCCTTGTAACGTTCTTTTAAATCCTTCATGTGCAAATTCACATCTACTAGAATCAGCTGCAGTGCCATTCCTTCACTGTGTCCCCCATGTGTAGCTTGACCTTCACTATCACTTCATTGACCATTTTCCTCCGAAGCGCTCTACTGTGGACTCGTTTGTGTGCGCACTGTCATCACCGGTTCTACGTTACGCACCGTTTGGATCTCCGACGTGTAAAAAGCGACGCATTTCCTTCTCCTCGCCACGGGAAGCTGTACCTGAGGACGCTTGCATTCCGTACAACGCACGCTAGGACCCCTCCACCATGCACTAACACTTTGAAAAATAAAGTAAGCCTATCGTAAATAACTTTTCCCGTCTCTGCATCTACCAAACAGAGAAAAAAATCTGAAAATTCTCAAATAAAACACTAATCTATTTGTTGAACCTACATACTGTGAGAACCAGATTCACCAAAAAACTTGCAGGGACCATTGCCGATGATTGGTGATGCAAACTAAAAAAAAACGAATGGACCAACGAAAGAGCGAGCAGTACCAACGCCTCCTAGATAGCAGGCCTGTGCACTGGGCTATACAGGTGATGCTACATGGACCGAAATTTCGATTACCAAACCCGGCGTGATGGAAATGGTGACGTCAAATTCACCACGGTTTACTTGGGAGCATTCCCATTTGATTCTATGGAAATCGGACAAGGTAGCATGACGTCACGGATTGATGTGCACCAGCCTTGTGCTACCTAGGAGGCGTTGGCAGTAATCCCCCTCCCCCCCCCCCCTTTCCTTGCCGCCCATCTCTCAGTTGGCCGAAAGCACGCATCCCTTCCCTTGGCAACTCGCCTCGCCTTCCTCAAGTTCCTTCGAGGCAGCCGTGGAGATCTAACGCGTCCACTTTTTCCTCTCGTTTGCGAATCAGCGTAAACGCCGTCAGCGTTCGACGGAACGCTCGCCTGCGTCTGCAGTGTGTGCTTTGTAGGCGAGAATCCGTTGTGGTTCTCGTCTGTCGCATTGCACCGTTCACGATGGGCTGGAGACAATCGGACGGTCAACGGGATCTACAAGCAATGTGTGAGCGACAGCCTCCCCTAGCTAGTCCTCTTTCCAGTCCACCTCCGCCATTCACTTGCCCGAGGGCACGAACCCTTTTCCAAGCCTTGCCGCCACGAACGAGCCAGCGATCTGACGAGGGATAGTATGCCCTCTTCCCTTGCTGCCCTGCCCACCTCTCGGATACGCGACAGCTCACGGGCGATCGCTCCCTCTTCATTCGCCCCACTTCGCAACTCGGTTGGCTGAGAGCATGTGCACTTCCCCTTTGGAGTTTTTTGTCGCCTTTCCTCCCCACAGGTCGTACCACAGTCGTTACATCGACCTACCACGAGAAACGGTGGAAAGAGCCAAAGAAAGCTGCACGCTTCAAAACATGGCAAGAACGTATCGCTTTGGTGCGCTTCTCCTGCTGCGCAAAGGTGCTCTGATGCGATCGCGTGTCCGCTTTCTTCGACGTCACTCGAAAGCTGCACTCGATACAGGGAGGACATTATATTAAAGGATATGAACGATTTGTAAAAAAGGTTATCTTTTCCTTTCTGCGGTATTTTTACTCTTAAGGACAATTATATACGCAGGCTATAAGTCTGCCGACTATCCAGAACAACAGCGGGAGCTCGTCCATATAATTTATGACAGCAGTGACATCGTGCATTTGGCTTCACTGGCAGTGCACGAAAGCAATCCAAAGCACACAACGCGTAATCTCATGCAATGTTTAGTCATAACTCGCTTAAGGCATTCGCGAAGGGGTTTTTATCAACTGCGCCGCTCTCCACCAAGCCCTGCCCTACAACCCGATCCCTTCGCTCTCAGGTGCGTTCAATAGGACACGCGTCAGCTATCAATGATTGTGCCGGCGGATGTTTTAAAGATGAAGTGTTCCTTAGCCTGTTAGTTACCCCTACTTTTCCGCATCGGGCACGTCTCTAACCTCTTTCATGGGCCGATAGCGATGTTAGCGCAGCCTTAAAAGTGGGGATGATATGTGATGCTGGGTGTGTGCCCCTGGGAACGCAGGTCGCCGTCACACACACACACACACACACACACACACACACATATATATATATATATATATATATATATATATATATATATATATATATATATATATATATATATATATATATATATATATATATATATATATATAGATGAGTTCTGGGACCCCAGACTTTATTGAGTCATCGGCCATACGCGTCTCTAAACGGCAGGGCTTGGTGCGCTTCCCGCGAAGCTCCCTTCGCGGTGACCGTAACCGCCGCATCCTTCGGAAGCAGTAGGCACTGTCGAACCGAGAGTCGCTACATGCTAGCCGTTACGGGCAGCCCACTAACTGCGGCAAAGTGCCAATGCACGCCACTTTCGTGGGAACAGTGCCGACCCATGTTTCACATGCTATTGCCTCTTCATTGGATCGAGGGCCGGTCGATTGGTTGGACACCAAAATCAGGCGAGGTGGTACGGTGCCACAGGTGGGATTTCGCGCACTGTGCGACAATTCCAAATGGACGAGAGTAGGACATTGAATTCCCTCGTCGAGTGAACGGGGCAAATGAACTGCTTAAAAAGCGGGTCTTGAGTGTTGTGGAGGCTGCTTGGACGTTGAAAGCTTTGACATGTAGTGGGCTCCGAGAATTATAGAGCCCTTTTTGTGAAGTTCTATATAACAATCGATTTTCGCATCGCGCAGACGTCGTTCTGGACCTCTCTGTAGACCGGCACCTGGCATGTCACCAGCTATGAAATCCGTGGGCTGTCGGACCCTCGACTTCGCAACAATTAAAAGACAAGTTTTGTTTGATTGATCTACGTAAACTGCTAGGGAATTTTTGCACTCCGCCCATATCTTAAAGCAGCTGGAAATCTGACCCCTGACTTTGCATGCGTAACCAGAATGACATAGCTGTCCGGCAACCACGGCCTGTCTGGAGTATACAGTGTATTCCACGTAACTTAAGCCAAACATTAAAGATATGCAAATGCCACGTAGCTGGACAGAACCAAGGTAATGTTGCTTGCCGTCACTTGGAGATACTCAGATAATTTTTTTCATTCCGCCTAATTAGATAGTAACTTTTAATTAATCAACTTCTCAAATATTATTGTTAAATGAAAAATGTCAATGAGAAAATGTAGATCAACATGAAAAACTCCCGAGACATCTTTATGTTGCTCAATACGAGCTACATAAAAGTGTTTTACGAGCGTGAAAGAAGCCCACACATACACGCGAAATTGTCGCTCGAATGGCAGCTCGACTTCATGGGTCGTGGGTTCGACTCCCACCAGAGGTTGTGAGTACGACTGTCTTAATTAATTTTATCTTAATTAGGCGTGTCATAGTTAACTTCGCCTCAATTAATCCCAAAAGTCGTGGATTCAACCATAAATGGTAGCACCTTCGATTTTGGCGGCACTGAATTTTGGTCCCACCAAATGTCGAGGGACCCACTCCCACCAAAGTTCGGTGAGCGCCTTAGTTTACTTTATCTTAATTAAGTGTGCCATACTTAACATCACCTCAACTGATACCAAAAATCGTTGGTTGGACCTTCAATGGTGGCACCATCGATTTTGATGCCATTGAATTTTGGTCGGACCTAAGGTCAAGGGATCGACAACCACCAAAGCTCGGGAAGTGCCTTAATTACAAAAAACACCGAATGTCGTATACTCGGTTCCCTCCAATGCTCGTGGGTGGCACCATCAGTTTAGTACGATTGAATTTGGTGGCGTAACGCTGGATGGCCTATTTTTCAATAACGCCGGACAACGAATTTTTCGACCCGTGAGCGACATAAGGCTTTCGCCTTAATATATTGTTCCTTTGACTGGAGCCTGGGCTGGCTATATACTGGCCCAAAAATTTTGGGGGCGGGGGGGGGGGAGGGGGGAGTGCGTATTTTAGATCCGCCTTCAACATTATCATCAATCTGGTGGTCCTCTACCCGCCGTGGTTGCTCAGTGGCTATGGTGCTGGGCTGCTGAGTACGAGGTCGCGGGATCGAATCCCGGCCGCGGTGGCCGCATTTCGACGGGGGCGAAATGTGAAAACACCCGTGTACTTAGATTTAGGTGCACGTTAAAGTACCCCAGGTGGTCGAAATTTCCGTAGTCCTCCACTACGGCGTGCCTCATAATCAGAAAATGGTTTTGGCGCGTAAAACCCCATAATTTAATTTTTTTTGGTGGCCCTCTTTATCGACTTTAGCATCAATCTGTTGGCAGCGCTCTCTGCTGCTGGAAGCAGCCGAGGGAGCTAGAGATAATGGTGGTTCTCTTTCCGGTAAAGTTTTCGTTCTAGGGCTAGTGATCTCTTTCTGTATGGGTGTAGTATCATACTTTGCCTAAACTTAGTTAAACTGTTTACCGGACGCCCCAAAGTCTTTATCACGTTGTTTTGTTATTGCGTTAGCCATTACTCTATTATCTGTAGCGTTACCATACAATGCATATATCCTGTAGGTGATGTCGAATCGTACATGCCGCTAAGCAGCCGACCGCGGCCGTCGGCGCCAACCCCGCCGTTGTTGCGATTTCATGACGGTACATGCGCGGCTCGCGTGCAGCAGGTTAGAGACGCGCACTGGGTATGGCTAGAAAAACGACGATGCGAAGAGGACACGCCCTATAGGAAACGACCAATCGTCTGGGTGGTGGAGCATGGTGGACTTTCTGCCTTCCCATGCTTGAATGAAGGCTGTGCGCACGCACATTATAACCACATTAGCGTGTCTGACACCCTAATGAGCCGCTTGGTGCATGCTAAGTTCTGACCAGTAAACGATGGATTAAATTCTGGGGTTTTATGGGCCGAAACCACGATTTGCTTATGAGGCATGTCGTAGCGGGGGACTCCGGATTAGTTTCGACCTATCTTTAACGTGCCGCCAATGCGCGTGACATTGGCGTTTCTGTCTTTCGCCCCCACCACCGCGGCCACGTCTCGTTCCCCCCAGGTCTTGCTTAGCAGCGCAACACCATAGCCGCTAAGCCACAGCAGCGAGTGACATGATAACGCTATTTGATATTTCACCTGGCGCTGGCTAACACCGATGGTTTAATAACGCTTGTGAACGTTATCGCTGGCATCATTAGTCCTTTCCAGATTCCGTGCGCCACCTCATACTTATTGTGCCCCAATAATAATAATAATATTTGGGGTTTTACGTGCCAAAACCACTTTCTGATTATGAGGCACGCCGTAGTGGAGGACTCCGGAAATTTTGACCACCTGGGGTTCTTTAACGTGCACCTAAATCTAAGCACACGGGTGTTTTCGCATTTCGCCCCCATCGAAATGCGGCCGCCGTGGCCGGGATTCGATCCCGCGACCTCGTGCTCAGCAACCCAACACCATAGCCACTGAGCAACCACGGCGGGTATGTGCCCCAATAGTACTCTGTTTCATTATTGCTGCATTCCGCGGCAGTTTTATTTTCACATTATATTGGTGTGCCTTTCCATTGTTTATGTATACACCGAGGTACTTATGTTGTTTTACTACGGGTATGATGCTGTTTAATTGACACTGAGTAATTACTCGTCCTTTAAATGAAAATCATAATTCCCCATTTCTCTTCCCTAAACTACAAGCTTAGATTTGTCGTTGTCCTGCCGCAGATATCGGCAAGTCTCTGTAAATCTCCTGCATTGTCCACTAGTAGCACTGTGTTGTCCGCACACATCAGTTCGGGGACCTTCTGGTGCACCATTTGTCCGTTACGCATGTAGGATAAATCAAAGCCTAATTCACTTATTGCAGTTGTCTTTCTATGCTGCTAGCATAAGGGCGTTGTACAACGTCTACAGCGCAAGTACCTGCATTCTTTGTGCCAGCATTCTGAGACATTTGGTATCGTCCAGGGCTCTGTTGCTTCTACCCAGTAGGAGTTACCTTGCATGCCGTGTCTCGCGAAAATGTCGTCCTCGTGTACAGACAGAACACTGTCCGAAGAGTTTGAGCGCTGCTGCTAAACCTTCATTTCGCTCCAATATATCGCCCATTTTCCGAAACTGCAATTTTAATGCGCTAGCATTAATAGTATCAAAATGTAAAAAGTGTAAAAAGAAGGGAATGGGAGGGCTTGGAATAGTATTTACGTGTATGTGTGTACACACACCCGCGCGCACGCACACACTCACACACGCACACGCACACGCGCACATCATCATCAGCAGCAGCAGCCTATTTTATGTCCACTGCAGGACGAAGGCCACTCCCTGCGATCTCCAATTACCCCTGTCCTGCACCAACCGGTTCCAACTGGCACCCGCAAGTTTCCTCATTTAGCCACACCACCTACTCTTTTGCCGTGTATATATATATATATATATATATATATATATATATATATATATATATATATATATGAGAGAGAGAGAGAGAGATTGTTGAGCTCGGAAGCCAAGCGGCTTCCGAGCTCATGCTTTACGGAAGCTCCGTACTACCCATTGGAACGGCTGGCAGAAGCGAAGTTTCAGTTCACGAGTGACGGCCGTCTATGCCTCTGAACATCGTGGGCCCCCAGCGAGCTGCGATGATGGACAGGTACCGCTCCTGAGCCGTGATCTGTGTACGGATCCCGTAAACGACCCGTCGGAGCCACACGTCGGAATTTTGCAGCAATCGTTGGCCGAATGTGCCGCCATTCATTGTACACTGAGTGAGGTATTGCTAAACGAAGCCAAGACGGCTATCATCGCTGAGGCCGTCATTTGCGAAGACCGTGTCGTACTGCCCAAAGCTCCCTATCAGACCGACAGTAGATTACGGACAAAGGCGCAGATACAGCTGCCTCCTGGTTCGAGCACGGAAAATATAGCGGCTTCTGACCAGGCATGACTGTTTACTCCACCTTCGGACATAGATGACTCGGCAGCATTCTGCATTTTGTCGAGCTCGGCAGATTCGAGCGCATCGGCGAGCCTTCATCCGTCATCGGCAACGTTGCGAAGAGGCGCGTAAAAGTTCAGCAGAGGATTTCGCTGTTTGCACAATGTGGCAGTGCGGACAGCCGCTGGTCAGTGTACAAGATGTGCTGCTGTGCATTGGCAAGTGCGGCTAGATAATCACCTGCGAGACTTGCGTTCGCCCCGAAACAGCCAATGCCGCCCGCCAGAGTCATGTTCGACGACCAGAGTGGCCATGAAGTCGCAGCAGAAAATAAACTTGCAGCGTGGCCTAGTGTAAGGATCGGCATCGTTAGGCAATCACAAGGCAGCGCAAGGCACAGAGATAGGATTGGCCCGAAGACAAAGAGACGCTTTTGGGCGGGCACACTCGATATATATATATATATATATATATATATATATATATATATATATATATATATATATATATCTGTGTGTGTGTGTGTGTGTGTGTGTGTGTGTGTGTGTGTGTGTGTGTGTGTGTGTGTGTGTGTGTGTGTGTGTGTGTGTGTGTGTGACGGCGACCTGCGTTCCCAGGGGCACACACCCAGCATCACATATCATCCCCACTTTTAAGGCTGCGCTAACATCGCTATCGGCCCATGAAAGAGGTTAGAGACGTGCCCGATGCGGAAAAGTAGGGGTAACTAACAGGCTAAGGAACACTTTATCTTTAAAACATCCGCCGGCACAATCATTGATAGCTGACGCGTGTCCTATTGAACGCACCTGAGAGCGAAGGGATCGGGTCGTAGGGCAGGGCTTGGTGGAGAGCGGCGCAGTTGATAAAAACCCCTTCGCAAATGCCTTAAGCGAGTTATGACTAAACATTGCATGAGATTACGCGTTGTGTGCTTTGGATGGCTTTTGTGCACTGCCAGTGGAGCCAAATGCACAATGTCACTGCTGTCAGAAATTATATGGACGAGCTCCCACTGTTGCTCTGGGTAGTCGGCAGATTTATAGCCTGCATATATAATTGTCCTTAAGATTAAAAATACCACAGAAAGGAAAAGATAATCTTTTTTACAAATCGTTCATGTCCTTTAATATAATGTCCTCCCTGTATCGAGTGCAGCTTTCGAGTGACGTCGAAGAAAGCGGACACGCGATCGCATCAGAGCACCTTTGCGCAGCAGGAGAAGCGCACCAAAGCGATACGTTCTTGCCATGTTTTGAAGCGTGCAGCTTTCTTTGGCTCTTTCGACCGTTTCTCGTGGTAGGTCGATGTAACGACTGTGGTACGACCTGTGGGGAGGAAAGGCGACAAAAAACTCCAAAGGGGAAGTGCACATGCTCTCAGCCAACCGAGTTGCGAAGTGGGGCGAATGAAGAGGGAGCGATCGCCCGTGAGCTGTCGCGTATCCGAGAGGTGGGCAGGGCAGCAAGGGAAGAGGGCATACTATCCCTCGTCAGATCGCTGGCTCGTTCGTGGCGGCAACGCTTGGAAAAGGGTTCGTGCCCTCGGGCAAGCGAGTGGTGGAGGTGGACTGGAAAGAGGACTAGGGGAGGCTGTCGCTCACACATTGCTTGTAGATCCCGTTGGCCGTCCGATGGGGGCCAGCCCATCGTGAACGATGCAATGCGACAGACGAGAACCATAACGAATTCTCGCCTACAAAGCACACACTGCAGACGCAGGCGAGCGTTCCGTCGAACGCTGACGGCGTTTACGCTGATTCGCAAACGAGAGGAAAAAGTGGACGCGTTAGATCTCCACGGCTGCCTCGAAGGAACTTGAGGAAGGCGAGGCGAGTTGCCAAGGGAAAGGATGCGTGCTTTCGGGCAACTGAGAGGTGGGCCGCAAGGAAAGGGGGGGGGGGGGAAGGGGGATTACTGCAAACGCCTCCTAGTTAGCACAAGGCTGGTGCACATCAATCCGTGACGTCATGCTACCTTGTCCGATTTCCATAGAATCTAATGGGAATGCTCCCAAGTAAACCGTGGTGAATTTGACGTCACCATTTCCATCAAGCCGGGTTTGGTAATGGAAATTTCGGTCCATGTAGCATCACCTGTAAAGCCCAGTGCACAGGCCTGCTATCTAGGAGGCGTTGGTACTGCTCGCTCTTTCGTTGGTCCGTTCGTTTGGGCTTTTAGTTTGCATTACCAATCATCGGCAATGATCCCTGCATAATTTTTGGTGAATCTGGTTCTCACAGTATGTAGGTTCAACAAATAGGTTAGTGTTTTATTTCAGAATTTTCAGATTTTTTTCTCTGTTTGGTAGATGCAGAGACGGGAAAATTTATTTACGATAGGCTTACTTTATTTTTAAAAGTGTTAGTGCAGGGTGGAAGGGTCCTAGCGTGCGTTGTACGGAATGCAAGCGTCCTCAGGTACAGCTTCCCGTGGTGAGGAGAAGGAAATGCGTCGCTTTTTACACGTCGGAGATCCAAACGGTGCGTAACGTAGAACCGGTGATGACAGTGCGCACACAAACGAGTCCAGAGTAGAGCGCTTCGGAGGAAAATGGTCAATGAAGTGATAGTGAAGGTCAAGCTACACATGGGGGACACAGTGAAGGAATGGCACTGCAGCTGATTCTAGTAGATGTGAATTTGCACATGAAGGATTTAAAAGAACGTTACAAGGCTTCTCGAGTGCCGGAATTGTGCGATGAACAGAAGCTTATAGTAGTTAACAGGGAGAATAAGTGTCATGTAAAGGCACTGCAGCTGTGCAGAATGATGCAGCCAAGAATCGGCTGCACCTTAGTCTCAGAAATGATCTATGAAGACTAGTCAAGAAGGATTATAGAGGAACATCAAGAAGATAGCCTTGGTAGCGATCATAAACATAGCATATTTAAATTTGGGATACTGACGAAAGAGAGAAAAAAATAGCAGCACATTTAATATATATATATATACATGGAATTCAAACAGCAGAGATAGCAAAAAGCGTATAGACGATAATGCAAACCTTTCCTACAGCAGTATGAGAGAAAGAGAGAGAAAGAATGGAGGAAGGAAATGCAGAGAGGTTAACCAGCTGTGTGGGACTGCAAGAAACTGGAAGACTTAACAGGTAGAGTAAGTGTCATGGTCAGGCAACGCGGCTATACTGAAAGATGCAATCAATCATCGACTGTACCTTAGACTGCGAAATGATCTATGAGGACTAGACAAAAATGTCTGCAGATGAACATGAAGAAGATAGCCTGGGTAGCTATCATAAACATACAACCTTAAAATTTTGGATACTGATGCAAGACGGGGAAAAAATAGCAGCATATCTTTTAAAAAAACTATGGAGTTCAATAGCAGAGACAGCAAAAAGCGTAGGGAAGAGGATGCAAACCTTTCCTTCAGCAGTATGAGAGAGAGAAAGAAAGAGAGAGAGAGAAATGTAGGAAGGAAATGCAGGGAGGTTATGCAGCAGTATGGGATTGCAAGAAACTGAAAGACGTCATGCTGCGGGAGATAATACAAACGCCGCTAAAAGCTGTTGAAGTGGAAAATTAAAACCACGTAGCTGACGGTACACGGAAATAAGTAAATCTATAGACGAGCATAAGTTGGCGTCTAGAGATCACAGCTAAGCCAAAAAGTAGAAATTACATAAGGAAGAGGAACTGCTTCGATAACACAAGTGCCGGGAAAAGAAGAGGGTGGGCAGTGAGCTTGCTCAAGAAAAGTTGTGTGTACTAGTGAAACGTGTGTGCAGGACATTCTCGATAGTGACAAAGGTGCACCAAGAAGATTTTCCAACCGTGTAGGACCATTAGGAGCATCAATAAGCACATTCACAAACGACTATAAACGATGAAAGAAGTAACATTTTCTAAGGAGACGGCGTTTTGCGGTACATGAGAGGGGTTATGAGTGATAACATTTAGCAAGAAAGAAAGCGCAGTTCACACCCGATCAGATCCGGCAACACATAAGCCTGAGCGGTCCAAACCTAAAGTAGAAAACCTTTATTGGTAAAAAGCAGTGGAAAATCGCTCTAATAACATGGCCCAGGTCAAGACGAAATCGCTATATTTCTAACAAATTAGTTGGGCTCTAAGATCAAGCCAAAGCTTACTGGTGCAACTAAAGCAAGTGCATAAAACAAATAAAATCACGAATCGGTGGCGTGAAAGCAATATGAACGTCATCGACAAAGGCATAGGGGACAAGTGTAACACGAGCTCGTAAAGACCAGTTTCAATAACGTTGGTGATATATACAATATTTTCTTATTTATTTACCAAAGTTCCCACAACGCTTCCGACAGGCACTGAAGTACGATAGCAGTGCAAGCTACAAGTTTGAAGCGGGTGGAAGAAGAGTATGATAGGCCGCGTCAGAGAATCTGTTCAGACAAGGTAAACGCATGGATCATAATAGAATTTGTAATAGCTCAGTGCATAGATATTTCCGTAGCAGACAATGTGCTTCTAGAATGTGAATTTCTAGACATTATGGAGCTTACGGCAAGGTACACCGGGAATGAATATGTGACAGTCTCAAGCACGAAGCCACAGATTGCGATTTCGTGGAGCTGCGCAGAGAGATATATAGAGACAACTCACTTTGCATTTAGGAAGGCCAGAAATGCAAATGACTAGTGGAAATTCACCGAGGAAGGAAGCAACGATATTCTCTGTTTTCATTGTTGTTCACGCTTTATATTAAGGGCATAGAAAAACGGCTGGAAAACAGTTATTTAGGTTTTCATTTATTGCGCATCCATAATGGGCAAATGTGCAACAGAAAATCACTGGGCGACATATTGCCTCAGGTGGACAATGTAGGGTAATTGAAAACGATTTGCGCATATACGTGGCAATGGAATGTCAAATCAAGCCTTATGTTTTGCATAGATATATAAGGAATTTTCGTTTTTAATGAGGAGGCGAATACTGACGTAGTATCAATTCAAAGGCAATTGATACCCATATTCAAGTAATATAAGTATAACGGTGTACGGAAAAATGACAAAGAAACGTACTCCAAGCATCCACCAAGATAATCTAAGAATGAAGGGGAAGCGGAATGCAGAAATAATAAAGCATAGAACTCTCTCGGTACAATAAATATAAGGCGGTGAGAGGAAATTGGAACGGGATAATGGTGCTAGAGCTAACGTTCGCAAAGCCATTTATTATTTAAAATTTGCCATATTTTTGAGAACATAAGTCAACCGAAGATGAGCAGCCCGGTTGGCTCTTGGTACCCACGGCAAAACCACAAATGAGGCACTGCTGGGTGACATGGATTGGGCCTCGTTTGAAAACAGAAGCACACAGCAAAAATTAGATTTGAAAGCTCCTGAATATGGATCAAAATGAATGGGCGGCTAAAGTGCAAGAATATTTGAGCTTCGAAACTGTGGAAACAAAGCGGGGACGGAGGTGAAGAAAGTTGCGAGCCAAATACATGGCCATTGAAAGTGTAAATATGCAACCAGGAGTTACCAAAAACAAACAGAAAGAAACATAGAGTAAATTGGATGCAATGGTCGTAAACATGAAAGATCGTAGAGATTTACAAGAATCGCGTCATAAGATTATCAAGAAAAAATCTGTACTATAGCTAAATTGGCATTGCCTTGCTATTTCAGGCCCTGACTGGTTACCTAAACACGAAAGCATGCCGGTGCAATTATTCGCCACTAGATGAATATTGTGTCTGCCGCAGGGAAAATCGGGCGACAACTCGGCACATCCCAAATGAATATAAAGCCACTCGCCAAGCGAGACTAGTATGTAAAATCCACCTTACAGAGTGCAGGTTTCAAAACTTATGGAAGATGTTTAGAATGTTGATGGTAAAAAGTAGAAAGGGAATAAATTGTACCAGATCTGTTGCACGAATAGGTAACTGCACAAGGTTGATATAGAGGGCTACAGCTGAAAAGAAGCTGTTACATCCCCGTAACAATATGAAGGAGCTGTAGCCAAATGCTATTCTGGTAGGTATGTATAGATTACATGATTAGCTCATGCAGGGTAGGTAAGTATGTGTCACCGGCCAGTTTTAACAAGCATGCCAACAAATCATCACCAGCAGCATAATTACGAGACACATGTTGCTTCTACGCAGCAGGAGCTGCCTTGCATTGTGTGTTTCGCGAAGGCGTCGCCTCCACGTGAAGATAGACCACCGTCTGTGGAGGTTGTGGTAGTATTGGGTTCAGGATCATTGCAGAAAAATAAAGCAGGACGCAGAAGTGCAAACACACACGAAACTTTTATTAGACACACCGAACACATAGAAACCGCACACACAAGCGAAGGTTCCTAAAATACATTCCAGAGTACGCGCAGGTATACGTGAGTTAGTCAAAGATAAGCATGCAACCTACAGTTCATGTAGAAACAGATGTCCCCGTGTCGGAGAAGTCGCGGAACTGGAGTTGGAATGCAGGGTCTTACGGCCATGGCAGGCGTTGTCGTTTCAGAGAGAGAGAATAAACTTTATTCAAGAACCCCGGTCCGGGTTCGCCCGCTTTGTTCTGGTTGTCTGCCAAGCCGAGCGTCGTGATGAGCTCGATCATGGCACGTACGTAGTCGGAGGACGAGTCCGCCAGCCACTCCTCAAGTGTCGTAGGTCTACGGGTGGGTGAGAGTTTGGCAAGGCTAGCCTGAATAGCGAGACGGCTCCCTGGACTATCCCACAGAATGTGAGCACTATCCGGGAAGCCGCCACATGCCTTGCAAGCAGGTTTACCAGGCAAACCTTGTATGTAGTGTTGGAAGTGTGGGGACAAGAGAGAGTGCGTCTGTGCACGCCTCCATAGTACCGCCTCTCTTCGATTCATGTGTGTATCCGCTTGTGGATACTTCATGGAGTTGTTTAGTAAATCGTCAAGTTTTTCGCGCCTTTCCGCCCGCGCGAAGGCATATTGCTCATTGAGACTCAGTGGGTCCGGCCACCACAAAGGAGGGCCCGGGAGATTTGCGCGGGATGTGGCATGTGCCACTTCGTTCCCTCTGATCCCTGTGTGACTCGGAATCCACTGAATCCGCACTCTAATGTTAGGGTGTTCGTTGAGGTGCGTTGTTAATGCTGAGTGTAGTGCCGCGGAAACGTTTCTGGCTGCGAGTGCCCTGCATGCAGCCTGGCTATCTGTTCGAAAGAGCAGATTTCGTTCGTATGGATTGGGCATGGTCGCGGCTTCCACGACAGCTGTAAGTTCCGCTTGATGTTGTGACGTAATATTGCAGTGTAGGCCCCATGATAAAGGTGTGAAGTCGGTTGCCACCCCTGTGCAGAAGCCTCGATAATTTGGAGAGGTGCCCGTGTATAGGATCCAGTCTTCGGTGTAGTCCTTGAGGTGTAGTGCTCGACTTTGTCGTCTTTCTGGTTGTGTGTCTGCCCCCATATTTCGAGGTATTGGGTCGACGGTAATATGGTCTAGCGTGTCCCACGGGGGATATTGTTGTTCCCTGTCTGGGCATTGTGGGACATCGTAGCCTAGATCACGCATAAATCCCCGTCCCTGTCTAGATAGCTTCAGGCGACTAAATTGTGCCTCTTGGTGGAGTTGTTTCAGCTCATCCAGTTTAGGCAGCACTGCCGTCTCATCAACTCGGTTGGATCGCCAATATGCAGGGGTGCCTAGAATAACTCTCGTTATCTGCCGGAGCATGGTTTCAAGTTTGCCTTTTTGTGTTTTGGTGACTTGTAAGTATGGATATTGGTACATTATTTGAGGTATAGCCAGGGCCATGGTGAGTCTTCTGAGTTGGTGCTGTTTGATACCTCTCACCATTTGTGTTATTCTTGTAAGTAGCCTCTTGACTTCATGGAGCTGCCGAATTGTTTGCTGCACCCAAACGTCCGCCTTACCATTGTCCTGCATCCAAAAGCCCAGGACCTTGATATGCGTTTTTCTCGGGACAATATCTTGGTTTACTTGTAGTGTTATTAGTTTTCGTTCCTCTTCTGCCTGCGGTTCTCTTTGGTTGGTTACCACTATGTGCTCGCACTTGGCACTGGACAAGGCGAGGCCCCTTTCTTGAAGGTATAGCGCCGTGACATTAATACCTGTTTGCAGTGTCTCTTGAATTTCAGCTGGAGATCCTCTGCTGGCCCAGAGCGTAATGTCGTCCGCATAAATTGTAAAGTGAAGGTCTTCTACACGCCTCAAGAGAGTTGGCAGCTTGCTCAACGCTAGCGAGAATAGTGTGGGTGAAAGAATCGACCCTTGGGGTACACCTCTTGTCAGGTACCTTTTTTCGGACTCTTCTTCATTTACCTTCACGGTAACTGTGCGGTTTGTAAGAAACCCTTTTACGTAGTTGTAAAGCTTTTGACCTGGTTGCATGGTCTGCAGTCCTTCGAGCACCGCTTGGTGGGTAACGTTATCAAATGCTCCTTTGATATCCAACCCCACTACGGCTCTGAGTTGGCTGCTGCTCTGCGCTCTGTATATTTCTTGTATGGCAAGCATCGCATCCTGTGTGCACATGTGCTTTCGAAAACCAATGACTCGAGGATAGACAGAAGTGCAACATTCCTGCTGCCATAGGAGTCGTGTTAGAGCCATTCGTTCCATAATCTTTCCCGGACATGATGTTAAAGAAATGGGGCGTAGGTGGCCAATGGCGCTTGGGGTCTTATTGGGCTTTGGTATTGGGATCACAGTAGCCATTTTCCAGGTCTCCGGTATGTCACCGCTTTCCCAAGCTTGGTTTATGATAGCCAGGAGCTGTTCCAGTTGTGTGTCTGGCATATTGCGTAGCATCTTGTTTGTGATGCCGTCCGCTCCAGGTGTCGTGTGTCTTTTGCTTGCATTGATGGCTGCTTTAAGCTCCCCAATTGTAAATGGCTGGTCTGCAGGTACCTCGCCGCAATCTTGTGTGAATGGTAGTTGTCGCTGATCTTTCTGTAAGGTGGCCGAAGGGAAGAAATGGTTGGCTATTTGTTCTGCGAGATCGTGCGCTCCGATTTCCTCCCTCAGTTGGATTGCCTCCAGGTGGTTCTTTCTCCTGGGTTGCCCAAGAAGCACCCGAAAAAGCGACCAGGCTCGGCTTGTGTGCATGTTGTTTCCGGCTTGCTCGCATATCTGCATCCAGTTGTCAGTTGCGAGTTTGTCGGCGTATTCTTGCGCCTCCTTGGGGATTCTATCTATACGGCATTTTAAGCGCTTGTTCAGCTTGTTCTTTCGCCATTTTCAAAGTAGCTTGTGCCTATTGTCCCATAGATTAAGTAGGCGTCTGTCTATTTGCGGGTGGTCTTCAGTTCTTTGTACTGTCTTGGTTGTGCCCTTGTGCACGGTGCGTAGTGTTTTCGCCCATTCTTCCGGGTTATCGGAACGCGCTCCTTGGAGAAGACTCCTGAAAGCATCCCAGTCTGTGATATTTGTGGCTGTAGTGCGATTTCTTTTAGTCGTGCATTGCTTCTGTGGTACGGTAATGATTATTTCTATGATACTGTGATCACTACCCAACGTTTCTTCGGTGTTTTTCCACTCCACTTCCTTAGCTGTCCGGCCCCAGGTCAGGTCTGGGTTTGTGTCTCTTTCCACTGAATTTCCAATACGAGTGGGAGTTTCTATGTCATTCAGAAGCGATAGGTGGGCATCACTTGCGTTTCGTAGCAGCTGCCTTCCATTTGGCGTACTATGATTGTAGCCCCACGCCTCGTGGTGGCTGTTGAAGTCGCCTACCCATAGCAAGTCCTTCTTGCCATGCTCTTTGAGCAAGCTCGTCCATGCTTTGCGATAAGCCCATCCTTTAGGATTACGGTAGGTGTTAATAATGGTTAAGTCGTATCGTTTGAAGAAGCGGCATTTAACCAATACGCTTTCCTCTTCCCCGTTGTTCATATGACTGAGGTCCTCGTGTAAGGCCGTATGTTGGTTCACCACCAGTGTCACCGTCATTGTAGGATAACTAATCGGATCATCGTCGGTTTGCCTTCGGGACCGGTGTGTAATACTTGGATTGTGGTAGGCCGTGTAACCCGGTAGGGAGATCAGTGCATTGGTCTTCTGAAGAGTTATTACGTCCGGCTTATGCGCAGTGTGTGTGAGGTATTGTATTAGAGAGTTCTTTTTACGGCGTATTCTTCTACAATTCCATTGCCGTATTGTAACAGCCGTTTCGTGTAGTGAGTTACGTTTGCTGTCATTAATCTCCATAACTGCTAGAATGGCCTTGTTTATAGGGGTGCGCTTCCTCCCTGGCGGGAAGTCGTTTTCTAAAGGTGCCTTGTAAAGTTTCCACGCTTTGCGTTAGCGCGGCAAGTTGTTGTGTAATAGCAACGAGTTGTTTTTGCATTTCCGCTACTATTCTGTCGCGTTCTGCATCTTCTTTTTTCAAATCTACGTGTTCTTTTCGAATTTCTGCTATTTCTTTGAGAATGTAGGCAAGCGTGCTATCATTGGTTGTTTCGTGGGTTGGGTTTCGCTGTCTTCCTGTATGCAGCTTTCCTGACCATGATTCTTGTCTTGCATGTGACTGAGTGGGGTTATGAGGAGGATTAGTTTTGTTTTTGTCGTCAGTACGGCCCTGAGGAGTGGGAGCTGGCGGACTTACCTCTGCCCGTGATCTCCATGCTCCTTTGACTTCTGCACTGCCTTGTTGAGGTTTCTTGTTTGCCTTGTTCTTGGCGTTGTTCGTTGGTGGTGTAGCGCCCTTGTGTGGTTGTCGCCTACTGAGGTCAGGTAGGCTGCCGTAGTTTTCGGAGCGCCTCAGCACGTTCTCAGGTGTTGGTTCTCTTAGGCAGTCGAAGCGATTCTGTGTCTTCAGCGTTGGGTAGTTGGTGTCGTTTTTAGGTGGTGGCTTATTGCGGTATGCTTTCGGGTGTTGATTGCTCGTGTTTTCTTTCCTTGACGTGTGTTGCTTGCGTTTTTCGGCCGCCAATTTGGCCATGCGGTCTGCTTGTTGTTTCTTTGGACAATCGGGATCTCTTGCCCCATGAGGCCCGCCGCAGTTCGCACACTTCATTTCGCACTCGTGCAGTGTTCTGTCCGGTCTTTGGTCCGGTGGGAACTGAAGCCCGCATTGTTCACACCGCACAAAATTCCGCGCGTTGGGGCAGACGTCGGCTCGATGCCCAATGGTGAAGCATGTTGCACACTGGACCGCCTTGGGACGGAATGGTTGTATTTTGGTGACTGATCTCCCAAGTAGGGCTCTCTTGGGTAGCTCTGGTCCCTTGACAGTGATGAGTATAGCTGTTGATCGGCCCAGTCTTCTCGCTGCTAGAAGTTCCCGATCTTCAAGCGTTATGACTGTTGTCAGTTCGTCGTATGGGACGTCAAGTGGGAGCCCTTTAACTACACCCCTTGCGTTATCCGGCTCATGCGCCACGTATGCTGTTATTTCGTGTTGTTCCCCTCCGAACTGCAACGTCTTGAGTGCGGCGAGCTTCTGCGTCGCAGATTCCCGCCGGCTTTCCGCAACTACAAGGTTCTGCAGCTGTCTAACTTGGGTAGTGACGTCCCGAGATTCGGTTGTGGTAAGTCCAGCTGCTGCCGTGATGGCAGCGCTCACATGGTAGGGCATGGCTTCTCTCAAGTTGATTTTAGTCCCCAGCCGCAGAATGACGATCTTGGGCTTGGCGTGGCGTATCACGGTTGGAATAGTAATGAATTCTTCCTCACCTTGATCGTGCGGTCCCATGGCTGCCTCTTCGTCCATGACGCTTCAGGCGTCGACGTGCCCAATCGCCGGCGAGGCTCCGGCGGTTAGGGTTAGCGACTCCTTTTACACGTAGTCTTCGGAGGAGCAGCCGTAGAGCTTCGAAAAACCATTCAACTCAGCCCAAAATGCGTCCTGAGGTGCCGGTCTACTACGCGTTGCTTTATGCCGAAAATGGCACCAATGCTGTTGATATTCCTGGTGTTTCAGGTGATTTCAACGAAGCTGTTCCGTCGCGCGTCTTGTCGCCTGGAGCCGGCGTCCGCGTTCATCTATTCAGAAATGTATCTTAACTCGAAGCCCACACTTGATTTAAATGACGCCTGTCGAGAACGCACCAAAGGAAATGCCTCGTTTCAGAGGGTGGAGCTCAAGTATAGCCATGCGTCACGGTCTTCCGACGACGGGGTTGTGCTCGGGTGCACACAGCAGCATCCAAACGTCTGATGTTCACAGCCGGCGTGCTAGCGCTGGTTGCGCTTTCCCCAACGCTCATACTGCACGGCTCAGGCACGCCAGCCTTTGTGGACCAATCGTCCAGCGGATGAGCAGGTCGATAAACAAGCGAAAGTCGAGTGGTACAAAAATATCATCAGCTGCAATTTTTCTAAAAATGGTCGTAGATGGTACAAAAAGTCACGCAGTCAAAGCCAATCAACACGAGGCGTGCGCCGTGTCGGCGATGCGTTCCTTGAAGCACCACCAGATGATGCTTACCTCAGCGGCAGCGGCGTTCATTATTCCAGTTCAGTTCATTATTCCATTCCAGTTCATTATTCCGAAGCACTCCTAAAACAGAAAGAAATCGCAGAACGCAAGGCATGCGACGCAAAACGTAGGCAGAGTAAACTTTACAAGGCACCTTTTACCATCGCCAAACTTAGAGCTTCCTTGAATGCTCTCTTAACTATGCACCCAGACCAGAAGAAATCATGTAGGACATAAGTCAACACCTTCTGAACAATACTCAAATGACTCTTCGTGCAATTTACAATGCCATATGGGCCGCTTGGTACCTTCCATCTTCATGGAAAGAAGCCATTATCGTTCCAATTTTAGAGCAGGAGAAACGCCCCTTCTACGTGACAAAATATCGCCCAATTGCGCTCACGAGTTGCCTTTGTAAGTTATTTACAAAAATATTATTCGTCTCTCGTCTTCTACATTTCCTGGAATCTAACAGACAGCTAGATCCTGATCAATGCGGTTTCAGAGAAGGGCGGCCTACAAGCTGTTATATCACGTGCATTAGAACAAATATTTTAGATGCGTTCATACATAGCCACATCTTCATGTCTATATTTCTCGATATGCAAAAGGCGTGTTGACAAAACACGGCGTTACGGAATCCACCGAGACCCGTTGCCAATGGGCATCCGCTGGAACATGTTAAGCGCTATAGAAAACAATATCTACTTGCACAGTCACTTTTTCCTAATCAAAATGGGAAATTCTCTGTACCGTCCATTCATGTAGGAAAATGGGGTAGCTCGAGGAGGCGTGCTCAGCTGCACGCTCTTTATGGTTAAGATGAATTCAGACCGAAGATCATTCATTTCGGCCATATCTTATTCCGTGTACGTCGATGACGTACAGATAAGGTACAAATCATGTAGCCTTGTAGTGTGCGAGCGACAGGTTCAAGTAGCCCTGAACAGACTGTCTAAATGGGTCACTGGAAATGACTTGAAAATAACTCGTATTGAAAGCTCGTGTTTTCTATTCACACTAAAGAGGGCTATTAGCAGGCCCTGAAGTGGAACTTCACGGACAGCACATACTAGCGAGATAGATAGAATAAACTTTATTTTCCAATGGATAAGGTGATCTACCCACCCTCCGACACGCAAGTCAGGGGGGCGAGTGCCGCCGCCTCAGATGCAGGCTGGGAGAACTTGGGTCCCAGCAGCCTCTTCAGCCAGTTGAAGCTAAACATTTCGACAGAATTGCCTGCCTGTCTTTACAAAAGACGCTTTAAAAGCGGCACACCGCCACCCACCGAAGAACAACCCCCTGAAGAAGGAGCCGAATGGGCTCCGAAACGTCGGGCTAATAAAATTCAGTTATTTGGTTGGAGTCAGTCTCAAGTCCTAATCTTCAGCCAGTTGGACGAGCCGGAGCTAGAGCTCAGAGTCTGAGCTGCGCAGCAGGGTCTCCCAGCTGTCTCTACTACCTATTTTGTGCGTTCCCCCGGGAGAGGACAGTCATTCCCATATTATGTGTTCGAGGGTCCCTCTCGCCCCACAAGGATTACACCTATCGCTCCTGGCCTGAGGGAACTTGTGGTTCGCCATAACCGGGTGCGGATACGTATAAGTTTGTAGTCGTCTCCATGCGACTGCTTGTGTGTAGTTTAATCTCGGGTCTGGCGGGGATACCAGTCTACGAGCCAATCTATAATCTATCTATGTATCTACCTGACGCGGGTACCCTTAACATGTTGCTCACCCTTGACCCTAAAAGATCATGCGGACCAGATGACATTCCAAACCATTTTCTAAAGCGATACGCAAAGTGGTGCAGCCGATACTTGGGCCTTATATTTCGAAAGTCCCTATTGCAATCATCCTTACCCGACGGCTGGAAAAATGCGAAAATCATCCCAATACACAAAACAGGAGACACCTCATGGCCCTCTAATTATTGACTAATATGTCGTACTAGCACCGCTTGCAAGATGCTTGAGCATATCATCCTTAAACACCTAACCAACTTTCTTGACACTGACTTTTCAACGCCACACTAGCACGGATTCCATCATGTATTGTCAACCGTCACGCAACTTACGGAAGTTGTGCATGACCTCGCATTCAACATCAACTGTAGCCAGACTGATATAGTATTATTAGACCTTTCGAAAGCATTTGATAGTGTATGCCACAGTAAATTGTTAACAAAATTGCGAGGTTTTATTGGGAATTGGGAAATTTTAGAATGGGTAACAGATTTTCTAACAAACCGGACACAATTCGTACTATTTCAGCATGTGGAATCTGCGACAGTGCCTGTCACATCAGGCGTCCCCCAAGCATCCGTGCTGGGGCCACTGCTATTTTAAATTTTTGTTAACAACATAACCAGATATATTGACTAACATCAAGCTGTTTGCTGATGACTGCATAATTTACCAAACAATTAACACCTACGAAGATCATGATTTAGCTTAGCAACTCACTAGACCAGCTAAATGAATGGTGCAAAAAATGTCAAATGACGATAAACACAACTAAATCAGTTTGTATGACGGTAACAAAAAAAAGAATCTTACGGCTTTCCGTACTTTATTAACGGCACAATGCTAACGAAAGTTAGCCAGCATAAATACTTATGCATCACTCTAACTTCTGACCTGAGATGGGACGCGCACATTGCCAACGTGACCTCGAAGGCATTACGCAAGCTATTTTATCTCCGAAGATGTCTCCGTCTCGCACCAACGTCGATTAAGCTCCTCGCGTATACTACTTTCGTTAGACCGGTTTTGGAGTACGCTAACACAGTTTGGGTTCCCCACTCAGTAATTAATATAACTAAACTGGAAAAAGTACAGCGAGAAGCGCTGCGGTTTATTTACAACACGTATAAGCGCACAGATTCACCCACTAACATCGCGGCTATATCGCGTTTAGCGACGCTCTCATCAAGAGCGAAGCAAGCACGGCTCAAATTTTTATTGAACTTGATTCACAACTGTTATAAGATAGACCTAACAAAATACATATGTTTTTCGCAGTCACGATCATCGAGACATAAACATGTACACGCTTTAACAGAATATTCACGTCATAATGACACATTCATGTACTCTTATCTTCCCTCGTGATAAAAGAATGGAATCGCCTCGATCCTTCAGTCATTTCTGCAGACTCATTATCTGAGTTCACATCGCGGTTAGAATCCATATAAAGCAATCAGTAACGCAGTCTGATTGACGTAATATGCTTTGCAACTCTTGTAAGCCATGCTGATTATCGTGAAGGTGCCTACTGTTATTTTTGTTCCCGTTTGCTTTCCTTTTGATGATGTATTCTCTGTATTGCTGCGCATGTCTCCTAGAAATTTGATATCTATATTTGTTGTTTTTTATGTATTCTTACCTCGTTCCTTTACGTTCCTTGTTTGGCTTATTGACACGCAATTTGGATGTGCACGTTTATCACCATGCATTTCATTCTTGGATGTCCACCTGCTATGGCCCCTGATGGGACTGGCAGTATTGAAAATAAATAAATAAATAATGCTGCGTGATCTCCCCATATTAACCAGTAACCGCAGCAGCGGTTATGGCCACGTGCACGCATACTGAACCGCTTCTTTCCGCATGTACAGATCACAGCTGCAAGGAACTACCGGCAAGAAGACTTCCTCCACCCCGGCAGCGCCGCTTCTCGCCCCAAGAAAAAGCACCCTGGCCGTGGCCATGTCTACCGCCTACCGTCTACCGCAACGCGCTTGCGCGGGACCCCAAGCCCTTTGGTTTGAAAGCCCTGCAAGAAGCACGTTCGCATGAGTTGGCAGCAGCGGCTACGGCCACGTGCACGCCTTGAACCACTTCTTTCCGCCTCTACAGGTTGGTGATTTTTATGCCCCTCTTAAATAGTGGGATGCACATTCGCCCGTAGCTGCTGCTGCCACATTCCTGTTCATGCCACATTGCTGCCACATTCCTGTTCAGATAAACTGTTATTTCTGTTATTTACCTCGCGTTCTTGTTCGCTTATAACCGTTTCGTCCCGCGCTCTGGTAGCAATGACAGGCAAGCAAGAGCTCGCTAAAAATTTCGAAGAACTTAAACGTGAGTTGAAGAATGAATTTAGAGAACTGCGCGAATGCCTGGAAAAAGACTTAAGAAAAGAAATTAGAGAAATGAAGGGATTCTTGGAATTTGCGAACAATAACTATGAAGTGTAATGAAGAAGAAGAGCACAAGGACAAGGCCAGCCAGATCGTCTGTTCTGTGCCTGCAGTGGAACCAGTGGGCCAGCCGGATTGCCAGTGCTTAGCACGAGCGTGAGCCGTTCGGGCAACCAGATGTTCCTGCTCTGCGTGACCTTCCTTCTCGATTACGAACAGACGCTACCGACTTAACTGTTCAAACAATCCATTACAATTGGTGGAAGGTGCGGGGTATTGAAGAACATCTACACCCTGGAACTCCGGTCTCGGACTCTGCCTCCCGTCATGCCTGACTCTCCCCAGCCGACGCCGACGCCACCGTCCGTTGCCTGCTCTGGCGCTGTCCCGCAACGCCATCCAGCGGTTTTCAGCGGTACGGATGAGCAGGACGTCAATGACTGGTTGTGTACATACGAACGGGTGAGCTTGCACAATCGATGGGACGATACCGCCAAGGTAAATGTCGTCATCTTCTGCCTTGCGGGAGTGGCTCACCTGTGGTTTAAAAATCACGAAGCCGACTTTCAGTCCTGGTCCGCGTTCAAGGCCAGTTTCGCTGAAGTTTTCGGTTGCCCCGCCGTCCACAAGTTGCGCGCCGAGCAGCGGTTACAAGAGCGAGCGCAACAACTCGGTGAAACATTCACCTATTATGTCGAAGAGGTTCTCGACCTGTGCAAACGTGTGGATGCTTCTATGCCCGAAAATGAGAAATTGAAGCACACTTTCAAGGGCATCACCGATGACATTTTTCAAATGTTGATCGCCAAGAGCTCATAAACTTGTGCCAAAGCTACGACGAGTTGAGGAGGCAGTGCGATTTGACCAGGCGCCCCTCAGCGCCTGACGAGGCCCTCTCTTCCATGACCGTCTTCCCTGATCGCTCCCCCCTGCTCACACAAATCCAAGCTTTTGTGCGGGAGGAAATTGTACGTCAGCTTTCTCTACTGCCCTTCGCTGAGCTACCCCAACAGCAGTCGCTGCCGTCACAGCCTCCTACACAGCTCGCCCCTACGGGCACTCGGGAAGTTTCGCCCTTATTTATATGGCAGGCGTTTCCATGTCGTTACTGACCATCACGCCCTTTGTTGGTTATCCTCTTTAAAAGACCCGTCTGGACGCCTTGCCCGCTGGGCTCTGCGCATTCAAGATTACGAGGTGCACGTCATCTACCGCTCAGGTCGCAAGCGCGCTGACGCCGACGCTCTGTCCCGCTCTCCGCTGCCAGCCGACGCGGCCTCCCTCTCCACCATTGAGGCGGTATCCTCGGTCGACATCGCCACCTGCGCGTCAGAACAGCGCAAAGATCCTTGGGTGGCCTCTCTTCTGGATCTCCTTTCTGGCTCGCCTGCATCTCCCATCTCCCGCTCCCTGCGTCGCCAGGCTGCCCACCTTGCTGTCCGGGATAACCTCTTGTATCGACGCAACTACCAGCCCGATGGTCGCAAGTGGTTCCTGGTTATCCCTAATACTTTGCGTTCCGACATGTGCGCGTCTTACCATACTAACCCACAATGTGCACACGCAGGCGTTTTGGAGACGTATGACCGCATGCGGTAACGTTACTACTGGCGAGGAATGTTTACTTCTGTCCAAAAGCTTGTCCGCTCGTGCCCGCAATGCCAACGGCGCAAATCTCCGCCTCATCCAGCCCACGGATTCTTGCAGCCGCTTCCGTGCCCTGCTCGTGCCTTCGACCGTGTGGGCATTGACCTGTACGGGCCGCTACCACTAACATCCGCTGGAAAACGATGGATTATTGTCGCAGTTGACCACCTTACACGCTATGCCGAAACCGCTGCTCTACCTGCAGCGACCGCCAGTGACGTTGCATCCTTTCTGCTCCATCGTTTCATTCTTCGTCATGGCCCACCTCGGGAGCTGCTGAGTGATAGAGACCGTGTGTTTCTGTCGCAGGTGGTTGAAGCTCTGCTTGCTCAATGCCGCATAGTTCACCGGACCACCACGGCGTACCATCCTCAAACTAACGGACTTACAGAGCGTTTCAATCGCACCCTTGGTGATATGCTCGCCATGTACGTTTCATCGGAGCATACCAACTGGGACATCATCCTCCCATTTGTCACGTACGCATATGATACGGCTACACAAAGTACTACGGGATTTTCTCCATACTTTCTTCTCTACGGCCGCGATCCTTCCCATACCATCGATACGGTTTTGCCTTATACACCAGACGCGTCAGAGCGTGCTCCCGTTTCAGCCGTCGCCCGATACGCCGAGGAATGCCGTCAATTAGCCCGAAAGTTCCCCTCCGCCGACCAACAACGAAAAAAAGCCAATCGTGATGGCGACGCTACGAATCCGAACTTCGCTCCCGGCACACTTGTCTTGTTGTCGGTGCCTGCTACCACGCCTGGACTTTCGACAAAACTTCTCTCGCAGTATGATGGACCATACTGCATCGTCGACCACACCTCTCCGGTCAACTGTGTCTTAGAGCCACTTACACCGAAATCCGACCAGCGCCACCATGGACGGGATGTTGTTCATGTTCACCGCCTGAAACAATTCTATGACCCGCTCGTCTCCACGTCGTAAGTCGCCAGGATGGCTGCGCTTTTGCACCGGGGGTAATTGTAGTGAAGAAGAAGAGCACAAGGACCAGGCCAGCCAGATCGTCTGTTCCGTGCCTGCAGTGGAACCAGTGGGCCAGCCGGATCGCCATTGCTTAGCACGAGCGTGAGCCGCTCGGGCAACCAGCTGTTCCGGCTCAACGTGACCTTCCTTCTCGATTACGAACAGACGCTACCAACTGAACTGTTCAAACACTCCATTACATCTGAAATGAAAACATCTGTGAGTGAGCTGAAAAATGAAAACTCTGATCCAAGGAACACAGTGGAGGGTCTGGAAAAGGACCGAGATGCCCTGCTCGCAAAACTCAAGGATCATGAAGTAAGGCTCATGCAAAATGAACAGCATACCAGGTGTTTCAACATAGTAATCAAAGGTGTACCAACGAAGCCAAAAGAAAACACCCTGTATATAACCAGAAAACTTGCAGGTGCACTTGACGTACCTTTCGAGGATTCTGATGTTGAAGTTTGCCACCGAGTTAGGCCACGCGGTAACGCTAATTGCCCTAATATTGTAATGCAGTTCACACACAGGGCCAAGCGCGATTGTTTTCTAGAGAAAGCAAGGAAATAACAGCTGACAACAGAAGATATACAGCTGGAGCCCATTACTCTGATTTACATCAATGAACACTTATCTCCTCCCACGAAACGCTTCTTTTGAGCGGACAACAGCAAAAAGAAAGAATGCGGCTGGAAATGTGCCTGGTATTGTAATGGCAAGATTTTCGCCAGGAAATCATACGGAAGCTCCATTGTCCCCATTTGTCATCTTGATGACTTGCACAAAATGACGTAGGAACAACAGTTGAGTCCATTTTTTTTTTGGTAGCTCCTTATTTAAAATATGGCTTATGTACTGTCCGAGGTAAAGGATTTTATATCAGATAAACAACCAGCAATGACATTTTTTCATCAAAATGTTGATCATGTTCATCAAGGACAGATGAACTTACCATGTTAATACATAGCTTCGGAATACCGATTACAGTCATAATGTTAACCGAAACGTGGTTAAAGCCCACATCACAATTGTTCCAGCTATCTGGTTACCAGTCGTTCTTCTGTAGTCGACAGGATAAGCGAGGGGGCGGTGTAGCGCTTTTGCTCAAAAATATTTTTGCTGAACCAGTCGACAATTTCACTGGTATAACTTCTGATTATGAGGTATTAACACTACAAAACCATACAAACTTGTTCTCTGTTGTGTACAGCCCACCATCAGGCGATGCCACCCGCTTTCTTGCTTTCGTTGAAAAGCTTTTCAGTTATGCAACAGAACAAAAAATGAACCCTGTTGGTGTAATAAACACGTCAATATAAACATGCTGTCATCTTCTCCGCTGCAAAATGATTTCCAGACTCTTAATTACAACTTGCGGTTTTTCAAATACAATTTCTACAGCAACACGCATAACTGTCGACAGCGCCTTTTTATTACATGTGTTCATATCAAATATAAATGTTCATTCATTATAGGCCGACGTTCTGTACACTGATATCCGTGACCATCTAGGCATCATTCTACTAGTGAGTAAAATCAATCGTGTGATTCAGAAAACTAAGGAACCAGTTTATATTCAGTCAATTACGCCATCTGGAGGCTTTTCGCCATGCCATTGCTCAGCAAACTTGGGATAGCATTTATTGTGTACAAGACAGCGACTCTGCATATTCCGCTTTTATTATTATTTTTAAACCATAATATTTTACGCACTTTCCATGCAAAAAAATTACGAGGCCATTTAAAGCGCGGAAGCCTTGGCTGACCCAAGAACTGTTTGACATGATTAAACAAAAACATGTTTTATAAGCCAAATTTGTAAGATCTAGGGATGAAGCCTTGCTTAAGAAGTTTAAGAAATACAGAAACAGCTTAACAAATAAACTTAGAGCTGCCAAAGATGCTTATGTTTAGGAATATTTAGTGACCCTGCTAACCAACGAAGTGATGTACTTTGACGCAAATTGAATGCCTTCTTACAGCCTAACTCCTACTCAGCTATTCCTGATCTACTGGAACATAATGGGCAGCAAATTTCCGGAGATGCAGTACCAAATGCATTTAATGAAGTCTTTACTCTAGCACCGCAACAGGACGTAGAACACAGCCTCACTAACTACGCCCAGCTTCTTCCAGTAAACAGGAATGGAGCATCGCTTTTCCTTGCTCCAACTACTCTGAAGTTTTTTCGTGTATCAGAGCTACAAGCAATAGCAAGTCGCTAGACGCCGACGGTATCCAGATTCGCCCTGTAAAGTATGTGCTCGACATTATAAGCCCTATTCTAGCCCATGTTCATAACATAATATTATCAACAGGTGCATTTCCTAAGACAATGCAAATTACCTGCGTTGATCCCGTCTTTAAGGGCGGTGATAAAACAGCATTAAATAATTATAGGCCTATATCAATAATTCCAGTATCTTCTGAGGGTATTGAGAAAATAATGCATTTGCGATTACTCTCATTCTTTAACCGTCACTATTTGATTTCAGACTTTCAACATGGTTTTAGAAAGCACCGCTCTACGTAAACAGCCCTCCTGAGCCAAAAAGAAATAATTTTAGATGCATTTAGCCGGAAGCATATGGCACTAGGCATATACATAGATTTCTCTAAGCCTTTTGATTTAATTAATCATTCCATCCTTCTTAACAAATTAGAGATGTATGGTGTACGTTGAACCGCACACTCGATTATGACATCTTATCTGTCCCACAGAAAAAGTTCGTAGATGCTAGTAACGCAATATCTTCAAGCAAGGCAGTTACCACTGGTGTGCCGGAAGGAAGCATTTTGGGCCCACCTTTATTTTTAATTTACATAAACGACATTGTACGCCGTACAGATAACGCTACATTCGTTTCATATGCCGATCACACAACAGTTTTCATTACAGGCAACGTGGAAACAGATATACAAATAAAGGCTAATAAGACACTGTCTGACTTAGAACGCTGGTCCGCGATAAGCTGCTTAAAAATCAACCCTAAGAAAACAAAAGTAATCTTGTACACGCCTAGAGGAAAGTTGTTGACAACTAATATGAATTTGTGTCTGAGCACTGAGCAGTTCGAGATAGTAGATTCCGTTAATATCCTTGGCGTGCGTTTTACAAAGCACCTTACCTGGAATGAGCATGTTTATCTTCTCCAATCAAAACTGGCATCTGCCATTGGTGTTATTGCTCGTCTGCGTCGCTTACTTCCAACCAAGGTAAAAGTAATGCTATACAATGCTCTGGTGGTATATGCCATGCAGTACTGCGTCGTGGTGTGGGGCACAATTGGTGTGACAAACTTGCACAAAGTACATTTGCTACAAAAATATGTTGTGCGTTACATAGGTGATGTCCATTATACGCACTCTGCAGAACCACTTTTTTCTAAATATGAAATTCTTCCTGTGTTTTGTTTTTACAATTATAGGCAGATGTTGTAATAATAATAATGATATTTGGGGTTTTACGCGCCAAAACCACTTTCTGATTATGAGGCACGCCGTAGTGGAGGACTCCGGAAATTTTGGCCACCTGGGGTTCTTTAACGTGCACCTAAATCTAAGCACACGGGTGTTTTCGCATTTCGCCCCCATCGAAATGCGGCCGCTGTGGCCGGGATTCGATCCCGCGACCTCGTGCTCAGCAGCCCAACACCATAGCCACTGAGCAACCACGGCGGGTGCTGATGTTGCGCTACAAAGGTTTCGTAATATTTGGCATTAATGATACTATTCATCTGGCAAAACTTCGAGAGAACACAAATATTCGTCAGACTCGACATAAAGAAATGTGGTTCGTACCCACCCCGAGAACCTCCTATGATAAGCAATCTTTATCTTATACATTACCTTCTCTGTTAAACTTATTAGACCGACAAAATTTTGATCCCTCGAGAAACCGAAACTCTCGCATCAAACGGTTTTGTCAACTTACTTATTTGCAAGACTAGACCATGCCTTCTTATTCTCCTAATTTTGTTCCCCACTGTTGTGTATGTGTGTTGATTATTTCTTGCCGTTTTGCTTCACTCCGTATTACCCGTAGCTTTTTGATGCTTTTTTTCATTTCTTGTGTATGACTGGCTGTCATCTTGCTGTTATGCCAACTTACAAGGGGTCGGGACCTCGTGAAGCTGTCCACGCTTTTAGTCCTGTACTCCTCCTTTTTTAAGGAAATAAAATGATTGATTGATTGATTGATTGATTGATTGATTGATTGATTGATTGATTGATTGATTGATTGATTGATTGATTGATTGATTGATTGATTGGTATTTTAGCATGCG
The DNA here is from genome assembly GCF_050947875.1 of Dermacentor variabilis. Lineage (NCBI taxonomy): Eukaryota > Metazoa > Arthropoda > Arachnida > Ixodida > Ixodidae > Dermacentor > Dermacentor variabilis. The sequence goes on along the minus strand of NC_134573.1, from coordinate 72,112,532 downwards.
CTCTCCGCTCCCTCGGTCATCGAGGGGCCCCGTAGCGGCTCGGCGGTAGACATCCCGAGCCAGCTCGTGAGCCACATCGTTGACGGGTACGGCTTCCAGCGCTGGAGTCCAAATTATTTGAATTTTTCTATTTAACTTTCTCTGGCCTGGGATTCTGGCCGCTAAGGGCGAGATCCTTCCCTCGCTAAAATTTTGTATAACAGTTTTGCCGTCACTGATCACAAATTTCGCGTCCGTTCCAGCGCAAGCTAATCCGACCGCAATTTCCTCGGCAACTTCTATGCTGAGCCCGGGCAGAGTGACAGTGGTCACGGGAATACCCCGGCCGCTGACGGCCGTTGCCACCATAAAACTGCCGCCACCTCCTCCCGCGTCTACATAGCCCACCTCATGTTCCGAAATTTTACCGAATGTAATTTTTAATGCTTTGGCTCGTTTATGCCTCCTGTCTTTGCTATGTTCTGGGTTCATGTTTTTGGCAGGGGGGGGGGGGGATAATCAGATTTTTCTCACTTCCCTATCTACTTCCACCTTTTGGGTGGGGCCTCTGTCCGGATTTATTCCAACTTTGGTCAATATGGCTCTTCTTGTCCTCGTGGTGCTAAGTCTCTCCATTTGAGAGGTTCGCACCGCTTCCGCCAGTTCTGCCCATGTGTTGTGCACTCCTAGAGCCATCAGTCTCTCTGTTGATGTACGCATGGGCAGTCCCAGCGCTCCTTTTACGCATTTTCTTATTAGAGAATCAATCTGTTCTCTTTCCACCGCTTTCAAATCGAGATATGACGTAGCGTAGCTCACCCGGCTGAAGATATACGCCTCCATTAGTTTAATGAAATTTTTCTCCTTTAACCCTCGGCCTTTGCTGGCCACCGGAGCACGGGAACCGGAGCGTCCTCTGGACGGCGGCGGTGGTCTGCTGTGATCTGTTTCCAGGTTTGGGAAAGAGTCCTCGCGGAACTTGAAGTATTTTCCCCCTTTGGGTTCGGATTGTCCACTCTGATGTCCCCCACCAGTCGTCGTTGCTTGTTCCATCTTCTCCCATTGTCGCGAACACAGAACAAAAAGTTTTAGGCATTATTCTAACACAAAGCTAACCTTCATTCCGCACATAAAATACCTCCGGGGTAAGTGTTTAAAAGCAATAGACATACTACAAATCTTGTCGCACACCCCATGGGGCAGTGACAGGAACTGTTTATTAAACATACAAAATCCTCATTTGCTAAGACCTGTACTATGGCACGATAGCTTATTAGTCCACTGCACTCAGTGTTTTAGAAATGCCGGATACTGTCCACCATTTAACAATCCGCCTCGTGACTGGAGCCTTCAGGACAATTAAGTCATGTGCAAAGTCTTTATGTAGAGTCAAACGAGTGGTCCCTCGATTTTCAAAGGTCTTACACCAGTTTTACGTAATTTCTGCGAGTAAATCCAAACTGTCAACATCATGGTTTCTCCACTATACATAACACTGCGTGTGTCAGACGTTTTTTTCACCCGCCCTAGAGCAAGCGAGCCCATCTCAGTACGCGCAAGATGCTAATGTGATTCTAATGAATTTCTAATGGGACACATCGTTCGTTGAGTCCGCGAAGCACGATCCTAAAATATACATCTAAGTGCATTTTCTTGAAGTCCAGCCGAAATCATCTTGCCCGGAAGTTTACACCGATCCACCAAAGCCACATGCTGGCGTGTCTTACGCGGCAGTCGGTCCCTCCTTTTCTGGATCCGATTTCCTGCACTCAGAAACAAGTATATTTACGGTAGAGGCCTTTGTACTATTGTGCGCAGTGAAATATATAAAAACGAAATATTCCAAGAACAGTTACATTTGCTTACTCATGAAGCGCTGTTAAAGCATTAATGTCACTCCGTAAACAGAAAAAAATCGTCTTGTTATTGAGCTATATTTAGTGCTGTGCACACATATATGTCTAATCAGCATGTAACAATATGCTGGACATTTGGTGGCAGAGGTATAGAGGGAAACATGCTTGCAGATGAAACTGCGGCTTCCTCATATCGCAACAAAGGGGTACTCATTCTCTACAGCTGTCCCTGCAACAGATTTGAAGCCTTTCCTGCAACAAAGCCTTCGGAGCAATTGACAGTGCTCATGAGACCACTCCAACACTTAATAAGTTCTCCGCCTTTAAGTCACAGTTAGGGAATTAGCCAGCCATTCGAAAATACGACGAATTGAGGTCATTTCTGCCGTTTCAGAATATGCCACACGTATGGCACACACTCGGACCTGTTGACTGGTAATGAATCTCCTATCTGCAGTAAATGTAGGGAGACGCTGACTGTACTTCCTGATTTAATAGGGTGCCATCAATTAGAAGCTCAAAGATATAAGCGTACTTTCTTTTACATATAAGCGATACGTTCCGCTCCACCCGGCAATGTTTCTTGGCGCATAGATCCCTTTTTCTACTCTAAGTTAGTTTTAAGGCTTCTTCAAGATGTCCATACATTGTTCCCTAGATTCAAAGCGCATCCTTTCTCCGGAGGCTACTGCTGCGATAGAATTTTTACAGAGCACGCGCCTCGAAACCGTAGCGTTCTAGGGCCCTGTCGAGGCGCCAGTGCCATTTTCACCGACACGTTTTACGGCATCATTCTTTCGAAACGATAATTTATGATCATAGCACACATATTGAGTCTATGTCATTGTAATACTGATATATGTCGTGCAAGTTACGGTCACTGATATTAGCCCTTTTTACAGTCATGTTACGTCCACCATTTGCAGTTAATTTCTCCATTTCATAAAGGACTCATTGAAGGCCGATCATCACGTACATAGCGCTCTTTGGCCATATCTGGCCCTTGTGCCATGAAACAGCATACATCATCATCGTGCAGAATGCTGTGACTGGCGTTCCTTCTGGACAAAAGGTGCCTCACAGGTGAGCGTGCAACTATGGAATGCCACCTTCGCTTCACCGTTTCTTCGACACCAAAGAGCTGGCGACGAAACCAGCGTCGCTTGAAGCTAATTGACAGCGATTACGGGTCGCGCCTTCGTCTGCTCGACGACCTAGAGCTGACGAACAAGATGAGTTCTGGAAACCCAGACTGCATTGAGTCATCGGCCATGTGCCTCTCTAGACGACAGGGCATGGTGCGCTTCCCGTGAAGCTTCCTTCACGTTGACCGTAACCGCCGCATCCTTCGGAAGCAGTAGGCACTGTCGAACCGAGAGTCGCTACATGCTAGCCGTTACGGGCAGCCCACTAACTGCGGCAAAGTGCCAATGCACGCGACTTTCGTGGGAACAGTGCCGACCCATGTTTCACATGCTATTGCCTCTTCATTGGATCGAGGGCCGGTCGATTGGTTGGACACCAAAATCAGGCGAGGTGGTACGGTGCCACAGGTGGGATTTCGCGCACTGTGCGAAAATTCCAAATGGACGAGAGTAGGACATTGAATTCCCTCGTCGAGCGAACGGGGCAAATGAACTGCTTAAAAAGCGGGTCTTCAGTGTTGTGGAGGCTGCTTGGACGTTGAAGGCTTTGACATGTAGTGGGCTCCGAGAATTATAGAGCCCTTTTTGTGAAGTTCTATATAACAATCCATGTTCTCATCGCGCAGACGTCGTTCTGGACCTCTCTGTAGACCGGCACCTGGCATGTCACCAGCTATGAAATCCGTGGGCTGTCGGACCCTCGACTTCGCAACAATTAAAAGACAAGTTTTGTTTGATTGATCTACGTAAACTGCTAGGGAATTTTTGCACTCCGCCCATATCTTAAAGCAGCCGCAAATCTGACCCGGACTTTGCATGCGTAACCAGAATGACATAGCTGTCCGGCAACCACGGCCGGTCTGGAGTATACAGTGTATTCCACGTACCTTAAGCCAAACATTAAAAATATGCAAATGCCACGTAGCTGGACAGAACCAAGGTAATGTTGCTTGCCGTCACTTGGAGATACTCCGATAATTTTTTTCATTCCGCCTAATTAGATAGTAACTTTTAATTAATCAACTTCTCAAATATTATTGTTAAATGAAAAATGTCAATGAGAAAATGTAGATCAACATGAAAAACTCCCGAGACATCTTTATGTTGCTCAATACGAGCTACATAAAAGTGTTTGACGAGCGTGAAAGAAGCCCACACATACACGCGAAATTGTCGCTCGAATGGCAGCTCGACTTCATGGGTCGTGGGTTCGACTCCCACCAGAGGTTGTGAGTACGACTGTCTTAATTAATTTTATCTTAATTAGGCGTGTCATAGTTAACTTCGCCTCAATTAATCCCAAAAGTCGTGGATTCAACCATAAATAGTAGCACCTTCGATTTTGGCGGCATTGAATTTTGGTCCCACCAAAGGTCGAGGGACCCACTCCCACCAAAGTTCGGTGAGCGCCTTAGTTTACTTTATCTTAATTAAGTGTGCCATACTTAACATCACCTCAACTGATACCAAAAATCGTTGGTTGGACCTTCAATGGTGGCACCATCGATTTTGATGCCATTGAATTTTGGTCGGACCTAAGGTCAAGGGATCGACAACCACCAAAGCTCGGGAAGTGCCTTAATTACAAAAAACACCGAATGTCGTATACTCGGTTCCCTCCAATGCTCGTGGGTGGCACCATCAGTTTAGTACGATTTAATTTGGTGGCGTAACGCTGGGTGGCCTATTTTTCAATAACGCCGGACAACGAATTTTTCGACCCGTGAGCGACATAAGGCTTTCGCCTTAATATATTGTTCCTTTGACTGGAGCATGGGCTGGCTATATACTGGCCCAAAAATTTTGGGGGCGGGGGGGGGGTAGTGCGTATTTTAGATCCGCCTTCAACATTATCATCAATCTGGTGGTCCTCTACCCGCCGTGGTTGCTCAGTGGCTATGGTGCTGGGCTGCTGAGTACGAGGTCGCGGGATTGAATCCCGGCCGCGGTGGCCGCATTTCGACGGGGGCGAAATGTGAAAACACCCGTGTACTTAGATTTAGGTGCACGTTAATGTACCCCAGGTGGTCGAAATTTCCGTAGTCATCCACTACGGCGTGCCTCATAATCACAAAATGGTCTTGGCACGTAAAACCCCATAATTTAATTTTTTTTTGGTGGCCCTCTTTATTGCCTTTAGCATCAATCTGTTGGCAGCGCTCTCTGCTGCTGGAAGCAGCCGAGCGAGCTAGAGATAATGGTGGTTCTCTTTCCGGTAAAGTTTTCGTTCTAGGGCTAGTGATCTCTTTCTGTATGGGTGTAGTATCATACTTTGCCTAAACTTAGTTAAACTGTTTACCTGACGCCCCAAAGTCTTTATCACGTTGTTTTGTTATTGCGTTAGCCATTACCCTATTATCTGTAGCGTTACCATACAATGCATATATCCTGTAGGTGATGTCGAATCGTACATGCCGCTAAGCAGCCGACCGCGGCCGTCGGCGCCAACCCCGCCGTTGTTGCGATTTCATGACGGTGCATGCGCGGCTCGCATGCAGCAGGTTAGAGACGCGCACTGGGTATGGCTGGAAAAACGACGATGCGAAGAGGACACACCCTATAGGAAACGACCAATCGTCTGGGTGGTGGAGCATGGTGGACTTTCTGCCTTCCCATGCTTGGATGAATGCTCTGCGCACGCACATTATAACCACATTAGCGCGCCTGACACCCTAATGAGCCGATTTGTGTATGCTCAGTTCTGACCACTAAACGATGGATTAAATTCTGGGGTTTTATAGGCCGAAACCACGATTTGCTTATGAGGCATGTCGTAGTGGGGGACTCCGGATTAGTTTCGACCTATCTTTAACGTGCCGCCAATGCACGTGACATTGGCGTTTCTGTCTTTCGCCCCCACCACCGCGGCCACGTCTCGTTTCCCCCAGGTCTTGCTTAGCAGCGCAACACCATAGCCGCTAAGCCACCGCAGCGGGTGACATGATAACGCTATTTGATATTTCACCTGGCGCTGGCTAACACCGACGGTTTAATAACGCTTGTGAACGTTATCGCTGGCATCATTAGTCCTTTCCAGATTCCGTGCGCCACCTCATACTTATTGTGCCCCCAAAGTACCCTGTTTCATTATTGCTGCATTCCGCGGCACTTTTATTTTCACATTATATTGGTGTGCCTTTCCATTGTTTATGTATACACCGAGGTACTTATGTTGTTTCACTACGGGTATGATGCTGTTTAATTGACACTGAGTAATTACTCGTCCTTTAAATGAAAATCATAATTCCCCATTTCTCTTCGCTAAACTTCAAGCTTAGATTTGTCGTTGTCCTGCCACAGATATCGGCAAGTCTCTGTAAATCTCCTGCATTGTCCACTAGTAGCACTGTGTTGTCCGCACACATCAGTTCGGGGACCTTCTGGTGCACCATTTGTCCGTTACGCATGTAGGATAAAGCAAAGCCTAATTCACTTATTGCAGTTGTCCTTCTATGCTGCTAGCATAAGCGTGTTGTACAACGTCTACAGCGCAAGTACCTGCATTCTTTGTGCCAGCATTCTGAGACATTTGGTATCATCCAGGGCTCTGTTGCTTCTACCCAGAAGGAGTTACCTTGCATGCCGTGTCTCGCGAAAATGTCGTCCTCGTGTACAGACAGAACACTGTCCGAAGAGTTTGAGCGCTGCTGCTAAACCTTCATTTCACTCCAATATACCGCCCATTTTCCGAAACTGCAATTCTAATGCGCTAGCAATAATAGTATCAAAATGTAAAAAGTGTAAAAAGAAGGGAATGGGAGGGCTTGGAATAGTGTTTACGTGTATATGTGTACACACACCCGCGCGCGCCGACAAACACACACGCGCACACGCGCACATCATCATCCGCATCAGCAGCAGCCTATTTTATGTCCACTGCAGGACGAAGGCCTCTCCCTGCGATCTCCAATTACCCCTGTCCTGCACCAACCGGTTCCAACTGGCACCCGCAAATTTTCTCATTTAGCCGCACCACCTACTCTTTTGCCGTGTATGTATATATACATATATATATGTATATATATATATATATATATATATACATATATATATATATATATATATATATATATATATATATATATATATATATATGTGTGTGTGTGTGTGTGTGTGTGTGTGTGTGTGTGTGTGTGTGTGTGTGTGTGTGTGTGTGTGTGTGTATGTGAGAGACAGAGATTGTTGAGCTCGGAAGCCAAGCGGCTTCCGCGCTCATGCCTTACGGAAGCTCCGTTCTACCCATTGGAACGGCTGGCAGAAGCGAAGTTTGAGTTCACGAGCGACGGCCGTCTATGTCTCTGAACATCGTGGGCCCAGCGAGCTGCGATGATGGACAGGTACCGCTCCTGAGCCGTGATCTGTGTACGGATTCCGCAAACGACATACTTCTGGACCCGTCGGAGCCACACGTCGGAATTTTGCAGCAATCGTTGGCCGAATGTGCCGCCATTCATTGTACACTGAGTGAGGTATTGCTAAACGAAGCCAAGACGGCTATCATCGCTGAGGCCGTCATTTGCGAAGACCGTGTCGTACTGCCCAAAGCTCCCTATCAGACCGACAGTAGATTACGGACAAAGGCGCAGATACAGCTGCCTCCTGGTTCGAGCACGGAAAATATAGCGGCTTCTGACCAGGCATGACTTTTTACTCCGTGCACCTTCGGACATAGATGACTCGGCAGCATTCTGCATTTTGTCGAGCTCGGCAGATTCGAGCGCATCGGCGAGCCTTGATCCGTCATCGGCAACGTTGCGAAGAGGCGCGTAAAAGTTCAGCAGAGGATTTCGCTGTTTGCACAATGCGGCAGTGCGGACAGCCGCTGGTCAGTGTACAAGATGAGCTGCTGTGCATTGGCAAGTGCGGCTAGATAATCACCTGCGAGACTTGCGTTCGCCCCGAAACAGCCAATGTCGCCCGCCAGAGTCATGTTCGACAACCAGAGTGGCCATGAAGTCGCAGTAGAAAATAAACTTGCAGCGTGGCCTAGTGTAAGGATCGGCATCGTTAGGCAATCACAAGGCAGCGCAAGGCACAGAGATTGGATTGGCCCGAAGACAAAGAGACGCTTTTGGGCGGGCGCACTCGATATATATATATATATATATATATATATATATATATATATATATATATATATATATATATATATATATATATATATATATGTGTGTGTGTGTGTGTGTGTGTGTGTGTGTGTGTGTGTGTGTGTGTGTGTGTGTGTGTGTGTGTGTGTGTGTGTGTGTGTGTGTGTGTGTGACGGCGACCTGCGTTCCCAGGGGCACACACCCAGCATCACATATCATCCCCACTTTTAAGGCTGCGCTAACATCGCTATCGGCCCATGAAAGAGGTTAGAGACGTGCCCGATGCGGAAAAGTAGGGGTAACTAACAGGCTAAGGAACACTTCATCTTTAAAACATCCGCCGGCACAATCATTGATAGCTGGCGCGTGTCCTATTGAACGCACCTGAGAGCGAAGGGATCGAGTTGTAGGGCGGGGGTTGGTGGAGAGCGGCACAGTTGATAAAAACCCCTTCGCAAATGCCTTAAGCGAGGAACGCCCCGTAAGGGGGAATGCCGCCCACAGAGTCCAATCCAGTTATGACTAAACATTGCATGAGATTACGCGTTGTGTGCTTTGGATTGCTTTCGTGCACTGCCAGTGGAGCCAAATGCACGATGTCACTGCTGTCATAAATTATATGGACGAGCTCCCACTGTTGTTCTGGATAGTCGGCAGATTTATATCCTGCATATATAATTGTCCTTAAGACTAAAAATACCACAGAAAGGAAAAGGTAATCTTTTTTACAAATCGTTCATATCCTTTAATATAATGTCCTCCCTGTATCGAGTGCAGCTTTCGAGTGACGTCGAAGAAAGCGGACACGCGATCGCATCAGAGCACCTTTGCGCAGCAGGAGAAGCGCACCAAAGCGATACGTTCTTGCCATGTTTTGAAGCGTGCAGCTTTCTTTGGCTCTTTCGACCGTTTCTCGTGGTAGGTCGATGGTACGACTGTGGTACGACCTGTGGGGAGGAAAGGCGACAAAAAGCTCCAAAGGGGAAGTGCACATGCTCTTAGCCAACCGAGTTGCGAAGTGGGGCGAATGAAGAGGGAGCGATCGCCCGTGAGCTGTCGCGTATCCGAGAGGTGAGCAGGGCAGCAAGGGAAGAGGGCATACTATCCCTGGTCAGATCGCTCGCTCGTTCGTGGCGCCAAGGCTTGGAATAGGGTTCGTGCCCTCGGGCAAGCGAGTGGCGGAGGTGGACTGGAAAGAGGACTACGGGAGGCTGTCGCTCACACATTGCTTGTAGATCCCGTTGGCCGTCCGATTGTCTCCAGCCCATCGTGAACGATGCAATGCGACAGACGAGAACCATAACGGATTCTCGCCTACAAAGCACACACTGCAGACGCAGGCGAGCGTTCCGTCGAACGCTGACGGCGTTTACGCTGACTCGCAAACGAGAGGAAAAAGTGGACGCGTTAGATCTCCACGGCTGCCTCGAAGGAACTTGAGGAAGGCGAGGCGAGTTGCCAAGGGAAAGGATGCGTGCTTTCGGGCAACTGAGAGATGGGCGGCAAGGAAAGGGGGGGGGGAGGGGGATTACTGCCAACGCCTCCTAGGTAGCACAAGGCTGGTGCACATCAATCCGTGACGTCATGCTACCTTGTCCGATTTCCATAGAATCTAATGGGAATGCTCCCAAGTAAACCGTGGTGAATTTGATGTCCCCATTTCCATCACGCCGAGTTTGGTAATGGAAATTTCGGTCCATGTAGCATCACCTGTAAAGCCCAGTGCACAGGCCTGCTACCTAGGAGGCGTTGGTACTGCTCGCTCTTTCGTTGGTCCGTTCATTTGGGCTTTTAGTTTGGATTACCAATCATCGGCAATGGTCCCTGCATAATTTTTGGTGAATCTGGTTCTACAGTATGTAGGTTCAACAAATAGGTTAGTGTTTTAATTGAGAATTTTCCGATTTTTTTCTCTGTTTGGTAGATGCAGAGACGGGAAAATTTATTTACGATAGGCTTACTTTATTTTTGAAAGTGTTAGTGCATGGTGGAGGGGTCCTAGCGTGCGTTGTACGGAATGCAAGCGTCCTCAGGTACAGCTTCCCGTGGCGAGGAGAAGGAAATGCGTCGATTTTTACATGTCGGAGTTCCAAACGGTGCGTAACGTAGAACCGGTGATGAGAGTGCGCACACAAACGAGTCCAGAGTAGAGCGCTTCGGAGAAAATGGTCAATGAAGTGATAGTGAAGGTCAAGCTACACATGGGGGACACAGTGAAGGAATGGCACTGCAGCTGATTCTAGTAGATGTGAATTTGCACATGAAGGATTTAAAAGGACGTTACGAGGCTTCTCGAGTGCAGGAATTGTGGGAGGAACAGAAGCTTATAGTAGTTAACAGGGAGAATAAGTGTCATGTAAAGGCACTGCAGCTGTGCAGAAAGATGCAGCCAAGAATCGACTGCACCTTAGTCTCAGAAATGACCTATGAAGACTAGTCAAGAAGGATTATAGAGGAACATCAAGAAGATAGCCTTGGTAGCGATCATAAACATAGGATATTTAAATTTGGGATACTGACGAAAGACAGGAAACAATAGCAGCACGTTTAATATATATATACATATATATATATATATATATGTGTGTGTGTGTGTGTGTGTGTGTGTGTGTGTGTGTGTGTGTGTGTGTGTGAGTGTGTGTGTGTGTGTGTGTGTGTGTGTGTGTGTGTGTGAGTGTGTGTGTGTGTGTGTTTGTGTGTTTGTGTGTTTGTGTGTGTGTGTGTGTGTGTGTGTGTGTGTGTGTGTGTGTGAGTGTGTGTGTGTGTGTGTGTGTGTGTGTGTGTGTGTGTGTGTGTGTGTGTGTGTGTGTGTGTGTGTGTGTGTGTGTGTGTGTGTGTGGAATTCAAACAGCAGAGATAGCAAACAGCGTATAGACGATAATGCAAACCTTTCTCCCATCCCCCAGTGTAGGGTAGCCAACCAGTCTATTGACTGGTTAACATCCCTGCCTTTCCTGAATTCTCCTCTCTCTCTCTCTCTCTTTCCTACAGCAGTATGAGAGAAGGAGTGAGAAATAATGGAGGAAGGAAATTCAGAGAGGTTAACCAGATGTGTGGGACTGCAAGAAGCTGGAAGATATGACAGGTAGAGTAAGTGTCATGGTCAGGCAACGCTGCTATACAGACAGATGCAATCAATCATCGACTGTGCCTTAGACTGCGAAATGATCTATGAGAACTAGACAAATATGTCTGCAGATGAACATGAAGAAGATAGCTTGGGTAGCGATGATAAACATACAACCTTAAAATTTTGGATACTGATGCAAGACGGGGAAAGAATAGCAGCATATCTTTTAAATAAACTATGGAGTTCGATAGCAGAGACAGCAAAAAGCGTAGAGAAGAGGATGCAAACCTTTCCTTCAGCAGTATGAGAGAGAGAAAGAGAGAGAGAGAAATGTAGGAAGGCAATGCAGGGAGGTTAAGCAGCAGTATGGGATTGCAAGAAACTGAAAGACGTCATGCTGCGGGAGATAATACAAACGCCGCTAAAAGTTGTTGAAGTGGAAAATGAAAACCACGTAGCTGACGGTACAAGGAAATAAGCAAATCTACAGACGAGCATAAGCAGGCGTCTAGAGATCACAGCTAAGCCAAAAAGGAGAGAGAGAGAGAATGAAGAGGAAAGGCAGGGAGGTTAACCAGATATGAGTCTCCGGTTTGCTACCCTACACTGGGGATGGGGGATAGGGGTTAGAAAGATGACAGAGAGGAAAACGTTAAAAAAATAAAGGTAAAAAAAACACGCACACATGGAGGTACACACACAAAAGGCGTTCCAGTTAAAGTCGTTCACACAGGCCGGTAGATCGCAGAAAGCGCAAAGGAACTCCTTCGACAACACAAGTGCTGAGAAAAGAAGAGGGTGGGCAGTGAGCTTGCTCAAGAAAAGTTGTGTGTACTAGTGAAACGTGTGTGCATGACATTCTCGATAGTGACAAAGGTGCACCAAGAAGATTTTGGAACCATGTAGGACCATTAGGAGCATCAATAAACACATTCACAAACGACTATAAACGATGAAAGAAGTCACATTTTCTAAGGAGACGGCGTTTTGCGGTACATGAGAGGGGTTATGAGTGATAACATTTGGCAAGAAAGAAAGCGCAGTTCACACCCGACCAAATCCGGCAACACATAAGCCTGAGCGGTCCAAACCTAAAGTAGAAAACCTTTATTGGTAAAAAGCAGTGGAAAATCGCTCTAATAACATGGCCCAGGTCCAAGACGAAATCGCTATATTTCTAACAAAATAGTTGGGCTCTAAGATCAAGCCAAAGCTTACTGGTGCAAATAAAGCAAGTGCGTAAAACAAATAAAATCACGAATCGGTGGCGTGAAAGCAATATTAACGTCATCGACGAAGGCATAGGGGACAAGTGTAACACGAGCTCGTACAGACCAGTTTCAATAACGTTGGTGATATATACAATATTTTCTTACTTACCAAAGTTCCCACAACGCTTCCGACAGGCACTGCGGTACGATAGCAGTGCAAGGTATAAGTTTGAAGTGGGTGGAAGAAGAGTATGATATGCCGCGTCAGTCAGAGAATCTGTTCAGACAAGGTAGACGCATGGATCATAATAGAATTTGTAATAGCTCAGTGCATAGATATTTCCGTAGCAGATAATGTGCTTCTAGAATGTGCATTTATAGACATTATGGAGCTTACGGCAAGGTACATCGAGAATGAATATGTGACAGTCTCAAGCACGAAGCCACAGATTGCGATTTCGTGGAGCTGCGCAGAGAGATATATAGAGACAACCCACTTTGCATTTAGGAAGGCCAGAAATGCAAATGACTAGTGGAAATTCACCGAGGAAGGAAGCAATGATATTCTCTGTCTTCATTGTTGTTCACGCTTTATATTAAGGGCATAGAAAAACGACTGGAAAACAGTTATTTAGGTTTTCATTTATTGCGCATCTATAATGGGCAAATGTGCAACAGAAAATCACTGGGAGACATATTGCCTCAGGTGGACAATGTAAGATAATTGAAAACGATTTGCGCATATACGTGGCAATGGAGTGTCAAATCAAGCCTTATGTTTTGCATAGGTATATAAGGAATTTTCGTTTTTAATGAGGAGCCGAATACTGACGTAGTATATATTCAACGGCAATTGATACCCATATTCAATTAATATAAGCATAACGGTGTACAGAAAAATGACAAAGAAACGTACTCCAAGCATCCACCAAGATAATCTAAGAATGAAGGGGAAGCGGAATGCAGAAATAATAAAGCATAGAGCTCTTTCGGTACAATAAATATAAGGCGGTGAAAGGAAATTGGAACGAGATAACGGTGCTAGAGCTAACGTTCGCAAAGCCATTTAATATTTAAAATTAGCCATATTTTTGAGAATATAAGTCAACCGAAGATGAGCAGCCCGGTTGGCTCTCGGTAACCACGGCAAAACCACAAATGAGGCACTGCTGGGTGACATGGATTGGGCCTCGTTTGAAAACAGAGAAGCGCACAGCAAAAATTAGTTTTGAAAGCTCATGAATATGGATCAAAATGAATGGGCGGCTAAAGTGCAAGAATATTTGTGCTTCGAAATTGTGGACACAAAGCGGGGACGGAGGTGAAGAAAGTTGCGAGCCAAATACAAGGCCATTGAAAGTGTAAATATGCAACCAGGAGTTACCAAAAACAAACGGAAAGAAACATAGAGTAAATTGGATGCAGTGGTCGTAAACAAGAAAGATCGTAGAGATTTACAAGAATCGCGTGATAAGATTATCAAGAAAAAATCTGTACTGTAGCAAAATTGGCATTGCCTTGCGATTTCAGGCCCTGACTGGTTACCTAAACACGAAAGCATGCCGGTGCAATTATTCGCCACTAGATGAATATTGTGTCTGCCGCAGGGAAAATCAGGCGACAACTTGGCACATCCCAAAGGAATATAAAGCCACTCTCCAAGCAAGCCAAGCGATGTAAAGTCCACCTTACAGAGTGCAGGTTTCAAAACTTATGGAAGCATTAACCGGTCAGCAATAGAGATCAGAACGAGATGTTTAGAATGTTGATGGTAAAAAGTAGAAAAGGAATAAATGGTACCGGATCTGTTGCACGAATAGGTAACTGCACAAGGTTGATAAAAAGGGCTACAGCTGAAAAGAAGCTGTTACATCCCCGTAACAATATGAAGGAGCTGTAGCCAAATGCTATTCTGGTAGGTATGTATAGATTACCTGATTAGCTCATGCAGGGTAGGTAAGTATGTGTCACCGGTCAGTTTCAACAAGCATGCCAGCAGGTCATCACCAGCAGCATAATTACGAGACACCTGTTGCTTCTACGCAGCAGGAGCTACCTTGCATGGTGTGTTTCGCGAAGGTGTCGCCTCCACGTGAAGATAGACCACCGTCTGTGGAGGTTGTGGTAGTATTGGGTTCAGGATCATTGCAGAAAAATAAAGCAACACGCAGAAGTGCAAACACACACCAAAACTTTTATTAGACACACCTAACACATAGAAACAGCACACACAAGCGAAGGTTCCTAAAATACATTCTAGAGTACGCGCAGGTATACGTGAGTTAGTCAAAGATGAGCGTGCAACCTACAGTTCAAGTAGAAACAAATGTCGCCGTGTCGGAGAAGTCGTGGAACTGGTGTTGGACAGCAGGGTCGTACGGCCATGGCAGGCATTGTCGTTTCATAGGGTGGAGCTCAAGTATAGCCCTGCTTCACGGTCTTCCGACGACGGGGTTGTGCTCGGGTGCACACAGCAGCATCCAAACGTCTGATGTTCACAGCCGGCGTGCTGGCGCTGGTTCCGCTCTCTCCAACGCTCATACTGCACGGCTCAAGCACGCCAGCCTTTGTGGACCAATCGTCCAGCGGATGAACGGGTCGAGAATCAAGCGAAAGTCGAGTGGTACAAAAAATATCATCAGCAGCAATTTTTCTAAAAATGGTCGGAGATGGTGCAAAAAGTCACGCAGTCAAAGCCAATCAACAGGAGGCGTGCGCCGTGTCGGCGATGCGTTCCTTGAAGCACCACCGAATGATGCCTACCTCAGCGGCAGCGGCGTCACAGGCCGTGAGGGGAAAGCAAGAAAATGAACCAGAAAGCTTGCTTTCGCGCATAGCGCTCACCGCAAGCGTTTCCTGGTAAAGGTTACGGTTCCATAAGCTGCAGTTAGTGGGAAGCGACAACTTTGTGGTCGTCTATATACAGCACCGCGTGTCGCGGCACCGCTGGGTGGTACGCGATTTCGGGGAGTTCTGTCGTGCGCTCCAATAGACGAACCTTCGATCTGCCAGTCAGTAGCTGCTCCCGGCTCCTTTGGATGTCCATGCAAGTACGCTAGCAATGTCGGGGCGTCATCGGAGAGACGTCGCAATGCTTTCGAATTCATCCGCATAAGGGCATATAAGTGCATTTATTCTAATGCGAAAGCATTATATGGCTCCTCAAGCGGAAAATCCAACGCCGTCCTCGGAGATGCCACAAAAAAGTCAAGTAGTCAAAACCAACCAACGGAAGGCACGCGCCGCGTGGGCGCTGGGATCCCTGAAGCACCACCAGAAGGCGCTCATCTCCACGCATCCGTGGCAGTGGCGGCGCCGGCCGTGCGTGGGAACCAAAAAAGTCACCTACGATTATGATATTCCCTAATGCGAAATTTTAGCGCAGCTCTATTGGGGAAGAGCTCCACCACTGGAAAAGCTGACGCCGTTGTCGGTGGGACGTGGTTTGAGGGATCACGCCGACACAGCGTTCGCTTCGGCTGTTTCGGAAACGCCGAAGCGATCTGAAAACCAAAGTTTAAAGTCCCACCTGCGCTGTGGTTCTGATTAAGTTGGGAGGTTTACCTGCTTCGGTTGTGTGCTCGACAACACTTGAAAGCCCTTTAATAGGTAATAGCTGCCTTTGAAGGAATCGAACATGGTAGGCTAGTGCTCCGTGCCATATTGCCGGACGTGTCAGCCCGGTGTGAGCCTTCACACGTACCCGCAGTATATCCAGCTTTTCTGGACACGAGGGGTTAGTTCGCGTGAGTTCCACCACGTGACGTACTGACCTTAAGGATTTCAAATTTCCCGCGGTGACGCGTGAGGACGTCAACAAAAAGAAGAAAAATAATTAAAACTTATCCCTGCGCATTGAACTTTGCCGCAATTCTTGTCCCGCCGACGTTATCAGTGTTCTTGATAAAGCGTAGCCGCTAGTCGCCTGGAAATGACTTATCATCCTAAGAGCGATGATGGATTCTGGGCGTTTGATGCGGTTCTTTTTCTTTTTTGTCTTTTTTTGTTTTTGATGATACGGAGTAAACAAGCTAGGCTAACCATCAGAAGCACTCCGTGGTAGCCTTTCTTCAGTCGGCACACATTGTTAACGTCCGAACATCTCACAGCGTCTACGAAAGACGCCGTCGTGGACAGCTGTTGATTTTGACCTATCTATTTCGTTAAGGTGCCCCCACTTATTTCGCCAGCGACTTTGCTATCCGCACTCACGGGCTACCGCCACAGCTGCAAATAGAGATGTACTTAAGACATATTAAGACATATGCACGGATATGTTGGCTTTGCACCTTGACGCAAAAGTAACGACACAAGAATTGAGCAAACAGTCTCTATGTCGTCTACCATTAGCGTGCTATGACCGAAGCTGCTCGCAATATTACGTCACATTTACTGGCCACCAGGCCAGGTACACCCTTCGGTATGACACATACCGTACATGCATTTAGTTTTCAAAGCAGTCTCCAATGACGGTTATCCACGTGCGTGAAGAAAGACCGCTATTTAATATTATTGTGCAGTAATATATGCGGGACTTGTATGTTCTCGATATTGTATACCACGTTGCCGCTCCGCCTTTATAGTATAGCCGCAATGTAGACTAGCAGGTATCGAATGTCATAAAGGCTACCCACATACTCAAAGTCCTCGCGCGCAACTCCTGACACTTACTTGTATTCAAGAGTTGTGCAACTGCTAAGGGCATCCTTAACGAATGTCACATAACACATTATGGGGTTTTACGTGGCAGAATCACGATTTCATTACGAGGCACGCCGTAGTGGGGATTCGCGAATAATTTAGACCACTTGGGGTCCTTTAACATGCGCCTAACCCTAAGTACGCGGGTGTTTTCGCATTTAACACCCATCGAAATACAGCTACCGTGGCTGGGATTCCATCCCGAAACCTCGTGATTAGCAGCCAAACACAAGAAAAACTAACCAACTACGGAGGGGAAGGAATATTGGCAGTTCGAGGAAGGTGACAGTCGGCAAGTGTAACAATTTCTTCCATCCTCATTGCACGAGAATCGGCACCAGCTGTCGAAGAATGACACCGTAGAATGCACTGTATTTAATGTGATGGAGTGTGCGTCAAATATTTCAGACCCGAATCATCCTGTAACTGACGACCAGGCATCTCGCTTTCAAGTGCAGTCGCCTGACAGTTGTCGGACGCTGGCATCGGCCACAGGACCTACTTGACCTCTTTTCAACACTTGCTGCCATTCTCTCCTTATTTTGTACCATCGGGTTTCACCTGAACTGCGTCAACAGCCCATTTATTTTTGCCAAAATTTGGCCACCCTGTCAAGGTAATGGTTTCATATTTTTAGGTCATCTTTTGTCTTTAGGCTAATGCTGTCCTAAGATTTCCAGTGGTTTCACCTTTCCCAAAAAGCCCGAATTTTTGTCGGCCTTTGGTCCCATATTGGAGGATTTTTAATAGACGTTGAAACCATTGCATGGCCCCCTCACCACGCTGCTCAAAAGGTCATTTTATTGCCCTGTGGTCTTGTGCGAGCTTCTGCCTTCTTGCCTTTCATCAACCTCCGGGTCTCCCTGTCACTTGTATCTCATTTTGACGACTACAATCCCACAGAAGTTGGCAACGATATAATGTCCATGGCATTAAAGCCGTTTAAATCAATTCTACCGTGGAGACGACAGCCGCTTTTGCTCGCTGTGAAGGCAAATATTGCATTAATGAGCGTCATTCTTAAGCACATGAATTGATAGTCTAAAAATTATGCGGATCTCAGGCATGTGCGAATTGATGTAAACGAAGCTTTCTGTGCTCTTTGTTGTCATTGTCGAACGTAATCTCCACAGAATAGTCAGGCACCCTCTAATGAAGTGCTGTAAATGTTTGCCTGATTACGCCCGCCATTGTGATGCAAATAAATGTAACTTCAGCTCATTTTCTCAGAAATAAACGCTAAATGAAATGCCGACGTCATCCTGAACAAGATCATCAACCGCCGTAGTGCTCAAGCTTATGATGCCCCCATTGGCAAGGTTATTTTCGTGGGTGTGTTTTTTTTTTTTGGAGGGGGGGGGGGGCGACGTGCTCTTGTACCGTAGAAACGTCCCTCCGACGTCTCTAATGTGCTCGTTTTTATTCTGAAGCACCCAATGAAAACAGTCATCGCTGCAACTTCACGATGTCCTTTTGGCAGGCCACCATGCCGTGTCAAGCAAGTATGGCCACGCTGATTCATTTGGGTTGGCATGCACTATATATATATATATATATATATATATATATATATATATATATATATAGCGAAGCCGTTAAGAGGAAGTTCTAACTCGAGCCCAACTCCGGTGCGGCCTATTCAAACAGATGTAAAACGCCGAAACCCTTTTCTCCGATCACTCCTTGACAGATTTTACTGAAATTTGCCGAATTTTAGAGAGAAAGGTAAATTCTAGTGAGTTTTGAAAGGGGACTTTTCATTTAGGGTCTGAATGTTGTTAGAAGAATTTGAGATTCGAAAGTGCGGAAAAGATAGAAGCGCGAAGTTTACAAAGTATTAGCTCCGCATCAAGAATAGATGTCACAGTTCTGTAAACGACATCCATTAGATCATTCAAAGCGGATAAATTCGATATGTCGATTTATATCACTTAAATTCGTTACGTTGTGTAAAAGGGTTCTGCAAAAGCTGTATTTCCATATTACTAATTTTCTTTTGAAATTCATGTGTAATATATTAATTTTGTCCGCTTTAGATGTGCTGTAAAATGCAATGCACAGAATTGTGATATGAGTTTCCTTTCCGAAAGACAGAGATGTAAACTTGATGGTTTCGTTTTCAGAAAATTTGCAACTTTTGCCAATTTTCAATAAATAAATGATGACCTAAATAAAAAACTCGAAACCAAGCGTCATTACATTTTACTACGTTTTTCATTAAAGTGCAACAAACCTTGTCAAGTTTGGTGCGGTGGTTGCCGAGAAAAACGAATTCTCTTTTTCATATATTTAGATAAAAATCACCCGAGCTGAAGCTCCCTCTTAAGGGCTACTTCCTCCACTATCGTGTCCGCGTGTAGAACAAAATACCGAAGATGGAGCAAAACCGACCCGTCCCGCGGCGGGGGTGAACCAGGCGTTAAGCACTCCCCATGCGTGGGCCGATCCCGAAGATAGTGCAATACCGACCCAACCCGCGGCGGCGGTCAAGCAGGCGTTAAGCACTCCCCATACGTGCGCCGATCCCGAAGATAGTGCAATGGGGGGCCGATCCGCCGCGGAGGTGCACTTCGCCATTAAAGGGCCCACAAACACAGCTTTGCTGGTCATCCTTCTTCACAGAGTTGAAGGGCACTGATATTTTTTTTTATCCGCGTTTGTCCTGCATGCGTCTGCGATGAAAACAAGAAGCAGGTATGCATGGAAAATCAAAGGTGGCTGCGGCAAGTGGTAGCGCAGAAGTTAGCATATCCATCCCCTGCACGTACTTATATCTGCATTGACATGGGTTCGTGGCAGTGATAACGACCAAAGCTATCCTTTTCCTGCGCGCTCTAGCGATTGTGAAACTAAGGATGTGGTTAGCATGCCCAGCCACTGAATTCAAATTGCAGCAGTTACGAGTGGTGGAATCCTGCTGGGGCTGATTGCGAAGAACGCTTCCTTTCTCTGTCCGCTCTCGCGAAGGTGAGGCTAAAAATGAGGAGTAGGCCTGACGGACACAACGTTGATCGTCACCATAACATAATGGATGGACGACCGGCGGAAAAGGCAAGGCACACCAAGTTTTTGGCACTTCACTTGTCCTACAGTGAAGCGCTACACTGGTTAGTATGCCCTCATGGGTATGGTCGACTGAACTGCTTCTCAGTGCTAACACTGAACTGATACTAAGAAAATGCTCCGTTCGCGGACACCTCGCTACACTGAAATTAGCAAAACAATATCAGTTTATAAAAGTGCGTGTGCCAATTATCTGGTGTTCTTCTTGTGTGTGTGGAGCGCATAAAGGTCCTGGCAATGAAACGGTAGTATCGACGTTTTTGCTGCCGTTGCACACAAACAAAATTGGTTCAAGTGACCGGACAGCGATCTACCAGCCGAGAAGACCAACCCGCAAGTTAGAAAAAAATCGCTGGTTTCAGATCTTCCAATGTACTTTCCGCTTAGCTACCAACTGTAATATCTTTTCTTTATGTGCTCTTATGAAGAGGAAAACTCCACATTACTACAATATCAACAACAGTACAAAAAATAGACTGGCTTTGAAGCTGTGACCACGCACCGCACCTTTGTACATTTAGCCCACGTAGTATTGGGGCAACACGTTTGAGCAAAATGATTAGGTTTGCGGTCGAAGCACTGCGACAGGCGGGAAGAAATCGTTGTCATGCCCCGTCGAAACAATGCCCTCTGAAATCTTATTTACTTATATACATACATATATATATATATATATATATATATATATATATATATATATATATATATATATATATTTCTTTTTTGAAAAATCACCTATAACTCCTTATACATTTGTTTCGTAGGAGTTATATACTAGCTTGCCTCGTCCATCTCAAAAATGTATACTCTTTGCGAGAGAAGGCCTTCGTGAAAAACGACGCAACATAACAGTAAAACATCCAGCAAGGTTCCTATCCAGATGATAACGAAATTGTGCACTGAGAGCTTGTCGACTAGCGCGCGATTGTAAGTCGAATTATGATCGTTGTAAGCTTGTGTTGCATCTAGCACGAGCGAGTAGTGTTAGTTATGACATTGGTGTGAAAATAGTCAGCTCGGTCTGCGATATGTTCTTGTGGATCTCCACATTGAACGTCGCAGTCGTCACGATGACAGCACTCCTGTGTCATTATTAATGCCCAGTGGGCTGGGAAGGCTCGAATGGTAGCTCACCTTGAGGGGTACTGGCTAACAATTATTAATATACGTACTTTGCGGTGATGAAAAGGATGCAGAAACACCGCTGGTGTTGTCTACCTATTCGTAAACAGGCCCCCAAATTTTAATTAGCCCACCCCCATATTTAAAGTGGGTCACACCCGATTTTCATTTCGCCCAGCCTTAAACTTCATGTTGGCCCAATCCCAAATTTCAGTTGGGCCACCGTCCACCCCAAATTTTGAAGTTGGTCCACCCACGAATTTCATTAAATCGCCCCCAAATTTAGAGTCGACGCACCCCACAATTCAGGTTGGCCCACCCCCATATCGCCCCAAATTTAGATTGGCCGACCCCGAGATTGCCCTCACATTTAGTAGGCCCAACCACATATCACCCCTAATACAGATTGGCCCGCCTCCACAAACCACCAAATTTAGGTTGGCCTACCCCCATATCAGCCCCAAACTAACGCTGGCCCATCCCTCGATCACCTCAAATTTAGGATGGCCCACCGCAAATCACCATAAAATTAAGGTTAGCCCACCCATATATCACCCCCCAATTCAGCTTGGCCCAGCCGCACATCAGCCCCATCGTTAGGTTAGCCCGTCCCCATATCACCCCCAAATTTAGGTTGGCCCACCTCGATATCATTTCCAAATCCATGTTGGCCCACCCCCATATCAGCCGCAAACATAGCCTGGCCCACCCCTCTATCACCTAAAATTTAGGATGGTCCACCGCAAATCACTCCCAAATTTAGGTTAGCCCACCGCCATATCACCCCCGATTCAGCTTGGCCCAGCCCCATACCACCCGCATGGTTAGAGTGACTCACCCCCATATCACCCCAAATTTACGTTCTCCAACTCCCGTATCATCCCCAAATCCAGGCTGGCCCACCCCCCATATTCCCCCAAACTTAGGCTCACGTACCCCCATATCCCCTCAAATATAGGTTGGGCCACCCCATATCAGCCTCAAATTCAGCTTGGCTCACTACCATTTCACCCCAAATTTAAGTTGGGCCACTCCCATATCACTACCAAATTCAGCTTCACCCATCGCTGTATCACACCCAAATTTATGCTGATGCCACTTCCAATTTCAGGTTGGCCACACCCTTTTTATGAAGACATATGTATTTATATGGGAAATGCGTCAAGTTTTTTGGCGTTACAGACACGATTTTGCACGATTTTGCTACTAAATTGGTGGGGTACTCGCAAAACAATGCTGCGCATTAAAAGCAAGTGCACCGAACGAGGGACGCTATATGTAATATGGTGATCCTAAATGCTGACGGCCAGAAAGCTAGCTTCTCTGTAGAGCGACCGGGGCAGACACAGCACGGAACATTTATTCAAATGGTTTTTTAGGGCCACACCTACGGGTTCATACCACTTGGCTGTACTGAACACATTAACAGTAGCTATTAATCAAGACGCTGCACATCTTCTTCTTGTTGGCGCATTTCTCATTTGGATGAATCTTTAGAAATAATTAACGTTCGGGCAGCGACTAAACCTAGCAGACCCTTTGTTCCACACAAATGTTGCGTAGGAATGGCACTGGCCACCGGGTGGCATTGTGGCCCAGGTGGACCTGATTCGCTCGGAGTGTGTGCCATTAAGGACAGCCGAAAGTCGAAGCTAACGGACTTCCAGAGGAACGCAATAAGAATAGCGATTTTGCTCTCCCAGGTTCCACGCTACAAAACACGAAAGTTTTTTTGTTTTCTTTTTTTGCATAACACAAAGCCATGCGCAAGCTTCTAGTTATGATGTCCAATGAATAAAAACTTCATAAAAGCCATCACTTAACAAATAAACATGACCCTGCTACGTTTTAGGAAGGATAAATAGAAAACATAATATTTCAAGAGCACCACTGGTAAACCAGAACTGAAAGCACATCTGTAGTTTTGTGTTTCCGCCATCTGGTGGAAGATTAAAAACTGGGTCCTGTGCGGCTTAAAAAAACTGCGAAGCAGGAATCGAACCACGTCCACCGTGACTATAAGTACGCGTGATTCTACCACTCGGCCACGGCTTCCTTCTTTTTTTCCTTTATTGCCTGAACTTTCACATAGGAAACACAAATGGTATCATTTTTTTAAATAAAGCAAGCGATACATAATTATACACAATCACACTTTCAAGCTTGTGCGCATGCATATTGTGCGGTCAGTCATATAGTGGCTGGCCACGTCAGGTTTAAAATTCCTTTAATGTTGTGAGGGGCTCAATCCTCGCCAGCCAATTCGGAGGACATTCTTGATCTTTAATTACAGCAATGAACTTGTAAATATCTTACCGGAAGAGCACCCGCGCAGGCCGGCTGTCAGGCTCACAAAAGAAACCGGCCATTCGAGCCCGCCATAAACAGTGGAGGTCCATCAGCATAATTAAGTCCAAAGGCATCCCGTCCTCATTTTCTACTGACAAATATCTAATACCTAATGGACTTAAAGGCAATTCTTCCTGTAGTGTTCTTTGAAGAACGTCCCAAAAGAAAACCCCTGCCCAACAATGCAAACAAACGTGGTCAATTGTTTCGAGCTGTTTACATATAAGGCAGTTTGCTCCCCACGGTAAATAAAAACCCCTCTCTTGTAAAAAGGCCCGTACCGGCAAAGTTCCGGTAAGTAACTTAAAGAAGAAAGATTTAGTGCTTGGCTGCACCTGCATTTTCTTAACACGCTTTAACACGTCGTTTCCCTGTCCTCCACTGTTTATTGCTCTGTACATCGAAACCGGCATAATCATGATGTTTCGTCAAGCTGTACGCTCATGTTTTTATAAATACCACGCGAATTTGCACCACAGTTACAAAAATCACTTTTGGGAACAGTGTTACGCCATGTGTGGAGAGTCGAGATAGGCATCAATCGAGAGCTGGGTCTCCGGACTACATACGCTGCATTGGGTGTTAAGATAGACGCCGTAGTTTTATCACAGGCATCGTTCTTGCCTCGAAAATCGAGTACAAATGTTTGTCGTTTCCATAGGCTTCTATTGCTAAAGCTTTAACCGCTGTGGGAACAAAATTCTTACGTGCCATAGCGTGATCACTGCATTTGGCTCGTGTGGATTGTCTTCCAGAACACGTCTGTCACCTGCCATTTTCAATAATCGACATGCAGCATTTGTTATTCGCGAAAAACCCGCTCATTCCATTGAAAACGCGCTAGCTTCGTGTCGGGCCCGCTTGGGGCGCTAGTTGGTACGTGTCCAGAAAAGCTGCATATGAATAAGAAGTTGCGTAAAGCTTGGATCGCGAAATTTAGAACCGACAAGCAGCCATGGACTTCAACTGGGGTTTGCTGCAAGCACTTTCCCCGGGAAAATTTCTGATACAGCGTCGGTGCTTCGATGTTCAGTGACTAGCAGAAAGCACGTGCACTGAAATGCTCGCCCGCCCACGCTGCCCAGCTAATGTCATGAAGCTATAGTCTGTGAACTTGTGGATGCTAGATACTGCAAGTTGACTGGAATTGAAAGGCAACAGGAAAAAGCTTATTAAAAAAGGCATGGCATATGTTCATGCACGTGTAGCACTAAACAATGAAATTTTCTCCATTAAGAAAAACAATCATCGGGTCATTACTCACTGAGGAGACTGATAAACATACAGTGCGACGCAACTTGACAAATGGTAATATTGATGTGTCCAGGAATTTAGAAAAAAAAAGCAAGAAACAAGACTGAATCCTCGCGACGGGGCATCACAAGTCGCCGTCGTAGGCGTCGAAGTCCGTAGTTAAAACGAATACAACGGCGGCGATCGCCTGGCCGCCCTGGTTCTAGGTTTTCAGGGGTAGGCCGAAACAAGTAGGTGCTATAGCGAAACGGTTGTTGTTGTTGTCCTGTGTGGCCGTGGCACATACCCACAGTGGGGGATTGGTCATGAATCGAGTGGTTAAGTCAGGTGCAAAAAATAGTAATAAGGGAGTTAACAGTTTGAACATTGGAGTTTAAAAGTAGACGTTTTGTGTTTGGAGAGAAAAAAAAATTATAATTACACGAAAGCCGGTTATAAAAAAATAATAATAATAGTAGATAAGAATTAAAAGAAAGGTATGGTGGGGAGGGAGAACGATCAGTCTAACATGGAAATCGATTGGTTTCAATTAGGTAATTTTGGATTGCCAAGCAAACATTTCTGTGACTGAACCCAATAATGGAGGCTCCAAAAGATAGGATCACAGGCAGTGACAAATTTAGACCAATGGTGCGAAGCGGGATTTCGAGTAGTCAATTTCTTATAATAGAAAAACGCCTGCAAGACAACAAGAAATGGTCTATTGTCTGCGCTTCGCCACAGAATGAGCATAATGGTGAGGGGACCAGACCAGACCAGACCTGTGGAGATAGAAGTTTAACGCAGGTATACGGCAGTGCCGTCTTGTGATGGACACTTCAATTTTCCGTGTTCGGCAAAAATCTCTGTGCCAAGGGTATAGCACATGTCCGTAATCCAGAGTTCGTAATTGTGGAGCCTGATACTGCCTGCATTATGACACTCCTGCGAAATCTAGCAGCAGTAACATGAGCAGTCAATGGGCAGTAAGGAAGAATTGGGCCACTTATCGATGCCTTCGCCAGAGAGCCTGCAATTGTTGTTGTTGTTGTTGTGGCCTGTGATGCGTGTGGCTCCTACCCACGATGGGGGATTGGCCAAGAGATGGGTGGATTATCCGAAATTATTATGGAGCATAAATTTCCTAATAGTTATTGAAATATCATTGAATAGCGCAGAATTGCCTGTTAAATAACATCAGGAAGGTAATATTGAATTGGTAATAATTAACTTAAAAGTAAAAACAAAAATAAAGGAATTTAGCAGGGCATTCGTTTAGATTCCATAAGGAATGTTCGGACAGCGAAGCATGCATCCGTGTGGCTGAATCCCAAAGTGGACGCTCCGAACGAAAGAATTGCAGGTTCTGTCAAGTCCAGGCCAATTCTTCGAAAAGGTATTTCCAACCATCTTTTTCTAAGCGCAGTAAAGCGGCGACAAGATAGAAGAAAGTGGTGTATCGTCTCTTCCTCATTACAAAAAGAACAGAGGGGGGAGGGAACCAAACCCGACCTGTGTAAGTAGAAATTCAGCGAGGGTATGCGGCAGCGTAATTTGGTGAGGCAGACCTCCAGCATCTTTGTGTCACAGGATTCGCTATGCCAGGGAAATGCCAGGTGCTTATACTCTGGAGAAGCAGTCAAATGTGGGTTTGATAAGGCTAATCTTATTGATCGCATCCGAAATCTTGTCGCCGTGATCTGTGCTGTCACTGGTAGAATAGGAAGAAGAGGGTCGGATAGTGATGCATTTGCCAGTGAATCAGCAGTTTCATTAAAAAACAAACCTTTATGCCCTGGCACCCAAATCAAATGAACACATCGCACATGGGCAGGAACTAGTAAGCGGAATAGTTTTAGCATGGGTGACTCATTAGTAGCGGTAAGGCAAGAGCATACTGAAAGGGAGTCAGTCAGAATGGCAGCCGTTGTAATAATTGGGTCTAATTTACGTAAAGCTAGGATTACTGCTAACAACTCGGCCAGAAAAATAGGCACAAAATCAGGCAACCTTAAAGAAAAAGACCAGTCGAGCGCAGGACAAAATATTCCAATGCCAGCTTTTTCCTCGCACTGTGAGGCATCTGTTGCAATGATAACGTTTGTTTCTAGGCTGCTCAGGTGGTCTTGCAACATGGCGTTTAAAATGCCGTAAGGGAGGAGTTTCGCGTGGTTTGGGAAAATGTCATCAAACCTGATCTCTGGGTAATTTGAATGCGTATTATCATGAAGCACCTCGCGAATGTGCACATTTAGTGGTTCAAGTAATGTTTGCACAAATACAATCTGTGGTCTATGAAACCTGGGCCAATGAATAGGAAAAAATAATTCTGGATTAGAGAGGAAAATAATTTGAAGGCGGTTTAATGGGGATTCATATAGCCTTAGGACAGTCTGAACTGTCAGAAGGCGAAATCGGCATATTATGGGTGGGATTCTTGCCTCCAGGTATAATACGGCATTCGAAACGAATTTTGGGAGGCCTAAGCACAGACGTAGCGCCTCTCGTTCCAACAAAACTAGCGGCCGAAGCTTGTATGCTGGAACACCTGAGAATAAAACGCATCCAAATTCTAACACCGGACGAACATACATCTTATACACCATCAAGAGGGATTTTCTTCGCATACCTGTTCTTCGGTTGCTCAACTTGCGCAAAATGCCCATTGAACGAGCTCCTTTTGTCGCAATATATTCAATATGCGGCCGCCAGTTAAGATTTCCGTTGTAAATCACTCCAAGGTATTTTAGTGATTCTACTTGTGGGATATCTTCGAGATGATAGTTAAGCGATATGTATACTGGGTCTTTAACGGGAAAAACAAGGATAGCACACTTATTAGCAATTGCAGCGAAACGGGCCAAGCAAGCGCTTCTTGTCGTCTTCTTTTTCACCAGCACCGTGCCCACTGCCCAGTACATTCAGTACACGAAATTATTTTTTTACAGGCGTGATAGTATCCATGCAGCAATGGTTGCTTGTGTGTGGTCAGATTCTCATGCTGCGACCTATGTTCTCTTTCTCAGAACCTCTATATCTATACCTCATACTGATACCTATGCATGTAACGTATCCAATCGTATCAATCTCTTCCCTTCTTTTTTTTTCTTTATCTTTTCGCCGATACTCTAAACGCGTATCTTGCTTATCTAGACTGCTGGTCCGTTGATGCTGCCGTCCAGTTTAAATACAAGTGCTTCTGGAAGGTTTACATTGCCTGCGGGTCTCGTTGTGTGAATTCGTTCGCGTTCAATTAGAATGTGCTGAGTGCTCTCCTGTTTTTCCTGCAATATACACATGTCTCGTCTTGTAGCGAGTATTTGACCTCATGTTTTTGTCCTTAGGCAAACAGCTTGGGGCCTCAAATATCAAAGCACTTCTTCTTTTTTATTATCCTGCAGATTTGCCCTTATAATTTCTTCCCTCCCATTCTTGTAAATGACCACGTTCGACATGGCTCTGACTCTTGTCACTGCTCTTGTATCTCTGGGAATTGTCGGAAACATGCGTTTTCTGGTCAACCAATGACTGCGAGAGCGAAAAAAAAACATCGTTATAATCGTAATAGGGCGGAATACAATATTATCAGCCGACTTCGCCTACATAACCCCCTTTAGGACTGTCTACGCACTACTGAGTTGATAAGAAGAAATAGAAGTATGTGCAATCAGTTATCACGTAATCAGAGGACACCTACCCACGCAATTCACTGTGCGCCATCAATTTCAAACAAGGCCGCGGGCAGATTATCACGAGCTCCAGCGTTCCATTTGTGCTTTCGGTCGAAAGCGCTACATCACATACCTTTATACTGCTGGCGAGCAGGGTGTGATATGTTGTTACACTGGAAGCATAGCTTGGAGAGGACGATCGACAAAGACTAGACAGGACAAGCGCTAACTTTCAACACAGCGTTTATTGTGGAGCAGGAGCCTATATACGCAACTGATTCTGCTAGGGGAAAGAAGGACCTAAAAGCTTGAGAAAAACGCCGCATGCCGCCATGCCATGAATTCAAGCTTTGTAGTTGATAATGCCACAGACGGCCTGCTGACGCTTAGAACACCTGCCCGTGCAATCTCGGATGCTTCCTTGATTTCCCTTGTCAGGTCTTTGCGGTGCCGGTACAAAATGACCGTTTTATCGAGCGAGGGGCGGCAAGGTGGTTGTGCAACACACTTTTTACAATGGGCCACCAGATGACCGTCTGTGGAAATATTGCCCACTTTATTACTGTGCTCTTGGAGACGCTCATTCAAACATCTGCCCGTTTGGCCGAAGGAGCACCTTCCACACGAGAGTGGAATTTTGTACACAACCCCCCCATCCTGCAAGGCACGTAATTAAGCATCTCGGTGTTTAAATGTGCATTCAGGCTTCCGCGTTCAAGTAGGTCAGCTCTTTTTGCAAACATTCAACATGTTTTTTGGAGTCGTGAAAACCACTTTTATGCCAGAATATTGTTCTACCTTTTTTATATTGTGAGACTCCTTGTGCAGGTAAGGTGTCACGGCTACTTTTTCTTTCTTCCTCTTTTCTTCCATTTTCTTTTTCTCTTCCGCTTTCTGCTCATCAGTAATGCGAGATGTAATTTTCTTTCTGCGATGCAAACCTTCGGCAACGGAAACAATGATATGTTTGGGATAACCCGCCTCCTCCAAACCTTCTACCTGCTTTTGCACACTTTCTTCGACAGCTTGTTCACATGACTTGCAGAGCGCGCTCGACAGGAAGGAAAGAACAATGCTTCTCTTTACCAGCTTTGAGTGAGCAGCGCTGAACGGCAAAGGAGGCTTGTTAGCCCTAGGCTCATACAACCAGCAAGCATAATCGTGGTTAAAACGCAGCCGCAGATCTAAAAACCTAATGCTGTCCTGCGCGGGCAACTCACGAATAACGTTAGCGGTTTAAAGCATGCGATAAAAGAGTCTAAAATACGAGAGACAATAGGATTTGAAAAAACAGGTCCATTTAAAACAATTGAAAAGTCATTAACATACCGAAATATTTTTAACATCCTAAGATTATCTAGCCGTAAAAAAAAGAGCGTGACCACAATGAGCTAAAAACAAATCGCTTAAAACCAGCGCAATACATGATCCTATGCAAACACCCTGCTTTTGCAGGTAGGTATTGTTGACAAAGACAACAAACGTTGACGTCAAATACAAGCATAAAATATCTAAAAAACCCGCCGTACTCATACCACAGGCGTTCTGGAAATCCACGGCACCACATTCATCAATTGTGGCCTCAACACAGGACAGCAGACCATCGTGCGGCTATGAATAAAACAAGTCCTTGATATCAACAGAAAAAGCTTTGGTATTATTGTAGTCACCAGATCTGATAAAGTCAATAACGGTTGAAGAATTTTTTGTCGAGAAAGGATCAACCACACTAAGCACTTAGAGGTGCTCTTGCAAAAAACTCGCGACAGACTTCTGCCACGTACCTGACTCTGAAACGATGACGCGAAACGGGCATTCTACTTTGTGAGTCTTCGCCGAAAAAAAAAACATGTCCAGACAGTCATAGTCGCTACCCTTGATTTGCTTCAGAACGTTCATCAGGTTTAGCTGCTCGCACAACTTCTTCGCGACGTGACCTCCCTCAGCGAAACGTGCGGAGTTGCCTTGAAGGCAGTGTGGACAGCTTCATAGGCCTTTGAATGAATGAATGAATGAATGAATGAATGAATGAATGAATGAATGAATGAATGAATGAATGAATGAATGAATGAATGAATGAATGAATGTTTGATGTTTTATGGCGCAAGGGCCAAGTAAGGCCAAAGAGCGCCATGTCCGTGGTAAGGACTTCGCAGTGTAATCATGAGTTCGATGAAGTTGGTGTGACGTGGCTGCAGAGGGGCCTTAAAAATGGTCGCGCTAAAGGGCGTAAAATCTGTATATTAAGATTATGGCGATGACTTATGACGTGTACTATGAACATTAGGATGCATTTAAAAAGAATGATACGGTGTGTAAAAATATATAAGTTATAAGATATGCTAGAGCACTACTGCCTCCTTAGAGCCCTTGAAACACAAGGGCCTGGAGGCATGTGCTATGCAAAACTGTTATCGCAGCGGCATCCTCTGGAGCGAGGATGCTCTACGAATTTAATGGGCTTATAACGTGTAGAACTACATCCTTTAAAAAGTCGAGGACTGCTTTGGTGTTAAAAAGCGATTCCTTACCAAGAAACATAGCCGGGTGCAGAGAGATGTAATAACGGTATGCAAGCGGAAAATGTTTCTTTCTTTCAGGTTCTGCTTTCCGACACTTCAAGAGGACATGGAGGACGCTCAGCCTCTCACCGCATCTACCACAGGTTGGAGGTTCACTTCCAGTAAGTCGAAAATTATGGGTCCCAAATGTGTGTCCTATTCTGAGGCGACAGAATAGGACATCTGTTCGCCGAGATTTTGTTGGGGAGGGCCAGAAACCTAACTGTGGCTTTATAACGTGCAGTTTATTATTTATTTCTGCGTCCCACATGCGTTGCCAGTGGTTTCGCAGTTTCTTTCGTATGTAAGGTTTCAGATCTGTTAGAGACACCAAAACAGTATTATTAACAGCAGGGGATGCAATTTATGTAGCCATCTGGTCTGCCAGAACGTTACCTTCGATTCCCCTGTGGCCAGGTACCCAGCATATGATGATATGCTGGCTAGATAGATAAGCTTTGCACAGGTCGGAATAGACCTGAGTAAGTACAGGATTTTTCTGTTTGTAGGGTGACATTAAGACCTTCACCACACTTAGGGAGTCTGTATATATTACGGCTTTTTGGAGTTTTGATTTCCTTATATGCTTTACAGCCGACCATAATGCGTAGGCCTCTGCCGCAAAGATACTTGTTTCTGGATGTAGTATATCAGATTCCGAGAAGGATGGACCGACGGCCGCATAGGACACTCCGGCATGTGACTTGGAAGCGTCTGTGTAGAATTCTGTGCACGAGTGCGTGTACTGAAGTTCTGGGAAATGCATTCTTATTTCGACCTCTGGAGCGTGTTTTGTTACTTCTAAAAAGGATATGTCACATTCTACGACCTGTCACTCCCAAGGTGGTAACAACTTGGTTGGATGCATTATACGAAGCTCGAGGAGTGGAATATACATTTCATGACTAAGCTCCCTCACACGAAACGAGAAAGGCCGTCTTACAGAGGGTCGATTCTGGAAAAGTGTAGAACACGTCATATCGTTAACAGTGTTAAAACATGGATATTGATGATTGGATTGTATATTCAGGAAATATGTAAGACTGGTGTAAGTACTCTGTAGATGAATAGACCATTCATTTGATTCCGCACATAAGCTTTCAATCGGGCTTGTTCTGAAAGCGCCAGTGGCTAAGCGGATACCTAGATGGTGAACAGGATCTAGCATTTTTAGCGCAGTCGGGGCGGCAGAGTTATATACTAAGGCACCATAATCCAATCGAGACCGAATTATGATCTTGTATTGATTCATTAAGCACTTGCTGTCACTACCCCATGTAGTCTGGGATAGAAGTTTCATTAGGTTCATTGTTTTTAGACATTTTTCTTTCAGATATTTAAAGTGTCGAATGAAAGTGAGACTATAGTCAAGTATAATACCTAGGAATTTGTGCTCCTTGTTGATAGGTATTTGTTGTCCACACAGTTTTAGGCAAGGATCCGGGACCAGGCCTCTTTTTCTTGTAAACAGAACGCGAGAGCTTTTTGGGGGGTTGATTTTAAATCCATTTTGGTCTGCCCACTTGGACACCTTGTTCAAGCCATGCTGTACTTGTCTCTCGCACACTGCGAGGTTAGATGGTTTGAAAGCTATTTGAATGTCGTCCACATAGACAGAGTAAAAAATGGCAGGTGCTAATGAAGCACGAAGCGTGTTCATCTTCACGATAAAGAGCGTGCAGCTGGGCACGCCTCCTTGAGGTACACCAGTTACTTGTGTAAAAGGACGTGAGAGAACATTGCCAACCTTTACCCGGAAGGCACGAGTGGCCAAATAGTTTTCTGTTAGGATTAGCATATTACCATGGATTCTCATTTCTGACAGGTCTCTCAAGATTCCGTAGCGCCAGGTTGCGTCGTATGCCTTCTCCATATCGAGGAATATGGATAGGAAAAACTGTTTGTGTACAAATGCGTCACGGATGTTTGCTTCAATAAGTACAAGGGGATCAGTTGTGGAGCGCCCTTCCCTGAAGCCACACTGATGGGGATCAAGCATTTTTCTCTGTTCAAGGCATTGAATGAGTCGCCGATTAATCATTTTTTCAAATACCTTACAAAGGCAACTTGTGAGGGCTATCGGGCGGTAACTTGCCACTGAAGAGGGGTCTTTGCCTTGTTTCAAAACAGGGACGACAATGGCTTCTTTCCATGCGGTTGGAAGGTATCCCACATCCCAAATTGTGTTCAAGAGTGCGATTAGTGTAACGTGGGTGTCAGTGTACAAGTTTTTGATCATTTCATACTTCATTCTGTCAGATCCCGGTGCAGGGCTCTTGCATGCACTCAAGGCAGCTCTCAACTCGGCAATGCTAAAAGGACGGTTGTATGGTTCATCCTGTCGAGATTTTCTGATGAATGGCTTGCATTCTTCTCTTTGTTTGAATTTGAGAAAGGACTGAGAATAATTTGTTGAGCTTGACGCGCTCTCAAAATGCTCCCCAAGTGAGTCTGCCTGGTCTTGCAGGGTGTCGCCTTGTGTGTTTACCAAAGGGAGTGAATATGTTTGTCGCCCTCTTATCCTATTAACCTTATTCCAGACTTCGGCCTCATCTGCATATGAGTTGATGCCCAATAAAAACTTCTGCCAACTCTCTCGTCTGGCCTGTCGGCACGTTCTCCTGCCTTGAGACTTTACTTTCTTAAAGTTAATAAGATTCTCCGCAGTGGGAGAAGCGCGTATCAAACCCCACGCTTTGTTCTGTTTTTTACGAGCGATCCTACATTCGTCGTTCCACCACGGGACACGCCGTTTGCATGCCAAACCATTTATTTCTGATATACATTTAGATGCGGCATCTATTATAAAGGCTGTAAAATACTCCGAGCAGCATCAATTCCTAGCGAGGACAAGTCATCCCATGAAATACTAGTAAGAGTTCTGAATTTCTCCCAGTTGGCAGTATCAGTCTTCCTCCTAGGAGCCTGTGGTGAATATTCCTTTTCTTTAGGTGTTTTTAGCAGTATGGGGAAGTGGTCCCTACCGTAAGGATTGTTGTTAACTTCCCATTCGAGTTCAGACAGTATTGACGGGGAAACTAGGCTAAGATCAATTGAAGAAAAGGTTCTGTTTGCGAGACAGTAATAAGTGGGTTCCTTTCCATTCAGCAGACACGCACCGGACGAAAAAAGGAATTGTTTGACGAGACGACCTCGCGCATCGATACGAGAGTCGCCCCACAAGCTGCTGTGTGCATTGAAATCACCCAGAACAACATAAGGTTCTGGCAATTGATCTATAAAGGATTGGAATTCATGTTTCGTTAATTTGTAATGTGGGGGTATGTAAAGAGAGCTAATGGTGACGAGTTTGTTTAGGAGAACAGCTCGAACCGCCACTGCTTCAAGAGGCGTTTGTAGCTGTAAAATTTGACGCGCAATGCTCTTATGGATAACAATGGCGACACCGCCCGATGATGCGACAGCATCATCGCGATCTTTGCGAAAAGTTATATACTGTCGGAGAAAGTTTGTGTGTTTGTATTTTAAGTGTGTTTCCTGTAAACACAGCACTTTCGGATGGTGTTTTTGGATGACTTCCTGCACATAATCGAGGTTTCTGAGAAGACCTTTGACGTTCCATTGAATTATTTGTGTATCCATTTTGGAAGTCAATAGGTGCTGTGTGCACAGAAATGGAAGTTATGCCTTAGATTACAGAGGTCTTTCGAGGCCCTGTAATCGGGGTTTTGCCCTTTCTGGGGCGTTCGAGGGAACCTCGCCGCTCCTTAGGCACTTGGTGTGCCTTGAGGATAGGTGTAGTGTCCATTGCCTCTTGTGAGGCGCCGGACACGTGCTCTTGCGAGCGAGAATTTACCAGCAAGGGTCCCGCCTTGGAGAGCAATACCCCTGCGCCCACCAGCTCGGAGGTCGATGGGGCTCCCTGGTGGATTTGGCTGCGCCGGCTGTTGCCAGCGCTGGAAGGGGCCGGGGAGTTTGGGGCAGCCTCGGCTTCGCCCACCTTCGGGTTCGGTGGCCCGGTCTGTTGGGTTGACGGAGCAGCGCTAGCTGCAACCGCCGCGGGGGCAGATGGCGTAACTGCTGACTCGCTGGTTGTGGGTCGGACAGCCGCCGGTGGCCGTTGTGTCGCTGCCCCCTGACACGTCACATCGGCAAAACTTTTCTTGGGCAGGTATGAAACCCGCCTGCGTGCCTCTTTGAATGACATTCTCTTTTACTTTGATCGTTACGATTTCTTTTTCTTTCCTCCAGGATGGACACGACCGTGAGTATGCGGCGTGCTCCCCATCACAGTTTACACAGTGGAGAGCATTCTCACAAGTTTCAGTGGTGTATTCTTGGGAACTGCATTTAGCATAAGTTTGGCGGCCTCGGCAGCTCTGCGAGCTGTGGCCAAAGCGCTGGCATTTGAAGCAACGGAGTGGGTTTGGCACGTACGGCCTGACACGGAGCTTGATATACCCGGCCTCGATTGACTCGGGCAAGACACTTGAACCAAAGGGGATTATTAAGTGCTTCGTCTGAATCTCTTTACCATCTCGCCTCATCTTAATTCTTCTAACATTGATCACATTTTGTTCGCTGAAGCCCTCCAGGAGTTCCGCTTCAGCCAGCTCAAGCAAATCATCATCCCACACAACACCGCGGGTGGTGTTCATTGTACGGTGCGGGGTTACTATTATCTGGGTCTCCCCAAATGACACTAGCTTCGGTAGTTTGTTATATTGCTTCTGGTCGCGGAGCTCCAAGAGGAGGTCGCCGCTTGCCATCCTCGACGCCTTGTAACCTGTACCAAAAACATCAGTCAAGGTCTTTGACACAAGGAACGGTGAAAGGGTTCGCACTGGTTTGTCTGGCTTTTCAGAGTGAATAACGTGAAAGCGGGGGAAATTTTGGATTTGGCACCCGAAAAACTGGAATAAATCTTCGGTGCGCCCTCGTTTCTGGGGGCGATCAGGAAGTGGGGGGAAAGAAGTTTCCATGAAAATAGAAAAATTCGGCAACAGCGCTGACAGCCCACCACGGAGCCCAACTAGGGGACGCGGCAGAGCTTGCATACAAGTCTGCACGGCGCCAGTCGTACGCCGTCACTATAACCGAATATGGTGTACCCAAGATTGGATAGCCACACATGGTTAACCCTTGCCGCCAGGAGAAAGGAAGTAAATAGAAGAGAGAAGGAGACAGGAAAGTTCAAAAAGTCAGAGATAAAGACGAAGATTCGAGGAGGGAGAGACAGGAAAAGGCGACTACCGATGTCCTCCAGGTAGGTCAGTCTGGAGGTGCCGTCTATGTGAAGCCGAGGCCGAAGAGGTGTGTTGCCTCCGCCGGGGGGCCTTACAGGTCCAGACACCCAGCTTCGGCTCAACCCCCAGGATCCCCTTTTCCCCAGACACGGCTAAGCCGCGCACGGCTACACGCGGCAGGGTCCAACCCTCGTGTGCTCGGGTACGTGGTGTCGCAACACACCAAACGCCTGCTGATGCAGACGCCTCTGCAGGGGTATACCTTTGAACGGAACACATCATGCCTCAGGATCACAAACCCGCCCTCTTCATCCGCTGGCAGAACACACAGGCCGTGTTCCTGAAGGGAACACACCACTCGTTTCATTCGCTCATCAGGACGCTCCTGTCCACATTTTAAGAGACGATTCACTTCCTGGGACACGCATGAATCACTTTCGTCCGCGGTAACGATGTATTACCAACCAGCCCAAGCCCATACCCTTCTATGATGTGTTGCTAGACTAGTCCGTGCGATCATCGCTTTCTGCCTCGCCCACGGGCAAACGTAAAATTTTTAAAAAGTTCAGGGCTTTTACGTACCAAAACGTAGTCTGATTATGAGGAATGCCCTAGCAGGGGACCTTAAGTCCACTTTAATACCTCGAGTTCTGCAGCGTACACCCATTGCACGGTACACGAATGATTTAGCATTCCACCCCCACTTAATGACGCCACTGTGGTCGGGGATTCAACCAGCGTCGGAGAAGCACGATAACCACAACGAGACGCCACACGCAGTGGCGCGAGCGCTAACCAACCGCGCCGCTGCAACCGACCGTCCCACGTGGTGTAGTGCCAAGGACCGAATGACGACGTTCAACGAACTTACACAGTTCCACCGCCAGGCTCGAAGGATTTTCCCACCCCCGCACCCGTGGCTGAGCCGAGCGGAGGCGGTTCTGTTCAGACAATTGCAAACTGGTTCCTTACCCACTCCAGTGTTAATGAATCATCTGTACCCGAAATTATATTGTACCCCACCCCTGTAACGGCAGAATCGGCCAACAGTACATGCAAATAAATAAAAATAAATATGCGAGTGATGTGTGCCGCGTGTGCCAGCGGGAGAGGGCCACCCTGACGCACATCCTATGGGATTGCACCTAGTTCCCCGACGAAGCTTCGACAAGTACAACAAATGCGCCGCGGCTGCGGCAGAATGCTACGACCACGAAAGCCAAACCTGGGCCGTCCAGCAGGTCTCGGCGGCTCTTCAAAGACAAAGGCCGAGCGAAACCAACGGAGCGTTGCCCCTCAGGGCGACCGACCGCGGGAATAACACGCGCTGGAGTTGACTAGAGACCACCCGCTGAGAAGAAGTCAGGGCCCGCGTCATGGCGCCATTTAGTCATAGTGTCGTTCTGCAGGCGACTAAATGAAGGTTTTTCTCTCTCTCTCACCAGCGATCTCGTGCTTAGCAGCGCAGCCATACCCGCTCAGCCACTGCAGCAGTTCGTGTCGCCGACAATGTCTGCCAGAGCCCCTTGACCCCTAAAAAGCGTTGAGTCACATGATTCGTACTCCTCGCTGCGAGGGAAGGAATTTCTTCCTTATGTAAATACATCTTCAACAACGTGTGCACCTTGGCCTTAAAGAAAACGCTGTTTGGAATACATGGCAGGAAACTTTGGCGGATTAGCAATTTCGACTCGCTCCTCCTCCTCCTCCTCCTCCTCCTCCTCATCATCATCATCATCATCATCATCATCATCATCATCCTATTTTACGTCCACTGCAGGATGAAGGTCTCTCCTTTCGATCTCCAATTACCCCTGTCCTGCGCCAACCAATTCCAACTTGATCCGGTGAATTTCATTTCATCGCCCCATCTAGACTTCTCCCGTCCTCGACGGCGTTTCCCCTCTCTTGGTACCCATTCTGTTATCTTAATGGTCCATTGGCTATCTAACCTACGCATTGCATGACCTGCCTGAATTCACTCATATGAACTCCTTATTAGGCTATTTGTAAAAAGCGCTTACCTTATTTCGTAATTCGGTACAAAGCACCTGCAGTGAAACGCAAGAGCATGAGGTGAAGCTTGATTATGCATGTGCAAATGTGGGTGGTATAGCTCCAGCTGCTCACGCAATAACGCTCGGACAGAGGTCACAGTGGTCGATGCCTGTTTTCCGTGCAAGACTGTTGAAATATTCCGTGACCGCTGCTGCTACCCTGTGCCTTATGTTTCATTTTTCTTTTTGCATGGACAGTCAAGCGAGAGAAGGAAAGCTCTGAAGCACAGCTGGAGCAGCGATCGAAAGGTGATCTGATTTGTTCGAAGCATGACGCAGAATGCGATTTATTCAGGCGACACCCAAAGAAATAGCACTCGTACGTTTATTTCTTCATCTGGGGCTAAAACTACCGGATAGCGTGCAGGCTCGCCGCCGAGGCTCCTACAAGCCTTGAAAAGGAGGTGTTGCGGTCTGACGACTTTCTTTCGGTGAGGCGCACACTTTACAGTGTACAGAATGGGGCGCTGCGGCCACACTGTCTTTTCTGTGATCGTGCTTGTACTCTGCTTGGGATTGACAGTCGGCTCCTTTCTTTACTGTAATCCACAGAACGCAGCTAAAGGAAAGCATGCTGTGAAGAAGATGCGCGTTTCAGGTAAGATGCCAAAAAGAATTATTTGTTTTCTTGGGTCCTTATTTCTTGTCACTAATGGCATCATAACAAAGAAAAAACAGTTGCAGCAACACAGATTGTAAACACTGGAACGCGAAGCCTCACAAAAAGTAAACGCAGGCGTAGTTACTGACGACCATTGTGCGCACGCAATCATGAACATTTAATGTGAACTTATAATGGCAGAACATGTGTTGTTGCGAGCTCCAGTGCGACATTTGTGAACTTGCTTCATGTTTTGTTGTCATAGCAACTGTGCGTGTACACATCAGTCTCCTTGCTAATACCTTGTTCATATCTCTGTTATCATGAGTCATGACTGCTTATGCGCAAAACAAATATGGTTATATTGCATTTCTTCACATTGGAAGATGCGTAGAAGTTCGTGGAATTTGAAACATTGAGCAGGATGGAGCCGGCACGCATAGGTCAGCGGTGGTCAGACAGAGACTTTCAAAGAACCACAACCAACATTTCAATTTGTTTGGGGCCCTTATTAACCGCGGTATAGACACAAGTCTTTCTCTCTATTGAGTGTTTGTATTTAACTCTAAGAAAAGCCATTCTAAAACATCAAATGCAGAAGCTTCTACGAAGTGCCTAGTATGAAAAAAGCTGGTGGAGTGTGCGTACATTTTTATACTTAGTGATAGTTTAATTGAGCTTTGGGTAGAGAGCGGTGGCATTCAGTCGAATAGCTTGCGGGCAGCAAAACGCAGCTTCGCCATTCTTGGTCATAACGCTATGCATGACCAATTTATGAATATCGCGAAAAGTCGCATTAGTGCACTTGTCCGAGAAGCTATTCCGTCCCTGTGTTCTCAATATCGCACACTTTAAGGCATAAAACTCGTTTTGGTTTGATTGGAGTTCTCTTCTACAAACGCTTTTTGTCAATATACCAACGCCACTTAAGGAATACATGTTGAGCCATGTGCACCCAGCCATTTGTGGTCAAGTCAAGTTCCCTGGAGTCGGCATTAGCCAATGCGTTCTTAGGGCTGGGCGACAGGCAGTGTGAAAACGAGTAAACTAAAAGCTTTCTTCAATAATCACGGGTCAAAGTTGAAACAAACCCTTTTGAACGCAGCTTAATTACTGCGCTATCCCTCGACTACACAGCATACGAAGGCTTGCCAATTTGTGTTGCTCAGCACGCGGCAAAATTCAGCAATGTGAGCAAGGCGACTACTAACAAAACTCCTTTGATCCCATTGTCGCATCCGTAGTCATATATTTTAAAGAAATCTTGGTCTGCAGTACCTGGAACACACGGTATATGCGGTCTGTTCTACCTAGCGAGAAGAACGACGAAAAAAGCATCCCGTCCCGCACGTCATAACCTCGAAAATAGGCGAGGCATGCAAAAGTAATCCCTAATCTTTGCATGCTTCTCTAGAAAAAAGTTGGCACAACAGCATGAAAACCGGGTTCTTAACATGCTTACCTTCATGTAGAGTCGGTAACCCAATGACGCCGGATGACAACCGGGTGCACTCTCATCGTGAACGTCTAATAATGCGAAAAGGCGAAGTGGCTTGACTGCAGAATGAATATGTGCTGGATCGTTCAGATTACAATTAGCATTTCGATGCACCACTGGTTGCCCTAAGAAAAAGTTTTTTTCCCACAAACCTTGCGTGCGCTCATCAAAAGTTTCAGAGATCATTCTTTGTCTTGCACAAGCTCGGCTGGGAAGTCTGGTAGTTCTAAGCACAGACAAAACAAAAATATAACGGCGCTCCGACATCTTATAAAATTCTGTATACGACCGCCTTGTGGAGTGGCACAAGGTGGCCGTGTACGAAAGATACCATTACCAAAAGGCACCGCTGACCAGTCTTGGGAAACTATTATATATATATATGGCACTTGTCGCGCAGACAAAGGTGCTGGGATTTTACCACATTCGCAGCGCAAGAAGGTCAGTGGTGAGCGTCTCTAACAGCATTTGAACCATTGTACATCTGTATCATGATTTGTCCATGTCTCATTCATATGCTCCCAAGCCTTCCATGTTACTAAAGTTCAACTGTGTATCGACGTACTATCAATATTTTCGTGGAAAGAAAAACAAAATTTTGCACATCTCACGCGCACAATGGGAACTGAGATTATGCGAATCATTTTGCAAATACTGGCTATCCAGCTTCGTTCGTGGTTCTTGAAATTATTACCAGATGGACCAAGGTGTTTGTGTAAACCGATTGCGGGTGGTCGAGGCCGCGTTAAACCAGCGCGTTAGGCCATCTGGTAACGCTTTGCAGAATCTCATACCATGCTGTATAGCCCTCTATGCCACCATGCTTGAGGGAGGGTAAATTCATTTGTTAACCACCTCGTGTGGGAATTTCGAAACATTTTGGGAAATGTAGCGGCCTAAGGAAGGACATCGTCTCAACGCTGGGTCCGGGCGCAGACTCACGTCAGAGGCACTTTACTCACTATGAAGATTTGCGTGCGGAAATCCCGTAGTCAGGGGTAGTTAGATCCATTACCCACTATCCCAAATAGACTTAGAACCATTGTTTAAAGATGTTATTCTCCAACTCTTTGCATATGTAAGGCAAGAAGTTATGTGTGTTAGTTAGAGAGGATTTGATGCCACACCATGGCTCTGCTGCAGGTGCCGCGGCCACATTGATGAAGAATTATAGACGTTGCTTGCACTCCAATTCCACAAGAAAGCTGATCATGGTAAGAAATGAATTCCTTAACGGCCTTCTTTATATAGTGAAATGGCCAGACGTTTGGTGCCTTGCTTTCTTTGCAGCGTATAAATTCAACAGAAACAACGTGAATGGGTGAATTTGCCTGGCCTATAGATTTATCCAGTCGTATAAAACACTATTTTACAACAGTGTATTCAGCATGCTGCACTGACGTGAGAGGCATCTTTACTTTGCGCAGCACCAATAATAATAATATCAAAACAACCAAATAGAGAAAAGATTGCTTAGTGTTGTACCTCGTTCTTAAACTGCTGCAAGGTATGTTAAGTATTATGATTTGCCGGAGCAGTGCTCTCATAGATGTCAGTGCTTGGAAATTAGGTCACAACTTCTGAAGTATTGCAAAGAACTTGCACAAATATCTTAACATGCTCCTAGCAACGCTAACTTTAATCAAAACAATTTAACGGGTTCCCTCTTTAAAGGTACTCGAGCTATAGATAGTATTTAACTATTTAATCCAGTTGTCAAGAAACGTACAAAACCAACTGAAGTTTCACAGGGGGCCTCAGATAAAAAAATATAATTTTATTAAAACATAAGCATGTTGGCAATTAATACAGAGAAATTATCATGCCACCATGAGGAGCCCTTATTTCTAATATTAGCTGATTTACCTACGCTACCATATAATATAAAGTGCAATTACGAAAGATAAAAACACAAAGAATTTCATATGGAACACGTATGTTAAGCTGGATGAAGTTAAGAACATACATGGAAGTAGGGCTCTTTTTTAATGCACATAAGACGGGACAGTTATTGTATTACATCAGTACTAAAGATCCATAAAGCTTTAAACTGAGGGCAACATTGAATTAGTTGGGCACAATCGTCGGATTAAAAAAAATCCCACGGGTAGAGCGTGAGCTCACCTAGGTGTGCCAGTTGTCGCAGGACATGGTTAATTTCGAGGTTTGCTAGTGACACCTTAGTCCGGTTGTCGACATTCGTGAAGATGAACTTGCAAGTGCTTCTTATGACGTTGATGACTACTGCAAAGCGCAAGTTAGGGATAAATAGATTGCTGCTTCTTGGACAAGTTGGGAATGAGGCACACCTAATAGGAAAGCGCACTAGCCACTGACGTTTATTTGCCGGGTTGCGTAGGCATAAGATCACAAAACGCGTCACGCTCGCTGGTTTCATCACTGCTGAGTTAAGAAGCACATCTTTTCAGAAAAAGAAAAGCAAACACTGGACTGATAAACATGGGGCCTTCGTTGATGTATATTACTTTCCCTTCTATGGGATTTCACCCGTATATTCATTTACATAGAGGCTGATGTTGTTGAGCTTTCAAAAAAGAAAAGAAAGCAACACTCACCTAGTCTTGCTGATTGACTTAGAGGTGCCCTACCAGCAAAGTGTTTTCTGTCTCATTCATAGACTATTCAGCCTAGCGCATACCTGCAAAGAAGAAAAACATATTTTCCCCGGAAAATATTTTTTTTATTTTTCTGCCTAGCCATATCACTTCTCCAGCCTTTAACTGCAGGCGTAAATGAACCAGTCAAAGGCAGTAATGCAGATTATTAATTGCACTTTCTAGCTACAGGCCCCGGTTTCAAGAATATTCGGATTTTTCGCAAATATAGCGCGCCTACAAGTTCTGACGTCCATCGCACAAACGAACTGTCCACAACTTATAATGACACTTTCGAAGATACTAAAGCATTTCAAGAAAGACCAAAAGTACAGATGAGCCCTTGGAAGTGCTGGAGTGCTAAAAGCTGCTAACATAAATATTGTGCTATAGCCCATTGTGAAGTGGCAGACCTGTATCAAGCAAAATGTAAATACAAAACAGTGTAAGAAATTCACAAAATTACCTACTTGTGAGTATTTTTAGGCTCGCTCTGTAACCGCAAGCAAAAGGT
Organism: Dermacentor variabilis; assembly: GCF_050947875.1. Taxonomy (NCBI): domain Eukaryota; kingdom Metazoa; phylum Arthropoda; class Arachnida; order Ixodida; family Ixodidae; genus Dermacentor; species Dermacentor variabilis. The sequence continues at coordinate 72,068,992 of NC_134573.1, read as the reverse complement.
ATTGATTTACCTGAGGTAACCGGTTTAGTAGGCTTGCGCAAGATCTGTATTCTTTATATTGTGGTAAGGTGATATTTAAGTTAATTGCAAGCTGAATGCTGGTACTGAGTGCTCGTATGCTCAAGAGCCTTTTGGCAGTGATCGCCGACACTGATCGCCGTCACAGTGATCACTCTCAGCGATCACTCCGAGTGATCGCCGTCAACGCTGTATTAACTTTCCTTCCAGAAATATGGTTTCGACTACAACTTGACAACCTGCAACCTTCACGCCAGTCGCGATGATATCTGCAATAACCCGGATCTAGTTGCGGAGGTGAGCAGTTGCACCTATCTTTTACTTTTTCTCAACAAAACGTGACCGTTTGCTCGGCTGCAGCCAGGAGAAAGATTTTGTCTTTCTGGATGTATGCTCACTTTTTATTCTGGCACATTAGCCAGGTGCTCGTTTCACTAGTAGTAACAGGCAGCTGTGACGATGATTTCGTTCCTAGCATAGTTCTTGGCTAGTCAGTCAGTCTGGGGGGAACATGTTGATTTAAATATTTATTTATATGATGCACAAGGTTGCGCCTTTTCTAAATGCTGCTCAGATGGTTTTGCCGCAGCACCGTGATGTCCGAATTAACGCTCCATATTTATTGTTCGAAAGCTGACCTATTGCACTTCACTTCGCTCGTAAAATGAAAACGAAATTTACATTGTGATAACATTGTGAATCCACCTTACAATAACCATCATTACCATCAAATGCGTAAGCTCTTACGGTTACCTCACCGTACACAGCACCATATCTCTAACTTTCTTCACGTGAGCTCCATAATTGACAATGCCAATGGCATGCTCGGGTACATCCGCCGTAACCTCTCCTCCACACCTGCCTCAAGAAACGTACTCATGTACAAGACGTTAGTTCGCATCAAGCCAGAATACTCCGTTGCAGTGTGGGATTCCAACTCCGAGAATCTAATTCGTGCCCTCGAATTAATCCAAGATAATTCTATTCGCTTGGTTCTTCATAACTACAACCGCCAATCAAGCATAGGCGCCATGAGAACTTACGTAAATTTCCTCCTCTTGCTTCTCGTCGTAAGAGAGAGAGAGAGAAACTTTATTGCAATTGTAAAGATTTGAAGGAGGGGTGGTCGGAGCCTCTCAGTCCAGGGCCCCACTGGCCTCTGCCGCCTGCCTGACCTGGCTAATTAAGGACTCTTGTCCTGCCAGGTCGGAGCGGGTGAGCTGTGCCTCCCACTGCTCCATTGTCCTACTGGTATTTAGCCTATGAGGGTGCTTAGTGCACTCCCAGGTTATGTGTATTAGGGTAGGTATGCCACCGCACCAAGGACAGTTGGCCCTATAACGAGTGGGATACATGGCGTTTAACAATTTTAAATGGGGGAACACCCCGGTCTATATTTTACGCCAATCGGCGGCCTCTTCCCCGTTAAGTTGTGGGTGGGGCGGCGGTTATTTTCTGCGGACTCCACGCTGATGAGCAAGGATGTCTTTGGCATTTAAATTGGTGGAATTTTGTGAGGGATAGTGCGGGTGGTTGGGGTTAGAAGAGGACGCCGTCGCTCGGTTAGTGAACCCTCGAGCTAACGCGTTAGCCTTTTCGTTCCCCTGTACCCTCGCGTGGCCCGGGCACCAGAGTAGGCGATGATGGTGGTTGAAGGATTTGGGGATTATCGCGAGGCTAGCCGCAGTCACGTGCCCCTTGAGAAACATGCGACAAGTCTACTGGGAGTCCGTGACCACGACCGAGTCCCTTTGCGAACGCTCCGCGTGGGCGAGTGCGATCGCCACTGCTAATATTTCAGCCGAGGTGGGAGATCCTGCCGTGGCCGACGCAGTAATTTGCTGTTGGCTGATAGTGTTCACGACTGCCAGGGCGTACCTCCTTTGGTAGCGCTGCCCGGTCGCCTCTGCATACAGAGCTGCGTCCGTGTAGTACGTGTTGTACCTATGGTTATTAGAGTACGCTGATTGAATGTGTTGTGCGCGTGCTTTGCGCCTTTCTTTGTTGTACTCGGGATGCATATTCTTTGGAATTGGGGCTACTGTAATTTTAGATCTCATCGAAAGAGGGAGAGGCACGGCCTGCTCTGTGAGATAAATGGGGTATGCTGGGATATTCAGTCTAGCCAATATTGCCCTACCAGTTTTTGTGAAGCTGAGGCGCTCCCTCTGTCGCATCAGGGTGGCTTGCCTCAGTTCGTCGAAAGTATTGTGCACTCCCAAAGCTAACATGCGCTCCGTTGAAGTACATTTAGGCAGGCCCAGAGCAGCTTTGAAAGCGGTTCGGATTATTGTGTTAGCCTGCTTTTGCTCCTCCCTGTAAAACTTTCTGCCTGCGTTTATTCCAAAAACTCTATTACCATTCCCCTACTCTTCCTGATAGGCTTATTACTCTCCTTGAATACGTATCCGTTAGATTGGGTCATTCTAATAAAGTTGGTCTTATACGATGTCTGAACAAAACATGCGCAACCTCCAATTCGCGCTTAACGGGCACCACCTTCCCAAATCTGTAGTCGCGACCACCAATCATGAGCAGTTTCGTTCCGATCAAGCAAACATTGTATAATGAAGTGATCTAACTTGAAGTTATTCTTGTAGACATATCCATCTTTTATTGTATTGCAGTTAGCAAAGATTGTAAGTGTTATTAAAATGATGTTACTCCCCTCCATAATACCTTTGGCCCGGAGGATATTATTAAATTAATATAACTAATATTTATGTAGAATCTCATAACTATCCTATACAGGGCATTCACGTTAACTTTAGCCATGTTTAGAAAAAACTGCTAGGACATGCGATTCATAGACCAGCGGTGATCGGACGTCAGCCTTTTTGTTCCTCCAAAGAATTAAACATTTCCTAATATTTCATACTCATGGCATGGCATCCAATGAGAAAACTGTTATGTATTTTGTTAATTTTTTCTTTTCCTTTTTTGTCAAAGGTGCTCCTAATCAGTAGTTTTTGTGACCCACGAAGCCTTGCGCATATATTTTTTTTCATTGTTTTACTCGCACTGCATGAAACTGAAAAGTGCGGCATAATTGTACGCCGGCACTCTGCGACACCGGTGGTCCTAAACGTGATTTGAAGCAAATAACTCCGCTAATTTAGAAGCCGCTTAGTAATTGCGTAGGCTGCGGATGGCGCACGGGCGCACAAAGATTAGCATTTTTCAAGCCACGTTGAGGGCGCAATAAGTAAATTCGCTCAACATAGAGCACTGAAATTGACTTAATGGGCTATGTTAGCACAAAATGCTAGCTTTCCCACCTGAAGTGCCGTCGAAAGACCAAAAAGAAAAACTCGATTAGTTATTCTTGAAGAATCAGTCCGATACTTATGACAAAACTTACCCCGGTGGCGGCATACAACTGAAGAGCGAAAATCATTGGATATAAAATCGTAGATTGTGCCAGTTCTAGAGTGAAGCTCATAACGTGACTATACTCGCAGACTATTCTTGGCTAGGAAGCGGAAGCTATGCAGGCGCAGCACCTGCACATGTATTTCTACGCAAAGTACTTCCGGCAAGTTTAGCCACAGTTTCGCTTTCGGTTTCTACAACCTTTCACTGTTTCTTTACTTTAACGAAGCCAGATATAGCTTACCCGGTGTAAGTTTTCGAAACTCATTGATGTTAATAGACGTCCCATACGTATTGAGTTCTGAATTTTGACTAAGCAGAAATTGTCAGTCTCATGTTGGCGCAACGTATATTTGTTTCAAAGAGAGAAAGGTTCACGGTAATGTTGATTATGGCACAGCTACCTACTTCTTTTACAGCGAAGTGGCCAAGAGTGGCGAAGATTTTTGTTTTGTCTAGTTTTTTTTTGCAAGTCATGTAAGAATATTCAAACTGCGCGGAATCGAAAATTTTATTCCCGAAAGGCGTTCCCAGCAAGACAAAAATATTTGAAAGTGGAGGCACAAGCCTCCTCTTATAGTTTACCACGATGTTTTCCGATTTCACGGCCGAATTAAATGCAAACTAAGAATGTTGCGCTGGAAAATCGTCCTGCTCATTTTAATACACTTCGCAGTAAATTAGTTCAATGCGCTTTTTCTTGCTGTCCAATAACTAAATATTGTAAAGAATACAGACATGCTTCAAATAAGAAAAATTTTACTTTAATGCGTCTTGACGCGTTTTCTATGGCACACATAAATTTAAAGAACACGTCAAGAATGGAAGTTCTTTTGCTACATTTATGCAAAATATTATCTTTCTACATAAGACACAACAGAAAAAAGAAAATAGTTAAACAAAATTTTTGAAGAAATCTCTTTCCCAAAAAAAGAATAAAGCAAGAAAATCTCGCGTTCCCGTTTTTGAAAAAAATTTGGATGCAAGTCCGCTTTTGTCAGGCAAAACGTTGGCGTGATAATATGTTTCGCCATTTGCTGTATTCACAAAATATAACGGGCCAAAGTGGCCCCTGTTGAGCGTGCTGTTTTACGTGCCGTGATGACTCATTTTGGTTTGTTAACATTTATATCCTTTTAAAGAAAGCAAGGGCAATGGTGCCACAAGTGAAGGAAAGTTTATCTGGATTTTCTATTGTGACAACAACAGAGAACCGTGTTTTCTGCTTTGTTTTCTGGGGCGCAAGAAAGCACAACCTCGGCACTATACTTGTGGTGCTCGAACTAATAATTAAATAAAATAATTAATTGCTTGTCCTTTGTGATATGTATTTAAAAGGGTCTAATCACCGTCAGCCGGCTAGCGCCAGTTCTCGCAATGGACAGCGCACGTCTGCTTGACTGATCGCGGGCACACATTCACACATGCCATGACTAAATTCCCAGCACACGCGACACTGATTTTCACTCCACCGACATCTGCTGACGGTGCTCCTCGATGGCTGCAGCAGGCGTATCAAGCAGGGCCACATGCTTGATGTTGCCGCTAAGTTGGGAGACCCTCTCATGTGCCGACTGAATGGAGGCGGCGCTTCAGACTTCAAGTTGTGCAAGGAAGCTTGGCGCTAAGGGGTCCACCCACACCGTCACAGGCGTTCTTCCCATGCCCGGTAGAGGAGAAGTATCCCCTCAAGGGGCGTGTACTTGGAGTGGCACAACTCCTATAGTTGGTACCTATGTTTAAAGTGGCTCGCTAAACCATCGCTGATGTATGTTACGTGACAATAGATGGGTGCTTTTTCATCTAACACTTCATGCACTCTACCTAGGGCATAGCAGGCGTGCGCTGCGTAGTGATGCATGTCGTCGCTTATGACAGCAAAGCTGTGTGTTGCTTTCCTTCTCGTGGCGACACATGTGAAAATGGATAATTGTTTGTTGTACCAATGGCACGATTGTGTTTCGTTTTAGAGATGTACAGTCCACATTTCCGCAAAATCAACATAGAGAGGGATATAAGGAAGCCAGTGATGTTAACCAGTCAAGATTCCGGTTGGCTACCTTACCCTAGGGGAAGGATAAGGGGAAGAGAAAGAAGGAAGTCGCGAAATCATAATGCCCGACAATGCTCCCGTGCTGCTCGCACTTCTTTGCTTCATGAATAGCCGCGTCTTGAGTATAACGTATGCATTCGTGAGGAATCCATTTGGTTATCCGTTTGCTGAGGGCTTTCACAAATACGGTTGGTCTTCTTCATCAAGTCACTGCTTTCCCAAATCGCATATGTAACCTCTTCTCGTCGACCATTCGTAGACTGGCCAAAGTGAGGCTGTCACTTCATGGGCAACGCTCACATTCACCTAACATACGATCTGTGGTTGGGAAGCCAGAAACATGCAATGCTTTCATGCCTTTCAATTAGATTTCCATGCTCGTTACGTTTTCAAGCGCGGAGACAGAAAGGTTGGCATTGGCGCTATAAACGCGAACGCTCACCTGTAGTTGTGGTGCGAGCAGCACTTATTTTGGACGCAGGCTGTAAAACTTTCACAGGGCGTTGGCATTTTCGGGGTGAGCTACTTTGAACATATGGAATTTCTGACGGATAGAACAGGTCATAAACCGCTTTGAGACGTACTATCTTGTCCGTTCGTGATGACTGATGCAACGTCTTTTTTGTTCGGGCTCTGCCGAGAGCGCACAAGTTCATCCTTGCTGAAGTAAGCGAGCGCAGCTTGTACATACGATGGGCTTAACATTGACCTTGTGTACGGATCAAAATATGGCCACATTGCATGCTTCTCACGCCAATTTCGCGCCTTTCTGAGCATGCACGCTGTGACAGCTGGGGTTTCCTCTTGAACGCGTTTGTTTTCAACTTCTGGTGGCACGATGGTTAAGAGAAGGAGGCGCTCTCGATAGGTCCTTGAAGCCTCGTAGGCTAGCTTCAAGCTATCTAATCTGCCAGTGCAGGCACGGCATTCTGTCACTGAGGGTTGAGGTGTACTGACGATTCCGTATGCAGCGCTTAAAGTTTAACGTATCTTCGTCACCACAAAGCTGTCAATCTCGGCCCGGTTTCTCTTTCCGTAACGTCGCCTGCTGCGTTTGTGAATGGAAGATGGCGGATTCAATGGTAAACATCAGAAGAAAGTTGTACGTACGTGTTCAAGTCGCCAATCGTGTCTTCTTCCTGAAGGTATGCCTCGTCTGCTTCACCGCGGGTGTCACTAGGGGAGAGGATTTCTTTGGGGCACGTAAAGCAGTGCCAGCGGACTTCGTCGGTGTAGCGAACATCCTCAGTCTACGGCAGTACCTTCCGCAGGGAGGCAACATCTAAAACGTTTGAGCAGTGCAAATTTTTTTCTTAGCAATCTTCTTCTTGTGAACGCGTAATTAATGGGCACAGAATACTCGGACCGAGATATGAGCCGCATGCATTGCGTGTAGTGAACAGCTACACTAAATCGAAACTTTTGTACTGAACAGCACCACACTCTGTCGCTTTTTTCTGTGCCTGTAGAATTTCTCACGGTTTCATTTTTTTATGAACAAGGCTGTCTAAACCTTTTCTCTGTGAAAACGAGTAGGCCACGCTCGCTATCGAAGGACAATGTCTGTCTTGCGCCACCAGTAACCTCTGCTGTTCTCGGCGTGAGAAAGCATGCCACCAACGTGCTGACAAATAATCATAAATAAGGCAACTTCGGCAGCCTTTGGCTCAGTCATGCCGCACTGCACTTTTTCGGAGTGCTGAAACGCGGAGGTGAAGGTCGAGGTAAGAGAGGAAGACGTTATCTTTGAGTGGCGCGGAAAACATGTGATAACGGGAAACGAAATAAGTGGCTCGGGGAATGACTCAGATGAGTTTTTAGAAAGGCAAAGTGTGACTCACACGCGGTGGTGCCAAAGAAGGTTCCAGTATCTTTTGCACGTGGGGGATGGGGAGGAAGCAGTGAAGTAGCGGTGAAGGGTGCAGTGGTGGCGTAGAGGTAGAGCATCCGCCTCGCATGCAGGAGGAACGTGGTTCGAATCCCGGTGCCGCGCAATTTTCCGCTGCATAAAAAAAAATCCGACTGTTGATGAAATTGCACAAACAGGCCTGGAGTGCCGCCTGATCCCGGTGACCAGAACCGGTAACGCACTCCCTCACCAGAACAGGATTGGCCCCCCTGGTGCAGTACTTGGCCACAACCTCCTATATGAATGTATACAACAATCAAACCCCGGCCCTCAGTCCCCAGCAGCTACGAAGCAGCTGATCACGGCGGCGGTCAGACCGGCAACGCAGCAGAGGGTGTTAAGAATCCCTGGTTTCGGACAGGTCACCATTGGAATCTGAACCTGGCAACGTTTAACGCTAGAACGTTATCTAGTGAGGCGAGTTAATCAACAAGCGTAAGACAACTGACAAAGGAAGTATAATATGGATAGAATTGAACATGCTCTCAGAAACGGAGGAAGCCTAAAAGCAGCAAACAAGAAACTAGGAATAGGCAAGAATCAGATGTATGGGTTAAGAGACAAAGCCGGCAATATCATTACTAATATGGATAAGATAGTTCAAGTGGCTGAGGAGTTCTATAGAGATTTGTGCGGTACTAGTGGCACCCACGACGATAATGGAAGAGAGAATAGCCTAGAGGAATTTGAAATCCCACAAGTAACGCCGGAAGAAGTGAAGAAAGCCTTGGGAGCTATGCAAAGAGGGAAAGCAGCTGGGGAGGATCACGTAACAGCAGATTTGTTGAAGGATGGTGGGCAGATTCTCGTAGAAAAAGTGGCCGCCCTCTATACGCAATTCCTGATGACTTCGAGCGTACCGGAATCTTGGAAGAACGCTAACATAATCCTAATCCATAAGAAAGGGGACGCGAAAGACTTCAAAAATTATAGACCGATCAGCTTACTGTCCATTGCCTACACAGTATTTACTAAGGTAATCGCAAATAGAATCAGGAACACCTTAGACTTCTGTCAACCAACGGACCAGGCAGGATTCCATAAAGGCTACTCAACAATAGACCATATTCACACTATCAATCAAGTGACAGAGAAATGTGCAGAATATAACCAACCCTTATATATAGCTTTCATTGATTACGAGAAAGCGTTTGATTCAGTCGAAACCTCAGCAGTCATGGAGGCATTACGGAATCAGGATGTAGATGAGCCATAAGTAAAAATACTGGAAGATATGTATAGCGGCTCCACAGCCACCGTAGTCCTCCACAAAGAAAGCAACAAAATCCCAATAAAGACAGGTGTCAGACAGGGAGATACGATCTCTCCAATGCTATTCACAGAATGTTTACAGGAGGTGTTCAGAGACCTGGAGTGGGAAGAATTGGGGATAAAAGTTGATGGATAACACCTTAGCAACTTGCGATTCGCTGATGATATTGCCTTGCTTAGTAACTCCGGGGACCAATTGCAATGCATGCTCACTGACCTGGAGAGGCAAAGCAGAAGGGTGGGTCTAAAAATTAATCTGCAGAAAACTAAAGTAATGTTTAACAGTCTCGGAAAAGAACAGCAGTTTACGATAGGTAGTGAGGCACTGGAAGTGGTAAGGGAATACATCTACTTAGGACAGGTACTGACTGCGGATCCGGATCATGAGACTGAAATAATCAGAAGAATAATAATGGGCTGGGGTGTGTTTCGCAGGCATTCTCAGATCATGAACAGCAGGTTGCCATTATCCCTCAAGAGAAAAGTATACAACAGCTGTGTCTTACCAGTACTCACGTACGGGGCATAAACCTGGAGGCTTACGAAAAGGGTTCTACTTAAATTGAGGACGACGCAACGAGAAAATAAGAAAAGAGCAGATTGGTTGAGGGAAAAAACGCGCGTAAATGACATCTTAGTTGAAATCAAGAAAAAGAAATGGGGCATGGGCAGGACATGTAATTATCAGGGAAGATAACCGATGGTCATCAAGGGTTACGAACTGGATTCCAAGGGAAGGGAAGCATAGCACGGGACGGCAGAAAGTGAGGTGGGTGGATGAGATTAAGAAGTTTGCAGGGACAACATGGCCCCAATTAGTACGTGATCGGGGTAGTTGGAAAAGTATGGGAGAGGCCTTTGCCCTGCAGTGGGCGTAATCAGGATGATGATGATTGACGCACCTGTTGGTTATGGAAGCGCTCCGTCGCTTACGGCTTATCCTGCCTTGGCGCCGCTTTCAGCCTATTTACTGCACGCACCAGGCGGGTTTTGGCAAAGTCAGCCACAACCTAGACTCGTGGTGTTTCGTGTGCTTTTGACAAGCGAATAATGGATGCGGAAGTGCGATTCCCACAGAGTTTGTGGGGTACAAGCTCAGTACGCGTTAGCACTTCGAAGGGTGGTAGCCCCCCACCACCGCCCAACAAGACGCAATCAAAATTTCGCCATACATTCTTGTTGAAAACAAGCTGCCAGAGTGAAGTCCTGAAGCAACAAAGAAAATACAACTAGATTTGCGCAAAATACAAATTGGTAGACAATCAGCAAAGGTACTGAAGTCAGCATGCTCAACACGGGTTTGGCCCGTTATATTTTGTAAATAAAGCAAATGACGAAACTTATCTCGCCCACGTTTTGCCCCATGTAAGTGGACTCCCATCCACATTTTTTTTAAATTGTAACCGGAGTTTTTATTTCCCTACTTTTCTTTTGAAAATGTGTTTTTGTAGAAAACTTGTTTATTTAACTATTTATCTCTTCTCTTGAGTTTCATTTAGGAAATAATATTTTGCATAAGTGTTGCAAAGAACGTTCTATGTTTGACACTTTTTTCAAGTGTCTGTATGAAAAAGACAACGCGCCAAGATGCACCAAAGTTCAAGATTTTGTCTGATTTGGGCCATGTTTGAATCTTTTTTTTTACATTTTCTTTTTCATTTGTGGAGAGCATAAAAAGAAGGCATGGAACTAATTTACTGTAAAGCGTATTAAAACGAACAGAAGCGTTTTTCGAGACAATGTATTTAGGTTGCCTTTAATTCGGCCGTGAAATCAGAAAATATTATGGCAAGCAATTTGTTTTTAGCTTGCTTTCTAAACTTTTCGGGAATAAAATTTTCGGTTTCGTGCACTTTTAATATTCTCACATGACAAAAGTAAACGAGACAAAAAATATCAAGCGAACATGCATGTTTGACATCTCAGGAAATCACCCTTCGCTTCGTGCTTACAAGTATTCAAGCTATTAGACTGGGTAGGCTTAGGAGTGAAAGTCAACGGTGAATACCTCAACAACCTACGCTTTGCAGATGACATTGTCCTGTTTAGCAATACTGGAGGTGATATTCAACAATGGTCGACGATCTTAACCCAGAAAGTGCAAGAGTGGGGTTGAAGATTAATATGCAGAAGGCAAAAGTCATATTCAATAGGCTGGCACGGAAGTAATAACTGATGATTGCCAGTCAGCTTCCAATGTCTCGGTAGAACTGTTTGTCTAGGTCTATTACTTTAAGGGAACCCTAATCTTGAAAGGAAATTTACAGAAGAATAACAATGGCTTGGAGTCCATACAGCGTGCATTACCAAATCCTGACTAGGATCCACTTACGAGAACTTAACACTGTCGTCGAAAAGAAAAGTGTACGATCATTGCCTTCTACCGGTGCTAACATACGGGGCAGAAACTTGGATGTTAACAAAGAAGCTAGAGAATAAGTTAAGGACCGTGCACGGAAGGAGGGAACGAAAAATACTCGGAATAACGTTAAGAGACAAGAAGAGAGCGGTATGGATCAGAGAGTAAACGGGGACAACCGATATTTCAGTTCACAATAAAAGAAATATATAAAGCTGGGAAGGCTATGTTATGCGTTGGTTAGATAAGCGGTTGACCATTATGGTAACGGAATGAGTGCCAAGAGAAGGGAAGCACAGTCGAGGGCAGCAGTAAATTATCTACGATTATGAAATTCGAAATTTCCCGGCGGAAGTTGGAATCAGCTAGCGCAAGACAGGAGTAATTGAAGATTGCTGGGAGAGGCTCTCGTCCTGCAGTAAACATACAAACAGGCTGCTGCTGATTATTATTATTATTATTATTATTATTATTATTATTATTATTATTATTATTATTATTATTATTATTATTATTATTATTATTATTATTATTATTATTATTATATTAAAAGAAAATGTATGGCATTTTAGGGGTGGCGTGCAGGAAAACTGTCACCGTATTCCATCAGTGATGCCTAAACAAATATTGCGATACTCTTGTTTTTTTACCATTTTCTAAGGTGAAAGACTTATGAAGCGTGCCGACAGTCTTTAAAGAATTAAAGGTGATAGCAATTATACATGGGCAAGTAATTTGGACTATGATATGCGTGTTGTGTGCCGATGGTTTGAAGCGCACAGGTTAATTCCTGCATTTGTAGAAATTTCTTTGTGTATGTTTTCGAAAGATTAAGAAGCTTATTTTTTACTAACATCGCAAGAAGCTTCGTCAATTTCCTAAATGAATTCTACGTGTCACAATAATGATCTTTTAACACAAAAGAGGCATTTTATGCCCAATGCCTGGGCGAAGTTTGAATACCGCCCGTGAGTTACAGTATTTGCTACATATTTCTTACGCAAATGCACGTTCACGTGGCACATTCGGTTTCGAGTACGCATGCCTCATTCCAGTCATTCCAGATGTGAGGCGCGAGCCCCCGTCCAACCGTGTAAATTGAAACCACGACCTACTGTATAAGGGGCGACCTGCGCGTGCGGCGCTGCGCCAGCGCCGCTGATTTGCTTTTGCTTGTGTGGCTTTTTTTAGTTTTCCAAACCGCCGCCGCGAAAAGTGGCGCTAGTGCTCACCCCCACCTACCCCAACCCCGTGGCCGGCCGCACGCACGGGCAGCAAGCATTTTCAGCGAGAGCACGCAAGGATGCAAATGCAGGCTTGGTGATCTGTTGGTGTCGCTAGATCTTGATTACCAGATTCTATTTCAGTGACACTGTGATTCTCAGCCCCGTGGGCGCCGGCTTTCGCGTTTGCGGCTTCTTCATGCACGAAGGTTTACTTCTGCATACCGTTGTGAAAGTCAAGCGGCCGAGCATCAAGAGGAATTTCGTTTCATGAGTTCCCCGTGACCGATATTAGAAACCAATGGTTGAAACCTGAACAAAAAAAAATTCGCTGGAGCTTAGCTAAGGTTAAGCCTGGATATCTCGAAGCGAAAAGGTTCGGTGATGCTTATGGTTTAATTAGCTTATAGTTATGCTTTATGATTTAGCCTATGATTATGCTTACGGTTTAGCTTATGGTTATGCTTTATGATTCAGACTATGGATATGCTTACGGTTTAACTTATGGATATGCTTACGGTTTCACTTATGGCTATGCTTTAGTAAGCTTATGGTTATGCTATACGTGTGCCTTGTGTAGTGATGCAAATTGCTTATTAATGATATATAGCATAAGTTATGCAGGATTATTAATCTTCTTTATTCATCGTTGTTGGGCACATTGTCTTGCGATTTCTGTACAGCCATAAACACAGCTCTCTGTATCGGTAGTATCACTCTCTTCTCCTTCCATGTTGAATGCGCACACCTGTTCTCCGGCAAGCGGTTATATAGTCGGCCTCCGCGATAAACACGCGCTTGCGGCGAACGTCAAACGACGACGCATAGCGCGCGGCAGTGGCCACCTGCGCCGACTCCGAACACGCTCACGGAGCCAATTCTGACATACGCCGGCTCGCGCGAAGCGCGGTGTCGACTAGCGTAGCGAAGCTTTTCGTTTCAAAAGCCCAACTCCAGAAAAGTGCTTAAAGTGTAGTGGCTATCTGTGTGATGGCACAATAAAGCGCCCTTGGAATTTTTCAAGCTAGACTTTCGTTATCATTTGGTAAAGTGGTGTAAATAAATACGTCAATAACAGCACATTTTTACGATTGTGGCATGCAATGCAATTAAAACCACTCACGTTCTGCCGCGCTCTCAATGGCACGTCACTTCAATGAACGTTCCGAATGCAGTAAAGGAACGCGTAGGCCCTGAAAAGCGGTACGTAGTGCGTTCATTGCGTCCGGCTCGGGGCTATCGAAACCTACGGGAGAATGAAGTGCGGGCGCGCTCAGACCTCGGCTAGCGCGGAAAGTGCGCACCAGACCTTATTGGCACAACAGCACTAACCAACATTTTAGCAGACAATGAGGGGAAAAAATGCTCTAAGGGATTACACTATTTCAATCCTAGCAGCCGCGCGGCCGCGCCTTCAAAGTAGTTTAAAATTTCATTGCACTGCACAACGAAGATACCAAATACCTGGGGCATGTAACGCATGTATCGACGCGCATTTTTCAAGCCGCACCCTGTCAATAACGTGAAATGCCGAGTTTACTGCAGCTCCTCTGCGAATGTTTACCGTCATCGCCGTACTCCTGAAGGCAGGGCCGGGGCGTTTCGGGCGTTGCTGTGAGGGTGAGCACTGGCGGCCTCTACCGGCACGCTTGGTCCCTACTCAATGATCGCGTGGTATTTCTTCGGCCGCGCGCTGCCGTAGGCGACCACGGGATGCGCAGGTCGCCCTTTATACAGTAGGTGGTGATTGAAACGCTGCTGGAATGCTGCAAGTGGACACTACGAGACCGCACGGGACCTCCAGTCCGGCCACTCCACTTCGCGCTTCTTACACGCCTCCGACGACTAGCTCCCGAGACTGCGCGGATCCGAGAGCCATCCATTAGAAACGAGGCTACTGTTGTAATCGCACCGCTGGCGCGAGTTGTTGGGAACTCGGCGCTGACGCCCGTTGTTGCAACTGGGTCGCAAGCCCCAAGGGTAGCGTTGGCCTGGCGGCCTGGGGTACAACTGGAAGCATCCGAAGGTCCCGGCAAAGCATGAGTCGACTGGTAACAACAAAACAACTTGTTTATTCTAACATCGCAAAGAGTTGGCGGTCAGGTTGACCGAAGTAGAGAGACGGGAGTGCACTTTACTCAACAGAAGAAATCGGAGCCCTCCTTTGGCGTCCGGGGGCAGCTGCTTTTATACTCTCGCAGTTGAGGGCAAGAAGGAACCCCTCAATAGACGAGCACGTGACTGTGCCGCTCGGGTACAATGGGATAAGGTGGCTCACACTGTCGTGTCGCCGCCGGTCGGGCACAATGGGGAGGAGAAGGTGGCTCACACTGTCGTGTCGCCGCCGGTCGGGCACAATGGGGAGGAGAAGGTGGCTCACACTGTCGTGTCGCCGCCGGTCGAGCACAATGGGGAGGAGAAGGTGGCTCACACTGTCGTGTCGCCGCCGGTCGGGCACAATGGGGAGGGGAAGGTGGCTCACACTGTCGTGTCGGCGCCTGTCAGACCCCCTCGCTTCACAGATGTTGGGAGCTCCTCTCCCCGGCTGCCGCGCTTCGACAAGCGTGGGCACCAATATGCACATACACTCACACACGCACATGAAGACACGTGGCATCGGAACATGCCTGGACGCGCTTGGCGGGGAGGCGTAGCGGCGGCGCCGAACGGGCCAAAATGTCCGCCGCTTTGAACGAAGCCCCGGCGTCCGCTGCATCCGCGCCGGCTATACCGCGCGTCGTAGGCGAAACGTAACAGACCGTCCCGCCGGGGGAAGGAGATCCCGATGGACAGGGGACTGCATCCGCTGTCCGGAGGGATGTCGCTCGATGATGCTCATAAACGAAGTCGGGCGTCCCTCGACGTTTCTTGAGCGCAGCGCACAGAGAAGGCTTCGTTCTCTCGTTCAGGTTCGCACAGGACACTGCAAAGTGACTTCGGGAGAGTTCACATTTTTGTTCTCGTTCCCGGCAAGCGTTAGAACTACGCTGAAACTCAACCGCTCAGTCAGCAAGCACGGCACAACCCTCACTAAGCCCTGCCAGGCTCTTTCCCCTTCTATACCACTGCCTAGTTCCTTACAGTAGTCTAGCAGCACTTAGAACGCGTCCACAAATTGGAAAATTACACTAGAAAGCATGTCATCACTTTGAAACACTAAACAAAAGCAATATGTTAAAAATCCTGCCTCAGGAAGAAAAACATCAGTAACAAACAATTTTGAGGCTGATTCCTACGTTAGGGGCTTCGACTTAAGCCATCGGCGTTACCGTTGAGACTCCCCTTTTTGTAACGCACCTCAAAGGAATATTGTTGCAAAGCGAGGCTCCAGCGCAGGAGGCGGCCATTTTTGGGAGAGATGGTCTGCAGCCATTGGAGAGGGCAGTGATCCGTCTCAATGATAAACCTCGAGCCGGCTAGATAGCATGACAATTTCTGAACGGCCCACACGAGACATGCACACTCTTTCTCGGTGGCGCTATACGCCTGCTCACGACTGGTCAGCTTACGACTAGCATACAGGACGGGGTGTTCTCCTTCTCCATTTTCCCGTTGGCACAGTACAACGCCCATGCCTCGCTCACTAGCATCGCACTGAACAACGAACCCTTTTGTATAGTCTGGCGATCGTAGCACAGGCTGGCTTGTTAGGGCACTCTTTAGGGCGCTAAAAGCTCTTTCCTTTGTCTCGTCCCAGACGACTGTTTGAGGCTCTGTCTTTCTTAGAGCATCCGTCAGGGGAGCCGCGATATCAGAGTACCTGGGGATGTACCTCTGATAGTAGCCGGCGACACCTAAGAACGACCGAATATCGGTCTTTGTGCGCGGTTGCGGGAAGTCTCGCACAGCGGCCACCTTTATTTCAGAGGGGCGGCGACGACCCTGACCAATCACGTGACCGAGGTAGACAACCTCGGCCTGTGCTAACTGGCACTTGGGACCCTTGATTGTCAAGCCCGCTTCGCGCAGGCGGGTTAGCACTGCCCGCAAGTGTGCCATATGCTCAGACCAGGATGCGGAGAATATCGCTACGTCGTCTAGATACGGTAAAGCGAATTCTTGCTGTCCCCGCAACACTTTATCCATGAGGCTTGAAAAACAGTATGGCGCGTTCTTCAAACCAAAACTCAACACTTTAGGACGGAATGTTCCCATTGGTGAAATGAACGCCGCATACCTACTAGCCTCTTCTGTAAGTGGAACCTGCCAATAACCCCTGACAAGATCTAGGGTGGAAATAAACTGAGCGCTACTAACTTTCTCAAGGCGCTCCTCGATGTTAGGGATCGGATAAATTTGATCCTTAGTGATGGAATTAAGCCGGCGGTAGTCGACGCAAGGACGAGGTTCCTTGCCCGGTACCTCAACTAAAATCAAAGGGGAGGTATAATCACTCTCACCTGCCTCAATAACACCGAGCTGTAGCATTTTCTTTACCTCAGCCTCCATAATATCGTTCTGGCGGGGTGACACCCGATACGCCTTGGATCGTACTGGCTCTGGGGAGGTAAGTTCTATGTCATGAGTAAGGACAGAAGTCCTACCAGGCCTCTCAGAGAACAGACCTTGAAACTCTTGTAAGAGCTGGTGTAGTTCGGTTTTCTGCTCAGGCGACAGCGGTGCTTTACTGATAAGGTCACTAATGACTTGACCGGTGTCTTCCCTGTTCGTCCCTGAGCCTAGTCCCGGAAGCTCGACCGGAAGCTCTTCAGGAACGTTTACCATCATGCACACCAGTGCTTCCCTTTGTTTATAAGGTTTGAGCAGATTACAGTGGTAAACTTGCTGTGCTTTCCGCTTTCCTGGCAGACTTACCACGTAGTTAACGTCCGACAGTTTCTGAACAATTCGTGCTGGGCCCTCCCACTGCACGTCTAGTTTGTTGTTTAGCGATGTGCGCAATATCATGACCTCATCGCCCACCTCAAAACGACGGGCCCTGGCGGTCCGATCATAATAAACCATGGCCCTCTGCTGGGCCTTTGTCATTGCTTCACCTGACAACTCCTGTGCCCTTCTTAAGCGTTCGAGGAGCTTAAGCACGTACTCCACCACGACTGGGTCGTCGCCCCCGCCTTCCCACGATTCTCGAAGCATGCGAAGCGGAGACCGAAGCGAGCGACCGTACACCAGCTCAGCTGGCGAAAACTCCGTAGCTGCATGCGGTGCGGTCCTTAATGCAAACATCACCCCAGGCAGACACAGCTCCCAGTCAGTTCGATGTTCAAAACAGAATGCTCTCAACACGCGCTTCATGACGGAGTGGAGCTTCTCAACGGAATTCGACTGTGGGTGGTACACTGAGCTGTGTAGCAGCTTTACCCCACACCTTTCGAGAAAAGTTGTCGTCAAAGCGCTAGTAAACACTGTGCCCTGATCTGATTGGATTTCCGCAGGAAAACCAACTCGCGCAAATATGGACAGTAGTGCATTGACTATCTCAACTGAGCTGAGTTCTTTAAGCGGCACTGCTTCAGGGAACTTTGTCGCTGGGCAGATCACAGTCAAAATGTGTCTGTACCCCGCGGCTGTTACCGGCAGAGGTCCCACTGTATCAATAACGAGCCGTCTAAAAGGCTCCGTAATGATAGGTACCAACTTCAACGGCGCCCTCGATTTGTCCCCTGGTTTGCCCACCCGCTGACAGGTGTCACATGTCCTCGCGAAATGGTCTGCGTCCCGAAAACACCCTGGCCAATAGTACTCTTGCAAGAGACGGTCCTTAGTTTTCTTAACTCCTAGGTGTCCGGACCACGAACCCCCATGCGACAAGCGCAACAGATCCTGACGATAGCATTGAGGAACGATCAGCTGATCGAACTCCACTCCCCTGCGGTCTAGATACTTCCGGTACAGGACTCCACCACTTTCCACAAAACGCGCATTTTTCCTGGCGATACCTTCCTTGACATTGCAGCGCACGTTTTCTAGGCTGCCATCCTTCTTTTGCTCGGCTATCAAAGCCGACCGGCTGACTTTTAGCAACCTATTAAGTCCGTCTGACGTAGGCGCGATGAGCAAATCTGCAGATAGCTCTTCTAACTTTCCCGCATCGGGATTTTCCTCTCCGGTATCTGGTGCCTTTAACGTTACAGACTCAAGTTTATTCAGTTCGGGCGTGCTCTGAATATCAGCTTGCTGCGCCTCTGACCCTTTCTCATTTTTCGATAACGTCGGCCCCGCAACTACCGCCTTTGCAGCGAGCTCCCGAACCTTCGACCTGGTTAAGGCCTGAACGCTAGCCTCACCAAACAAAAGCCCCTTCTCGCGCAGGAGGTGATCGGACCTGTTCGAAAATAGGTACGGGTACTGGGGGGGGCAGCATAGATGACACTGCGGCCTCCGTTTCAAGTGCTCCGAAAGGTCCTTCAATAAGCACTTTTGCTACCGGCAGACACACGCTATGAGCTTCCACGGCTTGCTTGATCCATGCGCACTCGCCCGTGAACATATGGGGTTCTACGTAAGACGGGTGAACTACATCCATTGTAGCTGCGGAATCGCGAAGCACTCGGCACTCTTTCCCGTTCACGAGGAGGTCTCGCATGTAAGGCTCGAGAAGCTTCATGTTCTCGTCAGTGCTGCATAATGACAAAAACACAACTTTTGTTTTTGTTTCCGGACACTGCGCCGAAAAGTGACCCGGCTTCTGGCACGTATAACACACGCGCGCTTGCCTCATCTCGAACCGCTTTCTGCGTTCGGCTTTGGCTGACGCCGTCTCTTTACGTTTGGTCGGACTGCTTTCACTAGCATCCTCACTACGCGTGTCCCCCTTTAATCTCATGGGCGTGAACCTCGGCCTCTCAAACTTCGAGCCAAATTCACCCTTTTGACCGTCCTTAGCTCCCGAGCCCGACGCGTCACAAACTCCTCGGCTAGCTCAGCGGCTTTAGCCACCGTACAAACGTCTGGCCTATCCAAGACCCAGTACCGCACGTTCTCAGGTAACCGACTATAAAACTGTTCTAGCCCGAAACACTGCAGAACTCTATCGTGGTCGCCAAACGCTTTCTCTTCTTTGAGCCACTCCTGCATGTTTGACATCAGCCTGTACGCAAACTCTGTGTATGACTCACTTCTGCCTTTCTCATTTTCCCGAAACTTCCGACGGAACGCCTCCGCTGACAGCCTGTACTTTTTTAGCAGACTCGATTTCACTTTGTCGAAATCCTCTGCCTCCTCTCTATCCAAGCGAGCGACTACGTCGGCCGCCTCGCCGGGTAACAAAGTGAGCAAGCGCTGTGGCCACGTTTCCCGAGAGAACCCCTGCTTCTCGCACGTTCGCTCAAAGTTAACCAGGAGCAAACCAATGTCCTCTCCAAGCTTAAACGGCCGCATCAGGTCAGTCATTTTGAACAATACGCGTTCTCCTGCACCGTGTGCCTGACTGCCATTACGAGCGCGTTCCATCTCTACCTCAAGACGCTTCATTTCCAAAGCGTGTTGACGGTCGCGCTCTTGTTGCTCTCGCTCTTTCTGTTCTTTACGTTCACGCTCTTCTTTTTCTTTCTGTTCTTTAAGTTCGCGCTCCTGTCTTTTTGCAGTCTCCCTCTCCTCAATGGTCTCAAGGCATTCCGACAGCTCGTCATCCTCAGCTTCTAACTCAAGAATAGCCTTTAGCAGTTCTGTCTGAGACATCCAGACCCAACTCTCTTGCAAGCTCCAGCAATTTCGGTTTGCGCAACGACTTCAAATCCATGGCTGCTCTGAATGCTGCTTTCTCTACTGCTTATTGTTGTCTTGCCGCAAACTAACCCGGCAGCAACGACAACCACAATTACCAGCTCTGTTTCTGACACTAACAAAAGCCTGGCAAAGCTCAGAAGAAGAAAGTCCCGCACTCACCAAACCTCGCAGCCAAGAGTTCAGCGCAGTCGTTCCGCTGCAGGCAACCAGTCATCACACAGGGCTCGTTGCACTGCTCCCGGATCGTCGTTGATCTGCTCAGCATACAGTCAACTGCATATCTTCGCTGCTGGCCTCCGTTGTCGCGATCCTACCGCTGGCAGACAGTTGTTGTAATCGCACCGCTGGCGCGAGTTGTTGGGAACTCGGCGCTGACGCCCGTTGTTGCACCTGGGTCGCAAGCCCCAAGGGTAGCGTTGGCCTGACGGCCTGGGGTACAACTGGAAGCATCCGAAAGTCCCGGCAAAGCATGAGTCGACTGGTAACAACAAAACAACTTGTTTATTCTAACATCGCAAACAGTTGGCGGTCAGGTTGACCGAAGTAGAGAGACGGGAGTGCACTTTACTCAACAGAAGAAATCGGAGCCCTCCTTTGGCGTCCGGGGGCAGCTGCTTTTATACTCTCGCAGTTGAGGGCAAGAAGGAACCCCTCAATAGACGAGCACGTGACTGTGCCGCTCGGGCACAATGGGATAAGGTGGCTCACACTGTCGTGTCGCCGCCGGTCGGGCACAATGGGGAGGAGAAGGTGGCTCACACTGTCGTGTCGCCGCCGGTCGGGCACAATGGGGAGGAGAAGGTGGCTCACACTGTCGTGTCGCCGCCGGTCGGGCACAATGGGGAGGAGAAGGTGGCTCACACTGTCGTGTCGGCGCCTGTCAGACCCCCTCGCTTCACAGATGTTGGGAGCTCCTCTCCCCGGCTGCCGCGCTTCGACAAGCGTGGGCACCAATATGCACATACACTCACACACGCACATGAAGACACGTGGCATCGGAACATGCCTGGACGCGCTTGGCGGGGAGGCGTAGCGGCGACGCCGAACGGGCCAAAATGTCTGCCGCTTTGTTGCAGCCGCGCCGGCTAAACCGCGCGTCGTAGGCGAAACGTAACACTACCCTGTCTCTCCCTTTGGAGATAGCAGGTACACGGCACACTAGCCAGTATGCTCTAAGCACATGCGAACACTCACAAGATGACGTGGGCGCCATTCTGCCTTTCAGAAGTGATTAAAACGTGTGATGGGCCTCGCATATGCGAAACCCGAAAGGGCAAATCGAAAAAAAATATATATATACCATTAGCTGACTTATAAATGTTACGTGTAATTACTAGTTGCGTGCTGTGGAAAGAAAGACATGATTTATTTTTGATCTGATAAACCCGCGCAAAAAAAAAAGAAATGTCGACGGCCTGCGCGGCACACTAAGCCACACTAAGCACCGTCCGAGCGTGGGCTTCCATTTTCGGCACCAGGCACTACAGCGTCTTCGCGGCGAAGTCTCTTCGCGTCGTTTTGACGAGAACGACATCAACTGTCCGCCTTGCGTCGAATGCGTGCTGCTGCTTGTGCCGAGGCTTGTCCTGCTCCCTCCACAGCGGTCTGCTGAGCGTGATGTGTCCTCGTTGCAGCCGCGCGCGTAACTCAAGTATTCGCTTCTTCAGCAGCGGTTCGTAATTTGCGAGGAGGCGCCATAACATGTACGGACGAGTAAACACAGGTATCTAGACAAGATGGCGCTCATTTCACATCCCTTGACCCGTGGCACGGTACGGTACGGATGATTATGGTCATCATCATCATCATCATCATCATCATCAGCCTGGTTACGCCCACTGCAGGGCAAAGGCCTCTCCCATACTTCTCCAACAACCCCGGTCATGTACTAATTGTGGCCATGCCGTCCCTGCAAACTTCTTAATCTCATCCGCCCACCTAACTTTCTGCCGCCCCCTGCTACGCTTCCCTTCCCTTGGGATCCAGTCCGTAACCCTTAATGACCATCGGTTATCTTCCCTCCTCATTACATGTCCTGCCCATGCCCATTTCTTTTTCTTGATTTCAACTAAGATGTCATTAACTCGCGTTTGTTCCCTCACCCAATCTGCTCTTTTCTTATCCCTTAACGTTACACCTATCATTCTTCTTTCCATAGCTCGTTGTGTCGTCCTCAATTTGAGTAGAACACTTTTAGTAAGCCTCCAGGTTTTTGCCCCGTAGGTGAGTACTGGTAAGACACAGCTATTATATACTTTTCTCTTGAGGGATAATGGCATCCTGCTGTTCATGATTTGGGAATGCCTGCCAAACGCACCCCAGCCCATTCTTATTCTTCTGATTATTTCCGTCTCATGATCCGGATCCGCCGTCACTACCTGCCCTAAGTAGATGTATTCCCTTACGACTTCCAGTGCCTCGCTGCCTATTGTAAATTGCTGTTCTCTCCCGAGACTGTTAAGCATTACTTTAGTTTTCTGCAGATTAATTTTTAGACCCACTCTTCTGCTTTGCCTCTCCAGGTGAGTGAGCATGCATTGCAATTGGTCCCCTGAGTTACTAAGCAAGGCAATATGATCAGCGAATCGCAAGTTACTAAGCTATTGTCCATTAACTTTTATCCCCAATTCTTCCCAATCCAGGTCTCTGAACACCTCCTGTAAGCACGCTGTGAATAGCATTGGAGATATCGTATCTCCCTGCCTGACGCCTTTCTTTATTGGGATTTTGTTGCTTGCTTTATGGAGGACTACGGTGGCTGTGGAGCCGCTATAGATATCTTCCAGTATTTTCACATATGGCTCATCTACACCCTGATTCCGTAATGCCTCCATGACTGCTGAGGTTTCGACTGAATCAAACGCTTTCTCGTAATCAATGAAAGCTATATATATGGGTTGGTTATATTCTGCACATTTCTCTATCACTTGATTGATAGTGTGCATATGGTCTATTGTTGAGTAGCCTTTACGGAATCCTGCCTGGTCCTTTGGTTGACAGAAGTCTAAGGTGTTCCTGATTCTATTTGCAATTACCTTAGTAAATACTTTGTAGGCAACGGACAGTAAGCTGATCGTTCTATAATTTTTCAAGTCTTTGGAGTCCCCTTTCTTATGGATTAGGATTATGTTAGCGTTTTTCCAAGATTCTGGTACGCTCGAGGTCATGAGGCATTGCGTATACAGAGTGGCCAGTTTCTCTAGAACAATCTGTCCACCATCCTTCAACAAATGTGCTGTTACCTGATCCTCCCCAGCTGCCTTCCCCCTTTGCATATCTCCTAAGGCTTTCTTTACTTCTTCCGGCGTTACCTTCGGGATTTCGAATTCCTCTAGACTATTTTCTCTTCCATTATCGTCGTGGATGCCAGTGGTACTGTATAAATCTCTATAGAACTCCTCAGCCACTTGAATTATCTCATCCATATTAGTAATGATATTGCCGGCTTTGTCTCTTAACGCATACATCTGATTCTTGCCAATTCCTAGTTTCTTCTGCACTGTTTTTAGGCTTCCTCCGTTCCTGAGAGCATGTTCAAGTCTATCCATATTATACTTCCTTATGTCAGCTGTCTTACGCTTGTTGATTAACTTCGAAAGTTCTGCAAATTCTATTCTAGCTGTAGGGTTAGATGCTTTCATACATTGGCGTTTCTTGATCAATGGCGTTTCTTGATCATGGTAATGATCTTGATTATGGTAATGATGGCTTATTGGCATCCCCTTCGAAACGGGGTGTTGACAAATAGTCACCTAGCCAGCTTGCGTTAACCAGGTCCAGCTACATCTCCGTGTTCCTAAACACTGGCCTCGCTGGTCGGCTGTACCGCAGCCCAGATTTTCGTGATGCTCTGCTCTCGGTGCTGTTGAGCCAGCCTTCGACGAACTCGCATAAAGAAGAAACGAAATACCTAAGCAGTTATCTCTCGCGTAGGCCCGCACGGGTAGCTGGTTGACAGGTGGTGCTACCATACCTGAGCATGCGCAGATAAGTGTTGTGTCTACTTTTGTTTCCTCCACAGTACGCTCTTCAATGGGTAGTCGGCATTTGTGTCGTCTGGTTCTCTTGTATCCATGTCGGCAAGCCGTACTTCGTGACGAAGCCCTACAAAGTAGCTCCACTTTCTGTGCTTCTAGTTACGTTCCCTGGTCTCCTCGATGGACTATGCGATCCACGCTGTTTGTATTTCGTCGATGTGCGGGCCATGTTGTGATTGATTAGCGATAAATATTTCATCTGTGGAAGGTAATTAGAGCCTTTGTAGAAAGCTGATGATTCAATGATTTGTGGCGGTCATGCTGCCTGTATTCGGAATATTTACAGGAGCCTAAACGAACTGTAGAGGACGCCAAGCTCAAATTCAGATAAAAGGAATGAATGGTAATTGTAATTTGTGGCCAACCTTTCATGTTCCTGGATCAATTAGAGGCGTGGTAAATTACGATTGAAACCTCATTTCACTTCTATTTTCATGTGTGGTGAAAAGTTTCTAGTTTGTTTCTCCGGTCACTTCGGAGGACTAGACACTGCGAATTGTTTATATTTAGCGGTCAAAAGGGTGCAGGTAACGTCTAATGTGTTAGTAAAGTTCATAGTGCGTGACTGATTACGGTTTTTGTTATAAATTACGTTTTCAAATTTACCGGAGCGTTATCGTTAAATTTTGTTAGTGGCGCGCAGGTGGGTCCACTGCCCTAGCCTAACTTCAAACGCCAACGTGATAAAATTTATCGAGGTTGGTCGGAGACGTTATTGCAAATTTCCCTGTGAAGTTAATGGTGTGGGGGTTGAATAAAGCCTTTGTAAAAGATTCCTTATTCAAGTAACTGAAATAACCACGCTGTCGTTATCAGCTACGTTCCCCAGAGGCCGAAGCGAACTCTCCGTTACATAAACTTTCTATTTAGAACGAATGGCAAACATCTTAAGTGCAGTGTGTCGCGAAATTACAACATTTGATGCTTAATTAAGAACGTTATAAATGATTACTGAACCTTCTGTTTATTTTCTTATTTTCCCATGCGGGATATGACGTTGGCATGGTGTCCTTTGTCAACCAAACGCGACAACTTTTTTACAGTTTGGTGACGATAAGGGCAGGGAAAGTTCAAAGGGAGGGGACTGATCGGGGCCTTCGCAATAAATTACGCATCCAAGTGCTCTAGAGCACTATTAGTGTGCTTTACGGGAGGCAAGGAATTGGAAGGCTATTGCTGTAGCAGAAGTACATATACCACCGACAGCAAATTTAGCGAAAACAGCTAGAACACTATGCGGCGAATCTCTCTAGGAGGTTAAGTACGCGTGGATCAAATGCAGACTCTTTAAGCATTTTTTTAACCATCAGAAAAGGTTCGTGCGGCTGGCGTCAGCTATGATTCCTAATGTCTCTACATAACTGTGGGTTACATTAAGTTCCTATTTCACGCAAATGGGGATCATGGTAAGCGCAATATGTGACGAAAATCAACGTCTTTCGCCTAATTAGAAACATTGCAAATAATTAGTGATCCCTCGCATTCTCCCTATTTTCATGCACCATACGAAGTTCGTAGTTCGTTTATACGGTGTCCTCATCATACTAATCCCAGCCTTTCCTTTCTGATATTTCTCTCTTTCTCCTCTCTCTCTCATTAAACTAAACAAGAGAACTTGTTTAATGAAGGCGGAAGTAGGGACACGTTATGTAATGTGTAGGCAAAGTTGAAAGTGTGGTGAATAATTACAGCCTTTGCAGCAAATTACGTATGGAGACGTTCCGGAGCGTTATACGTGGTTTTAAGAAGAATGCAGAATTTATTCCGGTGCCCTAGGAGAAATATGAACGCAACCAAGATCAATTTTACGAAAAATTGGAGGGGGGAAGTTGGGGAAGGCACAATATGGCCATTTTTTTGCATTCAAGAATGTGTGGGGATGAATAGCTGCCATGCGAAATTTTCTTGAGTGCTCTAACACGTTTTCTGTGGGCAAGGTTTCAAACGGAACAGTCGCATACGGGCAACGTTATCAAGTATGTGAATTAATTACAAGCATCTGAATCTCTCATTGAAACGACTCGAAAGAAACATCTTCGCTGAAAATTATATTGTGATTGTGAAAGGTCACATATGTTTGCGGTGTTTTTTTTTTTGTTTTTTACCACTTTGGCTAACGTCAGATGAGACACCCTGTATTTATTAATGTAGCCTTGCGGAAAAGGCAACAACTCGGTAACATCGAACGGCTCCAGTTTGGACGATCGCCATCACAATTACTGATGACATTCATTTTCCGGCAAATTCTCCGACTAACGGTAACTTCTTGCAGTTCATGATATATTACAGTACTTTTAGCGTCCGGGTATTTAGACTCGTAAGCATCAAATGCTGCGTATTTTTTTTTTTATTCACGAATTGCAATATTTCAATGAAGGCGGAAAGTCCATGCCGAGTCGAAAAAGTGTACTAATGCCGATTGCCCTGTCCATTTTCTTACAGTATTACAACTGCTTTTTCAAGCAGCAGGCCTTAATAATGGTGAGTATAATTGACTTATATGAATCGATCCGGGAGCTGCGAATCATGCTCCTCTCGAGTTTCCTTTTCCCGGAGACGACTTTAGGTGAAGCAGGGATGAAGAGTGGTATAACAAGAAATGTCGCCCAACACCACAGCTTCGGCATGAGGTCTTGTCTTTAACGGGACAGTAGCTGCTTCTGCTGCCTTGACGAAGACAATTCCCCATGTCAGAGCATTGGTTCCAGCGACATTCTTTGCTTTACCGCTGTTCATCACTTGAAGTATCGACTTACCTGGAAATCTCTTGTTTTGGTTATTTTACGCCATGTGGTCACAAAGATATGCGGTACCACACAAAGAACGCGTGGTTTCGTCGTGGCGAAACCACGTGTTCAAAAGATTGGAGACTCTCGGATATCCTTATTCTTCTCGCTGATCGCGTGAGCTGTTTCTGAAGTCGCAATTGCGACTAATATATTTCTCAGTTCAAAGTACAAATTTCGTTGTATTGAAACTTCGTTATGAGACGACAAAGATCCCCAATGTGAAAAAAAATGTCTACAACAAGAAAAATACGAGTGGCAGAATATTATTTGCCAGAAATAGCGCGCGTAGCGATTTTAAATAGAATATGCATAAAACATTCGTGTTCAAACGTGATCTGAGTTGCGCATGTTTCTTTTTCCTCAGATCAGCTAACTTCGATTAATATACAGCGTTTAATGAAACATAGTTGTCCGACCACTGTAGAGACTGTAGAAACGTGTAGTCGTATCACTTTGTACCGAATCGTACACTAAGCAATCGCAATCGCATAACCGTCAATGCCCGCTAGCATAGCGTCGATGTTTTTTTTTAGCAATCGATGCTTTCGTTGGCATTAAATTATAAGCTTAGCAGAGCCATTAGCATCATTCGTAGACTGCATCTTATTGGACAATATAAGGTTTAAGATTGTGTCCATCGAGGTGTTGTATTTCGCCTAGCAATATAGTTCAATAGATGAAAAAGCAGGACCTGCAGCGTAGTTTCGTAATGGTGCGTTGTTAGAAGGCATTAAAAAAGCGGGATATGGGGATCATATTAGCTTAGAATTAGTCTGAAATTCAAATCGAAACATCACGTACTGGCATATATCTTATATGCCAGTTTCCTGTGCGCAGAACTGCTGACATTTTATCTCTGAGATGCGTCATAAGTTGCAGAGCTCCGTGGTTATGGCTAGACTTGCCGCTAGATGTTGCAGTTAATTTACCTGATTAGTGCAGTGAGCAAAGCAACGCATGTGTAAAACGCATGTATGAGCTGTATTGATTTTCATTCCCTAACTGTTCGTATGCTCTGCCGTTTCAGCACAACGCTAATGCCACAGCTGAAGAACACGTCAAGCTGAAAACATTATGGGTCGGTATACCTTTTGACTTGTACATTCTTTGACGTACCGTCTCAGTGCTCCAGTGCAAGAAATACAATTTCGACCATTATAATTCCCTGTAAAGAATGCTTTTCTTTGTTGCTGAAAGAATTAGTAAGCCTAAGTGAAATAACGCGGTGCCCCAATCGCAGATGAAAGTAGCGATCAATCTGCTGAGCGTTAGCAAAGTCCTCGTGAACATTCGCACGACACTAGTAACAAAGTTTCTTTATTTATATTTTCTTCCGGACGCATTTCCTGCCTTTCCCATATATGTTACTATGAGTTTCTCTTTCCTACATCATTGATTCCTTCCGTGGATTGCAAGCGATGACACGTTTCTTAATGGGGTGTCCGTCATTTACTTACGGTGTAACCCTTCCGCCTCTTCTTGCAGCCTTTAACGTGATGCATAACTCAACTCTCCCATACACATGAGCAGTATATTTGTAACCTCATTTAGAAACACACTACATCTAAATCGTTAGATCTATGCCAGGCCATATATTTCTCTGCAAACTACAAGCAAAGTTTGGGCAGCCACAGCAAGCACACATATGAGAGATTTACTTTGTGCTCCGAATCATGATACTGGTTTTTAGGGTATCAAAAAATTCGGGTTCTCTTTTTAGTTCGGACGTTTCGGGAAAGTATATACACTGAACATGCTTACGAAAAACCACTAGCGCAGGAAGCACGACAGCGCCTCTTGCTCTCTCCTTAACATAAATTGGCTGGCGTTCACGATGTCTAAATTACACTCTACACTATTAAGCATAGCTTGAAGATTTACCTTTTACGCGCTTACATCGGAAACGGCGGTAAAGTTATAAAATATGTTATAAACATAAGGTCAGGCGAATCGGAACTCTTTATATAGAACTTGTTTTTCTCACGAGATTGCCAAACCAAGAGAAAGTAACATAAAACTTTTTTTTTTTTGAGCGTAGCTTCTAATGACCCGGCCTTACGGCGAGCTTCGGCGGCGGCCGTGCCGCAAACGAGCGAACGAGCACAACTGCGAAAAATGAAAGCGCGAACACGTCGCGGCAGATGAAGGACGCGAACCGCGATGAGCGGAGATCAATGAGCGGCCGCTTAGTGACGTGCGCGCGGGCAACTGGCTTCGTGTGGACCCGCCGTATCGCTCCATGCGTACTCGTATCTGGTCTCAGCCAGAGCGCCCGTTTCGTATTATCGTCTGCTCGCGTCATCTCTCGCATGCGCTTCTTTGATTTCCTTGGTTTGGTCTCGTTCGCGCTTCTTTCGCTTGGCATGGGTTGCGATTCGCTTGTAGCCTGATTCTATGTGCTACGCCAATTGCGTAATACTTTCTGGGAGCCAAGTGGCACCAGCGATTACACTGGGACCTTCGACGAGTCATGCATAAAAGCCACGAGCTTCACCCGCATATCAGATTTTCTACGATTGCTGACTCTGCTACATGTGGCTCTCAAATTCTTTGCCTCAATGTACCGCGAAATGCAAACACGTATAGACCTGTACTCAACTTTCGCAATAGCGAGTATCGTAATCCTCGGTGAGTTTTTTTCTAATTATTATCAATAAGTTGTTACAGCCGGAGAAAGGTTCACCAGTACCTAGTTCTTAGTTAAAGGGTTATTTTCGTCCTAGTGATAGTGTACGCTGGACAGACAAAACGGATTGCAAATTGAAATTAATTCAGATGAGATAGTGTCCTGATACAAGTGCAGAATTTCGGCACTCAACTATTTATTGAGTGCTACAGGATCTAATTGCCGTGTATAGATGTTACAAACTTTTTTTCACTACCCGCGTGTATATATAGGTATTACCTATGAATCAAAGTATTCACGTAAACTTCACGACAGACTGAGAAGTTCTCAAATCGGTCGGCCGGCCAGCTGCTCCGAAAGAAATAGCCCCAGAGACTTCGCGTTTCCTTGCCGTCACTGATTTCATATGACCGCTAAGCACAGGCTTGACATTTGATGGCCTTAGCTATCACTACGTATTATAGCTGCCTCTGCTTACTGAGATATCGCCTGGGCCTTTCTGCACACGTTAGACACACATCCCTAACAAACAACAAAACTGCGTCATCACCTGTCACCCGGCCTAAGAACAAAATCCTTGAATGTTTTCTGAAATGCTCCGGACAGTTATCCTGGCCTCTATTTGCGTCCCAACTCTTTTGTTAACAAGGCCGCTCTGAGGCAAACACAGCACTCGAGCCTTTTTGGTCTCTAAGTTTCCAATTGGGCACCATTGTTGCCCATCACTTTCTACTCTTTTATTCTAGGTACAAGGTCCATCGTTATATATATTCCGAATAAAATAACGCCATATGCGTGCCGAATTCCTAGCAAGAAAACCACCTGTATATGCCCTGCACGCTTCAATTTGTTGGATCTTAGATGTTGGAAAAACTGCTGGTAAAAGTATGCGCGAGAGAAGAATAGAAAAATGTTCAAAGTTTAAGGGAGCACAAATGTTCACAGAGTATAGATGCTCAGATGACAGTACATGTGATTATATTTGAGGCTGTGCACTATCACATCGGCTCATATAGTTGGCGTTAACGTTCACATATGTTTCGTGAGCGTCAAATGTTCACGTTCTACAGGTGAGTATACTGTCTTGGGTAGTAAAAGATGTTCTCTGGCATGGGAGAATCAGTGGAGAACCAGATTGTTCTTCAGCAACAAAGCCGCCATTGAACTTTGCTTGGGGGCATCTGTCCCGTGGATCCTGGTTATCGACGAGGCTTGGATGCGGATGGTTGGCCTTCGTCATAGCAGTTCAACATATTGATATGGAAGAGCTTTCTGAAGCTACCTACTTCCAACCAGTAATCCGGGTCGATCTTTTTCCCAACTACGTGGTATGGACCTTTCCAATGAAAAGCAGCGTGTTGTTTATCACTGGGAACAGGATCAATACTTTTTCCGACGTTTATATACTCCTTCTGCATGTCTTGATCTCGCAAGTGGTTGTGATGCACTAGTTTCAACGTTCGTTCGAGACATTGCCTCAGTTTCACGACGTAGGTGTATGCAGTGTCGATCTGGTCACTCAAGTCTAGTTCGTTCCAAAGTTCCTTTAGAACAGTGAGTGGTCCTAGCGCGTGCCTTCCATGCATCAACTCGACAGGCGAGAAGACGAGACTTGCTTGAGGCACCTCTCGGTACGCAAACAGAAGCAGCACAAGGAAATGGTCCCAAACCATACGCTGTTCAGGACACAGCTGGAGCGGCGCTTGTATCCGGGAGTCAGTAAGGCGTTGAACCATCCCGCTGCGCATGAAATGGTATGGCGTAGAACTCACGCATTTGAGTGCGAGGAACCCATTAATTTCGATCATCACCTAGAAGTGAAACAGGATGGTTCGTCCCATACAATCTCCTGCGGAAAGCAAATCCGAGAAAACATTTCCTTTAATGTTTCGGCTATGGAAGTTGCGTCAATGGTAAGTAGAACAGCTTCTGGGTATCTTGTGGAAAAATCCACCTGCATCAGTATATACACGTTTACTGTAGATGAGACAGGAGACAGTGGGCCAGTAATTTCGACGGCCACTCGCTCGGAAGGCGGGTCTATCAGTGGCATGCATTCCAATAGTGCTTTGCCAGGTCTTCCTTTAGGAAAAGTCTGTTGGCAAATTAATTATTGCATATAGTTGGGCTAGTTGGTGTTGATACATTTGCTGCGGCATCGTTACTAACGGGAAGAAGGCTACGAAAAAAAGAGGAGGGAGAGGACCACTTTTTTTGCCGTAATCTTGTTCGCGCTAGTAACTGTGTCACCGCAACTGTTGCCAAACATCGCATGAACGTACGTACTGATGGACTTCTTGCACTCCGGACTAGCAAAACGATGCAAGGACTCGGTCCATTGTATTTTTGATGCCCTGGCGTCCTCACATTAAGTTTTCATATGCCAGAGATAGGCGAGGGCTCGCAGACATTTCGGTACCATGGCTTGCTGCACCGATTTACCCGGACAAAGCTGATAAGTCCTACACAAGACGCCTTCGTAGTAAAACAATGTCTGAGTTGTGTTTTCCCCTTGACACCGTCTTCCCAACTTTTCGTCCACACCCATGTAGATATTCGTCTTTTTCATGTTCAGCGCCAAAAGCAGCTTTTGACATTTATAATCAATTGAGACCTACTTTCGGGTATCCCCTTGCGGTCTTGGCCCTGACAACAGACGAAGCCGCCCAATGCGGGTTAATCTCGTCAACGGGTTCATTCCCGGCTTGAGATGTCGAAAGGCCTGATGGGGTCTTCCACTTGCAGTCTGGATTCGTTGCTCGATGAGAACCAGGGTCAATTTCAATGATAACGTCGTACAAAGGATTTCCAAGCACTTAGCTATGGTGGTGCCTAAACATATGACGTATGACTTTCCACTTGAGCTTCTGGGACCTCGATACTCCGGTCATATGCCAGTAGCATTATTGTTGTTGAACCCGTTAAAGCAGCACCGTGTATGAGAGCACATCACACCAAACTGGTGTTGCTGCCAGTGTCCCACATTACGTAAACCACCTGGCCGTACAGTTCACCACCCTGCAGTGGCATGTCGTGGGTTTGCAACAAGTCCGTCGCATCCCTCTGTTCGTTAGAATGTAGAATGCATGAGGATTCTTGTTTTACAGCTTTGTTTTCTGGCGTCATACAACAGGCTGCAGTAGAACTTGCGGTGCTTTTCTTCCGGTAGTCCCGCGACTCATGTCCCAGCCGTTGACAATAGTCGCAGTAAGGCTTCTTCAAGTTTGCCTGAGAGTCAGAAGGCTTGTGTCCCTGCTTGTTGCAGAGGAAGCACTTGACTTGGTTTTTTCTGCACTTGCTTCGTCCTCTTTCGTGTAATGGTCTTCTGTATTCTCCTCGAATGTGAGCAAATTGTTTTGCCACTGTGCTTCCAAGAAATGGTCGGTGGTTTCTGGGATCCTCTCTAGTGTTCTGCAATTTCATTCGCCCAGAAACAGCGTTAATCGGGTATGGCAGTTATTCATGAACTCCTCTGCAAAAGCTAAGTCGCGGACCACATGAAAAGTCTTTTCTCCATTGGAGAGTTCAACTCACGGGTCCCAAGAGCTAAATAGTCTGGCAGCGTGCTGCTTGCCAGTATCTCCATCTTGGGGCTTGCTGTGGCGAAACTTTTCGCAGTAGCCATCTGCCGTAAACCTGAGACATTGTAGTGACGCTAGTTTGGTCTTGTCATAGCCGAGGGAGTCCTCCGGAGACAATTGACCAAACACTTTCAACGCTTCACCATCGAGACATAGGCTGAGAGCTGTATCCCATTTCTCTTTTGGCCAACCGCATGCGTTGGCTACTCGTTCAAACCGCTTCAGATGCGTGTCCAAGTCATCGCGGATTTCGCTTAAAACAGGAATCATGTTGTGCGGGTTTACGGAAACCGAGGATTCTGCCTGCTTGCTTGCAAGCTTCTGAGACATGTTTACGTGACTCTCTGCTCCACTGATCTCCGCTAGCCTTATGCGCAACCGTAGAATCTTTTCACCGCACTCGAGACAATCCTTGGTCGCCTCACGTTCTGCCACACGTTCCTCAAGCGCCCTTCCCTGTTCCTTATCGATCCACTCTTTCAGTTATGGACCGACAAGACCCATGCGTTCAGCTAGCGTGCGAAGCTCCTGGGTACTCATCTCGTATCTGCTTCAAGCACACTGTGTCGCAACCAGCTTCGTCCTGTCGCAGACGCCAATTTGTAATGACAGGTTCCAGTGAAAATATCGCTCACGCAAGGTCAACCTTGGTGAAAATAATGGACAGAGCTGTTTGTACACAAAGTGCAATCTTTTCACACTAAATTCTCACGAAAGCGAATAACCTATATTTACAACACAAGAGTACTTGGAGGAAAACATCGTTATTGCATGCAGAAATGGATCAGCAAGATGCGATCAAAGTTATAGAGTAGCTCTAAGTATCGTAATGTTCCGTCCGTAAACGACACCGAAAGTAATAAAGTCACGGTAAATGTGTACACACGCATTCACCCGGGGAGTTGCGTCGGCTCAGACGAGGGGGTGATTGCCGAGGACGCGACGGAGGACGAACCGCAGAGCCTCTTGTCGACACTGTTTGCCACGCCAAGTTGGGTTATCATGACGAGTATGGTCGACGAAGGGGTCGGAGTACGTTCTACGGGAGGCGTCGGTAGGGCCGAATGCGGATCAGCATTTAGGAATAGTCGGCGGAGCCCAAGTTAGGGGGCAGGTCGTGGTCCTTTTGCCTGACCAGCCAGTCAGCTCCATCGACCAAGCACTGTTCGACCATGCACTGTCCTCCGTGAACATCGCCGGAACAGTCTGGTTCCTTGGATCAGCAGAGATGCCTCCTGGCTTTGTCTAGGGACGCATTGCTGGCACCTCACGAACGGGCACTGCCTCCTCGTCCTCAGCCTTCCCAGCCACCCTCCTCAGGCTCTCCTTCGCCCTGTGCCTCGCGGTTTTCTCTTCCTTTTATTGTCCCCCTTCAATTTGCCGCCACCTGCCTTTCTTTCCTGGGCTGTTGCTTGTTCCTTCGTGGGTTTGTTTTCCACTCGACGAGCACGTCTCACAACACAAGTGCAATGTCTCGCGCATATCACCGTTATGCAGTTAGGGGCAGCTGCGTTGCTCCACTCGCCGGCAAAGCCTTTAATTTCGTTTGCTTATGGAGCTATTCGTCTTAGTGCATGTGTGCGTGCGTCTTTTCTCTTTAGAGTGATTTTCTGGGCTCGTGTTCAGAAGTTTCCATGTGTTCGTGTTTTAGTCTTTATTCACCGTTTTTCAGAGCTGTTTGCTTTTATTTTTGTTTGCGACCAGGTATAGCTAGTGACACTTGAAAACGCGAACTTCTCGTTCCAACCAATATAATTTAAAAGGTTCATCATTTAGTCCTTATGCTGGCGTCTTAGCCCTGAACTTCGAACGCACATTTAAATTGCAGCTAGTTGCTGTTAAGGAAAATTATTGCACACTTGATTCGTTGCTGTATGAAAAGGTTACTTTATAGCGAAGCATATCAGGGCGATCAGTCTCCACCCAGACAACTTCTGGACTCCTACTCATCCTTATCCGATCAGAAGAGTCATGCGGTAGTACAATTTCTCAGCCTGTTTCTAATGAAGTTCAGCAGGACAGACTGGTGAGCTAGTTGGTATGCCATTAATTACACATTATCGCAAAAGCACATGGACGATGAAAGAAACAGACGGTACAAAGCGGACACAGGTTAAAATGTTTCATTGCGTTACTATCAGCTATTTGGATCTGACTGCTGGTACGATCTGTTGGGAACTCGGCGCTGACGCCCGTGGTTGTACCTGGGTCGCAAGCCCCAAGGGTAGCGTTGGCCTGGCGGCCTGGGGTACAACTGGAAGCATCCGAAGGTCCCGGCAAAGCATGAGTCGACTGGTAACAACGAAACAACTTGTTTATTTTAACATCGCAAAGAGTTGGCGGTCAGGTTTGACCGAAGTAGAGAGACGGGAGAGCACTTCACTCAACTGAAGAAATCGGAGCCCTCCTCTGGCGTCCGGGGGCAGCTGTTTTTATACTCTCGCAGTTGAGGGCAAGAAGGAACCCCTCAAAAGACGAGCACGTGAATGTACAATGGGCT
Source organism: Dermacentor variabilis (assembly GCF_050947875.1). Taxonomy (NCBI): domain Eukaryota; kingdom Metazoa; phylum Arthropoda; class Arachnida; order Ixodida; family Ixodidae; genus Dermacentor; species Dermacentor variabilis. Next base: position 72,033,564 of record NC_134573.1, on the reverse strand, counting down.
AATGGTGACGCACACTGTCGTAGCGATGCCGTAGCACCATGTCGTGGCGCTGCGCACGATCTCGTAGCACCTGGTCGTGGCGCTGCGCAGCACACTGTCGTGGCGCTGCCGGTCGGACACAATGACTGTAACGAGAAGATGGTCCCTGCTTTGGCATCGCCTGTTTCGGGCACAATGACTGGAACGAGATCCCTGCTTTGGCATCGCCTGTTTCGGGCCCAATAACTGGAAGGAGATCCCTGCTTTGGCATCGCCTGTTTCGGGCACAATGACTGGAACGAAATCCCTAGGCGGTCGCATCGCCGCAGACGCGCCTGGAAACACCTGGCGATGAGTGTTGCGGTGACGACGATCGGGCCAAAATGTCCGCCGCCCCGCCGCCGTCGCGCCGGCAAAACCACGTGTCGCAGGCGAAACGCAACAGACCGCCCCGCCGGGGAAAGGAGATCCCGATGGACAGGGGACTGCATCCGCTGTCCGGAGGGATGTCGCTCGATGATGCTCATAACCGAAGTCGGGCGTCCCTTGACGTTTCTTGAGCGCAGCGCACAGAGAAGGCCTCGTTCTCTCGTTCAGGTTCGCACGGGACACTGCAAAGTGACTTCGGGAGAGTTCACATTTTTGTTCTCGTTCCCGGCAAGCGTTAGAACTACGCTGAAAACTCAACCGCTCAGTCAGCAAGCACGGCACAACCCTCACTAAGCCCTGCCAGGCTCTTTCCCCTTTTTATACCACTGCCTAGTTCCTTACAGTAGTCTAGCATCACTCAGAACGCGTCCACAAATTGAAAAATTGCACTAGAAAGCATATCATCACTTTGAAACACTAAACAAAAGCAATATGTTAAAAAAAATCCTGCCTCAGGAAGAAAAACATCAGTAACAAACAATTTTGAGGCTGATTCCTACGTTAGGGGCTTCGACTTAAGCCATCGGCGTTACCGTTGAGACTCCCCTTTTTGTAACGCACCTCAAAGGAATATTGTTGTAAAGCGAGGCTCCAGCGCAGGAGGCGGCCATTTTTGGGAGAGATGGTCTGCAGCCATTGGAGAGGGCAGTGATCCGTCTCAATGATAAACCTCGAGCCGGCTAGATAGCATGACAATTTCTGAACGGCCCCCACGAGACACGCACACTCTTTCTCGGTGGCGCTATACGCCTGCTCACGACTGGTCAGCTTACGACTAGCATACAGGACGGGGTGTTCTACTTCTCCATTTTCCCGTTGGCACAGTACAACGCCCATGCCTCGCTCACTAGCATCGCACTGAACAATGAACCCTTTTGTATAGTCTGGCGATCGTAGCACAGGCTGGCTTGTTAGGGCACTCTTTAGGGCGCTAAAAGCTCTTTCCTTTGTCTCGTCCCAGACGACTGTTTGAGGCTCTGTTTTTCTTAGAGCATCCGTCAGGGGAGCCGCGATATCAGAGTACCTAGGGATGTACCTCTGATAGTAGCCGGCGACACCTAAGAACGACCGAATATCGGTCTTTGTGCGCGGTTGCGGAAAGTCTCGCACAGCGGCCACTTTTATTTCAGAGGGGCGGCGACGACCCTGACCAATCACGTGACCGAGGTAGACAACCTCGGCCTGTGCTAACTGGCACTTAGGAGCCTTTACTGTCAAGCCTGCTTCGCGCAGGCGGGTTAGCACTGCCCGCAAGTGTGTCATATGCTCAGACCAGGATGCGGAGAATATCGCTACGTCGTCTAGATACGGTAAAGCGAATTCTTGCTGTCCCCGCAACACTTTATCCATGAGACTTGAAAAACAGTATGGCGCGTTCTTCAAACCAAAACTCAACACTTTAGGACGGAATGTTCCCATTGGTGAAATGAACGCCGCATACCTCCTAGCCTCTTCTGTAAGTGGAACCTGCCAATAACCCCTGACAAGATCTAGGGTGGAAATAAACTGAGCGCTACTAACTTTCTCAAGGCGCTCCTCGATGTTAGGGATCGGATAAATTTGATCCTTAGTGATGGAATTAAGCCTGCGGTAGTCGACGCAAGGACGAGGTTCCTTGCCCGGTACCTCAACTAAAATCAAAGGGGAGGTATAATCACTCTCACCTGCCTCAATAACACCGAGCTGTAGCATTTTCTTTACCTCAGCCTCCATAATATCGCTCTGGCGGGGTGACACCCGATACGCCTTGGATCGTACTGGCTCTGTGGAGGTAAGTTCTATATCATGAGTAAGTACAGAAGTCCTACCAGGCCTCTCAGAGAACAGACCTTGAAACTCTTGTAATAGCTGGTGTAGTTCGGTTTTCTGCTCAGGCGACAGCGGTGCTTTACTGATAAGGTCACTAATGACTTGACCGGTGTCTTCCCTGTTCGTCACTGAGCCTAGTCCCGGAAGCTCGACCGGAAGCTCTTCAGGAACGTTTACCATCATGCACACCACTGCTTCCCTTTGTCTATAAGGTTTGAGCAGATTACAGTGGTAAACTTGCTGTGCTTTCCGCTTTCCTGGCAGACTTACCACGTAGTTAACGTCCGACAGTTTCTGAACAATTCGCGCTGGGCCCTCCCACTGCACGTCTAGTTTGTTGTTTAGCGATGTGCGCAATATCATGACCTCATCGCCAACCTCAAAACGACGGGCCCTGGCTGTCCGATCATAATAAACCTTGGCCCTCTGCTGGGCCTTTGTCATTGCTTCACCTGACAACTCCTGTGCCCTTCTTAAGCGTTCGAGGAGCTTAAGCACGTACTCCACCACGACTGGGTCGTCGCCCCTACCTTCCCATGATTCTCGAAGCATGCGAAGCGGAGATCGAAGCGAGCGACCGTACACCAGTTCAGCTGGCGAAAACCCCGTAGCCGCATGCGGCGCGGTCCTTAAAGCAAACATCACCCCAGGCAGACACAGCTCCCAGTCAGTTTGATGTTCAAAACACAAGGCTCTCAACACGCGCTTCATGACGGAGTGGAGCTTCTCAACGGAATTCGACTGTGGGTGGTACACTGAGCTGTGTAGCAGCTTTACCCCACACCTTTCGAGAAAAGTTGTCGTCAAAGCGCTAGTAAACACTGTGCCCTGATCTGATTGAATTTCTGCAGGAAAACCAACTCGCGCAAATATGGACAGTAGTGCATTAACTATCTCAACTGAGCTGAGTTCTTTAAGCGGCACTGCTTCAGGGAACTTTGTCGCTGGGCAGATCACAGTCAAAATGTGTCTGTACCCCGTGGCTGTTACCGGCAGAGGCCCCACTGTATCAATAACGAGCCGTCTAAAAGGCTCCGTAATGATAGGTACCAATTTCAACGGCGCCCTCGATTTGTCCCCTGGTTTGCCCACCCGCTGACAAGTGTCACATGTCCTCACGAAATGGTCTGCGTCCCGAAAACACCCTGGCCAATAGTACTCTTGCAAGAGACGGTCCTTAGTTTTCTTAACTCCTAGGTGTCCGGACCACGAACCCCCGTGTGACAAGCGCAACAGATCCTGACGATAGCATTGAGGCACGACCAGCTGATCGAACTCCACTCCTCTGCGGTCTAGATACTTCCGGTACAGGACTCCACCTCTTTCCACAAAACGCGCAGTTTTCCTGGCGATACCTTCGTTGACATTGCAGCGAATGTTTTCTAGGCTGCCATCCTTCTTTTGCTCGGCTATCAAAGCCGACCGGCTGACTTTTAGCAACCTATCAAGTCCGTCTGACGTAGGCGCGATGAGCAAATCAGTAGATAGCTCTTCTAACTTTCCCGCGTCGGGATTTTCCTCTCCAGTATCTGGCGCCTTCAACGCTACAGACTCAATTCTATTCTGTTCGGGCGTGCTCTGAATATCAGCTTGCTGCGCCTCTGACCCTTTTTCGTTGTTTGATAACGTCGGCCCCGCAACTACCGCCTTTGCAGCGAGCTCCCGAACCTTCGATCTGGTTAAGGCCTGAACACTAGCTTCACCAAACAAAAGCCCCTTCTCGCGCAGGAGGTGATCGGACCTGTTTGAAAATAGGTACGGGTACTGGGGTGGCAGCATAGATGACACTGCCGCCTCCGTCTCAAGCGCTCCGAAAGGTCCTTCAATAAGCACTTTTGCTACCGGCAGACACACGCTATGAGCTTCCACGGCTTGCTTGATCCACGCGCACTCGCCCGTGAACATATGGGGTTCTACGTAAGACGGGTGAACTACATCCATCGTAGCTGCGGAATCGCGAAGCACTCGGCACTCTTTCCCGTTCACGAGGAGGTCTCGCATGTAAGGCTCGAGAAGCTTCATGTTCTCGTCCGTGCTGCCTATTGAAAAAAACACAACTTTTGGTGTTGTTTCCGGACACTGCGCCGAAAAGTGACCCGGCTTCTGGCACGTATAACAAACGCCCGCTCGCCTCATCTCGAACCGCTTTCTGCGTTTGGCTGCCGCCGTCTCTTTACGTCTGGTCGGACTGCTTTCACTCGCATCCGCACTACGCGTGTCCCCCTTTAATCTCATGGGTGTGAACTTCGGCCTCTCAAACTTCGAGCCAAATTCACCCTTTTGACCGTCCTTAGCTCCGCGAGCTCGACGCGTCACAAACTCCTCGGCTAGCTCAGCGGCTCTAGCCACCGTACTCACGTCTGGCCTATCCAAGACCCAGTATCGCACGTTCTCCGGTAACCGACTATAAAACTGTTCTAGCCCGAAGCACTGCAGAACTTTATCGTGGTCACCAAACGCTTTCTCTTCTTTGAGCCACTCCTGCATGTTCGACATAAGCCTATACGCAAACTCTGTATATGACTCACTTTTGCCTTTCTCATTTTCCCGAAACTTGCGACGGAACGCTTCCGCAGACAGCCGGTACTTTTTTAGCAGACTCGATTTTACTTTGTCGAAATCCTCTGCTTCCTCTCTATCCAAGCGAGCGACTACGTCGGCCGCCTCGCCGGGTAACAAAGTGAGCAAGCGCTGTGGCCACGTTTCCCGAGAGAACCCCTGCTTCTCGCACGTTCGCTCAAAGTTAACCAGGAACAAACCAATGTCCTCTCCAAGCTTAAACGGCCGCATCAGGTCAGTCATTTTGAACAATACGCGTTCTCCTGCACCGTGTGCCTGACTTCCATTACGAGCGCGTTCCATCTCTACCTCGAGACGCTTCATTTCCAAAGCGTGTTCGCGCTCTTCTTTTTCTTTCTGCTCTTTAAGTTCGCGCTCCTGTTTTTTTGACCTCTCCTCAATAGTCTCAAGGCATTCCGACAGCTCGTCATCCTCAGCCTCTAACTCAAGAATAGCCGTTAGCAGTTCTGGTTTTCTGAGTTTGTCCGAGACATCCAGACCCAACTCTCTTGCAAGCTCTAACAATTTCGGTTTGCGCAACGACTTCAAATCCATGGCTGCTCTGAATGCTGCTTTCTCTACTGCTTACTATTGTCTTGCCGCAAACTAACCCGGCAGCAACGACAACCACAATTACCAGCTCTGTTTCTAACACTAACAAAAGCCTGGCAAAGCTCAGAAGAAGAAAGTCCCGCACTCACCAAACCTCGCAGGCAGGAATTCCGCGCAGTCGTTCCGCTGCAGGCAACCAGTCGTCACACAGGGCTCGTTGCACTGCTCCCGGATCGTCGTTGAGCTGCTCAGCATACTGTCAACTGCATCTCTTTGCTGCTGGCCTCCGTTGTCGCGATCTCGCCGCTGGCAGACCGTTGTTTGAAGTCGTAGGCGATCTCACCGCTGGCAACCAGATGTTTGGGATCGCGACACTGGAGCGATCGGATGGGAACTCGGCGCTGACGCCCGTGGTTGTACCTGGGTCGCAAGCCCCAAGGGTAGCGTTGGCCTGGCGGCCTGGGGTACAACTGGAAGCATCCGAAGGTCCCGGCAAAGCATGAGTCGACTGGTAACAACGAAACAACTTGTTTATTTTAACATCGCAAAGAGTTGGCGGTCAGGTTTGACCGAAGTAGAGAGACGGGAGAGCACTTCACTCAACTGAAGAAATCGGAGCCCTCCTCTGGCGTCCGGGGGCAGCTGTTTTTATACTCTCGCAGTTGAGGGCAAGAAGGAACCCCTCAAAAGACGAGCACGTGAATGTACAATGGGCTAATGGTGACGCACACTGTCGTAGCGATGCCGTAGCACCATGTCGTGGCGCTGCGCACGATCTCGTAGCACCTGGTCGTGGCGCTGCGCAGCACACTGTCGTGGCGCTGCCGGTCGGACACAATGACTGTAACGAGAAGATGGTCCCTGCTTTGGCATCGCCTGTTTCGGGCACAATGACTGGAACGAGATCCCTGCTTTGGCATCGCCTGTTTCGGGCCCAATAACTGGAAGGAGATCCCTGCTTTGGCATCGCCTGTTTCGGGCACAATGACTGGAACGAAATCCCTAGGCGGTCGCATCGCCGCAGACGCGCCTGGAAACACCTGGCGATGAGTGTTGCGGTGACGACGATCGGGCCAAAATGTCCGCCGCCCCGCCGCCGTCGCGCCGGCAAAACCACGTGTCGCAGGCGAAACGCAACACAGCGCACTTAAAGGCTACTTCAAAGGGCTCATACAACTGGGAATTATACCACAGCTCAAGATCGCTCTTCGAACATGCAGAAAGGGCGAACAGAGCCGTTTCGCATATGCATTTGACGATTTCGTATTAGAAAGATATATGGTAGCCTGTAACCATGGTTGTCGTGATTTTTCTAAAAAAGGAAAACAGTACCAGACAACACGAAAGAAAAGGTTAAGCAATTATGGGTTCAAGATTTGTACAGATCAATCCACCGTTATGTCCCTTAGTGAGCTGCTTGGGTAATGCGCATAAATATATTGTTGCTTGCGTTGTCATAGAACTGCAAAACGTTCATGCACGATTGAAACCACCAGGTAGCGCCCATTTATGCTTAAGTAACTACAAGGAATATCTCATGACCATGTTCTTTTTTTTTCAGAAATGCATGAAAGACGCCTTTAAAGGTTTTCAAGAGATTGTCACGAGGAAGCGTTAACGAGTTATCGCCGATGGAGGTGCTACAGAAACGCCGCTACAGAAACGTTTCTTACCTCGTACTCTATTTAGGTCAAGTTCGTTTTTCACCTACAATATGATGGAGCGTCCAGGATGATCTCGACGATTCCAGGCCATGAAAATGCTGTTTTGCGACCATGTTGGACATAATGGATACAAGTGGCTAAAAATAGTTTCTACTATTGCGCATATACTAGGTGAAAATTCTACAACTGTAATAAAAATAAAGCCATCACAGCGTGATCACTACACGTCGCCTGTCTTAGTGAGTGGCTGAGTGCGCAGAGTAATGGCATAGATCATCGCTAGGAAACAAAGGGTAAGATGAGTGCATGTTATTGGTGCCGTAGGCGATTATAAATGTGCTCACATCAAAATTTTTGTTTTTGCCCTCGAGGCCTATTTAAATATGTCTTTCTTGTTTACGGTAAAACTCGTTATGTGTGTGTCTCCGGCGTCGTTCACGGCCATAACCTGTGTTTGCTATATTCTCTTTCTTTTTTTGTAAGCAAACGCATACATACAATATTAAAAAGTGAAGCTGCTCACTCACAAAGGGCCAAATGGTGCTCGTTTCTCGCATCATGTCAAAGGCACGTATACGCGTTCTCAAAAATTCTCCGGAATTCTTGAGACTGAAGGCAATAAACACATTTGAAACTTATTCTAAAATGAAAAGATTACATGGCTATTTATGTGGCCCATATCGCAAGTTACAAATTCTAGGCGTAGAGTTCGCAAGGTGGATCCACTCGGAACGAATTCTCGGGATGACAGCAGTTTCGGGAAATAATATCTCACCAAGTTTAGGAAATGGTATCTCGAAACTGGTGTCATCCTGAGAATTGGTTCCCAGTGGATGCGCCTTCTGAACTACACGGCTAGAATTTGTAAATTGCAATAGGGACCACAAGGTAATAAGTCAAAAATACTTTATTAGTAATTTTTTTTATTAGTCGACTATGCATGTCAATTTTTTGTTCAGGTAACGTCCGCCTCTTCGAGCAGACCGACTCATGAACTGGAATTGTGCTATCCGCCATAGCCAACCTTTAAAAATTTTTGATGGTGTTCGCTAAAACACTCGGTACATTTTGTAAACATAGTTTTGTCTGCTGTTTATTTACGTCCAATATGATGAAATCTTGATCTAACAAACCCTTTAGCAGGAACACGGCAAATATAAATATTAGTTTCGGTGTTTTAATTTACCTATTTTACGTACCTCCTCAAGAGCGGTTGTCACGAAATATACTGGCAGTGAGTACCAACAAATCTCTTTGGCACAAAACCTGTATGTAGGCTTCGTCGCTGTCTTAGCGCACGTGGTGGTCACATTTTCGCCACAGCGAAAATTACTTCCGTTATTTACGGAAGCTCTTAATTTTTATATGGACAGAGGTGCGCCTGAAGAATACATATTCACTTAGTTTTTGTTCATAGATATCTTCTAGGACGGTGCACGTCTCTGCACGACTATACTCAACAAAATTGTTTAGCTACAAGTTGTAGGTTGAGGCACGTTTTTGTGCTGTTCATCAGACCAACGGCCTTCCATGGCTTTTACGAATTGCAGGCAAACATTATTTTCTAACTATTGTATTTACGTGAAATATAGCGTATCAGTCCCATATTTCAAATGGCGTCCAGTGTGACTAGAAAAAAAAAAGTTATATGGCAGCACATGTTGCCATGAAACGTCGGTTTTTCAGCATTCCAATGACTCCGATATTGTTGCTTCTACGTTGCCACGAACAAAATATACTGCAGTGTAATGAGAGGGCAACGAGACGCAGCGTGAAAAATTCCGCTGCTCCCGAGCCACTCAGAGCTTCGTTCAAAGGGCGGTAATGTAGCTGACCAAAATGTGGGTTCTAAAACGTCAAAGCGGTAAGCAGGCAACGAATATCTCCTAGGTCTGACTTTGCTGCACCGCGTGATAAACATTTGTGTGGGCTAAGCAAAATCGCACTTTCTTTTACGACTCCGAAAATATAACCTCGAATAGTGTAGTAAAGACGAGAGATGAAGAAATACACAAGCCACGTGCAACTTTCAACCAGATCTAGCAGTATTTGCTGAGACGCCAAAGAGCTATCGCTTTGTGTTCATTCGTGCTACTCAGGACAAGGCAATGAGTACGACAAAGGGAGATAGCACCCGTATATGACAAAACCCCTGAAATAAAACGAAGCCAAACTTCCTGAGGGACCATGCCGAAAACGTTGTGGCAGGTTACCTCACTGAACAGAAAATTAATCTTTCACTTCCTTTCCAGCCAGAATTTAGTAGAGAGGCCACTTCATCTTTCGCACACCGAAGCGTTTCTTAGTGAAAATTACAATGTGTTTCTCTGCTTCATGAGTACAAATACCTGTTTCCTTCCTTTTCACAATTTCTAATATTCTAGAAAAGGCGCACGGCCGTAGTTCACGAGTACTACAAGACAACCCTCTTTCCTGATACATTTAACTTTACTTGGCAGCACAATAATATGGTTGACCTACTACAGATCGCTTAGTTTTTGAATAAACATTTTATATTTCAATCTGTATGTTTTATCCATCATGTAGAAGAAATCAAGCAATAGAAAAATTCTAGGTCACGTCTTTAGTACATCACCCTGTTAAAATGTCAAATACATAGCGGCATGTCTCGTTATAATTCCACTGACAATTAGCAGCCACAAATTGTGACTGTAGTTTTAGCTGATTCCTTGTAAAGGTCATGATTGAGTCTCTAATCTTTCTAGCTCAGATTAGCTTACGTAACCATTTCACGCACATCGTAATCTTTAGTCGTTATAAAGCTATATTTTCAACTGCAGTATATTGACAGTGAAGTGCAGTGGTACACATAAAGCAGGATTTTTGATTATTGTGCCATTCTTTTAGTGCAGGTTTCACACTATGGATTGCGTAATTTTAGTCACAACACAAAAGGCAACTGGGTATTTGAAACAACTTTTAATTCACTATATACATATCTCGGTCAAGGAACAGAACAGGAAAGCAATGACACAGGCACTTTCATTTGTTAGTTCGAGAACGCAAACATCACGCGCATTCAATACGCTTTAGCAAGCACGCGAGGTGTGTGTAATACCACTCCACCATATATTGCAGCAGAAGATAGATTGCCATTTACATTACGCGATGTGAGGCACAATACATTCATGCGCTCTGTGAACAGGGCAAGACTCTGAAGTGTTCGCACAGCGCGTCTTTGAGTATGGCGATCAAACAGACTTCCCATCGAGTGCCATTTTCTTACTTAGACGAGTCCCAAGTTTTGGCACAATATTGCGCACCAGTAAGAAATATTATTACACAAAGAAAATGCGCTAATAGATATATTCACGATTTTGAATTGCGCATTGCGCACAAAAAAGAACCCTTCTTGTGCAAGAAGACTTACTTTGCTAAAATTTAATTGCGTTGTCAGCTACATAGATAAAAATAAGGCATTATGCCCTTGAACAAGACCTTCGCTCAGTGAGTGATAAAGACGGGTAAGGCTTATGAGGGGTTTCATAGCGTCACGCCCCATCATGAGAATATGGGGAGCGCAATAGCAAAAAGCAAAGCACATAGCAAAACAGATCCTCCGACATGTCGTGAAAAGGACGGTAGAGAGAGTCGCAATAGTAAAAAATTACAAAAATACATTACCACGTTTTCAAGATCTATATACAAGAGGACAAAACTCCTCGGTATAAAAAGAACAGTGACTACGCGCAAGTCACGTTGAAAGTGACTGGTGAGCCATTCGTGTGACTATTAGGTAAACTGGCAGGTAGCCACACTCGTCCTGATAAATCACTACAACTAGATGTGGGGAAATGCACTGGATGGAGCCAGCTGTGAATTTATTACAGCCTTCATTTAATATTTTAACCTGTAATCAATTGCTCCAATATCTCTCTTGAGGGAATAGCAATTTTTGCGGCAGTATAATATTTCCCAAGCTACTACCATCTCTAATATATTCTTTTCAATACACTGTACCGCATACAAACATAGACAGTAAGAATACTCTGGCACTTCTCACTTTTTGCTCACACGTGATACATTTAGAATCGATAATCAACTTTTATAGACGTGCCTGCTTTCACCTAGATAAATTTTTGCAGCAAATGGTCAAAGAAAGGGAAAACAGGAAGCAGTCTAAAACCCCAAATGGAATGGCCCCGATGTATGTGATGCATCAGGAAGTAGAGCTCTAAAATCTCTTGTAGGACACCATGGCATCATCTCATCATCACCACGGTTTATTCTGGGTAACGCATGCAACCAGATGTCCAGGAAAAACATCCATGCAGCATCAATTATGGAATGTGGGGCTGAATATTTCTATTTCAAACAAAATGGCAAGACTTAGTTTTAAGGCACTTCCAGCGGTGTCCGTCGGTGGCTCGTTGTACAGTGCGGTGAAAGGACACGATAGTTCATTATAGGCGCTACAACGGTGCTTTCTTTCTCAACGGGAAAAACAATAGCCAAGTAGACGTGACTAAACAGCTTTCAATGATTGTCTTGTGCATGTTCATCTGACTTTTGTAAAAAAAAAACATAAAACTTACACCCGATAAAAGGCGTGAAGCGCTTAAGCTTAGAGCAGTGAACCGACATACAGCGTGCCTTACCGAACACTAGAAATTATTTTAAAGGTATGCCGCAGATGTGGATTTTAAACAAATGTGCATTTTCTGCAAGGTAAAATTAGTTTCCACAAAATTAAGCCAAGCATATCTGATCGCGACTTTTGAACTGATAATTTATCGTGACTTGGGCACAAAAGGCTTTACTCAATGATAGTTATCGATAAGATTCTCTCAAAGAACAAACACGCTTAATTAACTAAACTAAAAACCTTGGTTAGTCATGGATCAAGCTCACGCCTCTCTTGACAACTGTAATCATACGCACCTATGCGGTTTAGTGCATCTAGTTTTTTTTTCAGGATTCGTCGAGAAGCCTTTTATTCATTTACCTACATAATCTCACCTTCGGACGGCCTGCCCCTTTTCCAGAATATATTTTGAAGCACAGCTAATGGCCTTGTTTGGTGCATTACAGGCAGAGCAAACTACCACTAAATGATCCTCGTCTTCGGCAAATGTCAAATGGGCCCCTTCGCATTTTATTTGTCCTGCTACCCAAGCGCGCTCAAGATCTCGCGCATTCGACACAAACACACACGCACACTAGCAGTTACACGATATTCTCCCATAAACCTCTCACAGTGATTGCGCACCCTTCTCAGCAATCAGCATATTGTTATTCTCCGAAAGGTATATCAGGACAAGCTTGAAACAGGGCATTCGAGGAAGGGATGGTTCATTATTCGTTTCTGGGTCTGAATACAACTCCATAAATTACAAGAAAATAAAGTCTACCACTCCCGACAAAACGTTATGGGCTCACACAAAAAAAATTAAAAAATAAGGAAAGCATTCTTCAATTTTCTGGCAAGCGCTGGCTCAGGGTCAAGCTGCAGTGACAAACAAAATAGAAAGAAACACTATATAGGTGACTGGAATGTGGCTGCTCGCTCTTGCCTCATCTTCATAACTTAAGTATGTCGTGCAATACAGCGTTCCCGACGAGAACGCTTCCGATGGCACCCGATATGCTTCGGCGAAGCCGAGCTCATTACAAGCGATACGGTCGACGGTGAGAGGCCAGCCCGCCAGGCCTCTGGTCACATTGCACGGCGATCGCGGCGGCGATGTATGTCACACATTGACGGGCGCAGGTGATTCCCAAGCAGCTCTCACGTGTCATAGTGACTCCTCGGTGCAGCAGCGTGGCCGCTGCATTGTAACACTGTAAAGTTCTCGGTCGTGGTCCACCTAGCACCGAAAGTGACCAGCCAGGCAGTGTGCGCCGTTTGCGGGGCCACACCGGACACTGGTTGTAGCTGGGCACCGCGTGACAAGACACGCGGTTCTCGGTGGAGCCGCGCGCGCACCACAAGAGGCTTGTGAATCCACAAGGGCCAGAAAAATCACTGGAGTAGGTTTTCAGGGAACCGCAGTGCGTTGCGACAAGGCTGAAATGACTCATGGCTACGGATGCAAAGGCGAAGCCGAATGACCTCTTGCTGTTCTGGCAATCAACCATCCAATAGTTCGTTTTGCAGTGAAATTGGGCCTACAGTGCGAGGTAACGTTCCTCTCGAGAGGAAGCACCAGCTGCAGGTATTGCTAGAATTATTATTGCAATTAGCAGTATTTTCTGAACATCGCACTAGCTGGTGTACTCGTAGAGTATCTTGTGCGCTTACAGAGCTGCTTTTACACTGCAGAATTCTACGGACTGCTAGCTGTTTGACATTCTTCCATTGCTTTTTATATATCTCCCTTTAGAAATGCCTATTGGAAGCTGCTTACTAGAGTTTAGCTCCGAATATTATCACGGTACACATATTTGTACCTGTATGCTTCCTAACCGAAGCGCGTGCATGTTGCCGGGAATAAGAAAAATCGTTCATAAGGAATTGTTCCTCAATTGAACTAGTTTCGTTTCTCACTGGTACGAGTGCTGGTTCATGCTCATCCGGGAAGGCCAATAATGTGTGGTACGCACGCAGAGACTGTCTTCTCCCACATTTGCACTTTCTACGTGTTCAAGTGCACCCGCATCGGAAGCCATGAGTCCGAAAGCCCTGCCTAACAGCTGGTTGCGGTACCCTGGAGATCTCGTTCCAGCGGTCCGACAAAGACCGAGCTTCAAAGTCGCGTGTCCTGCGCGTCGCCAGGCGGCTTGCGCTCGCTGACTATCTGCGAGTACGGCACGACCCAGCCGTCGCCGTTGATGTGCGTGCCGTTGCCGTTGAGCGCGTCCTTCAGCTGCGCCTCCTCCTTGAGGATCTCGTCGGCCGGCCGCAGGTCGCCCATCTCGGCGCGCATGTGCAAGTCCTTGGTCAGCTTCTCCTGTGCGGCCCAATGGAAAGTGCGGGTTAGAGGTAGGGCTAGACACCTTGCTGCCTTTCTGCAGCATCTAAACTGTAGGTTGAAGTGAGCGACCATCTCAATGAGATGCTATAATAATAATAAACTGTGATTCCGCCAGTTGAACCTTTTAATTTCCGTTTCATTTCAGTACCCTGACGACTCGATCGGTGGCGCATATTACACAAAGGGTGGGTTACATATACATTTAATGCAATACAAAGGCAGCAACGCACCATCAGTAAATGTCAGACAGCTAAGTGCATTTACATGTAAACACAATACAACAGTAAAAATATACCTATATATAGACAAGAAAAACACAGTCAATAAAGCATTACATGTTAGTGAAACGAAAGCATTGTGTTGCTGTAATCACAGAAACTCAAGTAGAAAATGAGTAATTGTATAAGTTATAAATAACTCAGGGGAGGTGATGGCAGCGACGATTCTTTAACAGACGCAGTCTGCAACATGTTTGTTAGGAAAACCTAACCTAAGGATTTTTTTATCATATGTTTATTCATATAACGTTGAGTTGAGATACTCCATCAAACCAGTGTTTGAAGGCTTCAGCGGCCGAAATTACAAAACCCCGATTCGTTCGTAAGAGCTGTGCCTATTGGATGTCAACCTTCGCTAATAATATGTTCAGCATCAGGTTAAGGAAAAATTTTCCGTCACGAGCAAATCTAGCGTACCACTGCATTCCTTTATTGCGGGCCTTGTTTTCTAAGAATTGCACGTCTCGCAACAACTTTTCATGCACCCGTGCGCAAAAAATCGTGACGAAATGAACTTGGCGTTCTACGTTCTTTACCTTCTGCACGGGCTGTCTACAAACCTAACACGTCACCAGCTCATTCCACCTACCTCCTCAACAACGCCGCGTAATCTTCCTGATTATGCATCAGAAGGCTGCAAGAAATGGTGAGTTTTCTCGTTTTGTTTTTCGTAAGGTAAACGTACAGCATTCACGTGGCCTTCTTTTTACTTTCGAACGCCTTTTCAAATTGCTCCTATTCATCATGACAAACAGACCGAAGGATAATAAAGTCCAGAAGAATTAAAAATAAAACACTAAATAGCAGTGACAGAACAAATGCTTAGTTTGGAACGTGGCTAGCTTCCTAGGGGAAAAGCCCTCACTTTGATGAGCTGAACCTACTCACGGGGGTATAGGTGTACTCTGCCGCAAAACTACAACGTATGATGCCACAGCACCCTACAAGCCATTTATAACATATATATATATATACATATATATATATATATATATATATATACATATATATATATATATATATATATATATATATATATATATATATATATATATATATATATACATACAAACGCTGTTTGTATTCCAGCTGACATGACGTAGTTGTGCAAGAAAAATTCATTTGTTTGCACATATAACTGAATTCTTTGTTTCAAATAGCGTCTTCATGCATCCACAATTAATAAAACGGTCCGTATGCTCTTCCAATATTTCCATACGCTTTCCGTATAATTATTTTGTAGGGTATGTGTATCGTATATAAACTCAACACACGTTTCATAAAAATTGTACGGAAAATATATGGATATATTTGAGTACATGCTGCACATGTCCATATACATGGCGATCATTTTAATGTTTTATGGAATTTTAAAGAATAGCTGTTGCAAATGACATAATTCTAGTCCTTCAGCTGGATACTTCGAAGAGGAGGACATTACTCGCAAAATAAATCGATGGTCATATGCTATAATTATAAGAAATCAACTAATTATATTCTGAATTAATTACTTTAAGGCAGATATTCCAATTCACGAATTGTAGCCGGTGAGTTTGCGAGGCGTGTTCACTTGGAATGAACTTCCAGAATGACGCTACTTGGCAGATACGCGCCATCAAAATTGGCCTAAAAATACACTGTTGTTCTATTGCGTTTTTAATATAGCGTTCTTTAATGCATTGAAACACAAAAATAACCGGAACTCGAACGCATTTCGTTCCACACATTGGGAAATAATATCCGGAAACAGGTGTCATCCTGGAAACTCATTTCAAGTAGATACGTCTTGGAAGCTCACCGGCTACAATTATTTAATTGCAATATGTGCCATAAAACAATTCGTTAAGAAGTTCCGTAGGCAATTATTGCTAATTAAGCGAATATGTGTTTCAATTTCTCGTGCTGGTAATGTCCGCCTCTTCGGATAATCAAGCTCAAGGAATAGAATTATCCTATCTGCCAGAGGCGATCTTTAAAAAGGTTCCATAATACTTTAAAATGATCACCCTGTATAGTAGCAAAGTCGTGTCGCCTGCTCTGCCAGATTTGTTTTGTTTTTATTTTTTGGAAAATATTTCGCAGCCGTCCCGCCTGTAGCGCACTGAGAACCGCGATGTTCGAATTCATAAAGAAATAATACGTGCAGGTACACGTAAACTGACCGAATCAGGCGAATACTGGTTCGAGGACAGCGTTCGACACTTGACCATGATGACCACGAGCAGGGCCAGTAGAAGTAGCGCTGCCACCGCGGCACCCACGATGACGTAGACGAGTCCCAGCGACGAGCCCAGGAAGCCAGCCACGCCCACGTCCTTCTTTTGTATCACGGGCAGCCCGTAGAAGACGTCCGTGATGGCAGTTCCCAGCTGCGCGGAAACAGTGTTGTTCAATAACCTCGTCTGCATTGAAGAGCCTATAATGCGCTCGCCAAATGAACAGCTGCAAAAGTAATAGAGGACGCCATTTGTACCCCGCATCCTGCGAATTTTAATTTAATCAATTCTTTTGCATTTTCGCATTTACTTTTCGCATTTGTCAGCGTACACGAAAAGCCACCACTGCCAAAAAGAATTTGCCTACACAACCTCGCATCAACACAACATATCACTACAACTATCGATAAATGCGCGCGGTGTGTAATAATATGTTTAAAAAAAACATAGCATTCGACGAATACACAATAACCGTAAAATCTGTATTTAAATGTAAGGAAATCAGAACAAATCTGCGGTGTATGGCGCTCTGAACTCATCTACTGCAACAGCAGCAGGTCATCGCAGCGGCCGTGGCCATGTTTGTGTTTTTGTTGTCGCTACCTTTAACATATATGGCACGCGCGCCCGAACGAGGATGTACCTTCTCAAGAACTGCTTCGTCTTTGCAGTGCGCGTGACGTCGCCTTCAGCCGCTATGGTATTACGTGTTGCGGCATCCGGAATATACAGGCCTAATTACTCTGAGAGCCTTCACGGCATGCGGAATTCTTTACAACTTACCGAGCGCGAATGTTCTCCGGTAGGCAAGTGGTTAGCACACCCAGCTTCACATTGCCACATGAATGTGAGTTCAACCCTCAGCGAGCTTTAGAGTGAGGTTTTCCCTGCCTACTTATTCGCCATTCGGCTGGCCGTCGTAATTGTCGGCTCTCACGCCGAGTTGAAGCTACCGCTATTCCTCGCACCATCTGTCGGGATCAGGGATACGATCCCTATCGCGAACTTTCCATTGACTCGGCACCTGGTGCGACGCCGTTCACTACCGACAGCACTTGTGGTAGCGTGCGTAGATCGATCGCCATCTTCGAAAAGTGCCAGGAACGCTTTCTTCGATCTGTCCGAGGCCCAGTCTTGCGAAGAGTCGCGAAAGTGATAGTATAATCGAAAGTGATCTCCTGCGAGTTTCTTATTGCGATGCGCTGTTTTGTGTTGACAGCTTCGCTTACACTGATTCTCGCAGTGCGTACGTTATGGATGTTTTTTTTTTTTAGAGAGCAGCTCTTAGGTGCTCGTTCTTCGGCGAATGCGAAAAAATTGAAAGGAGGCGAGAGCGAAGAAGCACGAGCAGGAAAGCGGAGAGGTGGGTGCACCATGTGCCAGAAAGCGAATAAGGGTATGGCGAAAGCGCGAGAAGAAAAGCGTAGTGCGGCGACGATGGCTACGAGATGGCGCAAGAGTAGCCCGCGTCGTCTGGGAGGTCTGACGGCGGCTGCTGCTGTGACTCGGGCCCACGCGTCACCCACGCCCTTGCTCTCGCGATCTCCAGATTAGCGAAGCAGTGACTTCACACTTCGCTCCGTTTGCAACTTGCCGCACGAAACCGATTTTCCGCGCGAGGCACTATATCGCCAAAGGAAAGCAAATATATTGGTGCGCTCAAATTTCGCGTTATGGAGCATCGTAATTGTCCGTGAATATTTCTTCTTCGCCATATCGCGAGGGTGGAACTGAAGATGAAGCGGTGGCGGCACGAGAAGAACAAATACTTGACAATGACGGCGACATAGAAAGGACGAACGAGCGAAGCGAACCCACACACTAGCATAAGGACACACACTGTCTACACACTGTCCTCAAAGTGTCAAGCCGGAGGCGCATTGCTCGCCAATCCTGTATTTATGCGCTTGCAATAATGTGGAAATTTTGCAAGTCTTCGTACTATTGTGTCCGGGTGCACGCGGAGTTGTGTGCGTGTGTGTGTTTTCAAGCGCGTGCGTACGTTTACACTTGCTGGAAAACAATTTCTGTAATCGCTCGCCTGGCGATAGTACCTTTGCCGCAGTTTGCCTCACTTAAATATTGTAATTGCGTGTCATCTTCCACCTTCGTGACTGTATACCCCTCTCTTCATTTACGTTCCTTAAACGGCATCCCTTCGGCCAATCTTGCCCTCGTTAATTCTCTAGAATTGCCATTGCAAATCATTGGAGTAACATTTGCATGCTCTAGCGGTAGCCGGTTCAGCCACGAATTATGATATTCTGCAGAAAGAAAGTTTAAACTTCCAGGTATTGCTGTTTTATGTGCCCAGAGTACGAAGAAAGAAATTCGCTTCTCTGGAGCAATTATTATGCAAATTCGGTCGCATCCTCATGTGGAGACATCGTGACTCAATACTATTTTCTTTTTTCGCACGTACACTTTGAGTGGTGCAACAATGCTCTCAGAAGTCCTGATATTGGAAGAAACAGTCCTTGTCAGCTGCGATGAACAGAAAAACACCGTATTTCCGTCAGCGGACTCTGGTTTTCGCCACACACTTCTCGTATTTGCACCGCTGCGGAAACGGCGACGGGGCTTGCTGAGGCCAGTGTCCTTCGCATCGTACCTCACACAAGAATGATAGCAAGGACGATGACTTAAAATGAGCTATTGAAGAAGGACATTAAATAAAGCAATGCTGACCTGTAAGGCAGACCTAACTCTCAAATACGAAAAGAACAGGCCAGGGTGGTTTTGCCGGTGTGCTTCGCCCGAACAAAATTCTATTGAACTGGCATGAAACAATGAGTCACTTATATCCCGGCAACCAGTCGAGGACGTGACATAATTGCCAGCCCGACGTCATTCGTGCTGTGGTCCAGAAACGAGAGCGTCTACCTACTTCACGATCACACCGTGCGTACGGCGATCTTTGTTGCACATTTAACAATTACCACCACTCGTAAATGAATAGGACACACAAAGAAATACATTTTTGGACTGTGTTCTCCTACAACTCTGTAATATCATCGGTAAACTTGAATTTTCACCCGGTGCATATGCGTCGGTGGCCTCGAAAAGAAAGAGTAAGTCTCTAGCCCGCAGTGTTCTTGTGGCCATCCAGACGAAGATGTGCATCATCTTCTTCTCGAGTGCTCGAAATACGATACACAAAGAACGGTACTGCAAGCTAATTTGTTTATATTAGACAGAAGACCATTCACTCTAAAAAAGATACTTGGCCCATGGCCAACTGCGGGCCTTCAAAAAAGAGCGGTTCTTGCTCTGAAAATGTTTTTAGAGGAGACCAACATTTTGGGGAAATATTAAGTATTGGATGATCCGAATACGCTAAATGAGTTACATAAACGTTGTTCGTGGTACGTAGTTGGTTTATGTGGTGATCGCAACTTTTACGCAATACGTATAATTCTGTCCTGTACTTGGAGTGTATTACAAGTGTTGTTGTGTGTTTTGGCTGTTCAAAACATCGGACTTCATATATGCGTACGTGGACTGAACTCATGCACAGAACTTTGCGACTCATGTACTGTTGGACTGTATATTTTTTATTGATCCGGTGTTCTACTGAGTGTTATATTTAGTGTCGCTATTCTCCCTTTTTGCGCAAATTTATTTCATCAGCCAAGTGACAAGGAGTAGCCGGTGCCACCACATAAAGGCGCCAACCTCTCCTAAAGTTCACTTCAATAAAAAAAAAAGTAAGCAACTGCGTCTCCTTATGGACACGCGTATCGAAGTGAGATCAAAACTATTCATTAACAGAACCTTGATTATTGAGTAACTGTTTTTCATAAAACGTAGCTCTTTCTTTGCATAAAGGAGCTTTAACAGTTCTGAATGATTGAGGCTGCGCCAAAAGATAAATTCGAGCAGGGACTCCACAGAGCTCCTTTAAAATGTGGAGGAGTCCATCTTGAAACATCTTTTTCCACAGTAGTGTCTCGCCGCTTCATAGCAGATGGCGCTCTTTAGGTTTATTTGGGTCTCGAATATTACTCGCACCAACGTGCGGCGTCAATCCTTTGCTTGTTGATGGAAAAGGCAACGAAGGAAGTCGCGTCTCCAAATGGAAACATGGTGACTTAAAGGAATAGTGTACAAAAAAATCTGTCATGTGTCGGCACAATCAGCCATTCCGCGCTTATGATGCGAAGGCCATTCCCTGTGAATGTTTAGGCCGGAGCAGCGAAGAAATAATTTCGGCTGACATCAATTCTAAACTGCACGATCACCAACTTTAACGCAGGGCAATCCTCTTAAGTTTCTTCCTTGTCTACAGAATAGATTTAAGTTTATTGCTTTTCCATGTCTATAGTATATGCGAACAATTAAGTGTTCGCATAGATCGCAAGTGTTCATATATCCCCGGTAACTTAGTTTTTTTTTCAACACCATATACACAGGGCGATGGAAACTGTGCAAACACAAATGCTGCAGTAGGTTCATTGCTTTGCGTTACAGAAACTACACTACAATACCACCAGCTGTCACAGCCTGCCACCCCAGTAGGCCTTGTGTCCACGAGGGCATCGCTGTTGTTATCGCACTGTACCAAGACACGTCGCTGTACCAGTGCTGCCAAAGAGAAGCTGTGCATGCACTTGCAATCTAGCAGCTATGAAAGAACGCATTACGACTTGCTGAGATTTCATTTTTTTCTTCGTCAGAATATGTGTACAGCCTTGTCTATAATATGCGCCACTCTGAAAGCAGTCGAGGTTCGTTAACGAAGCTAAAGCGGTGCCGAATGTGAATATTTTTGTCCTCGCTGCTACACATGGAAAGTCATTCAACAAGATCATGATTTACTGAATAATGAACCAGGAACACAATGATATGCATTTGCGGTTTATTGTGGCCCGGGTGCCTCCCGTCATCGGCACGACCGCTTTACGCTGCTGAACAAGCGCTGTAACTTCTAACGAAACGCGGTCCGCCTAATGAAACAGACAGTCGGGAGAAAAATGGGCTGATGTGTGTTAGCGAATTACCATTCTAGAACATCACAACAGGCACCGGTGAGGGAGCCTTAATAAGCCAGAAATTATGCAACTGCAATCACTCTATATTGAGTTAGTTTAGGCTGTTTAATTTCCTTGTAATAGTTAAAGCGGGTACCTACTAGCAAGTACTTCGGTCGCTGACACAACCTAGAGCCTAGCGTTACATAAAAGCGCCGGTGATGAATGACGATTCGCCACCAATCTGTGATGCAGAAGACGTCTACATAAACAGAATTGAAATCGTGTGTTGTGTTAAATAGAGCGTGCTTATGATGAGCACAAGTCGGCACCGGTATGTAAGATTACGCTAATCAAGTGTAAATCAAGGACAACGGGTTCTGGTCTTGATGAAACTTGTGTCAAAATGTTCTTTTTTCGGCATTCGAGAGCTTCGAAAGGCGGGAACTTTAGCAACCGCTGTGCTGTCACTAGCTTGAGCCTTCAATTGTAATATTCCTAACAGAATAAAACAAGTAGCAGGAAAGGCAATGTTGTGTTTGTAATTAGTAGCAGTTGTTTTTCAAGTCCTAAGAAGTGAAAATGCATCAGTGGGAGGCTCGCGGTCGGCGCTATGCTGGCCTAATTTGGTACCCGTTAGATCGCCCTTTAATGGGGCGCTCCGTTTAGAGGCGTCTATTATACAGCCCTCAGGCCAAACCGAGCGGTTAAGCGAGAACTGTGCTGAGCAGACGCCGAACCACAGCGCTCGTGGCAGGCGATTAGCAATATTTCAACCACTATCTACTACTGTGTAGATAATGGACCGGTTTCAACTTAGCTGCTGCGCACCATGCAACTTCATGTATTTCGTACTTTTGCAATGAACGATAATAAAAATTCCATGAACGAAACGGAACGACCTGTAAAAGAGAAGCCAAGCGGTAACGCTATCAGATAAGTAACGTGTCTTAAACGTATATGATTGTGCTGCATACCACGGTGCGACATAAACAGTCCTTGGATGTTTAGAGCACCTAGTAAACCTTGTACGCTTGCTGATTTACTCACGCAACTGTCCATACAGCCACCGTGATTATGTTGCTCTTTGCTAAAGAGGAACTGTTTGCAAGATTTTGCTTCTCACTTTCACTGCCTATTAGACGCGTGAAATCGCGGCCGCGGATTGTTTAACAGTGTTTCTGGGAACAATTTAGCACGCAAGCGCAATATCGATGCTGCTTCTGGGCTAGAGGTAAGTTTTATTTGAAGTAAGAAAGTTAGAAAAAAGTTAGCAAATGATTTAGAAAAATAAACAATGTAGGTAACTGTAGCGACATTACAGCTGAGGTCAAGCATGTCTCCATCGATTCAGTGAGAAATAGTTACTAGTGATGCACAGCGGCTGCGCGCTCCTGACCAACTTTATTCGTCCGTGTAGAAATAAGGGGATACAGGGTGTCTACTAAATTAACATTTCCAAATTCCACGAGTTTTCCAGGTTCCCCTTGAGCGTCATTGCAGAATTCCCTGAGTTACACGGAACTTTCGTTTTGTCCTGACGGGCTGACACCATGTCTGCCGATGCTGTCACTCTCTAGTAAGCATGTTAAAAATTAGAAAAAAGCCCCTTCGTTTAGTTTGAATAGTAAGGAGTAGTGTCTATTTTATTGAAAAAGAAAACAGAAGAGGGCGGTTACTAGGTTGCACAGCGAACAAAATATCTCCTAAAGGATGGTAAACGCCATTGCAAATAGAGTCGAACATTTCCAAATACAGATAAAAAAAGATGCCTGACAAAGTAAATATTTTCGAATATGAGCTATTTCAATCAACTGATACCAAGCTGATTGGTATGCGGCTCGAACTTTGTCACAAGCGATATTCTCTCTCAGCAACTGTAAAGTCAAGTAACCTCAACTGTCCTGGCATACTCTCAGCCTGAGAGCAACGCCTCAGTGTTGCCATCCACTGTTTTAAAGAATTTGTTTTGGTTTGGCTGAGGGACACCTGCATATCGGCGACAGCCAACACTTTGTTTTTTTAACTCAAGCTGCTTCAAAGAAGTGGACGCACGCTTCCTTTCCCATTCATTCCTCAATGCGTCGGCCCTTTCTCTTCTCGTCCTCCTTCTGCCACGTGTTTGCCACACGGACCATTCGAAGCATCCTCTTGTTCACTTATACAGTCAACATCCGATTTTTCGGACTCCCTAGGGGACGCGAACACGTCTTAAAAATATGAATACAAGGCTTTTAGTGCCATTAGGGAGTCAAATCGCCATAGGCACGGCCTAAAAAACTCTGAAGGCCTGCCAGTAGACCAATTAGGCCTATCGGTGCACGTACTGTGACAGGAGACGGCGGGTGTGGGCGTGTATAATAACGAACACATGCGTCCTTTCACATTGTCCCTTCTTACGCTTGTTAAGCTTCACCGCAGTACTTAACGTAGGCTTCACCGCGTAACATTACTGTCCCAAGGTGAAGCTGACTTTTGGGAACCAGCATTATGCAACGCGTCTGGCTTTCCGAGCTTCGAAGCTGATCGCGAGGATGACAAAGGGGCAGTCCGTGCCATTGCTGACAGCGGTGAATTCTTTCAATGGAAAACACGGTACCGAACGGCAAGAAGCATAGCATGGAACGTGGAAGCAGCTAGGCCTAGAGTGGCCGCAGGAGTGCCTGCCAGCGGATCTGCGTGTGAGATTACCGGTTCGAAGGGGCGATATAATCAAAACGGTTGCGATGGTGGTTTTGATTAATGGCATTTCGGACTTGCGATCAAGGCAAAAAGTCCGGAAAATCAGACTGCGAGGGCTTCTTGCACACGAAATTTCAGACGTACTTATACATTTTCTCTATGGAGTACGTGGTGGGGCCACGAAGCCCTCTGAATTATCGGGCAGATCCGAAAAATCAGGCGTCCGGAAAATCAGTCATTGAGTGGACACTGACAACTCTTCCAGCCGACGACACCGCGTCCAAGACGATTAGTTACAATTCCTCTCTTTTACTCGAGCCAGCAGTAAAGCGACTTTCGTTCTTTGTCAATAAAGTTACAGCTAATTTTACTTGATAGAGCCACAATTTCCCTGAGTTTTCCCTGAGTTTTCCCTGAGTTTTTTCAGGCTATTCAAAATCCCTGAGAATTCCCGGTTTTCCTTGTTAATATATACCTTGGAATAGAAATGTTTACAATGTGAATGTACCTACTGTCCCGCGAAGTTAGAAAATTTGATCTAATCACAAGTTTGCGCTTTCACAGCCTAAAAACGAAACCACCTTTTGGAAGAAGGAGACGTCAATGTGAAGCCCCATTTCCCGGTTTGAAGGCTCTGCTTACTGCTGTTCCACATCTCTTGCAAAAAAAAAAGGATATATGAAAAATATTGGACTATGCAGCTAGCGTCTCAGAAGCAAATAGCTTCTCAGAAGTAGCTGAGTAAATTATTTATGATACTTTGCCCCTGAAATCCTTATTCACGCATTCTTCTTTGCAGAACCGATACAAAATAAGCAATTAGATTTATTTGTGTCTTTCCTATGAGTATTTATAAAAACTAATATCTGAACTATTTAAGTGACCGACCAGTGAAAAGTCTGGATTTGTCTTGGCCCAAACGGATTGATGCTGCATGTTGTGCAGACACTCAAGAAACCTCAGTGGGGACTAGCAAATACAGCATGTTTTAATGCGCCGATGGCTTCGTTCGTCCAGAAACATGCAATATTCCCGAAGTCGCGTTTGCACTGAGGTTGAAAAGCGCTTTTTATGTATATGCGCAATTAAAAGAAGTGTGCTAGATGCGGGCTCAGAAATGGCGTCACCTCGATTTAGGCCTTAATTGGATTATACTTGTGCGCCCAATATTGTGTTCAACTTCCAGTTTCCAGAGACACCTTCCGGAATAGCGATGAGGCTGAATTTGGCCGCAATAAAAAAGTGACGTTGCATGCTGCAATATAAGTGTCAGAGTAAAAACCAAAGGAAACGAAAGCCTACAGTGTCAAATAATAATCTTCAGTTGAGGCAGCTGGACCCCACGGCATCCATTGAAAGACAAGCGTTATTAATGTCTGTTGAAGAGGCGTACCAGGTGAAGAGATTGAGTGAAGTAAAGCCGCTTCATATAGTACATAGACTTACCTTGTCTTCAAACGTCAGCTTCATGTTGTTTAGGACTGCAACGACCGTATCACTCGGAACCACTGAACCTGCAATGGGAAAGCGTGAAACGTAAAACATCTTCAAGGAAACTATGGACAACAAATAAATAGCTTCGAATTGATGACAGGGACAGTTGTCATAGAATCAAATAACCTCCTTTTCTTCAAGGACGTCATCCTTCTATGGTGAACAGATATATTACAAAAAAAATTGTCAAAAATGATAGCGCCAGTATTCGTATGCCTGAACGAATACAAGTAAGATTTCTGCAGATTTTCTTGAAGGCCGAAGCATAGAGAGTGACTATGAAGTCTAGCGCTGCGCTCGAACTCCTCGCACCTACGCAGCTGCGACTTGTTGGCGCGAAGCAGTGTGTCAGGCAACTGCTGCTGGGCCGGGCTGCATCCTCCTTGAGGCTAGGCTGCTAACATGAACAGCGTCCCGGCAGCTACCGGGCGTCTCAGAACGCTGCTGCAACGAGCTCCTCCAGTGGGTGTTGAAAACGTCGCACCGGGACGGTGCGCGAGATGAGACCGACGATGGGATATCCTCGGCACTGGTCAGCGCACAGCGAAGCGTTAAATCGCGTTAGCTTCACCTTTACCGCTCAGACCAGAGCATACGCGTATCAGCTCAACAGGAACACCGGGGGTGCCTACAGCGAACGCGCGCACAACCTTCGCGCCAGCAGCGGAAGCCGAAACGCCGTCCTCTATCCGCCATCGAGCTGTCGACGGGACGTCTGCTTTGCTTCGTCGTTCTTGAAACGAAATGCACTCCACGTCTCCGCAGACCGTCCAGCTCTCCGCGAGCGTGAACCGTGCATGCACCTTTAGGGAAAGAGCACGGCCTCGGTGGCGGCGCTGACGAAGGGGGTGCATCTCGAGCGTCCGCTTAAGCAATAAAACAACGCGCTTAGCTGATACAAGGTGGCTAGAAGGGCGTAGAAAAGTCCTAGCGTAGCAGAATACAGCGTGCAACAATATTCGCTTGTTTCTACGGCAGGGTCCCTTGAGTTTATGGTACATTCCCTAAATATACCATAAACTCAAATATCAATTTTCTTGGTTCGTACGTACAAACAGTATGCGCGGCATCACGCTCACCCGTTCTTTGCATTTGCTGTATGTATACGTGCCAGTGTCAAAGGTTCAATGCGCGCGGCTAATTTTTCGGAGGCAATTTGATTGCAGCACAGATGCACCAATCACGTGTCACGTAAGCAAGACACCAACCGGATGTTACATTCGCAGCACTATTCTTCCTGGAGCAACAATGGTGCTTACTAAATATGTTCTCTCTATTTCTTCGTGGAACGCACCTCTAACAAAAGCCATTCGCTTTCTCTAAACCGTAACGTACTTGAACGGGTCAGTTCTAAACAATACTTGGGTGTCACAGTAGATGAACATATTCATTGGAAGCCTCATATTGCATCGCTCTGTGAAAGATTAAGTAAAGTTAATTTATTTTGCACAAATGCCGTTATTACTCCGACACTGCCACTCTGGAAGCAATTTACGTTAGCATATTCCATAGCAATCTATCCCACTGTATTACATCTTTGGGTCACACGTACGTCTCATATGTAGAAACTACTTTACCTTTTCAGAAAGGGATATCTCAATCTGTAATTTTACTGATTACAATGCTAAATCAATTCAGCTGTTTCAAAGTGAAATCTACTGCATTTTAACTTATTACTGAATTTTAAGACAACAATAAGTACACATAATAGCATAACCACGAAGTGCCCTTCGACTGCATCAATTTTTTTTATAATCCAGAAACAATATATGCAGTGCACGTAAGCGAAATTTGATCTTTCCAAAAATTTTTAATGTAATAGAAAGAGGAGGTTAAACAAAGGAGCATGGGGCATTTGTCTCTCTTTATTATTCGCAGTGTTTAATTACTAAGTACAAGTTGCTTTTTGTTGCTTATATATAAATATAAATGCCGACAAATAAACAGCATTTCTTTCGAAATAGCGGGAGACTCCCGCCTCGCAACGAGTACAAGAAGGCTGCCCGTCGACAGCTCTGGCACTGAAAATGGATCTCCTTGCGTGTAACAAAATTTTTGCTTGGCAGTATGATTGCCCAGCCCTTTCGGCACGTATATAACGTCGCTCTCGGAACCCATTTTAGCGACATTTTTTTTTTACTCTCTTTTGCAAACCGCCGTGATTTTTGACCAGCCAACGCAAGCTAAGCAAGGAGGAGTGGGCCAATCGCAGTCGCCAGCCCCGTTCTCCTCACCCGATAGCTGCTTACACTGCTCGGTCCCAACGATTCCCTCTCCACTTCTCCGCGCACCTCGCCTCTTGTGAACCAATTCGATAAGAAAAACCCTGTCAAAATAGGGAATATTATTCGCTTCGAAAGCAAACAAAAGTGACCAATAAGCAACGAGGTTGTTTGATGGAGCTGTTCAGACAACGCTGCGGGTCACCGCGCGATGCTTGCTTCGGTGGTTACGTAAATTTGACGTCAGGAGGTTCGAATTAATTCAGAATGGAATAGTTTCACACTACACGGCCTATGGGGCTGCAAGAATGTGCTGTTTGTTCCTTGCTAGTATTAGGGGTGGGAGATTATTCTATACATTCGCGCAACTCATTCTGACTCTTAAGTGGTCACCAGCTATAATTCATTTATAACACACAAACATTCAAACTTCAACCTTTTCTGCAAAAACCTGCAGAACTCCAAACGCTGTTCGGTTGTAACACTGATTCGAAAAGAAATCGGTGCTATTTCGTATTGGCTCAGCAAAGCTCTTTGTACTCTGAACGAACCATGCGATGAACTAAAGCGGGAAAGCTAGAGAGGGTAAATCTTGAAACGCAACAGTGTACTTCGTCTTCTAAGGTATACAACCTCCAACTTCATATTGTCACTAACTGATATTACTAGCTGGCGGTGAGACCTCCCTCTGTCTCTTTTGATATACGAAGCCTCCGCTCTCAGGGGTAAGTGTAAGCTATTTGATACTTTATTATTTGGTTGTATCGCTAAGTGACGCAGACGAAGATTAGAAGAAGCACTCGGTCGAGTGCTCTTACCCTTCGTCCTGTCTTCTTCTACTCTTCGTCTGCGTCACTTCGTGCTACAAACCAATAATATGCTACCCTACCAACTCGCACAACTGTCCCTCTTTTTGCACTGTTCGATACTATTGGTGTCCAATCTGGCGATCCATCGTTACTTGCGTCTTCATTAGCGAGCCTTCATTAAAGTTTGTAAGATTATGCCTCACTATGAACGGTTGAGAGTCGCCTGAGCACTCCTCTAAAGATTTCCAGAAGATACTTCGAGCAACTGGAGCAACGCGATAACGAAACTTAGGCCGCCATGTAATCTTGTAAACCTACCTCTAGTACGGTTGAGTACGAAGAAGGAGATCAGATCCATGCCGCGGTCACCGCTGAGGAACACCACCATCGGGTCACCAAGCGGGATGCCATTTTTCTGCCGGTGAAAAGTCCATGAAACACACGAGGTCAGACACTTTACCATTCGCTTACCGCGCCTGGTAATGTTCCTGTTAAAATTGCTTCAAGTTTCTTAACGGCTGGGAAACACCGCACACGTGAAAAGCTGGAGCGAAGCTATAAGCTCCAAAGGAAACACTTATGATCATCACAGGATGGAGGGGTAAGCCAAAATGGCACATGGCCGATTCAATGGAAATGTTACATTCTACAGGCCCCATATCGCCACATAATCACCGTTGTACGAGATTAAAGCTTTGTTTTATTATTTAAATAACATAATTTCTAAAAAGTAACGATTCAGTCAGGCGCAGTTCTACTCCTTGAGTAGTAATTGTGGAAAAGGCGGAAATCACATGTACTAGAAATCGAAACGGGAAACAGAATAATTAACAAAATTTTACTAAATAACCTATCATTGACCTTTCCTGGGCTCATACTGCGATTTATGAGTTTCTCATAAACCCGGCGAGTTTCTGAGGCACATCCAACCTTGAAATAATTTCTAAGGTAGCACTTTCTTTGAGGGAACCGTCGGAAAAATGGCAGGAAAACCAGAAATTTTTTTTAGCTGAACGCCTCTTTAAACAGTCCAGGATCAGTTTAGCTGCAATGTTAATCTATTTCGTCGTACGATTTAGTGATCCACGCCTATGAACTTACGCCGGCCTGAAAGTTTCATCTAGGTATGCAGGCCTTGCGAAGTCGCCAAGCTGCATATATTTCTGCAGATCTTGTAGTAAGGCAATGTTTGTGAAACCATGCGTAGCTATGTAAATAAAATGCTTCACCACTCCAAAGAAGCGCTGACACAAATGCAAACAATACAGACGAACGACAAGCAGTATCAGACCAAACATGTTCTGCTTTTCAAAATTATAGACGTTTCATTTCCTTAGCACAGGGCATTCTGTAAGACTAGGAGCTTGAGCTCTTTCTCAGAAAACTGTGTCACCACATATGCTCCCTTTTTTTCTGTACACAGGACAGATTGGGAGGCTTCCTCTCTGTGCACAAAACTATTCATCACATCTCATCGCTGCTTTACGATTGCAAGAAAAATGATCTTGTAACATTCTCTTCAATACCTTTGTGTGGATTTAGCAGTTTATGTTTCATCTTTCTTTGCGCCTTCAGTATGCCAAAGCCGAAAAGAAATTAATGATTTATTTGAACCAATTGCCTTGCTAAACTGTCATCTTTCTTCCCTCTTTTTTGTGTGCGTTTTAAATAATCATCGCTGACTCTTGTTAACGCCGTTTATTTCCAAGAGGTAATTTCGCGTTTTCACATCATTTACTTTTTATAAAACCTACTAAGTTTTTTCCTACTATAACTAAGATTAATCCATCCAATTTGTAATCGATCATCTGTAACGGATATCAGCCAGAATTCTGCAGGACAACGACAACGAAGCTCAGAAGTGGCCAAGAGGAATTAGCGTCGTCATCGCAGCTGGAGGAAACTGCTGAAGGCTCTTTGTCAACTGCCCACGTTCCCACTGACATATTCTCCTTCAGCACCCTTAGCAAGATATCCTATGGTGCCAGCGATCAAATGCGCAGTTGTGCATCTTCGTTGCTGCGCACTGTGTGCTTCATGGTAGTTTTGTGATTCTTCTGTGTTTAAAGCAGTTGCGCCCTTTATTCTTGTCACGCACAACGACCGTAACTCACGCAATGCGACCGGTTGCCTCATCCTTCCAATTCGGCACAATCGAATTCAACGTCAAAACTCTGGCTCCAACGCCACGCAGCTTGCATTATATGATCATCAAAACACCGCTATTTGTGGTGCGAAATTCATGGGTATCACGTTTCGGTAGCCAAGAATTTGGGATTTTCGACCCACTGGTGCCCAACCAGTACGACCGGTATGGCTGCGCAGTGCCAAGAGAAAGCCAAGGGAAAACGCTGTCACCGTCTTTTCACTGGCAACAACGTTTTGATCAGAGCCGCCTATACCTCTTGAGCAAGCTATCTGCTCTAAAAGAACGATGTGGTTTTTTACAATTTGCAGTACGAATGCGCGGCCCCATTGTGACAAAATCTTTCGATGCACGCGAAAAGCAAAAAAAAAAAGAAATTGCGTTTGGCAGCAAAGCTATGCGTAGCGGTTACTGGCTAAGCAGCAAACACGTTTGTTACCTGGCTCATAAATATCGTCCAACCATGTGTCACCCCCCCCCTAGCTCCGGAATACTAATATTAGCCGTGTTGTAGCATATTCTCGTGCTTGGCGATGCAAAAAGTTCAACAAATGCGTACTTACGTTGCAATAGTCCAACAGCCACACCCGGGCCTCCACTCGGAAAGTTTCAGCTCTCGTTTTGTTCAACTGCAAAGAGAAATGAAATTTTAAGGGCTCAATGCATTGCCGAGTTATAAAAATCCACACATAACAGGATTAACTGTGCCAGTGTTCTTTAAACGATATCCTGCAGACTGATTGGCGCTGCCTTAGCGGCAGTTACGCAGTTATCTATTTCTTGCGTTCTTTTGGTTAAATTTGAAGGATACTCGAGTGCAATGTTTGACATAGAACATTAAGAATTCTACTGAATTTAGCCTTACTGCTTGAATGAAGTGTAAAGGGCAGTACGGAATATTACTGCTGACTTATTAACTAACATAAAATAAGAGTGAAAAACATACAGTTAGGATAGTTGAACTCCTTATACAGTACCAGCAGAAACGAGAATGATCATTAAAACACCAGGTTAAAGACGATTCTTTCAATGATTTTATCCTTCCTCACGCCTTCGTGTTAGTGTACTACATATACCGCTCCCCCCCCCCTCCCCCACTGGCTCCCATTTAGGCAAATGCTGCAGAACAGGCCTTACAGCAAAACTGCTGTTGTTAGTCGCGCAATGCATCCCCTTTTCTTCTCACTTCTACACTACAGATCGCTGAACAAAGTTGTATTTTAACCACAAAGCACTGTATTATTAAAGGAAAACGCAAAGCACAACGACAACTATGAAACGACCGTACCTAGGGGGTCTCTAGTTAAAAATCATCCATGCCCTATTATAAAACTCAAATACCAGTCTTCTAAACAAATAGGTCATTCATTCATTCATTCATTCATTCATTATAATTGTGACAACATGTAGTAGAACGCAGCTCAACATGGTTACGGCGGTACTCACATCACCAAACTTGACTGTCACAGTTTGGTTGAGTTCCTCGGGCAGAAGGCACGACACCGGTAGGGCACCTTCCACGATGTTCTGCACAAATCCCATTTGACAGGTAAGCGAGCATAAGGAGAAAGCCACTACATGGCCGAAGAGCAACAGAATGTTTATTAGCAACTCAATATTTCAATCCGTATACTAAGAAATTACATAACAATTGGCGTACTCTATACAGAAGAATGATAGTTGAATTTATTGAAAACACAGCATTGTATTTTATGTATCTATAGCATGAAAGCTTTTTTTTTAGCCTTTGCGTCCATTTTTCATTATATATTGAAGCCCGAAGCTGTGACTGCTCTCAAAGTAAATGTGCTTCAAATTATTTCTTAGAGATGACCGATTCCGTTTATTCGGAATGTCCACTCTAATGCTCCTCGACGGATTTCTGAATTCCCTGTTTCAATACCGTAAATAGCGCCAATCCAGTGCGTGAGCGTCTCCAAAGTGCAGTCTTTAGTGTGCACCATTTACTGCGATCATCGAATAAAGTGGGTCTAACCTCCTCTCACCTCGCGCCAGTGCTTTACTCTAAGCAAGAATTTCGATAAATTATTTCCATTCTGCTCGTTCAGCAAGGCAGCTCATGCAGTGCTGCTAAAATATAGCAGTCTTTCCACTGCGAAGAACTGCAAGAAACTACTCGTAGGAATAGAAAATATCGTGCACCCCAACATTTTATGCAATGTGGGTGTACGACCGCACAATCTAATTACTCTGCGATAGTTTTCATGTAAATTCTTCCCACTTCCTAGCACGATATTTCAGAATCTGAAACGTCCTATTAGAGAGGCTTGGTAGACTGCCGATATCGACATAAATCTCTCTCTCTAGGGACCCGCACACCAGGATGCCGAGAAAAGGCGGCTCAGTTGAATGCCTGTAGATACGCTAGTACTTGCATTTTCTATCTCTGAATATTATTGCCGGTTCTTCTAGACTATGTTCATTAAAGTAAATAACACCCCGTCATTTCTTGTAAAAACCACTTATCTGCTAGACAAGGTAGCGGCACTATAGTATTACGCTACACGTGATCCCATGTAAAATTGTCAACACATCGACACAGTCGTAACTTTCTGCGTCGAGATTGGGGGATAAACGCTTTATTTAATCTCGATATTATGCAACAGCCCAATTATTGTTTCGTGTCAATGTTCAAATATACGTACACCACGCTTAACACGAGACGGACAGGAACAGAGGCACATGATTTCGCACTGCCTGCCCACTGCCATTCCTCTGGAGTTGCGGCTTTCCATGTACGAGTACAATCGTGAATCTCCAACCAGGCCATCTTTTGACTCTTTGAATTTACTTTCCCGTCAAACGCACTGGTATGACATTTCCTATCTTTTTGAGGTCATAGCACTCGAGAATTTGTCAATATTACGTCACGTGTGTATGAACATTGCTTTGGTTCTACTAAGAGAAGCGCTACAGGCAAACGGTTCCCGATTCACTTCTTAGTACGACGTCTTCTTTAAGCGTCATCGAACATCGTGCAGGGGGCAAAGCTAACAAATCGTTTCTAGTGGGCAGTGCGCACCACGTTACTCTCGCGGCTACATCCATAACCAGAGACATCGAAAACGGGTCTTAACCCCCACGCGCGTCGATATGTGCAGAAAAGGTGTGGCGATCGGGGGCTCGCGCAGAGGACAAACATACTCACGCAGGACGCGTCGTCGGCGCCAATTTCCGTGCTGGTTGGCGAACCTGCGAAGCCACAAAGAACCGGAAGTCGTAAATAGCGTCGGTGGCTGCTGCCACCATCGGGAGCGTCTCGCAATGCACCGACACTGACGGGAATGCCTCCCCGGCAGGAGATCGCTCGGTTGTTCCCATCGGCAAGCACGGCCGTCGCGGGTCGACGCTGCTCCAGCGCCTGTCGTGCGACCCCTGAGTTACGGCGTCCTCGGGAAAGCGAGCGCCGTGCGAAGCAAAACTGTGTGCCGCACTCTCGCTCTTCTCCGATGTGCCGCGAGCCGACACTTTGAAACAGGTTAGATACAACCAGAAGTAATTGCGCCACGAGTGTCACCGCAGCATTTCTGGCTTGGAGAGTGACGTAAGCAAACGAAGGAAAAACATTTAAAAAAGAGAGACAGAAGTGGCGGCCTTATTGATTTCAAATTAAACGGTGCGAAATTTGTGCGAAGTTTCCTTCCCGTTAGCTGGGAACGAGGGTGCGATGAACCTCGTAATTAAACTCAGAGAAAATGTGATACACGGCGCGCTACAGAATTCGCGATGCTGCGTTTAAACAGGCCACAGATTGGTGCAGACAGATCACAGCATGAGCTGTGCATTCTAGTTTCCGTGGTTCGCTGAGCCTGTCAAAAGAAATCAGTGCACAAACATCAAGCCCAGGCATTTAGCGCTTAAAATAGTCCCCAATCAATCAAAGCGTGAACGTTTCACTTCACGAATATCATTTGTGCATTGCACCTCGAGAAGGCTTCAGTCATATTTTAACATAAACGTTCCACATAACTGAGTGCAGCAGAAGTATCACAGGAAAACTGCAGCAGCTTGGATCGATTACTTGCTTCAAAACGTCTTAATTCTGCTCTATTCTTCATCTACGTATTTTTGTCTGTTTGTGCTTATCTTCATCTTTCTGTTTCCCCGTACGCCTTCCCCAGTGAAGGATTGCAAATTGGATATCTATATTACGGTTAGCGTCCCGGCCTTTCGCATCTCATTGATCTCTTTCTGTCTCTCTCTAGAACATGTACGCACAAAGCGCATCTAATGCGAGAAAGACAAATGATAGCCATAGACGCAGTCACTACTATACTAGCTCCAGTTGAAGGCTCATGTGCAGAACAATGCATTGCTCTCCCGCTGAAAAAGACTACCCCGAAACTTTCAGCATATGGACACTGAAGCAAGGATATTCTAGCGTCTTTCATGTAAATTATATTTTGCCGTTGTTACTGGATCAAGGTAGTAGGAACGAAAATATTCGGTGGCATCAAAAAATATCACAGACCAATAGCAGCGTGGATCGATGACTTGATTCAAGACGCCTTAATTGCGGTTTTTGTACGGATACTTCTGGAACAAAATAATAACCGTACGAACGAGCCCACTGGTCACAACTTAGTCGTCGTAACCACTATCCCACAGACTGCCTGCCAAAGGGAACACGAGCAAGCGTTATGCCGCTAGAACGCGTTACCACGCGAGAAATTGGCCCCTCTTTGCAAATGAAAGAGCAATTCAAAGCACCTACTTTGCTATCTGAACAAAGTTAAGGTAACATTTCAACGCACAAAAGGATACCGACGTCCACGCTGCTCAAAAAAAATGAATTTGAATCTTGTTTAGTACATAAATTTCAATCATTATTTTTTTGCAGCCTGACCTGTTTCTGTCAATGTGACAGCATGGCAATCGTTATCTGATGCTTAATTTGTTTATGGCGGTCACGCGATTCTCCAGTCGTCCTACCTACGGGCCTTCAGTTCAGGAACAAGAGTAAAATTTGAAATGCAACTACGTCAAAGAGCGGCGTTAATAACTGCAAGGATAGACTGACGTAAAATTAATTCGCTAGAACTGCTTGTAAAAGTATGTCCTAACCAAGTTTGATATCAAACATATTATTAGTGAAGTTGGCCAACAAACCGAAAAAAAAGCACCTACGAAATCTTTCTGAGTAAAGCCTCAGAAATGCAGCGAAACCGAATGATTCATTTAAAGGTATACAGCGGAAACCTTGGACGCGAAGCCTTTCAGAAAGGGGAAGGTGAGCGCAATCACAGGGCCTAGAAATTTGGCAAAGCATCTGATAAGCGGCCGAACCAGAACTTCTTTACTTTACTTAACACCTTTGTAAAGGGGAATTACCTGGATGTAAACCTGCTGCGCTGCGATGAGAGAGCCACAAGAAATAATATCTCATTTGCGCAAGGCGGTAAGTAACGTAACGCCATTGGCAGCCCCAAGAAATCTTAAGCACCAAATATAGATATGAGTATACCATTTTCTGATTGTTTACCTGGACTTAACTTCAAGGTGTGTCTCGCAAACGATCCAATCTGCACAGTGCCTGCACGAACATGTATCCGCGCCGCCTTTTTATGTAAATCGTAAATACATTGCATCGATGCTGCGCCAATTACTTTATCTAATGAGTTCTCCAACATCAACAGGCTATACTACTCAGGCGTGACTTTAGGCGCACTCATATAAAAGGCTGTTTGAACGAAGGCGCAAGGGCTGACGCAAACGTGACGATCTTCAGGTGCATGCCTTGGATGACAAAGCCAAAACGACATGAGTAAAGCGTCCCGTATACTGTCTTACAAAACTCCCGCGTCGTCATTGAGATGTTTTATCGTTCTCATCAATCAAGATTGGCTGCGTTGACGACGAAGCTTCCTTGTTGGACACAAGAACACGTTAAAAGTGAAAATTGTGGGTAAATTGGAAATAAGCAAGATATGACCCACTGCGTTACACAACAAAGGTTTTTGGATTGATGTTCTAGCCTATTTCTGTGGAGTCACTGATCGATATTTGTGTTGTGGTTTTTTATGGCAGCCAGTGTCGTCACATTAAGAGAAACGCTGCTACCAGCTCTTAAACAACATGTTAGCTTCTCTCACCCGACGTGTAGGCTGGCGCCTCGGTCGACGACGTCCAGTCCTGTATAGAGGAGGCCGTTGTAGTATCCGTATTCCAGGATGTCCCTTCTGTAATGTCCCGGCCAGCGGGCTCCTCAGAAGGTGAAGGATGTGTTGTGCTTTGCCGCCAGCTTGTGTATGATAGAGTAGTTGAGAACAGGTCAGGGGCCGTCGTGAAGCTGTGCTTGGGATCGTGTTCAGTAGAAGGTGACGTGGTCCACTCTGGCAGAGACATGGACGTGCTCTCAGAGAGTTGTTTAGGACTTCGGCTTGCCGAGGAACCACCTGTCACCTCTGATGCCGTTGAAAAGTCAGTAGCTGGTTCCGTCGA
The DNA here is from genome assembly GCF_050947875.1 of Dermacentor variabilis. Lineage (NCBI taxonomy): Eukaryota > Metazoa > Arthropoda > Arachnida > Ixodida > Ixodidae > Dermacentor > Dermacentor variabilis. Next base: position 71,996,358 of record NC_134573.1, on the reverse strand, counting down.
CGGGGCGTTTCCAGGTGTTGTAGCTTCGACTGCTGTCGTCGTTACAACATCGCTTACTTCTACTGTTGTAATTCCGACAGCCGATGGTGACGTTGCCACCTCGCCTGCTGCTGGTTCCGTTTCAGGCACACCACTCAGGGCAGTTGTGGTCTCGGCGGCGTGGGTTAGAATCTCGGCTGTCGGTGTTGTACTTTCGGCTGGCGGAGCTGTAGTCTCGGCAGCTGGCGGTGATGTAGCCTCGGCAGCTGGTGGTGCTGTAGTCTCGGTAGCTGGTGGTGCTGTGGTCTCGGCAGCTGGTGGTGCCGTAGTGTCGGTGTCGGTAGCTGGCGGTGCCGTAGCCTCGGCAGGTGCTGGTGCCATGGTCTCGGCAGCTGGTGGTGCCGTAGTGTCGGTAGCTGGCGATGCCGTAGTCTCGGCAGCTGGTGATGCCGTAGTGTCAGCAGCTGGCGGTGCCGTAGTCTCGGCAGTGGGCGGTCCTGTAGTCTCGGCAGATGGTGGTGCCGCAGTGTCGGCAGCTGGAGGTGCCGTAGTCTCGACAACTGGGGATTCAGTAGTGTCAGCAGCTGGCGTTGCAGAGTCGGCAGTTGGATTTGTTGTAGTGTCAGCTGTCAGTGTTGTGCTGTCGGCTTCTGGTGTTGTAGATCTGCCTTCTGTGGTTGCTGCAACCTCAGCAATCGGTGTTGTAAACTCGGCTGGCCTGTTGTCTGCTATTGGCGTTGTATCCGCGTATACAGATGATGGTGTACTCTCACCGTCTTCATTCGAAATAACAGGCGAACGGGGTGTTGTCGCCTGGTACGTCGGTAATTCTGTTGTTTGTACTTCCTGCGTTGTCAATGCGTGCTCGGTTGCCAGGGAAGTGGTCCCCTCCGATAGGATGGGAGTTTTTCGTCCCATGTTGCCTTCTTCTTCTGTTGTCAACTCTTCCTTTCCAACTGACTGAACGATTTCGGTTGTACCTGAAACGGAAGGGTTGGTCTGCGTGTGCGGCGGGCCCTCATTTGCTGGTCCATCTGTCATAGCAGGGGTCACTGTCGTGAAATCGCCTTCTGTCCTTAACTCTGGGTGTCCTGACGCTGCGTCTGTAGATGCTTCTACCTGGGATGTCGCATCCTGTGAACTCACATGAGATTCTGTCGTAGCAGTGTCCGTTGAAACGTCAATGGTTTCTTGTGTAACAGAAATACCCGGGTACTGCGTGCTGCTGTCGCCACTAGCAACCGTTGTCGAATCTGTGGAAACCCCTGATTCTCCCGTCGACTGTGGCACGCTCTGAGTAGACGAATCTGTGGGTGCAGTTTTCGCTGAATCCGTGACACTCTCTGTCGTAGCGTCTGTAACTGAGCTTGAAGTAGCCTCCTCAGGAGATGAGGAGGTCATTTCCACCGGTGCTTGGGACACGCTTGCGTCGCTGGTCTGTGACGTAGTAGCGCCCTCTGCAGCCAAATGCGTAGTCGTGGTCTCCTGCAAAGGTGTTCCAGAATCTCGAAACGTGGTAGTAATGACAGGGGTCGACATTGTACTCTCTGTAGGTGCTCCTGTTGCGCTCTCGCTGCTTGTCTGCGCAAGATCTATGAAACCGGTGGTGTGGCTCGTTGTTACATCTGAAGGTACAGTTCCTGTGGGGGCCGCTGTAGCCGGTTCTGACATGACTGAGGCAGTCGCTGTGCTCTCTATTGGAGAAGCTGTCGTTGGTTCCTCTGTTGCACTGACACTAGGTGTGCTCTCAGAATTAGTGGCGAGCGGTGATTCCGGGTCAGATGTGCTATCTTGTAGCGAATTTTTACCTATTACCGGAGGCTCTGTGTACTGCGTCATTTCTCGAGGTCCCTGCCCGGTTACATCATTCGAATCTGGGTCTGGGTCTTCGATGGTACGTGCCCTGCCCATTTTTGCTCTATTAATGAAAGGTTCAGGCATCACGCTTGACTCTGTAGTCGGTACGTCGGGTGCACCGTCATGAACATTGGTAGCAGGCGTGGGATCTGTAGTGGGTGTCTCTTCGTCGTGTGGCTTTTCTGTAGAACTGGTCAGCTCACTCCTATGCTGCATGCCCGCATTTGCGTGCTGAGCCGGAGATTCTGTTGACAGCGACGTAGAATCAGCAGAGTTAACGTCGTGCGACGTGAGAAAGGGTGCTGCATGAGTGATTCCTTCAGTAGTAGTGTCAGGAGCTGAGGGCGGCAACGATGCTCCAGAATCAGTGGCCTCAGATTCGGTTGTAGTGCCGTAAGTGACAGGTAGTGAGGCCTCGCCGTACGCGTGACCCTGTTCCGAAGGGGCTATATTTGCAGATGGTGTAGTGTCATCAACGCTATCCGGAGACAATGTCTGCTCTACGGTGACCACTTCTGGAGGGCTAGAGTAGCGCTTACGCGAGAACCCCAGGCCAAACCTAGGGAAGGTGACGCCGTTCGTTCCCGTCGGATTAAAATAGCCCGGAACGTTCGTGTTCAGCGGATCAGAATAAAGACTCGGAGTATGAAAAGGACCCGCTGCAATACCAGGTGAGGATATTGCTGGCTGGAAGTAAGGATCGCCTCCGTAAACACCGTCACTGGGCGTTTCCACGGCGCTCTCTGCACTCTGAGGACCACCAATGCTCGGCACCGAACTGGACTGCTGCAGAGCATCAGTGGAAAACGGTACGGCTTGAGCCTGCTGAGTAGCGAAGGACCCCGAAGAAGTAGTCTCCCGCAAGGCGTGCGGCGTAGTTGTCGCTGCAAACGACGTCGCTTCCGGGTTTACATTTGATTCCGTGTTGACCGCGGAATCGTCAGCTGCTGTAGCTCCATCCGGTGGCCATGTGCCTGATGTAACAGGAACCATGGACGACGCGCTCGTTGCACCGTCGCCATCCATGTGACTAGACACGCTCGTGCCTTCTGCGTGGAACGGCACTGAGTGTTCTTTTGACCCAGTCGTTGCGAAGACATCAGCTGCATTTGGCTCTAGTTCTGTCGCAGGGACTTGCGTAGGTGTCGTGGTACCATTCGTCGCTACCGCGGGCGTCTCGGCACCAACAGCGCTTTCGGGCTCCACGTGAGCTTCTGTCTTCGCTAGCTTATCGGCTTCAATGTCGTTCAGTTTATCGTTTTCGGTGCCGAATATATCGTTGTTCGTCTGCGTTCCAGAGCTACTCTCCGAGCTTGGTGGCAGAGTAGTAGGTTCATCACTTGTTTGGTCCGCGGGCCCAGCGGTTGTTGTCCCCTGTTGGATAAGCAAACTCTCCTCAGACGACGTCCCCAACAGATTGTTTGAGGACTTTTGCATCTGAAAAAAGAAACAGAAAAAAAAGGACCGTTGTTAAAATTGAGCCCACAACTACTACACAGAGCACTGAAGTTTACACATTGACCACGACAGAGCCGCACTACATTGAATTAACTACATGCACATGAAGGCACCAAATTACTGAGAGAGCAAGCTGCTTTACTGTGTCTCAATATCTTTGTAGCACATGTACTATAACGAACAAGCTAGGAGGAAGTTTCTGCCGAAAAAAGAAGCTGTGCATAGTCAATGTGGCTGACATTACTCGCATCTTTTATGTTGCATCACATAAAAACATTTCTTCTCTGGCCACATTTTCTTTGAAGGGAGCGAAAAAGATAACGGTAGTGCGACAGTATTGCCTTCTTTTTGCGAGTCCGATCCAGCGATCCACTTATCCCAAGTAAATATAAAAGATTTTTTGGGATAACTGGATCGTTGGAAAAATGGGAAATATGAAATGGAAGTACATGGACTTTACGCTTATGTCTTTCTTACCGTGTTTCTCGTTTAATTACACATGTCGTGCGCATATCTTAGGGTTGTGCAGAGCTAACATTTGGGAGCAAATAATCCTGATTATTACATTGTGTTATATTATCATCAGCAAATTCAGAAAGTAATGCGAATATCAGTATTGTCTAAATATATACAGGGTGTCCCAGCTAACTTTAGCCAGAGTTTTAAAATATCTTAATGCCACGTAGCTGGACAGAATCACGGTAATGTTGTTTGCCGTGGCTTGGAGATACTCAAATTATTTTTTTCATTCCACCTACTTAGATAATTAGTAATAATGATTCAATTTGTCAAATAATATATTTAGATGGAAAGTGTCAATTACAAAATAGTAGAGCGACATCAAAAACTCCCGATACAGCTTTCTGTTGCTGAATACGCGCCACATAAGTGTTTTTTCAAGCGTGAAAGGAGCCTCAAAATGTACGCAAAATTGCAACGCGACTGGCCGCTAGAGGAACTCTGCGTGCATGCGCAGCCTTCTTTCACGCTCGGAAAAACACTTTTATGTAGCACGTACTCAGCAACAGAAAGCTGCATCGGGAGTTTTTCATGTAGCTCTACATTTTTTTCATTGACGCTTTTCATCTATCACATTTGAGAAGTTCATCGATTAATTAAGACTAATTATAATTTGGTGAAATGAAAAAAAAATAACTTAAGTATCTGCAAGCGACGTCAAACAAGATTACCTTAGTTCTGTCTAGCTACGTGGCCTTAACATATTTCTAAACTCTGGATAATGCTACCTGGGACACCTTGTAGTAAGCCTCAAAAGAAAACTGAAAGGTAATATCCTATTTCGGTTCCTTAGTGACGGCTTAGAACCATGACGCGCGCTAGATTATCCGGGACTGTAGCTTCATTTTAATGGGACAGGGATGAAACAACACTGCTCTATCGCCTTAGGGGGTGCGTTAATTAACATTAGAAACTCTAAATTGTTACGGGAACCAACTCTACAGCGTCCATCAAAGAGTCGTAGTGCTCTCGGACCATAAAGTCTCTTCTTTTACATGTACTAAATTCTTCACTTAAATTGAAAGCTCTTGCAGTTTTTTCGGAAGGCCGGACGTCGGCGGTGGCCAGTGGTAGGGCCTGACAGATTTATTTAGTCTTAACAGCGATTGGAGTGCGCTGTGTGTTAGACATCTCATATAACATGGATGGAAACAGACCCAAGTAGCCCGGTGCGCCCGCAATGAAGAAATGTACCGGAAATAAGTGGCAAGCTCTAGATAGCCCTAACAGAATCGTTAACGACAGTTTCAGAGATCTCTTACGACTCTCGTCAGTTATTGGTGTTTTCGTCGAGCAGGTACCACAGTTACAGGGGCACTGATGTAAGTAAAAAATCTGAAGCCCTTTTCATCGCGTAATCCTCGCTAGGCCCGAACCGCTGCTGAAGAAGCGAATCGTGGAGCTACACGCGCGCAGCTGCAACCAGGCAACGTCGGGCTCAGCAGACCGCTGCGCAGAGAGCAGCACAAGCCGCTACTCGCCGTCGACTACGGGCGGACAGTGTTCGTTCTCACACGACTCAAAGAGATTTTCGCCGCGAAGACATTCTAGTGCGTGACGCAGAAAACAGAGCTCCTGTGGAGCCGCTCCTCCTGCTTACGCTGTGACTGCGCTGCGCGTGTCGGGCTGCTCTGTCACTCTTTTTTTTTTCTCGAATGAAATTTGTTTCCACTCCTCCTACTTGCGTTCTTTTTTGCAAAAAAGAAAGCCTGGTGTTGGCACATGATGCCTCATTAGGTCGCAAATCTGCTCACGATGTGTCTAAATGTGGCGCGCTGACTCAGGCCTGTCTTCTCTCAACAGCGAACACACATTCACTTCCCCTTTCAGCGCGTTTCCTGACCTTCGTAAGGGACCCGCACCAGATTTTTTGCGCTCAATGCTTAGCGTTGGCAGACGCAGCAGTAGCCCACGAGGGTCATCCTAGCTGTCCGAGTTGTACGACGAATGCTCATCGCACTGCGCGGGCCAACAATGCAAAGCCAGGTTGCACACTGGACATTGTACGGCGATTCTCGGGCACGCGTAGCTTATATACGAGCAGCACAAATGGAGACCTCAACGTCTCGGCACCATGCCTCGCCAGCGTACTCTCTACATCTCTGCGCCGCTGCTCTCCCACGGTCGTGAACCCTCCAAGGCCTGCGTGTACGTGCGCTGGCTAGGGCAACGTGCTCCTCGTCGGTGCACTCGGTGTGCGTGCCACGCACAATGGCGCATTCCCCGGCTTGGCCGCGGCGGTGAAAGCCCGCGCCTCTTTTGGAAACGCCGCCTGCTCAGCCGAAGAGGGGCGGCTTCGGCGGTGCAACATCGTCACCATTAAGGACCGGCCGCAGTAATAAACAACAATAAACCGAGGTGCGACGGTGGGGGGTGCGGCGTATACGGCTGCCTTCGCAAAAAAAAAGTCGTTGCACCAGCTCGGCTCATTGAGCCGCGTCTCAACGCCTCGCGAATGCACTTTACGACTGCGCTTGCCAACGGAGATGCCGGGAAAGATTTGCGCCGACGAAGGCGAAAGTGACCATGCAGATTTCCGACCAGGCAAGCGGCTGCAGCTGATGACTCCAGGATCACAGCAAGCGGAACGTCGAAATTCATTTCGCTTGGCGAAGCTCCTATCAAACCTCGCTTCCTATATTTAGGACCGAATATTTACACGTATACGACGCCACAGACGTGCCCTATGCATCGCAGCACGTTGATTAAGGGACAGGTAAGATAATTCAAGGCCATAATAGCCATTTCTAACAAGGTCAACAGCACCCAGTATCGCTATCGCACTCGCGCGCTACGGCTCACCAAGGCCGCATAGTTCTTAAATTGGGTCACCATACAATCAGCGTCTAACCAGGATTCAAACAGCGCAGTAGGAATGTGATAAGCGTCGGCTGTCTGAAGTATACGCATACGTTGAAAAATACAAATAAACTGTGAACAGGAAACGCTAGGAACATTTCATACGAGGTTACTGCATGCGTGTAGTTGTGGCTAACCGTGGTGGATTATACTTCTGTAATGTCACCACTGCGCTTTGCTGAATGTGAAGCGCTGACATAGAATCGTGAGGTACACAAAGTTGCCAGTATCTAAACTTGCAATTAGTGTGCATCGCTTATGACAGCTGCACGAAACCTAGGAAGAAATGGCGCATCTCTATCATCTCACAGGCATAATGTTACAAACTTACTACAAACTTTCCTGTCAGGCCGTTCACCAAACGTGGCTTGTGAAGCACGCATGTCTAAAGCATACCGTCGGGAGCACCCAAATTGCACCCTTCCACTTCCATGCGGTATGCCAGGCCACTACCAGTTTCATTATCGCCCTTCGATGAAATACCGCTCACCCTCTGATGCCAATAAACAAAACAGCAAAGTTATTTTGTGGGTCATCTCTGCACCTAACATTCCAAGGAAGCACTGTCCTATGACCCACAACACTGACTTACTGAACAATATGAGCGCAAAATAAAGAGCCGTTCACACGCTCCGTGAAGGCTGAGTTACCTTGCATTACCACAAACACTTTCATACTGACTCAACAATGAACAACCTTTCACTGTCAGTTTGGATGACATGCTTGGATGAAAAGTTATTGGAGGCCACAGCTGTGAAAGAATTCCTTATCGGTGCAAACGTTTGCTTTTTTTTCTATTAGTCAAATGATCAGTGCTCAGAAATTCAAACGCGAAGAATTCCAAAATGACTCCGAAGTGTAGTGCTCTTTCCAGTTTCGCCTGCGTTTGTAACATCGGCTTAATTTGCGCACGAAAGCCCACACTTCGAACTACTTCAGGGTTAGAAACCAGCGGCACCATGGTTTCGTGTAACACGTCTATTTAATTAGCGCTTCAGTTTTTTAACACTTTATTTGTTATTTCTTTTTGGTTATCTCTACTCGTTTATTATTTGTTTTTCCCTTCACTTGGAAGGCTCTGTCAGATGCGCAGATTAGCCTACATATCTGAACTTTTTCGGAAAAGCTAAACAGAGGAGTCGGAGACCGCTGCTTGGAAAACCATTATTTAGACCTTGCTTGATCCCTGTACCCTACCGTTCTTGAACCGTAGCTGCCCTGCAAAGTATTGGCTTCGACTAGAATTGCAAGCATTTCCGCTAGCTAGGTTCGAGTTTAATTTCCCGGTCGATCCCTTAAGCCCACATCACGGCCATAAAACGCATGCTGCTCAGTCTGTGCATTACGACATTCCTTTCATGTCCACAAGTGGGAAGCATGCGATGCTATGACGTGGCAGCGCAGGGTTGCGGTGCTGGACCGTGAAATCGGGAAAACCCTGCTCTTTCTCGCTGCCCCCGAAGCGGGCCCACGAGAAAACGCGCTGCGCGTAATCAGCGCAACTCCGGAAGTGAAAATGAAGGGGAAAAAGAAAGAGTGAAAAATCTGTGCGACGCATGCCTAGCTATATACGTATCCAGTTCGATGAAAATTTGTTGTTTGCCCGCGAACTAGGTGTACGCGAGGCCGTTCTAGAAAGTAGCCGCCAAGGACGATGGCCACGCGCCCTGGACAGCTGGGGCAGTCTCCCCAGGGACAGCTGGGTCTCGCCTACGCTTGGCGGGGACTTTCACACTGACGCCGGACGCGCATTGCTGTCGGTAACGACACTTAACGCGTCGATTTCCTCAATGCTGTTTGACGGTTAAAGTTACTACCGATAGGAAACAGGATATGAGCAAATAATATCGCCTGCGAAGCCCCACGCGGGCCGTGTAATACGCACATCGGGTAAGTTTTCATCAATACCTCGCTGTGTGCAAAGCACGAGCGTATGTGCTAACTTTGCCACAACAGTAAGCTTGGCCAGTTTTGGAGCATGCTTAGATTAATGAATGCTATTTCGGTTGCTCAGTAGAAGTCCCTTCTCGAGATTGTTAACATCCGCAAACGGCCGCTCCAGGAAGGGTTGGTCATGGACAGACGCCATAGATCACACTTCTGGATGATGTTGCGAGATATAAGCTCGCGGGACGACGTGGACAAAAATTTTTGGTAGTTGACATATGCATTCCGTGCAGCCCCAAATAGATATCATGCAGAATTATACGGCTGTCTTTAGCCTACTGATAATTCCAAGCTTATCGCTACTAACAAGATCCGCTGTCAAAGTATTGCCTCCCTACATCATAACAAGCAGCCCAAGCCACCACCTGAATGTCACAGGTTAGGACTTGCCCCCGTCATGAGCAGGAAATACTTGTACTAATGGTCCACACTAAACCATTCGCATGGCAGTGTGCGGCATAAAAGAGGCGGGACATTTATCTTAAAATGCACAAATATCCCGCAACGACCCCAGATGGCCCATGGATGTGAAGCGTGTTGGAGAACTTGTATTTGGGAAACCACGAGAAATTGAAATGTCGACTACAATTCAATTTAATAGTTTCTCCAAGTGAAAATTTCATGGGGTTGTGAAAATTCGGAGATAATATAAATTGCTCGCATATCCAGCAAGCAACGTAGCACGTAGTTTATTGGGGATCGGTTGTTGTCAGTCTTTCGTTGATCTAATAGGTTCTGTTTTCACCTACTATTCAACTGTTTCTGGTTGCCTGTACATTGCAGCCTCCTTCCCTCACCTAACTGTCCTCCTACAAAAGGATATACAGTTGGGCGAGTTGGTACGGTAACATGGTCTTGGCATGTAGCGCGAAGTGAAAACGGACACGGTCCTGTCTGCTCCTTTCTGTGTCCGTGTTCACTTCGCGCTACAAGCCAAGACCATGTTCTCCTACATCTTTGCCTAGCGCAAAATCAAAAACAGATGAAGACGTACCTCAGGACGCATGTAATTCGGCATAGAATGGGCCACTATTTGTTTGCAAAGAAAAAAAAAAAAGCTTCATCGCGACAAGTCTATGCAGAAGTATTTCGTGTGTAGCTACTTCGGCGGAAAATGTTGAACAGTCTTTTGTGTCCAAATTACCCGTTTAATAATTTAGTTGCCAGATATGAAATAGGTGACGCAATACTGGAACTACGAAGGCAAACGCAATATTCTTCAAAAAAAGAAATGCAATATGCTCCGTTAATTTTTTGGCTTCGTGGTCTACACAAAATGTTTTCTCCAAGTGCAGACGAAGGCTGTGACATTCGCGCGTCATGTTCAACCGTGGAGCTTTTCGTTGTTAGTTTTATAACTGCGTCACGGATAGTTGGTTCCAAAAGTAGACTATATTTTCCTCGAAAGACAGCAACGTGAAAAATAACGCAGCAGAGCTGCAGCTCTGTGACGCCTTCCTGCAAAAAAAAAGTGGCGCAACAATCTCTCCACATTCTCCTTAGCTATCACGCCGAAAGCAACGGTGATACAACTCCTCCGGGAGCGGGTGCATAATTTTGGCGAAAACTTTGAGCCCGGCGCAAGTACAAGACAAGTCGATCTACTCTATCACACCGCAACCGCACCTCGATCACATCAAGGACTGCAGTCCCGACCGTCGTTATCGATCTGCGTCTGCTCCTCTTTGCCATTGCGAAACGTATCGTCCTGATTAACGTTGTTCCGTCTGTGACGACCCCCTCTCCATCAGTGGCCACTTTCGCGCTTCCCTCCCCGCGCGATTTCACCATGGCAGGAACATTGCCGGGCGGAACGGGCCTGACGTCACCTCGGAACCGCAACTGGAAGTGAGTCAGTCGGGGCCGCTGGAAGCCACGTGCAAACCATGCAGCCCCAATCGATCAAAGCGCTGCGTGTTGCCGACGCCGCTTTATCGGTAACCCCCGCCGCACGGGGACGGCGCAGCGCCGTCGACGCTAGGCGAGAAGAATGCCGTCGTTCCTGGAAACCTCATTTTCGCCTTCATCCAGCCACTCTTCCATTTCGCTGGCGCGACGACGTTTCGGCATCGCCGCGTAATCATGCTTCATACCTCCGGTATCTCTGCCGGGGCTGCATATCCCACTTCCTCCCACACGTTATTCGTCTATGTGTAAATAGGCGCCATTGCACCAGAAGGTAGAGCCCAGACATGTTACGAGTCAAGTCTACGCGAAGTGACTCGGGCTCTACACCAAATTGTACAACAGCGCTCGATGGGCCAACGAGTCATGTAGGAATGTGAACGATAAACCAGAAGACAGTGGACGAGGAAAGTTGAAGACTTGTTGACGACAGTATACTTGTTGCCGACACCCGTGCCTGTTCCTTTTTAGCGCTGCCCCAAAAGGTACAGCAGGCTTCTTGATCTTAATTCCGCTGGGCTCCGAAATAGCTCAACATTTCTTGTGCGAAGAGTATGACAAGCTCTTCTAAGATAGAGTGCAGCCCTTACGTTATTTTTTGGCGATCACTCGTAGCCACCTTCGTAACGACCACCAATGTAAACCAAATCGCTGATTTCATCTGGCGAAGTTTCACCAAATGGAAGTGAATAATGACCGGTGATCCTTCATCACCGAACATTAAGTGACAATGCCACACGCACACGAAATTTTGATGAGGCTTATAGATCACCTAACCAAACACAAAAGTCTAGGTACTGGTGCTTTCACCGCAATAATAATGGTATGAATTCATAACGTCGGTATCTGCTCGGACGAGCTACTAGTGAAACGAAATCACGAAGGGGGGGGGGGGGGGGGGGGGACGTAGCGCGTGTCGAAAATTGTCGCGGAGAGCGAGCAAGGCAGTGAGGATGATGAAAAGGCCCTGAAACCAAGGGAACCGTCACCGTCGTAGTTGTCATCGTCTCCACCACCGAATGTCATGATTAGCTGTACTTAAACTTCTTCTTTTGCAGTAATATGCGCATCATTCTGTTCCGAGGTCCACTGACACCTTTGTAGATACCACTGCATGCAGTGCCCCTTGCTGTAACATAATAATTTATTTGTACCATGTTGTAAGCTGCTCCTGCCTATGACGAGTTTACTTAAGGTGCTCTTTCATGTTCATGTGCATGACTCTACAATCTCCTTTCATATCCTCTTAAAGTGAGTCTTACTTTCCGTTCTTTCTGTTTGTTACACCTGCCAGTGACGTCGACATTTACAGCTCTTTTTGCTTTGCTATTCTTGTTCCTTGATGTACGCACAATGCTCCTCGTGATATCTTATCTGACTGCATTGCAATACTACAAGCAATCACAAAGTACACATGCTTTCTACAGTCGCCTGAGTTACATGGTTGACGAGGTCATATGTGCAATCAATCGACACCATATGCCAAATTTACACGAATATGTTTCTCACACAGCATGCGTCCTCCGCCCTGAAACTAAAGTTCCACCTAATATCGTATATGACTTTAAATTCCTTAGCTACAGTCCCATGGTGTCACCAGCGCTCCCTCGGTCACAATCTCCACTTGATTGTGGAGAGTTCGCGGCCAGACATCAACATGGCAGTCAGCGCAAACTGCACAATATAAAGTCTACCCTAAGTAATTCTGCCCAATTAAAAGCCAGTAGTGTCAGTACGTTGGGGCCATTGAGGGTGCACTTGGACTAACAATAATTCTTCCCTCAGACCTTTCCGCACATACCTCTCGCATTTTATGTTCGATGGTTCTTTCTTGAGCTCACGTTTTCAACGTAATAATGCGAGGCTAACGTCCAACCAGCCTTGTCCAATGCGGGGCCGATGTTGCTCAGTGGATCACCTACATTGGTCCTTGTTCCCGTTCTGCTATGATGCTTTCTTGTCGATGGTGGCAGTCCACCCCAAAACATTACACCATGTGCGCAACTTCACACACATGTACAGGGTGTGCTGTGAATCTTCAGCCTGCTTAACAGAATGAATAACATGTTACTCGTTCACTGGCAGCAGTGACTGCATATGTTTCTGGTTTTTCTGAAGGGCCAGAAACCCATGCCATGAGTATCAGCATGGAAGAGTGAAAAAAAAAAGGTGAATCAATCAGAGGGTAGGAAACGAACATAGGCGAAGTAAACTAAACATAGACGCACAACTTGTCCTGTACCCATGGGCATCGTTTGCTTTTGCCTTTGTAAATACGGCGCGTTCAAACGCGCACGGCCATTACACGCCGCTAATGGGACAGCGCAACACATGCAACCTGTAACCAAGTGACCTTTTCCGCTTGTGGCAAGAAGCGTTGTTCTCCAGAACGCCAGCTTAACGAGCCGTGAGGCCCGGCTATTAAAAGCATTTCTCTACCGCCCTTACTCACGTGTCGCTCGCTTGGGTTCACCGCCGTCTTTCGGAAGCCGCTGGCCGCGGTTGAGCAAGAACGGAACAAGTAATCGGCGGCGATGCTTTCCAGGCAGGCGTATCGGCAGTGCTCCAATTAACGCGCTGTCGTAAGTGACCCAAAACTCTTCCGCGTTCGAAGGCTTAGAGCAAATGCTCAAAGTAAAAGACGAGGGTGAAAGATGCCTGAAGGCATATCAATCTTTCTGCGAGGCCTGTCGGCGAATCAGCCAGGAATGTGACTCACTGCAGTAGCTCTTTGACAGGACTTCGTTTTGCTTCGGCTGTCCAAGTCTTGCGTAAAAGATGAAACTTTCGCCCGCTTTTCCTACAGGGTAATAGCATCGTAGATGGTGCTGTGCGTCTATGAGGAGCACGAAGCAGCTTGCCTGCCATTAATTTTGTCGTGCAGCTGCTGCTTACATAACATCTGCGAACTGACATGCTGACGGCCACATTGTCGTAATTCTAGTAGCGTACTAGGTTATTTTACCACTGTCCTCGACTTAACTTCAGACAACAGTCAATATCTAATACAGTGGAACGACTAGATAATCGTCCACTCTCCATGCAGACGCTTCTGAATTATGCTCACTGCTGAAAGCAGTGTGTCCTGCTTTCGGTACCACCGAAGAAAGCAGCGTGTGTTAAAACGAAAGCACGCAGGTCAAACGAAATTTTTCAATGTAAACGACGCGAAGATTGCTTGGGTTAACACGTTAGCAGGAGTCGCGAATGACAAAAGTACAGTCTCGTAGCCTGCAGCTCTTAGCTCTATGCGTCACACAGAAGTCGGTGTATGATGCTTGTCGAGGAAAAAATGCTGATGAAAGGTGTACGGGGCACAGAAGAGTAGGTCGCATATAGTCGAGGCTTCATAGTCTTTGTGTCAAGGTGGCACGTCCCTTCTGCATTGGTGACTGACCAGGAACGGGCACACACCCAATAGTGCATACCCGATTGCACATACCCCCTGTCGAAGTGTGAGCACATAGTATTACATACCCAGTGACCCGAGCTGTCTACTTTTTACAGACAGCAGCGAGCAGCAAGTTGTCTATTCCGGCCCGTGCCCAGTGACCCAAGTTGTCCATATTATCCAGCGAGAAAACATAAACAAACACCAAATCTCGGAAAGGGGCAAATTGCTTTAACAACCACTGCACGCTAAACACCTCGTGTTCTTGAAACCTTGATCCATCTTAGGCACGTCGTTTTCCAAATCATCATCATTCCCTAAATACATTTCAATGGCTTTAAATCGACTCTCGTCACTTCGGTGCAACGTCACAGTTGAAAGTGTCCATCCGTGCTATCTGTTATAGCAGTTCTTCGCTAAACCGACTCGAGAGCCTTCGTCAGCGATTCGCTATCGAGAATAATAACGAATAAGTTGTTTCATCGAAATACAAGCGAATGTACCATTTGTTGATGTCCTTATATTGTCACGTTGTATAGTTACGGTGAAGAGCACAGTAGCCAAAATTGTGAATCACGTAATTAACTCATCACTGGGCGAACTAGTGTCCAGCAAACCAAGTAACAATAAGGTACAACGATAGCGACGAGCAAAGTAGGCGATCGTTGAAATCGGATCCGCAGGTCAAACGCGTCGTCTTATATGACTCGGCGAAGGTTCCAGCATTAGTCGCTGGTGCCCGCGTGCCTCCCAGAAAATACTACGCAATTCACGTGCCGCATCCAATCAGCTTACACAATGCCCCTTGACAACAGACAACGAGTAGAACTGCCTGTAACATTTGAGAAACGTCCGATGCATGCAGGCGTGTCCTCTTTCGAGCGATTACGCTTAACATTTTTTAGCCGGTGAAGCGACATCACCGGAGAAGAATAAGCATGTATACGGGTCGATATACAAACGTTTTCGACAGAACGTATTATTTATGAACAGCATTTGTGTCGCATAGGTCAAACCACTAATCAATAGTCTGATATTTGTGGGAGTCCAGAAACTGTGAGATACACAATACTATAATTTTACGCGCATCGCGACGAGAAATCTGTTCTTGAGCGCCAGATGGATACGATTTCTAGCGCTCCGCTGAGGCTACGTGTAACCGTCAGTCCAATACCGTGCCCTTATATACCATGACGGAGTAAGTTTTTCATTCTTTTTTCCTCCAACGCCTATTCTTATTTCTTCCTGTTTTCGTTTGTGGTCGTTGTCGGCTCTCCTTAAGCCACTGCCCTGCTCTCGTACTTCGGTAGTCCTGGCTCTCAAGATCGCGGATGTGAATAACTTGAACTGAATTTAAATGGAGACAGGACAGTAGCAGTTACGTCGAGAGTACATAGTCGACAAGGAAAGCTATCAAGTGCACTGGTTAAAGAACGCGCCCGAGCAAGTAATCTGTCGCTCCGATCGCGCACTTCGGACATCGGCCCGTTGTCTCTGTTCGCGTCACGCAGTGTGCTACCCGAACCACCCGAGCCGCCGGTGGAGCCTCGACTCCCACTTCCCAAAACACTTCCCAAAAGCTTTTTGTGGTGCTCGCAAGAAGAGCTGCGCAAGAACCCTGCCTGCGGCTCCCTTCTTCGCCCAACAGCGTCCCGCCAGCGCCTTCCCAATGCAGGCTTTGGAAGTGTTCTAAGAAGGCGACTCGGGTGCGAGCCAACAGCACAACATTACAAGGCAGCAAATCCACAGACACAGAAATAGCCCCAGAGATGACGAGCGAGCACGCATTTGAAGTAAACAAAAAAGTGAATACATGATTTAACCAAGGCGAACATTCACAACGGCCTTACAGACGGGTCTTGGATACATGTTTCAATTGGCTTTGAGAAATTGGCCTGCTGGGAAATCTTTAACCAAAGTTTGCTTCGTAACAAGTATAAAGATTAATTTACCTCCGTCGCTTCGCATGCAAACATCACCAGGTTTCTCGCATGTAAGAATCACTCCGAGGCTTTTCATATATAAACATTTTGTTGAGGTTTTACTCGCGTACATACATTTTGTTCTGTTTCATATTTCGTTTTTCTTTCTTTTCTGCAAACTTTAACGCTTTTACCTCTCTCGGCGCGGAGTAGCACTTCAGAAGTCACAAGCTCTCCAGCGAGCGAAACTACATGCAATACCATAAATAGCTTGTCTGTTCTTTATGACTCAGTCGTGATATTGCGAAAGTGCAGGCAGATTGCCTATTTTTGAATTAAAGAAGGGTTTGTAATCATTCGCGACTTGCGAGAGAGTTGGTCTCACGTATGGCGCTTGTTATGTGTGCATTTAAACGCTGTCCCTGAGTATTCTTTTCGGGGGCGAGTCAATAAGCGCTGGACCCTGTATCCAATATGCTCGGCTCATCGCAGCCACGCGCACGGCCTTTACCTTGTGCGTTGGCAACTCCATGACGTTGCGGCTATCGAGGCTATACAAAGCTCTCGAAGCTATATATTCGTGAACGCTCTAAGGTTGCTACTGTAAGCGTAAAACAAAGATTAAGAATTATTTGCTACAACAACGCGAGACTGCCTCTTCACGCATTCTACATAGTCGGCCGGTGGATGGAGAGATTGGCGTAGTTATATATGGAAGCCCGACGGAGGCACGCCCGCGAAACGCAACGTGCCCATGTTCTCAAGGCTCATCATCGGCGGTCCCGTTCGCGAGACACGTGGGTGTCGCCCGTCAGACCGGAGAAGTGGGATAGTTTGTCCAACAGGCCGCCGACAGGCTGAGCGCGCCTGCATCGAGTGCCCGTGCACGGGCAGCGTTAAATAAACGGCACCGCTATAGCGCGTGGTCGTTTGCTTACATTGCACCTGGGATCTCGCGGCATAGACACCGCCTGACTACTCGGTCAAGTCAAGTCTGCATAGCGGCATCTCCATCGCGGCGGCCTCATACCTGTAAAACGGCGCGATTCCACCGCTTGGCTTTCGAGCGCGATCAGCGAGATTATCAGAGGAGGGGCCGCACCGCATCGAAACGAGGTTATGGAGTGGCGCGGGGAGAATCGGCTGTTTATATACGGCGTCTCCGATCACTCGTTCGCTGCAACTAGCGTAAAGATACTCCTGTCGATGGTGCGCGATGGGCACCGTCGATTTTTAAAACTCAGGAGCACCTTCTGTGCACATGCACTACACACCTTCAGTTAGGTGCATATTCACTGAGTAAAATAAGTCGTTATATTTCGCAATCATCAATTAGACATAATTTCCACTCCCGCAAAGAATTTCGTGGACGCAAGCCTGTGGTTCATGCACGCGGCTGTTGTCCGCAGCAGGAGCCCCGCGAATGCGTTAAGCCTCTCGCGCGGTTGCTCCTCTGAGGGGCGCCCGAGAAGACAACGGGCAGCGCTGTTGCAGCGGTCGCCAGACAAGTTGGGAAACGGGGCAAGTGGAACGCCTCGCGAGCACATGCACGGTGGTCGCTTAGACCGCTTTATGAACTCGTCTTTTCTTTTGCTTCGTCACTGTATAAATCGACGTCGGTGTTGTCTTTCTGCACTTACCTTCGCGATTACGAGGTTTCAACCACACTGTAAAAATATTTGGAGCATTAAGGGTATTTTGTTGTCGCACTGGTAACAACCTTACCGTTAGGGCCTTACAAAAATTTACAGAGGACAACGGAGCTCTAACTAGAAGTGCAATGGCAAAAAATGCCGTTTAAAACTATGTAATCATTCCGAAAGCATTGGGCGCATGCACAGAAATATTTGACAAGAGAGTTTCAGATCTCTCCCTGTGAAATTCTCTTGTCGGATATTTCTGTGCGCCCAAGGTTGGCAGAATGATTACATAGTTCTCAACTACGTCTTTTGTCATCGCACGCCCAGTCATCGGCCTCCGTCGTCGGCCTCTATATATTTTTGTGGGGCCCTAACTGTAACGGTGTTACCAGTGCGACAAAAAACCCTTAAGGGTGTAAACATTTTTTACAGTACAGTCGATTCTTTTTCTCACAATTCCTTTGCTGAGACTTTGCCAACTTAGATCGTATGCTCTGGCGGTGCCCCGCGTTACGGAGCGACGAAGATGTTACGTCGTCCAAGTGGGAGGCTGCCCAACGCAATCCCGATTTTGAATCCCAACTATGGGCACTCCAACGGGCCCGCGACGTGGCGGAGAGGCTGGGTCCTTCTGTCCTGACTTGGGAGCAGCCCACTACGTGCTACTGCACGTCCCGATGGACCTTAATAAAGTTTTTTGCATCCACCATCCAACGCAGAAACACAGCCATACAAATACCACGAAGAAACAGCGACGAAAGGCCGTGATTTCGCTGGCAGCCGCGCTTAGCGCCAGACGCATGCCGTTCTTCGTGCATTATAAAACTGCATAAGTCGAGCGTATCCTGCCGTACCACGGGAATATACAACGCGCAATAAATATATTGGCAACACGCGACTATCCAATCCCAGCCACATTGGCGCGTCCATCAGCACCAAACGATGAACACGCCGTTCCAATTGCGGGAACGCGCACCACGACTTATCTGTCCTCATCGATGACCATAATGAACGCTTTTCCTCCGCGATCGCTTAGCCCGATAATGACGTGGCATAAAACCAGAGCACCGACGGCGCAAGCGACGCGCACGCCGATAACGCGCCCGAAATACACGCTCCACGAAGCTGCCGCCTCAGGGTTGAGGAAGTGCAGATCAAAAATTGCGTCAGCGCATCCCGCGCATTCTTTCTTTTGTTCACTGACACGTTCGCAGACCTTCGTTGTGCTAGCAACACGGCTGCAGTAAGCAAATATATATATATATATTTCTCTTTAGAGAGAGAAACACGTTCTGCCCGGGTCTTCCGAGCTCGGGATGACTTCGATAGCCACTGTGCTGTCAAGGGACGGGTGGCGGTCTGACGGCGCGGTCGTCCGTCGACGATCGCTTCCTCAGATATGCGTCGCGCTCGTATAACCACTCCGCGCGTGCATGCGGCTGGCTGCCGCAACTGTGTCGCCGTCCCAGTCATAGCCGCCCGCGGAACGAGCCGGCCAGGCGGGCGGCGCGATGCAAATCTCTTGTCGCCGCACGCGCCCCGGCTAATCCAAAGGGACGCCGCGCAGATTACGGCACGCAGACCACGCGCCAGACTGCGGGGGGAGGGGAGAATAAAAAGAAAGGACGTCGGCTCGCTCGCGCTGTGATAGATAGCGAACCTCTATATGCTAAACGGGCACACCGTAAATACGCGTTCTGTAGCACGTCCGCTTCTCCGGGTCGCACCGGCGGCCGTGCGCGCGTGCCCAGCTGCCTGCCCACACGCGCCGTCCAAACTGCCCCAATTTTTGCCTTTGCACTCGCGCATTGTCGCGCTTCGATTTCCTCGTGTGTTGTATCATACGTGACACTGGTTCCTGGCTTTTCCTGTGCCGCCGTGCGGGATAAAAAATCTCGGCCGCTCTGCTCTGAACGCGGATCAACGGCCGTCCTTCGCTGACATTCGGAGGAAGGAACAAGAAGCAGCGACTCAAGTTCAGACATTCGCTTCCGGAATGCAAACAGACTGGAGGAGGGACTTCCGCCAGTGATTCAGTTTGCTTCTCGGGCAGCTTCCTATTTTGGTGCTCCTCATAAACAGGAAAATGTTCGCGGGCGGAAAAAGGCGCGACTGTCGCTAACTCGAACAGTCGAGAACTGTCCGCATATTGCTATTCCGGGACGAATGCCCCCACTGAACAACGCCCGCCCGCAATGGGAGGACTAAATTAGCGGACAAGCATGTGGCTTGGCTGCTGCGGTACACCGGTTTGTGCGGCCATTTTAGTATACGGTCGCTGCCTGCGTTAGGTTAATAGCCGTTAGTCTCTCCCACGCCCTGGAATTTTAACACAATTTACGCGCTATATAGATAGCGGGTTCAGAGGCCAGAGCTAAGCAGCTTGCATATCAAGCAGGGGCCAGCAGCCAACGGCACCCGGAATGGCGCACAGGTGCGCATTAAAGAGGTCCTGAACTACCCCTCGGGTTTTCTAAAAGAACACGGTCCGAAGGTACGCTGCCGTGAACAGCTCAGCCAAGTGTTGCAGTCGTGCGCGGCCCGTGGACGTCGCAAGCGGAGCCCAAAGTCACTTTTTTCTCATTCGCTCTCTTTCTACAGAAGCCTGCTCCTCACTTTTTTCTGGACTCCATATTTCGTAGCGTGGGGCCCAGTTTATGTAATCGGCAAATGAAGGCACTTGAACTCCAGATATCTTGTGATTCTTGCGTGCAAGTAGGCGAAGTTCCCTGGCAGCGTCCGGCCTCGCCAAAGGTGGGCGCGTCTGGGTATCTTCGTGGGCAGACCGGGCAGCCTTGTCAGCTAGGTTATTGCCGACGATGCCACAGTGAGCAGGAATCCATTGAAATATAATGTGGTGCCCTCTTTCCAGAACTTGGTGGTGCACTTCCCTGATGTCAGTATCATCTGCTGGTAAGTTCTGTGATGTAATGCAGATTTAATACTGTGAAGAGCTGCCTTAGAATCACAAAATACGACCCACTTCTCTGTTGGCTATTTGCTGATGTACTTCATAGCGGCATGGAGAGATGCAAGTTCTGCCGACGTAGATGTAGTCATGTGTGACAATTTGAATCTAACTGTAACCTGCCTAGCTGGAACAAAGAATGCGGCAGTTGAGCTGGTAGGTGAGGTAGAACCATTGGTATATGTATGGATGTGGTTGTGATACGTCTGGTGCATTAATATGAGCGTAAGTTGCTTCAAAGCCGGCAATGGATGATAGGACTTTTTTGTAATTCCAGGAATAGCAAAATTCAGTTGAGGATGTTGCAGGCACCACAGGGGAGATGAAGGCTTCGCTGCCGGTGTAAAAGATGTCGGCATACACTCTTGATGAGCGCTAATCACTCGTGAAAAGGTCGCTTGATGCCTCTCGGCTTGTAGGGAGGACAAGTGATGGTCGGGGATCCTTGACAGATGGCGAATGTGCACTGTGAGAGAGTCGACCGCTTGCATGTGTCTGGATTATATGGTCTCCCGCGATGGCGATTGTTGCTGCTGTTGAGGTGCACCGAGGAAGCCCTAAACACGTGCGTAGGGCTTGACCTTGTATGCTCTCCAAAGCGCGAAAGTTCGTCTTGCATGCATTTGACAACACTGGTAGACTATAAAGCAGGAGTCCGAGAAACAGTTCCCTCTACAGCTGCACCATAGAATGGACTGGTGTACCCCAGTTTTTCTCGCAGAGAAATTTGAAGACCTGAGCAATGGCGACTAACTTCTTCAGAGAGGCGCAGTGAGCGCTCCACGATTGAGGGCTCCACGCTACGGCTACAACTGCCATCAAGCCTTTCCCGCGGCGAAACAACCTTGCTGTGCCGCTTGTGACTGGGAGTGACGTTCACGAACGCATACTCCTATCGTTTGGGAATGGCCGAGAGCCCCGTGTGCGACTCCTGTGGGTACGAGGAGACCATCGACAACCTATTGTGTACCTGCCCTCGCTATGATGTCCAACGCCTCTCTCTGCGAGCAACTTTGCACCGATTGGACTCGAGACCGTTGACCGAGTCAAAGATACTCGGACCGTGGCCACACCCGTCACTGGCTCGAAAAGCAATTCGTGCATTAGTGCAATACTTGAAGTGCACCAGCTTAAGAGACCGTTTATAGTGTGCCTGTGTATAGTGTCTCTCCCACATGCACTCAGTGCTTAATCTCTCACTTTTTTTCCTCTTTCTATTCCCCTTTCCCCCACCCCAATGTAGGGTAGCAAACCGGATGCTCTTCTGGTCGACCTCCCTGCCTTTCCTATCCTTGTTTTCCCCTCTCTCTCTCTCTCTCTCTCTCTCTCCCTATATATATATATATATATATATATATATATATATATATATATATATATATATATATATATATATATATATATATATATATATATATATATATAGTAATATAGCAGATTCCCGTACACGGATGCTATTGGCGAATAGCTGACGTGAATCAAGGAGGATGTTGCAAAACGAGGAGTCGCGATGCTCTGTTTAGAGTCGCCTCTACAGTAGTCGTGCGTGCACAGAGTACGCAGCTTGCATTTGACCATCACATTTCCCGTCTTAAGACGGCAGGGCTCCCTCACTCGACGATAACGCCAGTGGTGGAAAACCTCCAGCAGTAGGTAAAAGGATCTAGGAGTAAAATAAGGGTGAGGACGACTGCTATAGCCTTAAGACTTGAAGTGGTACCGCATGTTCGCAAAGTCACTCACAACCTAAGGAAGGTGGCAGGTAGGTTTGGAGTACCCATTGTCTTTTCAGCACCTTTTAAGCTGGTGCGGCTCTGCCCTCGCACCTCCGGTGATCCTAAAAGAAGGCAAGGTTGCGGCAGCAAGCATGCCAAGGCGTACGCCAAACGCAATCTAGGACTTGTGTATGAAATCCCCCTGGCATGTGGCAAGCCTTATATAGGACAGATTGGACAGTGCCTGAACGATCGAGCCAGGGAACATTAACAAAATTTAACTAAAGACGAACTGGCGCACTTCGCTGCGCACTGCAATGCTTGGCCCTGTGAACCACGCTTGAAGGAGATAAAGATTCTGGGGAGAAGCCAGGACCAGACTGCACGCGAACTGATGGAGGCATATCATACAACAAAGAAAGGCCAAGAATGTGTTAGCGATACTTCCATTAGGCTGTTTCAGTCGGAGACAGATTTTTTTTATAAGTGGTTGGTCCGCTATGCTGATCTTGTTGGTCTTGTTGCTGCGTTCTGCGGATGTCATATTTCTCTATATATAGCCACGTTTTGCCGTGAATAAATCAGCAGAAAGTTTTTACTCGTGTTGTCGTTTGGTGTTCGCTTCCCTTGTCCCCGTCTTTATTAACGGTCAGTTAATTAACGGTCAGTTTGGCCTAGTTAAACGCCAACTAGGCCAAACTCTCGGAAAGTTCTTCTGAAGCATATATACTATCCGTCGGTCAACGTGATGAAGGACAAAGCCGATTCACGCCATGTAGCACGGTCAGACTGGAGCGTAGGAGCGCGAGCAGGCACTGAAGCCCTGTTGGCCCTGTCGTGCACAAAAAAAAAAAGAACGCTGCGCATGCGCACTAAAGTTGCACGCAGCTGCGGTCTGCTACGTAGCGTAGATGCCGTGGCCGCCGCGAGTCCACTGGCTAAGCGCAGAGCGGCTCGCTGAGGACAACAGCGTTTCGTTTATATTTGGCGCGTGGTAGGCGCCAGAATAGGTAGTGGCGTCTACGTTAACATCCAAAAGCAAATTTTAACTGCGCGCCACGGTGATCTTCAGTAGGCAGAGCGTGGACGGCATACCCCGCTCCGCCGTAGCCTTCGCAGTGCAAGACTGAACAAGAAGCTGAAGCTCCGCGAAGGGCTTGTTTGGTTGCCAATAACTCCGCTTCTGCTGTACGCATTGAAGTACTTCTTGTGGCAAAGTATTTATCGAACAGCCTATTTTACGTTCAAGCGCTTTTCTTCACTTCGATAGAAAGTGGTTCAGGGCCCCTTTAATGAAACCGGGGCGATGGTTAGAAATAGTTCGAGAGTGCTGCTCGGCAGAAGACTGCAGCTATACGAATAGTATCCGCATACATACTGTTTGAAGTCGGCTACTACCTAAGAGTTTAGTGGCAGATACAACTGGGTCCAACTCAAAGAGAACCTATCAACACGCACCCGCCAAACACAATTGCTAATTTCCGTGCCGCCATGGCGGGGACCAACTCCTTTCATATCGTTGTCTCTTGGGGAACTACACAAGTGAGCCCCAGCTACCTTAGCACTCAGCGCACTGTAAATTAGTTAAAAGGCCAATTGCTAGCCTACGCTTCAATAATGTCCTAAAGTAGTCTTGCCATCATTTAGTTGCCTTCAGTTTTCACTAACAAATAATGAGGCTGATTGATGCTGGATACCCAGAGCCAGTGCTATAGGGTCTGTGGCAGAGCGTATTCTGAGGGACAGCAAAAATGTTGGTCAAGACATGGCCAGGCAGTTTAAGCGCGGAATCCTATAAGCGTGTCACCGTACATGCAAACCGTCTCCCGTATCTTTTTTTTTTAAACACGCCCAACGAACTAATCTGCGTGTGGGCTTTTCAGCGCCAGAAAAGCTGGGAAAGCTGTGCAAGATCACGGCTCCAACGCACAAAATAACAGTGCTTGCGAAAGCAACCGCAAAAGGAATTGTAGATTGTGCTGAATACGTAATTTATTGCTTGCCGTTGCCACGCGGTCCAAGCTACAGTGGGCAAACCGGCCGTTGCCTCAAAGATGGGTTGCGCCAGCACAGTTATAACGTCAAAAATCGTGGCCAGTGGCTTTCTGGCGATGCATTGTAAGAGTTGCGGTTGCGTTCCCTAGCTTCACACTTGTATAATTTTTGGCCAAAGCAGAAATCAGGTTACAAAAGAGATTACAGAAGCAGAACGAATAGAAAATATGGGCGAAGTGTGCGTAAGCGTGGCGTTGATCGCGCTAACAAGGAAATAATTTGATTTTCTGGGTGTGCCATCCTCGCTCGTGTGGAACTGTTGATTCATGGTGCCTTGGTATTCTGCGCACTTACAGATTATCTGATGCATAAAAGGTACCGCCGGGATCAAAAATAAATATTTTCAAGTGGCGCCTATATTTGTGCCGATGTGTGCGTTTTTTCGCCCGCGTTTTCCGTGCTCTTGTACAGTTCTTAAAAAAGGAATACCAACGTGAGCAGACTGTCCCGTTGCTAATAAGATCATTGGTTGTCCTATAGTGCGTCGCTGTTCGACCCAGAGGGACCCATCTCTGTTCTATCACAGCTAGGGCCCCGTTCATGTGCACCAGTTTGTCCCCACAAGCTACAGACCGGGAACACTCAGTGTCACTCCCAAAGCCTTGCAAGGTAGTGCAAGACCGGTTTTGCCCACAACATAATGTTATCAGCGCAGAGACAGTTTTATTACGTGGGTACTGCATAGCTAGCATTCGTTGCAGTATCCAATGGTGCAGTCTCCAATTTTCTCTTGAGCGGTATCACCTGTTTTGAGTGTATTGCAAACACAAACCTCGCAAACGTCTGCGTGGAGCTGTGAGCTCGACAGAGTCAAAATGGTCGACAAAGTACTTC